>NC_046184.1:86368374-87695457 GCF_011004875.1 Balearica regulorum gibbericeps
GAAGCGGGACAGCAAGGAGCAGATTCCTGCCTCTTAAATCTTCTGGCCATTAGTTTCCCCTGCTTTGTTTACCTCCCCCATTTTACTGTAGTTTCTCACCGCTTGAACAAGGCAATGAGGTCACTGTTTGGAGACCAGGGTGCAGAAGTCAGCTTGGGTGTGAAGACAGAAACTAATCAGGAAAGTTTGTCAGGGAAGAGAAAGTGGGGGGATTGTACCCCTCATACAGGATTAGTAGTGGGTGTGCTGGGTGAGGTTAGTAACACCTTAAACTTCCCTTTCTTCAGTATTATATTGCACAATTAGGACAAAACTTGATAGGCAGTGTTCTGCTTGCTGTCTGCTTTTTCTTATTTTTTTTAAGGAAAGAAGAAAAATAGAAGAAAAAAAAGCGCCTTTTGCAGAGATAACTAAAGTCGTAGTTCAGAGATTTGTCCTGTCTTTCTTTCCCTCCTTCCCTGCCTTCCTTCCAAGCATTTTCCACTTGTAGATGCAGATCTGTGGGTCCCTTTCTGCTCTACCCAAGGAGCCAGAAAATTTTATGAACGATTTTGGATCAAGTCCATGAAAAGTGAGTGTGGGGCTTCAAGTCTGGACCACCAAAGCTGGAAGAAGGAGAGACTTTGCACAGGTGAGAGCATCCAAGTATGTTAGCTCCACCTGACACCTGCAACCCATGGATGGTGCTGGTTCCAGAGCAATGCTCTGGTGATCCCATCTGTCACCCTCTCACCTGGGCCAGCTGTCTGAGGCATGCCAGCAAACAGAGGGCCTCCAAGACATTGCGTGGGGAGCAAGATTACTTTCATACCAGCCTTTTAAACCACAAAGCAGAGGTGACTGCTGGAGAGACATTCACGTGGACACTCAGACAAGGTGCCTGTGTGCAAATGGAGCATGGGATGTGTGCACACAGCCAGCTCTTCCGTGTGCTGGATGTGGTAGGGTATGGGACTTTGCGGTGTGAAAGTTTCAAAGGGGTGGGAAAGAGAGGAAGGAGGATGGGAACTGAGCACATGTTCATCCCACATGCAAGACATCCCAGAGGATGTTCTGTACTGCCTAGTCACATTTGACCATCCAGAAACAGCTGAGTCAGTCTACTAGAGTATTCATGCTCCTGGCAAGACAGCTGCAGGCAGATGCATCTCATGCTGAACACACAGGTTCCAGGAGTCAACTCTTTCCTGAGTGCAAGGTGAGTATAAAAGCAACAACGCTTTAGTTTTGATACAAAATGTAGCAGTGGTTTGATCTGGCATCCTCTGAATGTGGTGGCCTCCATACTACAAGAAGAATGCCAGAAATGTGTTTTGCAACTTCTCCAAATTCCAGCCTACTTGCATGCAGATTGAGCCCTACAGGGATGGACAGGCTCTGAGCTCTCAACTGATGGGCCCCCTCCTTGGGTCCAGCAAAAGCTGCGGCTAGCAAGAGGGAAGCAGTCATCACTGTCCCATACCAAGCAAGAAACTTCAGAGACTGTAGAAAACTTGCAATTTCTTGCAAATTTGCAAATCCAGCAAAGCCTGGATAAATTGCAGGTGCTCAGTGACTCAGGTGCCATGAAGTTACAGCTGCTCTGCGTCCCAGATCCTTGCTGGGACTGCAGTAGAACTGAATATTTGCTCTGACATGTCCTGGCAATGCCTGTGAAGTGGAAAGGCTTTGGCAGGCAACGAGTCCCCGATTGCCCGTTTTCCTCACAAATAGGTTATTGTCCTCCTTTCCTCTCTGGTGCTAACAAGTTTCCTCTGTAAAAACCATTCCCCCCAATACTGGGGTACTGATTCCAGAGCTTGCAAGACCACCAGAAAAGTGGTCTCCTCATGAATCACGATTAGTCTTTTAGAAGCAGAGTTGCTTATAAAGGAAAGGAGCAAGGCAACTGGAGAGTGAAGGGAGTAGGAACCGGGTGAAGTACCCCAGGGAAACAGCCCTTGGCCCATGGTGATGCAAAGGGCTGATGGTTTCTACAGGCTCTAGAAGCAAGGATGATATTCACATCATTCCACTGGTACCATGTGCAGGAGTCTGGAGCCTACTGTGGTCAGGAGTCCCTCAGAGAACCCAAACACCACTGATCTTGGCACTGAGTAATCCCATTGCCTCGCTTCTGAGGCAGTGGGATTACTCCTTCAGTAGCAACTCCTGGTCATCACGGCAGCCACCCAAACAGCTGCTTGCAAGGAACGGAAGAGCAGCAACTGGCTGCTTAAGGCAGCAGCCAGTGTGCAGCTGTTCAAACCCCTCTTGGTTTTTGCTTCATCTTTCTGCAGGACTTCCTTTGTCCATGACACAGGATTGCTAATTGCTCCAGTGCCAGGGTGGTCAGCGAGGAGAGGGGGATGCTCCACCTGAATGGTCTGCAGAAAAGGACCAACAGGAGCTCCCACTCACTGACCTTCCACTCTCACTTGACCGGGCAGTGCTGTGCCCAGGGAAGAGCAAAAGATGGACTGTAAAGCAGTGAAGGAACCACTGTGTCAATTCAGTCATTGACTGTCAAACCCTCCTTCATCCCAAGGCAGCTGGGCAGCTCTCCTGAAGGATAAAATTTAACCACTTGTAGTGGAAAAGCATGGCCTGAAGGTAAGCCAATGCTTAAGACAGTTTTATGGCCACCATGTTTCTTCTATCCACCCATTCGTATCCCAGTCACTGCAGTATTGTCAACATATTATCTCATATATATATAAAAAAAAGATTTACTGCATAGACTTGTAAAGCCTTGAGCTTGGATAGAAATCCATATTTACTGTCCTTTTTTTAATTCCTGAGTGACATACCCTGTGGGCAGTGACAGGGAAATCACATACAGCATGCATGACTGTGCATTGCATTTACTGTTAATGCCGTAGCTGCTGCCTCTGTCTCCTGTAGCCTTCACTGAGTATTTTAGCAGGGAAGATGGGCAAGAGGGACAATACTGCTGCAGCTTTCTGATCTTTGTATTTCATGTGACTGTCCTGTTCTTATCAGGGTGCTCTGGAGTTGGAGGGGGATGTAGTATATTGGTATCTGGCTATTACACTAGTGGCTGCAGTGGGGCACATCTTTCCACAGAGTCATGAGACTTGAGGGTGGTTTTTGATCCACATGTCCCAGGCCAGTAAATAATGCCTCTCATCCCCTCATCTACTTGGTTCTGCAAGCATCTATCATGTTTACATCCATTCAAGTTATTAGCATGTAAAAAAAAAAAAGTATTGCCAGGCCACTGCAAAGCTATGGAATTTCTAATGCTTTATTTTTGTTGTTAGAAAAACATATATATATATAAAAAAAAAAAGCTGTGGTAGTATTATCACTACTTATGCAGCCAGGCCAGAGGAGAAACAAACAGAGGGCTCTACTTACTGGTGAACCAAAGGTGACCATGACGACTGCAGGAACTTGGTAGATCCTCAGAGACAGAGAATGCAGAAGATCTGCAGGAAACTGCTGATAGGAGGACCCTTCCGATTCCTGCCCAGCTAGTCACTAGTCTGCTTTCTAGGCAACTGACAGGTAGGAGGAAATAATTCTGTACTAATGGCTCTGGGACAAATGCCAATTTGCCTGTGAGATAGGAGGTTAAAGGTTGGTTGTGTGATTAACACAAATTCAAATTTAGGGCACTTCATGTTCACATGGCCATCCAAGGAGTGCCAGGACTGATATGAACACTGATGTGGCATTCCTGGAAGGAAAGAGCTTAAGTGCCAGTCTTACTTGAAACAAAATTTGTTCTTGTTATTTTTGTTTGTTTCCTTTTTTAAAAAAAAAACCAAACTTTTAGAAGTTGCATTTTTTTCTTACTTACTTTGCATATTCTCTGTTGAAGCACTCTAGCTAATAGTCTAAGCCTTTCTCCCCTTTTCCGTCTAAATCCACTCAACTCTTCTTTGAGATCATCTGTACAAGAAAAAGATGCAGGTAACTTCCCCTCAAAGCCCTGCTGGGCTTTGCAGGCAAGAGCTTCAAAAAGGATCAAACATAAAATGGCCTAAACCTAGCAAGATCATATCGGTCCTTTGTTAAGAGAAGCTGACTGGTGTACTCATAACCACGTACGAAAGGGGAAGGGAATGAGCATTTTGTACTCAGTGGTTAGTTTGGCTCTTTCTAAGAAGACTTTCAAAGATTTTTTTTTTTTTTTAAATGAGAACAGATTGCTTTCATCTGCAAAGCCAGGGCAAAAAACAGTCAACGTGGCAGCTATGTTCACCACTGCCCTTCTTTGTGGAGATATCAAAAGACAGGCTTGGAATTGCTTTAGCATGGTGTGTAACTTCCATTTTGTCCTCATTTAAAGCACTCTCATGTTATGGGGTAGTTCAGACAAGAGAAGACGACTGCTACATAAAATGAGTTTTATTTTTAGTTAAAGATAGTGGCAGATGGTTCCCTCAGCGCAGCCGGCGGGCTGAAGATCTGGTGATGGGAGTTGTTTTGGTAGGGGTTTCATCCTCTTTTAATTCTGCCGACAACTCTAAAAGAGTAAAATGTGTCAATAACCAGCACTCCACCACCTCAAACAGAAAAATCTACAGGCAAGCTAAGCAGTGCTTTGAAGCCCTACACACCTTCTGCCTATTACCAAAGAAACATCCCTGATGGGCCCAATCTATAGTCTTTCTCCACTTTCACCTTTTGAGCATACATGTACAATGCCTTACCATCCTCAGAGCTGTTCTCCTCATCGCTGGAGAAGGTGATTATAGCTTTTTTGGATGGACGGCCCTTTTGGACATGCTTATGGTTTCGGAGGGTGCGAGGCTGGGGTGTTACAAAATCTTCATCCCTGTTGGCCGTGCTCAGGGGCTGGCGGCGTGAACCTGCCAAGAAAAAAAACCAAACACATTTAAAACCAACAATAAAAAAAGGCAAAGGTAGCAGCCATTCTGTCTGTGAGGGTGAGGAAGAGTCCCTAGGTGTCTCTGTTGGACTGCAGGATTGGGGAAAGGCTGCAGTCTCACAAGAGGAACATACTTGCTTTTTGTTTCTGCTTGGCTGGCTCTGGCATTGGAGTTTCACTACCTTCCTGGCATGTCTCTGCCGAATCCAGCCCTTGGTTATGGGAGGCAGACAGCTTCTGCTCCAGCTCTTCAGCCAGCGCCTGATGGAGACGGAACAGAGTGGGGAAAAACAAAACAAAACAAAACTTAAAAAAAAAAAAAAAAAGAGAAGGTGGAGGGGAGAGAAATATTACATCCATAACAGAACTGCCATCAGGTTCTCTGATAAACTGTTGGAGTAACCTGCTTAATACAGAGAACTGCAGGGCTTTCCAATCACTCTGTGTGTGTGTAAAAAGTAATCTTTTTCCTGGCCTGGATACTTGCCCCCCATCCTTACTTTAGTCTCAGGTTTGCCGCCTGCTCTGCGGAATCGAGCCAGCACAGTTTGGAAACAACTGTAGACAGCTGGATCTTGGAGCTTGTCTGCAAAGCAGTCAAAGTTGTCCTGCAGCTTATGAAGGCCCCGTTCCGAGATGGGAAGCAGAGTAAGGCAGTAGGACAGATCCCGATATTGACGTTCAGTTCTGGGAAAGACAAAAAGATTGCCCTTAGCTCTTACAAAAAGGAGTATGTAAGGAGGAGCACATCCTACCTAGAAGTATAGCACATGAGGACAGAGAGTTTCCTGCAGGTGCTTCTGCCCTGCAGAACGTGAGATTCAGGTTGTTCTGTTACAGGTCAGTTACAGAGTGCCGTGCCATACCAACCGCTTCACCACCACCACTGTATTCCATCAAAGACACTGAGTTAGTGTCTGTCAGACAAACGTGAAGGCTTCACTGTTAAAGAACAGTCGCTTGTTTAAAAAAGCATCAGAAGTTTTTTCCTCCTAGCTGGCAATATTACACTCAGTGAGGTGACGACTCTTCTTGAAGGGCCTTATTTCAACCAAATAATAAAAACCCCATGGCTGCTCATTTTTGCACGTTTGAGAAGCTTTATCTGATGTTCTCTCTCTTTCCTGGCCAGTTACATAAGGAAAGCCATTTTCATTAAGATAAAAAATGAATAAAACCAACTGCTGTTTCAAAGAAGCACTACATTCAAATTCTAGCAAAAGTTCAAAAGCTGGGGGGGGGAGAAGCACCCCCTCCAGCACACTAACATCCTTAATGTAGCTCTCTGTGATGGAATGGGAGGAAAAAAAGTTAGGCCTAAAGCCCAGACAGATAGAAAACAAAGCTGCAGCATCCAGGTGTTTCCACGTCTAAAGTCTGAATGATACTTGGCATGTTGCTGTGTTTAGAGCTCCAGAAATGCTGAGGAGGGTGATGGTGGCTGCAAAATCTTTTCTGATAAGCTCCTCTTTTAGCCTGGAGTGAGAGTCTAATGCACACTAGCAGTAATGCTAGAGCAAAACTGATCACCTTTGCTGTACAGAAATATTAGGGCATTTTAGTAAAGGCTACACATGGCTTACACACAGATGGTTCTTTACAAATGTGGTGTGAAAAGCTCACCAGTGTTCCTGGGAGGCAAATTTTGGAGAGAGAAGCCACTCTCTGCTCCAGCTCAGGAAACAAAATCCAAATATTTCTGGGGAATATGCAACTCCCCAAGGCAGCTGAGCAGGTCACATGCCCAGGCACTGTGTACAAATGGCCAAGATAAGCAGACACAGCTTAAACCTCAAGGGCAAAGCCACAACAATGGAGAAGGAAAACCACAGGAATGGAGGAAGGCAGGGTGCACCAAATTCAGTGGAAGGTAACAATGAAGATACCACTGAAAGTACATGAATGAGGCAGGTAAATTTCTATTATCTTCTTGGATATTAAAAAAAAAAAGTACATCTGTGTCAGTGGAGTTACAGCTTGGGAAAAGGAGCAACAACAAAAAACCCCAAAAGCCAGGAAGCAAAATGATATCCCAGATTCATGGGATGGGCCCGGCAATATATACTCCATAATCAGCACCATGAGCAAGGCAGGTACACCTTGCAGACAGAGCAAAGACATAAATGTACAGTGGCACAAGCCCTCAAATAAGAAAACGGAGTCCCAGGCATAGAGTTAGTACTGCGCAGCCCATGCACACAGAACGAGGCAACTAGGTAGGTGAGATCACCCCAGGCAGGACTGCTGGGGAGATCCCAACTTCTCAATTGAGCACACTGATTTCTTAGCCAAGATGCAAGGGAATAAATAGCCTGTGAAGAAGGACCACAAATGTGCGTAAAAATCATGTGAGGCATCTCCTTGCTCAGCTGTAATGCAGATCTAAATTGTCACAAACCTTTTCCCTAAGAAAGGAGGAAAGGGAGAGGGGCCATTGCAATGTAACAAGACCAGAAGCCTTAATTTATATCTATTCATGTATTTTTAGGAGGAAGATAGAAAAAGAAAGAAAGAGGGACATAATCCAAGTTATGTCAGCATTTGTCACTTTGCCATGTGAAGAACATGATGTGAACCTGTTAAAACCAAGCTAGCTTCTTGTAACAATTCCTCAGAAGCAGACCTGCTTGTCAGGAAAATTAGGATTACAACCCACCTGGCAGTCCGGAACCGCTGACAAAGTTTCTCCACCAAGCTCTCTGTCTGTTTGTCTTTTGTAATATATGAGAAGAGATGTCTGCAAAGGAAAAAAACCAAAAGGGCAAAGTTGAGAGCCCAGAGAGGAAACCCCATTTCTGCCTACACCATGGGATGCTTGCAGCTATCCTATCCAGCGATCAGCTCGGTGGTCCTTCAAAAGGAGACAAGAGAGCTCTGCATGCCTCAGACTTGGTTCAGGAGGATCTATAAGCATATATGTAATTTCAAACAGTAATCACAGTCCCTGTTGGGGGACAGCTGCTATGACATAACATATAATTCAAACTGCATGTTTGCATAATAGCACCTGCCTAGGGTGAAACTAAGAAATCCAGCTAAAGCAAAGATCCTTGCAGGTCTGGAGTGAGAAGTGCTAATATCTGTGCAGGGTCTGAGGTAAGAGGGAAGCTGAGAAAGCTGCAGTGTCAACTTCTGATCAGCTCCTTCCATCCAGTTTTAAGAGCATACAACACCTCCAGACTATCTCCTCACTTCACAAGTTACTCTGGCAGACTACTATGTCTGACAAGCAGACCTTGAGGGGAGAAGGGAGGCATGCAGTATTTTTTATTCCCCTCAAAACAGTTCCTGTGATTTTTTTTCATTATCAGTTTGCTGAAGGTGTGTTGCTGTATTTTGGATCAATGCGAAAGTGAGCGTTACTTTGCACTGAAGGGGGAATAAAGCCCAACAGAACTTAAATGCTAACCTGATCCCACATTTTTCTTCGCTTCTTGAGGAAGAGAGAGGCATGGACATTAGCACAGTTAAGTACATCTGCATTTTGCATGATGTCCTCATAGATATCACTGAATAACTTGTATTTATTAAGGTGGTCCTGCTAGCCTCCCTTCCTCCCTTTTTCTTGAACCAACGTTTCTGCTAACTTAAGCTCAGTCAGGTTGCCACTGACCTTGATATAACTGCTCTAAGCACATCCTTGTTTGGTCTTTTGTTATGTCTACAACCACCACACCAAGCTTCTTTTCTAAGATAAAAGACTGTATCCTCAACAGTCCTCCCTTTGCATCTGTTCCAGCATCAGTTCATCTTTTTTTAACTTCAAGTGACCAGAACCGTGGTGGCATTCCAGCCAAGGTCTCACCAGCACTACCAATGCTTCCCTACACATAAACAGAAATAACCTGACTGCTAAAATAGCAAGTGGAATGCATCTTTAACTTAGCCATAGCTTTACAGCAGAGGTTAAACAATTTCTAAACATTCAACCTTACACTGTTCTGCTAGTTTTCACCTCAGTTATTACTGTAAACCCTTTCATTGTGCACAGGTTAGTCCCTTAACAGTGATGCTCCCCCCCACTATCCTTATCTTTTTTACATTTTTCTATTCTCCAGTCTGGCAGGTATCCCTGGAGCATAAGACACAGTGCTTCCTTCCTAGCCTGTGCTTTTGTCCACCATGCTTTCTGAGTTAAACCAGATCCTCTCCACGATGTAAGCATGTCATATGAGAAAATGGTTCAGTTTCAACAATTATTCCCTTTTTTCCCCATTTAAGGGATATGATGTGGTGTGCTAACTGATGATCAAGTCTTCTTTAAAATTAATTAGCTTTAGACTAATTTGATATCCGTCTACTTTGTTAAAATCAATACTGCATTTTCTCTTATTTGCCAGGCACCTCCAGTTCTCTTCCTGTATGTTGCTGTAAGTTAGAAAAGTCCATCTATAGCTGTCTTAACCACACTAACCACGCTTTAATGCAGGTGCTATGCTTATTCTCTAGGTATGTGGCAACACCTCCAGTTTGACAGTTATTAAAAATTGTAGTAAAAACTCCAGAATTATGTCCCATTCTTTTTATACATGCCTTGTTTCTCTGTGATGGCTTGCTTCCACTTTAGACACAAACTTCCCTTTCTACATATACTATCAGTAGCCAGATGCTGTATTTCCTATTATTTCATATTACTCTCCTTACTGAAAGCTGAAGCAAAACATCCATATATTTTTGCAGCCATAAATTATTTTCAGTCTCAATTTCAGCCTCACTAATAGACCTTTTCTGTGCCTTGCAATTCCTACCTGTCCAAAATTCCATCCCTCTTCCTAAATGCACTGGAGTCTTGTGGACAGAAAGACTAGTTGGAAAAAAAAAAATCACTGGAGATTTTATTGTTGTTCTCTTCAGCAACAGCAATACTTTTGTTTTTGTCCAACACTCCCCTCTGTAATTCACATCAATTCAGGCAGCTCAGAAAAACCCTCATGTGGTTAAGTTTCAGATACAAGAGGAAAATTTCTGTAATTTACCACTAAAGACATTCTTTGTGCTGTCTATGAGCAACCAATACCCTCAGACTGAAATATTCCAATATGTCTCTCTGCTATGGAGTAAAGCATTCTTGGGGACCAAAAAAAACCCCAAACCCCAAATCTGTTACCTTAACTACAGCTTAACTAAAATCGCTTACAAAAGTCCAGTAGGCCACCAAAATGACAAAGGCAGCAAAGTCTTTAAAATCTGTTGTGTTCTCCTAATATTGCACACCCACATTCCCATGCATAAACCCAACTGTTTTCCTTTTCTAGAGGGAAAGTAATTTTGGATGAGCTAGCAGAAACTCTTTGTGGAGTCTCTGCTCACCCCCAGCTATGTGGCTTTAGAACTGATTCCCCTCAGCATGACTCCATTTCAGATACAGACTGAAAGAGTCCGATCAAGGAGAACTGAAAAAGCATTTTGTATATGTCACTGTCATTTCTCTTCCCTGGATCTGGCACCTCCTTTGCATGAACGTAGTCCTGGTCAAAAAAAATTTCTTGAACACCAGAATACCTCATGATAATGTGGAAGGATTCCTCCTCTACGCCACAGTTAGGATCTGAGAGACGACTGATTATGTCTGGAAGCAGGTTATAGATGGCATTACCCTGTGCAGAATACAAGGTTCTACATGAGATACACAATTATGAAGAACAGCTCAAGTCAAGCCAAATAAGCTGCCCACTTAGAATTACCTTCTTTCTCCCCACCTCAAATCTACTGACTGAAAACATCAGCTTTTTGAAACGAGCTGTACACAGCCAGCCAAACCTATCCAGGACTACTTGGCTGAAGCTAAGAGGGGAAAACCCAACCAACCAACAAGATAACAACAACTGCAACCCTTGGTTTGCAACAGATCTGCTCTTTAGCAGACTTGGATGCAGTTTCTTTGCTTTCCAACCTTGTCACAACCCCACACAAAAGCTTCCTGATAAAGGAAACTGACACAGCAGTTCAGCTCAAGGAACTGCATCCCATCTTGCCTGAAGAGGCCCAATCCAGGTTCCTCTTCCCACTGCTTTTTCATGGTTTTATCATAGACGCTGCAGATAGTGCAGTCAGGTGGCCAGCTCTGCTTTTAACAGAGCAAGCCAAGATAGTAAAGCCCCAGTATCACTGCACTGGTTTGGAGCCTGCTTTCCAATGTGAATGGATGAGGTCAAATTCAGCAGCATCAGGGTTGAAATAAACCCCATGTCGCAAAATTTCTTTTATCTACCCTCATTTAGGCAACAAAGAGGGAGAGACAGTTGCTCCACATCTTCTCTAGGACTCAACTCTTGTGTCGTTGACCCGGCCTCCACCAGCCCTTCCCTACTCTTGTGAGCTAAGGTCCCTGAGCATCCACTTGCCTTGTTGGAGAGTTCACTGAAAAAGTTCTGAGCCACTCCCATGATTGCCTCCTCTGGGTCTACAAGCAGAGTTGCCATTTCGCTCACTTGGCCCTTCACTTTTACCATGTCTTTGAGGATGAGGTGAGTCATCACCAGTCCAGCCGTCTGCCTCACGCTTGGGCAGGGGTCCCGCAACCTGACAGAAGTATATAGTTACCACAGACAGCAGCTGAGTATGTCTAAGTTACTGATACCCATGACAGCCTACTCCACAGCCCAGGTCTGTTATCTGCCTACACTGACACCTTCAAATTTGTTTTCCCGGGTCATTCTCACCTTCCGGAGGTCCAGTGTCACCCTTCCACAGAGTTCTCATCACTTGTGGTCTCCCAGCAACGAGCGTAGCATTACCTGGCATACAGATGTGATGTCCAAGGCTCCACCAGGTTGGGGAAACGGATGGCCAGATCTCCTGCTGCAATAATGAGGTTGGATCTCACACCGGGCAGAGTGGACTTCTCCATCATAGTGAAGAGCAGACGCAAGTGGGAGTCACAGAACTCAGAGCTGATGAGATAGGGTACAGAAAAGAAGACATAGATACCAAAATTCCATATCTCAGAGCAGTGAGACACAAAATAACCAAACAAAAACCATCCACAAAAAACAACAACCCAAAATCTATGAATGCTTTTTTGCGTTTGCTCTCTCCATGGGAAAGGAGTTGCAATGTTTGCTTGTGCGTTAGTACTAGGAAGGCTGGGAAGAGAACACCAGCACAGCTAGGTATTACCTGATCATGCAGACTTTGCCAAGAGTCAGGGCTGCAGCAGCCGAGAGTGCCGAATCACTGTAGAGCCCAGGGTTGTTGCAGATCTTGAGCACCAGTGGAACAAAGGCAGAGAACAGGTGCTTCCCTAGAGAGTGGGGATAAAGACTGCAAGCATGAGAGCACTATTTGTGCATCCCCCTTTAAGAAGAGTTACTCAATTTATCCCAGAACTCCTGCAGACTACAGAAACTGGTTGACTCACTCTCACTGTTGAAAAACCACCTCCAGAGAGGCAGAGCAAAGCCTACATAGAAACTGACATTGGACAAAAATGAGTGTTTCCTTCTGAAGGAAACAGCTTTCCTCCTTCTGCATCTGTTACCCACCGTACCTGTTCTTTTACACAGGCAGATGGAGCCGAGCGCTCCTTGATGGCAGCCACGCTTACCATCTAGAAGTTCTGTCTCACAAATACTGCGGATGAGCTCAGCCTCGGTGTCATCAGCTGAGGCTCCCACGAGGCCCAGCTCTTCCTCCATAGTGGTCTCATTTCCTGTGCTCTGTGCAGAGAGGAAGACTGTGAAAAAGACGAACGGCAACAATAACCCTTCACAAAGTGCTCTTCTCTCGGGCAAGAGGTACACATATGTTACCAGCAGCATGACTAGAGTTGAGAACAACAGACTGACAGTTTTATAACCCACTTTTCCCTGAGAACTGGATGAAGCTGTGAAGGGTAGTCCAGGATTTGCCAGTCCACGTGCCACAGAACACCAATGAAAAGAAAGCCTAAGCTACTAAGCTGAGACACAGGACACATCTGCCATCAATGCCCAAGTCCAACACAACTTAAGAGACAAGTGAATCCTAAAAGCAAGAAGTTCAAAGCAGCCTCTGAATTGCTGGTCTTGTGAGTGAGATTATGGGAAACCTTATAGCAAGGCAAAAGCAACACAAGGGAAGAAGAGAGACGTGGGCATTGCACGGAGACCAAATCTGCATCCAACTGCTGCTTCTTGGAAAATCTCATAGTAACCTCCTCCTGTGTGGGAAATGGTAGTGACACTGATAAGCAGGGTGGATGAGGAAATGAACTACAGATGTCTCTGGACATAGCAGCACAGGCATCTAATAGAGACTGGATACCTAGGGGCACACAACTTTTTTCTCAATTCTTTCCCAAGAAAGTCAGCCTCACCACACTCTGGAAAACGTTCTGAGGTAGATCTAACCAAACAGGGTATTTCTATCATATAGATCCCATTAAGAAGGTTACTATTAAACTTTCATCATTATTATCTGAGAGAGGACAGGACCCTCAAGCCCTATGGACCAAAAGTTCCAGAAGCCATTTTGCAAAACTCAGGACACAAATGGGTGTTCTTCACCACTAGCAGCAATTGCTAAAGATTGCACTGGTAAAAAAGGAGGCGATGAGTGGAAAGGAAATGTTTGCCTGAAGCAGGAAGATAAGCATGGCCAGGACATCACCCTTCGTTCCCTCCCCTCTGCCTGTCCAAAACTCAAGAAGAGTGAGAATTTTATTGAACAGGGTCATTCAAGGACCTCAGCTCTCCCTGTCAATGCTGACCAACACACGTCTATTTCTATTCCCAAAGTGCGCATTACCCTGGACCTCATGCATCCTCAGGAGTGCATTTTCCAGAAGTTTGCTGTGGCAGTAAGTGGGACACTTGAAGAGCTTTCCACAGGAAAAAAATGCTCAGTTCTCACCTGGGGTCTCTGCTTCTTCGCACTGCTGTCAGAATGCTTCTTGGTTTTCTCCTCCTCTCTGAGGATGCGGCGTCTGCGTAGCTCAGCACTCACTGACACTTCCAAATATGCTACCTGCTGCAGTGCCACCTGTCCCACAAGGGACACCAGGTGCATCAGCAGGAATGTGGGGAGACTGGTAGCACCATCAGAGACTCTGCTGGGAGAAACCCCTGCATCTAGTGGAGAAAAATTACTATGGTTCAGTGTTGATCTAGACCTCTTCCCCCATTAGTTACTGCCCAGTCTCACTGTATAACCCATCTCCACACTTCACAGACTCCTTCACAGCACTTGCACCCTTCCACGCCAACACTTCCACTAGCCCCTCAACTCTGTTCTCCTCCTGCAGTTGCTCTAGGCCACCCAATCGCAGCACTAGAAATCACAGGTACAGATTTCCTTTGCCAGCTTTCTTCCTCACCAGCTTTCTGCCCATCAGCCTCCTGCAGCTTGTCCAGCACCTGCTGACTGCACATCTGCAGGATGTGAGCACATATCTCCTCTGGTCCTTCTGCTAGCTGGTAGATGAGCATTACCGCTGCCTCCATGAAGGGGATCCAGTGACCACTTGGCTGGACAAAGCCTGATGAGAAGAGGGAGCCATGTACCACACACACCAGCATCACCACAGGCTGTCTCACAGCCCAACTCCATCTCCTCCAAACCTACTGCTGACTTGAGCTCACCTTTACTCACAGTCTCACTCAGGCACCCAAAGAGCATGTGGTCCTGTGGCAGTCGAAAAGGCGTGTTGTTCTTTTCCAGTGCTGGCTGCAGAGAGAACAGATGAGTTACTCTTCGCACATAAGCAATCCCCGCATGCCCTTCCTGGTACTTAACTTTGCTATGTGCACAATGCTGGTCAAACCCATGCTATGTCCCAAAGCAGGGACATCCAGTACTGCTCTGCAACTAAACACACAGCAAGGACATTACTGTCACTTCTGAAGGCATGGTGACAGCACTGGGTGGATTTAAAACTTGGCCAAATGAGGATCCCAGGCCAACCCAGACAGTTCCACTATTTCACCTTAAATCAAATTAACTTTTGAAATCTCAAAATGACTCTTTTTAAATCTGGTATTATTAACTCATTCCACAATGAATGAAGAGGGAGGCCTTTAGAGCATTTCCAGAGTTATCAATAGTAGTCAACTAGATGCCCTTGCCTATGGGTACTCCAGAACCGTGAGGTTTTGTTTAAAGGCAAAATATCATCAGTAGAAATGACAGAGGATAGCTCTGGATCCAACACCACCTCACACTTAAGCTGTTGCATATGCTCTGTATCAGTCCCACCACATTTTAGGTTGGGAATAAGGTAACCCAGATAACTACTAAAAAAAAATATGATGATGCCTGAGATATCCCAGCACATCTGTGGCTGCCTGATCAGGATATACTTGACCAAAACAAGCTACTGCTTGAGCATTTACCAGCTTTCCGTAGCTGGAAACAAAATTTCTCAATTCACTACAATCCTACTCTATGTGCTCAATTTCTGGTTGTGGGGAGGAGGGGAAGGAAGAGCTACCACAGTCATTCAAGTATCTGCAGTTCAGTGTCCCTTCTCACATACAAACTCAACTGCAGAGTTCAGTCAAACTAAAATTGAATTACAACCATCTTCAGAACATTTAATTACACATTAATTCACGAAGACCCTGCAGTAACATCCCCAGCAGAAGGGGCCAATGCAGAATGACGGTGCTGTGTGAAGGAGGGCTGCTTTTATGCTGGAACTCCTGAACCAAAATGCACTAAATGCCTAAGTCAAAAAAACAAAGAGGTGGGGGTTTTTTTCTGAGTGCATGGAAAAAAAAAAAGTATAAATTGTTCCCCAGACAAAGCAGCCATCAACCATCATGAAAAGTACAACATGGGCAAGTTTGAAAACGTTTCATGTTTTGTATTCAGCTGTACAGCTGACAACTCCCAAATATCAATTAATAGGGAGGGCAAAAGAATCATACCACCAGAAAACATCAGTAGAGGAAAGGCTTCATGGCTGAAGAAACACAAATCAGCTTAGAACTGGGAGTCTGAGGAAGAGAATTGAAAGAAAAACAGATTTTCTTGTGCACTGAACTCTTTACTAATTGAATTCAGCCTGTTGCCTAATGAAAATTCTTTTATTACGTGTTCACTGATGTGTGCTAATCTTTCCAGACAGTGCTGCTGAATGGTCTCAACCTACTTAGTTTCAAAATCAGTAAAAACTTAATCATTTCTCTCCCTTCTCAATACAAACTATTTCCCGATAACTCAGCTGGTTTCTGGATAACCTCAAGAACAAGCTAAGAGTCTTACCTTAGGGTTACTGGCAAGTTTGGAGATCGCATTGCATACTTCTTGAGCCAGGCGATAGTCTTCACATACCTTCTCAGACAGCCCTACTGTCACCAAAATGTCCAGGTTGCTACCTATGATCTCTGGCTTCCCTCTGTGGAATGGAAGGGATGGGAGATGATATTTCAGTTGCTGCTGAAAGTTTACTGAAGTATGGATAACCAATAGAAATACTCCTTGTGCCTTGTGGAAGGCAGTGGTTTGAGTAAGAGGGGAAAACAAATAAAAATTCATCCAATGACTCAAGATATAGCTACAGGAGCGGCAAGCAATATTCCACAGAAGCCAGTATAATCCACGCTCCACTAAGAGATGAGGTTCTCCAAAGTGAACAACCCCAGGCACACTGTCTCTTTGTAAAGAAAGAGGATTCTTGACTCTTCTTTCTTATCAGAAAGCAGCAAAACTTAAAAGGGTAAGGCAAAGAAAAATGTTGCAAACAGTCCAGCAGCTCAGAACTGGTGGTGTGTGACACTTCCTCCCCTACTGTAGGAAACAAACCAACACCACCTCACTCCCTTTTTACCTCTGAAAGGCAGAATTATGCAGGCCTGGTCTGAGGAATATACAATTAACTGAGTGAAGACGGCAAGAACAGAACGTAATTTATTTTAAAAGAGCATCTAAAAAGCTTATAACGGGCATTTATAAGACAAAAATAAAATCATGTCCCTTAGCAGATTTGTGACGAAGGCAATGCTGTTCTTATTTCTAACCCATGGTCTCAACACAGGATCTCATGGGATACCCCGGAAACCTACAGTTTTCTTTAAATCCAATTATTTTAGGGAAGGATATTAATTTTGAAACGACGCCTACAATTCTGCCGCAAGCAAGGGGGATGAGGTGGTAGAAATACCTTGGAAGGAATATCTAATACTCAAATTGCAGAACTGGCTGCAAGCTCCAGAAACAGCTCCAACTCTAGAGCCAAGAATTTTAAGATCATTATTATATGCAGGCCTATTTTTGACTGATGAGGGCCTGAAGTAGAAAGAGCAAGAAGAAATCACCAGATAAGATAAATGCCAAAGGGTTACTGGGCTGGGAACTTAGGAAATTAAATTACACTCTTTGCCCCCAGAAAGGGAAGCAGATTAATTTCCCTCCATGCTAAAGGCTCCAGACATCTCTAGTCAGCAGCTTCTTGCTGTTCTTATCCAAACACAGATGAAGCTGCAGAGCTGTGACACGGTAAAGTCTGAGAAGGGATGGATATTCAGAACACAAAGAAAGCAACGTTGTCATACTCATTCAGAGACCGTGCTGGTGGGACCCAGCACCAACTATATTTAATTTCAGGCTTTGTTACTCCATGACATGGTTACTATTTTTGAAGCTGCAGAATAAAAGGTCAGCTGATGCAGCACGCACAGTTCTTCGACAGAAATCAACTCCCCATACATCCTCCCACTCACAGGATTAGACCAGGCCCTTGGGCTCACCGTGCCATCATCCCCAGCAGCATCACAGCAGCACGTTGTTCTAGCGATGAGCACTGAGATTTTTCTGTGAATCGCTCCCAAAGCAGCTGGATCACAGCAGGCTTTATTTCACCTTTCTGCACAAACTCTGAGATCTGGAAAAGAAATGCAATAAAACAAGTCGGAAGAGGCAGAGGAGGATAGACTTCAAACCAACAAAGACATTAACTGCAATGACTACCATTTTAATATAACTGATGTCTAAGATGACAAATACAATCCAAACCAAGGCAAGGCAATACTCACTATTTCTTCTAAGCACTGTATCGTTCCTAGCGATGCATCCACCATGATGAGAGAGAGAGAATGTACCAGGCTTTGGGCCCTGGCCCTTTGAAGGAAGAAAAATAAAGTAATTTAAAAAAATTTAAAAGGTAAAGAAAAAGCAACTATCACAATTACTCTCCTATTCAGAGAGCTGAGGACACCTATTAGATAACAGAGCTGATCCCTAGGGACAGGAAAACTTCCCCCTCTGCACGCTGGAGTTCTCCAAGTCACCCCACTCAAGTGCCAATGAGCCATGACATGGGCTCAAAAGTCTACTGCCTTGTGCACTGCTGCTCCTCCTGGTACTCAAAGACCCAACAAGAGGCACTCGCCAGCCACTTCCCAATTTGCTCTCAACCACAAGTCAAAGTCCTTTTCCATACAGCACAAGGAACTGGAAACCTTTCTATGAACAAATAAGGCCAGAGCTCAAACTGCAGGAGACTCATCTCCCAGCAATACTATCAAGAAGAAATAAGAAGCAGTGGGTGCTTTTTATTGCCCTGACAATGAGGGTGAGGTATGGTGCATCTCACCAGGGATTACACTTATCTTAGTAAATAGGATTTACATGTCGGCAAGCGGTAAGAAAAACGAGCAAGTGCCACAGTAGAGAGAAGACACAGCTCCTCTCTAGTGTGGAAGACACAAGCATCTAAGTGGTACCCAGCTCCCACCTCCAAATCCTCAATAAGGATCAACAACAAAGACTCTGTTAACATCCTCTCATCTGCCACATGTGGAAGTTTGTTACAAAAAGATTTAAGATTGGTCTAAATGAAATACAAATAGAAACACCCAAATAATAATAATAATAATAACTAACCTTGTATAGGGTGAGGGAAAAAGAAACAGTGTATATTGAAAAAATCAAGGCCACAGCTGACAGCAAGAAAACCAGTAAACACTGACAAATGTGTTGTTTACATCAGAAGCATAATGCCTACACTCAGATAAGGTCACAGCATGCATGACATGTCAGCAAAAAAACCTGAGCTCTGGTAATAGAAAGATACCTCCTACTTCAGACCACACCGTATACCATTCCTCTTACTATCCCAACAGGATGAGCAACTACAGCCATAAGAAACCCATAGGGAATAGACACTGGGCAACAATTTTTCCCACAGAGGGTAAAGTATGCAAGGTTCTTAGACATGGGATGACCCCATAACAACAGTTGACTCCCAAAGGAGTTGAAACAGCCGTCCAAAAAAATCAGTTCATTGTTGCCAATCAAAAACCCCGCTGACATGACGCACATTCATAACTGACATCCCTTGTTCCCTATCACAGAGGGACCCTACCCAGATCGTTTGGGCACAACGTATCTTGGTGCAGTGCTTTGTATGACAGTGAAATTTATAAGAAAGTTAAGTGTGAGTGCCTGATACCAGTTTTATTTGAAATAATTCTCAGCTTTTCCTTCCATAAGATCCCACATGGAGTTTTGCTGCATAAATTTCCTACATCTGAACACAATGACAAACTAAGAGCAGACGCTCAGCAGTAGGTCCCATAGGATGACCAGGATACTCACTTATATGTGAAAACATCTTGGAACTGCACAAGTGTTGGTAACAGCTCAAAGAGAAAGCATCTTTACTAATAGACACAAACCTTACGTTTCAGCTCAGCGTGAAGCGTGGCAATTTTGATTTCTCTTCCTGTCTATAACCCATTCCCAACAGATCCCCAAAAGAAGAAACAGAGGAGGGAAAAAAACCCCTTCTGATTAGGAAGGCCCATACCTCTCTGAATCCCCGCTGGGGCTCAGATAGAGCTGCCTGTAGGCGTTCAGCACGGCCTCCTTAATACCAGGCTCTTTTGACCATATGAGGGGGAGCATCCTGCGGACTCCAAGCAGTGCCTGGGGCACACCAAACTGCGAGACTGTCACAAAGAACTCAATGGCTTCCTGCACCACTGCAGAGAGAACAGGTGTGTTAGTGCAGTTCTTTGCTTGTCCTCAATTAGTGAGGCCATTAAAACAAATTCATAGGTGTACTGCTCTCACTGCAAGCCTTATAATCATCTAAGATCACTGCTACTGTCTACAGAGAGCTCAAGTCAGAATGAGGTCACTAGTACAAAGATGTAGATGTTCTGGAGGAAATAGACACAGGTTAACATTACTACAGCTAAATCTAACATAATACATTTAGGAGACATGGCCTCTGTGCTCTTCTGAGAAAGAACAAAATTCTCTTCCGGGAAACAATAGCTTTGGAAAAAAAAGATCTCGTGGTTACAGCGGACAAGAGCAGCTGCACGTAAGTCCCAGTGTGATGCTGTAACCAGAGGAACTAAGCTATCTGATGTATAAATGAGGTAAGGAATAATGTCTTTGATTCCAGCTTGATTAGTTCTGAAATATACTGCCCAGTCTTCTGCTCATAAGACAAGAAAAAACATTAAGTTGGAGAACATTCACAAGAGACCCACAGTAATGATTAGAGAGACTGTACAATGAACAGTTCATAGAGTCTGACCTCTGGTCAAGCGGGAGTTTAACCAGTATAAGCCCCAACTTATAAATCTGAATAAAGATCCCCCATCAGACAAGCTGGTATGCTTACACTGCCTCCAGTCACACTAAAAGATACATATTTGCAATAGGAAAAAAAAATAAAATTAAATATTTAAATCTTAAATCTTTAATTAGAAGAACCTAAATCTGAGCATACACATCCCTTAAGACCACCCCCTCACTCAGCAGCAGACTGTCTCCAAATGGAGAAAATGTCTCAAAATGTCTTAGCTGTCCAGACACCCAACTTGCCTTCCTTATGCTACAGCATAGGGCAACAGGGAGGTGGAAAGTTACTAAAATCTGTGCAGCTATATATATATAAAAAAAACCCCAAAACAAAACACGAAACCCCAGGTGTTTAAGTATCAGGTGAGGGGCACCCTCTCGGCCTTGAACTTCAAGTGTCTTGTAAAGACACTGAGCTCAGGAGTTCATTTTTGTGAACAAAACATTAGCAAACAGCTAATGACATCCAAACCTTGCTGGGGAAGCCCACATGCTTATTACAGGTAACATATGAGTTCTCAATACAGATGAAGCTTCAGAAGTGTTTGCATGAAGCTGGGACACTGCGGTGTACCCCAGAACTATGGGAGGAGTAGTTGGCAAGTGGATGTACCAGGGAGGATGGGAGAGGAGGGAGCTGTGCTCGGGGGTGCTGATTCATGATAAGCACTTAAAAAAAAAGAGTCTAACTGGTTACAGTAGTTCTAATATTGAATATTAATAGCTGAATTAACTCAAAGGCCTTACTCATTACCACCTTTACAGTACTGAAAAGGACCAGGCCATAGAACCTGTTGATCAAGATCGCTATTAGCTAGGGAATAAAGCTTAAGGAAAGGTGAGGCAGACAAGACAAGCTGCTCAGTTCCCCTCTTCCGGCCAGCATAACATTTGAAGCTGTATCAGGGCACTGAGCAGGTAATGGAACCCAGCTTCATTGGCCATGCTTACTTTGGGAGAACCTCAGCTCAGATGATGAACACACATCCCCTCCCACAGGATGGGGGGAGCCTCCATAAATTAAGTCATTTTGGTCACCTGGCTTTTAAAAACATTGTCAACCTTGATATTTAAAAGATGTATTCCTAAAAAGCTCATTCACGCCCTAACACAACCTCTTCATGACTGACACCCATTTAGATGGTGCTTGCTGTTCCAATATCCTGGAAGTGCCTGTGACATCTGCTCAGTGAAGAGCAGCCTCTCCAACCTTTTCCCCTTCCCCTGGAGCTCCAGCACTCCCACGTCTCCTCTTCAGCAAAAGGAAATACTAGGAAACGCTGACTGGGGAAGAAAGGGCCCCCTGGCTATTTCACATACCTGAGGTACAGTTTTCATACATCATCTTGCTGATCAGGCTCAGGGCTTCTGTGATTTTCACCGAGAAGTTGTAAGCATCTTGCAGGTACTGCACCAACATCTCCTGTTTGACCAGCTCTGTTTGAGGCTGCTCTTCTGCTACAACTTCTTGAGTCTTAAGACTACTGTCGCCACGTGGAGGATCCTCACTGTTTTCACCTGGGCATGAACCTGCACAGCACAAACACTTGATTGTAAGCAGTATTGAAGGTACAAGAGAAACAGGCATGGTTCAGGATAACCCTTCTCTTTCTCTCTCCAGCCCACAGTGACACCTTCCAAGAGCCAGACTTCCACAGAAATCCAAATTCTGCCATCAGACTTAGCTACAAAGACAAAATCTCAACATGCTGTAGAACAAGTTCCAGTACTACAATGTGATGCACCACAGAAATGCCAACTTAATACAGGGGTGGAGAAAGGCATGGTCCGGTTGGAACCATTTAAACTCCATTAAAATGCTGAAGGGGTTAATCTGAACTTGACAGCTCCCCAAAGATGGATGAGGCCCTTAAAGGGAATCAGGGCAGAGTAAGAAGGAAGCAAATACTACTGCTCTCTAGCAAAGTTTGTGCAAGTGTGGAGAGTTGACAAAGTTAAGAAGATTAAATTATTTAGACGGTAGCCTTTTGATAGAAATGAGCTCAAGCGGATTGGCTAGAAAATCTTACTCTGAAACAAACACCAAAGATAAAGCACGTGAAGTCTTAAAAATATGCCCAGAGGCTTGAGCCCCAGATAAGCAGACTTTGCTTGAAGCAGACCCTTGGTCAAGGCCTCTAGGGTGGCATTATGTGCCACCACCTGTTCAGGAAGCAGAACTCCAGACAAATTCAGACAGGACAGAAGGGTATGAGTGAGTAACACTGGCTTTGCTCCTCTCAGCAGATATTATGTGAGTTAAAGCATCAGAAATTCACTTCTAGTGGGAACATGGAGCTATTCCAACCAGAAATTAAATAACAGGACTGCTGTGATCCAGCCAAAACGTCAGGCCACTAGATGAGTGAATGATCCAGAGATGATGCAGCTCTATGAGACTGAGCCCCACAGGTCAGAAGGAAGGACAGGGCATTCCAGAGGGTTTTGGTCTAGCTCTAGCATCAACTTGGACTTAGAGAAGAGACAGAGTGATCTGAAATAGTTACCCGTGTAAAGTCTCTTCAGAACACCTAGGATTGTTGCCTCCTCATTTTCCTCTGTAGGGCCACTGAAGGGTTCTTTCCCCTGGAAGCGACACAGGGCCTTCTGCGTAAGGCGGGCTGCACTCCTGTACAATGATATAGCCCAAGAGAAGAACATCAGCAACCCCTTAGGGCAGAACACAAGGGAAACCATCCAACTTTGCCCTGAACACCTGGAAAAGCAGCTCCTGCCAGCATCTTGGGCCCCTTTTACCCTTCTGATTCTCTCCCTCATCCCACTGGGAGGGAGAGAATGAGCCACTGTGTGGTGCTTAGTTGCCAGCCGGGGTTAAACCAAGACACCATGTCAATCTCTTCCTACAGAGTAATGTTACTGGAAATCATCCCTCTACCCTGGAGCTCAAACGTTTCTCAAACAGAGAACTGGAGACTGACATACTCCTTGGGAAAAACACTCTCTCAAACTACAGAGCCCTCTTACTTGTAATTCAGCTTCCTCAGCAGCCTAGTGATTTGCTCCGATGCATTCTCCACTGTTTCCTCAACTTCCAGCACCTCCTCTTCCCCTTCCTGCAGTGGTTGAAAGAGCTGCTGTGTGGCAGCCCTAACTTCAGGCAGCATTGCTTCCCATTCTTCCTCTGTGGTGATTGCTGGAGCTATTAAAAAAAACCCAACAAACCAAACAACAGAGAGAATGAAGAATACAGATTCAAATGACACTCTAAGTGGGGAGAGAAACTCATCTGGAACTTAGGAATTCTAGTTCCCCTCCCTGGGCTATTCCAATTGCTGATCCCACCCAGACTGCAGTTAAGAATAGACAAAAACTCTTTGGCATAAAAAGAACCCACTGAGGGTAAAAATAAAAAAAATATATTGATAGGTAAGAGAGAACCATCAGTTGCTATTTAATGTTTTGTAGGGCAACATCAAGTCCAAGGCTAATCAAGTTTAAATTAGTATCTAACCAAAATTATGGCTCAAGCAGTCCCTGAATGGTTGAAAACGGAAACCTGGGAGGGTGTTCATAGGTATTTTCAGTTGTTACCCTGAAAATAGGATGTTTAGCTAAATGGACTGTTGATCTAGATATGGACATTCATATGGTCCTTTTATAACACCACAGTATGAAAAACTGTTATGAGTTTAACCCCAGTCATCTGGCCTCACCATCTCACACGAGTAAGATCTGAGACAAAAGCCACCATAACCTGGGAGCAAATTTCAGAATAAATAAGCCCTGGTACGGGGAAAGAGGAAGGGAAGTTACCTGCTGTAGATCTGTCACGGTCCCTCATTTCTTGCAGCTTTTGCACCTCCTTCTTCAGCGGCTCGGCCAAGTCAGTACAGCTTAACTGAAGATGCCAGGAAGAGAAGAAGAAATATGTTACTTATCTTCCTTTCTCTTCCACTCCCTGCTTTAAGTTGTCAATCCCCTCACAGAACCCTGCTTTTGGAAACTGGAACAGTAGACTCTGGTCATCATCCTAGAATGGGAACTGCTGTAAATTGCCAGTCTGAGGCTCAGAAGCTCAGGAGAAGGTGCAGCTAAACACAAAGAGCTGCAGCTCTGTGCAGAATGTTCCAAAGGACTAATTCTGATCTTAAGGAAATAAACCCCACAGCGTATTCCTATCAAACTGCTGCAGGTTTTTCCACAATCAAACACATCGCCCCTGGCCTTCAGCATACCTACCTATTGCACCAAGCAGGGAAAGAGACAGAGAAAGCAAGATCTGAACTTGGGAAAACCACCTGCAGAGTCAAAGGCTACGTTGTCCCTCCCACAAAACACAGAAAGGCTGCTGCCCTGGCTGTAGCACACTGCAGATATTCACCCTGCAAACAGACGTCTAGCATATCCACCACGCTAGTCAGAATTACCTTGCAGGAGAAGGGATTGTTGGACAAAAACGCAGCCAGGAGCTGGATCGCATTTTTAACTACTACCACAGATTTGTCTTTGAGACGCCCAACAGCCAGCGATACCACAGAGTGAAACTGAGTCAAAGGCAGGGCCTAGCACACAATGAGAGTATAGACAAAGTTATCAAGAAGGCCTAGAGAGTCATGAAAAGTTATTTTACTGCAGACATATTAATGGACTAAAAGGCACAGATTATAGATTTATACAAAAGTCTAGGTCCGAAGGGACCTCTGGATATCTTCTGATCCAATCTCTGTTGAAAGCAAGAACTTAGATTAGGATATCCAGAGTCCTGTCGAGTCAAGTCTTAGTATACCTAGTGAGGGTGATGTTTTCCCATACCCATGTCCAAAAAGAGCTTGCGTGCTCTGCTCTTCCTTCTAGTCTGTCCCAGTAATAAAGTGTAGCATTTAATTTCTGTTCCCCAGCTCCCTCACCCCCAGGATCTTTGGTCTCTTGGGAAAAAGAAATTGCAGACACCACAGTATACAGGGACAATACCTTACTCT
The DNA here is from genome assembly GCF_011004875.1 of Balearica regulorum gibbericeps. Classification (NCBI taxonomy): domain Eukaryota; kingdom Metazoa; phylum Chordata; class Aves; order Gruiformes; family Gruidae; genus Balearica; species Balearica regulorum. Next base: position 86,393,671 of record NC_046184.1, read on the forward strand.
GTTAAACTTCAGTCTCTGCAAACAAAGAGCAAGGTGGCAGAAACTCCCTTAGAAAATGCAACAGAGGGAGGGATGACTGAGGCAACGCCACTCCCCAGCACAGATGTACCTTGCACCGAACGATTCGAGTGAAAAGCTGCAGCACGCGGCTGCGCACAAAGCCATTGACATCACAGATGTGGGCCTGCAGCATATTCAGGAACTGGTCCCGAGTACCACGGGCAGCTTCCTCCAGCTGGTCACCATTCAGCACCTGCACCAGCACTTCTGCCATAGCCGCCAGAATGGCATTTCGCAACATATAACTCTGCAAAAAAGAAGAGTTTTTGAACCAGGAACAGATAAAACCACATGACTTGCTATGCCAAGGGGAAGGATGGCCCAGAGTTTGGGCCTTCCAAGACCTTGGGTGAGCATGGCTGTGCATGCAAGGCAGAGTAATCCAATCCTGCTATCCAGCTAGGTCCACAGAAGCCAAAAAATGCTATGAGAAACGTGTATGGCTTTTAAGGGCAGTTTAAGAAAAGGTAACACAATGACAAATTCATTAAATACTGAAGAACAAGGGACAACAGCTGGGATATCAGACCAGTGAGCAGTCTCCCATTCTCTGATATTTGGGAGTGACAGTCAGACAGTAGATGTCATGGTTTCTGTTTCCTTTGCATCTATTAGGTAAAGGCAGAACCTATTCCAAAGGACAAGTTTTGGCAACTTGATCTCTGTGAAAGAGGTTCTGTTTTCAGACAGAAAAACAGGATAGCAGCACCTCCACCACTTCACTTCTCCAGACATGTAATACTGTGGAAACGTACCTCCCCATCCAAGTGATGCAGGAGAACACTCATGTTGGATAGCACCAGAGCTGGAATCTGTTCAGCCAGTTCAGTTATAAAGGTGGCATAACCCTTGATTCCAGAAGCATCACGAACCAGATCCTGTGGACATTTCTGTCCGATTTCCCTGCACAGAAAGGTGAAACAAGGAATAGGGTGCCTCGAGTTGCTAGGGATGGAAGGATAAGCCTTGGGGTATTTTTCTCACCTTAGCAATTCACCCACCAGGCTTTTCAGACCATACTCTGAGACCCAGAGGCTCACAGCCTGCGCAAACACTGGGGCTACATGTTCAAAGTGCTGCAGCATCTGCGTGATCTTCAGCGTGGCACCTTTCGCATGTGAGAAGGAAGAAAGAGGTCAGGGAAAGTAACTGGGAATGGCTTCAGGAAGAGGGCAGAAGAGCAGGAACTCACTGAACATGTGATCATAGTGAGTCAGAGCTGCAGCAAGCAGATGTGTCACAGCCTCTCTTGTGGCCCGGTACTTCTGGAGACCGATACTTGGATTCTCTAGGATACGGTAGCAGCTTCCTGTCATTAAGCTAAAGGCACAGAGGAGAGACAGTCAACCTCAGTATCACAACTTGCACCAACATCATTCTAGCACACTGTGCTAGACAGACATTTCTCTCAAATCAGAGAGATTCTCCAGTATCCTTAAAAAAGTGATCAAACAACATCTGAATTTGAGAGGCCTACATGAGGAAAGGAAGTGGTTCCTAAACATGTTGCTTCTGCCTCAAGATGGTTTCCTCAGTTTCCCAGAGATCTGCACCCTGCAGAGGGCTCTAATATCACCTCACTGGCAGATTTAACATTTAACCCTCCCTTCCAGAAAACCACCGTCACCCATCCCACCTCTACGTTGGTTGGATGGTCACATACAGAGGGTCGTGGTCAATGGCTCAATGTCCAGATGGAGATCAGGGACGAGTGGCGTCCTCAGGGGTCTGTACTGGGACCAGTACTGTTTAATATCTTCATCAATGACATAGTGGGATTGAGTGCACCCTCAGCAAGTTTGCAGATGACACCAAGCTGAGTGGTGTGGTAGACAAGCCTGAGGGACAGGATACCATCCAGAGGGACCTGGACAAGCTTGAGAAGTGGGCTCATGTGAACCTCATGAGGTTTGACAAACCTAAGTACAAGGTCCTGCGCACGGGTTGGGTATCAATACAGGCTGGGGGATGAAGGGATTGAGAGCAGCCCTGGGGAGAAGGACTTGGGGGTGCTGGTGGATGAAAAGCTCAACGTGAGCTGGCAATGTGTGTTCGCAGCCCAGAAAGCCAACCGTATCCTGGGCTGCATCAAAAGCAGTGTGACCAGCAGGTCGAGGGGAGTGATCCTCCCCTTCTACTCTGATCTTGTGAGACCCTCCTGGAGTACTGCATCCAGCTCTGGGGTCCTCAGTACAAGAAAGACATGGACCTGTTGGAGCGAGTCCAGAGGAGGGCCACAAAGATGATCAGAGCACCCCTCCTATGAAGACAGGCTGAGAGAGTTGGGATTGCTCAGCCTTGAAAAGAGAAGGCTCCAGGGAGACCTTATAGCAGCCTTCCAATACCTAAAGATGACTTAAAAGAAAGATGGGGGCAGGATCTGTTGTGATAGGACAAGGGGTAATGGTTTTAAACTAAAAGAGGGTAGATTCAGACTACATAGAAGGAAGAAATTTTTTATGAGGGTGGTGAAACAGTGTAACAGGTTGCCCAGAGAGGTGGTAGATGCCCCATCCCTGGAAACATTCAAGGTCAGGCTGGATGGGGCTCTGAGCAACCTGATCTAGTTGAAGATGTTCCTGCTCACTGCAGGGGGGTTGGACTAAATGACCTTTAAAGGTTCCTTCTGACCCAAACTATTCTATGATTCTACATCCAGTCTATCCCATACCTGACAAACTCTTCTTCCACCACCAAACCACTCCAAAGTTGACGGAGATCCAGTTGCAGCAGCTGTGTGAGCAGCCGTAAGAGTGGTTCCCTCTCCTCTTCCCACAAGGATCCAGAGATCTTGGTACGGTTCTTCTTGTTCTAGAAAGGAGATTACACAATATGATACATTAGCAGCTAGACAACAGAAAAAACCCATCGCGATCCTGCTTCCCTCAAAAAAGAAAATGACTGTTAAATTCTACAGCATTAAGAGACATACAGTGAGATGTATGAGAAACTTAATATGCCTACATCAACTGACCATTGGTGTCATCTTTGACCACAGAAGAAAACTTGTGAAATTATTGGCACACAAAATATGAGCCAAACACTGAAGAGTGAAACAGAGAGGCCTAGGCATCTAAGCCCCTGCTAATGTTTGGACACATATTGCTAATGTTTGGACACATTTTCCATGTACAGTTTCGCAGAAATCCCAGTACTCCACATTATGCACTGCTCTAGCCAGCATCATCTTTAAATAAACCCAGCTATAACATCTGATAGATACCACAGAGTTCAGCAAGCTAACATGTTTTCTACTTTTATCATCTTGTTTCCCCCTCCAGTCCCCTCACCTACCTTCCCAGCAGGATCCACCACCACCAAACCATTCTTGCAGGTTTCCGTTTCATAGGCGTCCACCAAGCCAGTCAGCAAATAGCAGTTCATCTTGAGAGTGTTGAGGTGAGCAGTGCGGTCTGCATGGCCCAGCCCAGAATCACCCAAGATGGCAGAAAGTTCATTGGAATGATGGGACACCACTGAAGAGAGGCAGAAAGTCATGAGCACTCCTTGCCAGGCCCCTCTGCTGTCCTCTCTTTTGGAGACTTAGAGCAGTCATCAGATTACCAAAGACGTGTGCTCACATCTCACCAGCTGTAACATGGGCTGCCCCCTGCAACCCAAACCTCGGATCACTGTCCTGTCCTGTCCCCACAGCCCCCCATCAGCTCACAGAAACACTCACTCAGAGCTGATGCATCCCAAAGATGTATTTTCCAGGGACACGGGGAAGGGGATTTTCTGTCGGCCTGCCCTTACAGCGAACACGCACAGCTCTGCATTGTCCACCAAGATTACAGACCCGTATGACTGGAAGGGGCTGAAGGTGCAACCCAGCTGGTCGAGTCACATTAGCCTTTATATCATCATTGAGCTGCCAAAGGAAAGCAACCTCTCTATTACTCCCGCTTCAGCTGGAAACAACAGATACCCACCCTGCATCATCAGCTCCAGGGCATCCTCCTTGACAGCAGTCCCCACAGTTCGGAAGTGGCTGCAGGGCAAGCACAGCGCATGAGAGCGGCCAGTAAACACAACCAGAGAGAGGCGGGAGCGCCCGAGCGCACCAGCCCCTCTGCCACCCTCCTCCAACCACTCCGCTCCCGGTGTTCCCGGCTCCGCACTCGTTGCTCTGTACTCACTGGAGCAAGCTGTAGAGAGGGTCGAAGTGCTGCAGCACTGCCAGGGCGCCCCGCGCCCGGAAGGCGGTCCGGAAAGCTGCGGAGAAACAGGGAAACGGTCACGACCGTGAGCCGGCAGTGGGAGCGGGCCAGGCCGGGAAGGGTATGAAGGGGCCTTACCTGTGAGGGCGTGCGGCAGCTCGCAGGCGGGCAGTACCTCCTGCACCACATAGCGCCCAGGGCCGCCGTCCCGCAGCAGGTCGGCGGGGGCGAAGGGCAGGTGGAACTCCCACGGCGCCGCCATAGCCCCCGACACAACCCCGCAGGCCGCTGCCTCCCTAGGCCCGCGCACTCAAAACAGCGCGCGCGGGCCGCGCTCGCCCCGCCTCCTTCTCCGGCCTATCAGAGCCCAGCAGGGCAGCAGAGCGCCAGCACCTCACCCAATCACCAGCTCCCCTTCCCTCTTCGACCGTTAGCGCGACGTCACCCCTCGTCCTTCCGCTTCCCGACGGCCACAGCGGCCGGAAGGGGCGGGGCCGAGACCACAGGAGGGCCGGCCCGGCGGAACCGCTTCTCCCTCCCCGGCGGTGCGGGGACCGCCCGCGGGGTCACCCCAATGGCGGCGCTGGTGCGGGCAGCGGGCCGAGCCCTGCTGGGCCGGGCCGCGCCCCTGCTCCGGGCCGAGCGGAGCATTAGCGGCGGCAGCGGCGGCGCGCGCTGGGGGCCCGTGCGGCCCGGCCTCCCCGTGCCCCTGTCCTCGCCCCTGGCAGGGCTCACCCGGCCCCTCCGCATCAAGGAGCCCCCGAAGCCCAAGCAGGTGGATCGGTGGACGGAAAAACGGGCCTTGTTCGGGGTCTACGACAACGTGGGGATCCTGGGTAAGACACAACCCCCCCCCCCGCTGTCGCCCCGGGCAGGAGGGGAGGGATGCTGGACCCACCTGCGGGCGAGCAGCTCCTCCAGCAGCGAGAGGGCAGGGAGGGGGAATTGGGGCCGACTGCCCTGGGAACTGCCTCTTCCAAGGCCTGGCTTCATCCGCTGCTCTGCCCTTCTGTTGTCAGGTGACTTCCAGATCCACCCAAAGAACCTCATCGTGGGGCCCAAGTGGCTGCGAGGCTGGCGGGGGAACGAGCTGCAGAGGTGCATCCGCAAGAAGCAGGTGGTGGGAGATCGGATGTTTATAGAGGACTACCACAAACTCAACAAGAGGATCCGGTACTTGTACAGGCGCTTCAATCGTACTGGGAAGCACCGCTAGGAGCAACCATGGGTTCAGCACATGGAGCATGGTTTTGTGGCATCACAGTCAGAATAAAGCCAGCTTTCACACAGTTGGGTTCCCAGTGCTTTCTGCAACCTTTGCTGTGTACTTCTGGCCCATTCCCAGGGTCCTGCTGCTGCTCCAGGCCTGAGGTCCTCTGTGCAAGTTCTGTCCACTCAGTCATTTCTGACATCTCACAGACATCTGTTCTGGCCTGCATCCCCGAACCTGACCTGAGAGTCCTCTATTTTTTTTTTGGCAACACTTTGAGCATCCTTTCCGTCTCTGTAAGCCCCAGGTTCTCACATCCTACTTAGCAATTTCAGTACACTCCAGCTTAGATTTTTTTTTCTTCATAGCCAAGTTCTCAAGTTAGTGCTGAGTGCCTGCCAATATGTCTTCCTGCTCACTGCTTGCCCCCTTGCCCTCCATTTATCTGCGATTAACATTAAGCATGAATGATCCAAATGTTAGTTGAAATGTATCAAAACCTGTCTTAAGAACAGAATTTGTCTCTGTTTCACCCTGATGATGACTTAACCCCATACTAATGACAAGTGGCCTTTTGTTTATAATTTAGACATGATTTGCAAAAGTAATTCAGGCACTTTTTAAAAACTCTAGCTTCTAGTTTTCCATAATTATTATTGGTTCCTTTAGAGGAGAAGTTACAGTAAGTCAAAGCTGGCATCCCTCTAGTCCAGCATCACAAAGACCATTATATGTTTCAGAAAAACTTGTAAGACAAGCAGGCAAATGCTTCTCTCCTTTAGCTGTTAATTCCGCTGCTGGGTAACTGGGGAGTTACCTGCTGACTTGAGGTATCTTGTTTACAGAGCAATGCTACTCTGTCTTCAAAAGCACTTGGTTGGAAACGGCAGGGAATGAAAAGAACTTCCTTTAGGTCTAAGCCTCAGGAAGGTGAAGCCAAAGTCTCTGTTCAAGCAGCTGAACTGCATGTTCTCATGAGTAGGCGGCAGACCTGTGGGACTCTTGCCAAAAGGTGGTGTGGATTCAGGAAATGTGCACAGATTCCAGTAGAGATTGAGCAAGCACCTGGAAGAGAGCAGTTGGGGGTTATTACATATGTAAACCACAGGGCAGTAAATCCTTGGCTGAAAGTATGTCAGAAACTGGAAAAGTGTCAGAGAAAAGCATCTTGAACCCTTTGCCAGCTCTAACCACCAACTTGGCAAGGGCTCTGTGGGCCAGTACTTCCGCAAGCTCCATCTTCTGTTATTTGCAATGGTTAGTGAAAGGGTCCTCAAACTGTGGTGGGAAGGTTGCCAAGCTACAGAAGCTTTATCTGCAACTTGTCCGTTCACAGCTTGTCTGAAGGCACAGCTTAAAAACCTTAGGTTCCACTGAGGCTAGTGCTAGGCTGCGCCTTAACTCTCAATAGTCCTATTTGCAAATCATCTGTCTCTAGTCACGACCCTGTATTAAGTCTTCGCCTTCCTTGTAGCCACAGTCTTTTGGCTCCTAGGCTGTGATTTAGAACGTTTCTGTCTTGTGTATCTACTAATCTATCACATTTGCCACTAAAAACTTTTATTAATGGCCTGTATCACCTTATGAAAGGAAGCTGAAGTTCAATGTAGGTGTGAACCAGCCGCTTGCCACCCTACTTACCACACCAAGTGCTGTACGGAGGGACTTCTTGTTCCAGTATGTTCCTGCTTCCCTTTCTGTCCCGAATTGAAGAAATCCTCCCTTCTGATCCAGCAGGCTTCTCAAAACCTTTATAGAGGGGAAAACCCCAACCACGCAGCTGTCCTTGGGGCTGCTGCTGGAGCCTAATTTCCCGCAGCAGAGGCTCGAACGCAGCCGCTACAGGGACTCATCCAGGTTCTGTTTTATGCCCAGCTGTATGGTGGAAGCGGGCCAGAAACACCGTATCTTAATTGTAGGGACAGCGGCTTAACCGGAGCCAACAAACACGCTACCGAGGTGGGAGTTGCAGAGGCCGTTCCGCAGCCCCCGCCTGTAATGGCACCAGCACGGGCAGGGCTCGGACGGGGCAGGTAACCGCGTTCAGGCCCTGCGTGACCCAAACGGAGCGCGGCGGCAGGGCCTCCCTCACTCAGGGACGGCGGGGGCCAGGCCCGGGCCCTTTGGGACCGCGGGAGGGGCCGCAGCGCGAAGCCGCCGCGGCCGCAGGGACGCCCCGGGTTCCCCCGCCCGCTACTCACCGGCCCCTCCGCAGGGGCGGGGCGGGGCGACGCGCGGCTCGCGCATGCTGGGGGGGGCGGGGGGGCGGGCTCTGCTCCCATTGGGCCGTCCCAGGGGCGAGCCACAGCGGGGCGGGGTTTGTCCCCTCGGAAGTCCGGAGAGAGGAAGGGGGCGGGGCTAGGCTACACTGCCGTCTTCACGGAGCGCCTCGCTCCGGCAGGGCTGAGGAGCGCTGATTGGCTGCGGAGGAACCCAAAGGCGGTGCTGATTTGCTATTCCTGGAGAGTCCTTCCTACGTCCACTTCTGATTTGCTGCCGGCCCTAGGGGCGGGGTCTCATCTCCTATAAGTTCGGGGCCTCGCCGGTTGCCGTGCCGGTGCGTAGCTGGGGGTTGCCGGCGCTGAGCTGTCTGCAGCGGCGTGCCCGGGGGTCCTGGTCCGGCTTGGCGATGTGAGTGGACGCCCGATCCTGGGCGGGTGGGCTGCGGCGGGCGCGGCGTGGGGGTGGGTGGAGCGGGAGGGAACGGGCCAGCGTGGAGCCCGCGCCCTGGCCGGCGGTGGGGCCGAGTGGCGCATTGCAGCAGCCGCAGGCAGGGCTGCCCGCACCGCCCCCCCCCCGCGCCCTGAGCCGTCCCGCCGCCCCGCCCGGCGCCCACCGAGGGCCCGCCCCGTGGAGAGGGGGTGTGGGTGGGTGTGCATGCGTGGGCCATGCCCCACCGGTGATGCGCGGGGCTCCGGGCAGCCGCGCCCCCTCCCAGCCGGCGCCAGCCTGGCCGGCGGCCACCGGGGGCTGCCGTCTCCTCCCCGGGGCGCCCCCGCGATGCCTCCCTGTCGGCGTGGCCGCGTCCCCTTCCCTCCTCCTGGCCCTTGCGGCACGCTGCGGGCCGCCTCCCGGTCACCTCCGCGCGGCCACGCGGCTGTCACCCCCCTCCCCGGTCCCCGGGAGGCCGCAGCGCCGGGCACCGAACGCACCCACAAGCTCCCTCCCCCCGCCCGGGGCTGGCTCTCCCCGCTGCCCTTCTGGGCCAACCCTTGCTCCAAGCTCGCCTGCTCCTGGTCCGGAGGGACCCGGGGAGGGCGCAGGCCCTCAGGGCTGCTGCCAGCACTGCCCCAGCCTGGGGACACTGGGGTTCAGGTGGATTTGGGGGGGGGGGGTCCTCTCTTGAGCGGCTGACTGGGTTTTCTCTTTGCCCATATGTGCATTTCCTTAGGTCTGACCCAGCTCAGCAACCTGCTCCTGGGGCCCCCGAAGGGGGAGCCCCTGGTGGGGGCCCCCCTGGGCCACCCCCCAATCTGAGCAGTAACCGCCGGCTGCAGCAGACGCAGGCACAAGTGGAGGAGGTTAGTAGCTCTGCCAGCCACGCTGGCTTCCCGTAGGCTGCCTGGACTCTTCTCCCACTGCTCTGCAGCAGCGATGCTCTTGACAGGCGTCTGTTGTTGAGGGGGTGGATGCTCTTTTCATGCCAATGCTAGAAAATACTCAATAATCAAAGTACAATGGCAGACATATAAAGAGGCTGGAGCAGAGATGAAATTGCTTTATGTTTAAAAGATGCTTAATTTCAGCTATGACTTCTAAGGAGCAGGCCTGTTAGATTTTTGGTACCTTGCACTGTGTATTATCCATCTGTTATGGAAATAAAGCTATACAGCGGCATCCAGAACAGCTCTTAATCCCTGCCTGCTGCTTCAGGGGAACAGTCTGTGTGCAGGATCAATGTGTGATGTGCCGGGAACCTTGCTTGACTTTCCAGGGTCAGCGTCTGTAGCGTGGCTGCTGTCATGCAGTAACGACTTTATGCCTCACTGGGGCAGCAACATGTAGCTCTAAGTTATCTTGCAATTATCGAGGAGCGAGCATATGATTATGCTCATAACGGGGGTGGCTTAGGCTTGCTGGATTTGAGAGCTTTTAAAAACAGGTGATAATGTGGGGCTGAGGACCTGGTTTAAGTGTACTTGAACTGATGCTTTAGCAGGGTGCCTAGGATTCTTTCCCCACTTCAAAGTAGGCAACGACTTGAAAGCTGTTTCATATCCTGACCTTTTTGCCTTGTTTGGGGCTTTTGCTTGTTAGTAGCTCAGGGTTACTTATTGGCCAAGTTGCTGCTCTTACTTTTTCAACTCTTGTTACCAATGTAACTGCTGCTACTATTCTTCCTTCTGCAGGTGGTTGATATAATGCGTGTAAATGTAGACAAGGTGCTGGAACGAGACCAGAAACTGTCAGAGCTAGATGACCGGGCAGATGCACTTCAGGCCGGTGCCTCACAATTTGAAAGTAGTGCAGCAAAACTCAAAAGGAAGTACTGGTGGAAGAACTGCAAGGTGAGTTTCCTAGTGCCGTGAGCTCCTTCATCAGAAGGAAATTAGGCTAGTCCTCTCCTGCAGGGCTTTGAGAGGATAGTTGGGGCTTACTAACTATTTTAAATGCTTAGAATTCTTTCACTGTGGAAGGACTTTGAGGCCTTGGCTATCATACCTTCATGGTCTGGCTTATGTTCCCTGACTGTCAGGGAAGATGTGAACTTATCAATGTGTTCTGAGTGTTACTCTGTGACAATCTTTCTCTCTCCAGATGATGATCATGATGGGAGTGATTTGTGCCATTGTGGTGGTGGTGATTGTAAGTAAGTACCAAAAAGCCCAGGATCAAAGGTGAAGAAGTAACAATCCTAGAGTACTTGAAACTCTTCCTTTTTAGTTTGAGATCTGGAGGGTCTTGATTGCATAAATGTTAACTTCAGTCCTTGGGGAAGGGAGGTGGTGGTGCTGAACTCCCACGCTTACTGTGGAAATGGTATACTTTACACAGTAACAGAAGGAATTGGGGGTGGCCATCATTGTAGAAATGGGAAATTCTGTCTGCCGGGTCAGGTAAACCTGTAAGTATGAGGGTTGTTTACCCTGGAGTGGGTGGGTTGGTGAGCCCTTTCCCTGGTGGGGGATTTGGAAGTCTCTGGGGGACCTTTGGTGTAACTTGCCCTTTTGTTCTTTCCTTTTTTTTCCTATTGCTTTGTCTCCAGTCTACTTTTTTACTTGAATGTAGCTCCTTCAGTCTGCAGCCTACTGTCCCCTGTCACCTTGCCTGTCTCTTCTTGCCCCTGAATCTTCCCTTCCTTTCCCCTCCACTTAGCTTCTTCATTGATTTCTTTATTGGTTTTAATTTGTCTTCTGTATAGGACTCTGAAGCGCTCTATTGAACATGGTTAGACTCTTCAACAGCTGCTGCAGCTTTAGGGAGGGTCATCTGAGTGTAGAGGAAAGGGAAGTATAGGAGGAGTGGGTAGCTAATGCTCCTGCTCTTCTGCAGGGAATTTTTGTGGTTTATTTTTGGGTGTGAGCTTGTCAAATAGTGCCTGTGTGGACACTAGCAAAATAAGAATGCCTTAACGCAGTGCCTTTGGGGATGAAGGACTTCAGCATGTGAGATTCTTTAGTATTCTGCCTAAAAAGAGTGGCAGCATGACTTAAGCTTTTCATTGAGCTTCTGAAATAAAGGCTAGTTTGTGTTGGTCAGTGACTGTGAGCCATCTGACTGAGTGAGATATAGTCATCTAGATTTCTCTAGCCATGGAGAGATGAGCACTTAAAGAAATGATTTATTCTGCCTGTCCTTATTTTCAGATGACTTGCTGTCTGAACATGGCCATTTCAGTTATTATAAAGGAGAGCCTACATGATTACCTCAGTCAAGTGCAACAGACTAAACACAGTTAAGTGAAAGGAGTTTTGCTACTATCTAGAAGACACATGTGGGAGTAAAATCTCCTGCCAGAAGGAACAAAAGAAAAACAGTAAGGAGTCTGGTGGGGGGGTGTCAAATGTTCCTTTCATCTATGCAGACACAAGCCAGGACCCTGGGGCTTTCTACTGTCTTGTAGCTTTCTGGAAGACTTTGGGGTAGTGGCAGAGTAGGAGTGGGAATGGATGTTTGGCTTTTGTGTTGCTGGGTTGAATGTCAAAGGAAGTCCACTACATAGCAGATGGAGGTGAAGGAGACTGGAGGTATTCCAGATGAGTGAGCCACACAGCTTTCTGATTAGGAATACCTGTTCTGTTTCTGCTACCACAAAGTCCTAATTTCCAGCAGGAGTTAGAAAAATACTTGGAATGGTTAGCTAGGGATTCAAAGGGAAATGTTGCTCTGGGCATGGGTATTGCAAAGTGACATCAAATGTCCCAGTTTGGCAGCTTAGATCTCTAGAGATCTTCCCTATCAAACTGAAATCCTCCTACTTGCTATGGGTTCTCTTGAATTTACATCCAAGATGGTCTCTGCTGGAAGTAAACTTGCAGCATGGAATGCTGTGGCTTTCTGTAAGCAATCCCCTTGTCCTCCTTCAGAAATAACAGGAGCTGCCAGTTGCTTGAATGTGTTGTCAAACCTGGGGTTAAATGAGCTGCCCTGTTCCTCAGATTCTGCAGTCTTCTGAGGAATGTGCATCTTGTCTTTTTTTACAAGCTGAGCTGTAGCCTGTAATCTAGACTGGAAAGAGGGTACTCCTTTAATTTAGGAAGCTCTACCTCGGTTCTAGAATACCCTGGGATCTGTCTAGGCTTAAGATGATGTGGGGAGGCAGGGGAGAACATCATGAGTTCCCAGATGGGAGTGAAATACAAAAGATGGGAGGAGCAGATGCTTTTTGTTTTATTGGGTGTGCCGGGGAGGCCCCATTCCTCCTCACAGGGCATCTGGGAAGGGACTAGGTTTTGCATGCTCACTTCCATGCCCCAGCATTTCATTTGCGCTGAGTTCATCTCCCTGCAATTCCATCCCTCTCCACCTTGGGTGAGGGCAGAGATGAAGATCTGGAGTGAAGCAGCCCTCGTCCCCTGAGCACTTCCCTAATTCCCTGTGGAACTGAGATGTGATGGATGGTCAGAAGTGCATCTACTGAAGAGGAGCCAGGGCCTGCTTGTACTACTTACTGCTATCATTTTAGGGGGTGGGCATACAAGCTTGAGGCCCCCAGACCAGCAATTCTCTTGAACTCTTCTAAATAAGCCTTTGGTGCCCCATTCCTCCTGTTCCTCTGGGGGCTGAGGTCCCCCTAGGCTGTCTCTTCCATTTCTTTCTCTTAGATGTTGTATGTTGCCTCTTCTGCTCCCTTTCCCCTCCTTTGTGTCTCTATGCATGGGCAAAAAAAAAAATCACCAAGGCCCTCTAAGTAAAAGCAAGTGACTCTGCTGTCCACAGCATTACAGCCACTCATGCACGTGCAGTTTATTTCCTTCCTCTATAAACACAACTGTAATCTCTGGCATGTTATAGTAATCAGCTCATGTACTTTAAATGGTCTCTAAGAAACACAATTCACCACCTTACTGAGTCTGTCTGGTCTGTCAGTGGGTGGGGAGGGGCTGGGATACCAAACTTTCCTTGCAGTGTCATTTATTTTTGTCACTTCCATATTCTACGCACACCTGAAGTTCTGGCCCTTGAAGCAGTGGGTAGTCTTCCATTGCAATGACGGTAGTTCCAGTTGTACTGGAACCACGTGCTAGACTGACTCTGTGGTAAGTCTGGAACAAGATATATGGATCAGCAGCTCCTGGGAAGAGGCTGCTTGATCCAAGTCTACTTCTGTCCAGCCACTGCCTAATGCATGAGGAGGTAGTTCCCTGAATGGGAAAGTGTGTTGCTCATAGCTCTAGTTCCTCAGGCTATGCCACTTTTGCATTTCAACAACCTATCCTCAGATCCTTAAACCCAGAAAACAATTCTCCATTGCTGTTGGGACATGTGTTCATGATCCAAAATGAAGACCTTGAAGGGTAGGATGCTGTTCACAGCATGTCTTGGAGCATGTCTGGAGTAAAGGTAAGTGGCCCCTTTTGCTTCACTGTACACTTGAAACTCATTAAAAAGAAATGACAGAGCTTTGACCAGTGCGGACTTATTTTAAAATAATGAGGTACTTGTGCCCTTCTCTGCCCCTGCTGTTACAAACTTCAGGTTGTTAAAAACTCCCTGTGACTTGCGGTTCCCTTATGACCAATCTTTGTCCAATCTTAAACATCACCAAAATCATACCAGAACAATGTATGGTCAATGGTGAGTGTGGAGTGGTGCAGCGAGGCTAATTCTTTCAAAGATGAAAGCCTTCCTGGGAAAGGAGGGTGTCTGGGCTGGCTGGTGAGTTAAAGCAGCAGGTACAGCCTAAACTTCAGCACAGACCAGGCCTGCACAACCTGAATGAACTCGTCGTGCTACAATTCCTGCCAAGTTGTGTTGTCTCTCTGTTAGTTCTCAGTCTTGTTTATGTAGGGGGAGAGGAAACCCTTTTTTTTCCTTAAAACAGATGTTTCTAGTCCATTAACTACACAGTCCTTAAGTCCCTAGCCTAACCCAGGGACTTGAGTGCTTGCTTTCCAAAGCTGGCCAGCTGCTCTGGAGCACAGAGCTGGGGCTGAACAAGCTACTGAAAGTTTCCCCAGGGTTGTGCCCAACACATGAGTCATGTGCAAGTCTGCAAAAAAGAATTGCGTGTCTAACCATAAATCCTCCTGTAGGTGTTTAAAGTACCATGCTCTGCTGGGAACTGGTCTTCTGAGGTACCATCCTTTAAAACACCAGTGCTGCTGCAGAATGTTATCCTGGACAAAACATGGTGTTAAATGTGCACTAAAAGTAAGAGCAAGGCTTTGGCAAACAGTAGTTCTTTAAAAGTGTAATTAGAAATTCAAGCTCTGCCTTTAAACATGGAACTCCTGTATTAACTGCTTCATCCTGACACCTCTAGATTTGGTGGGGCCTCAACTCTACTGCTAGTTAAATGGATACACCTTAAACCTTCATGTTTACAGGTGCCCTAGGCCTTGTTCTGGTCCTTCCTGAGGCTTCTGCGTACTGATTGAAGAAGGTTGCTGCATGCTCTCATCAGTTGGAGGGTGTGTTGGTTTCTTCTCTTAGCTGGAGAGTAATCAAATGATAGTGGGGAAGACACAAAGCATTTTTCCTCAGGACTGCAGCATCAACGCTTGTTTAACAGACCTAGTTTCCCTGTGACAGAGGTCCCAGCCCTGGAGTATCCATTGGGGTTGGAAGCCTTAACCTGGTGCAGAGAGGCAATAAGGGGGAAGTACAGAGGTTTTATCTTTGTTCTGACCTCTAAGTAAATAATTACTCCAGGAGATGTAACAGATAAGGATATAAGGTTTTACAAAACAGGCAACTCAGCTGTGTTGGATACATGAGTTTAGCCCAGTGTTTCTTCCTGGCTTCCCACAATGCTTCCTCTTGGAAGATGCAAGTTGGTGCCCTCACAAAACTTCCCATTTACAGGCCAAAATAAAGTTGCACTTGAGCCGCTGTACTTCTGATATTTGATGCATTTTTTTTTGCCAGAGATAGTTAATCAGAACACCCTTAATTGCTCCCCAGGTTTCCAACATGAACAGCCCTATAACATCCTTTCCTTCACTGCGTAGACCCACCAAATGATTCTTGCAGAGGCCAAAATGACTCTCTTCCTGTTCTCTCCTGCCAGGCTTCTTTTCTGAAAGCACTTGTACAATTTTTTTAGTAAACTTGCCATAAACTCTGAAGTTGAAGGCACTTTCCTCTCTTGTGCTCACAACATCCTTTTAAATATTGCCCATTGGTAAGTATAAAGAACTGCAAGACTGAACACAGCCATCCCTTTGGTATCTTCTTGGTCTGTGGTTACAGCAGTACTGCCTTTTTTCATTTTTTGATGTAGCACATCACCCCTCAGACTTTATTGAACCTGTCCCAAGAACCTGGTAACCCTTTCCTCAAATTCCTTCTAGGTTTGACCTCAATCTGTGCAGATAAACCTTGCACCTATCTTTTCAGCTTCTCTAAGTACTCCAGCAAGCAGAGTTTAGTTCTTCTAAATGTATCGTTTATTTTGCAAAGCGGTTTTCTTTTCACTTTCTAGCTTCTCTAACACACTTATGTTGTACTTCCATGCATTTCCTGTATTACCTTAATTCTTAAGAAAAAAACCCTAGTTTTGGTATCTGTCAAATTGTGACTGCTATGCTGTTAAGGAACATTTTCAGCAGACAGCAGGACTCCGCCTGCCTGTGGCCCTCTGTTCTTGTGTTCTGTCCCTTTTTTAACCATCCTGTGCTTAGTTTTCTTCCTTTTTGAAGGGACTGGCCCATTTTTTCCCTTTCTCCCAGTACTACTTTCCATTCCCCCTGTCCCACTACACTCCAAGTTTGCTTAGAGGTTCTCAGCTCCTCCAAACTCATCTGATCTCACAGTCAGAGCCCTCATAAACTTCAGTGTCGCTACATTTCCTGGACTGCCTGTATCCCTTTTTTTTCTGCTAGCACATGACTTCCAAATGCTCTTGGCCCTCCATCAACTTGCAAATGTCTGCCACTGCCACGGTCCCACAGACTTCCAGGCCCTTTACATCCTGTCTCTGTGGGATGTTCCACATTCCAAAAGAGCTCGCATCTCTTTCCTTGTATTTCAGCAGCACCAAATGCTTCCACAGATCCTCTGCTATTGTTTTTAAGCTCCTAAACGCTCGTCCCTCTTCTCCCTAATTTCCCTATCATATAAACCTTCCTTTATCTCATCATTGTTCTTAAGCATGTAGAGCTACCCGCTTCTGTGCAGCTTAGTCCTGCAAACCAAGCCACTTTAATACTCCAACTTACAAAATTATTTTTCTCCTCTTGCACCTCCCTTCCCCCTTCTAGCACTTGTATTCCTACTTCTCTAACTTCCCCCCCGTATGACACATGCTCCTAGTCAAAAAACACACAACTTGTTTTTCTTCAGTATCCTATGACCTAAGGTTGCTCCTTGCACATATTCTACGTCATCCAAATAACGGCTATGCTTCTAACGTGACTACTGAGCATTTACCTCCCCTCAACTTTCTCCTCTTGTACAAATTCCCCTCAGCTCAGGCCTTTAATTTGTCTTTTGCTGACTGACGGATCCCTCTAAATGCATGCTTTCTCCCCTTTTCTCTAGTATTTCACCTTCACAGTAAAATGCTCCATTTTCCACATTCTCACTCCAGCACTGTTGGAGTTGCCTCTTGTTTTCAGCCAGACCGAGCTCAATATACATCTATTGAGCTGATAATTTGTGGTCTTGTCAGCCTGTAAGAAGTATAGGGATGTTCCTGGGAGGATCCCCTGATTTCTCCCAAGATGGCAATTTTTGCGCTGATCCTCAGGATAGGGAGGGCTAATCTATTTACCAATTTGTGTAACAACTTCATGTTTGCACAGGCTTTTAACCCTGGATTTACAGCTAGCCAGAATGGGGCTGTTATTTTAAGTTCATCAGTGAAAGCCCATTTTTTGCATCTTAACACTTGCATGGTGCAAGCTTCCCTGAGGGAATACATCACCACCTTCTACAGCTATATTTCTTTATGATGATGTAGAGAATTTAATGGTTCAAGCAGTTATGCCTCTGATTAATCTTCTTTAATTATCCACTTAACTACACATGATGCAGTGGGTCACATCAATTTTATGGTTATCACAAGGTACCGCGTGATGCGAAGAATCGTGTCTTACTCTTCAGATATTCTGGAAAGATCATGCTCAATTATGAATCACTGCATGGTTATGATATACATAGACTGGTTTAGATGTTGCACCTGCTCTTTCTCCTTTCTTGATTTGGAGGTGGTTTTGTGAAGCAAACAGCTTTGTGTCCAGCGTCACGTTTTTGCTCGTTTGTGTGCTAGAAACTACCTAAGGCGGCCGTCTGTAGTACTGAATTCATGACTGAGAACTGGGCTACAGGTGCAGCGTCCTCCTCTGTTTGCCTTTCTTTCTTGTTTTAATTGTAAACAAAGTTACTTTTTTGTTTTAGCCACTAAACATAGCTTTTAACTCTGCCTCTTGGGCAGGTTTTTTACGGAATGTGAAAGTCCCTTCATTAAGGCAGCTTTGAGATTTCATTCTTTCATACTCTTTTTTACTTAATTTAAAATCCACCACCACAGAAAGTCAATTTCCCCCCCCCCCCATATTTGCATGATTTTGCAGGACAAAAAGTCCTGATTTTTTTTCCAGTGGGGTCCTCCCGTGGGGAATACATGTTCCCACACCTCTAAGTGCCTGTGGTTGCAGGGCTCTCCCTCCTGTCGGGCTGCCCTCCTTGTTGAAGGACACCCCCATAATCACTCACTTCTATTCCCAGCAGATGTCATCTTCACTTTCAAACAAGGGTCATTGGCTGAGCACTGGGATAAAGTTTGAAAACCCATGAATATTTGTGTAATAAAGAACATGGTGTTCATGTCTGTGAGGAGGAAGAAAATTGCTCTCTGCTGGGAAGTGAAAAGTGCATTTAGGCAATCAAGGCAAGAGCAGTACAACAAGCACGTTTAACATCTCAAAGGGAAGAATTAGGCAGCAGTTTATATACTGCAGTAAAATCCTCCATCTTCCCAAGGGCAGTGCATCTACCCTAATTTTTAAAATATCTGAAGTTTTTCTTTTGTTATGATTAACTAGTTTTTAAACTCAAAAGAGGCTGTTTGCAATGTGATTGGGTACATGGTACCACAGGTCTTTGCCTGAACGATATGCTTAAATTCTGGTATCTGTGTTTGTGTCCGGTCAAGTGGATAATCCTGTTTGTTAAGGACATCACCCTTGCTCTCTTGATACCACATAAAATGCTGTGTAAACACCACTGCAGCAGAAGTGTATTTGTAAAAAAATAGTATGGCAAGCTTACTGCAAGAAGTAAGATTTGTGCTTTATGTGAAGATCCCCAAATCAGTTCCTGAGAAGAGGGCACTATTTGTCCTGGCCTTGATTGCCTGTGCGGTCCATTTGAATAGGCTAAAGCTTTCTCTGAAAGGATCTTAGATTAAAGCCTGCCGCACTTCTGCTTCACAATGCTCAGCAGAGTCTCTGTGGGTGAAGCAAAGAAGGGACAAGTGGAGCAGAGCAGGAACTGCATGACCTGCACTATTCTGATCCTCTTTTGCAGGATCTCATGGCAGCAGAGATACTGTTTGGAATGTTTTTCAAGGTGTGCGTAGCCTCTTTGTTTCCACAGCTCCTATGCAGAGATCAATTTATTCCGAACACTGGCATAAGGTGAAATGGCTGAACGTACACGTGTATGGTATATCAAAAGGAAGGAGACTGCTATACAGCTAAGATCTACCAGTGCCACACAGGCAGCTTAAAAAGGGAGACCTTATTCTGCCAGGGGTGTTTTGTCCCGACCAGAGAGCGGCAGCATCAACCACCTCC
The DNA here is from genome assembly GCF_011004875.1 of Balearica regulorum gibbericeps. Taxonomy (NCBI): domain Eukaryota; kingdom Metazoa; phylum Chordata; class Aves; order Gruiformes; family Gruidae; genus Balearica; species Balearica regulorum. The sequence goes on from NC_046184.1 coordinate 86,412,504, forward strand.
CCAGAGTAGTGTACGTAATATACATGGAAATTATGTCAGTGGCTGTCATCTCTCAGGGCTATACAAGTAGCCTCCCCTCGGAGGGATGAGGGGGTGGGTGGCTTGGTCTTCAGATCAAAGCTGGACATTAAGAACTAGGAGAGTGCAACCAGTTTCTGACCTGAGGGAAAGCTTGAGAAAGCCCAGCCTGTTCAGAGACTTGTACCCCAGCTGAGATGCCATTCCTGTCCCTTGTCATACTACAGAAGAGGCCAGTCATACCCGCCAAACCTCTTTAATTAACAACAGACCAGAACTGTGGGAGCATCCTTGTTGCAGGGAAAAGAAAGCATGCATGCACGTGGAGGTGGGCACGTGCAAGGAGCGTAAGGAAACCAAGTGGACATCTCCCCCATACGTACACTAGATGAACTCTTATCCCTGGTGATCCCCAGAGCAGTAGTATTTTATGAGACCGAAGAATTCACCTACAGTAGTGAAAGCAATGAACCCAGGCCAACCACAGTGCAGTCTTCTGCTATAGTCCAGGTAGAGCACCCCAGAAATAAGGAAATGTAGGTCCCACAAAGCGTGCAGCCTCTGCTTCAATTGTCACCCATCCGAACTGTGGAATAAGCCACTGGCTCACTCGTGTCCCACCTCACCACCCCTGCTTGGCCCACGTGGTTCCAGGCTGTTGTAGGATGGCAGCGTGGTCACTACGGCCTCAACAGTGAAGCGGTGTGGAGCACCAAGGGCTGGTGCCTCGTCTTGGAAAGCAGCGTTATCGTGACTGTTTGGAGGGGGTGCTGGTGGGGAGAGCTGCTGCCGGGAACGGAACCAGCGTAAGGCCAAGATAAAGGTGATGGCGATGAAATCCAGGATCAGCTCTGCAAGCTCCATCACAGACAGGACAGAGGATCCAAACCAGAGACTCCACTGGTTTCCAAGCTGGGACAGCAGAGTCACTACCTGCAAGAGATGACGAAAGGGCAGTGAAGACAGTCCTTGTTCCAGCCTTTTGCCTCCCTGCCTGCTCCCACTAGCAGTGCCCCCGTGGTGCTGGGGGTTCCTCCCACCCTGCCACAAGAAAAGAGACTCAATAGCCAGCAACGCTGCTGGAATGAATGCCTGCTAGGATGGTGGGACATAGTGGGGGAACGGGTAGCTAGAGAGGATGTGGCAGTAAAGTGCGTACCGTGAAGGCTGGAGATTCCCCATTGGTCTTGTAGTTCCACTCCTCAAAAAAGATATTCACTTTGGCAACTCCGTTCCTGTAAATGAAAGATGAGGCTCAGTAACCCCAAATTCGCAATCTCTGCATTTCTTCACCAAGCTTGTCTTCTCTGTTCCCTTCTGCCCCCCTTCCTTCTCCCACATATACCACCCAGAGGCTTTTCCCCACATCTTCAGTTCCCTCATTGTGCACAAAAGACAATCTTTGGTACTTACAGTGCACTTAGAATCATAGAATGGTTTGGGTCAGAAGGGACCTTTAAAGGTCATCTAGTCCAACCCTCCTGCAATAAGCAGAAACAGCTTCAACTAGACCAGGTTGCTCAAAGCCTCATCCAACCTGGCCGTGAATGTTTCCAGGGATAGGGTATCCATAACTTCTCTGGGCAACCTGTTCCAGTGCCTCACCACCCTCAAGGTAAAGAATTTACTCCTTCTGAGAACTTCTGAGACTGCACTGTGAAAGCCAATGTTTGTGGCATCCTGTGTCAGCTATGTATAAGCTCCTGCATGGCTGTCCTTCCCACTCTTCCACAAGCATTTACCATGACTCCAGACCACATGGCAGCCTCCTGGGGCTTACTATTTTCATACTAGCAGCTGACCCTTTTGTCGTGGTTTTACCCCAGCCGGCAGCTGAGCACCACGCAGCCGCTTGTTCACTTCCCCCCCCCCCCCCCGCAGTGGGATGGGGAGGAGAATGGGAAGGAAAAAGACAAGACCTGGTGGGTTGGTATAAGGACAGTTTACTAGGATTGCAAAGGGAGAGGGGAAGACAAGACAAAACAAAACAAAACAGTACTTAACAGGGTATACGAAACTGGTGATACAGAATGCAGTTTCTCACCCGAGGACCGTACAACTCAGACCGCACGCTCAGACCTGTCCCGAAACCGGACTGTCCCCGAGCCACGCGTCCTGGAGCTGCTGCTGCCCCTCCCCGGCTAGCCCCCTTTTATGCTGAGCATGATGTCACGTGGTATGGAATACCCCCTTTGGCTAGTTTGGGTCACCTGTACTGTCTATGTCCCCTCCCAACTCCTTGTGCACCCCCAGCCGTCCCGCTGGCAGGGCGGTGCGAGGAGCAGAAAAGGCCTTGGCCCTGTGTAAACACTGCTCAACAACAGGTCCATAGAACAAAAACATCTCTACATTATCAATGCTGTCTCCAGTACAAATCCAAAACATATCCTCACACTAGCTACTATGAAGAAAAATCAATCCTCTCAGCTGAAACCAGGACACCTTTTCAGACTGTTCACCTGGATTCCCCGTCCTTGTTGAAGTCTCAGTTTATCTCCACTCTGACTCAAATCGACTGGTCTAGTCCACGGGTCCCATGCCTAATCTCTTACCATCAGTGATTTAATCTTGATTCTGACTCCCCAACACACACACACACACACACACACACACACACACACTCCACTGGGATGGTTTCTGGTTTAGGCACTCTCTCACCTCTTGGATGTGATATTGTATTTGTTCTGTTGTGAAAGCATGTAAAAAACCCAGTCCTGAAATGAAAGTGCAATAAATAGCATTACATGATGACAGTCACCTCCTGTAGGTTTAGTACCAATTGAGGAAGGAATTGGGAGTTCGGAGCAGTGCTGGGGAGCCAGGACACCATCCCCTTACCTCTGAGACAGCAGAAGGCCAGCGGGAGTATCCAGCTGACAACTGGTATTCTGTCATTCTGGAAGACAAGAGGCCACGTTAGCTGTTGAAGCCGTAGGAGCCACAAGGCCAGGTCTCTCAATCCCCAGGCATACCAGGAAACTCCCTCCCATGCTGAAGTTCTGCCCACTTCCAACCGAGCTTCTGCACAGGAGCTCACCCCCAAGCCGACACTGATGCTCCCCAGCCATTTTGGCTTCCTGATGGGAGAAATACCATTTAAGGTTGCAGCTCAGCTACTGACTCGAGCTTTTGCCCTGGTCAATGAATGCTTTTCAACACCTCTAGGAATAAAGAGTTCCCAGTCTGTCTGACCAACGATCAAACCTACTTGCAAGGTTTCCGACATTTGTGGAAACAGCCCAGCACGTCAGCTTTGAATTCAGCCAGAAGTTTGTAATAGCAGTAGCCTGAGCAACAGAGAAAGTAAATCCAGGTAAGCTCATGGTATCTGTATACAAAAGGTGATGTGCAAAAGCAAGGGGAATCCAGAGTAAGTTTCCTTCCATGAGCTCAGAGGGACTAACCATCCAAGACAAGAGTGTCTTTTGGATGTCCCACACCAGGAACCTCACTGAAGACAATGAGATGTCCTGGGACATGGAGCGGACCAAACAGGGTATGAGCTTTACTATTCCTCCTGTCCACTTACCCCAGGCCACGTGCTTCGTGTAGTCACAGTACTCTGCTCCAGCAGGTAAGGGATAGAAGTAATACGCACAGCCACAGCGCTCTACCATGTTGAGCTGAAAGCAGGAGCGAATGCAGACCTGGAGGCATATGAGGTGGAAAAGGTTGAACAAGGGAACCAAACCCACCGTAGCCTGTATCACATCATACTATTAACAGTACCCATGGATAAGCATGGCTGTTAGGGTACTGAAGCATTTCAGAAAATAGGGGAATGAGGTGGCACAGGACCAGTGATAATGCGTTACCTGTTCCGTGTAGCGGGATGAGTACAGATTTTGCACTGGCACGTCACTGCCATCCTCTGTGCAATCACTGTAACTGCCCCCAAGACGCACAGTCATCTCCTAGAACATCAAACAGTCACTACACAGAACGACTGGCACTTTACTGTCCTCTTTCTACACTTCCATGCCACCTACTGCTTGTCCAACAGTATCTGCTCTTTATGCTTACCTCTGGATGCCAGGTCCCCCTGCTTTCCTCCATTTCATTGTTCACTGATAAACTGAAGCCAAATGCTTCTCCTCCAGTCCAGTAAGCTCCTCTTCTTCCCCTCCCTTCACTCCATGTGATTAATCCTCTCAAATGCACGCTGAGTCCATGACAACCCATCTGTATCTATCCACCAAGTTAAACCTCCCCCATAACCTCACGTCCACACCTCTTACCCCTGTTGATTCCTCACCTTTCTCATGCTGATGGAAGTCTCAATACCCGGCCGCACATTGAAACCCCCATCGTCCATGAAGGCTGGCTCATTCTGATCATGGACCATGACCCTGGCTCCTGTCACCGTGGACAACAGAGGGATGAAATCATTCTGTTCGGTGCGCACCACCAGAGAGAGACCTGAGGAAATGTCAGAGAACAAGAGAGATCATGGCTGGTCTTCGTGCAGGAGAGGAGAAAAAGCAGAATAGTCAGAAGTGGGTCACTAAGAGATAAAGGAAGAGAAACATCAACCAGGGCTGCACCAAAGCTGGGCAGCAATGGAGGGCGGCTGGGGGAGGCCAGAGACAAAGCTGGAGGCTCCGGGAGAAGATAGAGAAAACTGGGTTTCTTCCTTGTGGCTTAGAAGAAGCCGAACTGGGAATAGAGAGAGATTTCATGGAGAGACTCGGAGTTGGATGGTAGAAAAGCCTGAAGATTGGGCCTAAAGAGGTTTCAGGAGGTTTAGAAACACAAACAAGTTGGTTGCTGGAAACAGAAAAGTGGGGAAGGAGGAGGTCAAGACCAGGCTCTCATGAGCACAGCACTGGAGAACTTCAGGACAGCACAGCACAGCTGAGAACTTCAGGAAGGGCCAGCACAGGTCCAGAGGGAGCAACAAACAAGGATGGTGCACTGATGGGAAAGAAAGAGAAACAGTGGGCAGCAGCAAGGGCCAGCCATGTCCATGAGACAGCCATCTCCACATGGGTGAAACCAGTTTGGGCAAGACAGAGCATGGCTGCAATCTGCCACAACCAGCGTTAAGCACAGCAGGACGCCCATAACTCCTGGGAAAACAGTGCTGAGCTGTTCTCTTTACTCACCAAAATGTGCCTCTCACCCACCGTTATTGATCCCAGGCAGGGAGGATGTCCACAGGCTGCTGCTGTTGTCGTTAAAGGTATAGCAGTTCCCATACAAGGGGTGGTGGAAGTGGGTATAATTCCTGAGACGGGAACAGAAACATTCACACGAGGTGAGAAGGGCTGTGAGACCAAGGGGAAGGGCCTTCTGAAAGGAACAACCCTGTTTTCCACCTGCAGGGAGAGGGGCTTACAGCAGATGGGCAGTATTTGTTATGTAAACTCGCTTGAACCGGAAAAGCAATTAAAATGTGCTGTAAAAAATGTCCTGGAGCTGGACAGGATTTCACACAAGGTATTTCATATTGCTAACTCTTGAGAGCCCAAAAGGGCTTTAGCAGTACTAGCGATTACTGTATTATCTTCCTAGTGTTGACAAAACTCTTAGCTCTTCCTACCCCTTTTCCTCCCTTGCCAGTGGGTTTCATTTCACTACCTCTTTGGGGGGTTTTGACTGTAATGGCAGGAGAAAAGCGGGATATTGTTTTTACTGTCTTTTTGTAACAACCCTCTTTTCTTCCCCCTGTATGTGGGCTGGTATGTACCACTTCACTGCAGAGAGCAGAATAAAGAGACTTCTATGCTGCACATCTGTACCCACTCTGGGGTTTGTACCAGTGTAACTATTTCAGTTGTGTGTAACCCAGGAAAAGGAGAAACCATCCTCTGAGGTCCATAGTTTCAGGTCAGTCACAGATACTGTGACCCTGGTGAGCACAACCCATAGGAAAAACTTATGAGACATCATCTGGGACAACGGGAACCGAACAAAGAACGATCACACCTTGGGAAAGAGGTCCTCTAATGCAGGTTTCTTGAATTCCCCTTGGACCCAGGCACAAAATATGGGTGTTGCCAGGAAGACTCAGAGGGATGTTTCCACCACTTACGCCTTGTCACATGTTGCTTCATTGAAGCGGCAAGCATAGATGAAATTCTCAAAATCAGACTCATCCAGGGCTTTTGCATCAGGCATCTGCGCCAGGATATTGATATAGTGAAAGCTGTACCATTCCCGCACGGCATCCACCCCTGAGGAGTACGCCTGATGGAAACAGTCCTTGTTGTTTTCACTGCACTGTTAAGAAGAGGAGAAAACCAGCCGTGTCAGAAAAATCCTGTCCAGGAAGCGAGGCTGTGCCTGTGGATTAGCTGTGCTTCCTCAGCGCAGGCAGGAGATGAACCTGAGGGTGTGGAAGAGCTCCGCAGGGCTCCTGCGCTCCACCAAAAGGTGGTCAGCAGCTTGCAGAAAAGCAAACCCTCAGTGGAAAGGAAACACCAGGTGAATGGGCAAGGCTGAGTAAAACCCAGGAGACAACAAGTCGCAGGGTGATCTGCTGCACATAAATTCTACATGGTACAAAACCAGAAGCTTTAAATTCTTGCGTGGGGAGCCCTTCCTTCAGGGTGTGTCCAGAAAAACTTTTATGATCCTGTGGGAACTCCAGTTAACTGGCAAGCGATTAGCTTCAGTCCTTCAATGCCTTTTTAAATGCAAACACAGATACCCTCAGGCAAAGAAGCTGCTACCTAGGAGCAAATGCGACCATGACCACATTTCAGGTGGCCCACAGCCATCCAATACTTTCCCCTTTGCTATTATTGGGCAACACTGCGGTTGACAACTGCGGGCAACACTGCGGTTGAGCCATTAATAAATGGCTCTCCAAAGGCAACTGCAAGGCTGATGTAGCCTTCAGGAAGGATAAGGTTTCCCTGCTCTACCTAGGAAAAGAGGGACACTGATGCGGACAAGTCTCCTGGGGCCTGCATGGACAGCGACAGGACTTGGGAAGCAGGATTGCACTGGGCAAAGGATTCAGCTCGACCTTTATCTCTCATTAGCAAAAGCCAGTGCAGATTAATCAGACTTCTATGTAGGGAAAGGCACGGCCAAGGGTCTAACAAGACAGAAGTAGCTAGGCAGAGACCGGAGTGGCTAGGACACAGGTTATCTAGGGATCTTACCAGAACAAAGCCAATTTTCCAGTCGTTCTTGTCAACTGAGGGACTGTTCTCTGGCAAGTTGACTAAGTTATCCCGCTTCTGCCTTCGCAGTGGATGGCGCTGGACATGATGGAGCAGGCTCCTTGAGCTACGCTTTCGCATGGACAGCGTGGACCAGTCGCTTCGTGCCAGAGACATGTTGTAGTCATAAAGGTCTAGCAGTGTCTGATGGGTGATTTGGTCCAGCTCATCCAGCTTCTTCCGGATGGCGCTGTATCTATATGAGGGGGAAAGAGGAGCCTGCAGGTTTAGGGCTGGATGCACATAAACAGCTCTGAATAAGACATGCAGCAAAGTTTGCTGGGGTGATTCAGGACATTCCTGCCACCAGCTGCAAATCCAAGCCCTTGCTGGAGGCTGCCATCCTTGTAGGAGAGAAGTAAACGCGTATGCTTTTGCCCTGTGGCAGTTTACAGTGCAGCCTGCATACATACATCACCAAGAGCTGCCTAAACTAACATGCCTTACTGTGAATGCCCTGCAGCTGCAAAGACCTGTAAAAAGTGTCCTTTCCACCAGCACTGCTACTGAAGGGGATGGTCAAGGACCATGAGGAGAACAAGAGTACATGCTTTTATCCTACTCTTGCAAAAGTCAAGGCAGTCAACAGCTCTGGAAGTCTATTTCTTACCGGTATGGATTGAGGGTGCACAGCGTGACAGCTGGGAAAGTCAGCCTGTCGGAGTTAAGGTTGAGGTTGAGGTTGACAGGGTAGCTGAAGTACTCCCTGTAGAGGATCCCAAACTGCCAGTACATTAAGCCAAAGGTGAGAAAGAAGAGAACGGACCAGAAGGCTGTCTTCATCTTATTCTTTTTGGAGCACACCAGGCGGATAGCCCCGTGGATGGTTGTGTTGCTGCAGAAGAACTGGAATAGCTCCTGGTAGGAACCGTAGAATTCGATGAGACCCTCCCGCTCCTCTTCTTTCTGCTGCTGCTCCTCTTCTTGCTTACATTGCCTCGTTTTCTCCCGTTCTGGCATCTTCCCTGCCTTCACAGACCCACCCTACAGCACAAACTCAGAATTAGGGGGGAGCCCCGTAAGACTGTGGCTCTGGGAAGCCGTGCCCATTGCAAAAACTGGCTCTGCAACGCTGTCTCCCCAAAACCTTGGTGCTTTCACCCTCTCCTCCCCGACCCCCATCCCAGGCTGCAGGTCCCCAGCCGTCCATGCACACGCACCCCGCCTCTCCCCCCATTCCTCCCCTCCCACAGGTGACAGGGGGACAGACCCTCCCGCCCCGAGCAGCCCCCGTGTTCCTCCCGCCGCCCTCCCGCCGCCGCGCCCCCGACCCGACCCGACCCCCCCGCCCGGGGCGGCGGGACTGACGCCAGGCTCCGTGCCCATGGCGGGCGGCGGCTGCTCGGGCCGGGGCCGATGCCGGTGTGCTCTCCCCGAGCGCTGCCGCCCGGCGCTGCCGGCTCTCCCGCAGCCTCCCCGGCTGGGCTGGGACCGGTTCCTTTCCAGTTCGAGCCAGCACCCCGCCCGGCTCCTGCCCTGCCAGCCTCTCCCCGCCCGCCCCTCCTTCCTTCTCCTTCTCCTTCTCTTCTTTTCTCCTTCTCCTGCCCCTTCCCCCGGGGGGAAGAAAAGCCTCTTTAAACTCTCAAGTGTCCGCGGCCGGGCAGAGGCCGCCGAGGGACCGGGGACGCGCCGGGGCGCTGACCTTGGCGGCGCCGGCGGGGGTCAAGGCGCGACGGCCGCGATCCCAGCGGGCAGCAGGGCCCCCCCACCCCGGTCCTCCCCGAACGGAGCCCTGCCCCGGCCAGGTACGGCTGCGGAACAGCCTGTCCCTCCTCCTCCCACCCTCCCTTTCCACCACCCCCCCCCCGGTGGGGACGCGGCGTCCCAGCGAGCAGAGGTGATGCAGAAAGTTGGCAGCGCTTGTCCCGGGGGCAGCGGGGGCAGCTGGAGGCAGGGCCGGCAGCCGGGACCCTCCCCACACCCCTCAGGTCCCGGGGGGGCAGAACGGATGGGGCGCACACGTCCTGGCGGTGCGGGCTCGTAAGCCAAATTTTGCTTTTCAAGGGTAAAGCCGAGGCAGACAGAAAGTTTTGGGTGAGTTTTGCAAGAGGGATGGGGCTGGGGCAGAGAAGGCTGGTGGTGACGGGGTGATACGCATGAGGTAGTATCGCCTTTGCCGCTTCATTAACTTAAAGAAATCTTTCGTATCTGGAACGACCTGGCCCAACCATGAGTGGCAACATGTTTCACTGATAGGTGCCTGGGAAATCAAGGCCTCCCTGCATTACCCAAAGCCTCGCAGCCTTTCCTCAGACCGCGGACATGAACACTCGTAGCCAAAAGTGACCAGGAGTCCCTAACAGCCCCTGCCATTGTAACAGTGGAACCTCTTTCCCAATCCTTTCTCCAAATGATCTTCTCTCAAACTAGCTCTCTCAGGTTTTCACTTCTTTCTTTCCTTTATGAGTACCTCCTTCAGGTCAGTCCTTGTTGAGTCATCTGTCACTGAATTTCAATCCTTATTGGAGTTAGCAGTGGTTTGGTTAGTGACTCAAAATACACAGCTGCTTTTACCTCTTCATGTTGCAAAATACCATGCTTGAAAATGGCAAGGAGTACGTACGCTTTTGAGGCCGGCAGTTAAGTGACAGCGTGCCAGGAACAGCCTTGTGACAGCTGCTTGGTACAAACCTACAGCCACAACTTCAAGCTTTCCTCTAGCTCCATCCCCTGCCAAAAAACAATGCAAAGCAAAAGCACCATTTCTACTGCAGTTCTAAACTTAATTATGTCTTAAGCAATTTATTTTGAACTTCCATCAAAAATGAGTTGCAAGAAGTGGGAGGAATGAGGGCATGAAAAATACTGTATCAAATGCCAATCACAAAGCAGCTTCCTCAGAGCATTAGAAATGCCCATCTGGGTCGCACCGACAGTCCACGCAGCTCCGTATCCCGTCTGGGGCAGTGCCATAGGAGATGCCATTTAGCGGAGGGACGTGAGCTCTCCTGACTTGTGCCATTTTATGTGCTCAGACACGTGGAGAATCCCTGACAATACATATGAGTGTTTTGAACCGCCCATGTAGTCTCTATGGCTTAAACTCTGTGGACGTATACAGAGATACTAACAACCACAGAGCATCAGCGGTTACAATTCCTGGTGTAACCTATGGAGCTATAATCCAGTTGCTTCATAGAGAGCACGTTCATGACTTGCTTGACTTACATTATTGTAGTTTCCCGAAATTACTCGGTTATGCTAATGGACCATCCTCCAAAACCGCCTCTCACTGGAATGACAAAAATTATTTTGCCCCTGAAAATGCCTGGTTTATACTCATTTAAGTTAATGGCACTCACAAAGCAACTAGAGGCAAATGTGGTAGAGCTGATAGTTAGGCATTCTCTGATTTCCATAGTATTTAAAAGCTTTTTAAACTGTCTTCAAGTGATCTTTGCAAAACAGTCTTTTTTGCTAGGTGTGAGACAAAGGTGACTTACATTTTTTGGTGTCTTTTGACTTGAGGAATAGTTAAAAACTCAAACATCTGGACTGATTTGCTGTATCCAAATGACAGTCTAAAGCAATTTTCTCAGCATTTTATCATGGCTGACAATTTCCATCACCATGTTGTTTGGGAGAGCTTTTGGTCTTTGCCACTTTGGGCTAGAATAGCGGATAATTAGGGTGTGGGTGCATTGTATGTTTTATTTTTACACGTGTGTAAATGATGTACATCATATACGTATGCATCTCTATATGCACATTTAGGTTCATATGTGTTTTATTTTTCAGAAGACTTTTTCCATATGTTGTGTTTGTTTTTCATAAAGAATTAAAAAAACCCACTTGCTGGCTCTTCCACCGTTTCCAGCTGCTGTGTCAGCTGTGATCTAAGCAATTCCCTTTTCCCTCTTTCTCACGCTGGTGAGCTGCTCAGACTGCCGTATGTTATCTGCCCTTGTGGCACACCTCAGAGCACGTATCAGCCCCGAGCTGACTTCTAGTCATTTCAGTCATGTGAACATCGCGTTCTGGCTGTGCCTTTGTAAAAGTTCTTACCTTCCCATGGTCCCATAGATGTGCCGCAGATTGATTGCCAACTCACAAAGGAACAAAAAAGTTATTTTTAACATTTCTACAACCAAAATTACCTCTTGATTCCCCAAATACTTTTGAAAGAATCCAAACAGCAAATCTCCTGTTGCCATCTCAGCTGCCAGTCTCAATCTCCATTTGCAGAACATAAGAATTTGCTAACTCTTCGGGGGGGTTTTTTACTATTATTTACATCTTCCCAGATTTTGCTCTATTTTTTTTTCCCAATGTGTAGATGAACGAGATGACCATCGAGTGACCATCTTCTGGCCAAGATTGTCAGTCATAAATGGTACTATTTTACTCAGACACGTTTCAGTGTGACAGCAGATAGTGACCTGGAATTATTAGTATAGTTTGTGGGAGCGACTCCTGTTGATATTTTAGGTGATTAGATATGCTCCTGTCTTGAACTTCCCTCACTGCAAGAGCATTCTTCCCATCCACAAGTTTCTGGATATTTATTTAATGTATCGATCTATCAAGGTGAGTCATCACACCTGATGGAACTGGTTTTGACACTGATGGTTATTTCCCCCACCCCCATTCAGGCTCAGCAATTATGGCATAAATGGTCTTCTGAAATCCCAAGTCTTGCATTAGAATGAAAGATCTTCCATCAGGCATTACAAATCCTTTTCAGAATTTTTGATTCACAGTATTTACTGCACCTCTAACAATATTTTGAATCCAAGGAGCTTTATGCTGAAAAGATCCTTTTCCTTCAGACATTTGTCACTAGGTTCTTCTCTTTTGAAATGGGAAGTGCCCTGTTGTCCTGGGCAGTGCTTCTGTATGTTGTATCTTCACAAGCTGAATGCATGATTGCTTTTTATTGCTACTGAGCAACCTTTGAGTAAACGTGAATCATTTTTTATGGCATCAAATTTGAAATGCTTCCTTACCAGCTATGTCTATTATCTGCCCAGGTAGGAATGTGATAATGATCTGTAATGCACACAACATTTTAAAATAGCACACTGCTGCTGTGGTGGGAAAAAAAGCAAGGTCTCACTCCAATACTTCATCTTTATCCCCTTCTGGTCTAGATTCCATGTGTAACAAATTATACATGGTTTTGAACTACTTGAAAGACCTTTGATCAGTTTAGTTCTTCCATATATGCAATTGTGTTTTCCTTCTGCTGCAAGGTAGAAACCAGTGATTATTTCTGGATTAGCTACAGCTGATTATATTTTTCTGCATTAAAGCTAGCAACCCAAACAGTCAAGGAATAGCAGCACGGATGTTGCTTTAAGTTTAACTGAAGTGTTCGGCCAAAGAAACACCAGTCTAGTAGCCGATAAAGATGGGTAGACGTGCGTCTCCACTTTCTGCTGCTGTTGCTTTTCATTGGGGAATTATTTACCCGGGATTCATGGACTCCCTTGAGGCAGAGGTGGTGATCTCAAAGAGGATCATTATTAAAAAGCCATCAGGGATTTGCAAACCAATCTGTAGAATGCCTTCTCCCTTGCTACTGATGTAACCTGCCAGGCAGCAGTGATGTCTGTCCCAAATAACCAGTGATCCTACAGCAGCAAGAGCATGTCCATGTATGCACTCCCACACACAAAGGTGGAGGCTCCTTTTCAATGTATTTATTCATTTTTACCTTGTAGGAGAGCTGTTCTGGTGATGCAAAAGGAAGCCCTGGGGGGAAAACCGAAGCAGTGTGTGTTATCCCCTTCTTTCAGCATGGAAGGCAGGAGAGGATAGGGTAGAGCTGATGAAAATAGTATTGTGGGACTGAGCAAATCCTGCTGGAAACTGTGTGGAGGGAGCCCAGTCTGTCTTCCTAGGAGAATGAAGTTAGTATAAATGAACTCCAGAAGACCCATATGGATCCTCTTTCATTGCTGTTTGCACGCCGCAATGCGGTACAAAGCCTGGAGGAGAGCCTGTATGGCTGCTCGTGCTCTGCCTGAGCTGGCAAATCTGAATTAGCTCCTGAAAAACGTAGATCTCTCCCATCTGTTGTCTGTATTGCAGGACAAGGGATATTGCCTCCTGATTCAGTCTGGGTGCTGAAGCAGCCCAGTGACCCCATGGTACGTTAGCCATACTACTTGGTGTCCACATCAGCTGCCATCTTCGCTACTACTGACTTGTCCTCCATGAGAAAAATCACTGAGCGCTGAAAACAAGCCTTCAAGCTCTACCTCTGCTGCACATTCCCTAAATCCAGGGTCTCACATAGGATCACTCGGTCAGATCAACAGCTCCTCAGATCCCAATCCCAATCCACTCCTTTTGCAATAGGACCGACTGTGGAAATGGCCAGATGAAAATTCCTGCTCACTGGCATAGCTAAGGTAAGACTAATGCCCATCTGTAAGCTGGGTGTGCAGTCCAAGCTGAAACAGCAGCAGGCAAAGCTCTAGGACTGGATGTCAAACCCAGTAACTTCTCTTGCTGCTTTGCCCCGAGGGGCAATTAATAAATGGGGAGATCGAGATGGAGCCTCCTTGACTTACACCCCCCCTCCCCTTCCCATTCTTCCCAGCTGAAATCTTTAATTTCCTCATTCCAGTCCTAACAATATAACTATTATCACAACCACCTGACTCCCCAGGCCTGTGTCCCCACCCCTTTTGTGATCTCTCCTGCCTGTTTCTGGAAATTGGAGGCAGATGCAGCCACCTCAGACCAGTTTTTCTTCCGACACCTGCTGCTCCCTGGCCAAGAGAGATCACAGGGTTGGACTCGGTCGCCCTCTGAGCCCAACGCAGCACCTGGCACAGCACAGCAAGCGTTTGCTTGCTGGACACAGATGCTAGCTGCTGCCCACCTGGAGCTTTCTAGAGCTGACATTAAGACAACCTAATTGATGTTTACCTCCATTTTTGACACTGCCCCATGTAATTCTCCAGGTGCCACCCTCGGTCACTCCAACCTCAGTGGTTTCATGATGCTTCTGCTTCTTGGCTCTGCTCTGGTGATGGTGATCCTCTCCTCCTCTGGAATATAAGCTAGAAGTTATGCCCTCAAAAAGGGAATTCACAGGGAATTAAACCCTTAAGAAGAGAAGCTAATCTATAAATCCTGTTTCTTTTATGGGTAAGGCCAGATTTCATAGCCAAATGGCTTGAGGGAACGCTTCCCACCACACCCTTCTCAAAAGCCGGAGCAGAAGGCATCACCCCCCCTTTCCCATCTCCTTTATAATTGTTCAGACGTGTTCAATTCATTCCTCTGCTTGAGATGTTTTGTGTCTTCCCAGACACTATGAACCCTCAGAAGATCTCAGGCTAGCAGTGACGTGAAGCTCTGGAATGGTTCATGAAGCAAAGAACCTAAATTTTTTTCAAGACGTAGCTTGATAAATTCAAGTTAAGGATTAGAGTGATAAAATATACTATAGGAATATCTTAATTTTTATAAACTACTCCAAGGTTTATCCTCTGTAGTGGAATAAGAATGTCTGGATTCATATCTAAATTTCTTTTTTTTTTTTCCCTTTTTGCTTTTCATCCTTTCTTTTAAGCAGAAGAGTTTGGCCAACAAAACATAGATCTTAGTTGAGCTATGTGACCGTTTCTAATGGTACTGAGAAGAGTGAGATTTCTTCATTATAGTCACTGTCCCATTCTGTCACCTCTTCTTTTAACTCCATATCAAGACTGCAGCTGTTTCAGATACATCTCACATATCAAAAAGTTTATACTCCTAGGCAAATTTTGGGGTCAGAAAGGGATTTTTCTCAAGGAAGACATGTAGGGTTGCTGGGTGTTTTTTTTAGAGAAAGAATCTTCCCCCGTAGCTTGAAAAATGGTCCACTTCACAGAGTTTAGGGCCTTTTGCCTTCCAAATCCCCCTGCCAGTAAAGGATCTCAAAATATTTGCAGCAAACCTTCTAATATGAGGCTGTACATATTTATTAGCTGAAGCAATTGATCTTTCATGCGAAGGACTAAATAAGTTGTTAATGGTATTTCATGGGAGGGCAGGTCTGTGAGAATGTTCTAGATATATACAAAAGTATAAAAGAAGAGAAAAACAGCAATTCATAAAGAAATCAATACTAAGCAAACCCGCTACTTCAGAAGTGTTTGAAAAAGTGGAATAGAAAATGTTAAAAAATACTGTTGAAAACAGGGGAAGGAGAGAGAGCTGAATGGAAAGAACAGTAGTGAATGAACTCAGAAAAAGAAGAAAACCATGCCCTCCTTCCCCACAGACTGTGCCTGGTTGTGGTGGAAGGCCTGCATTGCCTAGTGACGCTGAAATACGTGTTGGCAAGTTACATATCTCCCAGGGGATGACTCATGCCAGACAGTTTGCGGCACAGGAGACTGAGGTTAGTCCACAAACTCTTACAACAATGACGTATTGCCTTTCTTGCCTTTGCAGTCTTTTTCCCTTCCTTGGCTGCATCTTATCATCATTGGCCCAAGCTATCTGGACCTCTCCTCGGCTGTCCATCAGCATTGTCCAGTGCTGCCCTGCTTCACTGACAGTCATTGCTTTGACCCTCCACATGTCAATGTTATTGTCCCATACGATCTTCAGTGCTGTTAGCATCCTGCCCTCTACCTCTCATTGTTTTCCAGCCGCTTCACTTCTTCCCACTCTGCTTTGGCAGCCTTTGTTGGTTTGACCTGTTGCCCAGCATTGATGGCCTGCTTTCTTCTGTCTGTCCAACAGTGCCACACCTTTTGTATTTTCATCTTCATCATCTGAATTCACTCTCTGTCACCCTTTGCCATCCTTACTAACTGCGCGCTCAAGAAAAATGTGATGAACACCTTTCATGTGGGATACAGAAACCATTGTTCAGTGGGGTGAGAGAAGTCACTAAAAGCATCTATCAAAAAACCCCTGAAGTTGTCTACAAATGGGAAAAGTAAGGAAAGATGTGGTCACATAAAATTTGGCAAGTTGCATGTAGAAAGATAGTAAGTCAGGTCAAACAAGGCTTCAAGGAACAACTAGCCAAAGGAATCAAAACTAGCATTAGATCTTTCTTGAAACGTATCAGGAACCTTGCAGATATGTAGGGCAAATTGGTGACCAGGCTATGAGAGGAATGCCCAGGGGAGATAAGGCCATTGCAGAAATCTCTGCATCTGTGTTGAGTGTTGAGTGACGAGATCATCGTGGCAGAACTCATTCTTGTGTAGGGCGAGGTTTGCCAATGAACGTGTCTGAAATGGAAGCGGCTGTTCAACACACTGACAAAACGAACAGTAACAACTCGCTGGGAGCAATGGCATTTGTCCAAGAGTCTTAAAGGAACTCAAGAATAAAGTAGCTGAACTGCTCTGAGCAGTGTGCAACCCATGCCTACTGCCGCTCTGGTACCTGAGGAGGGGAAAGTGGTGAACATGATGCCAATTTTTAAAGACTTAACATGGTCTCAAGGGGAGAATGGACAGCTTCATGGAAAAGAAATCTACAGAGGGTGGCTAAACCACAGAAACCACATCCAGACAGGAAGCCCCTGACCTGAAAATGTTTGAAGGCTGGAAGAGTATTAATGAGAAGTATGATATGTTTGCCCTGTTCATCTTGAGCTCTCCTTAAGAAGGAGAGAGGAGGAGGCTAGAGGAAGAGAAATCAGGGAGAAATCAAATTATTATGGTGAGGAATGAGTAGAGAGAGGGACAGGATAACGTGAAAACATAAACCAGAAATTTCAGAGGGGTCACAGAGCACAGCATCTGCAACAGTACTCACTGCTTCCTGAAGGCACCTGAGGGTGCCATGTGGTGGATGATGCTCTGTGATCCTCTGCATAGGACATTGAGCTGCTGGAGCTTGTCCAGAGAAGGGCAACAAAGCTGGTGAAGGGTCTGGAGAACAAGTCTTACGAGGAGTGGCTGAGGGAACTGGGATTGTTTAATCTGGAGGAGAGGAGGCTGAGGGGAGACCTTATCACTCTCTACAACTACCTGAAAGGAGGTTGTAGTGAGGTGGGTGTTGGTCTCTTCTCCTGAGTAACTAGCGACAGGATGAGAGGAAATGGCCTCAAGTTACATCAGGGGAGGTTTAGATTGGATCTTCTTCACCAAAAGAGTGGTCAGGCATTGGAACAGGCTGCCCAGAGAGGTCGTGGAGTCACCATCCCTGGAGGTGTTCAAAAAACGTGTAGACGTGGCACTTGGTTTAGTAGGCATGATAGTGTTGGGTTGACGGTTGGACTTGATGATCTTAGAGGTCTTTTCCAACCTTAATGAGTCTATCATAGAATTGTAAAAGCATGAGGGAATAGAAATCAGCCCTCTCCACTCCAGATGTGCTCTTTTGAGCTTCTCAGCTAATTTTCATCCTGAAGGTGCATCTGCCATTTTTAATCATCTGCTCATCAGTCATTGAAGGGAGATGCATGAAAACCCACCATTCTGTGTGCTGGGAGAAGCTGATTTAGCATGACACATATGCTGTGGAAGGAAGCATGTGTCCCATGCTTTTGTCTGGGATACCAGTTAGGGTGTGGTTGTAACAGAGCTGGAGGCTTTGAGAAAAGCCCAGTCCTTTTCCGTTTTCCCTTTTTTTTCTTTCCCCTTTTTGTCTTTTGCCTTTGAGAGGGGGAGAGTGTGGAATTTTACGGGAGATTCATTACCTGTTGTAGCTTATCATTGCTCCCGTCAGTGAAGCCCAGATGAAGGATAGGCCAGAGAAAGTGATCAATGCAGAAGACTGCTGTTACTAAGAAAAGCAAACACACAGTGCTAGTGAAGACTCTGATCATTATTTCATACTCTTCACAGAGAGAAGCCCAGGCACGGTGTTCTTGCAGGCAGTGCTAAGGAGGAGCAGCTGTTGTATAGGTGTGAGATGACCTTCTCTATGAAAAGAGGTATCCAGCTATTGAGAAAAACTACCTGATGTCCATGGGCTTTTAAGAAGCTTTGAAGTGCATTAGGCACTTCACTGTCTCTTCTAGTTAATGTATGCTCTCTTTGAGGCACGTACCAGCTGAGCTTCAGCTATGTTCATGAAGTGTATCTAAACCAATGTAGTTAGACTGCTGGATCTATTTTGCTAGCTTAAATTGCATGAGCAGAGGCATAATCAAGCAAGGGGAACCTATGTGGGAAAGATAATCCTGAGCTTGGCTTTGTTGTTTGCAATGACTACTCTTTCAATACCACATTAGAAGTTTGGGCTTGTCCATATTCACAATACAATGCAGCCACAGCCCCTAAGTAATCTTATGTTGACTCAAGTGCAAATAACTTAATCTAATGTTTTGCAGGTTGGCAAAATCTGTATCAAATTTCATGTCTTCTATCAAATAATTATCCTAAAGAACTTGTTTAAAACACCTACATTTAATATTTATTTGTAGAGACACAGTATACCTGATAACAGCTTGGTTTGACTAGCAGCTAATCAGATCATAACGAGATTCCTGCTTCTCAATTCATGTGGCCAGGCATTGATGCCATGTGGCTCTTGGCCATGGCACATTTGACCTTGGAAGGCAGCGTGGTTCTCTCCCAGAGACGCAGAACATATAATATTATTTATACATGTCTTTATAATGCAATCAAGTTTATCTTTGATGAACTTTCAATCTTTTCATGGTATTTTCCAATACCATGTGTGTAATAAGTGTTTTATATTTAAAATGTAAGGATCATTGTTGTTAAACACTTTGTTTATCAGTAAGTACTACCTTTTCTGCTTTAGGTTATATACTTTACTTGTTTTTGTGGTTTAAATTCAGCATGAGACCTTCAGGGACACAGTAATTATGGATTCCCCATAGCAACTCTAGTGGGGAGCATCAAAGAGCAGGTCATTGAATAAAATCAAGTGCATTGGAACATTTGTCCCTACAAGGAATACAGCCACTCCTAACACATTTCTTGCATTTCTCCCTTATATTTTTCTTTCCTTTATGTCAGTTTATGGTCCAAAAAGGCAGACAAACCCCCAGCTCTCACTTAATGTGTGGCACAGGCCTTGGAATTTTACCCAGTGTCTCTTTTAACTGATGTTATTAACTTTTTAAAAAAAAAAATCATTAAAGGACAGCTTGAACAAGGTAATGTGGCCTTTATTTGAAGACCTTGAGAGATAGTCTACCTTTTTTATTGGCAGATGGCTAGGAGAATCATCCTCATAATTGGGTATATTATGTCTTATTCTACTCTGAACATGCCTAAATATAACTTGCAGCTGTTGATTCTCACTGTGCCTTTCTCTGCAAGTTAGGGTGCCACCAGTACTCTATTTTCTGTGGTGTAATTGAAGGATACTGGTTTAGGAAGACCAGAGTAATGTCTCAAAGTGCCCCCTATAAGGCATTTTCTGACCTTCCTAATCGGTCCTGTCATTTTTCTCTGGACCACCTCCAAGCTTTCAACATATTAAAAACCCACGTGGGTGCCTGCACTGCCGATGAGTGTTTCAGCTTCAGGCTTTGCTGGGCTTCCGACTCGGCGTTGTCAATCACAGGTGACAGTGACTTCTCCAGTGGTGGCCAACGAGGTTCCCACTCTCGGCAGCTTGTCCTTCTTCCCTGGCTGCACAGAGGCCAGCTGTTGCACCCCCACCGATTATCTGGGGGTGTCTTTGGATACAGCAGGAGGTACAAAAAGCTTCCGTGAGTCCTGCTCCAGAGTAGCAGCCTCTGGGAGTAAGGGGACTGGTATTGATACCAAGGGTCCCTTAGAGCTCCCCTTCCCGAGTCCCAGGTGGTTTCCTACTCAGTGTGGGGCTGCTTGACTCCACAGAGCGATGTGCGAGGTGCACAGACAGAAGACAACCATTGGAACTAAAAATACTTATTTATTGGTAACGCATCAAAAACGAAGAGGAAATGATACAACTGCTTCCACCAGCAGTTACATTCTGCCCATGGTCACTCTTAGGTGTTCCCATGGGTCAGGCAACTGATAAGGATTCATGGATCAACAGCATTGAGACAGCGTGGTGGTCCAGCACCTGAGGAGACTCCACTGGTATTACTGAGCATTGTGCCTTGTTTCAGTATGTTCAGCTGGTCAGGGGACTTGGGTTGATCTGAAGGACTCCCTCTGCTTTAGCTACTGATCTTGCCATTTGCAAATTTTATCAGCAATATTTTTTACAATTGTTATCTCCTGATGCAAATATTAAACAGCACGGTTCTTGCAGGAAGGCACACACTTTCAGCAGTGATTGCTGCTTCTTTTTGGACAATGAATTTGTGCCATTTGTCTGTTAGCTAGTAATTAATCCACATAATGCAAATTATGATGTATACATACACTATTATTTCTTCTTCAGAATTTACGAATTTCTTGATTTGTTAAATCTGCCCCAGTGCTTTTATCAACTACATTTATTATTTTGTCAACGAATGAAGTCAGGTTTGTTTCTCACTACTTTTTTTTTTTTTTAAACATACTAAATTATTAATGTTATTTTCATTGTTGAAGCCTTTGTTAGCTAACTTCTAACAACTTCACACTCTCTTACCTATGATTATTACTACGGAACCATGTAACAGTTGTCGGCATCACTTTGCTTTGTGAACACTGGCATAACACGCTCTTCCAAGATCTTGGGATTTCTCTAGTACGCCAGGATTTTTAAATACCTAACTCCATTGGGCCAGCTGCCTCCTCAGCCAAATCTTTTATGATTCTGAGATGCAAATTTTCTTGGCTACTGATCTGAAAATACTTATGCTTAATAGATGCTGTTAAAACCTTCCTTAGTTGGCAAATAGATTAGGAAGTTGTTTACCATCCTCATATAGTATGAATACACAATTCTATTTCCTTCTGTATACAAACAACTATCTTCTCTGTAACAAAAAGCCTCCATCAAAAATCTTTTCTATCAACAGTTTTACCTATATCCACCCAGTAAGAGTCTAGGCCATTGCTAGAATTTGTTGGTTTTCAATGTGTTTTGAAAAAATTCATTCCAAGTGCCATTAGCACTTACAGCAATCCTGTTTTTCAAGATTATTTTGAACACTCCTTATCACCTTGTATGCTTCATAAATTCTCAATTTTATTGTGTGCCATATACCTCTTTTCCATCCACACCTTCCTTCTGCTTTTTTTCCCCTTTTGGTTATATACAAGATTTCTAAGTATTACCTTCAAATTCCCTGTTGGGCAGGAAAAGCGTTTAATCATGTCTGTCTTTTTCACAACTACAGAACCACACATCTTCTCCATCTTGTAAACTTCTAGCAGTGAAATTTCTATTAAAAAATTTATTGTAACTTTCTCCTGGAGAGCCATATTTTTCCAATTGCTTGATTTGCAATCAGTTTAACCCATAACTTCCTCTGAGGATTCACCGTTTTCAAGTACAAATTTTGCCTACATATTTGCCCAACTTCACAGTTAAAACACATGCATACATAAATATCTTACTTAAACACCTGCCTCATAGGCAACAGCCAAAGGTACCTGTATACATCTACAGATACAGACCTACATACATGTGTAAATGCTGTATATACACATACATATATACAGTCATGCACTCACCTATATACAATTTAATTTTCCCTGAAAATGGAGAAGAGGCATTTCTAAAAATGTATGCATGTTGCCTATAATGCAGCAACCCAGCAAAGAGCTGAAGCTATTGATGTTGCCCTCCTAAGATGAAGACATGTTTTTCTGTGAGTCCACCTCAGCTCCTCCACCAAGGACAGCCCTACCCCTCCCATACCCACCAATAGCTCTGTTAATATTTGGACAGGGCTGGCTCTCCTGAGTAGCATGTGTCAAGGGATGGGAGACAAAGGACTGCAGGTGGGTGATTTCCTCTATTCTGAAGCCCTTAGAAGTTGCTCAGGCTTTGGTTTACCTGAAGAGGAGGGGAAAAAAAAAAGTAAGATGCAGAGAGACCAAGTGGTGCAAAACATCACCTCATGCTGCCTTCCACTAGAAATGAGTCTCCAGCTCATCCACTCCCCACCTTTCCCTCCAGGATCCTGGGATATCCTGACGTCCGTCTCTCCTGAGCCGGGGTACAGGGGAGAGGAAGATGCTCCTTGCTGCATCTTGCCCATGAGGGAAGTTGCTCAGCATTTTAAACTCCTACCTGCTCTTCTCCTGAGCGCAATGAAGAGGACAGCGATGAAAAGGATGGTAGCAATGAAACTCCCCACCAGTCCTTCTGATCCCGTTTGCTCTGCAGAGGAGGAGGAGGATCAGTGATGTCAGGCTGGCTGGAGCGGCTGAACAGCCAGCGAGTTGTCGCAGTTAAACGAGCTCCCCCAGCAACTGGCCATGTGCATGCTCTTGTCAGGTACACAGATGTGACAGGACACACGTGAGCTAAAGCCACACGGACCCAGGGCCAGTTATACTGGCTGGACTGATGTGTCATAACTTGTTGAAGTGCAGTATTGCTTGCTATTCCCTGGTGGGTCAGGAGGAGACATAGGAGCAATCTCCCATCAGCAAGGAGGGTCAGAACCCCAACAGCTCCAACGAGTGGAAGGATTTTTTGCTATAGTTCCTGAGCAGAATTGGTCTCCAGCTGAACATCAAGTCAAGCTGGGCATCTAACTCCTCAGGGCATGGCTGTTTTCTTGTGCCTGTCCAGCGGGGTCCAGCCCATGCGCTACAACCTTTTGCTCTGTTACTCCACTTTTGGTCATAAAATCTCTTTTCCCCTGAAGGAAATTAGATACTTGCTCCCCAAAAGCTGCAGGGAGTGAAATAAAGGCTGAGGAAGTGAAAGTGAAAGGGGAAAGCAGAACAGAGAGGATGAGTATGAGAGGACACAGGAAGGAAAGCAGGGAGAAACAGGCAGATGTGGTGTGACTCAGAGGTTTTGATCCCTGTGGTGGGCAGATGAGGTGGGAGGAGGTCTGGGTCGGATGAAGAACTCGCCCCTTTCCCCTTGACACCTACCTGGTACCTTAAGATGGGCACTCACAGAGATGGGCTCTGCCAGGGTCATGTGTGAAACATGGCAGCTGTAGGTGGCTGGTGCCCGCGCTGTGTCAGAGCTAATGCTGAGGTAGGAGGTGATGCTGTAGGTGCCATCTTGGCTTTGCCGGTGGCTGGAGAGATGCGTGTTTGAGAGAGGGATTTCCATGTCATCTTCAGGAGTCTTCTGTGTCCAGCTCACCGAGACGTCCAGGGGGTAATAGCCAGCAATGATGCACATCAGAGTAGTCTTCACATCTCTCTCAAATGACACCACTGCTGGAATAACATGAACTCTTGGAGGCTCTGAAGGAGATAATCAGGGAATTGACCTATTGTTAGCAGAGTACAAAAGTCCCCATCCACAAGGGAGAGAAGACGAGCTGCCTGTGATGATGAGTGTTAGCAGCAATGGGATAAGGGTGCAGGGCAAAGTTTCAGTGCCTGGGGACATGGGCCTCTTGTTGCACCCAGACATTTGCCTTCCTCACCGGCCACATGGAGCTGGATGATGTGCTGGGCCTGGTGCAGTGGGGTGGACACCAAACAGATGTACATCCCTTCGTCTTCCACGCTCACTCCTTGCAGGCTAAGCGATGCGTCTCCACTCCCCAGCAGCTCTGCCACATCCACGTGGACTTTTGGCTGCACTGTTGGGCCTGTGCTCCCCACCTGGTACCGGAAAAGGCTACGGCCGCTGCCTTGGTGCTGCCTCCTCCACTCCAGGGAGGACAGTGAGGAGCTGGGAGCCAAGGCAAAGTGGCAGTCGAGGGTGACTGAGCCACCAAGATGTGTGTGCAGGGAGGTGTTGTGTGATGAAGATTGAAATTCAACTAGAAACAGAAACACAGGCAAGCAGAGAGTTAAGCAGATGTGGTTCAAGAAGGAGCACCCTTGGGTTGGAAGGGCTGTCAGTGAACTACCCACCCGGAGGAGGAGGCACAGGCACCCTATTCGATGCCCCAGGGGCCATGTGGACTGAGGAGCTGGAAGAAGCCAGCCTGGTGGGATTAGCGGGGCAGGGAGACAGGTGGACACCAAGTGCATGTCATGGTCCTGATGCTTGTCATCCTCAGGGACTGGGATGTGGGAAACCCTGAGAGGGGGCAAGGTGGGGGTGGGCAATCTGCACGACCCCTTTTTTCCTAGGTACCAACTCCCAGCAGCCCTCAGGTCCTGGTGCCAGGTGGGGCATGGGACTCTTGGGGAAGCAGGTTCCCCTCCCCTCATGTCCCTCGGTGCTGTGGGGGCACCCCGGGCCACCTGGTCACCTGTGGTCAGCACTGTCCCCTCCTTCCTCATAGGAATCCTCAGCTTTGGGTGCAGTGTTGCATCGTGCTCCTTCTCCTGGCTGCCGCAGTGGGGGGCTCTGAGCACCAGGGTGATACTGATCCCGCTGGAGAGCTGCAGGGTGGCCATGAACCAGGAGGTACGGCAGGGACCCTTGCTGGCCTGCTGGGAGCTGTATGGGGAGATCTCGCAGTTCACCTCCTCCCCATCGCAGTCCGCGTGCAGCAGGGACTCTGCATGTGGGATGGATACCAACTGGGCTGTGGGGATAGAGGAAGAGGTTTAACCATCTGAATCCAAAAGGGAAAAGAAAGTACAAGATGATAAGACACATTATTCTGGAGAAGCATCATGCGCTGCAAGGGTCAGTCAGAGCCCAGAAATGCTAGGTTTAATAGATGAAGGCCTGCAAAGAATGAGAGGTTTGTCATGACTGTCTAACATCCCTCAGCCTGTTGGCAGTATTTTATCTTGCCAGATTGCACAGAGTTCATTCTGAGCAAAAGAAGCTGTTCTGAAAAGGCGAATAAACAGAACAGATTCCCTTTAGCTGTGTTTGTGCTGTGTATGTATGCCTCGTGTATGTGTATGCCCAGCAAGCTGTGTATGTGAAATGCCCAGTAAAGATGTGCAATGTTTATTCGTTTTAGGCCTGAATCCAGAAGGAAGAGGGATATCGAAGCATCCCAGGTAAGGAAAGAAAGGGTGGCAAGAAGGCAGGAGTGGCTGGATGTAATGGATTCACACTGTATCTGTGCCTTTGATCACAGCATGGGCTTAAGTGTAGGCGTAAGCATCCTAGTGACCTACAGGCTTTCCATGGACATCACTGGAAATTAACTCAGCATCTTCAATGCCTCACAGTAGCCTGGCTGCAGTGTGCTTGAACTCACCCATGCCCAGTCCATCCATGCCACTTGAAAGAGAACTTGGACCCAAGCTAATGGATCCTGCTGGGCCCTCAGTTTCCTCTCTGAAAATGTCTCAGAGCCTTGAATAAGCTTGTACTGAAGTACATGCTCACAGATAAGCACTGTAGGCAGCGAACAAGACCACAGTGAAGTACAGGCTCAGACCTTTGCTTGACTGTGTTTGCAAAGTTACATGCAAAGCAAGGGGAACAGAAGTCGGATGCAGGTTGGCATCCATGGGTGAAGTAAGGAGAGCCAAGTCACACACAGCTGGCCTTCTCAGCAGGACAGCTCAGCTTCATGCCCACTTACCATGACGCTTCCTGCTAGCAAAAACCACCTGCATGGCTGCAGATGTGTACAGTCTTTATGGGTGTGATGATACTGTATAGTGGAATAATTTCTGAGTTGTTTTTGACAAAGTATTTCCCAAGAAATAGGCAACCTAGGATAGCCCCAGTAGGAGAGAGGTGCCTCAACACAGTTTGCTAACATCATCCACAAAGGTCCTTTCTTAAAGTTCCAATTGATGAATTCAGGAAAACGTGTGAAACTTGTGGCCACTGAAAAACCGTCTAAACTCAGTTAAAGAAAAATCTCGTAGAAGCCTGGTGCACGTAAGTGGCCAAAAACCCGGCGGCAGCTCTCCCACCCCAGCTCTCCTGCTCACCTGAGGCTTCAAAGACAATGGGAGAAGAGGAGTCAGGATTTTCCTGTGGGCCTTTGTACTCAGTTAGGTCATCCAAGTTCCCATCATCTCTGACGCTGATACCCCTCAGCACGAGGGTAGCAGGATGCTCGGAGGACGAGCTGCCAAAGGCACGCAGCAAGCCTCTTACATCTTCCCCCACGTAGGAGCAACTCAGGGCAATATCCACCCTGCGAAACCGGGGCACTGGTGCGGGAGCTTTCGCTGGCCCTTTAGGGAGGGAAAAGAACTGGTTGAATGCGTGAACCCCACTGCAAACAAAGAAGAGTGTACGAATTTCTCTGGGAGTTCCCCCCTCCCCTCCCCGCCGCTTACCCGCCGCCAGGGCCAGCAGGGCCCCGCAGAGCACCAGCCCCCCGCCAGCCATCCTGCCCGGCCGCTCCGGACCCTGGAATCCCCCCGGGAAGCAAACCCGGCCCCGCCCGCCCGCAGCAGCATGGTCCGTCCTTTCACTTTCGCTCTGGCAAAGCAGAAGAGAGGGGGAAAAAAAAAACAAACCCCACAACGCTAAACACGTTAATTCTTGCTTTACCGAACACAGGAAACCGGAGGCAGCAGGGAAGCGGGGCGCGATCAGCTGGGATCGAGAAGCATCCCCAAACCTGCGGCTGGGTCCCTCTTTAAGTTAGTATTACATCAGCCTTTCCCACCATGCTTCTGTGTGCAAGCTCATCGCCGCTGGACCCGCTGAGCAGCCTCTGAAAGCAGTCACATCTCTGCTTGCTTTTCAGAAAGCTCGGTCTTCGTGAGAGACTTGCAGGGTGAAGATGGTTTCTTTTTTCTTTCGCCCCGACCCTTCTTTAACTGCATAGAAGCCAGTTTGCTCTGCGGCCCCGAGGCCAGCAGCGTGTGGTGCCACCACCAGCTGCCAAGTCAGCTCCAGTTTTTTTGGGAAAGAACATCACAGGAAGAAATCAAGTTGCAAGACAGGAAATGGATGAGCTCTGATGGTATTTTAACTGGTGCCTTTTCCCCTGTCTTTCAGATATACGGAGAGAAAATGGCTGCTTCTCTGCTGGTCTGTTCCTCTCTTCACAGTCTTGCCAGCCCTGCAGTGACACCATTCACCGTTGCTGTGGCCTGCTATAGTCATGTATACACACCTGCAGGAAACCATGATAAGCCCCAGCCCTTCCAGTACAACGTCCTGATACCCAGCCCAAGAATCACCTTGCACTGGCCAGATGCAGGTTCTTGACACAGACTTATCCCTTGCATCCCAATCCCACCCTCACTCACCACTTCAGTCCTTCTTGGGAAAGCCTCACAAGGAATAGTAATTCTTCCTGCTGAAGTTACGCTTAGGATCCCTGAGCTGTCAGACACAGCCAGCCCTTCTGACAAGCTCTCCCACTGCCTCACCAGGGTAATATCACACACCTACCAGCACACCCTGTGTGTCCCTGCATCCCCCTTCAATTTGAGATGCACTCATCTCTGCTCTCCTAGCCCTATGTATTGTTATTCAGCATTATCTGTGCTCTCAGAGGGCACCCACATATTCCCATTGGCCAGTGAAGCAGAGCACAAGGAGCTGTACAACTCCTTCACCCCAGGCAAACACAACACAACACTCTACTCAGGCAAGGTACCTTTCTCTGATTTGTTTTTATACCTGCTCCAGTGGGGCCACAACTGCATTTCAGCAGATTTGCCCATTTATGCAGAGCAGCTGGGGGAGGTCTGCAGCCTGTGCTGTGGCTGTGAAACGAGTTGTGGGTTGCTGCCTGCGGAGAGGCTCCAGCATATCAGTTGTGATAGACTTTGTTTTGCAGAGCAGTAAGCCGCTATTGACTATTTCTTGTAATCAAATCTCTCCAGGTGTCTGCTAAAGCTGGGACTCTCTTCCATTCTCCAGAGCTGCAATCCATTCCATGCTGGATCAGCATGGCTAAAGGGAACAGCTCTGGTAAAAAGTTGTGCTACTTACTAAGCTGGCTAGTAAATATAACTTTACTGTGTAGGTATCATGTTCAAGAGAGCCATTCAGTGGTGCTGCAGCTGCCGAGAGACAGCTGTGTATCTGTTTTCCTACGCGGGGAGATGAAAACCAGTGAAATAAGTATGTGATGACAGATAAGGAGGTATCGATGGGCAGACGCCTAGACAACAAGGGGAAAGAATATACTAATTGTGATGACAGAAGCAGCAGCAAACAATACCGGTAGCCACAGGACTATATAGTTCAGCTAAGGGAAGCGGGTGAGGCCAGGGAGGCAGATGCCCGTGTACTTCAGGGAATCAGAGCAGTGGTGGTGGGAGGAGACCTCCGGAGGTCTGTGATCCAACCTCTGGCTCAACCAGGTCACTGTGATTTTGTCCAACAAAGCCTGGAAACCGTCCAAGAGTGGAGATACTGCCACCTTTCTGGGTAGCTGTTCCAGTGCTGTGTTACCTTTCTGGTAAAAAAATCATTCCTGAAATTCAGCCCGACCCTCCCAAGCTTCGGTTTGTTGCTGTTGCCCCTTGTTATACTGCTGCTACTATTGAGAAGACTTTGGCTCCATTATCTTTCTAACTGCCTTCCAGATATTGATAGGAAAGAAATATGAGCAACTAATATGGGGTGTAAACTAGCTATCATGCAAGTAACAGAAGTACGGTAGAATAACAGTCATCCCTGGCATTAAAATATTCTGCTGTTCAGGATTGATAGAAAAGAAGATAAAAATAGGGCATTAGCATCACAGAAATGATGTTATAGGTCATTTAGGTGAAACTCGGAAAGTTAAAAGAGGCTTTTCTCCAGTGCAGCTTGAAGTCAACTGTGAACCACTCAAGTTCATAACTGCATATGTAGGGAGAGAGCTAATATTAAAAGAGATAAATCCCAGTGAGAACTACACTGCCGTGGGGAAACTAACATCAGAGTTATGGACCAGAGAATAATCTCTGATAATCATAATGGGCCTGTAATTTCAATATGACAGATGACAAATTCCTTCACAAATCATCACTGAACCTACAAAAGATTCGTTAGCTGTAAATAGCAATTAAGTCATAGAGCAGGTGGTCATCAAAAATAAATTTGGAGCGTGTGATCATAATTTCCTTACATATAAATTAAGTGGGAAGATAAATATGGACTAGGGAAGCTAAATAGGTATAGGCCTGTACTGTACATGAAGGTTTTGTTTCAAAAGAAAAAAAAAACCAAGAAGTTAAGAAAACTCTTTAACATGGACCGTATCGGTAAGGAAACTGGATGTGAAAAAAGCCCAGAATTTCTGTGGGTGATGCACAGCGACTGCGGAACTTGCACCCCAAGTAAAGAAGCAAAAAATCCCTCTGTAGCTACCTGGCTGAACATCTACAAGGCTATTAAAAACAGGTGAAGAGTAGGGAGAGAGATCGGCAAAGAAAACTCTTCTTCAAATGTTTGTATATGTAATGCAATGTCAACATGGAAAATGGATTTTTAAAAGACGAGAAAGTTTTTCATATAAGTAAATAACTGACTCAGGAAGGAGAAAGTGGCTATGCAAAGAAGATGGGGTCAAAAATACAAAAATAATTGTTGCTGATACATAGCCTTCATCTTCAACCAGGAAAATGATACTGAAGAGTGGAGCAGAGGAAAGGAGCGTAGTGAATATGAAGGTACAGGAATTACCACATCTGCTTTGAAAATAAAGCAAATGTTAATGTGATGAAACAAAGAAAACAAGCTAAGACATGGATTTTGTTGGATTTTTTTAAACCATAATAATTTTTATTCTTAAGAAAGCAACAAGGAGTTACAGAGTGTTGCAAAATAACAAACAATGTTCAGATAGACTTCACCTAATCCATGCTCACTCAGTTTTGGGAGTTGGAGGCCTGGCAAGTAATTTGTCCCTCCAACCTGGAGTTACAGTACCTGTCAGTAGATGACCTACCCTTCCACCCCTTAAGAATTAGTGGTACTCTATAACACTGATTGGGAATTTCCAGCCCCTTCCTCAAGAAGAAGCATTTATCCAGAAATTCTGTTGTTGGCAGCAAATGATGAGCGTACAGGAACATCAAAATCTGTGACTCTTTGTGGTTTTACTGTGGCCTCTCAGCTCACATGTCAACAACCCGCTGGCTGAATACTCTAACCCAGAACAGGGGTTGTGCCACAGAGGGAGGTCCACTGGATAAATTGCAATTCACAACAGAGTCTGCGTTTCACTGAGTTCACCAGTTCATCCAAATATCTTACTTTGCCAATCGAAACTAAGTAAAATAAAATAAATTCTCCATTCCTTTTATATCTCTGCTCTCCTAAACGTCACTCCTATCCTCTTAGTGTCTGTTGAATTGAACCGTTTCCTCCTAAACCGTTTGCAGCCGCGTCACCTCTTCTGCATCCCACTTCCCTTCATTCGTGTGCCCTTTTACCTTCCTCCACTTGCCTCTCCCCAGTGACACCTACAATCAGACAGGTCTCCTCTGTCCAAACCCGTTACCTTTCCTGTTTCCTGTCTATGTCCTCTGGTCTGGAGCCTTTTTGCCCTGCTCAGACGTCTCTGATTTCCAAGATGCCATCATTTCAGTTCCCATTCTTCCAACGAGAGGAAATGCTGCAAAACACGTCAGCCTGGAGCGTGCAGAGTATTGCTCTTGCCATTCACAAGACTTGTGGTCAGCACAAATGGGGTCAAATTTAGGAAGAGTTTTAACTTTTCATCGGTCAAGTTACAAGCTTAAACTAGGAGCCTAAGGACTTGCCCAACCCAAACCAAAGCCACTTGGCTTTTAAATATGCCAGTGTTGTGCTCACCAAGATAATCAGGACAGACAAATTCGGTTCCTTGCAGCTCCCCAAAGCTTCCACCGACTCTGCTAATGAGCAGAACCATCAACATTCAGCTAGCTTGGCATGCATCCTCTGATTAATTAAACTGCATCCGACACCAGCCCACAGCTCTCCACTAGTGTTAAATGCGAGGTTAAGTAGTGGCTACCAGCTGACATTTGCCAGGTGTGTAAGCACCGGCATAAGGCTGATCTCCACTTCCCTGTACAGCTTTCTCTCTTCCAGGGTTGGGTTAACCAGACTAACCTGAAGATGACTCTGGATTTTCTGCTTCCACTGTGTATGCTGAAGGTTACTTAACCATATTTACAGTTTACAGAAGTATACCTGTATATTCACAGGGGTGAATTCGTCTCCCTCTCTCTCTCTCTCTCTCTGTGAATTAACAGCCTGTGTCTCTCCAGCAGTAACAGAAGGAAAATGATTCTCCGTTCTCCTAGATGATGTATATACACCCCGTCTGATCCCAAGAGGTAGAGGTTGCGACGTTCCTATCTCCGACCTGCACCCTGAACCACCACGTTTGCAAAGGTTGCATCCTCCCTGTAGTCTGACTCCAGCACCTCCTGCACAGGGAAGAAGCAGGATCAGTGGTAATAAGGCTGGAACTGAAGTCATGCGATCTCCAGGAGCAGGGAGATACAAGAACAAAATCCTCTGGCATCGACAGAAGGAAGCCAGAAGTGGAATAGCAGCAGTGATGGTGACACTGGCACTAAAGGTAAAATGAGCCCAATTCATACCTAACATAAGCCACAATTTCAGGGCAGCTACACCAGTTTACAGTGGCCAAGGGGCTGATCAGGTGAGAGATGGTTCACAGGTTCAACTTTTTCATGGTCTCTTACACCAGCCTTGAGCACTGACTACTCTGAGACCCTATTATTTAAGCATCTTTTTTTTCCTCCCTCCCCAAATTATCCATAATTTTGAGTGAGTCCATTTTTAAGCCCCCAGCATAGATACTAGCACCTAATTTTTGGACATGCGTTTGCAGATACCATGGTCTGCAGCTACAGTTGGGTGCTCAGCATCTTTCCAAATGAAGTACATGATATGCAAAGGATGAGGCGCTGATGTAGAGACCAGTCTAAGAAGTCTGGCTGTATGTTCTCACCTCTGTCAACTTCCCTGTGTAAAACAGAGGTGATAATATTGGGCAACTTATATGGGATGTTTTAAGGACCGGTGAACTTTTGTACATAACTTTGAGGGATGGCCAGCTCGTTTTTGCCCGGTGGATTAAGCCACAGGATGAAGGATCAGAACACCCAGCTTTAACTGCTCCTGACCCAGTTTAGGTTCCTGCGTTCATTTGCTTCGGTTTCCTCTGCGTAATACTGGGATGCTACTTGTTGTGTTTTCCACAGGATATCTGTGTGGACAAGTTTGTTCTCACGTGTAAAGCATTTTGAGACTTCCCAGAAAGGAGCTCTAGGGACAGAAAACAGAATAGCATTAAAAAAAAAAAAAAGTAACTGCTGCTACTCCTGCTCCGGGGACCAATCCACTGTCCCCCACAACTCAGATGACATGCTCCTGAGGGCATGTGTCTGGAGAAGAAAAACATCTTCATATGGTTAAAAATCTCACAGGGACCACTTAAGCTGCACTCAGCATGGTTTCGGTCACCACGCAATTCATGCCTTCGATTACCAAGTCATCTCCGGTTCATCAGCAACCTTTATCAGTAAGAGAGGGCTCCTTCTTGCATAGCCGCCTCATCCCAGATCTGCACCAAGACCAGGGGTGGCAAGTGTGGCCTGTGTCCGTCCATCTGGGCCAGTTTTCACCTGGCCAACCCAGGCGAGGAGAACAGTGGTCCGGGCCAGCAGATGTCCGAGCTCCCGGTGAGGTTCTCCTGCCTGAGATGGTGAGATGAAAGCCAGACCTCATGTCCTGAGCTCGCACTTCTAGCTAGGAGCTTGAAAAAGAAAGGGTCGTGAGTCGGCGCCACTGTGGCTGTGCAGCGGCTGTAAGCTGCCAAATTGGTTTACAGCCATTTCAGAAGAATCCCACCCACCACCACAACTATGGCATTTCTGACTAGCGCCTCTGAAATGGGTTTAAATAGTGTAATAAGACAGACGTTGTTGGTAGCATGCCTGCTTTCTCTCATCTGCTGCCTTAACAAGCCCATTCAGTTTTTAAATTAGTGTATTTATTAAAAAATAAACCAAATCCTAACCACTCTCCTGCTCTGTAAAAAAAGAAAAAATTCTTATACTCCAGCCCATTTAACTGAAGCAAACATCATCTGTACTGTTACTGAATGGGTTGCTGAATGTCTTTTCTTCTACAGAAAAGAATAATATTTCTTTGACATATTGTTTACAGTTGCTTACAATTACAATTTGCAATTTACAACTGCAAAACTGAGTAGATAAGGCATTCTATAAATTACTTCAAATATTCTTTGTTGACTTTAATGGATTTTTTAAATAAAACAGAGAAAGTTGTTAACTGAAAAATATTAAAAGTCAGTTGAGCCCCTAAAACTGTTTGCTACTTGGTTATTTCTAACAAAGGGCAAGTTTACTTGCTTTGGTTTGGTTCGAATGCTCCCATGAGCTCAGCTGTAGGCTTGTGCCTAACTAGGCACGCTTGCCTGACTCGAGGTCCTAAATGATGGTCTGTGGCTGCACAGTGAATTCCCCAGTCCTCACTGGAGTTCTAATTAATTCACTTAATTCTGGGGGGTCCTTTTCTTTTGCCCACGTCTCAGAACAGACTAGCAGTCCCTAGGTCTGCCAGGCAGGAGGGCATCTACCTGTGCTCCTAGAACTTGGCTTTCCAGCCAAAACTAAGGTGTTTCAGACCTAGTCAAGCTAGGTGCTCTCGCTTCTCTCAGCGACATGGTACAGGAGCGGCAGCCTGACTTCAAGGCTGCGAAGATGCTGTTTTCAAACAAGATCCTTATTGCTTTCTTTGGGATGCTGTATTAAGCAGGGAACAGAAACATAAACAGAAAGCAAATGATATCAGTGAGCAGTGGATGAAGTTTTAACAGTTAAATTAAGGCGGGGGGGGGAAAAAATGATGCAGGACGTTTCAAACGCAGCTGGGGAGAAACCGGTTTTGTGCGCCCAAAGGAGAGTTGGAAGCAACAATCTTTACACCCAAATTCCCAAATCTTCTTTTCAAGGGCCCTGAAAAGAGCGTGGCAGAGGGGAAGCAGGTTGTTCAGACTCTGCGCTTGAAAGTAGAAACTAAAGTCTTTTGAGTCTGCTCTCGAGATTCGCACATGCCTGTCAGCAGCACGGGGTCCGTCTTGCGCTCCACTTGGTAGAAGGGACAATTCTTCAGGTGCTCTGACATGCACGCGACGTCGTTGCGCTGCCATTTGTTAACTTTGGAGAACAGGCTGCTGAACTGCCAGATCTAATACGGGAAAGGGGAGAAAAATTTGGGAGAGAAAATGGGAATGTTGGTAAAAATAGAAGAGGATTTAAAAAATTTATATATGCTTATAGTGGGTGTGCATTACTTGTACCGGACAGGCTAGTGAACATCTGATTGTGTAGGGCTGGCATAACAAGCAAAAATAGGGTCTGTATTGTTATGTACCTTGTATTTGCTGGGTTTGCTGCTTTAGTTATCACCTGCCATTTTTAATGGGAAAGTACTCTTCTACAGTTTTTGGTGCCAATCCAGCGCGGGGTATGAGGAAATCCAGGACACCCAACCACCGCACCTCTGTAGAAAACTCCATCACATGTATAGTGTGATCCAAGATGTTTATAAAGCAAAGTGACTACAGCACGTTTCTGTGATATGTATCTCAAAGAAACCTGACTTCATAAAGACCTTCCAAAGCATCTTATCAGCAACTTCAAACTAATTAACATTACAACACTGTTGTTACTCACCCCACCCCAGAACAAGCCTGGGAAATCTAAGATTAAAGTTATTTCTAGAGGACATGCAAGCTTGAAAAAAAAAAAAAAAGTGTAGTTAAAATTTTCTGACTCTGTTTGCAGTGGTATGATGTACCGTTTAGTGATATACTACCATGTAGGAATAAGACTGTGATTAAGTCACTTTAGTATTTGCTGTATACCATTAAATCAAATGAATTTTTAAAGTCATAGTAGATTACTTCTCCCTAAAAATGTTTCTTCCTGTGAAAGAAAGCATGTGGGTGTGCTACACTTAAGATTACCTGACCCTCTCCTAGTCTAAGTAATGATAGCTATTATACACAGTAGTCAAGAAATTCAGACTAATTACAAACAGAATGTTTTCAAGCAGAGCCTGTGCATTGGAAACAAGATTCCTGTGTGGTCAGTACAGAGAGCTAACATGAAAAGAGTTACACAGTCCTTAAATTCAATGCTGCTGGTTTGAAATTGCCCTGCAATAACTGAAGTTAATTGCTATATGATTGCTCAGCTGGAATGTCTTCCTTTTACTGAAGGAAGCCACATCCTCCAGTAAATTATTTCAGTGGCTAATTCCTGTTTTGGATTGGGCTAATTCAACTTGCAGCCACCAAACTTTGTTACACAGATTTTGAATTCACCACGCTTCATGTTTTCTTTTAATAGAGAGTACTTTCTCTTAATAATGAGTCATAAACTGCCAAGCTTCCATTTGATAAGAATCAATGGGTGGAGATCTTCAGGGGTCTGTTTGAAAGCCAAGTCCTTAGATAATTTCTGGGAGTCTTCCCTGGATCTCTAAATTATTTATTCCTAATTCTCTGTCTTGTCTGCTTGGTCATGCTGGGGTGTCTCACGTTACTCTTTCAAACAGTTTTATGTTAGAGCAGCTGCAAGGCTATCAGCTAGAAAAAAACACCTGTAATAACTATTGTTCAACTAGAACTTAGACTGAGCTGTGTTTACGTATTTCTTTCAGACTCCCTAAACTCAGTACTGGGTCCGGTCTTACTCAACATGTTCATCAATGACCTGGACGAGGGGACAGAGTGTACCCTCAGCAAGTTTGCTGACGATAGAAAACTGGGAGGAGTGACTCACATGCCAGAAAGCTGCGCTGCCATTCAGTGAGACCTGGACAGGCTAGAGAGTTGGGCAGAGAGGAACCAAATGAAGTTCAAGAAGGGCAAGTGTAGGGTCCCGCACCTAGGGAGGAACAGCCCCAAGCACCCAGCTGGGGGTTGGGTGGTTGACCTGCTGGGAAGGAACTCTGCGGAGAAGGACCTGGGAGTCCTGGTGAACAACAAGTTCTCCATGAGCCAGCAGTGTGCCCTCGTGGCCAAGAAGGCCAATGGTACCCTAGGGTGCATTAAGAATAACGTGGCCAGCAGGTTGAGGGAGGTTATCCTTCCCCTCTACTCTGCCCTCATGAGGCCACATCTGGAGTGCTGGGCCCAATTCTGGGCTCCCCACTTGAAGAAAGACAGGGAACTACTGGAGACAGTCCAGCAGAGAGCTATGAGGATGATTAGGGGACTGGAGCATCTCTTGTCTGAGGAAAGGCTGAGAGAGCCTGGAGAAGAGGAGACTGAGAGGGGATCTCATCAACACTTACAAATATCTAAAGGGTGGATGTCAAGATGATGGGGCCAGACTCTTTTCAGTGGTGCCCAGTGACAGAACAAGGGGCAATAGGCACAAACTGGAACACAGGAAGTTCCATCTGAATATGAGGAACAACTCCTTTACTCTGAGGGTGACCGAGCACTGGGACAGGCTGCCCAGAGAGGTTGTGGAGTCTCCTTCTCTGGGGATATTAAAAACCCGCCTGGATGCCATCCTGTGCAACCTGCTGTAGGTGATCCCGCTCTAGCAGGGGGGTTGGACGAGATGATCTCTAGAGAGCCCTTCCAACCCCTACCATTCTGTGATTCTGTGAAACAGCCAATAAGGCTGGTAATTTTCCAGCACAAACAGTGGAAGACCAGCTTTGCAGAAAAAGGCTTCCTGTGCCCATGCTGCTCCCTCAGGTGCTCACAACACAATGAGTCAGACACTCATGGCAATCCTGTGAACTACTAATGATGAAAGCCCTTGGGGATTGATGCAAATGCCTGAGCTTCTTTCACAGCCACGTCTCCTTGTTCTTTACCTTTTTGGTGTTCTAAAGCACATTTTAGTTTTGACATACCCTAGATCAGCTTGTAAAGAACAAAAAACAGTGTGAACTTCAAGTTCTTAAAAAATTAATGTTTAACCTTTAAATATAGGGAATTCTCAGTTCCCAGTGCCTAAAAATGGTGCACATGCAAACACGTACCCAAGACAAGCTTGGAAGGAGACTTTCAGCTAATCAGAAGATGTCCATTTACACCTTCCTACCTTTGCATTCTACAGCCCTGACCCCTGACAACTGTGGTGCAGATTCACAACCTCAGGAACCTTCCCCATATCTGCATGCTTATATGCAGCATCCCTTGCTATGTTTGTGTTTTATCTGTAGAGAACCCATGGCTGACTTTTTTCCCAATGTAACGGTCACTTGCCTTTTTGCGAGCTTTCCATGAAGTACTGCCATGGGAATATCTTTTTTTCTCCCAGACCAGCAGGACCATTCCCCTCTCTTGAAGAAGGGTGGCACAGATGTCCCTCATCAGCACTGACACTTGCGATAGTTGAGATAAACTGAAGCTGTCCAGGAACCCTGCAATATACTTGAGCACTTCCACTGGGAGGCTGCTAAGTGAGTCTTTATTTCTCCCTTGACTAGCCTCTGTGGAATTGGACTTCCCTGATTCAGCAAGGAGGGTGTCCACCTCTGGTTTAATAGCAAATGTCTTGAGAGGCTGGCTGTATATAACCTTGGCCTTAAGTCCATCGGGGCGGAAGTGATTTTGAACAAAAGTACATCCCAGGTAGGCCAGTGGGCAGCGATGCTGGAACCACCCGTCCAGACATGACTGGATATCAGCGTGCACATTCTTGAAGTGGGATGGGAATTCGTCCCTCCTGAAGAAATGACTGCAAGTGAATGTGAAAGCTGAACTGCTTTTGTTGTGTCTTCTGGTTACACTTTCAGTGTAGAGCTCCACGTGGAGTTCTGGTGGGCTTTCTTCATCCAGAATATCTGCTAGAACTGCATTGGAGGAGAAGGGCTCCAGAGGAAAGCTGTATGTCTGTGTTGCAAAATCCACAAAGAGTCCGTCGATACCCCTTGCTTCAGAGATCTCATGGCCTTTCAACTCTTTTTCCAGTGCACACAGCAGCGTGGCTTTAACTATATTTGCCTTAGGTAGTTCTTCTAGGTTTATTCCCAATTCTGAGGTATCCACCGACTTGTCTGAAGTTGGTATCTTGTGGCCCAGTGCATCTCCTAGTCGTGCTCTTTTGCCACAGTAACTAACTGGCACTTTGAAGGTGTAGACAGTCTTCACCTCCTGAGCTTCCAAGTTCCCATAGACAAAGTCTTTTTCTTTGGGAGTGCAAGCAGCTAGCTGGCCAAAGCGGATGAGCATTCCCCCATGATGTACCAGATACATGTTGTAATCGCCTACACCAACTTCCTTCTTCAGCCTCTCCAGGACCCCTTCTTGCCAGGGAGCCAGTCCTGTCATTTCTCTATTCTGTGTTACTTGTTCAGTCTTTTGGTCCTTTGCCTCTTCTGCACCATCAGGTACTTCCTTTGCCTCCTCTGTGGAGCTGGCAGCACGAGGGGCTGACGCTGTTTTCTTGGAAGCCTCCTCCGTCTTTTGTTCTGCACTGGCTGCTGAGCCCGTTACCTTGCAAGCCAGGAGCTCTTTGCTGAAAATATTCTCCCAGGTTTTGTAACTCCCCAGATCCATTCCCTCTTTGTCCTTTGCCAGATCTTCACGTTCACGTTGGCTGAGCTCGGACAACTGGTCGTCACCCTCTTGGGGACCACAGGCTACTTCTCCCACAGCACCTTCCTCCCCACCCATGGCTTCATCCATTAGCTCTTGCACTTCATCCTTTTTCCTCCACTCCGGAAACAAGTCGGCTATTTTCAAAGTCCTGAAAAGTATCTTCTGGTCTCTGAGAGCCAAGGCTGTGTCCAGATACTCTTCACTGAAGGTCTCCTTCATAATGTTCTTGTGGAGGGTTGTGTCTGAATCCACGTTTGGCCAGCGATTCCACTCCATTGAGCAGCAGACAACGCTGGCTGGACAGACCTGGAGGTGTTTCGCCAGCTTAAAGCGGGCCATGGAAAAAGGGCAGCCATAGGCTGAGTTGAGGCAGGAGACCTGCTCTAAGGGACAGAGCAATTGGTGCTCCTCCTCCTTGCACACGTGGAAGGTGGCCCCGCAGTGAAAGCGGCAGCTGATCACCATGCAGGAGACAGAGGGCTCAACTGGTGCACGGCAGTGCCGGTTGAAACATCTCTCACAGTGACTGTGCTGCCCAGGGGGAGCTTTCTGAGCCCGGTGCTGTGTGTGGCAAAAAAGAAAAGAAGACAAGAGTTATTGCCTGAAGGAGTAAGAATGGCCACAGACCCTCCGTGCCTGTGCTTGGTTTCTATGTGTTAGGTGCTCACATGCATTCCTGGCGGGAATAAGGCTGCAGGCAAATGACTGCCAGCTCCATACGGTTACCTATCAGTGCTGATCCCCGCAGTACAGTGTGGCCTGACAGCAGCACGGATATAGATAAGGTCCTTACTTGTTAGCCCAGCAGAGGCAGCCAGGTTTGGGAGTGAGCTCTTTTCTGTCCCAATATTTACACCGGGTCTATCTATACCAAGCTGCTGAAATCAAGACTGCCAGAGGCACAGTGAAGGAGCTTCCCACTTCCTCAATGCTGTTTGAGTAGGAAAGATGATGTTTCTTTTTGCTCTTTAGAGAAATTAGCTGGTCATTTGGCCTACATGTTTTGTAATCCCCCCAGAAAGACATGTATGTTGCACAAAAAGACCCTCCCTTTGCTCTACAGCAGCAAGGCTGAGAGCGAGGATTATCTTCATGATCCCAGTTCCCAGTGTGGAAAACAGCTTGGGTAAAGGTTAATTTGCCTGGCCTTCTTTACTTTGCTTTCCTGATCTACCCTTACACTCCTAGCTGATGCCTGCATGTTGTGGAAGAGGGACTGCAGGGGACTTTCCTTCAGGCAGGTTTATTTGCTATATCTACTTTCAGGTGTCAATACCTGGAATTAGGTGATGCTTTGGTCTGCATTTTGGAGAGAAGCTCCAGAGTGCAGTGGAGGCTTGTTACAAGGTTATACTCAGCCAGTTAAATCCATTTTCTTTCACTTTTTTTTACAAACTGCCTTTCACCTTTCTTCCCCTTGCTGTCACCAGTGAATGCCAAGTAGATAGGAAGGAGGGGAAGAGGGCAGGTGTGGTTTATCACTTCCTCAGCTCAGCACCACAGTGTGCAGTTAGAGCAGAAGGGGAGTGACAAAGGTCTGACCTCAACAGAGCTTTTCCCTTCCTGCGATGGAGCAGGGGAGAGGTCAGCTGTGAGCATGCCTTTTACAGGGTGCCTCTTTGAGAAAGAATCCATTTTTATTCCTTTGGGATCTATTTTAGAGCATGATCCTACAAAAACCGGTCACCACTGCTCTACTTTTTCAGTTCATCCTACATGCTTCTGACAAATCAGTGTCAAACACTGCCTGGAACTGAATAGGGGATCCTGAGTTGATCATGGTTTGGTTTATGAAGGTGTTAGTGACACCACAAGGGGCCAGAAAATAGGGGAAAAAGTCCCAGGCAGCAAGTAATAAACAATACTCCATCTCCATTCCATAAATTCAGCTGCCAACAGGCAGCTCCATGAATTTAACATTTTGCAACCAACAGACTGGATTAAAAGAATGAGTTGAGGATGCCAAAACAAATGTTTCAGAAATTTCAACCAGCTTTATTATATAAACAAGCTAAATGTTTTTTAAGGAAGACTGCATTTCAGTTCTCACATTTCCATATTAACGTGGTTTCAAAATATATATATAAATTTTTCCTCCCCTCCCTTTAAAAACTTTTGATATAAAGAAGACATACGATTTTCCTGAGGTCAAACAACAAAAAACAGAAGTACAAGAACATGATGTATGAAAATCTGTATATAAAAAAATCACTACCAGATTATTAGCTTTGTGTCAGAACAAACCACTGATCTGCTTTGCTTTCACTATTGTGTTTTTTGCTCTTTCCCAATTAAATCAGTTCAATTAGTAAAGTTAATGCACTTAAGAGGCCTGCTACCAAAGTTCTCAGGTGTCCTTGTTCATAATATCTCTACCCTTGCAATAATTCCACGCAATAGGTGTTAACCCTTCCTAAAAATGGGAAAACGGAAGCACAGAGTCCAACAGCAAGTAAATGGAGATGGTGATTATCATGAACATGCCTTCTGTTGTAAAAAATATCAGAACATAAGAAATGACATTCTGGGTCAGACCAGTGGTCCACCCACCCCGGCAGTCTTCTTCAACAATGTCCATAAGAGATGCTGTTTAGGGGGAACATGTAGGACCTCCTGTTGTGCTTTTCCCTCACACACAGTTGTTGGATTAGAGAACTAGAGGCTGCTCAGTCACTACTTGGAGCTGCTTCTCTGGAGACATTCAACTGGTGTCAGTAACTTGGCCCAAAGAAGAGCTGCTTCAAGTAGAAAACTCCCAACCTCGGACTTTCTGCTCCTTGCTGTAGAGGCTGCGTTCCAGCTTGGCTCAGCCTACTGCAAATCTTTATGGAAGGGAAATAGCTAATGATAAGAAGGAACTGTAGTTCTGCTTCCAAACAAGTTTCCCACCACACTTTGTACGCAGTAGGAACTACCCAGCAGAATCTCATTTGGCTTTTGCAAAAAATATACGTGACCAGTAAAATAATTTAGACTTTTTTTTTTTTTTAAATAAGGTTAAAGAAAATACAGTAATATAATTTACCTAGATGTGACTGCTTTTGAAACCCCAGCCTTAAGTGACCAAGCCTCTGTGCTGCACGGGAAGCAAGCTCAGGCTCAAAGGGAAGAGATGTTGCATGAAGCTGCTTCCTCTCTCTTTCTTGAAGGCACTGTCTTAACTTCTCCTCTTTCACACCTTCACACCCTGGCAACGGAAGTCATGAACAATGCCAGAGAAGAAAAGATGTCTGGGAAGGCAACGCCCGTGGGTTCTGCACAGCGGTGACACCGAGGTGCTGGTCAGGGTGGTCCCAGCCAGATCCAGCCCTTAAATACATGTGGTTTAGGATGGCATCTGTCCTGCTTTAGGCTGTTTAGTTACATATACTTTTATGCGGCTCAGAGAAGCAGGAGATACAGATGGATTTATTTCACATTGGCAGCATCCTTGCTGCTCTCATTCTTGTAGCATTTTGCTGCAAATATAATCTCTAAAAATAGTCCCAGCTATGACTTGCATAAGGTCAGAGGAAGGCTGGGTACATTACACTGCAATAAAAACACGAATGTATGAACAATACTTTCCACTGCAAAACCAACTCTCGGAGAGAAATAATTGATAAATAAAAATAAATCTGAGGCACAGGCCTTATGGTTCTCCAAAACCACAGAAATGGCTGATTGCAAAGTTTCTGGAGAGGAGCCTGCTTTCACACTGCTGTATGCTGAAATGAACCCCATCCGAATCATGTGTAGAGAAAGAAAAGACAAGCCTTGTTTATGAAAAATGACTGTATCAGAGCATACAGATCCAGAACCAGTCTTCATCATTATTCAGGTATTTTTTTAGTTGAGTTTACCTCATCTCTAACTTGCATATGCTGTTCTTTTCAGACAAATGATTTCTATGCCTCTCTTCTCATTGTCAAATCTGTGAAGCTAGAGGACAGGAAGAAGGGAGAGAAATTTTTTCTGATATTTATAAGGGTTTGAATGCTGCTTCCATTCTGACATGCCAGTAATCAGGAGCTCTGTATTTTCACTGATAATCTAGTTAGCTCGGTGGTTTAGTTGATGGTATTGTTGTCAGTACACAAACTACAACTTTCAAAACCCTGAGCAGAAAGTTTACAAATTCTTGCCTGAGTGAGTTTGATACATGACATCCAGAGGCAGGTGACGCACAGATATGTCAGGTGATGAAACATTTCTCTAAACATGTACACTTCTTGTTTCCCTGCAACTTGGAAAATTTCCTAAGAGCTGGGTTAGAAAAAAAAAAATCAAACTAGAAATGCTTACTTGAATCATGTTCAAGCTACTGTGGAAAGAAAGGATGGAAATTACAGTCCACAGTCTATCCACTTTGGTAAATCTTTATTTTTAGACTGTCATGACAGCAAATCAAGTAAGGTTTAAAAATATACAGCTGCTATTTTAAATGCAGGTATGTCCGATTCTGGAGCAGATCTGTTCACTGACAATAATTTACAGTTTATAAACCAATTACAATTTATTTTCAGTAAATATGTATTTAATTCAGTTGCAGTCAATGATCCAAAACAATACAACTGTTTTCTTATTTGGTATTTGCTATAGGTGACTGATCATATGACATACTAATGATATATCGGAGCTCTTCTCACAGAACCAAGGGATGCCTCCCATTCTAAAGAACCATCAAAAAGGGCCACCAGAAA
The DNA here is from genome assembly GCF_011004875.1 of Balearica regulorum gibbericeps. Classification (NCBI taxonomy): domain Eukaryota; kingdom Metazoa; phylum Chordata; class Aves; order Gruiformes; family Gruidae; genus Balearica; species Balearica regulorum. The sequence continues at coordinate 86,455,718 of NC_046184.1, forward strand.
CGCCAGATAATTACCTTAAAAGTGCCTCTGAGATGAGATTGCAAAAGAACATAAATCAATCTTTCTAAGATTTACAACGTGATAAGGAGCTCTTAAAAAAATCTCAGGAAATTTTGCATCCACATGCTGGAGCTAAGAATGTTAAAGTTATATATAATGTTACAACAGAAAAATATTTTCGAGGAATGTGAATACTTTTGGTGAAGTGTATAGGGCAGGTAGGAGATATTCTCTATGTCTTTTAATCCTTGTTACTCACTATATTGTGTTTATATTATTTTTAGCATGCTATTTAAATCCTGAGGTGAATACAGAGTTATTAATTTCCTTACAAGGTTTTTCAATATATTTACTATCTTAGTATCTGAGGGGGTTCACAACCAATAATGAATTTATCTTCGCAGTACTAGAGATGCACTTGAAGTTAAAAGATACTATTACTTCTGTTTGGCAGATATAAAATTAAAGTATAGAAAGATGAAAATAAATAGAATTAAAGATAATACTTTATATAAACAAAACAACATATACACACTAAGCATGGAGATACTCAGGTTCTGATGTTTCACTTGCAGTTGCATGCCTCCTGCACAAAAGCCTTGGCAGAGCCAGCTGTAGAATCATATTTTCTAGGGGAGCATCTAAGTCTCTTTAGAGATTTTCTTCTCTTTTCATGCCGTGCTCTTCCTCCGTCACTACATACATAACAACCTCAGCAAGAAATCAGGCTTGGGTCTCCTTTTGCTGCACGGATATATTTATTTCTTGGAGCTGAGGAAGAAAACACTATGCCATTGGAAACCGTACTGTACCACATTTGTACATGATTCTCGGGAGCATAAATTTTCTAAAGTCCGATCCATCAATAGAAAATAAAAAGCAAATCCAAGAATGCCACCATGGTGACCCCTAAGTGAGTCCAGCTCCACATCTGAACACCCACTGCAGGGCCAGCCACAGCTTGAGCGACCGCCTTGGTGTTCGGCGTAGCAGCTCACTGGCCATCACGGCACACCTGCTCTGCAGTTGCCATTCAGATCTTGCATGTGTGTTGGCAGCCGCGCTTTAAATGAGTCAGGCAGTGAATATGGTACAGCCCAGGGTAGGTGGATAGGGTATAGATGAAATCTGCATCAATAACACTAATAAATTTCTAGCAAGCATGTACAAGACAGTTTCTTTGAAGCTCAGACCTTGAACAAGTCCATTTGGGCTTTATAGGGGCACTTCAATTCCAGGACGATCTTTCTGGTGAACCTCAAATCCCCAGTATAAAACATGCAGAGTGGAAAGTTTTTCTGTGAGACAACTGACCTGTTAGATAAGCCCAAAGATGGAAGGATGATGCTGTGACAATTAGGGAGCTACTCCCTGTATTTTCTAGCTGGGGATCAGCTTGCTGAGGCTGTGGTATTTCATGGCAATAACCACTCACTGGTTCAGAGTTACTGAACTGGTTGGCATTGCTTTATATGGAAAAAAATATGCTTTAAAATGACAGGGATAGAGTAGGTCCACAGTATAATGCATCAGTCAGGCATGTTCCTTGCTTTTCTTCCAGAGCACGTGTGCTGCTCAGGTTCCCACAGCAGCCCACCAGCTTCTCTTCAGCTCCCTAAACCTGGCATGCAGGACTGTGGAGCTCAAGAAGCTGTTGTACCATCAGGCCTCCCCATCGCCTGGTAAATCTGTGCTGCATGCACGCAGCAAAGAGGCACCGAAACTTGCCTGTCCAGTGAAATGCACTAGGGCTGTTACGGGAGGCATAGGGGAGAATTCAGAGCAGTGAGGCACAGGTAACACAGGGCACTGCTGGTAGAAACCCCACACGGAACTCCCCACTATGAGACCTGAATCAGCAATATTTCTCGCTCCTCCCTACCTGGTGTAACGTAGCCGTAGCTCACCTGAGACAAACCCATCCAAAAAGTCCAGGTGCTGAAGTGGTCCCCTGGGCTGGTGGTATGGTGCGGGGCAGCTCAGCAGCAGGATCTTGTGATGGGCGTGTTGGGGAGTTGTGTGGGAGACAGGCGGGACAGGGAGAAGGGGGAGGCTGTGGCATGGAGCTGCTCCGCTGCTCCTCGTGCATGGGAGGGGTCCCATGGCTGTCCTTGGTAGAGACACAGCCAGGCAAACTCTCACTTGGCATCGATGAGTGGCAAATGGGTTTGGTTTTGGTTTGAGTTCAGCAAGTGCTTTAAAATAACAGGATCCAGTTCAGTTGCAGTTTGAGAAAAAAGTGAACAGTCCAAGAAGGTTTTGTTTTGTTTTGTTTTCTTTGGGTTTCTTTGGTTGGTTGGTTGTTTTTTTTTAATTTGGGCTCAGGTTCTATTTTGTTCCCTGGTAATAATCTCATTAACAAACTTTTCTGAAAACTTCTTGAGATAATCTGGTGAATGATTTAAGCAAAATAAAAAAGAAAGCCAGCCCAAGGCAGATGACCAGCATAGAGAATTTCAGGGCTGTTGGTCAAGGTCTCAGTCATAAAGCAAAGGAGAAAAGATTCCTGAATAAAAACTGCTAAGCAGCCACAACTCTAAATGGTACAGTAGTACCTCTAACACTTGTGATTCTTATTTCATCATCTTATTATTCACTCTGGCCTACAAACATACAGTTTGCAGTCTGAATGTACAAAACTCACTGGATTTTAAGTCTTAGCATTTTTGCCAGAAGATTGCTCTTGCCTCTCCTCTGACCCTTACTGTATCTCCTTGTCTTACTTCTCTCAGAGTTTCTTGGAAATTACAGAAATTGACTTTTTAAAATTTCTCATCTGTCCTGCTACTGAAGCTCCCATCTTAGAGTCAGCTTTTTAGTTTTTTAAAACCCCAGATACAGTGCTGCAAACCATTGCTAATCCATTGAATATATTATGGAGGGCTTTTTTTTTTTTAGAGTAGCATGTCACGGAAGCATTCACGGATACCAGCTGCTTCTGTTTTAGAGTGTCATTTAAGACATCTTGTGTCTGATTATTCTACTTGATCTTAATTACTAAGGCTGTTTTGAAGACGTCTTTATTTTCGTAGCTCGATACAGTAACCATTACATTGCATAAGGTCTGACCAATAAAGACTCCAAGTCTATTTACAAAGCCTTACCTTAATCATAGAGTCCCTGTGTGTGTACCAAACACTTGCTCTCCTGGTTGTGCTCAGCTGGGTTGAAGTGAGGTGGGTATGGGAAAACTGCAAGCAAAAAAAGAGAAGAGAATGGGAGGACACGGAGCAAGCCCAGGCAGAAACATCAAGTAGTTTTGGGATGTTAAAAATAAAACCCGTGCATGTGACCATGTAGCTCAGCTTACAGAGACGTCTCTTCCACTGTCTTTGTTAACACTGTCACTTCTGGAGTGATACTTCACAGAGATGATGTGAGAGGCAGAACTGATAATAACCCGTGCCCACTGCACGAGAGGAAAAGATCAAAACCCCTTCCAGAGCCCTGTATCAGCGCCCTGCCGCTCTCTGACGGAGGTTTGCCCTTTATGACTTGACTGCCCTTGGTGCCCACACCCGTTTGTGGTTTCTGCTGTTGTAATTGTCGCTGTGCCCCTGGCTCCCGTCGTCACCGACTCTAGCAGCTGGTGCAGACAGTGATGATGGGTTTCTGGTCTGTCTGGGCAGGGGGGGGCAGAAGGACAGTGGGAATGGCTCGAGCAGCCGGGCAGCTCTGCCTGGCCGCCTCTCAGGGACCCCCAGGAGAGTCCCCAGCTTCAGCCCCCCACCACTGCACAGTTAAAGGGTCCCACCAGCCACTGGGAGGAAGCCTTAAGGGTGCAGCTCCCGGCGTCACCCTTCTTCAGCCAAACCTGAGGGTAGCACCAAAGCAGAGCAGTCACGTTTTACTGTCAGTGTGGACCTCTTAAAGCATTTCGTGGTGAGTTTCATGGCGAGTTTCATGGTGAGCATTTCATATTCACGGTGAGTACAGACATACAGGTACTGTCAGTGAGGTTCAGGGGTGCAGATGGAGCAGGCGCGGCTTCTCCCTGATGGGTGCTCGCCCCATCTGGCTGCAGAGACATCTCTCGTGACTCTGCTGCAGTATGCAACCACTTTTTTGCTACCTCAGAAACACAGAAAACACCTTTTAGCTGTGGCAGTGGCAGCTCTGAGATCCTAAGTCATGATGAACTTGTTGCTTTGCCTTATCTTTCTCTGTCCCTATCTGCGAGTCCCCAGTGACTCTCACAGTTTGAAACAGTGCAGACAACTGTGTTTTCATTTTTAGGGCTGAACAAAATGTCAGTAGGTGACAACCAAGGCTTGCTGGTGCCAATTGTAATTTAGTAGTGCTAAATATGGTTAGCAGTCTGGCTCTGTGGCCTTTTTTAGAAAGGGCTGTATTATCGTGATACCTTTTCTGTCATCCCATTGCACTGGGGAAAACAAGAGGCCAGTGGTAATATGTTTACCCTGTCCACTTCCACCTTGCAACCCCAGTTCAGGGTCATTCTTCAGCCTTCAACGTTGTCATTATCCTTTTAAACTGTGTTTAAAAACACGCTGCTGTGTATCTCACTTTTATATAAAGTAAAAAATTATTCTCAAAATTCTGTATTACTGGTTTAGGAGTAAAGTCCCTCCAGCTGAATTAACCCAGATTACTAAAATACTTAGGGCTTCAGAAGTAGCTGTTGTCAGAAATGAAGCTACCTTCTGTCTTAATTTTACTGGTACCTGATGTCAGCCTGGTTTTAGATCTCTGTGTTTCCAGACAGTCTGAACTCTAGTGCCGCTTTTTGCTGCTTCCGTGTGTTGCTCAGTGATCACGCAGACCCAAACAGCCTGGGCAGCCTCACGTAACACAAGCCCCCTGAGTTTTGCAAATCCTTGCCTGCAGGTGACAGCTGTACTGCAAAAAGGTATCACCTGTGCTGGCCTTTTAGGGCAGGGTATCACAAGACATGCAGAAAGAATGTAGCTCACTGTGCCTGAAAACGTGTACGTGGTGGAAAGAAGGGAGCACAAAAGCAAAGGTGACAGGAAACAGGAATTCATCCTCGTACCTGCAGCACACCATTGTATTAGCTCAGTTGCACCTGAAACCAGACTCTCAGAGAGAGTCTGCAGAACTTGCAGATCTCTGCTGCCGCCCTTACCTGTGCTAATTTGATTCAAGGTATCTCAGGAATGCCAACCAATACTGTAACCAGACCTCCTGCTGCAGTACAGATGTGCTTACTGGTAGGGTGTGAGAAACATGAAATCTCTGAAAGAAAAGTGTAACTGTTATTTATTTTTTGATGCAAATGCTTTGGGAGAAAGCTGTTGCCTGTCTGCTTTAATCTCTTACCTCAATTCTGTGGGTAGAAATACTGTGCTACATAGAAGCCCTACGAAATAGACCTATTTATATGTATACTATATGTATGTCATATTTGTATATGTATACATAAATATGTATACAAATATATGCATCTGTTGATAGGGGAAAATCGGGCCAGATCTGGTAGCCTGAGAGGGGCGAGGCTGCTGTAGTTCCATGTCCCCAGGTCCAAGCAGTTGCCAGGCTGAGCTTGTATTGCCAGTAGACATCCACGTATACATCACATGTATACATGGCTGGCCACACAGATATCATGGCCAGCCACACAGAACACTCACATGAACACAGGCAGCGCCAGCAGCCTCATCCCACCCCCCACCCCCCCTAGCTTAGCAGGATGGAGGTCCACTAGTGAGCATATATATATATATTTATACACACACACGCGCGCGCATATGTGACTCCCTCCAGCCGCTGGGCTCAGACAGTCCACCAAGTACGTGCCCCTTGGTCCCAGTCTCCCCAGTAGCCAGCCCCCAGACATAGCAGCCCCCAAGGTGACAGCCCCACTGCAGTTGCTGGTACAAATTGTCTACCCCCCTGCCCCAGGCACAGATAATCAGAGATGGCCATGACTCCTGTGGTCCCCCAGTACCCAGCTCCCCCGTGGTGCTCTGGCCCCCCAGACCTGCCCGGGGACCCCCAGGCCTCCCAGCCTCTTCAGCAGCTGCCGTGACTCCCTCAGCCCCTGGCAGCTGCCTCCTCCCTTGCAGCCCCCTCCCAGACCCCAGGCCCCCTTGCCGGCTGGTCCGGCTGCACCCTCGCAGCCGCTCACACACTCGTGTGCACACACATGCCCGTGGGCACACGGGCCCCAAGACCCAGCCCAGCCGATGGCATCCAGACTGCCACACACCCCTTGCACGTGGTAATGAGAGTCCCTCACCCAGGGCAAAGTGAGAAAGGAATTCAATGAGAAGACAGGACAGCGCAGGGCATGGCCACAGAAACCATCTCAAATCATTTACATGCAACCAGCCCATTTCATTCCTGTATCCTTCTGTTTTCTCACACTCGTTCCTCCACAAATCACCTAGAGCCCTCCTTTTCCCCCCTTTGGGTCCTCCCCTAAGCATCCCCTAATGAGTCCTGTGCAATCCCCAAACGCTGTTCTCCTGCATCCTATCGTGTATATGCAGCGACCCCCCAGCCCTAAAGGTGCCCTGAGGCTGAGGCTCCCCTGGGACAGCCCCAGGAGGGGCCCGGACAAGGTGTCCCTTTCTCTGAGTCCATAATTTGGGTTCCCATCTGCCATTGTGCCCCTGTGCTCCTTGAGATGGGCCTTTGGTGGTCTGATGGCTCCTGGATGGGCCTGGGAGCAGCCCAGCAGGGTGCTGTTTGGGCTGCCCCTCCTGCTGTCATCTCCTTGTGCTCTTTTTTCATAGAATCATAGAATCATAGAATCATAGAATGGTTTGGGTTGGAAGGGACCTCAAAGATCGTCTAGTTCCAACCCCCCTGCTACAGGCAGGGACACCCTCCACTACACCACGTTGCCCAAAGCCTCATCCTTTTGGGTGTGCAGACGAGCTTTTGTCACATAACCTAACATATGTATCTATTTCAACAATACCATGTTGACTAGCAGCTGTTGTGGCTTTTCATGCTAACTATGAGACCAGCGACCACCACTGCTATCTATTAGTGCCACTCTGCTGCGTTCAGTCTTACTACCATACCATCACCCGTGAAACTGTGAAATGGCTTCGCTTTTCACCCGTACCCCTCAGCGCATGCAGAAGACAGCAGCACTCCGCTTGCGGTGTTGTGATTTCTGGTGACGCCGAGGCCACAGCTAGGTAACCTGCATGGCGGGAAGCATTAATTAAGGTGGAAATATCAGCTCGTTAGTTTATCCCGGGCTGTAAAAAGCCCCTGGAGGGGTCCCTGTCCCTTTTACCGCTGTCACGAAGCTCCCTTCCGGCAGCGCTGACAGGCGGCAGCTTACGGCCCGCGGCCGCCGGCGGCCTGACACCGCCCTGTCACTCGCGGCTGCCGCGCCATTGCCGCCACGGTCCGCAGAGCAGCGCCCGGCCGCGGCCGCCACCACCTCTGCCTCCCCGCCCGCCGCCCCTCAGCCGGGGGGGGGCGGCGCCTTCTCTCCGCTTCCCAGCACCCCCACGGCTGCGGCGGCGCCTCCCGCCGCACTACAGCTCCCGGCATGCCCCGCGGCGCACTGCGGCGGAACCGGCGGGAGCGGCTCGCCCTGTCTGCGGCTGCGCGGGACGCGCGCTGCATGCCGGGAGACGTAGTCTTCTCCGGGGCCGCGGCCCGCAGGCGTCACTGTCCTGAGGAGGGCGCCGCTGCTGCGCGAGGGGTGGCTGCTGCCGCCGCCGCCGGTCGGGGTCGCCTCGCCTGGTCCGGCCCGCGGGGCCGCCGGAAGGGCTCTCCCTCCCAGAGGGCGCTGCGGTAAGGCCGGAAGCTACGCAGCTCGCTGAGCGCGTGCGCACTGCTGTCGCCAGCCAGCGCTGGGCAGGCAGGTAGGGAGGGAGCGGCGCTCGCGCGCCTCGGGCCCGAGAGGAGACAGCGCGGGGCCGGGCCGGGCCGGGCCGCGCCGGCAGCAGGTACGGGGGGTGGAGGGGGAGAGCGCCGCCGTCCGCGCCGCCGGGAGGGGGGGGCCCTGTTGTCGGGCCCGCGCCGCGCCGAGCCGAGCCGGCGGAGGGGGGTGGATAACGGCAGCCGGGCGGTGAGCAGGGCCGGGCGCGGGAGGAGGGACGGGTCCCCGCGGGGGGCGTCGGCGATGGTGCGGGGCGCCTCGGCCCGGGCTGCGGGTGCCGCCGGCTGCGGGAGTCCCTGCCCTGCGCGCGTGCAACAGGCAGGGGCCGCGCGGGCGGGGCGGGGCCGGCCGGCGCGGCGGGAGCCGCGCGCGTGGGCTGGGGCCGGTCGCCTCCCGCCAGCTCCGCGCCGCCCGCCCGCCCGGGAAGCGGTAGAAGAGGGCGCTCCCGGGAAGCGGGAGGGCGCCGGTCCGGTCCTGCCCTGGCAGTCCCCGCGCGGCTGGTGGTGCGGCGGGGCTTGTGCCGGTGGCGGGCTGCCCTCCGCGGAAGCACCGCGCTCTGGCCTTAGAAGTCGGCGGGGCGGCTGTGGGGAGCCGGGTACGTCCGTGCCACAAGGACGGGCTTCCCCGGTGCTGCCGCGTGCCGGCAGGACCGGCCGCGTCGTTCTCTGGCGGGACGGGGTGTGAGGAGAGGCAGCGCCTCAGCTCGAGGGGGAGGGGAAGGAAAACTTTCTCCTGCGTCTTCCAAGCTTGTCCGTTTCCTTCCCCCCAGACCCCCCCCGGGATCTTAGTTCTTCTTACAAAAGCTGTACGTCCTCCCTGCAATCATCACCTCATAGCCTCGCGTTATCCCAGCCACAATATTATCTCTTTGACTGCCTTTATGTGATGAAGCGTTTGTGCTGTCTCTAATAGCCACGGTGGCCGTTTCTAATTGTCACGTCTCCGGAGACCTTATAACCGGCAGAAACTCGTCCCATTCATAATCTTTAAATTTGTATTGCTGGTACAAGAATACACGTAACGATGATTTCAAGCTTTGCCTCTTGAGGGCGTTTCATGAAAACTGAAACTCCAGGCTGAAAAGATATGTCATGAGCTGTGAAAATACTGGACTGCTGCTTCTGCAAAATTCCCAAATGGTGTTGAATGGTGGTGTTTAATAGACCCTTTATCCTTTGTTCAAGCTGCAGTTTCTCTGGATTTCTTATTCGCTGGTGTATTTTTTACTCTGCTTAATCTTAATGAAAGACTTAACAAAGTTGGGATATGTCTATGGGCTATCCAGAAATGGGATTGCAATTTTATTCTTAGAAACTAGTTATTGTAAAGCTATTTTCTACGTACCTGTGGCAGTTCATAGAATAGAATAGTTAATAGAACATTCTGTAAATTAATAGTTTGACCTTTGGTGTATCTGTCCTTGTTTTTATTGTAACTTCATTATGTTGTTCTCTTTGCACCGTTACCACATGCGTTGACATGTGAACTAGCTCGTTCAAAACAAGTTTGTTTCTACTTGAACTCTGATTGCACCTTTTAATTACCCTTTAGACATACCCATAGGCGCAGGGAAAATGAAGAGTAGTTTGGAGCATGGTAACATAAGATGATGTGAGAGGTAGAGGTTTTTCTCAGAATGAGTTCCCTTGTCATAATCTTTCAAACAGATGCAATGATGCTTCACTTCCAAGAAACATGGCTGGTTTGGGGGGTTGGGATTTCTACACCCCCCTCTAAAACTTCTAAACGGAATCTTTGTCACATCCCATCTCTCATTCCAACACTGTACCAAGATGTTTACCTTTTACTGTCAGTGTGCCATCCATTGATTTTTTTTAAATTTTTTTTTTTTCTCTCGATGTTATGTTCTCTGTGTTGGTGTCTTCAGACCTGGCTTGCTTATGTGGTCCTGTATATTCAGCTGAGTGCTGGTTCCTGGAGAAGTCACAATTTAGTCCGTTCAGAAAGCAAAAGGCAGCAACAGCGTGTCAGCAGCACTGACCAAAGACACTGTGAGAACTAAAAGTACTACAGTTGGACATTGTAGCAGTTTTTGAAAGGTTCTTTATAGAGACTTTTAAGTGTAAATGTTTATTTAACCAGATTGTTTGATAGTCTTATTTCAGCTTCAGTGTTTCAATACAGTGCTCTTTTTTTTTTTTTTTTCCCTTCTGTTGAATAAGCTAAAGTGAACAGAATGGTACGTTTTGTTTTAGACTGCCCTGTATCTGGCAGGCTTGCTTTGATATCTTTCTGTCTGTCTCTTTCTCCATGATACTGGAATTTTTCTTCTGAAGTGTTTTACAAGTCCTGGAGGGGACAAAGTGGGGGGGCTTACCTCGTATCCTTAAGAACACAAAAGACAACGGTAAAGAGGTTGCTAGGTTGGAAAACATAACTGTGGCAAGAGGTGAGAGGTTAATGGATGTAAAACAGTGCCGTCCAGAAAAGTCAAAATCAAGTCAATGTGAAAAAGCATAAAATATAGCAGATTTTTTTTAAAAAAAGATGTGAATTAGGGGTAGGGATTTTAATGTAAATTGGAAACATAAGGGGAAATAGAAGAGCAGCAGCAAATAGCTGCATTTAATGGATTTGTTTAAATACTTCTGAAGGCCAAAGGGAACTGGGGTGTGAGGCAGCCTAGCAGGCTAAGAGCAAGACAAGAAAAACTGATGTTAAAGGAATTAATCACTTGATGAAATGTTGTGAATGGCTGAAATATCTAAACAGGAGATTCTGGAGTGATGTCACTCACAAACAACAAATTAGAAAGACCAGACCACCTCTTTTTGTCAGACAAGAGTGGAAGTTGAACTGATATGAAAATTATCCAGCTTCATACTAAGGGACTAAAGCCTAATGGAAGTCCTTGTTTAAACAATATAATGACACTGATGAAAAAATGCTGATGTGAATTCCAGAGATAAGGGGCAGCAATATGATAGAAAGTCAGTTTTTTTCTGCTCTGAAGAAAAAAAATCCATCCTTAGTCTGCTACAGTTTTTGAAGTCTGTTAAGCAAGTAATGGATTAAACTGCTCTATATTATTTCCAAGAATTAACGTGGGGTTTTCAAAAATACAGAATGCCAGCAGTAGGATGCAGGGCCTGTAGAAATAACAGTACTTTCAAATTATTTTGAAGAAGGTAGAGGAACTCTGGAAAAACAGCAAAAGTGAGTTGAAACAAAACACGGAGTGAAAACCTCTGCTAAATATAAAATCTCTGGAACAGTAGAGTTGGAAATTGTATTATGTTACTTCATGAATGTCTCAACCTGCATTAAATGTTGTGCAGGTTTAATAATTCATTTTGGGGATAAAAAGTAGAGGTAGTCTAAGGCAGGTGACAGTAAATATCCTTTCACCAGAATTGGTTTAAAAAAGATGTTACCAGCAGGAGGGTATGAAAAAATGGTAGGAAGTAATAGTAGATTGGACATCGCGTTATCACTTCTGTTGATCCATTCATGTAAGGCAGGAGTAAATGGAGTTCAGTGACATAGAAGAAATTTTAAATTGGGATAAAGTGAATACTTTCTTGAAACATAATTAATGCTTAGTGTCATGAGGAGGCAGAAGCCAAAAGCATTAGAATTGAAAGAAATACGACCATATTCATGGATGTATGTAGAGACTAGTAGAGTCTGAGTTTTCAGAGTTGTGCCATAAGATGTGAGATTTAGCTAGTCACCAGCTGCTGAAAGTTTCCTTATGATCTAGAGTAATTATTTTCTCTTTTTCTATTTTTATTTGGTAGTTCAGACTGCTTTCCAGGCAGTTTGACACACACAGTTGTTTGCTTTTTTTTTCCAGTTTGGGCATAAAGTTGAAGTTATACATAAGTGATATGCTGATTTTAGAAATAAATATCCTGTGGCTAAACATCCTGAATGTATTTATCTCCAGACAAGGCATTGTAAGCCTACCCAATCTAGTGCCAAGGTGATACTTGAAAGAAAATTCACTTGTTGATACATGAAAATGTCATTTTGGCAAACAAACCACCTTTTGGTGGCACACAAACCACAACTTACCTTTAAGTCACGTCAGATAATAATGCTGTGATTAGTATTAGATTGTTGTGATGTGTTTTTTGTCTGAAGCAGGATGAGATTGCCTCTTAAGACACAGGACTCCTTTGTATAGTTTCCACATGATAAGCACTTTAACTGCCTATGTCTTCTTGTTTTACCTTTTTTTTTTTTTTAGTATTGCAAAATGATCAGAAAGGAGAAAAAAGGTAGTTTTGTGAGTGTGCTGTGTGTTGGGTTTGAGAGCTTTTGGTAGGAGGAGTACTAGGTGTAAATGGGATGAGGGAGGCAGAGTGAGCGTCATCAGGCTTTAAAGTTCTTGTTTTTTGCTTGATGTGGCTGATACATCAGTATTATGTGACTGTCTTGGTTGCTGATGTCCAAAGCTAGTATGAAATCAGTAGAATTTTGACTTACTGTTATTTTGTGCTTTTGCACCCAAATCTTCTATAATGCTGAGTCATAGCAACCAATAAATTTGTTGAAGACAAATTTGTCATCAGGGGAGGTATGAGGTAGGTTTGGTTTCAGTGCCTTCTGGCACTTGCAACCCCAAACAAAAGTTGCTTGAAACCATAAAGTCAACTTAATTAATAGCTAAGTTTATTTTTAACCTAATTTGTTTTAAAGTATCTAGGATTTATTTTCATGATATGAAATGCTGAAAGTTGTGCTCTCATTCTCTTGTAAAGAATGTTTAGGGCATGTTAGGATGTTAGAAATTTTAGGATGATTTTTTTTTTTTCCCGACAGATGATGACTGTCAAATGACAGAGATGTCTTGTTTTTCAAATGGTCTGATTTTTAGATAGGGCTTTACAAAAAATACATTGTGGGTCAGCTTGTTCTGTAAATGCAGGGAAGATGTGCTGTAATCTTAGTAAAAATACAAATGGATCTCTGCTTTAAAAGAAAAAGAGATTACATTTTAGTTTGGCACACAGGAATAATCACTTTTGGTTTTTTGTGTAGATGGGCATGTTGAAGTGAAGTTGTTTGTTTGTTTTTTTTTAAAATGTTAGTATAATCCTGTGTGGCTGAAAAGTTTAATTCCCCATCACTAGATGCTTTGTTTTACAACTTGTGGGAACTTTTTGGTTTCAGGTTGATTGTGGACTGTGGAGTTACAGAAATCAGGGTAGTTTTGTTTTGGTTTGGTTTTTTTTGTTTAAACAGATTTATTGCACTGCAGTGATTTTGAATGCAGTAAAGAATTTTGTGTTTGTAACTCAAATCAGAAAGGCTCAGTTAATGAATTTGAACTGGCTTTGAGAGTTGGTTTTTTGCACTCTTGCTCAAGTTAAAAGCTTTCTAGAACTTTGAAAGGTATACGTCAAATCAAAATGGATCTTTAAAAAAATGGAACTTAAAACATCTTGGAAGTACCTTGGTGATAGTAAATATATAGTGAGTGCTAGATAGACAGTGCATAATCTTGTATTGACTTTTATTTCCCTCTCTCAAACTGTTTTCCAATAAACCTTGTAAATGCATTACTATTTGATTTTTTTCAGTGGTGTTTTTTCAAAAGAAACCCCAAAACATAACCTGTAAACTTTTAAAGATTGATTTAAGTGACCAGTTTCAGTGCACCTAACTAGGACTATGGGCTGATGTGCCAGATCAGTTTTTGAGACAGCATCAAGAGTTGAGTAATTTTATTTGTTAGTGGGGTTTTTGTGGTTTTGGGTTTTTTTTTTTTTTCCCCCTTCAACCAGAAGTATGCTTCCTAGGTTTTTTTGGGTGTTTTTTTTGTTTTGTTTCTGTGTTTTTGTTTTGTTTTAAAAAAAAAGTAAGATCAGGGCCTGGCTGGTTGGTTTTGGCCTGACTTTAGGCATTTCTCTTAAAAAAAAAAAAACAAACAAAAAACCAAAAAAAACCCCAAACAAAACAACAAGCCAACCTAATTTTTTTGAGCACAGAAGATCTTTCTGAATGTTACCTGGGAGTGTAATCAATTGGCCCTTCAAGATAAGTAATTTTGAGGGAGAGGAACCCAAACCCCAAGAAACTTTTGTTTATTTTTATTTTAAATGCATTTTCTGCCCCTTTTTTTGTGGAAGATGAGATCATATTGTTGAAATGTGACATCCCTACAAACCTGATATCAGGTGTCCTCAGCATTGTTCAGATAACGCAGTCTGTTTTCTTCCTTTGTTTGCTTTTAAGCATGTCTTCTGTATTAGAAAAACAATCAATATCAAACTTAATTAGTCTATGCTTTCATGTTCCATACTGTGTAAAATTTTATGTCTTTTCAGGTCTTGTATTAATTGTTGTAAATTTTAAGATTGGCCTTGTTTGAGGCAAGTAGAACTCCATCTTGCCAAATGACCAAAGAACTAGAACATGCTGAATTTGCCATAGATTAAGTGGATTAATACTTGCTTTGCTATTTCACGTGCTTATAAAGGTGATAAACAGAAACAATTGTCAGTCAAGGCTGACTACTGGGCATAGAAAAAAACCTGAGAGACTAGGAAGCCTGCAAAAAAAAAGCAGATTTGAAAGATATAGAGATGGGCAGCAATTCCATGAAGAAAGTCCCCTTGCTACTTCCAGTTTTTGCCAGAAGGTACCTAAAACTCTGAACCCTTTTTCAAGGCTATATATGCTATCCGTTTTTAGCTACAACTCTTACGTTACGTTTGAAGCTCCTTTAATATTCTGGCCTTTTGGATAGCAGAACATGGTGGTTCTGTTTCTCCTCCTCCATTCTTGTGTGATGATTGCCCTAGGAATATGAGTCCCTGCTATTCTACATAAGCCGAAGTCTCTCGTTTCTGTTAGTGAATAGCACTCCTGCCTGCTGCTGCAACTTTCCCCAGCCACGGAAAATGAAATTCACATGATCATTTCATTTCCTTGTTAGTGCTAGGTTTTGATATATCATTAGCAAAACTTGCTTTGTAGGTCTTTACAAATTATGTAACTCTTAATTTTATAGTGCCTGTGAGACATGTTTCCCATTCCAATTTTACAACTAGAGAAAATTAAGCAAAGGTTTTAGAGATAGGCTGTGTTGTGCTTGAACAATAGCTTTTTGTAGTTGAGACGATTAAAGTCCTTTCCTCTAGGTGTCCCAAGCTTTACAAGAGTCTGAAGACATTGGAAATTAGAAAGTAACACCACTGTCCCTCAGGTGATATGGATGTTTCTACTGATGGGCGTTTCCATAGACCCCTATAATCCAGCATGCTTTGTCAAATAATTTTGCAAAAGAAGCAGATACAGCCTCACCAAAATGTTTATCTGATTGAACCAGTTTTTCAAACAACAGGAGCTGGCAGTGGAGAGAGGAGTCAGTTTGCTGATTTTGTGTATTTTCTTTTTTCCTCAGCTAACACTGTCAACAGTGTAGAGACTTGGTGGATGTGTTTTCATCTCTCTAGGATGATGGCAGATGTAGAATGTTGCTCTAGAAATTTTTCCTAGGGAAATAGCATTAATGCCAGGTGATATTTTTATCATTCTACACAATATATTATTCATGGTTTTATTATGAAGACCTTTCATTGTCTGTCACCTCCAAGAAAGCTGACAGTTTTTATTTCCACAAGATTAAAATACTTCTGTTAGCATCCTGAACCTGTTGCCTTATACCTTTGAAAAAGCAAATTAGAAGGACTTTCAAAAATCTACACTTCATGGGGAAAAAAACCAAACACGTTTGTGGCAAAAATGTTGGATTTGTAGGGACTGTGTTGATGAGAGAGATGAATGACCAAGTGCTGCTTTCAGGGTAGTATTTTTTTTAAATTGGATGAGTTTTCTAATCTCTCACTAAAAGTGTCAGAAGATGATGCATCCTGTAATCAGAGGCCAGTGAATTGCTTGAACATCTGTCCAGGTTATGCTGTAGGTATTTGGTGTGATGTCAAGAAGCATGATTGTGAGGAAGCTTTAATTCTCTAGGAGGTCGAGTCCTGCGGCAGAGCCAACAAACAAACAGAAATCTCCGTAAAGGTTTTGTAGTATAGCTGAACCATTTCTTACCTTGATTAATTCCAGCTTCTCTCACTGCTTGGAGTTCTGTCTTGACAGTGCCATTTCCAACACGGATTGTCCTTTCAGGGACGACAGTGCCTCTCGTATCTTTTCACTATCTATCTGGCTGCAATCTAAAGGAGAGATGGCACTTTGACAGTACAGTTGAGCTCACAAGTGTGCCTCCAGTGAGCCCTTTCCTTCTGACAAACTGCCTCTGTTAGGAAATGTAGTATGTCAGATCATGGATTTTCAGTATAACTTTTTTTATCACTTACACTGTTTCTTTTCAGTCTCCTTGTCTGCCTTCATTTTCAAGTCCTCCTCTTCTGATACATTTCCTTTGGAAGGTAGAATTCTTGTGTAGATCTACACTTCTGAATTACATTTTTTTTTCCGTATTCCCGCCTCTAATTCCAAAGAAGGAAAGTTTGTCTCTAACAGTCTTTAGTATCAGCAGTGTATATGGTAATTGTAGTTTCAGTCATCTTGCTTATATATACTGTTATGCAGGTCTTGATTTGTAAGGCCTTTATTTTTACATTTGGAGACCTCTAATGTGTGGAATATCCAAGAGTATTAGTCACATGGCATTCCTTCTAGCAAAGCTCTTAAGTCTAGTGACAGTGATAGCTGATTTAAGAAGGCAAGGAGTTAATTTTTGTTCCTATCTAGATAATTGCTTGGGACAAGGTAGGTCATTGCAGTAAGTGACTCTGTGTTTCCTAGTGCCTCTGAATTTCTTTGACTTGATGAGCAAGGAGAAATGCAGTACTTTTCCTTTCTTGTAGTAATGTGTGCTTAGAACACATCCATGTTTGATAGGGTACTTGTCTTGATCTGCAAAAAATGTGGGGATCATAATTTCCTTAGTGAAATGCAGACATTGAGGAATAAATGGAGTTTTAAATTTTACTAAAAATAATTTTTTTTTTATGGCGGCCAAACTGAGGGGGAGAAAGTGTCATATGGGGTTTGAGTAGTGCTGCACAAAGACCCAAAGAATACACCATGAAAACTCCTCACTGGGTTGCCAGAGGTTTTTATCTATGGACAGGAGTGTCAAAAATTGGAAAATGCTATGCTATCATTAGGAAAGAAAAGATGGGTAGAACATTTCCATGACAACCACCACTGATTTTCACCAGAAGTAGTATTAATTGTGATAGCGCAGAGAAGATCCAGGGTTTACTATTTGCTGCGAAGAAATTGCCATGGGTGAATTTAAAGTGACCATTGCAAGATTTTCAGTTAAGCCACAGCAAAGCTGCTGGAGACAAGTGAGAGGCAAATGGAAGTTGTTTTGCCTCTGTTGTTTAGTCTGGGGGAAAGGCTACATCCTGAAAAATGGAAAAGGACATCTATAGAAAACATCCTTGGATGACTGTAACAGCTAATGTAGTATTATTTTATTTTCAATCTTAAAAATTATTTGTGTGCTCACACTGAATAGGTCTAAAGGCACTAGCAGTAGGTGTGGACTAGATGAAATCCTTGATGTGGTCATTGAATTTTTCACCAGTAGTCAGGGAGCCAGTAAAACAATGCTGAAGAAAGGATCGATTTTAGGATATATTGAGGATATTACAACAGCTGCTTTTGGAAAATAACTTCTGATTTAAAAGCTACACAGGTTAGATAACCACATAGACACTTTATTTACCTGCCTGTGTGTTGGGATTGTGTTTATTTACTACCAGTGAGGGACTACTATGAAATAAATTATTGAACTCATTACTAGTTGAATTTGGTAACTTCTCAATGGTGAAGGGAGCTTAGTTTTTTTCCACCTTTGATAGAAGAAACTTTTGTCATCTTAGTCATTTGGTGGTAGGAGGTTGTGGGAAGGCTTTACTCCTAGTGTACACAATGTTTTGAAAAGATTTTAAGTGTACAGATTATTCAGAAAATAGAAGAGGGTGTTTGTCAGCAAAGTGAGCTGTCTTGAAAGTCAGAAATGAGTGTAGCCAAAAATCACAGTTAAAGCTTGTAAAGGGTGTCGTAAATGGAAGATAATTCCTAAGTTATAAAAATGAAGAGAGTGAGAGAAATGTGAGGCCTTGAGGTAGTAAGAGAATTCAAATAAAACTGATAAATGTTGTGCCTGTATTTTCAATACACGAAATGATGATATAAAAGATAATGGGAGGGGTCAATTAGAGCTCTGAGAGGAAAATTAAAATACTTTCAATTTTGCTTCTGACTTTAAGGAAATAAATTAATATGCAAGTTGGGAGATAAGGGGAAAGTATGCAAATAAGTACAATAAGGAAGAATATGCTAAGGAAACTTGCTGATGATGAATTTGGATGGTGTCATTGATGTTTAGAAACATTGGAACATCATATAGAGAGGCTAAATAATAGAAATAAGTAAGAAAATGTTTAATAAATAAGAAATCACTGGAAAGGATTTCTTTAAGAACTTTCAGGGATTGAAAGTGAAGGTGTGAAATGATCACAGGCGTTACTGAAGTCCTGAAATCCCAAATACAAACAAATGTAATTTCGTAAGTTTGAGAAGACGAGTTTCAGATAAAAATGGAAGCTTATTAATAATGTCACAGAAGGACTGAGATCTTATCTGGGCTGTAGTGTATGCTCCTGTTTGTTCATGCTCAAGGGTGGATTGACTAGAGTGGCAAGGCAAAGTCTTTTTTTTTGTTGGGCATGTCCTTTTTGCTCATGGTTGTCCATCTGGTGTTTGAGTTAATTTTCTTAATTCTAAAATATATCAAATATTTATTTCAAAATGTTTTAGAAACAAAAGAGATTTTGTACTCTCAGTATTTGTTAGCCTGAACTTCTTTTTACAGTTAAAATCCAGGGCTTCCCCAAATATTTTGTATGTTTACTATACAGATAGTAGTCACTTAAACTAAAAATGGGAAGAAAATGTTACTGCCAAGCATATTGCAAGAAACATGAACACTTTAAGCTCAGACACCTAAAAACAGGAAGAAAAGGGTCTCTAAGCTTTTAAGAATGATGTAGGGAACTTCCAGTGTTCTGAAACTTATCTTTTTGTAGGACCTTTATTTTAAAAAAAAAAAGCCATTTCAGGAAGAGCCTTTTCATCAAAATTAGGCTGCTGAATTACTTACCTATATGCTCAGATTTTTATGTTGCTTTCAGTGCAATCTGTGACTGATTTTTAATACAGTAGTTTTATGTCCCTTAACAGTTTTTTAAATCTCAGTTGGCAGAATACATTAATGCTTGAAGTGATGCCCGAAATGTCTTCTGTGAAAGTCAGTGCTGATCATCAGAACTCTGATAAATGGTTGTCAGGTACAAGTAGCAGCACCTTAAGAAGAGGGTCTAATAAGAAGCACATTTGGGTATTTTTTTTTTAAATCTTTTAAAACTCTCTGTGCTAACTGAAAGGAGGTTAGAGTAGACTCAATTATATGTTTGATGCATTTTAAATAGGAAACCTAAGCTGCTGAGAGTCCGTATACACTTGTGTTGCTCTATTTTAAAGTAAAAAGTGCACAGGAGATCATTTATCACCTGCTGATTCTGTGCTTATGGAGTCTGAGGTAGGTAGCATATTTAATACATCGTGTTAGGACATTTGAGAGAGACCTTTAGAAGCCTTGTAGAGTAACTTCTTATATAGCATAGTTTCCTAAATCTTGTATCAGAGTTGCAGATATTTACAACATATTGGAGATTCTGCATCTGTATGAAGATGCATGGAAATAACTGAGATGTTTAGAATTTTGTTTCCAACCTTTTTTGATTTAAAGGGGGGGGATGTAAGGAGAGAAGTAGCAGCAGAATGGAACATTGAGAGTAGAGACCTGATCCACAGCCTATTGATTAGAGGGGGAGATTTTTCCATGCAGTTTTATAGCTAAGTAACTCCAAAATGCAGCATTATACATGTGAAAATCATCATGGGTAGATATAAATGCTTATCCAGAGTTACTAAGACAGTCCTTGGAAATCACAGACCGAAAAAAGGCCCTTCTGCATAAACAGTGGCAGGATTAGAGGCTGGGGGTGGGCAGGAAGAGAATAGCAGCACTGTTTTCTTTGCAGGAGTGAGCATTTCCAGTGGTTAAACCATCCTCACCTAAAATTTCTCTCTCCATTGCATTTTTCTTGTAGGTTTTGTCTGGATAGAAGGAATACAAAGCTGAGTTGAATTAATTTAAAATGTGGATTTGGAGTGTAAAAAAGCCCCTGTACTGACTTGCAAAGTGAATTAAGCTAAAAAGCTGCTAAGACCCCTTCACTTCTGAGTGAAGACAGGGGAATATAATTAATTTGACTAATTCCCTGTGTGGAGAAATGTTAAGATTTATTAGTGCAATTTTCTTTTTAGCCTAGGCTGTATACTCTGCCTTATAGGTCTTTAGTTCTTTCTTAATAAAATGTTTTACTTACTTATGCCTTGCAGCCTCAGAGAATAAAATAAAAGTTTGTCGGTCTGATGTGAAGAACTGGCACACTGAAGTGACAATTCTGTGAAGTTTTGCTTTACACCTTCTAAGTTATTGGAAGTTATGTGATGGGATACAGTGAGACAGTGGCTGAAAGTGCATGGCTGCAGAGATTAGGAGATGGAGGCAGAATTTAAAATGATGTGTTGTTGAAGAGTAACTTTTTTCTGACTTCTCTTTTTAATTGTATTGTAAAGGAATCATGACGACCTCAGGAAAAGAGAATTTCCGACTGAAGAGCTACAAGAACAAATCTCTAAACCCTGATGAGATGCGTCGCAGGCGGGAAGAAGAGGGTCTTCAGCTACGGAAGCAAAAGAGAGAGGAACAGGTACTGTACTACAGCTGTAACCAGTCCTTAAACAGCCTTGTCTTACACTGTCTCTAGCTCTTGGCTTCTCCCAAGCCCCTTCTTAGTTGTTCCTGCCCTGCCAGATTCATGCATAGTCTGAAATCAGAGTCACTTGCAGACTTTATTGGCTTTTCTGCAGGTATCAAGAAGTGAATTGGCCAGAGCAGCTTAAAGATGATTTGAACAAAGCTAGCTGAGCTTGCACTGAAAGTGATTGAGGAATTCCTGTTTGGTTTTTGTTTAAGGATGTGTTTTTTGTGGGGGTTTTTATTTTCCTTTTTTTTTTTCTTTTTTTTCTGCTACCTGAGCTGTGGTGGCTTTAATCTCTGTTCAAAAAGTGGCAAGCTGGGGTGAAATGGAAGGAAACATGGCAGCTGAAATAGGAGGAAGAGAAGGTCTGACCAAGTCCTTATTAGTTGCAGTAATGATTTTCTTGAGGGAAGAAATAATTTTTTAACCTGATTCTTCTCAGTTTTCTGTCTCTAAGTTTCATTTAATTTATTAATTTACAAAAGTTCATGCTATGTTTATGCCCATAAGGCTGTTTTCTTGAGTAGTGGATTTAGTATATGTTTTAAGCAAAATAATTGAGAAAAATGCTGGGAAATGATGTTTCCCTACCTGCTTATGTCTTGCTATTTTTTATTACTTCATTCACATTGCAAAGTGGCAGGTGCTCTGCAGGTTTAATCAGGAAACAGCAGCAATGACAAGACATAAAAACAGGTAACACTGAGCAGTTTTTCCTTTTGTCTTTAGCTGTGTTCAGTGAAAGCTTTAAGGGATTGGTTCAGTTTCAAAGTAAGTTATAATGAAGCCTTTTTCATCAATGCTGAGGTTTCTGGAGTTAGAATGAAGATAGTAATATACTTGTGTTTGGAATGGTAAGTCAAGTCTGTTCCATTTAATACCCATTTAATATTATTTTCACGGTGTCAATACCAGATGTTTTCAAGGAAGGTCAGGGGAGAGTTCTGAGAGGAAATTGTGATGCTTCTTGTTGATTTTGCTCAGTAACTGCAGGTAGCGTTTCCAGACTACTGGTAGCACAGAACATAGTCTTATTTGTAAAGGCGTTACTAAATTAGGAAAATGATGAGTCTTTTCTGTCTTATGCATGCATCTGACATCCCTTGGACCTAATTACTACAGGTTGGCTAAATATAGTGTGTGACATTATTACGTTCTGTTAAGGAAAATTGTTAGTCCTAACTGGACTTACAGTGGAATAGTAGTGGAGCTGCAAGAGAGTCTGTAGCTCTGCAATTTCAGACCATGTGCAGGTTCTTCTAAGTATTTAGCCCATAGGTCATTGAAGCTTGTTTAAATTCCTGGGTTTATTTGCGGGGGTTTTTTGTTTGGGTTTTTTTGTGGGTTTTTGTTGTGTGTTTTTTTTTTAAGCTGAACAACCCCGCAAAAACAACCTTCTGAATTTACACATAACTTGCCAACATATAAATTTTGGTTTAAGATTGTATTTGAGCGTGTCTGTTGACCTTGAGTGGGCACATCATACAGTAGCTTAGAAGGAATAGCATTCCACAAGGATGCCTATCACTGACCTTGGGTTGGTACAGACTTAGCAGTTTTGCATATTGTTCCCTCCCCATCTTCTCTGGAGAGAAGAGTAACAGCAGGTCTGTTTGTCTTGCCTGTCAGCAGTGGTGCAAATCTGACGTGGCTCAATGCTGGAGTCTTGTTTCCTGAACTCAACAGGCCAAGCAGCACTCCCATACCCATCTTGTTATTGCTAGTGTTTCTTCCAAGGAGACAGCTGAATTAAGGGGAGAAACTGTAGCCTCTCCTCATGACATATCAAACTGGGTGCCTTCTCTAAGTGGTAGCAACCAAATTCTGTTCATCTCTATAATTTCTTTAGACCATTCCCATGTGATCATCCTCCAAAGCTCTCTCTTTGCCACAGTAACTCAATTACCCCAGCCTGTGCAGGTGTTCTACAAAGGTCTGTTATACACAGCAATTTTTTCAGGTCTTTGAGCCCCACCATTCTCTGCCACTTGGTTGCAAGAAAGCAGCTGTCTGGAAGCTAGAGATAGCTTGTTGGTGGAGTGGAATGGTGAAGAAGAGAAGGGAATATCGGTGAGGATTTTCCAGAAATAATGGGAACCAGTATTCTAGCACATTGCTGTTTTCATTTACTCCATGACTAAACTTTCTCTGTTTACTGTCAGCAGTCCTGTAGCCAGTATACTAGCCTCTTTCAGGTGATAGCATATGTCATTTTTATTGCAGCCTTGTGTGTGATGTGCTGTGTAGATATTGGGTATATAATATATATTAAATACTTTCTCTCTTTAGTTGTTTAAACGCCGAAATGTTGCAACAGCTGAGGAGGAAGCGGAGGAGGAAGTGATGTCAGATGGTGGCTTCCATGAGGCTCAGATGAACAACATGGAGATGACTTCTGTAAGTGATGAGAAAGAATACAGTGCTTGTTGAAACTGAGCAGACCTGTTATGCACTGACTTGAGGGGAGTGGAAAAATGTGAAAAACAGCATTCAGAGAGCTTATGGACAGCTCTTAAACACTTGTCTCAGTGAACAGAGAACAGAATACATGAGAAAGAAAGGGTATGGATTGAGTGAGTGGTTGCTCAGTGGATATGCTTTCAAGAAAATTAAATAAAATGTCATTGTTCCAGGCAGGCTGATTACTTCCTGGTTTTGATGTTGACCATTATGGGTGATTTTATCAACCGTTGCCCAGAGTTGTTGGGGTTTTTAAATCTGAAATTCATAATGCCTGAAACATGAAAATTCAACCCAGGCAATGTGTTACTGCAATTTACAAAGATAAAAAAGGAGCTAGGTGGAAATTTCTGTTAGCAAACTTTCAAGTGACACAATTTTTAGCCAGGGTGTTGGAAACACAGCTGGACCTAGCTATCTGCACATGTCCTTGAACTCCGTTCCAAGTTGGAATTTCATCCAACAGAAAAACCTTTTAGTGGAAATTAGGCTTTTCTTTCTCCCTGTTTTTTTACCTCAGTTCTGTCCCTGAAAAGAAAAATGGTAAGGGATTCAAGTTGTAACAGAGAGGATTTCTTATATGAAATGAAGATGGTTAAAAAGCAAGGCAAGGAGCCTATCTAATTGAGATAGGTACTAGCATTATACAGTTCACTATTTTAGATATCAGTAATTTCTGGGTCTTAAAAGTTGGAGCTCTTAGCTATTACAGACAAAGCTTAAGTATTTTCAGCACTGTCATCTGTCTCCCTATGTACCTAAGGGTTTGGATCAGATCTGAGGATTTAAATCAGAAGAAGTAGAAGAAAAAAAAAATCTGACTTTCGTTATGCTTCTTTACATGGATTTACATGTGTGATGAACAGAATGTCAGATTTTACCTGGCATAAGAAAGGTTGCTGATTTATTTTAGCTGTATTAGTGGAAATTATCAGTATTATTGAAAATTTGATACTCTATTTGATTATGATGACAAGCATTAGGTTTGTCAACTCTTCTAAAAATGACAAGTCCTGTACGTTTTGGTGTAAGAGAATGACTCAAAACGTACACATTGCAGAAATCTAAACAATAGCATAATTAAGTGGTATGCTTGCATAACTGTAATTGCTGTTCCATTTTAAACTACCTTTTGTTGAAGCTGACAATTTTACATTTATTTTAGAGGAGGAGAGGTGTTAAAAAAGGGGAGAGAATACCGGTGAGAGGTTCTGAAGAGTGATCTTCTTGCCATAGTTTAAGTAACATTTGAATTTTGGTTTTCACAGAAGACTACACTTAAAGAATGATGGTGCTTATGTAGATGTACATATATGATGACTCATTTGTTGTCCATAATGGTCTTACCTAGGTTTTTACTCAATAAGAGAGAAACTTAATACCAGCTTAGCAAATGTTGTATTCTTTTTTTACCACTGATCTCAGATTTTCTTTTCCCTCTTGTTCTCTATCACTCTTTCTGGAATCCTAGAGTGCAGTCATCACTTCTGATATGATTGAGATGATTTTCTCCAATAGCCCAGAACAGCAGCTTTCAGCCACCCAGAAATTCCGAAAGCTTCTTTCTAAAGGTAAGGAGCTGAAATTACTTGGAGAAAAATGTAGAAGGGTTCCTGGCACATGTTTTTACTTTGACAGCAATAAAGATTGAGTTTTGTACAGAAATTTCTGTATGAAGCTCTGTTTTGCAAAATGTCAGCTAGGTGTATAGTCATTTCTGTTCTTGAAATCTGTAAAACTAAGTGATGCAGATGTGATGTCAGCTCTTAATGTAAGTTTAAATATTGTAGGCAGTGTCTCTATGGCTCCAGTATGCTAATTTACTGAAGTTGAGCTCTGCATGTGTGCATGCCAGAACGACTTCACAGAACTGCTGCTGTGAAATTGGTCTGCCTGAGTGCATTAGTGTTTTGAATCATGACACTTCATTACCTCAAAATTCAAGCCAGAGTCATCTTATGGTGACAGATAAGAATCCATTGCCTTTTAGTAAAGGTAAAGCAGTATTGTAGAAAAAGAACACGTTCTCAGAAAAGACAAGTTGGTACATCACTGAATCTAAGAATTTCTTTACTACGAGGGTGGTGAGGCACTGGAACAGGTTGCCCAGAGAAGCTGTGGATGCCCCATCCCTGGAAGTGTTTAAGACCAGGTTGGATGGGGCTTTGGGCAACCTGGTCTAGTGGAGGGTGTCCCTGCCCATGGTAGGGGAGTTGGAACTAGCTGGTCTTTAAGGTCCCTTCCAACCCAAACCACTCTATGATTCTATGATGATTTTGATGCAATAATTTGAGAGTTTCCCAACAAAGAAATGAATGCATCTAACTTTACTTTTTATTTTAAATAGAACCAAATCCCCCAATAGATGAAGTCATAAGCACACCAGGAGTGGTGGCCAGGTTTGTGGAGTTCCTCAAACGAAAAGAAAACTGTACATTACAGGTATACAAATATAAATACATCTATCTTCCTATATTATGAAAGCATTTGGTGATGCAAATTAGAAAAAAAAATCAATGGTTTGCTTATTTAGCTGTACTTCCTCTTTTTTTCTTTACTAGGATAAAAAAAGCTATTTTACCTTCAGGATTTCTAGCAAGACCTCTGAATTGTATTGTGTGATGGCTAGGATGGGGTCTTTATGCTAACTTTCTCATGTAACAAAAACAAAATTTGAAATGTGGACCTTGACAAATGAAAAGCTATTAAACTCTAGGGTTTTTTGTACTAATTGGAAACAGTTTTAAGTCTTTATAATTATGACTTAGATTTTTGATTAAATTAAAAAAACCTTGGAATTAGAATTACAATTCACAATGATAAACATAGAAACCTTAGAACTCACTTGCTTTGGTTTGAAAAACTAAATTGTGTCTGCTACAATGGGGCTAAATTTATGTGGACTTGCTTCTTGGAGCTTTATCTTGTTTCCAGCTGTCCTTTTTTCTGGTCAGAGTTCATTCTTCTGGCCTGGTAGAAAGTGAAAGAAAATTAACCATCTAGTAAATGAAAAAAAATGCTCACAGGTAAGCATTAAATACAATATATAGGTTAGAATCAATGTTCTTTCAAAATGCATAAGGCAACAAGTTTATTAATGCTATGTGAAATCCAGATTTTGGTGAGTGGTGATATGTAAAAAATTGATACTTTTTTTCTTGCACATTAGGGAATTACTTTTCAAATTGATAGCTGCAGAATTCCAAAAGTCTGTTAGCTACTTTTGAGGAGTCTGTGGACAGTAACTAAGAGCATCAGATGTAAGCCAGTTCATTGGTTTGCAACTCCAGTGGAAAGTTTGTAAGCGATCTGATATAAAAAAAAAAAATTTGAATGCCTTTTATTACTTATAGGGCCTCTAGCATGGAAGCCTAAAACAAGCAGATAAAGGGAAACAAGCTTCTAGTATTTGAAGGAGATACTTGAATAGGAAGGGAAAATAAGGGTAGAGGATAATTCATCAAATGCTGATACATCTCTAATTTAAAAACACTTCAAAAGCTATTGTATGTTGAATCAAATTCTCATGACCTTACTGGTATAATACATTGTATTGATTTTTACATGGAAATAGCAAAAATCAGTCAAAGTTGAAACCTCCAAGCTTATCCTAAAGAGTTTGTAACAAAGTATTGAAAATAATATAAACCCAAGTACTTGATACTCCATTCCAACTGGTTATTTTTCCTTCATCTTGCCAGATCTGTCTGCCTGCTTGGCAGCTCAGGGTCTGCAGATTTTTTTTTTTTTCTGTGATCAGTTAGGAAGTTCTTCTTGACCTCACTTTAATATTTGTTTTTACTCTGTCAGTGTTTCCAAAAGTGTTCCTTGGCACAAGCATAGATTTTTGGGCTTCCTATTCTAGGCATTCCTGACTCTAGCCTAGCTGTAGAAGGAAATGATTTTCAATTCATTCTGGAAACACTGAATTTTTTTTTTTTCTCAGTAGCTACTTGTATGCTGGATTGAATGTGGAAACTCTTTCATGCTACTGAACGTGGAACTTTATGTGACTTTGTGTTCCATTTTTCTTGAAAAACTGAACTTGTAGTATCAGTGGTAGGAAGGTGTAATTTGTCTGGAATTCCTCTCTCCATTTTTTGCTCAAGCGATTTCAAGACTTAAAAAAGCTTCCCTCTTCTCCATGATCACTTAAAGCATATGTGAACAATTAAATTTGTCTCATTTGCAAAATCTTTCTGAGATGGAGAGACAGATAATAAAAAAAGAACAGAACCAAACAGATATAAAGATCATCCCTTGGATGAGGTTTTCTTCCTGTCAATTAACTTTAATTATCATAAAGTATTTTGTTTTTCTGTCCTTCGCCGTTTGCACGTGGCTGTTCCTTAGTTTATACATCCTGGAGCATCAGATCTCCACAGTGGAGAGGAGGAGAAGCTGTTACTCAGCTAACCTTTCTGTAACTCATACCACCTGAAATGTTAAGTGGTGCTCATGCAAGGGCATCATCTAATTCGCCCTTAACTCTAGGTACATGTTGGGAAGAGCTCAGTTTAACAAACTTCGTTCCACAGAAGATGGGGAGATCTTATGACTAGCTCATAATCAAAACTTATTTTATAAATAGTTGAAGTGCAGGATTGAGCAAGGAGGAGTACCTGCTATTTGGTCTTAAATTTGGTTAATCTGTTTATACATAGTGTTTCTTCTCCGTTATGGGTATGTGACTGGAGAGAATGTGAATCTGAGTTGTGAATAGTCTAACCTGGTGGCATCCATTAGGAAGCCAAAGGACAAGTTCTAAAATATGAGTAAGAAACCTCTAGTTGAAAGATGACTAATAATCTTGTTACACGGTGTGACAAAACACTGGATACTTCAGGGAAAGTAAAATTACAGGAAAGCAAGTACATTTTATGTTGGCTTTAAGCTCTGGCCTGAATGTTTTGCTTCTAGTTCATTAATGATGTGTCTTACAGTTTTGACATGTGTTTCTGCTTTATTGCAGCCTGTACTCTTTGTGTATTACAATGATGTATTTTTGGAATTGTTTATCCTGATTGCATCTTACCATCTTTCTCCTTTAGTTGGTCAAAAGGGCAGGATTAATTGTATTTTTAAAATGGAATTATTGACACTTAAAAGCCTTACAAGACTAGGCTTAATTGTTGAGTTCTTATTTCAGGCCCATTTCAGGATTCTGTGTGTCTCCTTAGCAGGAGTTGCTTTTGTGATTAAATCCTAAATACAATTCCTTGCTACTCTTCAGAGATAGCTAGTCTTGGAAAGTATATTGGGATTTTCACTGGAATACTGCTGGATCAACATCAGTTTAATAAATTTCATTAGTAATGTCAAAATCGGTCATTTATAGCATACGACTTACCATTTTTATTGTTCATTGATTTTTGCCTTTTCATTCAACTTTTAGCAGTCTTTTTGTTGTCTGGATTCTGGATGTATCTGATAGGATTTAAATTTGCTAGTGTAGTGTAATCATTTTTGGACTGAAAAGCATGTGGAAATCTACCAAAGTTTAGATTTCTAGAAGCTATATTTTCTGAGGTCTGTATCAGGTAGTGTTAAAATTTGCATTTCAGCTTAAAAAGTTAATGCTTTCGCACATTGAGATTAAAAGAAAAATAAATTATAAAAACAGTTAAATCAAAAGATGTGAAGTGTTAATTCAGGATCTCAGTTTTACTTCAAGTCTTGAATAAAAACATCATACACTAATAACTCTTGGCAGCAGTACTGATCACCAGAGTTGGAGAGAAGTACTTTGCTGGAGTTGCAGGATTGTGATCACAAAGGGTTTTTTTGGAAATCCCCTTTCCTTTCCTTTTTTTTTTTTTTTTTAATGGCTTTTGTTTGTTTTATATCCATCAAATTTTGTTAAAAAATGTCTCTTCATGTATCTTCAGGAATATCATTGCTGATTCAGTGAATGCAGGTATCAGATATCTTCTGAGAAGACTAATTTTTTCTGTATAGGTTCTTAGCCAGTAAGCAAAAGCAGTAGAACAGACCAAAGGTAATATGATTGCATAACACAAAATAATATTTGAAAAGCCACAGAAATCCTGATCTTGTTCTCATAAGGAATGTCTGCAAATTCTGATTTTGAGTCTTCCTTTACAAATTGTCTGTGTTAATTAGTAATACCTCATGCTTTCCCTACACTAATTCTTTCTGTCTTTAAAAGACATTTAGTGTTAATTTTTGGTGTGGTGCAGAAGGCTCCTAGTAAACTTTCATTTGTATTTGGTTTTCCAGTTTGAAGCTGCATGGGTACTGACAAATATTGCCTCGGGAAATTCCCTTCAGACTCGAATAGTGATCCAAGCAGGAGCCGTCCCCATCTTCATAGAGCTGCTTAGTTCGGAGTTTGAAGACGTACAAGAACAGGTAAAGATTATGAGTGGTGTTAAGGTTTTTGTGTCTTTATGTGGTGGTTTGGGAGGTTGGTGATGTTTTTCTTTTGTTTTTCTTTTGTTTTTCTTTTTTTTTTCTTTTTTCTCTCTCTTTTCTCTCTCTCTCTCTTTTCTCTCTCTCTTTTCTCTCTCTCTCTCTCTTTTCTCTCTCTCTCTCTCTTTTCTCTCTCTCTCTCTCTTTTCTCTCTCTCTCTCTCTTTTCTCTCTCTCTCTCTCTTTTCTCTCTCTCTCTTCTTTCTCTCTCTCTCTCTTCTTTCTCTCTCTCTTCTCCAAAAAGGAACAAACCTATCCTGTAAGAAAGCCTTCAGAGGAAATGTAGCGTTTGGCAGTTTTGCACAAGAGTGCCTTTTTACCTAGTATGTCTTAAGATGTCTAAGCAAGCATTGTATTTTTCTTTTCCTGGAAGTGATGTATTTAACCACAGCCAATGGGGTAATGCATTTTGATCTCTAATGGGTTAATATTTTTCTGTGTATTGTGGAATTCAAGAAGCCTTGTTTAAAAAAATTGCTTTAGAGATGGAAAGTTCATGCTTGTTTCTCCTGAAGATAAAGCATGAGTGGAAATTATAGTTTGTTCTCTGCAGAGAAAATGATAGTTTGTTCTCTACGTTCCTTACAGAGTAGATTTATGTTAAGGCCCAAAGGGATCAGCGTAAAGCACAGACCAAACATTTGACTTGGTAATTTCTGCATGAGGTCCATAACTTGTGTTTGAACAAGGATGTATTTCAGACATATAATCTTGCTTTGAAGACTTAGGATGATTAAATATTAATCATGTTAACAAATAGATTTTCAGTTAATCTTAATCCTAAATTAAAAGTATGTACCTTTACCATACAAATTTGTCTAGCTTTGGGTCCAGGTATTTGCTTTTGTTTCATTGTCTACTCAATTAGTAAGCTCTCTGTTTTTTTCCTCTATAACTTAGGCTTTTCTTGAGCAAATGAAATTAAGCTCTGAATTCTCATTATGAGGGTATTTCTGTGGTGGTTGGTTTTGTGTTTGGGTTGTTTTGTTTTTTCTTTTCTGGTGACCCTTTTCTGAATGTTTCTTTATTTCAATATATTTTTGTGGTGGTGAAATTACAAGCACTGGATATTTCGGTAGTGCTGTTCCAGCAATGCTGTTTGCAGAAATAGTACCTCATTTTCACTTCTCTTTGATACTTTGATGTGTAAATATCCAAGATGTCTTTGTGGACGCTTTACCACAGAAGCTGGCAGTGAGCTCAGGTTAAGCTGATTATCCAATACGATCCATTGTTCTTTTCAGAGTCACTGACATCCAGGGTTCAGTTCTCCATCCTGTAAGTGTGACCTCTATTCTCTGTTCCTAGATGTCTGACCTTGCATTTGGCTGTATTGAGATGCATGATTGGAGGAGTCCCGACTCATAAGCATTAGATTGCTTTGTGTAACTTGCCTTTCTTTCTTATAGCTGGCTCAGAATGTACCACCTGTACTTAAGGTTGCCTAACATTTTCCACAAGACACATTTTTTTTTTCCAGTTGCTTATAGCTTTCCAGTTCTTCCACTCTGCAACTTTCCAATTTCAATGGCTTATTTCAGGCTGAATTGTTTTTGGAAAATATTTTAAAAGAAACTTAATTCAGGTGCTTGAGAAAATTATATTAGAGGAAATAAGGGGGTTTTTTTGTCCATTTTTTTAGCTTTCTTTGAGGAAATGAGTTTGTCTTTGTTGTTGCAGAAACTAGAAATGTGCTAGGGAGCATGCCAAAATGGCAGATAGATGCCATGTTCTGCCCATGTGAAAATCCATCTGGACTTAGCTATGTGATGCTTTTTCGAGTTTGGGTTTTTTGCGGTTGAAACTGGTGGCATTACTTTCCAAATTCGACCATCAGTTATACAGTGCTGTTCCTGCAGTATGATTGGTGCATTGAGTGTGGTAAGGGCTACTCCATTTTTTTGCTCCTCGTGATCTTCTGTGCAAGAGCTAACTTGGTTTTTTTGTTAGGTTGTTGTTACCATCCCTGCAGATGTTCAGAGAGCAGGTGGGAAGAGCGAACCTGTTTAGAATGAGTTGTGCAGCCTTCAGCCTTAAGATGTGTGAATTAACAGAAGAGCTTAGGGGCCACAGTTAAGTAGTTTATCTGTCGTCTTCCCCCTCTGCCTCCTAATAAACCGCTGACATGTTAAAGTTCAGATTGCAGGCAGAGTGGGTTATAATCACTGGAAAATATTTTTCTATGAAATTCAGGTGCTGAATGCATGATGTCTTTGTTACCAGTAAGTCTTAAATACCAGTTACGAAGTGCTCTGTAGTAAGGTGTAGTAAAGGAAAATGTACCACTGCAAAGTGTTACCTACACCTTTTCATGGTGCTGCAGGTCTAGAGTTGCAGCCCTGCTCACAGCTGACTTTGGGTTTAAAGCAGGACAACATAAAAAAAAAATCTGTTTCTTCCAACAGCTTTAAAAAAAACCAACCACCAAACACTTCACCATAATATCTATTAAAACAAAAATTAAAAGCATTAAGCACTTAAATGTTAGCTCTTGTACTTCTGCAATACTGACTAATCATTATCCACTCTTTTTGTCTTACACTAAGTCTGAAACATTAGTACACAATTGCATAGTATTTTTCCAGATGACTCTCATCTCATTTAGTGTATGTACAGATTGTTGCCCTGGTAACAAATCAGCAGGTAGTAAAGGAGGCTTTTATTTGTCACACTGTGGCCCTGTTTGTTAAACTTGGAGCACACTGTAGTGAATGAAGGACAGACAAAAAGGAAGAGATGCTTACGATTAAGGCAGTTGCAGGTTTCTGAGATAAATCTATCTACTGCTTAGTGTCTGATGCTGGACAGTTTGCTTATATCAGTTTTCAGTACAGTGATACTAGTTTTGTGTTTTCTGAATCCTCAGTGTGAAATGCTTGCATTTAGTTTTGTAGTTGAGGACAACTCAGCATTTTTGTAAGTGACTTTTGTCTGCGTTTTGAGCAGATCTGAGCTTCTCAAGCTGGATTTCTGAAACTGGAAGATATTTGGCCATAATTTTCTCCCCTCTAAAATGATGATTCTTCCCTCACAGTAGTACTGTGAGGATTATTATTTGTGAGCAACTCTTGCTACATTTGTAACAAATTACAAAAATACAGGAAAATACAGAAAATATAACTACATGTTCAGGGCAGATGGGCAAGAAGCTAGTCCTACAACCATATAGTAAAGGATGAAGAGAAAAAGAAATACTGAAGGCTGTGTTTAGTAAGCCATTCTTTGTGCTAAGTGGGTGTGGTGGATGGACCCAGGCTGGAGACCAGGTGCCCACCAAAGCTGCTCTGTCACTCTCCTCAGCTGCACAGGGGAGAGAAAATATAACAAAAGGCTCCTGGGTCGAGATAAGGGCAGGGAGAGATCACTCACCAATGACTGTCATGGGCAAAACAGACTCAACTCAGGAAAATTAATTTATTACCAATCAAATCAGAGTAGGATAATGAGAAATAAACCTGAATCTTAAAACACCTTCCCCCCCTGCCCCTCCCTTCTTCCCAGGCTCAACTTCACTCCCAGTTTCTCTGCCTGCTCCCCCTGAGTGGAGCAGGGGACCGGGAATGGGGGTGGTTGTCAGTTCATCACAAGTTGTCTCTGCCGCTCCTTCCTCCTCAGGCGGAGGACTCCTCACACTCTGCCCCTGCTCCAGCATGGGGTCCCTCCCATAGGAGACAGTCCTCCACCAGCTTCTCCAATGTGAGTCCTTCCCATGGGCTACAGTTCTTCACAAACTGCTCCAGTGTGGGTCCCTTCCATGGGGTGCAGACCTTCAGGAATAGACCCCTCCAGCGTGGGTCCCCCGCAGGGTCACAACTCCTGCCAGCGAACCTGCTCCTGTGTGGGCTCCTCTCTCCACAGGGCCACAGGTCCTGCCAGGAGCCTGCTCCAGCGCGGGCTTCCCATGGGGTCACAGCCTCCTTTAGGTGCATCCATCTGCTCTGGCGTGGGGTCCTCCATGGGCTGCAGGGGGACAGCCTGCCTCACCATGGTCTTCTCCAGGGGCTGCAGGGGGATCTCTGCTCTGGTGCCTGGAGCACCTCCTCCCCCTCCTTCTGCACTGACCTCGGTGTCTGCAGAGCTGTTTCTCTCACATCTTCTCACTCCTTTCTCTGCCTGCAATTGCTTGTGGTGGGGTTTTCCCCCCCCCTTCCTAACTCTGTTATCCCAGAGGCACTACCACCTTTGCTGATGGGCTCGGCCTTGGCCAGCAGTGGTTCTGTCTTGGAGCCGGCTGGCATTGGCTCTGTCAGATATGGGGGAATCTTCTAGCAGCTTCTCACAGAAAGCCACCCCTGTAGCCCCCCCGCTACCAAAACGTTGCCACGCAAACCCAATACAACTTTTTATAGACTTTTAATTTCTTTCAGTTATAGCTCTCATACTAATGGAAAGTGATATCAAAAACACCACTTGACCCAAACATATAAATGAAAACCAATTAAATCTTTCTTTCTCATCATATTACAGAAGATGGATTTCATGCTGCTTTGATTATCTTCTGGTGTTTTAGGTCTTTTATTCTCAAAATGAAGGGTTATAGTAGTACTCGTGTCCAAGGGAGAAAATACCTGTCCTTGCATTTTGTCATGCATATGTCTAAGACGCAACACTGGTTCTGTCTTGTATAATTTTCTCTTAAAAGATATATGCCAATGCCCATCTGAAATACTTGATTCTGAATATTGGTTTATCTTGTATTTAGAGTCTTATTTTCATCTTATTTGATGTCAGCATTCTTAATATGACTATGTAAACAAAGCATGCTTTTATGGCTTCTTAGGAAATACTAATATGGGCTGTTCTACACAAACATTTTTGGGTAGATACAAACTTGCTTGACCTGTGCTATGAACCGTCTGGACTTGAACCAACCCTGAACCTGGAGGAGAGTAGAATTAGTACGTTACTAAGCCTGAGAAGATAAGCTCATCTCCTATACTGTGGACAGGGCAAGGTTATGTCTGCCTGCAAAGTCTTTGGAGACATACATGTTGGCTGTTTTGGTATTCCTCTTAGATCTCTGTAAATATTCCTGAATTGTATAATAAGCTTGGGTATATATAATATATATAAAAAAAGTACTGAAACCAGAATGCATTCATTTTTTTTGTATATTGTCCAGGATCTAACAGTGAGAACAGAGTATCTCCCACTCTAATACATACACTGAAGTGGCTGAATTGTGAGAATGGAAGCAATTACTGTTCTGTTTTTCATTGCAGGCAGTATGGGCTCTTGGCAACATTGCTGGAGACAGCACTATGTGCAGAGACTATGTATTGGACTGTAATATCCTGCCCCCTTTATTGCAGTAAGTCTGTTTTAATACGTTTTCCAGAATTTTGCTTGAGTGATAAGACTGAAGTTTGGTGTTTTGCCTTGAAGAATAATAAATATTTTTTATTGTGGACTAATCAGACTTTTTAATGGGGGCTCCTAAACTACATTTTGTAATGGAGCTAAAATAGAAACGTGTTTAGGAGCAGCTAAGCTGGAACTATTTTATTCTACAGAGTGGGTGGATGTCTAGGCTTATAATAGAGTCATAGAATAATTTAAGTTGAAAGGCACCTCTGGAGGTCATCTAGTCTAACCCTCTCTTCATAGCAGGTGTGATCAGATTAGATGGCTCGATTACTTAACCAGTCAAATTTGGAACATCAAAGGTAGATTCCATAACCACCTGGACCAACCTGTTACAGTATTTGACCATGGCATGGTGAAAACCAATGCTCTGATATCTAATAAGAATTTTTTATGCTTTACCTTGTGACAGTTGCCTTTTGTCCTGTCACTACGCATCTTTGAGTAGGATTTGGCTTCCTCTTTTCTATATCCACCTGTTAAACTGTTGTAGGCAGCGTTTAGATCTCCCCTTACACAGTCTCTTTCTAACGCTGAACATATCCAGGTCTCTAACCCTCTCATTGTGTGTCATTTCTCTAGTCTGCTAATTATCTTGATGGTCCTCTGCTGAAGGACCATATTACTGCTGCAACAGTGACACCACCTTGTGTTAGAATCATAGAATCATACACTGGTTTGGGTTGGAAGGGACCTTAAAGCCTATCTAGTTCCAACCCCCCTGCCATGGGCAGGGACACCCTCCACTAGACCAGGTTGCCTAAAGCACCATCCAGTCTGGCCTTGAACACTTCCAGGGAGGAGCATCCACAGCTTCTCTGGGCAACCTGTTCCAGTGCCTCACCATTCTAACAGTGAAGAATTTCTTCCTAACATCTAATCTAAATCTACTCTCTTTTTGTTTAAAGCCATTACCCCTTGTCCTATCACTACACTCCCTGATAAATAGTCCCTCTCCATCTTCCCTGTAGGCCCCCTTCAGGTACTGTTGTCATGTCCAAATTGGGATTACTTAGTCTCTGTCCTCTGCAAACTCTGTTCACAGCAGTGAAATTTTTCAGTGCTGTCATAAAGACACTGGTACAATGCGGGATGGCTATGAGAAAAAGAAACTGAGTTGTTACAGTTGTGAAAAAAATAGGTCTTGCCTTACTGCATTCCTTCTAGGCCAAAGACCACTAAGGCTAGTAATTTCTAAGCTGTCAGGAAAATGCCTTGTTTAGAGGCTTTACTCTGTGTTTGACCTAATTAACCAACTCCAGACACATCTTTGTCAGTGCTAGGGTTGATCTCAGATAAGGGGACACACAATGTACCAGTGGCTGATGTGGCTTTGGTGTGTGAGAGAGCAGTTTTGGTATGCAGATCTCATGAAGGTGTCAGTATTACAGTTCATCGCATCATTGGGCTTCCTGTGTCTTAGGGAGCAGAAGCTGAACCCTGCATCTGGTGTGTGGATGCCACCCCTTAACAACTTCAGGAAGAGATTAGTTTGGGGTGGTCTGTAGAATCGTGTTCTAACAAAAACGCAGCAGGCAGGGCTCTCACATCCTGGGACTGGAGCCAGCGTGCACAGAAAGTCTGTGAACTGTGCTTGCTGTGAGATACGTGACTGTCTGGAATGTTCGAGAAACCCTAAACTTTATCATAAGCATTTTCTGAGGGAAAATTTTGTTCTACTTTACTAGTGAGCTTCACACACAAAAGTGTAAAAGTAGGGCTGATAATCTGAGACTGACATAAAAATGCAGTTCAGTGAGGAGAGTATTCTCCAAAACTACCTGCCCATCCTTCCACTTAGAGTAATTTTGTCACAGTTCCTGCACCTTTTGAATGTTAATCTGCCACATTAGTATCTAAGGAATTAAATGAAGATACTTTCAGGATAAGGGGTTTTGTTCTTGTTGCGATACTAGGATTCACGTGTCTAGCATGTATGTCAGTATCCAGCCATCGAGCATGATTTTTCTTAGGATGTATTTTTTACAGAAAACAAATTTAGCATATTTTGACCTGGTGTAAGTAAAAATGTAGACCTGAGTGTATTTTAATGATTCATGTAGCTGACCCTACAGAGTTGCCTGGCTTTGATTTATTTATTTATTTTTAAAAGCAAAGGTTGGATTTTTGTTTGTTTGTTTGTTTTAGATTGCTTTCAAAACAGAATCGTCTCACTATGACCCGAAATGCTGTATGGGCTCTATCCAACCTCTGCAGAGGGAAAAATCCTCCACCAGATTTTGCCAAGGTAAGAAATGTTTGAAAGGAAATGTGTTTTGAGGTGGTAGTATCCAAATAAGAAATAAGGGTGCTGAAGCTTAAACTAAATAGCAGAAATATTTCAGAATTTCATTGAAACAATGCATGAGCTTCTTACAAATTATGTTTTTGAATGTATTTAGTCCTTTAGGCAGGTGTTCACAACTACTATTTTGATATTGTTGTCTCCTAGCTTTTTGTTATTGTTCCTGTACTAGAGATGACCATCCCACAACAGAACAAAATTCTGTACATCTTGGCTGCTGTAGTGCAAAGTATGGCACATCTTAGCGGACAAGTATGAGTTTAAGTTGCCAAACATTGTACTGTAGAGGCTGAAGAATTCTCATAGTGCTTTTCTGCTGACATGCTCCTCTGTACTTGTGTAGCTACAGCCCTGCACAGAAATGCTACCTATGTCAGGAGCACCTCTCCTATGAGGACAGGCTGAGAGAGTTGGGATTGTTCAGCCTGGAGAAAAGGGTCCGGGGAGATCTAATTGCAGCTTACCAGTACCTGAAGGGGCCTACAGGAAAGATGGTCAGGGACTGTTTATCAGGGAGTGTAGTGACAGGGCAAGGGGTAATGGGTTTAAGCTGAAGGAGGGTTGATTTAGATTAGATGTTAGGAAGAAATTCTTTACTGTGAGGGTGGTGAGGCACTGGAACAGGTTGCCCAGAGAGGTTGTGGATGCCCCCTCCCTGGAAGTGTTCAAGGCCAGGTTGGATGAGGCTTTGGGCAACCTGATCTAGCGGAGGGTGTCTCTGCCCATTGCAGGGGGGTTGGAACTAGATGATCTTTGAGGTCCCTTCCAACCCAAACCATTCTATGATTCTAAATATTCTGAGTATTGAACCTTGAGATGCCAGTGCCTAGTCCTATAGTCACATACAAAATTAACTGACATGTTACTAGCTCTTCTGCCCCTTTTAATTGCACAATGTGTGTATCTCTTATTAATGTCTTACAGGTTTCGCCTTGTCTTAGTGTGCTTTCCTGGCTGCTCTTTGTCAATGATACAGATGTATTAGCTGATGCCTGCTGGGCTTTGTCCTATTTGTCTGATGGCCCCAATGATAAAATCCAGGCTGTGATCGATGCAGGAGTATGCAGAAGACTTGTGGAATTGCTGATGTAAGAAATTTGTTCTGAGCAAATGTACTATCCGCTCTTTTCTCTAAAATCAAGGTTCTGGCAATAGGGAGTTTAATTAGATATGTCTTGAAATGTAGTAATTTCCAAAAAGCAAGATTTGAGTTTTAATTTTACCTGTGTTCAATATTCTATATTTGTCATGAGTAACAGAAACAATGGAACTTCTCTTGTACTCATTTTGCTATTTCTTAAAAGTTTTTTTTCCTGCACCTAACAGCTACATTTTGTAAAATCGATAATATATATATGAATTTTCTCTGTGCCATTGAGGTCCGTGTTATAATTACCTGCCAATGAAATTGCTGAATGATATCAAAGATAGAAATGTAAAAAATAGTAAAACTTACTAGAATTGACAGTACAAGGGACTTGAAATGTAAATAATTTTCTAAATCCTTACTGTAGAAGAGTATACGTAACTTTGGTCAGTAAAGTGTAGCTGTAGGAGTTGGGGTCAGGGAGACTGGCCTTGTTCCAAGCTATTTCTTCAGGCCTAAGGGAAGGACATGGAGCATTTAGTTACCTAAGAACAAGAAATAATGGTTTTCAATGATGTAAATAAAAAAGACTATTAAGGCTTTTAAGATTAAAGCAAATTTGATGCTGGATTAACGAATAGAATCTATTGCCTAAGGTACCTTTTTATAAAGAAGTGTTTTAATTTGAGAAAAAAATCCTTACTTCACCCTTCCTATTGTAATCCTGATTTAACAATGATTGGGGAATGCATATGATGACAGAAGATGTTCAAACAGCTGTGTGGGGACATGCCTGCATTAAACACACAGCTTCTGTCAGTGTTCCTCTGTCTCATTCTCTGCCTTTGTGTGTGCTACATTAAGTGTGTTTTATAGTTAAAACTGATTACTTTTTTCTCCCAAGGATGCCTATACTCTGAAGTGCTTATATTCTTTTGATCTCATATTTTAGTTTGCTGCTGCTGAATGATATCTAGAGACCTAAATATTTAGAAACCCTATAAAGAGTTACCATTAGTTTAAAATCAAAGAGTGTTTCGATTTGGATAGTGAGAATTAAATCAGGTTTAGCAGGGAAGATTTCCCCCGGCTGGTGGATGTTCCTTCCTTGAGGATGTAAAGATGGAGACACTTCAGGATGGTTAACACTCAGAACTTTCCTTGGTAATTTTAGGCACAATGACTACAAAGTTGTATCTCCTGCCTTACGAGCTGTTGGGAACATTGTCACAGGAGATGATATCCAGACCCAGGTATGTATTCACTTTCTTTTGTGTTGTACTGCAGTTCATCTTTCTGTTAGTTCTGGTAACCTATTCACAAGCACCTCCTTGTTCCTTTTGAAGTTTGAAAGCGAAGGATTGATGACACTAGTTGCCTCAAGACATGTGGTTTTCATAGTTTTTCTGTTTGGTGCTGAACTGCTGGGGATTCTTGTATAGCTGTGTCTGGGATTTGTATATAGCTGTGCAATACCTTTTGAGGTTTTTGGGTGGTTGGTTTTGGTTTTTTTCTGGCTTGTTTAAAGCAAATCTGCCTTTTGGGCTGAATCTGAATGATGTATTGTGATAGGGCCATTGAAGGCCTGTCACATTTGACGCTGTTGGCAGTCTATGATGAATATACCAAAAAAGAGTGTCTGGTCAGATTTTGGATGATATGTAACTGTGTCTGGGCACATGCTTGGAGAAGTACTTGTAGGAGGCAGTGACTTCCACCACTGTGTTGGAATTAAACAGGGAGCCAGGAGACTTGATGCTTCAGAGATGCTAGGTTGTCATCCTGCTGCTTGGTAGGTTTTGCAGGAGACAGCAGCTTGCATCAGTTTCTAAAATCTGTGGAAGCAGAGAGTCTGTGCTTGCATACATATGTTACCTGTGATCTACTGGCTGGTGACAATCTCATTCAAAGCATTAAATTACTTCTTCCATGTAAATTATGCTGAAGTTAAAATCCAGGTTCCTAACCTTGAGGCTTCTTTCTTTCAATATGTGGGGTTTGGGGTTTTTTTGGGTTTTGTTTTTTTTGGGTTTTTTTTTTTTGGGGGGGGTGGTATTTTGTTTTCTTTTTGTATAAATGTATCCTTTGGAATTCTGTAGTTCTGTGACAAAGAGATTAGAGAAAGATGAGTTAGGAGCAGCCTGACACTGAATATCTTGTCACTAGTGCTGGAGGAGGTTAACATGATTTTTTGATTGTTACAAATTTTTTTCTGTAGCTGAATTGCATAGGCTTTCTTGTATTTTCTCAGTGGCTTTTGTTTTGCGGATCAATCAGAAGAATGAGGTGCATTTTGTAGTTTCATAGTTTTGTTAAAAATAAAACAACAAGGGATCACTAAATCACTTGTAATGCAGGTCATTAAATACTGCCTAAATCTCAGATTTCAGTTCAAGAAAATGTTAAAACATTTCTGTTGCACATAATTTCAGTCAAAAGGAGTATACCATAAGCACTCCTAAAATTCTAGAGAACTGCTTAAATAGGATAGTTTGATAGTTCTGCCTGCAGATTGTGCTGTATGCTATATGCCAGAACGCATATAAAAATCCTTCATGTGAGGGAGAAGGAATAGCTCAGCTTTGACAGTTGATATGTTTCTGAACATGTCAGCAATGTACAGGACAGTTGCCTGAAAACTACAGCCTCAGAGCACAAACCTGCTTTTGCTTTAGATCTGATTTCCAACAGTTAACAATTGCC
Source organism: Balearica regulorum gibbericeps (assembly GCF_011004875.1). Taxonomy (NCBI): domain Eukaryota; kingdom Metazoa; phylum Chordata; class Aves; order Gruiformes; family Gruidae; genus Balearica; species Balearica regulorum. The sequence continues at coordinate 86,496,753 of NC_046184.1, forward strand.
AGTGCTTGGAGATGGCCGGAACCATAGACAGTGTGTGTGCCAGTAGATATATGACAAAATCCTGAACCGTAACCTTTGCTTTTTTTAATCTTAATTTGGAATGGAAAGGTTTTAGCAGTATGTATGGAGTCAGAGAGAGAGAGAGAGATGAGCAAGGGAATTCAGATTCCAAGATCAGAAGTCATAACCATGATTCAGTTTGACACTGTCATCTTTTTGACCTCCACAAACAGACTAAAAATTTTTCATAAAATTCTGTACCACACCGTCTTTCTAGCCTGCCTTCTTTACCATACAAGGCAAAACTACCATGGTTCTTGGTAGTCTCTTCCAATTTTATATTTACTTGTAAGAAGTTGCGATTATTTTTTTTTTAATTTCTTTAATATTTCAGTCATTGAATCTTCTTGTGCCCTTTCCAGAGGGTCAAAAAGCCCTTCGCGATCAAACATTACATAATCAGGTATTCTGTCTTGTAACATACCTGTTCTGGGGCATTTTCTCTTTAACTTTAGGCACCTAAAATTTTGGAAATGCAGATTTTCTTGCAACTTTCTGCTCTGTACAGTTGCAATTTTTAACAATTTTTTGAATAACAAGTGCCCATTCATAATATCATTGGACACAACCCTGGCAACAGTCTTCCCCACTGTGCCAGCTGATGCAGAAAGCAGGAGTAGTTGGAGCTTCCAGGTATACAAAAATACAGAAAACAAGAATACAGGACAATACGGTCATCAGTATTTGTAACATCATTTTTGTTTGGTTATAATGGCCTTAATATTTTCTTGTGTTCAGGTCATTCTGAAATCATAATGAGGGCATGATCTCTTATCTGAATTACTCAGTTATTTTGCTCGTTAGCTTTCCTGCATATAAAATACAAACATTTATTTCTTCTTACTCTATTTTTTTGTTTTGTTTTGGGGTTTTTGTTGGTGGGAGTTCCCCCCCCCCCTTAACTTTTTGGAATCATCTGATGGGATATGCTTTATAGATTTTGAAGACATTATATTCCTTATTCCTGAGATTCTTTATCCTAAATTTCCTCGAAGGTGTGGTTTGTTTATTTCTATTTCTTTTGTATTCAGGTAATTCTGAATTGTTCAGCCCTGCAGAGTTTACTGCACTTGCTAAGCAGCCCAAAAGAATCTATCAAAAAGGAAGCATGCTGGACAATATCTAATATAACAGCTGGAAACAGAGCCCAGATCCAGGTAACCTTTTCAGCTACGATCAGTAATCTTTGTCTTGCAGGCTAGAAGAAACATACATTAGATGATATACTGTTTTTTGTATATAAAGTGCATATTTGTGTGTATACACAGTCATAGATGTATAATTGCATATAAGCAGAAGTATATTATAGGCTCTGAGGATAATTAGAATATTTCTGTGGCCCAGTCATCTCTCAAATTAAAATGAAGATTATTTAATTTTATAATCATCTACAGATTATAAAAGGGGAGAGATGGTCATGCTAGTAGAGAATGACAAAATGAGGCTAAGATTAAGAAAACCTTGTTTTAAGTAATTTGCTTCATGCCTTTGACAGTCACTAAGATACAGAAATTCTCAAGTAAGAAAGAAGTAAGCTACAAACTTTGCGAATCAGATAACTTTACAAGTTTCTTAATTTCACCACCAGATACGGACACCTACATTGTAAAATACTTTTTTTTATTCCTGTTTATATTTTCTTATAATTCCTGATACAGGCAGTTGTGCTTAACCAAATCTAAAATTGCTTTTTATTAAACTGAGCAATAATGGAGGATGTCTAACATATTGCGTTGGGATGCGTCGGTCCTGATTACACCATATTTTTAAATCCTTTCGTGTTAAGCGGTAACACACAGAAGCAAATGAAAGTCTCACTCCCTTGTGTCAGTCTTTTACAATTAGGCCTCCAAAAGACCACATCTTTGTTCTGAGTATGGGCTTAGTGTCAGCCATCAGGAAGGAGTCCCAGGACTTGTCTCCAGATGGTATAAATGAGAGATTGACCATCTCCTCTGCAGAGAAATCTTTTTGTTTGACCAGATAGAGGAGAAACTGCTAAATTTTTTTTTTCCCTGGTATGGAGTTTTTTCAGAACAGCTATACTAGGGGATTATTTTGCTTGGGTTTCAAGGACAATTCCTCATTCCTTCTCTTTTTCAGAAGTGATGGTAAAACAGATTATAGTGAAACCAGGCTTCATCTGATAAATATGCAAGGTTCCCTTCAAAGCAGTTGAATGAAAGTCTCATCATGTAAATCAAATTTAATTCTTCTGAAGTTACATTTCTCAATGCTCTTCTCCCTCACTGGATACAGAATTTTCAGAGATTGCAGAGGATGCGTGGAAGTCCAGTTGGAGATATCTATTCTTTGAGGAATAGAAATAAAGAGCAGAAATATTAGACATTAGAAACATTCATCTTGGTAACCAGGCAGAAACAATGCATGTTCGCACAGAAAGTAAATCAAATCCCATAATACGTTGGCAAAAGTGGCCAAGGAGTACTTCTTTCCTCCATATCCTTTTCCTTGGAAGGCAGCCTGACATTTGCTAGTCTTACATCTGATAGCTCTGAATTATTCATTCTATACGGTGAGAATGAACATGAAGTGGTTAACCCTCTTCACCCAAGGGATAGAATTACTTCTCTTTTGCAGAAAACTTTTTGCAAGAGATTGTAAAAAGACTGTGTGTTTTTCCTGAGGAAAAAGTATATTATATCCTTTGCAGGTAGTGCTTGCAATCTTTAGGTTATACATTCTCCCTTACAGAGAACATTCAGCTGCTGAAATGGCAGCAAAAAGGCTTAATACCTTGAATGATCTTCATCTTGGAAAGCACAGGAAATAAAGTTAATACTTTTCTGGAAGATAACTCGGTTTCTGCTAAGCTTCCTGGAATTAAGAGCCAAGTGCTCATCTAACTTCAGAGATGCTTATGTTAGGAAATGAGTAGGCAAGAAAACAAAACTTACAAAGGCAGAAAGCGGCGTAGGTCCTTCTTGTGTGATGTAAGAATATTACAAAGATGGTAGTGGAACTGTGAGCAAAGAAACCTCCTATAGTTCTATTTGCTCTGGCTTTCTCAGTCAAGATTTTATTTTTACCACTGAAGATCATGTTTTTTCTCAGATATAGAGAAAGATAAGGTTACTTAATCTAATCTTGGTAGACCTCCAAGAATTCTGATTCTGCCTTTATTGTGGCTTGTGTGTTAATCTGTGGATTAGCTGAATTTCTAACACAAAGTGCTGCGTAAAATCAGCAACTGTACCACTTTTTTTCCGGCCTCAGCAATTGTAATTGCTGTGCAATTAGCAGTGCGAAGAAGGTAATTACTGCTACTTGTACTAAGGTAAAAATGGTTTTGCCTTTGCTTTTCTTGCAGTGAAGAATCTTTTGGCTGCTTTATCCATGCTGCTACCACCTTAGAAACAGGGAGGAGCAGTATTTTCTCTCTAGAAGGCCATTTCTCTGCGGAACAATCCAGCCCAATACATTTTCTTAACTTTGTGGTTTTCCCCAAGTCTATCAGAGAGTTGCTTCAGGATGCACAATCATATAGGAATGCTGCAGACTTAGGAAAAAGAACTTGAAAAAATCAGATATCTGAACAAGTCATTTCATAAAGAAATAAGTATCAGAAGTGGCAATAGAAAGTAAAGTTTGTTATTAGAGCATTTTTTCAAAACTTCAGGATCTCTATTTTCATATTATTGATCAACTGAAGATACAGTTGTGAAGAGTCCTAGAGGTAACTTAAATTCTAGTGCACTAGAAGCTATTTCAATAGCGTATTCACTTTTGTGACTTCTACATAAGTATTCACTGTACCACATGGTCCTGTTCAAGTGAAGGAGTAAGTGCTTGTTCTTGTTTGCACCGTATTCTTACACCTGGTATCCACTGCAGAGACATGTAAAAGTAAGGCTTTAGGCAGAGAGTCTTAACTATACTCTTGGTAGTCCTCTGTCTTCTAAACTGTTGTCACATCTTTATTTGAAAACAAGCAAGGATAAAATAATCTCTCCTTTGTTAAAACAAAATTTGCCTAATCTACCTAAACAAAATTGTTAGGTACATCTATGCATATGTGTGTTTAGCAGTTTTTAGAAGTTTTGGTTCTTACCACCAGTTTAGATCAGCCCCCTTTCTACTGAGAACAGATTAGAATTGCTTTGTGACTTGGAGAGGTGAGGTGGGAATGCAGGGAGAGGGAAATTAATGCTATGAGGCATTAATATTGCACCTTCATTTCCAGCAGGTGATTCTTTAAAGTACAAAAAAAACCCCTTAACTCAGCATAGAAAAATAGTTGTTGTGGTTGTGTGGGTAGAAGCTTTCTTTCTCTTGCATTGAGAAGAAAACACAGTGTCAATCAAATGACCAAAATACATGTAGATTTAAAAGAATCCAACTTAAAGCAGCTGCCTTAGGATATTTCACAGACAAGGTTGGAAACATGTTAATGCATTACTCAAGTCCACAGAAAAAAATGAGAAGCAGCTTCTCAAAAGTGAAAGCTATAGGTCATTTAAAAGTCTCTCAGGCCCTATTTAGAGCAATTGAGCTGCCTTTGAACTCTGAGCACACACACGCTGTATAGTGAAACGCTGACTGCCCTAAGTGCATACCCGATTTAATCTATGCTGGTAGTTATAAAAATGAGATTACAAAAAATAGGGTTTCTGATTCTGAGCAGGAGATAATGATCCTGGTAATTACAACATATTGCAAATCATGTCCATCATGAGCCTTAGATTTTTGGAACTGCAGAAGGAGGCCCATTACAGGAAAGTTGTGAAGTAAAGGACATTGGAGAACGTTTGCCAACATGGTTGATAGGAGATCTCGAGGCCACTGTTTCTTGGAAGTAAAATTGGCAATTGCAAGTGTAATTGCAATGATTATCTCATGTTGAAAGGAAAGGCTCATCACAGATGTGTAACAAATTCCAGAAAGGCTCTAATTCTTTAATTTCTAGTCTCAGCCTGGAGAATGTCATGTGAGATACAAGGTGTGATGAAACCTCCTTTCAGCTCCAGAGCTGATACGTCTGCTTTTCTGAGAAAACTCCTTCTCTTAGCTATTACTTCAGACAACTCCTACTCAATGTCAAAATCATTGTAAACATTTGAGCTGAAAAACACTACAAAATAATTTCTGAAATTGGAAAATGCTGTTTGGTAAAGTGTTTCTTGAAGGTGGTCATATGCTAAAATGGAGAATAAAAGCTTAGGCTGTTTTCAGTAGCTGTGAGGACAAAGGTTAATTCCCATCAAGGAAGAATATCTGATTTAACTAAGTTCATGGATGAACCTATTTCATCTGTGAGTTGAGGTATTTTTTTTCTTTCTCTTAATTAATTTCACATTGTGATGAATTAAAACATTACTTCTTGAGAACTGGTCTTTCTGACAGAAGGAATTCTAAAATACTAGATGCAGCTGTAAACTAAATAATTTTTTTTCCTTTCTCCCCACTCCCTCCAGATTGCTTGATAGTTCCTACTAGAGGTCACAGACTGTAGCCAGATCTAGTCCAGTCTCTATGATACTAACTGGATTTTGAACATGCACAATCTTTAGCCAGAAACCAGACAATAATTTCAGCACATGGTAATTTTTCTCCTGAAAGTTAAATGTCTACTGGGCATAGTAAACCACATTATTGCAAGTTTCTAGCTGATCTAATTAGTGGGTTGTTGCTCCAGAGCAGTTGGGATGTTAGAATACTATAGAAACTTTGGGTAGTGCTCAAGCCATAATCTAGCCATCCCTTCTACACACCAAGAAGAAAATTAAATATTGTGGTAAATCTAATAGGTATTTTACCTAACTGATATTAACAGACAGAGCTATATTTAGTGTTGTTTAAGATTGCATTGGGTTACACTTCTTCCATCCACCCACTCTAAAGTATAGAAATATAAATTTAGAGGGAAGGACTTCTATATTCATTTCCACTTTCATACTGCCTACGATGCTGTTCGGTAGCACACTCCAAAGGCTTTCACTGCCATTTCTAAAAGACAAGACAGCAGCCTATCACCATTAGATTTGCACTCAAACATAGTCAAGTAAACTCTTTCTAGTGTTAAGGCAATATAAGTTAGCATGCATGAAGTATGTGAAAGTAAACGCTGAACTTTCTTTTGTAACTAATATTAAAGCACAGGAGGTTTGGTTTTCCCCCCTCCCCACACTAAAGGTGGAAGTGAAAGCCTTTCAGAGTGTGTTATCAACAGTGCTTAGGCAACATGAAAGCATGGTGGAATACAGCAGTCTTTCCCCTCTTTATTTCTGTGCTTTTAAGGTTTGGGTTGGATGTGTATATCCTGATGCAGTCATGATTGTCACTAAGTATAGTTTTTGTTTGTTAATTTCCTAGTTTGTATACAGCTTTGCTGTACTTCAGTGGATAGCTTCCCCAGTCAGGGAGAAGGGGAACTACATCTTCCTGGGAATCAGAAGGAGAACTGCACAGCTGAAGCTAATTCCTGACTGTCGACCCTTCTGAAGGGTATGAAAGGCTATCACATACCTCAGAAAATGCTCTGTCTAACTTCGCAACCTGTTGAAAAGCTATGAAAGGCAGTACATCAGACACAATCATCCATATCTGACAGTGAAGACATCATAGGAGTTCTCTCGTGTTGACAGGTTAAGAAACTTACAACTTTTTTTCTACTGTACCTTAAATTCTCACAAGAACATCTGGAAAACTGAGTATGGCTAGGCACAATAGCTACAGGATCTGTGCCATATTTTTCCTTCTTTAGGGTTTCCTGTCCTTGCTGAAATGTGACGTGGACAAGTGTAGCAAATGATACATTGCCTGTTGGTTTTTAAAATTCTAGAATGGAATACATTTTTACAAATTGGGGTAAAGATATAAGCTGAGAATTGTCAGAGGCTCTTCTCTGACAAGACCATGGTAGGTCTGGGGACAGGGAAAAGGAATAACATGATTCACACGAAGAGCTGTGATTTACACAGGCAATCTGTGTATCAAATTACTTATATTTCAGTGTGTTTGCTTTATGGCATAGTTTACACCAGTGGTCTAAAATCTTCGTGTGCTGTTTGTGGTGGCAGGACCTGAAAAAGTTTCTCAATTAGGAGCAAAATACGGCCTTGCAGACAAGGTCATATTTGATTGAGGATCAGCTAAAGTCAAAGATGAATGATTTCCAGGTTTAAGTTTGTGTTTAAGTACAAAAATCTGTTTTCAGGCTTCTGTATATGGTGAATCTCATACATCATACCGCATTGAGGGCAGCAGAGCTAGAATACCTTTAATTCCTTTATTCTGCCTGAAAACCTCAGCTGTCAGTGATATATATTGTGATATTTTTTTGTAGGACAGACCCTGTAAGCTGGATACACCTCAACAAGGTGGTCTTTATTATAGTGCAGGTTCTTCCTGACAGCAGTAGCAACCTTGTGTAAACTGGCGAGAAGTTTGCTTCACACACAGGCTTAGATGTCTGTGTCAACAACATAAAAGTGCATTAGAATTGAGATCTAAAGTGCTTCCTTCCTGGCTCTCAGATGGCAATGGTTTTGTACTTGTGCCACGTTAAGTAGCTTTGGCTTACAAATATTTGCTATGTTATTTAAAAAGCAGTTGTAAATTGAATGAGTAAACAAGGTGACTGGAACACAAGTAACTGAGAAGCCTCTATGAACTGAAATTTCCAGCCAGGAGGAGATCATAGCAGTAGGGCTGTATTCACAGCTGCCAGCTAGGGTGGTGACTGTAATCTTGATTTGTTACAGGTAATGAGAGAGCTTGCAGGAGCAGAAGAGTCATGTAAGATTTGGTTGCTTTCACATTTGTGTGATGAATCATATGTTGACACATGATGCCAACACTTGCATACTAAATGTATATGTGTATTTTTGCATACCGTAAGTGATTTATTTGTGGGAACCCAAAGGGGGAAAAGCAAATTCACTTGGTATTGACCAGCTCAAAATACTAATTTCCTATACTACTGCTGAAGACCTGCTGCCTGACAGTGGCTACAATCTATTTAGATTCAACATCCATGGAGATTTAATAAAACTCTGAAAATTCATTTCTCTATCTAGCTTCACTCTTTAAAAAATCAAATACTATAAAGTGAAGAAGCTCGATTAAAATAAAAAAAAAAAAGACTATTTCCAAGAGACAGGCAACTATCTTGGAGGGCCACAGCACAGGGATATTTAAAAAAAAAAAAGAAAAAACAAGCACAAAAAAGTTGACACTTCAAAAGTGAGCGCCAGATTTGCTGAAGGACTGAGCATTACAATTCAGTTCCATCTCAAATTAAATTTGAAAATTCAGATTTCAATTAAAATTCAATTTCAGTTTCCTGAAAGACTCGTAGTTACAAGTCAAGATGGAGTTCAGTTCTAACAAATCCGAATGGATGCAGTTGGGCAAAAATTTCAGTGTTAGTTTAATGTATTAAAAGGTGGGCTCTGGATTGCTTATTATGCAGAAAAGAGATTTCTGATGTATTTTGAAGATACCACCTCAGTGCCTAGTAGTAGCAGCCTAAAACCAATGAGAATGTTAGGAATCATCAGAAAAGGGATAAAAAAAGCAAAAGGGGAATCCTTATTCTTGTTCTAGTATAAATCTTCATTGTTGCCCTGAATGTAGATCTATCTTCAGAGGATATGGTGGGAGTGGGTGGTAAGGAAGGACCATAAAATGTCAACTGGGTTCCATATGAGGAACAGCTTTGTAGGCTATGAGACAGGTGAAGGGAGATGTGGCAGAATGCTGTAGAAACACAAGTGACATCTGAGAAGGTGAACGAGGAGTGATTGTCTTTTGATTTTTGAGCAAGATCCTTGAAGAACGAGGCGTCAGAGAGATCACTTGGTGCTGTGTTTAGGACAAACAAGCACATATCTTCTCATAGAGGTGTAGTCTAACTGGAACTCATTGCTGCAACTGTGAATACTTAAAAAGGAGAAAAAGAAAAATAAACATGACTAGAGTGTACACTTCTCTGTGCATCTGCTGTTGACTGCTGTTGGAAGCAGGATGTTAATGTTTTGTTCTTGCATGCAAGCAGAAGAGTGATTTGGATAGGAAAAATCCATATAAAACTGCTAAAAATGATACAGGTTTTGCAGTGTTTCTTTAAGCTTTGGTTGCCCTGTTGGCCTGCTCTTATACTCCTTGAAAAATTCAGGTCACATTTAGAGGGCATAAACATGAGTGTTGCAACGCATCAACTGCTCAAAAAGAATGTTTAAACACCCTTTACTTTATGGCACCTATGAGGCAGTTGCCCACTATTTTCATGAATGGCCAAGGCACTTTTCATTTTTCAAGGAATAGTGGAACATTTGAACAGGTGATGGAGAGTGAGATCTGCAGTTGTTTGTACATTAGTCCTTAGTTTACAACTTGAATTTTTTAATTTCCTTTTTATTTCTTTCACATGTTTTTAAAGTTCTTGTTGAACTGAAATCCCTTAACTGTGTTCATTTTGTTTGAAAGCTATGCTTATCTTGAGCATTTTGTATGTTCTACATTACTTTAGTCTTCAACACACTTCCACGTCAGGAACACACAGTATAGTAATGCTAAAAAAGGAAAGTAATTTGAATTAATACTTTATAACTCCTCAGAAGTTTTAAGTACATCATCCTGCCACAGTCCTTTAGGGTTTTGCTCTGAGGTTTGCTTTTCTTCAAGAAAAAAACAAAACCAAATTCTGTTTCAGTAGTTTACTGTTTTATCACTTAGAAGGAATTTAACTGAAAGGGAAACACGGCCTGTTTCCACAATAACTGTTGTTCCCACATAAAATCTCATAGAGCTAGGGATCCTTAGGCACTCTAAGTTTGCTTTCAAGAGTAACTGCTGTGGGCAAGGCTGCAAGACATGGGGTGTAAATAATAGATGCTGCTAGCACTTTCCCTGTATTAATGCTTTATTGTTTCCACCCTTGTTGAGCTTAACTGGACTTTTGAAATCTAATGAAGATATCAAGGTTAAAGAAACTATTTTCTGACGTAGTTAATGTATATTTTTAAAAAAAATCTTAAGCTCTGAGAGTTTCAACTGTCAACAGACTGCTAGTTGAAAAACTTTGCTGTACTACAGAGGCACAGTGAAGTACTTTTAACTGGCACTCATGCTAGGGTGAGGTGGTGACAACACCTACATTGCATGTGGAGCAGTAGGAAACATAAAAATATAGTGACTGATAATGCGCTTCTCTCTTGAGCCCAGTCTCTTTCAGTGAAGTGCCTTATAAGAGGCTGCAATTCATCGTGGTGCTTTAACCTGTTCTGCTTGGGTAAAGATAGCCAACTTCACTGTAGAGCAGAAAGTAAACAAGGTGCTTGTAGCCTTTTGTACAATAGAATAAGAAATAGAAATAAATAGAAATAAGGAGAATTAGAAATAAGAGCACTCACCCAAGAGATACGAGATCTGGATTCCATTCCTTCTGAAAAGGTTCAGGGGCACATTTCTCCACTCTGAGAAGAGTAATTTTACCCTCCATTGCATTAAGGCAAAGAGTTCTAAATTGATTGAGCCAGAAGGAAAACAATAACAATCTTTTGGGATTCTCCCACTTGCTGCCCTCCCATTGCTAGTTCCCTTTGTTCTGGAATTCTCCTACTATTTCACAAGTTTAAATTGAAACATTTTAAGGTAACTTTTTTGTTTTGGCATTAAGAAGACTTGAAGTATGTTACTGCCTGTCAGCAAAGATGTGGTGACTTAGTTCCATGCTATCATGTAATGTACTCTGATCTTAGTATTTATTTAAGAAGTTGGTTTTAAGAAGGCACTTTCTAAGGAAATAAATCTCATGTAAAAGTTTTCTTTTGGGGAGAGGATTTAAGAAACAATAATGAGATTTTTTTACTTATTCTTTGCCAGAATAGTAAAATACTAATGCCCTCAGGTATCCTATCCTAGATCTATATCAAGGTCTTTTGGTAGAGAATACTTAACATCCCTTAACACGCTGTTCTTCTAAGGGCTTCCACCTCAACGCCACCCTTGTTATAGCACTACCTGGACTGACATAAAATGTGAGCGTAGACTGCCAAGTCCCCTTTATCCTCTCTGGGTCACCAAGACTGAAGTTCACTAGTGAAAACACACATGCCCTCACTCTCTAGGTCCACAAGCACACACCTACATTCACAGATCTTTCGAATGTCAGTGTGGGCTCTCTGCCCATCTGCTGTCCATGGCTGGCTCCTGAGCTCTCTTAATTTGCTGTACTTGGCTCCTAGTCACCGGCTAGTTCAGCTTGATTCTCACTAGCAAGCAGATACACACATTGGTCTCAAGCATCCCCACACTTGCAGACCCCTTGAATATGAGTACAAGCCCTCTGCCCATGCCTGGATCCTGGGCCTCCTTCTTGCCACCTAGTCCAGTTTCCCAGCAAATTATGTACATCGTGATCCTCCACTCCAGCCACCACATTTGAGGATGATGTAAATGCCCCCATCGCATGGAGCTGGTGCCCAGGCATGTAGGTCCTGTGACCTGCAGTCCTACTCCAGCTGAGGTGCTGAGAGCCTCCCTCAGCCTCACCCCAGTGCCCCTAGCAGCTGGCATCCAGACACACAGGCCCTATGGACTGTGATCCTGCCCCAGTGGCTGATGCTGGGACCCTCACCTCCTCCAGCTGCAGAAGCCCCTTCTCCCAAGGTCTGACACCAGTTGCTGGCCCTGAATTCACCCTTTATGGGCACCCAAGAAACATGCTCCATAGTCTACAGCCCCTCCAGCTACTGGTGCCCAGACCCCCACCCGCTCCAGTTGCTGGCCTTCCAGACACAGGGGTGTCTCCTGATGTCTGATCCAGTTCCTGGCCCAAATTCACTCATGCTGGTCTCGGTTGCAAGCACCTAATCCTTACAGCACTCATGCAGGTTAGAGAGGGAGGTTACAATGTAAGATAGATAAGAAAAGATTCGTTACTAAGTTTTGCACAGTCTTGCTTGTCCCTGTCTTATCAGTTACAAAGTCCAGGCTGGCTCTCTGCAAAGCCATGCCTGTAGTTTCTTAATGGCCCATTAATTAGTGACTGAGCCTTTCCTTCTTTGTGATTGTCTCTCTTATCCCTTGCCTATCAGGTTTGTGTCACCATGTGTTTTATTTATTACTTTCCTGTTATTTATATCTCCCTTTGAGCTGAAAAGGTCCTTGATCTGATAACCTTAATGAAGCAGATGCTCTCATGTTCCATGTACCCTTACAGGTTGTTGCTTTTGTATATGTTTAAAAATTGTTTTTCCCAGTAACATATGGGGGGGGTGGGGAGGAATGCATTCTATTTTTTGAAGATATTTTATTTTGTCCGTTTTTTAAAATAGATGGCTCCTGTTTATGGCATACCACTTCCAGCATTCATGTTCAAAAATTTCAGTTAAGGACTTTTTTCAAATATTCTTTGCAAAGTAGAAATCTAATATAACATGGCATGTTGGAAGTGTAAGTGGTTTTCCTTGAGGGCCCCAGCTTGCTGTGTTAGAAGTGCAGATTATGTGGTAAAGGAGACAGTGTTCATGGGACGATTGATACAACTGGTACGCGGTATGGATTTACAAAATAGATGCAGTGCAGATGCCCAGACAAACAGGAAGGGTAAAAGAATATCACACAGTTTGGTTGGTTTTTTTTTTTTTTTTTTACTAGGGAACCATCTGCACCGTGAACTGACTATAGCTTTTTGCTGTATGTAATCTGTTAGTTTTATTCTGCAGAGCTTCTTGAAAAGGATCTCTTTGGTTTTCTTTGAATTTGCATTTACCAGTTATGTGATGACTTGGATTTGTAAAAGAGTCGTTTAAAAAATGTAATCCTAAGCTCTTGCTTCTTTGAATGAGCCTTCTGAAAGTGGTTCAGATCCTTGTCATACGTGTGTAACTAAACCAATTTCATTTGTGTCTTATTGCAAAAGGTTCTTCCCAGAGGACCTTAGTAGAAACTTGGAGCTGCTGACTAAATACTCATTTGACTTATATCAGTGTGGTGGGCTAAGCCGTTAACCATATTACTGAACCATCCGTTGCTTTGTCTTTTCACCAGGAAAGAATGTATTGGTGCTTGCTTGTTTTGAGGAGTTCTCACAATACATTCTCTCTTTGCTCTATTGTCTCACACAACGCAAGTGTAGCATGACACGCAGGTTTATGAAGTTTTTTCTCTGTTTAGGGGATCTTAACAACTTAGTGGTTTACTGACTTAATAACTGAGTGATTCACTACCTGGAAGAAATAAGGGAAGTATGGCATTCTTTTGCTGTCGCGGTATGATTAAGTAACACATTAGATATGGCAGTCACTTCAGTCTGAATATGTTTTGAATTCTTTTGGGATAAGCAAAGACCCTGGCAATAACTAGGGTTTTGAATGTAAAGCTGAAACCTGATTTTTTTGCCCCTTGATAAGTTAACATTTTATTGTTTATTGTGTTGTGCTGAGCACAGGCATTAACTAGCTCAAGACAAGGAAGTTATTTCTAATTTTTATTATAACCCTGACATGTAATTTCCTTTTGCAGACAGTCATAGATGCCCATATCTTTCCAGCTCTTATAAATATTTTGCAAACGGCTGAGTTTCGGACAAGGAAGGAAGCTGCTTGGGCAATCACAAATGCAACATCTGGAGGTTCTGCTGAACAGATTAAGTATGAAATAGTTCACATCTTTCAATGCAATTGAGTGAATTAGTGTTTGTGCAAGAAATCAAACTAATAATCTAGAAACTGGAAAATCTTTCTGCATGCTTTCAGTGTTTGTCTCCAGAGAGACCACATCTTTGTACTGAGTCATGAATGACCCGTTCATTCCTTTAGGGATAAATCACATAAGAAATTCAGCTGTAATAATTAATTGAACCATTTCTCTTATGTGAAAAAACCTAAATGCAACTTTTAAACTCATTTCTTAGTGATCGTTGTAGAGTATAACAAAGTCTGAAGAGGAACAGCTCAGCCCTTCAGACAAGGGCATCATTTGCATTGTTTTTCCTGTTTAACTTATACCAGTACATTATGCTTATATGCAATACTGTATAAAATAAAATTATAAATATATAAAATTATAAATATATAAAATTACAAATATATAAAATTATAAAGTAATATAGTTGGTGTTAATATAAAATGTATTTATAAATTATATTTGTAAAAACATAAATAATTTACAAACTTAAATTATTATTTCATATCTAGAGAGAAAGTATTTTAAAGTTATTTTCGGTGTTTCAGCAGAATTGGATAGATACAAATAGAGGTCTATAACTTCTCCAGTTTCTCTAATCAAGTTGATACCTTATCTGATTGTTTGGCTACACTGGTTATCATTTTGCAAACAATTTACTGGGTTCCATGTGTTGTTTTTCAGGTATTTAGTAGAACTGGGTTGCATCAAACCACTCTGTGACCTTCTTACAGTAATGGACTCAAAGATTGTGCAAGTAGCACTGAATGGGCTGGAGAACATCCTGAGACTTGGAGAGCAGGAATCCAAACGCAGTGGCACTGGCATTAATCCTTACTGTGCTCTTATTGAAGAAGCGTATGGTATGAGCAAAACATCTGTGGAAGTCAGGGGTTAAAACAATGATCATGAACCCATTAGAGTTTCAGTAGACCAAATTCTATTAATTTCCTCGTCACTGTTACCTAAAAATTAACTGTTGAACTGACAAGTCTCCATTTACCAACGTACTCCATGTTTTACATTAGCTTTGTCTGCAGGTAGATTGGAGACAGTGTGTCTTTTCTTAATTTCTTTCCACACTGAGGGAGCCTTCTGGCTCAGTATCTTCCCTCCACAGCAGATAAAAGTTCAGGTGCACTGCTTTGTAGCTCAGATTTCAAAACTTTGCCTTCCCTGTCTGCTGCCCTGTAGAATGATGGCAGCAGCAGCAACTTTCTTGTTTGCCTTTACTGTGCTGAGGTTTTGGCATCATTTCATCCCAGTTCTGAGGTACTGCTGCTCTTGAGGTGGGTTTCCTTGTCAATTGGCAAGTACTTATTAAGAAAAATAGAATTGGGTTATCAAGAGCAACATAGAAGAGGGACAGTAGCAGTGAACATGGTTTCTTGAACCATGGTTCCCTTCATGGTTGCCTTGACTTCCAGGGAAGAGTTATATCAGAATAGCATTTGTTCTTGCTTGGTTCTAGGTTTGAACTTCCCTTTTCATGTCAGTGGTGCAGAAATGTCTATAAAGCATCAGAGAATTGCTTCCTTTAGTCTTCATACATATTAAAAGGAGCAGACAAGAAAGCCACTACAATTCCCAATATTAGAGACTTACTAGAGTGTCTAAGACTTGGATTTCATTCTAGCATCATTCTTAGGTATCAAAGATAGTTTAGCTTGCTGTATCGCTTCCTTTGTTTCTGACTACAAGGCCGGAGTTTGCCCATCTGCTTAATATCTGCCCAAAAGCTGGTTGTATGAGTTTTAACTGCATTGTGTATACATGATACACATTAGGTAATGGAGTGTCTCTGTCTTTGGAAGCTTTGAAGACTTGGCTAGAAACAGCTGACATAATCTGGTGTTGGTAACAGTGCTGAGCTGGGCTGCAGCTTGAACTAGATAATTACCAAAAGTCTCTTCGAACTTGCAGTGATGTGATTTTGTAGTCATGGTCCTTGTAAAAAAAGCACTCTTTGAGGAAACATGGTCCTAAAGGTCTCTTCAGAAGAAGTCTTTGAGGCCTTGTTCTTTACACATTCAAGCTTGTTGATTTTATTTTTTGAGCGAGAGGGTAGAGGCAGACAGAAGGTATGAAACACATCACACAGTTACAGGGAACTCTGTAGTTCAGCCTGTTTTTCCTTTGGTGGGGAGACTACAAGTTGGGTAACAGACTTGTTCTTTCTGAAGGTGGGAGAGAATTGTTACGGAACTTGATGTTCACAGCGGACTGAAAATGATCATGGTCATATGCTTTCACCGAGCTGTAACTTTTACGTACTTCTTTTCTCTGCAGGCCTGGACAAGATTGAATTCCTGCAGAGCCATGAGAATCAAGAGATTTATCAGAAGGCCTTTGATCTGATCGAGCACTACTTTGGAACAGAGGATGAAGACAGCAGCATTGCCCCACAGGTGGATCTCAACCAGCAACAGTACATCTTCCAGCAGTGTGAGGCTCCCATGGAAGGCTTCCAGCTCTGAGGTGCCCCTGTGCTGTGTGCTCCTCTACCTAGCCAATCCTGTTGTCGAGCCACAAGCCACCCATGGAGTGATTCTCTTAATGTTTTCCATAACCCTGTTTGCGCTCATTCGCTTGCCTTGTGCACATGCTCTTACATACATCTGGAAAACTTTTGGCTCTCCGTGGCAGGATGCCCCCTCCTTGGCAAGGGGTCACCAGAATCACCCTTCTCCTCTAGATTCTGAACCTCTCCACTGCCGTCTTCGTGGAGTTGAGGCACCTTTCTATACTTTGAGATATTCCCTGCTCCTATTACAGGAAAATGATCCCTCCTCCACTAGCCCCCACACTCCCGGCATCCAAGATAAGGCTGCCTTTCTGATGTATTTGGTGCAGTGCGTGCCTGCAGTCCAGGGAGACATTCAGACTTTCTGAGAACATAGCTGAATTCATTCCCCATATTCTTCCCTGGATGCCTCTTTGGATGGCTGTGTGAGATGTGTTAAATCTTCACATACAATGTATCTCTTTTGCTGTATGTGCCAGCTGGGGTTATTGGCATATAGAACATGTTACAAATAATGGAATAAGTTCTCTATCCCCTGCAACAACAGGCTGCAATGGACATGTTTTTTGGTTCTTAAGAATACTGAACACATCTGGCCCCATCCCTTCTCAACACTGAGTTCCCAAGCTGGATTGCAGACCACTGTGGAGATTTGTATTCCTTCCCAGTCTTTCCTCTCCATCCACAAAAAAAGGGCCTGTGAACAGGTCACTCTTACCACCTCCTCAGAAATGACTTTCCAAACCAGCTTCTAGAATGGAGAAACTACCCCCACTTCTGCTTGCCAGCACAGTATGATCCAGCCGGGCCTTCCTTAAAAATCAAGCCTTTCCTGACTTCATGTTCCAGAGTCTGGTCCTTGGTATTATGGTTATGGCTGAAAAATTCCTGTCTGCCTCTTTACATTTTTACACAGCGTGACTTGAACAGATTTCTCATCTGAAAAATTACCTTCTGAGTACAGAAATCTTAATTTGTAAAACTTAGCACAAGGAGCATTAGATCTCCTTTTCATTTTCACAAGACAAGAGCTTCTTCTCCAGCTCACCTGATAAAATAGAGACCTCCTGGTCAAGCCCCTTATTTAACAACTACAATGACACTACATTCAAAGGATAGTAATCTTACACTCGGATCCTCCTGGCCCTTTCATTTCATTTTTTTTCCTTTTACTGTTTACGGGACTTCAGGTGAATTAGCATGGAACGCATGGTTCCTACAGGTGACATCTATAAGGCATCGCTGACTGCATGACAGCTGTCATCTGCAGCTGTAGACTGCCCTTCTGCTAGCAGCATGTTCTTGGCTCCGCAACCTGCTTGGATCACAGACGTGATGCGAAGGCCAGCCACTCCTCACTGAGTTCAGCTGACATTGACACCAAACTCTTCACACAACTGGGGAGATGCCACGTGATTGAAAGTGGCAGTTCCATTTCTGTAAATGCAATGGATTCTCCAGGCCGTCCGCTCCCCACCTGCATCGTATGTTCTTTCAAACCATTTTGGACGCTTGGAACACACATTTGTCCAGTGTAAACATTTCAAAATTGCCACTGACCACTGCAGTGTCATGTACCTGTGGTAAATGTTAGTGGCAGAACTGTCTGCAAGATCCTCCTTATGACTCCTCTCAGTGACAAGCCACTGCAAAAGCAAAACCAGCCCATTGGATACAGCATAATAAAAATATATAAATCACTTGTCAAACTGCTGAAAGAAGCTAGGCAAAGGCCTGAACATCAGCTCTGTGTGACCGTTATTTAAATATAGTCTTCAGTTCTGTCTGTGCTTCAGGATGGAGACTCTGACCTGTGTGGCCACTGCAGAAGCCACCTGCTGCCTCCCTAGCTAAGCCAGTTGGCCTCCACCTTCCCTCTCCCAGTTATTTTCTCTAGTGCTGCTTTGTGCTGAAGGAACATTTAGTTTACTGCACTTGATCTGTAAATGGACTTCGATTCTTTGTAATTTTAGGGGGTTAAATTTGGTGGTTAATTTAAAAAAAGCAAAAAACCCCTCAATGTTGCCTTTACATCACATATAAATAACTGTGTTTCTCTTTTCTTGAAGGGTGATAGAAGCACTGATTAGTAGCAAAATCTTGTTTTAGCTTTTGGATTTTTTTGTGCTGGATTTTTTTACGTGTAAATTTCCAATAACATGTCATTTCTATAAGATTTGTTTAAAATCATGTACCTCTTATTGGATGGTATAAAAATGCTACATATTTTGTAAACAAATCTGAGCAAAGTGTGTGTGCATATATTCTGTATATTCATATATGTATATTCTGTGTATATATACACTAGTGTGTATATATACATATATACACACACACGTATATATACACACACATAGATATGTGTGTGTATATATACATATCTATATATCTATATATCTATATATATATAAGTGTTTTCTCTTCCAGGCTAGTGAAAACAATGTGGTGCATTGGCGTTTCCCTCCCCTGCCCCCCAAGAAAATAATGACAATTGCCTCTAAATGAGTGAATTAAAAAAGAGTCCATTTAAGCTGAATGGTGTGCCTTCCTGTGTAAGGAGCCTGGCCAGTGTTTGTTACTTTTGCCGTGGATATGTGAATTCAGAGCAGATAAGTATAAATCTTTAAATTTGGTATGTTTGTTTGAAGTGACAGGCCTGGTTGACACAGGTAGTATTGTTGTCATATATACTTGGACTGTGTAAGGCATTTGACTGATACTGCGTAATATTTTGACTGAAAACTAAAACAATACAAAAATCAACATGGCACACATTAAATGGATTAAAATGTGGCTAACTCATAGGTCTCAATTTAATTTTAAATGGTGCTTAATTGAGTGTATTTCCATCAGGATCTTCCTTCCAGCAACCAGTTCTTGTCTTTGCTTTACTTAGCCTTATTAATAGGTTGAAAAGAAACAAAATCTACTTCTAACAAAGGCTGCAAATTATACGAGTACGGAAGGGAAATCAGACTTGTGAATTACGAAAGGAATGGCTCACTGATACAGACTGATCAGAATTACTTGGTAAGCCAAGGGCAAGTGAACTATTTGCATTTTAATAGAGCAAGATGTCTAGTGCAACGTTACCCATCTAATAAATAACATTCAGGCCACAGGCAAAGGACTCTGTTTTGGAGGAAAAGGGCCGCTGAAAGAGTATGAGGATCATTATATGTTATCGCTTGAACGCTACTTCCTAACATGATTCTGTGTGGCTCATGTAATGCTCACAGGTACAAAAAGAAACTGGCATTGATGAAACTCTTTTTTTACAGGAACACTCTCAATGTTGCTATCAGCAGTTAAAAAGGGACGCTAAAAAATTTGGAACAGCAACAACTGTAAAAAGATTGCAAGTTCCATTGAGACGAGAAACGAAGCACTTTTTTTTTTTCTTTTTTTTTTTTTTTTTTTTATTAGACTGACATGGGAGTAACAAGACTTATGTCCCTTGCTGGAAACACTGAAACCAGTATTCTCTGCTTTCCTGCAGGATGTGCTGCTGCTCAAACAGGAACTATCTCAGAGAACACCTCTAGCTTCCACTTTTGTGAAGGTCACACTGTGTTCTTGTTCTGCGTGTGAGTAGGAGGCAGCGTGGTCTCATGTGCAGAGCATAGGCCAGGGAGCTGTTGGGGTTCTTGGGTTCTTCTCTTAGCTGTGCCATGCAGTGTGTAGTGCCAGAAAAGTGATCTCACATATTTTTTAATTCCCTTATCCTGAAAATTTAAATTACTGCATTTGTTTCTGTCTGCTTGTGGGGATCCAGTCTAAACACCTTCCAAAAGCCCCAAAAGCTGGTGAAGTGAAAAGATTAATGAGAACCAGGAATCTCTTGAGTTCTACTTGCAGCATCAGTAATGAGGTGAAACTACTGCAGTAAGGTTTTAACAATGTCTAATTTTAAACTGGGCATTAGAGAAAGGAAGATGCCGGACTACCAGGAATTGTTATCCGACTGTCCTGTCCACAGACCTGTAATGCCTTTTAAGCGTTGCGTATTTGTTGAGGCAGCAAACGGGAGCTATCATTCTTCTGTTGGTAAAGTTCCCAGTGGAACATGGCAGGCAGGGTCACTCTCTGTCGGATTCAGGAGGATGCAACAGATGATGGGGCAGAAAGTTACTGGAAGCTCAGTAAGCCAGGACCAGTGCTTTGCGCTCCTGGGAAGATAGCACACACGCAAACAATCATTTGAGGCAACTGCTGCCTAGAGACTTCAGCCAGTTCTTAAATTCCTGTGTTGGTTCCTTGATGCCAACCAACTACTGATGGTCAAAGTCCCTTCACTTAGTCTTAAGGGAAGGGAGGAAGGCACTAACCCCCGAAAACCTACATGTTCTTGAACCTGCATTTCTGTAACTCTCGGCACTGAGACTATTAAGAACCAAATCCCACCACCCAGTCCTAAATGTGACAACGCTCCTGGTGATGCACCTCTGTGCTTCCCCGAGGATTTTCCACAACAGCTATCTTACCTCTGTGCGAGCTTTAAGTAATGCCCCGTGTCTTTCTGTATGATTTCTTTGCTTCTGGGATTGGCACAACACATCATTAGTACTTTCCCATGCCAGTTTTAGCCAGTAGACATGAAGATCTTTCTTCAGGCGCCTGAGTCTTAGAGGAAAATAAACAGGACCTCTTTATGTACTGCTACAGCCACATCCATGGGGCTCCTGCATGCTCTTTTGAGGCAGTGTTAAAGTTGTCAGATTGATTGTTGTATTGGGAAGCATCTGTTGCTTCTGGAACAGGTACAGCAATACGGCATATGGTATAGGATTGATAATTTGACTTTTTTTCAATAAACATGAATGGTGTTGCAGACCAAGCCAAAGGGGAGAAAGAAAAATGAAAACTGTTCTAAGGGCTTAGTATGTTCTTCTCCATCAGGTGCTGCTGAAAGTGTGCAGGCTAAAGCTATGAACTAATCAGGTGATACAAGGTGTATTAAATTCTCCAGTCAGCTAGACTGGCTGCTTAGGCCAGAGACGTGCTGGTTTTTAACCATTGTCTGTGTTTAGAAGTGCTTTCTTGGAAGCCATCATGCTAGGAAAGAGGTGGTTTCTTTCACTGCCTCCCTGAGAAATATTGGTATCATTTTTCTAGTATGCAACTACTTGCAAATGTTTGGGAGCGAGCTGGAGACAGCACAAAGCCCAAGGGCTCAGGCTCTTATTTGAGGCTCTGGAACCAAAATAGAAGTTGAAAGAAAACACAAAATGTGCACAGTGATGCATGGGTTTTATGGTAGATCCTGAAATGGTGGAGGTACCAAGGTGATAGAAGGAAGGACTTCTGCATGGAGCTCCTGTCAAACCACTGGACCAGAGTTCAATTTTTGAGTAAACTCAAAAAAATTATATAAATTTAAGTAAAATGAAAAACTGGTGACCACAGCTTCACTGGCATGTTGCTTTCTAAGTGTTAATTTACAGATTTTTATTTGAAATGCTTTACCAGCTGAATGAGTCCGAGTAGTTTTATTTCCAAAACTAGATGAGGTACCTGCCAGTTCTATTCAGAGAGTGTACTTGGAGGTGCTTATTGAAAGGGGAGTATCTTTGAGAAATGCACATTTTTAAGCTCTGCCATCACAAAGTATAAATCAAATCATGAGTTTCTCTTCATAGTAACCTGAAATACTGTCTGAAGTGCACATCATTGTCCTTTTTTTTGTCTCATTTAATACATAAATGAGCACAGGCACACAATCTGGGAATGTTTTTTGGTTCCCACCTGTATGCTTACTAGTGTGGCAGAGAACCACAGCGGTCATGTTCACATACCTGCAGTAGTGGAATTAAGTGTGACTTACGTTCACTGCTGAATGAGCAGACAAATCTGTGGCAGCCTGCTCTGTTTGACAGCATACATGTGATAATTGCCTTACAGAAAATCTGATAACAGGTCATGGTGTCATATGAAGTTTATAGCTTCAGTGGTGAAATGACTGCACGGTTTGTTTGATGGGTTGCATCTCATCAATACAAGTGGTACTCAGAAACGCAATTCATAAAAAGGTGGACTGCACGAGTTATTTTCTGGCTCTAGAGGAAAGAACAAAGTACTAGAGAACACTGCACTAGATACCTTATTGCTTCTCTTTTCTAGGTATAAAGAGAAGATTTACCCTGCATTTTTTAGTAGGGCTTTTAATTTTTTTCAGCAATCACGCTGCTTTTTAGTAGTATAAGAAAAATAATCAGGAAAAGGTTAAAAAAAAATAATTAAAAATTCTGCCTCCTACTATGAGGAAGTTCACAATCTGTCAAACACAGCACCTCTTCTGTTTGTGGTGTCCCCAGTGGCCAGTTAGCAGAGAGTCCTGGGAAGTAGCAGAGTTTGAAACAGTCCTGACAGTCCCACTCTACATTTCCTTCCAAACGAACTGAGAGGAGGAGGAAAAATACTGGTCTCCAGTTGCTACAGGCTGTTCAGCATGAGCGGTATGTGACCCTTCCGGGATGAATGCCAGAAATAGGACTGTTGGGAGTTGCTCTTTGCAAGTATGACTGGGTCTGCTGCTTCTAAAACTTGAAGCAGACAATCTTTAAGTGAGCTAGTATCAGGAAAGCAGAGATGACAGTTTAAAGGGGCAAAAATGAAAATCCAAATGTGGTTTGGAAAAAGTTCTGCAGCAGAGAGCAGGAATGCCTGATTGACTGCCATACTCATGTGCTTCTAAATAGTAAATCTGATAGCACAGGTTGAAGTTTTTGCTCAGTGTTCCTCAAAATACTCGTCTCTGTTCCCTTGGTTTGGACATTCTCACATCTCACCACCGGCTCTGGTGTAAAAACCATTAGGCTACTGTCTGCAACACACTGGTTCTCTGGAGTGCCGTTTCACTATTGCTCCCCCTTCTGTTTTTATCAAAGGCAGGCAGTTTTTCACAAAAAGTAATCCTTCACAAATGCAGCCAGAATATATTAGACCTCAAACAGGTAAGCAGACTTTCTAATAACTTATGATCATTTTGATGATATTAATGCAGGTCATATGATTATTCCTGACACAAGGACTGCCCTAATAATTATTGTCTCTTACAGAAAGAGGAACACATGGAATATTTTAGGCAGCCTGTAACAATACAGAATACATATAGCACTGTTCTTCCTGAAAGGACCTGGAATAGTCAGTGATAGCAGACTGCTGCCCAGCACAGGTATTTTGTTTGTACAGGTATGGATGTACAAGTGGAAACCCAATGGGCTGTCCTTTTGTGTCCCAGTTATCTTCTTATATGTGGCAAGAGCGAACATAAGACTTTGTAAAGGAGATTGGTACCACAAATGAAGGTACAGCTCCTGCAGCCTTTTAAAAGATGCCTAGTCTTGTGCATAGCACAAGAGAAACAACTGTTCTGTCTATACAGTTTGCTCACTTGTCCTGTTTAACTAACTGTGAAGACGACAGTTTGGAGGAAAGGAGAGGTTGTTAGGAAAAGAAAATAGGTATTTCTGGTTTTAATGATTACAGGATAATGTATTCATTCTTAAACGTGAGAGTACAGAACTAAAATACAGGAAAGATGTGACTATATCCTCCTTCCAGTGCTGAAAAGGATGTCAGCTTTTCTTCCCCAGTCCTTGGTCTCTTCGTTTCCTCCTCTAAGGTTTAGCAGATGTACTCTGCATAGCTTCCTCTCTCCATTGAGCTTTCTTCTCCAAGTTCATGCTTGTAAGAGATTCGTGCCTTTTTATAGCCTACAACACAATGACAAAGCAAGAGCAGAAAGTATCACCTCAGGGACCACACAGATGAAACTTGAATCAGTAGTTTACAAAACAGCTGGCCTATCCCTACCAAGGCACAGTTGTGTCACCTTTAATGCCAGGAAGGGAGAGGGTTAAAATAAAACATCCATAGACTATTTTGGCTTAAACTCTTTACTTCTCTGGGAATAAAACCTTTTTGTTGAGGCACTAGCTGGTCAGTATTTAAGACTAATCTCTGGTCTTCAGAAGTACTGGAAAGAAATCAGAAGTTAAACATAATAGATTCCAGCTGCCGTGAAAACAAGGGTCCCAAAGCAGCTGTCCTCTTCTCTGGCATTTGCATTCATACTACTCCAATGTAAGAGGAAAATGCTCTGGGAATTGTGTTTGATCTCTTCTGCTAAAGCCAGGGAAAAACCTTTTCACTGTTTCATTTCAGAGTGCTGCATCCTTTTCATTTTGATAGGGGAATGCTGACAAGTAGAAATGTCACTTGACCCTTCAGTAGTTCACAGTGCTGGGGTCGAGACTCACTTACTAGTTTTAAGGTTTCTCTAGATCACTTAGGAGTCTATAGAAACAAGATCTGACTATTGTCATTGGAAGCATTGCTTCAGAGAAAGGCAGCATACAAATAAGGTTCTGCCACGTAGATGCTTTAGGCTCAGGGTTTGCTGCTTCCAGTCATCCTTAATGTAGTAGACTCTGTTTGTTACCACTGTTTTTTATCAAAAGCAACATGACAATAAGCTGCACAGATTATATTCCTTGACTTTGAGACTAATGCTGCTGAGGGGCTTTAGCCTGGCTTCAGTACACAAAAAAGCGCTCCTTGCTTCTTTACAGAAATGCCACAAAGTTAATAGTTCACCAACTGTGTTAAAAAACACATAAAATTAAGGCATGAGTAACCTTTGCTGCACTTGGAATCTTAAACTTTACATTTCCTCACTTCATATGATGCAAATTAAATCATAGACTGAGTTCTGTCATGTGCTGAACTTCTTTGATATCTTGCCAAATTCTATGCAAGTGAAGGACACTCACCATCTACGGGACTTGGGAGCTTTTCCATGAAATAGTTTTTTGATTCAGCAAACAATAATAATTTGAGAAAAGTTGGTCCATTCACCTAAAGGAAGGCTATTTTCTAATGCAATTAAAGGGCGCAGAATTATTACTGACCCCACTGTTTAAAAAGACTTTGAGAATTCTCAAGTCTGTGGAGAAACATACCCATTTGTGATTTCCATGATCTTGATTCTACAAATGTTGCAGCATGTAGAGAGAGGCAGTGAACCCCATCGGCCCAAGGAGCATTCACCTGCCTACCAGATCCTCACAACAGAAGGTACTCCTTCCTTTCAAACTCTCGCAGTCCATCAGCAAAATTCAAGAGTTAAAACAGCACAAACTAAAATTAAGTATTGCACTGAGAAAAAAAAAGACTTTTTTCCTTTTAAAGGATGCATATGCAGTCTAACAGTGACATCACCCTTTTCTGACTTGGAAATTAATCAATGCGGGTCACTTCTGGGGAACCAGGAGGACTTCTTTTTAATTTTTGCTCAGTGATAAAGTGAAAAAAACACCACCACCAAAAAACCAAACCTAAACAGTACTAACAATCCATAGGAGGAACTAAGGATTTTACGTGAAGATTGATTTGCACTCACCAGCCAAAAATCTGTGCTTACCTGCTTCCCTTTAATCACCATGACTATGCATCCCAATATTGTCAAGGCAATCATGACATAGCTGAACTTCACACGCAGCGTGGTCTTTGCTGCTCTGATTGTTTCAATCCTCAAGAAATAAAAGAACAGACTCATTATCAGAGACCCAGATAAACCATTTGGCTAATCGTTTGATTTCTCCTGGCATGCTATCTTTGTAATCTGGTATAATGCTAACCATAGCCGGCTCTTTTCACAAAAAAGTTTTACAAGAATGGGAAAGGCTGATCCCCAGCTACCTTGGGAGGAACTTGGTCACAAAGGAGTTCCTCTCAAAGTTGGAAGCAAACCCAGTACTTTTAACTTTGGGTTACAATGCTGCCTTTCTAGACCACTTGACCACAATGCAGAGGAGGAAAGCTACAGTACATAAATATGTACGTTCACTATGGGGAGAAGAGAAAAAGGAAAGGGATATATTTACTAATAATCCCCTCCTAGAGGATTTGATAGTGCTATAGATTACACACTAGCTGCTGAATGTAGTACTTCTCAGAAATTCTGAGTAGCATTTGGTAAAAGACCAATGGTTACCACTTCCCTCCTGCTAGAGTAAATAGCCTTAAGGTAATAAATTTTCCTAAGAAACTAAGGAGGCACAGGCACTTGTATGCTTTCCAACATCAGCGTGGACAGAGTTCTCTTTTAATTTTTTTTTTATTATTATTTTTTTTTACTTCAGGGGGCTTATCTAGCCACACCAGTAGCTATACCACTCCTCTGGGAAATCTATTGCCTAGTCTACTGTTACCTTTAAAAAACCAGAAATCTTCCACAAGGAGAGTATCACTTATTGAAGCCTTCCAGCTGTATGTGTGATGAGTCAAAACAAAAAGTTGGGATTAACTCTGAAGATCATTCTACCCAAATTACATTTCAGTTACAGCAAATTTAAAGTTCCTATTAGAGATACCAATGCAAGAAGGGCCAATGAAGCATAAAGCTTTTACACGTATTTTCCACAATAACCAAAGACCTATACTCAATATATTTAACTCTCCTTGCCGAATTTAGAGCACTTGACTCCCCTTCTCAAGAAGGCCTAATAGCCTCACTGAGTAAATCTGGCACGTTATAAAATTACAGATGACTAGGAGAGTATCAACATCATGTGATGAAAGAATAAGTGCATCAAACTAAGTAATTACACCCTAAAACTAACATGGATAGTAGATTTAATGGAACTGGGAAGTTACTGGTGTAGACAAACATGAGTGAATATGGAATCTTTTTGCCACATTTTGACCCTTTTACTTGGAAGAAAAAAAAAGATACCGAAGGATCCACGATAGTTCAACATGATGAATCACATAAGACCTGAGAACTGAAGAGTTCTGTTGTTTTTGAGGAGGAGGGCAAAAGGGATTTGATCACTGTTCTGGAGTATTGATCCAAGTACAAGATTTCTGGTCATAGGGAATATGTCCATCTACCATGAAACTAACAGTTAAATTTAGCTTCCAGGTTATTTGTTTTTGCTAATAATCTGTGATGAACAACTTGGGTGCAGGCTGCAATTAAGCTGAAATGCACAGAAGTAGGTTTTAAAAACTTTATTACTTAATTTTTGAAGTACCTTGGATGTGTTAGCATATACAAGAGGAAAAGGTAGTTATCTGAACACAATTTGCATTTTAAATCAATTCAGTGGCTAAGATTAATGTTTGCTTAATAAATTAGTTACTTCTGATCACCACATCTTGTGAGATTAGAATTATATATCACAAGCCCTTACAACCCACTCTTAATTCAGCTTAGAACAAGAAAACAAGTTTTTGTGCTTTTATAGTTCTCAATCGCCTTCTCAGCTTTAGCTGAACAATTTGCCTAAATAAAACCAAGAATTCCCTATGCACTTGCAAAAATGGTCAGCTTTTATCAGAAGTTGGTTTGTCCTTTCAATAAACAATTGAAATTACTTCAATCACTCTGTTAACTTTGTTTTCTTAAAAATGCTCATAACAAGTGTTTGATATGCAAAAATATATGAACTGACATAATTTAGTAGGTTTTAATAATTTATACCTTTATGTGTTTCAAATGTAATTTTAAGAAAAATGTTTCAATACAAAATTGAAGAATTCATTTTTAACAGAATTTATCCATTGAGATACATTTAGAAAAAACTTAAGATACATGGGTGGATTTTCAACTCCTATACTGTGCGTCCAAACAAATAGAATATCTTTAGAGGGCAGCTACATAGTTTGCTTACTCAAGTAGTACAAGATTTACTCTATCTTTTTAATTTAAATACATACATACATTTAAAAGCATTGCAAGCACATTTTAAAAGATAATTATACTACCACCAGGAATGTGTTTCAAACTAATAATTGCCTGTTGTTAAGTTTGATCTTCATTTTAGACAGGCAAACCAGAACATCCGGTTATATTTTCTTCTCTTCACACAGGGCAAAGCACCAACGTTTGGACTCCACCAGAAACAGGGAAATTTTGATTATATACATTTTTTGTTAGGGAGCCTTTCCAATGTTTTTTAGTTTAAATTCCAGGAGTAAAGAAAGTTGGCCCATGCCCTCTAGACATTAATTAAAAAATATTTCAAATGAGTTTCAGTTATTTTATAGCTATATCATGAAAGTTTCACACAATGGAAGACTGATGTATTAAGGAAAAGCACTAGAAAAAGCTCACACTAATATCTGCAAAAAGTTTTTTTGATTGGGAGAGAAGAGTAAAAATAAACTGATTTGTGATGTTTTTCTAATGAAAAAACTGATAGATGCTGGTCATCCCTTCAGAAAAAAAAAAAGGGATGTATTATCTCAGCAATACAGAATTGCTCAGGTCATCTCATCTAAAAGACAATACACCGAACACAGCAGTGTAAGATTTTTCAGCTGTGAAAACCTGTTCCCTTAAAGAAAAGTTATTCTGGAGTTGCATTCTAGCAACTTATTCCTGCGTAGACAGTGTCTCTTTTACAGCTTCAAAACTGGCACTTACGAGACAGTCTCTGGTATATCCTCTGGTTTTTTGAAATGGCCTGCCCACAACAAAAATCTTTTCTCCCAGTCTGTAGGCTTGTGTCCAGGCACCCTCAAAGGAGACCGACCTAAAAAAAACCCCAACAAAACACACAAACAAAACCCCCCAAAAAACACCAAAAACAACAGTTACAGAAGCTGTAATGAAACCACTTAGGGTGAGCAATGTAGAATTTTAGGTATGATTGCTAGAATTGGTTAGGGAACAAAAAATGTATCAGTCAGATTAACAAACCTGTAATTATGGATTAAACTGAGGCCGTGTAAGGAAAGTCAAATCTTGCCCGAGACCTCTATATTTGTAGCTCTAAATTTGTGGAACCTGCTCCAGCATCTAAGGTTCCTAAACTGCTGTGAGATGACAGTTTTCCTATTACATTTAAATTAGTTTAAAAAAAAAATAAAGGAAATGGAACTGCTACAGAAAAGCCAGTGTGCTGCACCATTGCATCACAGAATGTTAACTTTTCCAGGGAGTGTAAGATTTTACTTTATCTGGAAGGATAAACAAACATGACCATAGGCAAAGATCAGTCCCCTAATTTTCAGCTTAGCCTTTCAAACTCCATATAAAAAAAGCATTCAGAATGTAGTACAGGAAGGTTTCCCTACATATTAAAATCTAGAAAGTGCAGAGAGACAGCTTTCCCCCCCCCCCCCCCCCCCACCTTTTTAAAACAAAAAAACCAAATCCAAAACACTAACCTAACAACAGGAGGTATCCTCTATGGCTGTGTGTTGCCTCATGGCTTCATGAATTATCTAGGAAGTAGGGTGGATAGACAGTTTGCCGACACCACTAAGTTAGCCCTCTTCTTTACGTTTCTGACTAAGTGCAAAGAGCTGTGGGGCTTCAGAATCCCGAGTCAATGAGATGGCCAGTAAAACCCCATGTATATAAACAGGAAGGAATTCCAGTTCACATAGAAATGACAGACTCTAACCTAA
Organism: Balearica regulorum gibbericeps; assembly: GCF_011004875.1. Taxonomy (NCBI): domain Eukaryota; kingdom Metazoa; phylum Chordata; class Aves; order Gruiformes; family Gruidae; genus Balearica; species Balearica regulorum. The sequence continues at coordinate 86,526,412 of NC_046184.1, forward strand.
CCCGTATTGCTGAGGAGTAAATCCTCAGGGTTTCATAGAGTTTTTGGCAAAATGTTCAGTAACAGTCAGAAAGGGAAAGGGAAACAGCATTACCAGCAATGTTTAGGAACACAGACCAACACAAAAGTGTTATTATGCCATTGTATAAAACCATGACTCCAGCATTTTGAAAAGCATGTGAAATACTGATCTCTCATCTCAGAAACAGCTGAAATAGAATGAGTACAGAGAAAATTGGTAAGGACGACCACAGGTACGGAATGGCCACCATTTAAGAAAAAGTATCACAGACTGAGACCTTTGGCCTGGGAAAGCAGGAATTGAAGCTCCCTTCAGCATGACTGAGGGTACTAGAGTCCTAAGTGACATTGAGAGTGTGGGTTAAAGTGAACAAGTCCTGTTTTAGAAGGGGTACCAAATAAAGGAACATCAGATTGAAAAAAGCACACACCAAATTTAAGAAAAAAAATGAAAAAAACAAGACTCCTTGTTTTCTCACAGCATGGTTCAGCTGAGGAATTCCTTCCCAGAGGATGCGGACGCTAAAAATACATCCACCTTCACGAGACTGGGCAAATTTATGAGAGAAAAATCCAGTGAGGATCCTTGCTATTGCTCATTATTGCTATTAGTCTTCAGAAAACGTAAGGAACCTCCTTTACCGGCCACTACTGGAAACATGACACTGAAGCAGACTGTTGGTCTTACTCAGTACAGCTGCGTTATGCTTTTAATACAGAAGTATGCAAAATGCTTCACATTCATATGCTTCTTGTATCTAGCATCAGTAAGCAAAGAAGGAAACATGTTACACGAACAGAAGTCTCATTAGAGCACCGTAACTGTCATATATAGTGAAAAAGTGTTTCATGGCCTGAGCTTTACCTAAACAACTCCACACTTAAACATGAACCAAGCCAGCGATTCAGACTGACTCGCTCCTGCGGGGCATGGTTCAATTGTGCGAACAGCTGGAGCTGGTTGTACTATGAAAAACTGCAAAAGTATTTTTAGGTCATACAATGTTCCTAAACGTTGATAGTTTACATTGGGGTTGAACTGTTGGTTGTAGAGCACAGTTGAAGAGCCTCAACATACATCAGATAAGATACTAGTGACCTGCTACAAAGTGAAAGCTGTGTTATTGTCACCAGAAGAAATATTGACCCTGGCTTTGTTCAAAATCAAGATCTTATTGCTAACTTTAATGCTCAGTTTTTCAGTCTAAAGATCAGAGTTCCCTCTCACAAAATCAGGGATATTAGCACCTATGTCAGCCAAATTCCTCTTCAGATGACTGCAGCCTGGATACCTAACTATTTTGTGGCATGAAACAGCACGATCTTTATCGGAAACTCTTACTTCTTGGCTGAGGTTTACTTTCTTCCTGGGGTTTAAGGCAAAGCCTTCTGCTTATCTTCGGATCCACTCCTTTAGTCATCCTCAGAATTGAGGGAATATTTCTTCCCAGCAGTTTAACAGCTCTATCTGGAAGAGAAAGTAGATGAAGCAAACGGGCCAAATTTGACTCAGAACAGTAGAAAGTGAGAATGCTATCTTTTAAATGGAAGTGTTTGGTTTTTTTTTTTAAATAAGAGAAAAAAAGAAAAACAACAGGTCCATATCTAATATTATGCAAGAAACACCAGATTTAGGTTGTAACAACCTAACAGCCTATCAAAGAAATTCATATCTGTAAGATATGACTTGAGCTTGCCCATTAACCTTATTTAGAAAAATGGGAGTGCAGGATTAGAGCCTACAGGCAATTTATAAAAAACAATACACATCACAATTTTAAGGAACTTATCTATTCACATGCTTCAGATATACTCTGGACAGTGCTATTTCCAGGACCACACATCAGCATTCTACCAATCTTGTCACATCCCAAAAGCAAGTCACAGACTTGACAGACCCAAGAAAAAAAGCCACAACCCCCCCCCAGAATCTCACAGTATAGAGACACCCACTTTGTAGTGTGTTAGAAGAGGACAGGGCACCTTACATATGAAAACATATCCTCAAGAAAGAGCTTCTAATTCATTAATATCATGAAAAAAAATCTGAGAAAAAAACCAAAATAACTTTGAAAGGCAAAGGGCAATTTAAGAATAAAAATTGACAGGTTTTTTCTTCTATTTTTATGCCAGCTGAAAATTTCTCTCCTACAAGAAACAGTTGCCCTTTACCTTCTAAGCACAATACATTCCAGCTCTGAAAAAAAAATAAATTTACATTTAGAGGCTACCACCCCCAACGAAACCAAACCCATGTCGAGATCTTCAGGGAAGGAAGAAAAAAAAAAAGCATAAATATGTAAATATGTATTTTTTTTTAAGGTCAGCTTGGAGGCCGCCAGGCTTCCAGCGCGAACACCCGTCAGGCACGGACGCTAACGCCGCACTTCTCCCCCGCCGCACCGCCCGGGCGATCCCCGCTCCGCACTCCCCAGCGCACGGGGCCCGGCACCTCCGGGGTCCCGCCGGGCCGCCTCGGGGCTGAAAGCGCCGCTTCGCCCGCAGGGAGAGAGCAAACCGGCTGGCAGCCCCCGCGGAGGTGCGTCAGCTTCCCGCCCTCCCTACCCCGGCGCCTCCCGGGGCAGGCAGTCACTCACCGGCGCGGCCCCACATGGCGCGGCCTCCCACCTCAGCGGCGGTGCCTGCCCGGTGCCCTTCAATGTCACCGCTGGGCCGGCGCCCCGGCCCGGCCCCGGGATTGGAGAGACGCTGCGGAATGCGGGGAACCTCGCCGGGGCCGGGCCCGCCGCGCTGCCGCCCGGGCCCACCTCCGCGGGTGCCGCCGGAGCCCTCCCCGCAGCCGGAAGCGGCGAAGGCGCCCCACGCTGCCGGGGACGCCGGTAGAAATGCCCGGCCGGGGGCCGCTCTGTCAGGGGCCGCCCCCAGTCAGGGCCCACCTCGCTCCGCCCACCGCCCCGCGCGTCATCCCGCCTCTCCCCTCTGGATTGGCCACCGCCGCGGCCCTCGGCCTTTCCAGTATGGCGGCGCCCAGCGGAGCGGCGAGCTGCGAGGACTTCGCCGAGTTCCAGGTAACGCGCGTGGGGCGGGGGGGGGGGGGAAGCCGACGGGAAGGGGGGGGCGCGCGCGCTCCCGCCGCCTCCCGGCGCTGGCGCTCGGTGCGCTCCCGACGTCTCCTAGTAACGCCGCGCGGCCCTGATGGAGCACGCGTCCCGGGGGGGGAAACGGCAGCGAGGTCACCCCTCCCCGCAACGGTCGGGATGCGGCGGCGGCGGGGACGGGGCAGAGCCCTGCCTTCCCCTCACCCCCAACGGCGGGGGCGCGGTGCCCTCCGGCGGGGAGAGGGGAGGGGGGTCCCCATCCCGGAGAGGGGGAGCCCGCGGCGTGGGAGGCTCCATGGGCGGAGGGAGCTCCGTGAGCGCCTTCACGTTGTTTAATGGGGCGTGAAACAGCGCGCGTACCTTCAGCGGTGTGAGCAGGGTCCAGGGCGGCTGAGGTGGTGGCACCTGGCCTGCTTCTTTTAACATCTCGCCCCAGGAAAGGTGGGGTTTATTCCAAGTTTGCCGTTTCGCTGCCGGTTGTGCCCGGTTTCCCGCCTGCAAACGTTAACGGGGCGGGGATGGGGCCCTGGACAGCGGCTCTCGGCCTCTCCAGAGCGCGGGCGGGTTTTCTGAGAGAACCACTGCGGAGTGGGGCCCGGCTGCTGGGGCGGGCAGGGACGGGCGCATTTCGGGGGGATGTTAGCTACTCAGCGCTGCCTAGTTCTCTCCCTCCCCGCTGGCCTTTGCTGCTAGGGAAACTAGTTGGTTTGCAGCGTGTACTGCCCCGTGCAGAAATTGTTCGTTTGGTGGGGGTTTTTTTGCTGTATTTTAGCAATCTACTTAATTTTGTATTAAAAGACTTACTTATGCAAAATTTTTTGCAGTAAGCTTTTCTCAGAGATACAAGCAAATATTTTTATTTGTTTTACTTTTAATACAGGAGTTGCTCAGGGTGATGAGGACGATCGATGACAGAATTGTCCACGAATTAAACACTACGATTCCAACAGCTTCCTTTGTGGGGAAAATTGATGCCGGCCAGACGTGTAAAGAGCTGTACCAGTCTGTGAGTGTGCGCTCCTTCAACTTTCAGCGTGCTTCCTGATGTTTTATGACGTGCAGTCGTCAGTAAAGCGTCCTCAGTTTCTAAGGAAACCACTGCCTTGATATATCATACATAAAGCATGCTTTACGTATCCGTAACTGGCATGCTCGACTTGTCTACACAGCCAAACCACGCACACATAACAGCTACATCAGTTTAAAACCACGTGAGCGACTTGTTCTGCAATGCTCATCCTTCGAGGTGTACTTCAGGCTTCAGTGGATGGCATTAGCCCAGGCCACTTCTTTTTTTTTTAAAATTGGGGCTAGTACACTTTTGCACTCCTTTGCAAGACTCTTGCTCGTGTATCTTTGACTTTTGATCAAGTTGGTAGCTGCTGCTCAAAGCAGTGTTGCTTCCAACACGTGGATTATCGAGTCAAAGGAATTTCTGTAAGCACAGCAATAACTTGACTTTAGAAAGTCTCTCTTTTAAGTTGTAACTGGGAGGGTTTTATTCTCTGCTGAACTAGTTGTTATGGCTTTCTCTCTCCCCCCACTTAGTTGATGGATGCTCACACCAGCAGAGAGAGAATCATCAAAAACTGCATCGCTCAGACTTCCAGTGTCGTGAAGACTCTCCGAGAAGAGAGGGAACAGGCCCAGGATGATGTAGCATTATTAAAGCAACTCAGGAAAGAGCAGACAAAGGTGAGTAGTGGAGCTTTTTAGAGATCACTTAGAGAGGAAGAAGAGGGTATCTTTCCCAAATGAAGACCAGTGTGAGGGAGAGAAGCTGAAGTGGATCTTGACTGAGGCAGTCTTTTCCAAGGTTCTTGTTGGCTGGGTTTGTGAGAACCATTTCCCCTAGCCCTCAAGACAGAGCTGCTTTTATCCTGCAAGTGGAGCAATTTCCAAGATCCTATTACACAAATGCTGTAGAAGAACATGCGTACTTCCCCATGGTGGACTCTAACCTTCACTGACTAACACCACTTAGCGTACAACTTACCTGGGGTTTGCTGAGTCCTTTTAAAATGCTTCATGGTTCATTTTGCCTTTTTGAGATCCTGTAAAACGAGCATATCTGCAAATGGCAAGTATGGGTGCCAAGATGCAAACACCAGAAGATAATGAAATACGGCTTTTGTGTATGTCTCTTGCACCACACAGTTGCGTAGCCTTAAAGCTGTCCCTTTTCATCATCACCCTGAGAAGCATTGTTCTTACGCAGTGTGTTAATTGGAGTTACTGTCCTCTACAAGGAGCTGCCAGGCAACCTTGAGTTTCACTGTGATTAGCTGTGATGTGAACTGTTCCATTGATTTCTCTTCCAGACCTGCTCTGTATGGCTTGTGTTGACTTTTTTTTTCCACACCACATGCTTCCTGCACATACCAAATAAGACTGCTTGCTTACTGCTTTTTTTGCATATGCTGGCTAGGTGCATCTGTTGTGTTCAGCAGTTTAGTGAGCCTTCCTTTGTTGAGGACTGTCTTAACCAGGGTTTCTGAAACAGTGCCTTTGAGTTTCCAATGTAATGGCAAGTTCTTCTCATAACAGCCAGACATCCCACTATTATAGATATATGTATAGTCCTATACCCTGGGTGTGGCTTTCCCCGCTGCAATATTGTAAGACATGAAGAGATGGGTCTTGAAGTTTTGCTTTTGCGGTGCTGAACTACCTGAAAATCCACTTACCCCTATACTTCCAAGAGGGGCCTGTTGCAGCCCCTGTTTCAAAGAGCAGTTGGATGTTGATACAGTTGTAGTAAAAGAGCTTCCGGAGGGGATGATTTGAACTCAAGCATCTGATTTTTTTCCCAGGCATTGAGTGAGTGAACTGTTTTCTTCATGTGCTCTTCAGAGAAGTGCTCTGTTGTGAGCTTGTATTTAAAAAACCACGTAGCAGGCGAGCGGTTTTATTCTTAAAGCCTCGCTTACGGAACTGCTAACAAGCATCCATATTAGTTTGGAAAACTAGAATGGTAGCTTAGTATTTTCTACAAATTTTGTTTGCAGAGCCAATTCTTTAAATCATTTAGTTACCTAGTCCAAAACCTATCACTGAAATGATAGGAGGATCGCAGTGCTAATGTTTAATAATTGGAGGTGATTTCAAATGTTAAAAGCAATCCATGATTTGGAAACATCCCAGAAATCTTTTGATGAGATGACCTCATATATGGACTTGGACTTTATGAGGTGTAGTTGTGCCTTTTTTTTTTTTTTTGGTTCTCTGAGAGTTGTGGTTTTTCTACAACTTAAATAAACTATCTTGACAGATTGACAGAACACATCCTACATTTAAGATTATGCATTTCAAATATATATTTACTTGGTTGCAATACAGATCTGTTTTCTCTTGTTACTTGTGTTTCTCTCATCCTGCTAATGGTACAAATTGGAGGACTTTATCCAAAGTTATTACTTCTGGGTCATCGAATAAGAAAACTTGGAGTAGTGTCAGTCTAGCAGCCAATTCTTTTAATCCACTTACATTAAAACATTGTTTGATTATTGTATTAATTTGTTATCATTTTAGTTTACTTGAATGAAGTATCATAAAATACCAAACCAAATAAATTCTGGAAATCCAAAACATACAGCATAATGATTGTTAGCTTTATCAAGTGAATTAGTAAGGCTTGTTAAAATGTCAAAGTATGTTTTAAAAACAACAACAGCAACAACAAACCCCCTGTATAGCCATGCTGTTTGACACTATATTGCTGTTCAGGTCTGCAATCTAAGGAAAATGTTAAAACAGTAGTTTTGCTTAGGCTTGGTGTCAGAGGCAATTAATGTGACAGTCCAGGTGATTGTAAACCTATTCACATCCTCCAGCAGGAAAAACCTTTCTTTGAACTGCTAAAAAAAATCTGAGTGGTTATTTTATAGAGACTAATCCTGGTCATCTAGACACCTTGTGGATGCTGGATTGTTATTTCTAACAGTTTGGGGTCCTATTGAGTAGGTAAAATTTCATCCAGCAGCTGTATTAGCTGTGTGTGTCTGGACATCTTACTTGGAAGGTTTTTCATGGGATTGCTCTCTTGGCTTGCACCTGTTCACAAGCTTTCCAGTTGGAACCATGTATTTAAAATGGATAAACTCTGATCCTTAGTCTGTTGTGTTAAAGGTATACGTGGAAGAATGACAACTCAAGGCTGCAGAACGCTGGCACTGGCATTCCCCATGCCAAGTGCTTGAATTAAGCATAGTTATTTCTGTCTGTGAAGCCATTAACGTTAATCAGTTAATTGCCAGCAAATCTTGGTGTGCAGTATTTAAGAACGGAGCATTAGTAATCAGGAGCTGCTTCTGCCAGGCTTGCATTGCAAGTCTGCTTTCACCATGCCCCTGCAGACTTCAGTCTACCCCGAGTATCGGCTGAATGGAAGGGCCAGACTTTCAGGGTGATTGCACATCATGCCCTTCAGTTTGCAGCATCGGAGGGCATGCGCACCTGGCACTGGGGTCGTGATCTAGAAAGTTGCAATGCTAGTAAATACTAAAGACTGCAGGGAGGCCTGTTTGACAATAACCTCTTTATCTGTTACTTCCTGCAGTTGAAATTGATGCAGTCGGAGCTGAATGTCGAAGAAGTGGTAAACGACAGAAGCTGGAAGGTACTCAGTCGTTTAAAATAGTGATGATGTTCTGTCCCAACAGACAGTCCTGCACTGGAGGTGTGGGACTGGTGCCTTACGAGGCCTGTTAATTAGAAATAGGTAAGGTCAGTACTGGGTGAAATGTTTCAGATCAGTCGTTTTCCCAACTCTGGATGCAGAGCTCAAAGGTTTTTGGTTGCACTGCAAGGACAAGAAAAGTGTCTGATTTAGGGGGCAGAAAGGACTGTGGAGTACTCCCTGTATAGATCCCTTTCTCCTCCTTGCCCAGTGGCTAAGGACTTTGTAGGCTTTTCCATGGTGGCCTGTCTGAAAAGCTTTGCTGGGTCTCTAACAATGTCAGAGGGATGAGTCTTTCAAATTTGACTGTGTTTGGTACTGATCACACTTCTGAGCAAGCAGAGGCTGGAGGAGGGTGGAGCTGTAGAAGGTGAACCTTTTTCTGATGGAGCTTCTGCAGGCCTGGGCTGATGCTCCCTGGTGTAAAGAGCACGCTTGCCGTTGCTCTGCTGTGTCAACAGAGGGGGCAGATCACCCTCTGGATTGATGGCCCCAAACACTGTTGTTATAAAGTGATCTTAACACTGAGCTTAAATTCTGAGGTGGCTGTATTCTGTCACTGCAGCATTTCACGTCTAGCATCCTTTTCTCATTTGTTGTAGCCTTTAACAGCTTTCAATACTGTATAGAGGATCTCTTTCCCTCTCTAAATGCAAAAAGGATTTTTGCAAATAGCTAGTACTAGGTGCAGTTCCATTTTTAATCTCTACTTTAAGATTTTAGTCCTCTAGATTGCATCAGCAGAAATGCAATAAAGTTTGTGTGTTCTTGGAGGTCTAGTCACCGCAATACAGCTCAGCGCAGGCTGATTAGACGACCATCTACACATTTCTCCAGGTATGCTCTGCTGTCAGTATTGCCTCTCTACTGTCTGAAAAAGCTATTCATGCTCTGGACCTTAATTAATTTAAAGTCAGCTCAGATATGACTAAGCAACACTACAGCCTTAACAACATGCTGCAGACCACCAGTGGCAAACATTTTATGGCAAGTCTGCTATCAGTTTTATTTGAAAGGGGTAGGGGGGAATACCTGCGTCACGCTATCTCCATTCTGAAGCCCAGAGCTGGCACCAAAGTTATCACTAATGCCAGTGATTTTCTGTAGCTGCACTAAGCTTTTGCTAGTGTCAGAAATGTCCATATTTTCCTGGAGATGGAGAACATTTTGTTCATAAGTAGTGAGGTATGCATGGTGCAGGGGTATCTTAGCCTGCTGGTGTTTAAAATAGGGCTGGAAGAGAAAAGTGTTTCAGGGTTTTATCTCCAGCTCTGCTATTGTCTCTGTCTGAATATAGGCATGAAGGGCTCATTTAGCTGCCTGTAAAAGTACGTCACTGAAGGAATTAGACCCAGTCATAGTTGTAGACCATATGCAATTTCTTACATTGAAGTGGTTATTGGTTTGCAGGTGAAGACCTCCACTCTATTTTACTGTTGTAGACTTTTAGTTGGAAAGTAGATTTACGTATTTACATTAACCCTAATGAACTGAAAACTGATTGGAAAAATCTGATTAGGAAACAAAGTTATTTTCAAACACTTACTCTGTAGTTGTAGCAATAGTGGCATACAGAAAGATGCTGCTTTATAGAAATGCATGTGGCAGAATTTTGTTTGGCTAGTACCGAACAGGGAATTTACTTCCAAAGCAAGACACTTGCATTAGTCTCTGTACAGCACCTCCACACTGGCATTTATCGTTGGAGTGTTTTGCATTAACATGTAAAACCCCAGCTAAATCAATCTTCTGCATAGTAACATGAATGTTAATGTTTTTCAGGCACTGTTTTTCCTGTCTGAAAAATGAGAATAGCACTACACAGGTAGACCGATGGAGTTAGTTGGCCTGAGTAACATGCTGAGATCTCTGGGTCAATGATGCTAAAAGTGGGAAGCAGTGTTAGTAAGATTGCAGTATTGTTCCTTCTTCCATAGGCTGCAGAGGTACTGTTAAAGACGCTTTAAAAGTTTGCATGATAGCAAGTTGGATGCTGCAATTTTTTTGATGTGGTGTTTGATGCAAGAGACCCTTACAGTGTTTTAAAGTGTATTTCCAATACCCTTTAAGACATATATGCCCTTAAAATGTCTTTGACAGAAAATGGACAAAAATGGTGCAGTTTGCGTAGTATTAAAATGCTTCTGAATGGGAACCCTTTGTGGCTCTTAATTTCTACAGTTTCCTTCTATTGTTTATCTGATCTCAGGCTTTTACATACTCTTGACTCTTCCAGAGGTGTCCATTGCTTATGGTAATGTAGCGGGACAGGCTGTGTGCGTGTGAAAGAAACTATATCACAACTTTTGTTTCCTGCAATATGAAGCGGTTTCTAATACATTTCTGTTTATTAAAGTAAATTAAATCTGAAAATAAGTTGAAAATTACTCAAAAATTGTTAAGAATAAATGCTAAAACTAATGCATACTGCAAACGTCACTTTTGCTGAAGGTGCCATAGGGTCTGAACTCTGCATAAGGAGATCAGCTGTAGAAGTAGAGTTTAGGAAGATATGATTTAAAATAATGTATTTATACAAAGTAATGCATAACTTCCCCAAACTACAAGACCGCTCACTTTGCAAGTGAAGCCAACAGGAGAGTTCATGAAACTTGACATCTTGAAGATCACAGGCATTTGAATCTGAAAAGTCTATGGACAGTTTGGCAAAGTATGCTCTTGCAGGAGTGCTCGTGGGGGAGTGGATAACAGCCAGTGCCTCAGCTTGGTGCTAGGTGGTGCTCGTGTCACTTTTCAGGACACGCACTCGACAAAGTTTGAGCCAAAACGATAAATAACTAAATCACTTGTAAACAGCACCTGTAACTTTGGTGTGAGCCTACGTGTTGTGCTTTTGATTCAGACTGCCTTACTTTAAATAGTGACATTTATTGGCCTTCCTCGGGGTAAGCAGTCTTCTTGACAAGGCCTGCAGTTCAAGCTAAATGAACATGATCTTCAGTCTCTAGTTCTGTGTGCTAAATTTTACCCAGAGAAGGTGCCAGAGGTGAGTGAGGTGAGAGCAGTGTGCCCTTTGCGATAGGAGATCTGGCAACATCAGCACCTGCGGTCAGATAACTGAAAGTGTGAACACTGCTTCCAAGAGCCCTTGCACGTCTTTATAGCTGTCGCAACGATGTAAAACACATTTGTTCAGGAAACAGAAGAATACAGTGTCCAAGTTTGAATCCCAGATTGAACTTAACAGAACATAGCTGGTCAGGAGCCTTCCACTGATAAATTTCCCTCCTTCTTTAAAAATAAATAAATAAATAAATAGGCATCATCATCATCATCATCTTTGAGGATAACAGACTACCAGGATTCTAAGCCTGCCTTACCTGAGGGAGAACACTTTTAGTGCTATGCAGTGCCTCAGCATCAGGCTGCAAATTTTGGATTCACTAAAGCAAGGAGACAAGGTGTATGGAGACAGATGCCTTGGTAAGTACCATTTATTGGTACAGCAGGGCTGGGCAGCTTGAGATGGGTGCTACGTGAAGAGATAGTTGCTAGCTCTGAACTAGCTCTGAAGTTCTGATCATCTCCTGGATGAGGGCTGATTTGCTTTTGCTCTTCTGTTTTGGTGTCTCAGGTATTTAATGAGCGTTGCCGAATTCACTACAAGCCTCCGAAGAGTCAATGATGTGGGGTATTGTCCATCAAGGTGGTCCATAACCATGAGAGCCAAACTGGAAAGAGACCTTGGGTGAGCTGTATTGGGACCCTCCAGAACCAGTAGAACCCAATCTCGTTTTGTTTTGGACCTACTTAGCTGAAATTTCAAGGTTGAAATGATTCTCCTGTAATTAAGAGAAAACAGCTCATCTTTTGTACAAAATATGTGAACAAATGAGTTTTATAGTATTAAAATAATTTTCAAATGGAATGCGAAACTGGCATCTTTCTTGAACTTTTTCAGCTTCAGCAGTCCTAGAGGGGAAGAAACAGTAAAAACCAGCTCTGAGCAGGGAGGACATGGCTCTCCCTGAACTGATGCTTGCCAAACTATCAGGGAACATGGTGTGTTTGCGAAAATAATCTACTAAAATCTGAAAGGAAATAAAACTTGCAGAATGATCAGCAAGTGTAGGTTCAGCATCCCTGAAAGTAAGAGGCTACCAGTATTGTTCTGAACTACTCAACTCTAGAACTAGCGTTGGTTCAGAGCTGCATGCAGATACAGGTTTGACATTCTTCCCACCATGCTGACAGGGAGCATCTCTTGCACACTGTCCTTTCATCTGTGTTACCAAGTTCTGGATTTTTTCTTTAAATAGGGAACATGGTGTCAATTAAAACCACTTTGAATTGGAGACAGAGATATGTCTTATTCAGGAATGAGACAGTGAACTATCCCTATTTTGTACCTCCTTCTGAACCTTTAAGATTAATTCTATAGTTGAATTGCATTTGAACTGAGAAAATAGCTGTGCATACCTGATCTTGTTGATTCTGGCCATAGTGTTGTATTTAGAAAGCTTAACTGCAGCACCCTTGCAGTAACACAGCATTTAAAAGCAGATGAGGAAGGCAGAATTGCTGTAATTACACCTGTATTTTTTACTAACTCTAATTAGCTGACAGTCAAATGACAAGGTCTGTGTGGTTGCCAGCTGTTTTTATTACTTAGTGATAAGTCTTTAAGAATCATTGAACTTGAGCAGAGCCTTTAAAATACAGGCTCCATCTTGCAAACACTTTCAGTTACAGCACCTAAATGACTATATACTCTCACATCCTTAAAAGCTGTGTGTATATGGGGGATGAGAAGTCAATGGAGGAATGTACCTGTGTTGCTGAAAGCTGGCAAAAATCTGTGCAGCATCATCTGTTTTATAGTTGTTTGTCCAGTAGAGACTTGAACTACTTGGTGGCCTTTATTTTTTAGGCAGCAGAGTCATTTAGTCTCAATTTTCTTTGAGAATGACGCAGAAATATATTTTAAGTCTTTGAGGATGTAAATCCTAATGTTGAAACTTCATTTTTTCCCCTTTTTTTCCCAAGGTACTGCAACTGCTCTAAGCAGAACTTTACTCCAGTTGGAGCGCTCGTCTCACTTTTGAAGTATTCTCATTGTTTTTCTGCAAGTCTGAAAGCAGAAAACATGTTTGTTCTTCAGCTGTTAAATTCTTATAATTGTTTATCCTCAAAGTGGAAATAAAATACTGCTCAGAACTGTGGGCTGAGTTGCCAGTAACCTAATTTCCACAGGAGATGGTCCGCTAATCAGATGTTGAGAACAGTTAGTTTTGATTTCAAAGTTGGTACTTTAATACTGACCTATAATATAGGTGTCTAAAATCTTTGTTCTGTTCAGGGCCTGGGTCTACAACTGCAGAGACAAATTGCCCTTTTAAGCCAGTTGTATGATAGAAACTTCTGCCAGCATGTATGGAGTTGGCATCAATACTCTTGAAATCTAAGCTTGTATTGTATTTCTGCAGAAACTAGAGATTGTAATGAGAATTAATCACTGTCCTCCTCTAGCCATCCAGATGTTTGCTCAGCTATTGTGGGAAAACTTCATATAAGCAGATGCTGTGAAACATGACCTGTGAAATGGATGTGATACATATGCAGATTTTTTTTTTTTTTTTTTTCAGTAGCCCAGCTTAGCATTTGTTATGAGAAAACTGTGGAAAAAAAAAAAACCCAACCCAACCCCAACATAGCACTATTTTTTATTTGAATATAAGGCCAAACATGTAGATCTATACAAACCTGTATATGAAAAGCTTCTGACACCATAAGACAACTTCCAGGTCCCAAACATCCCCTCTTAGGGTGTTTGCAGCTTGTATACAGAGAGTTGCACTAAGAAGTTGAATTACTGTATGTAGTTTGCTCTGAGTACAGAGGGATATCTCTTACAGTACATGGCAAATCACACGGATCAGAGGCTGTTTGAATCTCGCTGTTGAACTTAGTGGAACATTAAGGTGAGTAACGGGAATTGCATGTCATGCTTTGGGGCACGGGGAAGGAGAAAAAGGCTTTGCTGTTTTTGTGAGTACTTCTGTCTGTGAAGTGGGATGTTTTGTGATGGTATGTAAATGGCATTGGTATGAGCTGTGGGCCTTACTAAACAAAGGCAGGTAAAATCTCTGGGTTACTGACCCCTGTCCGTTCTAGGATCATGCCTAGTCTGCGACTGAATCCTGCTTCAACTTTACCATCAAGGTAGTCACAAAATTACTGTGCTCCTTGGTGTTGTATGTGAATCAAATAACGGACCCCACAAATACCAGGATTTAATCCTTTTCCTGGTTCTAACTATTTCTGCAAGTAAAGGCACTTGAACAAAAAGCACAACTGATGCCCCTACCCAGAGTCTAGATCTGCAGGTGGCTTCCCCCTCTGCTGGGGCTTTCCCATTGCTTGGAAATGGTGAATATACGTGGGTGGAACCCAGTTCCTTGGAAAGCCCTCTCAATCCTGTGCTCCTTTACTTCCTTCTGTGAAACAGAAAGAGGTGTGTTTTTCTGGCACTCGGTGCTGTTGTCTGCTGCAGCCTGTTGGCACTCGAGACTGTTGAAATAGGTAATCTCATTACAGCATTTTGTAAGGATAGAATTTGGCTGTCTCAAAGCAGACTGAGGGGAAGAGGCTTTTTACTGGTACCATGGGCTCGTCATAGGCTAGGATATGATAACTTTGTGCTGCTGAAGTTCAGGTTTCTATTAATCCTAGTTGATGTACAATGTCAGAAATCTTTTGAAATCAGGGTGGATAGCAGGATGGGAAACCTTCTTTGCAGATCAGCATGTTGAAAGTCAAAGCTGTTGTAACTGTAACGATGACGAGTAGATCCTTGATTGGTAGAGGGAGGGCTGCTTTCCTTTGGCAGCCCTTCAAATTTGGTGCAGACCATGTGTCATTTCATCCAGTCACAATTACGTGTCTTGTCACTGTGAAACCAGAAGACTGACCTACTGACTTAGCTTTCACAATAATTTCTACTGAGGTGGCTTAATTTCTAGCTTAAAAATAACTCATAAATACATAACCCTGGGGTTTGAGGTTTTGTTTGTCTGTTTGCTTTCTTTTGTTACTGTACTGGTGTTGTTATTGAATACAGCTTCTACTTCTTAAAATTGCTTGTACAAGACCAGAGAGGAGTGGCCTGCAAGCTTTAAAGATTTGTTTCATTACTGGAATAGTACATAGTGAAAGATGTTACTCACCTTTAAAACCGTAAAGACTCCTAGTGCTGTCCTCCTAGCACAGATTCTCCACATTAACAGCAGTACAGTTACGTGAAGAGAAATTGCCAGCTGTGTGAATGGTGAGTGTAGGCTGGAATGGTAGGTAGTATCAAACTCATCTCCAGTACTGAAGTGGAGACACTCACTAGCTTGTTGATGTTGGGCAAGAAATGGAATGGGGACAGCTGGTCTTTTCAAGGCAATGTTCCAAATGCTGTTTCATTACATCCAAAGCTTAATAGAGAGAGGTGTAGATGAGGGTTGCCTAGGATAGTCTGTTGCCACTGGTCATCATTGATAGTAGGTCTGTGAAACAGCAGCATTTCAAAGTGACTTCATGAACTATGTGTGCAGGATGAGTACTGCATGCCAGTCTTGGAAATATCACTCCCATGGAAAGAAAACAGACTGATTGGCCTGTGTAAACTTCAGCATCAGCTTGCTGACAATTAGCATTGATTTCCCTTCCATAAAACTCTGTGCATTTGGGGCGGGGGGAGTTCTTATGCTTTGAAGTAAAAAAATGGAAAACCCAGAAATATGGAGTCCAGTCCAATGAATGATTTCCATGCAACTTTAATGTCTTGAGTTTCACACCTACAGTATTTGCAAGATTATAAATTAACCCTCTTAGTCTTTGTGCTCAGTGTATTTCTTACTAATCAGAATCAAGAGTTCTCCAGAGAGGTAGTGCTGCCTCGGGAATCTTATCAACATCCCTTTCCAGGGGAGTTAGTGAGATATGCATCCTGATGAGTGCAGAAGCTTATAAAATATCCTGGTTTAGCACTGGTGCTGCATCATTGTTGGATGCATTCTGTGGCTTCTGGCCTCAGTAAGGTGAGCTGGCTCTTCCAGTTAAGTTAGCTCATCTGTCCTGCTCTGTGAATAAGATGCATGGTAGCAACATGGTGGAAGATGATCACCATTTGAATCAGCAGGGTGCTGTGCAAAAAAAGGAGATTGAGCTCATCAGCTTGAATTGTCATGAACCCCACAGATTGGGCTGTGAGAAACTTCTCAACTGGAGTGGTGAATTTGGAGAAGATGGCAGACTTTCAGCTTTAACACTCCCATTCCCTTTATTCCCAAGAACTGGAAACATTTTTCTCTTTGTTCAGAAACACGTTGTCTCGGGACAACTGTTTTTTCCACAAATCATCCACTCCCATAACACTGCTGCCCAAGTTTGGGAAATTTTGTAACGTCCTTATCAGTAAGCTGCTTTTACCTTGATCCGTATGCTGTTGAGTTTAGGGCCCTTCCAGCCCCAGTTTCTCAATCTCAGGTCCTTTGTACCAAGAACAGGCCTTGAAGTTAGGTATGAACTACTTGTTTACAGTCTGTTGCATCACTTGTCATCAGTGAGGAGGGTCAGTAGGCTGGTTAGGACACTGACAAGTCTGTGCTACACAGTCACCATTGCTGTGGCCATGAACAGGCTTGTTTGTAGCAAATTCCCTAATGCTAATTCCAGCAGAAATGCCCATGGCCCACGTGCGGCACACATTCTCATTTCAACCCCTCTCCTGTATGCACCCCTAAGGACTAAAAATGGTCTGGTCTGTTGCTACTACTCAGCTCTGGAACAACATTCCTCCCATTTGCTGGAGAGGGGGATGGCAGGAATACTGAAGGTGAATAGTTTTTCTGTGGTCTTGAAGTGTTAGTTCTCCCTTACCAGGTAGGGCTGCTAACAGTTGCTAGCCTTTCCTCAGTAGGTTGCACGTGTTTTGAGCTTTCTGCATTCATATATGGTCATGAACATGACTGTCATGTGCCTGTGACTGTAACTACAGAATGAATACTTCTGACTATGTATTCTGCATGTTACATATTTCAGCAGTGTGTGAAATATAAGCATCTTGAAATTGTGCACACACAACTACTGTAGTGAGAGGGATTGTACTTTGTCTTCCAGGAAATTGGCATGAGAGTTGCAATAAAAATGTAAATGGTATGGCATATTCAGTTGTTACTATGATTGCCAGAATGCAACTATAGGTTTGATAGGAAAGAAGCAGAAATAACTTATTTGCAGTACTTACCTGAACCTAAGATTTAATTTTTTCCCATTCTGGTTCTGGTGTTTACCCTGACACCTTTCTGGTCAGGCAGAGGGAAGTAAAGTCACTGAAAGTAAAATGCAATCTGCTTCTCTTCCCCACTTGGAAGGATATTTAGACAGTACAATTTCAAGTTGAATGGGACCTGCACTAAGGAAATTACTGCATGCTTTCTTCTGATCTTGAATGGTGTTGGGAAATACTGGGTGTGACTTCGATCTATTTCCTAAGTGCACAGACTAGTCATCTGCACATGGGTGGAGAGGCAAGAGGTTCTAGTTTCAGCCCAAACCAACTGTTTTAAGATGTGGGTGGCTGGAGGCTGTTGTTTGTTTTTCTTACTGGTGTGGAGGCTATACTCACTTAAGATTTTAAAGTGCTTTTTATATTTACTATTAATATTACCAGTGCTTTACACTGCTTTTTTCCCATTTTCCCCATTTGTCTCTTTCTCCAGTTTGGTAATGGTAGGCTCCATATGTTACAAGTCATATGATTCCATGACACATGTATGTGTATATATATGAGATACCTGGTGACTCTGCTCAGACTGCGCTGAACTTCCCTCTTCAGAACCACCCATCGTTTCAGAGAAGTTATCTGCCACTATGATGCCTGGGGGCTTATCTGAGACCAAGCCTGCTACCCCAGAAGTCCAGCATATTGTTAACAAGGTGAGTTGCAACCTGTCTAAAGATGGAGTCTCTGTGTGCAAAAGGCTGAATCTTGAAGCTTGTGCAAAGACTGGGAGACCAGGTGGTGATTCTGAACCAGTGTTTAAACTGAAGAAGCTAGTGCTGAAAATGGGAATCTCTTTGACTTCCAGTATTTTCTCAGCATTCTGCATAGGCAGTGTACTGGTAAGACTGAGACAAAGTGCTTGCCTGTCTAATCCTTGTCTGTAGCCAGGCATAGTACTGGCTACCTTCTGTTAATGTTTGCATGTTATTCAAAGACCAACTTTGCTATCCCAGCACTGAGGTTGCTTGTTTGAAATTAAAGGTGGTGTATTTGAAGGGAGAAGATTGTACCTGGTAGAATTAATTCCCCACTGAAGGACATGGATAGGACAAATCATATGGTAGTATGCACTAAAACAAGGGTATATACAGGGCAAGGCTATGAATAAATGGCATGTTCTCTGCTGGCACCTAGTGTTTTCTAGAGTCACAGCTGCGATGCAGGGGCTGCTGGTGAGCCAGTGGGGCAAGGTGAGCTTGGCACAAAGCAGGTAGAGCTGTCTGGTTGCCATGGTGGCTGGTTACAGGCAGCGGTCCTGTCCTGGAAGCAGCTGTGTGAACAACAGCTCCGCAGATCCTTTAGTGCCCTGCAGGGCAGCAGCTCTCGGAAGAGTACAAAGTGCATCCTGAGGAGCAGGAGGGGAAAAACATGGGCATGGGAAAGCTCCTTTGGTGCCTCATCTCATGTTCCCACCCTCCCAGCCCCCTTCCCCCTTCCCCCTCCCATCTGAAAGATGAGCTCTTCCCCTTTTGGCAACTGCACAAAACAGTTGTCACACTCTCCTTGAGGAAACAAAAATAGGAAGGAGCGGGGCTGAACATTTTGGCCAATACTGCTGCACACACCTATGTGTGTGCAGGGCTCCAAGTTCCCTCCTTTGCTGTGCTGCAGAGGACAGAGTTTGCACTGGCACCATTTTGCATCTCCTGTGAGCTTGCAGGCAATGATGAAATCAGAGTAAGGAGAGCTGGGCTGTGCATGCGGAGGGGCAGAGCCACCAAGAAAGATCTGTAAATAGGCTGCGTAGGCTGCTGTCAGAGTCCAGTACTCTGACTAGGTTCTTTTAGATATTCCACATGTGGAGGGTATAATGTTTAATATCAAATTTATGTATTTGAAGATATTTGATGTTACATGAAGTTTCTGATTTAGCAGTGATACAAATATACTAGTAACACAATACAGATGTAAGTTACTCTTAGCAAAATACAGCAATTGCAATATACAGTTCAATCACAATACCAATGGGATCTCCATTATTGGTCTCTATAATATGCTCACTGTCATGACACCAGGCATCCTCAGTTGCCTAGGGAAGTAGTACATGGGTTGAAGCCCGCTCAAGCCCATTGTTGTTCTCTTTGAAATTCTTTTGTTCATTGTTTAGCTTTTATACTCTGTGTTGGGCAGAGCCACCTATTCTCACACCCCCACGCGCTGGTTTGGCTAACTCAGGGAGGTGTTCACATTCTTTTAATGAACTCAGGGGGTTACGCCACCAGTTGGTCCACTCAACTGACATAGCTGTTTGTCTAAAACAAACACCCTCTCATCCCCTTTGTGTTGAGATAAAGTTAACTTATTTGCAAAAGCTGTGGTAAGTCACACCCTGCGTTATTTTCTGAGTTTTGTAGGCACATGGCCCTTGCCCAGCTCCTCTGAGCCTTCTTCCATTGTAGGGCTTTGTTGGTCAGTCACAACTGGGGTTCCCAGAGTTGGGCATGCATACATGGGGGGGCTGGAGTATGTGATAACAGCAGAGATAAACCTTTTCTCTTTCTGTTCTGCAGTAAATTATCTAAAACTGTTCTGGGGACAGATTGAATTACTCGGGAGCAGTATCACTTCCTCCTGTGCTGGCACAAGTGGTTGAAGGAGCAGCATTTGCAGAGATCAGAAATTCCCCTTTACCTATGGAGGGGAGACCCTAAGCAAGGACTTGTGGCACCTTTGTGTATTTGCAATTCTTGTTTCCTTATGTGTCAGACAGGAAGGGCAATGTCTCCTGCCAGCTGGGGGCTGTGAAATTTGACTAACAAGTCTGAAATACCTTTCAAAGGGCCTCCTTTGAATGTTGCTAGGACAGCGTAGCATGCCAGGTACCAAGCTAGGTTTTTAGTGCTAGGCTGTGTGATCAAAAGATCCTACCCTATTGTAATGTGTATCAGCGATGAAACCACAGTGCTTAACTGTCAGTGAGCAAACACGCACTTAAAAACGTGAACGCTCTTTTCAGGCTGTGCTAATGCTCACGAAGTACAGGACAAATACAGAATCTGAAATGCGGATGTACAGATTTTCTGTTTGATTCCTGGAGAAGACTGATCTTGATTTTGGTGTTCTTCTGTACTCAGTAACTTCAGGAAAATCAAAACAGATTATTTTTTGCTTTTTATTTTCTGCAAGGTGAAATTTCTGCCTTACGTTGAAAGCAGGAGAGAGAACTCTTCCTGGTCCTTCCCCCCCTCGCAGAGGTTTTGGTGTAGGTCTCAAAGGAAGTATTCTTACAGAGACGAATCTTATGTTGGGGCTATCCTGCTGTGCTTCCAGCCAGATAGCAATGTCACCCTTTCATGATGCAAACTGTGGTCTGCTAAACAGAGAAGCAATTCATATGATTTGAGCGAAGTTGTGAAGAGCATCTGCAGACCTTAGGATGCTAAAGGTCTGTCTGCTCTTGGGACATACTTACTTACACCTATGCCTTTGTAGTCTAATCCTTAGTGAGCTGGGGAATGTTATTTATTCAGTCTCATTTCAAAGCTGTTGCCTAAACCTGACGAAAGGTTTGGGTTTAAGGAGCTGTTAGATAAGAGCTTAGGAATGTTATATTTTTCCATCTGAGGATTAAGGAGCAGTTTGCCTGCCGAATTTTACTGAAAGCTCTGTCTGTAAATAACAAATGGGGGACATAGTGGTCAGAGGTTGGGAGAGATGGTAAAACTGGAGAGAACTGGATTTGTTTTGTTCTGAGAGGGGAGTAATATGTACCAAAAGATGCCACTTAGGAGCATCCTAGGAGCCTCAGATCCAGCCAGCTGGGAGGAGTTGGAAATTGAAGTTTCCCTGGTTTGCTAGAGTTAGCAGCTCCCAAGCTGAAAGTATAGCTGTCGGTTCCCGGGAATAGAAACCTCATGGAAGCTACTGAGAAGAAGAGCAGAGTAAGAGATTATGAGGAGCCTGAATGTGATGAATTGGATAATTTCTGACTGTCTGAAATCCAGATCATCTGGATGTTACTAGGGTGCTTTTTGGGACCTGCCTGCAAGGAAGGAATGCCATGGGAGTGGTGGCTGTAGATGAATGTGCTGGGAAAGCCAATTAATTCTGTGCATTTCCGTGAAACAGGCAGGTGGTGAGAAGTGCTGACGTGCTGCCGGCCCCTCCCGGGGGCTGCCTGAACAGGCTGCCGAGTGACACTGCGCTCCTCTGCCCGACCTTGGGAATGCCTCTGCCCTCCGTCAAGCCTCCGGCATGGGCGTCATGTGCAGAGGAGAGGCTGTTACCCAGCCTGCAAAAGATTGTTTATGCTTTCTAGATGACAGAAAAAAGTTTTCGGGTTATATTTGCTGCAGTTGCCTTTCTGCAGGGAATTTGTGTCATTGGATGCAAACAACCATAGTAAAACACTATTACACTGGTACATAAATCATGATGCCTCAAACACCTGGTCAGACTTCCACTGCTGTTCACAGCTATCTCCCCCACGACTCCCCTGCCCTTTCAGCCTAGTAGTTATACAAATATTTCATCTCTGAGAGAACATTACTGCTGTGATTGCTGGTGAACTTAAAACTTGCCCTACACTTTGTGTGTTTCAGGAAAAACTGCTACACCTTTCTTTTTCTTTTTTTAAAATATGTATGTGAAGAGGCTGTAGATGTCTGAAATGCGCATATTTTAAGATCTACAGGGCTTAAACTGGGTACTGTGCATAAACACATCTACCTGAGCTGTGAGCATAAATGCTACCAGCACAGAGCACTATTTCTTCTGGAACTATGCTATCTGCAGCTGCTATATAGTAAAGGACTAAAACTAGATGTTTATGCAGGTCTGGGATTGATTTCTGGCTCACAATCTAAAGGTAATAGTTCCAGTTTGGGAGATGGAAGTACATAGTTTAGTCCTGGACCATTGTAACTATTATGTTTGTTTGTATTTTACATGGTTCTAGATGTTCAGGGACGCATTTAGTTTAAATTACAGGTTTAGCTGCAGGGCTTTCACCAGCACAAGAGTAACTTTCAGGAACTACTTCATCAGGTGGTTGTCTTGATACTCTCAAATCGCCCTGTTTATTGCAGGTCCTTAAAGAAAAACATGAAAGAGATGGAGTGCAGCTCTGAGGCTGTGAAACACAACAGGGGTCCGCAGCCTCCCAGGCTGACTGGCATGGGCACAGCATTTCCAGGCGAGGGGGGCTGTCTTGCACCGCTGCATAACAGTGTGGTTGACATGGGGTGTACCCTGCTAGGGGGCATGGCTTGGTACCTAGCTCCTTTGGTAAAGAAAAAGGCAGCAGATAGCAGTTTCTCTATACTGAGCTGGAGACAGTTTAGCTTGACAGCTTTTGAGGCAGGGGGAAATCAACTAGGAAGTCTAATTCTAACAGGATTTTAAAGAATGCTGGAGGGAATGCTAGGAAAGAGGACTGGAGGTCTTGGTGTAAACTGAATTATTTTGGGAGTTCTGGGTTTATTTCATTAAGAGTGTGTGTTTGAAAGGATGAAAATTAGAGTGGTAGATGAGAAAGAAAAGCCTAAATATGAACCTGCCAACCATTTTTCCCTTTCTTTTTACAGGTGAAGCCACAATTTGAAAGCAAGGAAAACAGGACATATGGCATCTTTGAAGCCATAGAATATAGGACTCAGGTGGTTGCTGGGATAAACTACTTTATTAAGGTTTGTATATATTATAGGGAGTGCTTAGTAGTTAAACAATATAGGTGACTTGCATAGTGACATAGCAAGAAAAAGAAGCAAATGTGGTAGAAAAGATCTGATGTGACAATAAAGTTGACTATCTCCAGATGCTTATAAAATTCCCCTGTTTAGCACTACTGTAGAACAGGAATCTAAAAACTTCTAAAACATGCATCTTTTTATTAAAGAAATTGGCAAGTAGGGTTTGGGGGATAGTAATTCTTCAGAGAGACATTATAAGCATTTGCTCCAAGCTTCTTATATTTAGTTGATCCCAGGAAGGACAGACACTGCCAAACCTTCTTTCCCAGGTCCTTCCTTAAAACAACTCTTAACAGTTACTTCTGCTCTGTGGGCACCAGGGGATTGTACTGTCAGACTACCTATTATATGGCTAGTCTGAGTCTCACTTACATGAATGATGTTTATCCTTCCCTTGCTCCTGTGAGATGGGCCTTCACTTTGTGGACAAAGTGCTGAGTAATGAACAATAACAATTTAGAGGAAGGCTGCAGTAAAGCCAGAAGTCCTGCCAAGTTGCATTTCTTCCCTTAGTGCCCTCTTATTGCTGACCTAGGCAATGTAAAATACTTGACTGCTGTCCATGCCAAGCCTCATGACCAAACTACTCAGAAATGAAGACTGACATGTTAGCAAACTTGGAAGAAATCCATTTATAACACTGAAAAGAGATGATCTGCCTCTTTTTTCCCAGTCTTGCAAGTGACAGAAAGCACACACTAATTTTAGCATTAACTGGAATGAGCTCTGTCACAGGATTCATTCTTTTATACTTCTGAATTTCCACATCATTAATAGTTTACCAGCAGACTTACAGTGGAGACGTAATCCAGACCAAGACTAACATAGAGCCACGTTGCAGCCACCAGAAAGCATGTACAGGCCTCTTAGGGCCTCAGGCATTACACTCTTCCTTAATACTATAACTCACACAGCGAGAGTTTAGCACCTGTTGTGCTTGGCTCTGTGTGAATGAAATTATGCACAACTTCATAGCAAGTCTTTATGTGAGGATTTTTCTCGTGGGGAAGGGGAATTTATTTTAAAATAGTTCAGCCACTCACCCCCACAAGCACCAAAACATGTCAAGGTGTCTGTTCAGGCACTGATGTGTTTGCAGTAATTCTGCAGACAAGGGATCCCAACTTTTGGGTTGTCATTGCTTCTTAGGGCCATGTGCTGGTTTTGGAAATATCTTTCTGTACCTGACACTACTCTGCATCTTGCCCCACCCGTGAATCATTAAGATTTACTCATTGTCTCTTGTCTCCTACCCTGAGTGTCCCAAGAAGCTATGAGCTGATGTGCTGGGATCTTGACTGAAATAGGATGCCATCAAAACCTTTCTCCTCTTGTGCCTTCTGGTGCTTCCACACCCAAGCACTCCTACGTATTTTCTGAAGGCTTTTATTACAGTTTTCTATGGGTGTAGACAGTTTCTGCTGTTACTGTCCACTTTGGGTTAAGAGCTGTTGAAATAAAAACGGAGCTACACATAAAATTAAGCTCTTGAGCAAAGCTAGTCTTCCAAGTAAGTAAAAGCATCCTTTTGTTTGAACCTGCTTCACCCGTGATCCTCACTTTCCTGCTGTTTTGGTTTCTAGGTCCGAGTTTCTGATGACAACTATGTCCACATAAAGGTGTTTCAGAGCCTTCCTCATGAAAACCAAGGTCCCAGCCTTGTCGGTTTTCAGACTGGCAAAACCAGAGATGATCCCCTGACCTACTTCTGAGAGCTGATGGGGGGGGGGGGGGGGGTGGGTGGGTGGGTGATGCCTCACTTCTGCAAATTGCATGTGGATGCTGCCTGTGTCAGTAAATGCAGGAAAATAAAAAGTTTTGAAAACTGTTTCTTCATCTACTGCATGTCATGTCTAGGTCTGCTGCCTGGCTAAAGCTCAAGTAGGCTCTAAGATACTATTCAAGGCTGGTTCTGCCACCTGAGGGTCTATAGCTGTGAGACAGAGCACACCTATTTCAGCTCCTCTTTCCAAAACAGTCAGGCATGCTCTGACGACAAAACTAGGGTCTCCTGAGTATACTTTAGGCGTTAACAGGCTACGTACTTCACCGTGTGGCTTCTTGGATTTGCTTTAAGTGCATTAAATACAAACTATTGGCCACTACTCAGAAAGTGTGTGAGAGTGAGCAAGGGATAGATAATTTCCAGCAAAGCAGTCTCAAAGCTGCTTGTCAGTTCTTCAGTCTGTGGCCAAGAACATGCAGCAACATCATCTAGAAGTGGACTGTTTCCCCTCAGCTCAGACGGCAGCAAACCTTGTCCAAGTCTCAAATTAATTACACAAGGCAAATATCAAAATTTACAAGCTTGGCTACAGATTTTTCTGAGCAGATATAAATAGACACCCCCCCCCTACACACACACACACCCCTCCCCCCCCCCCCCCCCCCCAAAAAAAATCACAGACTGGTTGTAGTTATAAGGGTCTGCTGGAGATCATCAAGTCAAAGCCCTGTGCTCAACACAAGGTCAACTAAAACAGGTGGATAAGGACCATGTGCAGTCAGCATTTTGGTGCTGTCCATCAGTGGAGCCTCCTCAACCTCTCTGGGCAACCTGGTCCCGTTTGACCACCCTTGCAACTGCTCAAGGGAAAAAAAGGTGGTGGTAGGTTTGTTTTGTTTTTTCCCCCTAAACTTACATGGAATTTGTGTTTCTATTCGTGGCTATTGCCTCTTGCCCTTTCACTGCACTGAACACTACCGAGAAGAGCCTGGCTCGTTACTTCACCTTGTCCTAGGGCTGAAAAAGCCCAGCTTTCTCAGCCTCTTAAGTCAGATGCTCCACTCGGTTGTCTTCGTGGCCCTTTGCTGGACTCTGGTACATCTGTGTCTGCCTGGTACTGGGGAGCCCAGAACAGGGGTCAGCACTGAACGGCAGCACAGCCATCCGGTGTATTGGCTGCTCCTCAGTGTCATGTCATCTGCAAACCCGCTGAGGGTGCACTCGGTCCCACCGTCCAGGTCATTAATGAAGATGTTACACTAAAGTCAAGGTAAATGACATCCACAGCTCTTCTCTGCCAAGGTGTTTATCATAGCAGGCTATCAATCATATTAAGTGTGATTTCCCCTTTGTAAATCCATGCTGGCTACTTTCACTCACCTTCTTGTCCTTGGTGTGTTTGGAAATGGCTTCCAGCATTATTTGCTCTACCACCTTTCCAGGGACTGAGGTGAGGCTGATGAGCCTGTAGTGCCCCAGATTCTCCCTCACAGGAGTGACATTTTCTTTTTTCCAGTCCTTGGGAACCTCCCCTGATGGCCATGACTTTTCAAAGGGTATTGAGTGTGGCCTGGCAATGACATTGGCCAGCGCCCTAAACATCCATGGGTGCATCCCCTCAAGCGCCATGGCACTGTCCAACTCCAGTTTGTTTAAGTGCTCCCCTGATGTGATCCAGCTCTGCTGAGGGAATTCTTCCTTTTTCCAGACTTTCCCACTCATCTTAGGGACCTGGAATTCCTGAAGGAAAGCCCCACCAGTAATCACAAAGGCAGCACTGAGCTGCCTCAACCTTTTCTGTGTCCTCTGTCAGCTGGTCCCCTGCTCCACTGAGCACAGAGGGCCCAGATTTTCCTTAGCGTTTGCTGCTAATATATAGCATGCTGATATACCTGCCTTTCAAGTCCCTTACCAGATTAAAATAAAGTATTTCTAATTAAAACGTAGATTAAACATAAGGTTATCTGGAATATGAAAAACACTCATAAAAAAACCAACCCACCAACAACTGAGCAAGATAATAACCAGTACTGAACACCAGTAAAGAGAACAGTGAAACACCAGTCAAATATGCCATTTCAATTCAGGAGAAATATTTATTAATGC
This sequence comes from Balearica regulorum gibbericeps, assembly GCF_011004875.1. NCBI lineage: Eukaryota > Metazoa > Chordata > Aves > Gruiformes > Gruidae > Balearica > Balearica regulorum. The sequence continues at coordinate 86,552,986 of NC_046184.1, forward strand.
AGAAACGCTTGTCCAGCTTAAGTTCTTTTTCCAGGACTTTTCCTTACGACTGAGAAAATAAGCAAGTTGTTTGTTTTTTTTTTTTTAAACTCATACACCCTCTACTGGACATTATATCCTACTGCTGCAAGACGATAAACATGATTACCAAGGGAATGCTTGTTTCAAAAGACTGTAATCCTCCTCTTTCTCTCGCTTTCAAAATTGCTTCAGCTCAAGCCTCTCTTCAGATTTTTGCCAGTAAAATACATAGTACAATTTAAATCTACAGATATATTCACAATTGCAAAACAGCACAGAAAAGACTCTGGTTTTCCTGTTGCCCCTTGCTGTAAATACATGAGTGCTAGTGTCACTCCCCTTTCAATTTCCAGACCAAAGTCCACAAAGAGGACTCAGCCACAGTATTCTGGTTGAGTTGTGCTGAAATCAGTGCAGCTACTTGGGTTTCCATTAGTGTAGGTGAAAGGAGAGTCCTGTGACGCTAAAATGTAGATACTGCACAGGAAAGGAATGGCATAAAAGAAATTGATTTTTCCAGCATTAAGTTTAAAAAAAGACACTTTCTTTTCTCATTTGTTGGCACAGGAATCAACATTTTGCAAGCCTATAGAAAATGCACGTAAGAAACCATTAGGAAAACACACAAGATAAGCTTGCTAGAAAAAAGCAAGTTCATCGTGCTTAGTCTTGCTGCTCTGGTAACTGTGGAGACTCAGCGACTTACTCTCATGAGGAAGGCTTCTGAACACCCGCAGGTGCATGAACTCATCATTACCAACATGGACCTGCAAAGCATGAAAAGCAGTGAGTTCCATGCCTTCAGCAGGAGGGATGGTGTAGAAGGGTGTGTTTTGAAGATGGAGAAGCAGAGAGGTGGTAAGAAAAACCATCACCTCAGAAGGTGTGGTCTTGTTTTAAAGTCATGACTGTGGAAATACCACCTAATCCTTCTATGCTTGTGATCCTCCCTATGCCTGAGATAGGGAACATACAGGTAGGGATCAATCAGAGTTCCAGAGAAGTGATTAATATATTAAATAACATGTAAAGTGCTCTAATCTTACCCAGCACAACAAGCACTTAAACGCTTTGATCACAGGTGCTCGGTGTGTGCTATCACTACAGGCAGAGTCAGAGCAGGTTTAATACTTCACTGTATCTTTACACATCTGGACTTCACTTAATGCGACGTTAGTGCTTGACATCACAGATGTGTAATTACGCCCAAAACCAAATTTCACAAAATAACTGTGGATTTATTTTTTTTTAATGTACAGATTTTTTTTCTTATTAAGGTCAAATCATAAGCACCCTCCTGTAGGTAAGTAAAGGAAAAAATCACTATTCCAAATATTATACATATTAATTAAAAAAAAAAACCCAAAACCCCCTCCCACTGCTCAGTGTCTTTTACCTTTATGAAGTAATTTGTTCCAGCAACCACCTGAGTTTTGAACTCCACTGCAGTGAAGACATCAAACGTTTTCCCTTCTTTTTCTTCTAGCTGAGGTTTCACCTTAAGGAAACAATAGGTAATTTAATACTGATACAAGATTCAAGTATTCAGGACTTAAGGCCCACACTATCAGTTTGCCTCAGTACCCTCCAGGTCCCTGCTGCTGAATTCCCAGACACAGAGTTCCTGCTTTTCCAAGGTATAAAATGAATAATGTTTTGTGTTAAAGCATGACCAGAAATCTAGACAGGCAGCAAAGCCAAGACAGCGGTGTGATTCAGTCACCACAGACTGACACCAAGTCTGCAGCCTCCAACAGAGAACTGTGTGGGTACTCTAGAAGATTTATTTTGACAAATGATTTCCTCTATTGATGTCTCAGCTTCCCCTTCTGTCTTGTATATCTAACAACAAATGTGAAGTGCTTCAGTATTTACATGCACGAGACTACCGGTCTTTTTAAAGAAAAGTTTTTAATATACATCATTTTTACAACAAGAAAAAGGGCTGTCTTCAGCATTAGCTCCCTTTTCAAATTTAGAACAAGTTATTACAGACCCAGCATCACAAAAGAGACATCCAAAAATCAAGCTTTGAAAGCAAACTACCCACGTCTGAGGTTTTACAACATTTATTTGACAGTTCTTCCAGCACATTTGCTGGAATCTATGATGTTTCAAACTGTAAACATTTTCCAAAAAAATAACTGAACCATAAAGCCACCTGAGTTATCATCCCAGTTTCCAGAGTGTAAAACCTGTGCTCAGGTCAGAATAACTTGCCCAATACCCCAGAGGGAGGCCTGAACTCATATGAGTTGCAGCTCTTCTCTCCCACGATTGGCTCTCTGGAACATAATGGCTCTACGGTAAAATTCTTGGCCAGGAATGCAGAAGATTTCAGGCTTTGTTTACAAGGGCAATATGAATTAGTCTTGGGAATCCTTGCTGCAAGTGCAGTTCTCCCCAGGCCTTACATACGCCTTACCTCCTGCACTGCATCATCATTATATAGCCCTCCCTCCTCTCCCAGTGGATCAGTACCAGCGGTGAGTAGATTTTCCCTTTCCAGCTATCTGGTGTACTTCCCCTTCTTCCTATATTCAAGGGAATACCTTTGCTCTCCTGCCTGAATCCCACCTGCTTCCATGGGGAAAAACAAATGCCAGTTTGCCACTGCTTAGGTGCTCTAGGTGAAATAGGAACAGAAACAATTCCTGCAATGGGGTATATTCTCCCACCTCTCCAGCACCGAGAAGGTGCAGGACCAAACTCTGGTGCCTTTCCAAGACAGCTGATCAGTGACCATCCTGTCCTGGGAGCCATGACCATACTGCACATCTCCTCTTAGAGGTCATACCTCTGTGCTTCTTCCAGGCTGCGAACAGTACGTCAAAAGTAAGATAATGATGTTCAGATGCTATTGTACATATGTTTTTTGCCATATGGAAATCAAAGTGCACCGAACAACTTTGCACTCTAAGATGCAAGGAAGGGCACAGCCCCTGAAAGTGCAGTGATTCAGTCCTCCCTCTTCCCCATCCCCCGAGTCAGAGCACAGAGCAAGCGGCTTCAGTTTCCACCACCAGAGCTACCACTACAAATTTTAAGAAGCAGGAGAGGGAGCTGACATAAGCATCCCACTGCCCCTATCCTGTCCTGTGCTCCCTCAGCGATCCCGGGCGACATGCAGGGTTGGTTTCTTAGGTCTCAAACTCGCCCTGGCTCAGCACATTTTTTGTTTCTGCTGAAGAGCTGAACACTGGGCTCCATGACTGCACACAGCTCAGAGTCGCATGCAGTCACAAGCATGTCAGGGTGTTATCATGGCAATGACTCACCACAGCATGTGACAAACAGGCCATCTGACGCAATTATGGAGAGGGAGAACCCAGAGAGAAACACTCTCTGAAAGACCCGGTATCAGCCCACCCTGCTCATTCATGATCCCAGTCTGGATCTGGGGGTCCTGGTGGACAGTGCGCTAAACACGAGCCAGCACTGTGCCTGGTGGTAATGGAGGTAACAGCACGCTGGGCTGCATCCGCAGGAGCATAGCCAGAAGAGAGAGGCAACCAATTATTGCCCTTGACTTGGCACTTCTTAGAGCACATTTGGAACGTGTCCAGTTTTGGGCCCCTAGTACAAGAAAGATGTCAATAAACTGTAGTGAGCTCAGCGGAGGCCTGCCATGAGGTCAGATGGCTGGAGCACTCGTACTGTGAGGGGAAGAAGAAAATGAGCTTGTTCAGCCTGGAGAAGAGAAGGTTTTGAGGAAAGCTTTCCAATACTTACAAGAATCCAGGGTCTTTACAGAGGGGCAGAAAGATGAGACCCAACAGTCATAAATTGAAATTGGGAGGTTCAGACTGGATATAAAGATAAACTTTTCCCCTGAGGACACTCCGGCAGTATAGCAGCCTGCCCAGAGAAACTCCAGTTTCCATCCTCAGAGGTTTTCAAGACCTGAGTGGACAAAGCCCTGAGCAGCCCAAGGCTGCTGACCCTGTGCTCAGCAGGAGGTGCAGCCCCTTCCTACCCAAACAATCTGTGATTCAATCACAGGGCTGAAACTTATCATGCCCTGAAGGCTCTTCTCTGTTCTGCACGGCCTCTTTGCTTACTCCCAGAGCAATTACTAAAAAGCAGGTGGTTCCAAATCACCCTGACTAACTCTTGCCACAGCTGCCAGTGAGAAGCCAAGGGCTGAACAGGCCTGGGTGGAAATCCTTGCTGTGGAGAGGCAGTTCCTATGGGACTCCCAAGCTGGAGACACTCAGAGGGAAGCTGTCCTGCCCTGTCTCACCCCGTACCTGCTCTGGGTGAGCAGCAGCCCTTGCACAAATCCAACTGATGGTCTGCCATCGCCACGATTCTTATGAGACAATACAATGGAGGCAAGAACTGGAAAAGCAGGAACAGGAAATGTATTTACAGCAAGTGAACTGGCAGGCTGTAATAAATCTCCACAAAAATTTGATCTGAAGCAAAGAAAGTAATTTGAGAAGGCTACATTTAAGAAAACTGTTTCCTTCATAGTCTGTATCCAGATATGGATATGACTGCACATGACAGATATTTCAGTTTTGGGTTTTCCCATATATATTTCATTAAATAAAGTAATTTAAGCTGGCAGTCAAAACAAGCTGGACAAACTGTGAAATGCTTAGGTGATTTAAATGAAAATGCCAGATTTTTTGTTAATTCCATTCATGCCTGAATCCAAATGAGTTTTGTTTTTACTCTTCATCTTATATTTGGACTACCAAACTGCTGTAGACTGCCACAGAATGGAAATTTGAGAATTTAAACAAATCTAGTTTTCAGTCCGTGTGCAACATTAATTGCATACTCACATTAACACCACAAATAGGCCTTTTCAGGTCAAAACAATAATTGTGACTCTCAGCAATTCTCAGTTATGTACTCATTACTGCAAACTCAGGTTTGTGCTTAGAAGATGCACATCTTTTTTTTTTTTTCCTCCTTAATGCAAAATCTTTAGATTCTGCAAGCTAAACTTTAATTTCAGTGCCTTTGGGTGCTCTGTATGTGTTTAGAAATTGCTGCAGCCTGGGGAACAAATCTGGACAATAACAAAGAGCATAAGAAGCTGGAGGTTGTCCTTCATCTTTCTCCACTGGCTTGCCACACCTTAGCTGATAAAACCAAAAAGCAGAAGGAACTTGAGTTCCCATGACTGCAACAGGACGGCATGCTTTGAAAGAACTTTGATGTACATTGGCATTTTCACAGCAAAAGCATGTGCTCCAGTAACGTGGGCAGTACTTTAAGTTACTGTAGTATCAGGACTTGGGGCTGGCAGTTGTTAGAGTTGAATTCTGCTTTGGGGAGTAGCAGAAGCAGCTAATGAGGCTTTCCTACTTATTCCCCCCCCCCCAAAAAAAAAAAAAAAAGTGGCTACAAGATATAGACTTTGCAAGAACCTCCTGAGCGCCTTCCTCAAGCTCAAGAAAATGGATCTTTTCGAGGTGGGAGGTACAGTGGCTGCCGGGTTGCTCTGCGCTGGCGGGCAGCACATCCCCCGCAGAGCCAGGAAGGGAGCTGGCAGCACGGCGGCTGCCCCGGAGCACTCAACGCTGCTGCGGTTCCTCTCGAAATCCCTCTAAAATGGCCTCTTAAAATCCTCAACCTGCTCTGCCTGGAGTCAGTGAAACTACGCCAGGCCAGGCAGGCACAGGGAGGGCTCCCAGTGATGGCTCACTGCATTTCCAGTTTGTCAGCCTTCCTGCTTTTAAACCGAGGGAAGAGGAAAGGCGTCTCCGCGTTCTGCTGCGTAGAGCAATGGCCGCAGACACCTGGGCCCCAGCCATCGCCTGCACCGGGCCCCAGCGGAGCCCTCAAGCCTACCGCCCGTGGATGCGTCCCCCCGGCGGGCAGGCCCGCAAGGAGAGCCGACGGCTACCGGCCCAAGCCGGCAGGCTCAGACCGCCAACGGGCCCGGCGCGGTGCCCTCACCTCATCCACGATCTGCTGCGTCTCGTCGGTAGCGGGCCGGGCCGCCGAGATGCCCCCGCACAACATGACGGCAGCCACTGCCTTCCGTTCGCCGCCGCGCCGGTCCTCCCCCTCAGGCGGGGCCGGGCCCGCCGGCGGGCCGGGATCGGGGCCGGGCCTGCGCCCAGCGGTGAGGCTGGAACCTGCGTGGGGATCTCCCGAGCGGCGAGGCTGCGGCGGGAGCGCCCCGCCTCTGTCACCGCCGCGGAGGCGGGAGGCAGCGGTGGCCCCAGGGACGCGGCCAGGCCGGGGAAAGTAACTCTTCAGTACAACATAGTGGGACCAGGTCTCCGGGCTTGGCAGAAAGTTTCCCTTCCCGTAGGCTGATGGAAGAAAAAAAGGTAAAAAGCAAGAATTGCAATGAAAGCTGTCTGCAGAATAAGGCACAGAAGGTCTGCAGCCGGTCTTTGGTGGGTGACACCGCTGTGACAGTCCTGCATGAGGTCAGGGCTGTCCCGAGCTGCAGCTTTTTTCTTTTCCAGTGTGTCACGTTTTCCAGCAGCTGTCACCTACGTGACACATTTAGCAGTGTGGAAAGTTTCCATCTCCGGGAATCCCTCGTTCACTGTATTCATCGTTCCTTCTCCTGGGCTGAATTTGCTGGTCCTCAGCCAGCAAACCCAAGGCTGTGGTGATTTATCCAGCCTTTGGGAAAACCCCTGGTGAGACATCAGTCTAAATGTTCAGGTCTTCAGCTAAATTTCCCCCCAATTTAAACATCCAGAGTCCTTGGAAAAACAACAACAACCTACCTTCCTCCTCATTCCCAGCACCCCTTGGTACATGTGGTAAATATAACCCTAAATTTAACAGCAGCAGATACTGCCTGCTGAATGGACCCCCTGCACTGGTAGGGAGGACATGGGGAGAAGGGTTTCCTTCCCCTGTTATCATCTCTCCCCTCTGTGGAAAGCAAATAAATGCTCTGCTGGGGCTTTGGGCAGGCAGAGCTCTGCCAGGTTTGTGAGCAGAGTCGGGGTGAAGGATCAGGCTCTTCACTGGGGCGGTTCCCTGTCCATCAGCCAAGTTTGCCATGGAAATCACACCACGGAGCTGATACACTCTACTGTTGCTTCTCTGCTGGACGGTTCAGGAAACACCACACCAGCACATGCTTTCCAGTAGGTTTTTGAGCCATGGGCGGTGGGAGCATGCCAGCAGAGGTTCTCAGGCTTGAGAAAGGTGTTTTCCAACTTGTCTTCATCAGTATTGTCTTGTGTGACACACAGACAGGCTTTTGGACAGGTGTCTGAGCAAACTTCCTCTTCTCCTGGAAATCACCTTCATGAAGGGGGTCTTTTTTTTCCAGAACTTCCCTTGCACCTAGCGTGTGCATCACTAGAATAGGCTGCCAGCAGCGGCTCTCATGCAGCGTGTGGAGCTTGAGGCTTGGAGCTCGGGGTATGCGTGCAGCGAGGGTGGATGGGGGTTCCCCAGCAAATTGAGCACAGTTGGTCTCTTGCTATAAAATTGTGGCAGCTGTTGGAGCCTCATCATGTGCCAGGGTACAAATTCCTTTTAAGTAGATGTAAAGAACGAAAAACACCTAAAGAATGAAAACCACCCCAAGAATGAAAAACACCCAAATGTCAACATTATCTAATGCGCATAGCCAGAGAATATTTTTCTCCAAACAAGGCAGCCAGTGATGACTTTCTGTTTCTCACACTGTGTGTTTGCGCACAGTCTTCAGTTTGTATCCTGTGTCATTTTCATTTCATTCATTAAGTACTTCTGCACTTTCAATGCTGTCAGCTTTGGTTCAGGGCCTACTGTACTAGTTTTTGCTGGTAGGAATGATTCACTAGCACTAAAAGTATTTGGCTACTGAAATTTTTGGGAGGGTGAGCCCTAAAAGAAGTACTTTTTTTTTTTTTAGCCCTTTCTGCCACCTAGTGCCCATCTCCGTTTGTGCATTTAGATTCCAGAGACCCCAGAGTTTCAATTCTGTACCCTAAATTAAGCCCAAAGGCCACAGTCAGCAGCCTGGGGAAAGGACCTGGTTTTTTTCAGAAGCAATGAGCAACTCCCACTGGGTCCAGGGGTAGAATGTGGTTTCCAAAATTTGGGCCACAAAAGGATTTGTGCTTTCAAATTTTTTTTTTCCCCTTTCCTTTTAACCAGCAGTGCCATAGATTTAATCAAATATTGTAATTTGGAGGCCTTACAGTTAAAGTTGGATTGGTTCTTACATGGTGTCATTAAACTTTGAGCCCACTCTGAGGTGAACATAACAGATCAACAAAAGAGTTAAAATAACTTGTCTTAATAGAATGCTCCTTGAGGCTCTGGACTTCCACTGTGCTCTTCTAAGCCAAAACTCCTCTTCCTCGTCAGCAACAAGTGGAGGTGGCAAAACAAAGTTTTTATGCAGTAATGTCACCTGTAAGTTTTATTTGCCTGCCCTGGCAAAAGAACAACCAAGCAAAAACAGTAACAAGAGAATTGTGCTATTTTCCCCAACACATTCACGCAATCCTTTCGTCTCTGTTCACACTAAGCAGCAGGCCTGTGTACCTTTCCACAGAGGTCTAGACCACCTTCTTGTTTGATGAGGGAGGGTACTGACATCTTCATGTCAGATGCTTGTTCTTGCACATGGGGATATGAGAAGAGGGAAATAAATTCTGCAATGTAACCCTACCCCCTCCTACCAGGGTATTGAGGGGTGCTTTTTCTCTCATCAGGCTGCAATAAATATCTAACTACTCTCTTCCAACCTTTCCAGCATGGATGAAAAACCAGGCATACCTTGCAAAAGCAGGAGCACTTACGTCTGCTTTTGGGGCAGTGAGATGGGTGTCAAGAATAATGAAGTTGTGCTATGCTCTTTGCTGAAGTCCTTACTGCTTAGGTACAGTGCGTCCCCTCTTGTGCTAGGTGTCCTCTCTTCAAGACGGGCCATGAGGGAAATAACCTCGTTGGTGGCCTACAGGAGCCAAAACATAGCCAGTTTACCCATTTGTCTGCGTGCTTGTCTCAGAGCCCAGGACTGTATGTCTTCCTCATCCAGTCATCTACCAGCACACACACTTCATATATTCACCCACTCCTGCAATCATATTACCACATTTGGGGGCTATTTCTCCATCCGTAACTCCTCCATTTCACCTTGTTTCGTTTGCTTTGGATCAGGCCCACCAGCATCGTCACGACTAGCGCAATGCTCTGTGTAGGTGTGAGGCAGATTAACATGGGAAAGCACAACACTGACTATGGTGTGAACGGGTTAGCCATGTATGCCATGTGGAATATTACAGCAGCAACACTTTGTTAAGCATACAACTACATAATCAATCACGGATACATCTCATTGTGCTCTCACAACGTTCTCCGGGGGGATTTACAAGCTGTTCTCCCCCTTCCACCAAAGCAGGCAGGCTGGAGGAAACCAGTAGGAACCTAGTAGCTTGGTCTAGTGCAATGGAGTCTATGAAGAATATTGTCCAGTATTTCCTGCTGGGCAGAAAGGAGAGATTGGGACATTACTAAATATAAATAGCAGGGCGCTCTGTCACATTAAATACTTTACATGTTCACACCCTTGGCTGTACACAGCATGCAGGATGTTGGGGGCTTTTTTATTTTCCCCACGACCGTGCTTTCCCCAAGTGAAACTGTGTACCTTGCTTTTGTAGAGCTGAGAGTCCTGATGCACATGGTTACAGATCACATATACTGGATAAAGAGGGAATATTATACATAGTGGGAAAGAGGAATATTATACATAAATGTAAAAGCAGAGTATAGTGGAATTGCCTAGTGCCTCCCATAGTCAGCTGAGTTGCAGTCTGGCAAGGAAACCTTACGGAGGCAAGGCAGCATGCAGACTTCTGCTTAAGCCCCACCAGAGGCGATCTTCACTTGTCCTTCTGATGTGTCCTGGTTTCGATAAAGCAAACGCAAATTCAGTCCAAGGCTCCCCAGACACAGTCGTTCCTCTGGAGGCACGTCTGTTACCCTGCTGGCGCTAATGGTAAGGTGTGGTGGGGCTGTGTCACAGGAGTGTCTGTTGTCTTTCCCATTCAGAAGCAAGAGGTGAACAAGTTCCTCTTGGGGGCTGGTGTACTTTTCACGATCTTCTTTCGTTAGGAATGCACTGTGTTCTCTGTGACAGAGCCACCTCCAGTGCCTATAAAATTTCGGGAGTTAGCCGATGGCAGGGAAGGCTCTGCCTCAGGGCTTGGTACCTCTTCTTTGGTGTCTCCCACCACTGACTCCTGTGAGCTGGTCTCCGGGCTGGAAGCTGCCTGGAAGCCGGGCTCAGCACTGAGGGGCTCGCTGTTCTGCAAGGGAAGCAGGGCCCGGTGCCGCATCAGGCTGTCATCGCTGTTCTGGGCCTCCAGGGAGTTCCTGCGCTTGGCGTTCCTGTTGGCCATGGCATTCTTCTGTGGCTCCTCAAAGCTCAGCGACAGGGTGACCGTGCCACTCCCAAAGCTGACTTTTTGCTTGCACCCACGCTGCTGCTGGCGCTGCCGCTCAGCAGAGGCCGGTAGAGGAAAAGGGTCTTCATGGTTGCTCTTGCTGCTGATGGAGGAGGAAGGGGTAGAGCCGGTGGAGCCCCCTAGGCTGTTGGAGCGCTTGCGTGACACGTTGCTCCGTCTCAGTGTGGCCCTGGCAGCCACCTTGAAAGCATGGGCAGCTGTGCTGCAGCGGACCTCCTCAATTGTGTTGCGGGAGGGCTTGAAGAGGATGATGTAGACTTTGTTGAAGAAGATGCAGGCCAGGAGCCCGAAGCTGGCAGCCAGTATCGCAATCACCTCCACGGCAGAGACAAACTTGCCGTATGTGCTGGCGTAAGCAGGAATGAAGGAGATCCAGACGATGAAGAAGATCAGCATACTGAAGGTGATAAACTTGGCCTCATTAAAGTTCTCAGGTAGCTTTCGAGACTTGAAGGCAAAGAAGAAGCAGATGGCTGCCAGGAGGCAGGTGTAACCAATAAGGAAGCCAAGGGCCATCAGGGAGCCTTCATGGCAGGTGATGAAGATAATCTCATCCTCCAGTTCATGGTTTCGGTAACTGGATGGTGGGGCTGTGTAGAGCCAAATCACACAGATGACAATCTGCACAAATGTGCACAAGAAGACCAGGAGGAACTGGAGGTTGAGGCCCCACCACTTTCGGTGGAGACTTGTAGGGATCTTTGCCTCAAAGACGAGCAGGACACGGTTGGTTTTCACCAGGATGCAGGAGATGCAGAGAACAAAGCTGATGCCAAAAGCTGGCTGCCGCAGACGGCAAGTCCAGTTCTGGGGCTCACCAATGAAGAACAATGAGCTGGAGAAGCAGCAGAGCAAGGAGAAGAGGAGGAGGTAGGACAGCTCCCGGTTTGTGGCCTTGACAATGGGCGTGTTGCGAAATTTGGTGAAGACTCCCAGGACAAAAGAAGTCAGGAAAATTCCCAGCACAGCAAAGAGAGTCAGAGCAATCCCAAAGGGCTCTGTCCAGGACAGAAACTCTATCTGCTTGGGGATGCAGGACGTGTGGTTCTCATTGGACCAGTAATCCTCAGGGCACTTGTCACAGGCACTTGCATCTGAAAAAGAAGTGACAGGGAGAGGGAAGGTTTGTCAGAATGAGTGGCTGAAATGTGGGATGACTGTTGTGGCTTAGCCTGGCTGGCAGCTAAAACAGCCACACAGGGGGTGTAGGATGGGGGAGAGAATTGGAAAAAAAAGGTAAAACTCATGGGTTGAGATAAAGACAGTTTAATATGACAGAAAAGGACGATGATAATAATAATAACAACAACAATAACAACAACAACAACAATAATAATAGTAATAGTAATAATAATAATAGAATATATGAAACAAGTGATGCACAGCACAATTGCTCACCACTTGCAGACCACCAATGCCCAGCTAGTTCCCAAGCTGCGGTCTAAACCCCCAGCCAGCTTCCCCCAAGTTATATACTGAGTATGACTTCATATGTTATGGAATATCCCTTTGGCCACTCTGGGTCAGCTGTCCTGGCTGTGTCCCCTCCCACTTTCTTGAGCACCCCCAGCCTCCTCACTGGTGGGGTGGTGTGAGAAGCTGAAAAGTCCTTGACTTGGTGTGAATGTTGCCTAGCAACAGCTAAACAGATCAGTGTGTTATCAACATTATTCTCATCCTAAATCCAAACCATAGAACTATACCAGCTACTAGGAAGTAAATTAACTCTATCCCAGATGAAACCAGGACAATATCCACCCCTTATTCCATACCTTCTACATTATGCCAAGGTTCTATACTACCCAATACCTTCCAATTCATCACCCCCACTCTTCCTGTCTTTTGATATGTACACACAGATATCATTCTCTTAGTCTATGGGCCATCCCTCGAAAATGTTGGTTGAGTTCATTTAATCCATGACTTTGGGCTCCATCTGTCATAACAGTCTCTCAGGGCAGGAGCAATGGTGTGTGCTGTTGGGTTGTTGCATGCTGAAGCCAGTTCTGGTTCCATCACCGCTGCACTTTGCTCAGTTTCATCAAGGTTCATCCTTCATTAATCTGGGTGATTCTTGCTATAATGTCATTGATACGGCATATAGCAATCATAGCAGTGATGACATACAATGGCAGGGCTATTTAGCAATTAACATAATGCAATTTAATTTATTGGCTAGTCTCACCCAAAATCAAATCTCCTAAGGTACGCATCAAACTACCCCATCCTTCTGCATCACCCACCAAGTGCACCCAGGTCCTTGGGCAAAAGCAATCCCACGGATGGGTTTGCCTGAAGCAGGGCTAACCCAGACTGTCTTCTCCAACATATTCTTCATACACACTACAGGGACTTTATCCCCTTCTACAGCATGTAGAAGTTTTGATTGGGCAGGGTGAGCTTGATTGGCAGGCTCCCTAGTGTTAACTAACGAGGTGGCCTTTGCTAAATGTTTATCCCAATGTTTGAGGGTCCCACCACCCATTGCTCTCAGTGTAGTCTTTAGCAGTCCATTGCATCGTTCAATTTTCCCACAGGCCGGTGCGTGACAGGGGATGAGCTACACCCACTCCATGCCATACTCTTTGGCTCAGGTGTCTATGAGCTTGTTTTGGAAATGAGTCCCATTGTCTTGACTTAATTCTTTCTGGGGTGCCATGTCACCACAGGACTTGCATTTCAAGGCCCAGGATAGTGTTTCGGGTGGTGGCACAGGGCATGGGATATGTTTCCAGCCATCCCGTGGTTGCTTCCACCATTGTAAGTACATGGCGCTTGCCTTGGCGGGTTTGTGGGAGTGTGATGTAATCAATCTGCCAGGCCTCTCCATATTTATATTTCAGCCATCATCCTCCATACCAGAGAGGCTTTAACCACTTGGCTTGCTTGATTGCAGTGCATGTTTCACATCCACGGATGACTTGTGTGCGATAGCGTCCATGGTCAAGTCCACCCATCGGTCACAAGCCCATCATATGTTGCATCCCTTCCTTGATGGCCTGAGGTATCATGGGCCCACCGAGCTGTAAACAATTCACCCTTATGTTGCCAGTCCAGATCCACCTAAGCCATTTCGATCTGAGCAGCCTGACCCACTTGCATATTGTTCTGATGTTCCTCAGTGGTCCGACTCTTGCATACATGGGCATCTACATGACGTACTTTCACAACCAGCTTCTCTAGCGAGGCAGCAATATTTTGCCACAATGGGGCAGCCCACATGGGTTTGCCTCTGCGCTGCCAGCTGCTCTGCTCCCATTGCTGTAACCATCCCCACAGGGCATTTCCCACCATCCATGGGTCAGTGCAGAGACAGAGCACTGGCCACTTTTCTCGCGCAGGAATGTCTAAAGCCAGCTGGATGGCTTTCACCTCTGCAAACTGGCTCGATTCACTTTCTCCTTCAGTACCTTCTGCGACTTGTTGTGTAAGACTCCATACAGCGGCCTTCCACCTCCGATGCTTTCCCACAACGCGAAAGGACCCATAAGTGAACAGGGCATATTGCTTCTCATTTCCTGGCAGTTTATTATATGGTGGGGCCTCTTTAGCATGCCTCACCGCCTCCTCTGCCGATATTCTGAAATCTTTGCCTTCTGGCCAGTCTGCGATCACTTCCAGAATTCCTGGGTGACTGGGGTTTCCTATTTGAGCCTGCTGTGTGATCAGTGCGACCCGCTTACTCCATGTAGCATTAGTCACACGATGTGTACAGGGGACCCTCCCTTTGAACATCCAACCCAGCACCAGCAGTCAGAGTGCCAGGTGGAGCTGTGCTTCAGTACCAACCACCTCCAAAGTGGCTCGAACCCTTTCATATGCTGCCAATACCTCTTGTTCAGTTGGAGTGTAGTGGGCCTCAGATCCTCTGTACCCCTGACTCCAAAACCCAGGGGCTGACCTCGAGACTCCCCTAGTGCTTTCTGCCAGAGACTCCAGGTAGGGCCATTCTCCCTGGCTGCGGTGTAGAGCATGTTTTTTACATCTGGTCCTGCCTGGACTGGGCCAAGGGCTACTGCGTGAACTATTTCCTGTTTGGTTTGTTCAAAGGCTTGTTGTTGCTCAGGGCCCCATTTTGAATTGTTCTTCTTCTGGGTCACCTGATAGAGAGGGCTTACAATCAGACTGTAATTTGGAATATGCATCCTCCAAAAACCTGCAATGCCTAAGAAAGCCTGTGTTTCCTTTTTGCTAGTTGGTGGAGACATGGCTGCTATTTTACTGATCACATCCATTGGGATCTGATGACGCCTATCTTGCCATTTTATTCCTAAAAGCTGGATCTCCTGTGCAAGTCCCTTGACCTTACTTCATTTTATGGCGAAACTAGTTTTCAGAAGGATTTGGACTATGTCCTTCCCTTTCTCAGAAACTCCTTCTGCTGTATTGCCCCATACGATGATGTTGCACATGTATTGCAGGTGCTCTGGAGCTTCACCCTGTTCCAGTGCAGTCTGGATCAGCCCATGGCAAATGGTGGGGCTGTGTTTCCTCCTCTGGGGCAGTCGATTCAGGAGTACTGGACACCCCTCTGAGGGAAAGCAAACTGTGGCCTGCACTCTGCCACCAAAAGGATTGAGAAAAATGTATTTGCAATATCAGTTGTGGTGTACCACTTGGCTGCCTTTGACTCCAGTTCATATTGAAGTTCTAGCATGTCCAGCATGGCAGCACTCATCAGCAGTGTGACTTCATTCAGGCCACAATAGTCTACTGTCAGTCTCCACTCTCCATTGGACTTCCGCACTGGCCATATGGGACTGTTAAAGGGTGAGCAGGTTCTGTGCTCTGTACAAACTTCTGCCACGTGGGTTGGGTACATTGGACTTCATCTGGATCTGTGGGTACCTGCACGATGTCTAGGTCACAGTAAACCATGGATGACATACAACATCTTCACCTTTTCCTCACACTTGACAGAAGCCTCCAGAGGCTGAAGGCTTGTGTCTTTTTCCCAATCGCCTTGTCAATGCCCCTTCCCTAGACAGTGATCCCAGCTGCTTGGCCTCCCTACCCTCTAATTCCAGGCTACTGGCCCCGTTATCCCAGCATCGGAGCAGCCAGGTGACAAGTTGCTCGCCTGAAATCTTTTCACATATCTCGCAGCTCACTCAGGGACAGGGACTGGGTGATTACCTCTGGTTCTGCCCCTTCCTCCTGGTGTCCTGATAGTCCTGTTTCATTGGTCATCCCTTACTAAGCAAGCTGATTTTTTGTATTTCTTCTTCTGTATAGGGGTGACCGATACCGGCACAGGTTGGTTCTCTGGTTCAGCTGCAGTGCCTGTTGCCAGAGTTGGAGCAGCCACAGCACATGTAGCCAGGGCTGGAGTAGCCGCAGTGCTTATCATGGAGGTTGGAGTAGCGGCAGTGCCTCTCGTGGTGGTTGGAGTAGCCCCAGCGCCTGTCACTGGGGTTAATCTCTGAGTGATATTCTTAAATAGTAGTTTAACCTTAAACAAGACCTGAACTACATTCAGGAGACATAGCAATAGGAACATGCTGGTTTGAACATCCCAAGGATATTCAACATTCTCAAGAGCTGTTGTAATTAGCCTGGAGGGGAAGGGGAAGGGGAAGGGGAAGGGGAAGGGGAAGGGGAAGGGGAAGGGGAAGGGGAAGGGGAAGGGGAAGGGGAAGGGGAAGGAAGGTGTCCCCCCCACATATTGGCTCTCGGAGAAGAAAAAGAAAGAAGTGTAATTATTAATAGCTTCCAACAGATGGCTCCCGAAGTACGGAGATGATGGCAATGCTGAGATTAGTCTCGCGACCAACAGGTTTATCACATCACAAGTCAGTACTACAAAGTACACCACAATAATAACCTTGACCCAGCGCACAGAGATGACAAACAGCACAACGGGGAACACATACGGCAAGTCAGGTGTTACATAACACAGGTCTGTGAACACGCACAACGACTGCGAGGGAGAATGAATCAACACTGCGACCAGCGACTATTTACCTAATATAATGAACGCTTATAACAAATTTGTTCTAATGCGCTCTGGTCAGATCTGTTGTTATCTCAACCCATTGTGCCCCACGTTGGGTGCCAAAAAGGACTGTCGTGGTTTAACACCAGACAGTAACTAAGCACCATGCAGCTGCTCCCTCCCACCCCCTCAAGGGGATGAGGAGAATGGAAAAAAAACCTCATGGGTTGAGATAAAGACAGTTTAATATGACAGAAAAAGAAGAAGAAGAAGATGATGATGATGACAGAATATACAAACCAAGTGATGCACTGCACAGTTGCTCACCACCCACAGACCACCAATGCCCAGCTAGTTCCCAAGCTGCGGTCTAAACTCCCAGCCAGCTTTCCCCAAGTTATATACTGAGTATGACTTCATATGTTATGGAATATCCCTTTGGCCACTCTGGGTCAGCTGTCCTGGCTGTGTCCCCTCCCACTTTCTTGAGCACCCCCAGCCTCCTTGCTAGTGGGGTGGTATGAGAAGCTGACAAGTTCTTGACTTGGTGTAAACATTGCCTAGCAATAACTAAACACATCAGTGTGTTATCAACATGATTCTCATCCTAAATCCAAAACACAGCAGCACTATACCAGCTACTCGGAAGAAAATTAACTCGATCTCAGCTGAAACCAGGACAATGACATATATGGCAGCTACGCACCAGCCTTCACCTTAAATACCTGGGGTGTTCCCTTCAGGTGCCTGCAGATTCCCAGAGCCATACAGTGGTGTCTAACAGTGTTTTACACTGAAACAAACAGCCTCCCATTGGCTCTATAGCACAACACAAAGTATACTTAGTTCCAGCTTAAAAAGAGTCCTGCCCCTGCACTTGTGTTTTTGGAATCCATTTCTTGGCAAAACTTTGCAAACTTTGATTGCTACTGGCTGTTATGCAGGCTCTGTCTCTCCCTCTTTCTTATTCCTTCATTTTTATCATCTACTTCTGTCTGTCTTCATACTTCTCACACTTCTATCATAATTTGAAACATCCTGCCTGTCTCTATTACAGAGAAAATTAAAAACGTGCTTGCCTCCTTAGGTGCTTTGAGAGCCTGTTTCATATTCCATGGAGGTGAGTCTTAGAAGTGTTTAAATTGCTCTTCCCTGAAGGCAGGCAATGCCCTTGACTCCCAGCACACTCTCATTTCACATTGGAACATTAGGGGAAGATGTGTCTAAGTGATATCACTCTCCCCACACCCAGCACAGTGTCCCACTGATACTTGCAAAGGGAAAATTGATGCCACCATCTCTTTACATGAAACTAGTTGTACCTACTGGGATGGCAACGTATGTCTCCAATGGCTGCCATGATCAAAAGGCAAAGACCTGCTGCTTCTGCTCTTCTTCTTTGACCCAAATGGGTCTTGTGCTCCAGTGGGGAGGGTCATGACTCCCTTGATGGCAGTGGAAAGGGGCTGAGAGCAGTGAGTTGGAAGTCATAACCTACCTCAGCCTTTGGAATCCCAGTGGTACAGCAATGGCCTGCAGTGAGTTCTGGGAACAAACATTCAGAAAACCCCTTTAGCAGCAACCTCCCTCTGAGGTTTTCACCTGACCATGAACACAGATGCAAAGCATAGCTCCCAGAGCAGAGCTTGATGCCAGTGAGAAACCCAGGAATGCCCAGCTAGCAAGGGCAGAGGATTTCAAGCTGTCTCGTTCTGGAGGGGTAGTTGCAGGGAGCATCCGTGACCTGATATCATGCTGCTTTCCTAATGCCTGGTTGCCTCACCTAAGCTGTTCATATGAAAAACTTGCACTAGATGCAAAAGCTCGGTCAGAAGCTCCCATCACCAAATGTCATTTCATTTGCATCCATTCAGCTTCTGCCTTTTACCTGGAAACCTACTGCAAACTGCAGGCAAGGCAGAGCTAACTTGACACAGCAGGAAATTCAACCGCCTCTAC
This sequence comes from Balearica regulorum gibbericeps, assembly GCF_011004875.1. NCBI lineage: Eukaryota > Metazoa > Chordata > Aves > Gruiformes > Gruidae > Balearica > Balearica regulorum. Next base: position 86,571,301 of record NC_046184.1, read on the forward strand.
CAGAGACAGGGGCAGCAATTTAGCACTGCATCCTAAGGAAGTGCTTTCACTATTGTCTTGAGCTGACTTAGAGACCATGCTGCCACCGAAGGGAGTAAATCAGATCCCCCTCCTCCCCCAAGGCTGCTTATTCCTGCCCCCTCCTTTGTGTTAGCAGTATAGGTCATGCAGCTTCTCGTTCTAGCTGGAAACTCAACCTGCCAATAGTTTGGTTTAGAAAGACCAGAGACCTGATCCAACTTGCTCTATGTTTGCACGAATACTAGCTCCCAGACAAAGGGTGGGAGCAAACAGCTGGGAGAGGACATGACAAACTGTCTCCTTTGGTAGCATCACTGTCTCAGCTGGATGAGACTGGTTGTAAAACTGCTCTCTGTGCTTATAAAACTGGCAAGCACAGGAAATAAAGATCATTACTGTCAGCTGAAATTGCAGCAGTGTGGAGTCAGAAGGCAGTCGCCCCCTCAACCCCACAAATTTCACCAGCACACCAGTGCTAGCTCCCAAAATCCTGTGAAAAACACCAAAAGACTGACATGACCAGAATTGTTTCTATTTAACTTGAAAATGCTGCTCCCAAGCATCCTGTAGTACTACATGTTCATGCTAAAAAAAAAAAATCATTCCTGTCTGATAGGATGCAAATTAGAGTCTCCCAAAGGAGTACAGTTGTTCAGTCTTGCAAGCAGCTTACTGAAGTTTTCATCTCAGGAAAGGTCTGCAGTGTGCGCTGGGACCAATTCTGCCAGAGAGGGTGTGAGGAGATTCTGAGCACTCTGCAGTATGGAGGGGACAGGTGTTCTGAAAGAGTTTTACTTGCCTTCATTACTCTAGTGATGCCCAACACTGAGGGAGCACTAATGGTGTTGGAAATACAGAATTTTACAACCCACTCTAAAACTGAGGTTACCTTTCACCTCCACTGCCGAACTTGAGCAGCTTCATCCAAGCTCCCACTGAAAGCAATAAAAAAGATGTCCATGGCTGTTTGATAGGACCCAGAGATTCTAGTCTCTTGCAGTGCCAGTGCTCAACAGAAGCTGTGGCTGGTGATCCCATAAAGGCACATATTCCTTTCTGCTTGTGAAGTCAGGGATGGAATGGACTTTATTTCTTTGTAAAGCACAAAATAAACCCCTGACAACATGAGGAAAAGCAGACAGACAACTACTGAATTTAGGATTAGGGTAGGGAGTGTTTCCTTCCTCCAGGCTTTTGGACGAACAAAAAAAAGCTATTGCCACAGTGTAGAGAGTTTGCTTGTGGCTGCTTGAGAGGCTTCCTATATGCAAGTTCTTTTTTCAAGTTCTCTGCCTTAATTCTCCTAACTCAGAGCAGAAAGGACAAGCAGACTTAGCAGAAGACAGGACCTGAGGACCAGAAGACTCAACTCCTGTAAGCTTTTCAGAAGTTTCTCATTTTCTGTGAGGCCTTGTGGCAGAGCAGCCTCCAGCTCAGCATGGCAGGGAAGCGACTTCCACACAACTGCAGGCGATGCCCAGAGGGCTCTCACAGTCCTCTGCAAACCCCAAAGCATCTCTGTGGGTATTACCTGTTTCATCACTGTACTCGCCGTCAGGGCAGTCCACACACTCGAAGCAGCAGGTGGGCTCTCCCTCAATAATGCCCTTCCTGGTGCCAGGGAGGCAGTCCCTGCTGCAGTTAGAGAAAGGCACCTGCAAGAAAAGACCCCGATGAGGGTTAATGGTGGCAGTGCCCCACGTGCAGCCTTCCTACAGCAGGACCTTGGGCTTACTCCAAGGGTGTTATTGTTTGATTAGGTTCACCTCTTCCCTCCACAGAACAGATATATCTTCCACAATAGTCCTCCCCCAACGCACTGCAGTGATATTTGTTTGAAGGATCACATCAAGGGACGGTAGGGAGAATCAGCAGATCTCTGTAATATCTACTGTGCTGAGGGCACTGCAAACTGGTACGTGACCCATGAGACACATACCAGAAAACAGTCATTAAATGGTTAAAAGACGACCAATCTCTACGGGCAGGAATCTAAGTCACCCTTGGAGATGATGGGCTCTGACTGCTGATCCCCAATTCCATATATTGCATATTGACTGCTAATGATGTATGGGAATTAAAACAGTTCATTGAAGTCCACTTCCTCCTGTTCTGAAGACCCTTACCAACCCCGAAACAAAAAAAGGTAAATTAGCTGAAGAAGAAGAGTGTTCATATGAAAGACAAAGGCCCTGTTTTTAGAACACTGAACATGTAAAGATGCAAATCAGCAGCTGTACGCAGATCCAAAGGCTTCCAGACTTCTGCTGCTGCAAATGATGAGCAGTGTGACCTGCTGGCTGTGCATTTATGCTGTGTGTGAGCCCACCTGGGCATAGTCATATCCTGGCAGCAAGTGGTCACATGAGCATGCTCACTGCATGCCTAATGCACACTGACACCAAGGAGTTCAGCATAATAAGTGGAAGCCTGGGCCTTTTTTACACAGAAGCGCAACCTGAGGTTGAGCTCACCTTTTCCCATCTAAATTAAGAAAAGAGAGCTGACACAGAACATGGCTTTCTCAGCTCAGGGGAAACCCACTGTTTCCACTGCCAGCAAAGTACCATGAACTGTACATACTTAAGGGCTGTGCTGCTTAGAAGCCTCCATTCACTTTTTCAGAAGTTTGCTGTTAGTTTGCCCAAGTGATGCTAACCTGCTGAGCTCCTGTGTGGATGCACTTAGATGGTGAGCCCAGGGTATGGTTTGGAAATGGCCTGTGTGCAGGAATTTACCTCAACCACAGAGTAAGCAAGCCCTCAGTAGTGGCAGATCCTATGTGGAGATGCCCATTTCGTAACTCGGGTATTGGCCTGCAGCTGAGAGCAGTCACCGTTGCTTATCACTCTGAAGTGTACCTGCAGCACAGTTGGAGAACCCTGTTTCTAAGCTGTTAATCAGGATGGCATAATTAATTGGACAGACACATAGCCAGGGCAAATCGCTGCAGCTCCCCACTTGAAGCACTCTCTGCTGTTAATACCTATTGCTATTAATACAGTGTGCTGCTAATACTTATGCCTTGGGGCAGTCTTTCAGCAGGTTGTGCATTCACCAAGAGGACTTCACCAGTCTAAACTGTCTTTCCCTAGGCTGTCACTGATCAAAGGCCCAACTGAAGTCACGCACTGCTTCTCCATTTTCTGCTAAAGTTGATTGAGCTTCCAAGGAGGAAAATTAAATTGGTTTGGCATGATTTCATCTTGACAAATCCATTTTGGCTTTTTCTTATCAGTTTATTATCCTCTAAGTGTTTATAAACTGGGTTGTTTCTTTTTTTATCAAGTCTTTTAGATTACTGAAGCTCAGCTCAATTGTGTGTAATTCCCTTAGCTCTCCTATATCTGCTTTTAAAAACAGGTATTACGATTACCCTCCTCTAATCCTTTGAGACATCACCCATCCTCCACATTTCTCAAAGATGAATTGCTAGTACTTTTGAGATTGCTTTGGCTGCCTCCTTAAGTATTCTGTGGGGAATTTCATCAAGTTCTGCCAAAATGAATCTATCTATCTTACCTACTCTTTAACTTGTTCTTTTGCAAGTCTGGCCAATGCTGAAGTTCCTGTGTTAAAATCACATTTAATACATTTAATCTTTTTTGAGGATGACGGAGGCATAGAAGGCTTCAATGAGTGAAGTACTGGCTACTCTCTTTGAGTGGAGCCTTTAATCTGGAAGAAATCCAAACTCTATAAACTGAAAAAAAAAAGCTGCAACAGACATAGAGATTACAATCCCCTCCACTGGTACGCAATTTATATGCCCTGGCATGACACTCCGCAACATCCAGTTGCATTTTTAACAGATTAGGACAGAGAATGAAGATAAATATTGCACTGTTAGAGGAATTTAGACCAAGAGAGCATAATTACTCAGTTTATGTTAAAAAAACAAAAAATCCTGCCTGTTGGAAGAGGTGCCAGTGGCATCAGAAGAAGGGGTTGGAATACCAGGGGTTTTTAATTCCATTTGTAGTTTGGGCTTGGAGTCTCCAGCTGGGCTTAGAAAAGCCTGAGCTTAGTATTTATGCTGCAGCATGCTCTGCCTGACCTATGCCTCCTTCAGAGAGCTCTGGAATTAAACCATAAGTGAAGCTGGGGTATCTGGAGTAAAGGTAAGGCTTAACTGATGGCATAAGTGTATTAGGCAAGTGTAGCTACTGCAGAAGCAGTTACCTGATCTGTCGGCAGACATGAATAATCACCTGGAAATGAATTGCCTTGTTCATTAATCAGGTGCTGATTTAACACATCTAAACATTGCAGCAGGACCCAGCAGCGACGTTTCTAAGCTAATGCTCCCTGTGCCACCTCCCAGGCCACAAGGCAGATGCCTGCTCAGCATCCCCTCCAGGAGCTGTCTAGGCTGGAGTGGGCTGCTGACGGCAGCTCACCTGGCTTTGGTCTGGACATCTCTGCACCATGTTCCCATCACACGCAGGAGACACAGTCCTGGCTGCTAGTCATGATACAGTTATGCTGAAAAGATCTGACATATGCAACAAAGTGGAGAAGGACTTAGGCCTGACTGAAGTCAATGGCTTCATCATGTACTTTTGAAGCTGCACAAGCACCTTTTGGTAGATTAAAAAAAAGATAGCACATACCAGCATCTCCCACTATTTGAGCACCATGTCCAAATTAACCTGGGAAGATTGACAGGGCTTGTTCTGTTTGGTTTGCAAGGCAAGGGTGTGTGGAAGGCTCTGGGACTTGGAGGGTAAAGCCAGCAGAAACAGCTGTGGATTTAACTAGGAGCAGGAAGAGACACTTCTTGATACAGAGATACTGGGAGTGGAAGAGATCGCTGTCTTCAGAAATGAAACTACTGTGCTCAGGAAAACTTGACTTCATCAGCAACCAGATTTGGGCAATGAATTTCTCATCCTTGTGGAAACAACATTACAAAATTCCAAGCCAACTACTTGGGCCAGAAAAAAGGCATTATTCAAGCATTAATACCCAGGCTCATCAAATTTGTAGGAGGGGAGAAGCAGCTGCCTGTTATTTCCAGAAGTGTGAAAGACTAGGGCAGAGACCATGTATACAGTAAGATGAATGGGTCTTTAAATGAGACATGCAGCCATAATACAGGAGTGCACAGGGTTAGTTCAAATTTCAGCTTGTGGAAACTTTGGAAACGTTGCTGTGAGTATTTAGGCACTTACCTCCTTAGAGAATCCACTCCACAGGATCTTGTTTTCATTGATAAAGAGCCTCTCCCCTTTCTTGGCATAAACGTTGTAGTGCCCAACTTCCTCAAAAACGACTGAGCCATCCTCCGGAGAGAGATGCCAATTGATTATTGAGTAATTCCCTACCAGGTCCCCAAACTCATCAAAATCCACTTGCTCCCCCATGTTATTGGTGAAATTTAAGTGGCGCAGATGCTTGAGAACCTGGAGAGGGAGAAAGAGACACACACACCCCCCGTGAATGCCTGCTTGTCACAACCTTACCACAGCACACATCTGCTATGGGGACAAAACTGGAAAAAAAAATCACTTTACTACAGTCTTTAATCTCTTAAAAATCACTTAATCACAGCAATAGCAGGCTTTCTGTCACAGACATCACACATACACACAGAGCCTGTACAAACCTCATAGACAGCACAAGGTATCATGGCCCTTAGATTGGATGGCACCCATCTGTAACTATTTGCTTACCAGCTTCTACTCCATTAGCCATTTAGCATTCCTCTTCAGTCCCTTCCAGCCACCTCTGCAAGCCCTCAGCTGTCCTTCAGGGGCAGAGAAGTGGCAGCAACCACTGAAGTGTTTCAGTCACCCATGCATCTGTCTCACCCTGCTCTTGCAACCACTCTGCATCAATGCTCTCAGTTGGCATCATCTCTGAATGATCAATCACTCAGAAATGGGAATGCTTGAGAAACAATTCAAACATGGCTTTTGATTGAAAAAACCCCAAGTGCTATGCACTTCAGTAAAAAACCAACAAATTAAGCTCATTCACCACATGGCAGGCCGGGAGAATCCATACCACTTTTTTTTTTTTTTTTTTTTTTGGCTCCTGTCTCCTGGTTGCATAGTTTCAAGTAATCACATTCTGCCTGTCCCCACGTGTTGACTCCTGTAATTTTCACCTCGTGCTGTGGACAAGAGCAGTTAATCCCAGGGACAACTGCAGCTGCAAAATTCATGATCTAGATAGAGAGGTAGACCAAAGAAACTGCAGCATGAAAGAAAGCCGATACTGGCAACTGTGATACAATTCATCCATGTGGTATTTTTCTTTGGAAGTTAGTTGCTGGCTTATGGACTTATCAGATTTCCTTGGGCCCCCCCCCCCCCCCCCATTTAATGGATGTTTTTAGTTACTCTGTAGAGCTCATCTGTGGAAAGCTGAGGTGACTCTGAGAGCACCTGGCTGTCAGCTTTCCCTAGACCACTGCGGTGGTGTTGCTGCTGTGGTTCTATTACCTGCGACAGCTTGTAAACCCAGTCCTCTCTCTCTCACCTGCGGGTGACCAAACAATCCTGGATGGCAAAATGTAAGAAAAAACAAAATGAAAGAAATGTGTCTGGGCAGGCAGAGCCCTCATCACCCCATAGAAATAGATCAGACAATATTGTTCTGATGAAGCCTTTTCACCTGGAAACACAGGGACAGGGGAACAGAATCACTTCATTAATTCCTGTCAGTTGTGCTAAATTGTCTCATTTTTCTCTGTTTCCTTTTGGGATTCTGCTATCTCAAGCTAAAATCCCCAGAGCTACAGAGATACCGTCCTCTCACTGCCTATATTAGTGCCAGCCAGAGAAAGCCTGCAAAAATTATAGTAATACTACGCAGGACGAGGCTGGCAATACCTTTTCAGCTTTGTGTGATGTTGATGGAAGTACATCAAAATATTGCCACAGTATTCAGTTTTTGAATAATAAGTGAGATGGCAGAGCCAGGATTTTTTTCTGTCTTTCTTATCCTCGCTGGCCTTCCTCTGTAGACCAGGTCCCCCATAAGGAGTGCAGCTGAAATGATCTCACTGAAGAGCCAGGACCTGTCCCTGGAAGACCTCACCCTCTGATGGACACGGCAAAAGAAGGTGCTCTGCTCTGGCACTTGGCTGTGGAGAGCTGGGGCATTGCCTGCTGTAGGGAAGAAAAGAGGAGACTGCTCCCCTCTCTTCCCCCTCGACCCTGAGGGGCACCCAGGAAGATGCTACTTGCCCAGCTCCATGAGGGAATAGCGAGAACAGAGCAGAAGCAGCTCTGAGGTCAGAACGGGTGACACAGGGTCTGCAGATCCACAGTGATATCTATACTGCATCAACTCACTTTGGCCTCATCTGCAGTGGGGCTGCAATCTTGCATGTGTTAGCAGGAACCTCGTCCTTGTCCGTCAGCAGCATAGGTCCCAAGCAGGGAACCCACATCCCTCTGCAGGCTCTAGCACCTACCACAGGGTGACACCTGCAGCTTTAACGTCCAGATCAGATTTGAGTTGTTACGTTGAGCTGAATGCCATGTTTCTCCTCACTCCAATTCAATATTGCATTCTCATGCAGCACTCTGCTGAACGACACTAGGATATCCTGACTGGATAGCACTGCTGGGTTGACTGTTATCTGTATAGACAGGAGGTGCAGACCTTGTGCTTCTTTTGATTACAGTTACTGCACATATTAGGAGACAATCTTCCAAGAGCCATATTGAAGATTCTTCAGTTCAAGTCCTGTCTCTCCCGGCAGGCTGCAGCAGCAGGAGGCTGGTCTTAGCATCAGTGAGGTGAATGGTGGAGAAACTTCTGGATTCCCTGGATGCAATTTTTTTGTTAATTTCAGAACATTCATCTCAATTAGTCTATTCCTTTGCTTTACCTCCTGACATTAGGCTTCTTAGAAAGTAATATATAACACTGCCTACTGCTGGGGTTTTGTAGGATTAGTTTAGCAGCATGTTCCCCTTGGTCACACACACACAGGTGAGGGTTCAGGATATAAACCATTTCATGTATGAACTGTTAGCTCTATCTGGCGGGTAAATATGCATATAAAAGCATATCTGATCTCCGCTTACTTTCGTCTTTCCCCAGGCACAGAATAGCAGCTTCGGCTATGCGACCATAGCTGGGGAGCTGGAGAGCCCAGGTGTATCAATTCATGCAGGAAAGACACAAGCTCTATTCAAAATCCCAAATGGAGGGCAACAGGAACAACAGGAGTAACAACAACTGTTTTCTCGTTCCAGCAAATACCAAAGTTTGCCTTCAAGTCTAAACTTCTGAGGAGCAGCTTGTGAAATGGTAACTGAATGACTACTAGGACATGTTCCTGTTTTAGATAGTAAGAAAATGCCAGCATGATATCTGTATATCACACAAGTTCTTCTTTCTACAGGATGAAAATATGGTTTAAACAGCCAAGGAATATATAAGCACTAAACTTTAAAAGAGGAGGTTGTAGACTCTGAATAACTACAGCACTCTTTTATAGGCACCAGTCTATCAATAATTAGCTAAAGGCTTTACAGTTAAAAACGTGTCACTCTGTTTTGTAACTAAAGATAGTAACATAAATACCCAGGACTCAATTCACAAAGACTTAAAAGACCCTGCTTCAGCAGGGCAAGAGCATGTGTTAGGAGAGCGTGTATTGTATCCTGGAACCAAGAGTTCACAAAAAAAGTGCTGACCTCATGGCTTGAATATGCCATTAGCAGCTGGTGGAAGCCTGCAGGGAGAGCATTGTGCAAGCTGCTGTCTCCAGATGTTTCTTTCTCTAATTTTTCCTTCTTTTTCCCCTTTGTCACAGGCTCCACATTGAATTGCAATGCCTTTTAATTAAAACACCTATTATCAGAAAGGACTTGCAAGCTGCCCTCTAGTTCACCCTCCCATTATTCCTGGTAAGGCCACTCCCAGTCACATAGCATCCCATGCTTGATCCAGGCTAGATATTTTCGGTCATGTAGTTTCCACTCTTATGGAAGGATCATAAAACCATAACATAAATACAGTTGTAGTAGGTCAGACCGGCAGCCCATCTCCCCAGGACTTGTTTCTGACTGTGGCCAACAGCAAATGCCTGCACAAGAGTAGCAGGAGATGTGATGCTTCCCCAGAATAATCTCACACATTTTGCAGCTCAGTGACTTCCTGGGCCAAAGGTCTTCGTACCTGATAACCTGCGGTGGATTTTTCTTCCATTGTGTTGCACATTTCTGTTCTGCACCTGTGCGAACTTTTCACATCCACATCCTCCTACAGCAAGATCTACATTTTATGAGAAAAGCACCTCTTCTTGCCTGTTGGAACAGAGTACCTACTAATCTTTTTTGATGACCTTCATGCTTATGTTGGAAAAGACAAAGAACTGTCATGTGCTAGTCACCTTTTCCATGTCTCTAAGCGTTTTACAAAACTTTGTCAGATTTCTCTTCAGCAACCTCCTTCCCAGGCTGATGAGCCCTATCTAACTTTGCTACTTCGTGTACAGAAGCTTTTCCATTGACCCTTCTCCAAACTTTCACAGTCTCCTTCACCAATTCTGAGACCTGACCATGAAGTGAGATGCACCAAGGGTTAATGAAGTGGCCCCAGGGCACTCTGTTTACCTCTCTGTCCCTTTTCCAGTGTGACTATTCTTAACTGTGCATTTGCTTCTTTGACTACTACTCAGCCAGAGCTGAGGAGTCCACCCAAGGACCTATTCAAGCTTGAAGATCTCATTTGTGATTAGTCAGAACTCACCATTTATTTTTATCTTCTGCTGACTGTCTTTCAAAGAACTGTTTATCCATGTGAGGACTGAATTTCGTGACAGACTAACAGAAGCCTTTTAGAAGCCTGAGCATACTTTATGACTACGAGCTCCCTTATCCATATACATCCCAATGCCTTCAAAGAACTTCAGGAGGTTTATGAGGTAGGGCTTCTCTTTACAAAAGTCATGGTGACTCCTCCTCAGTATATTCTAGTTTTCATTCCTTATTTTTTTTTTAAACATAGTTTCTAATAATGGGCTCAGTCAGGCTCTGCTAGTTCCTTGGATCTCCTCCAGAACCCTTTTAGAAAATTGATGTCACATCTGTCAACTTTTTAGGCCTCAGGGCCTAAGACTGTTTCAAGTGAGGGGCTGGTCACCGTAGCCAGCAGTTCAGCTACTTCATCTGTGATCTTTGGCAGAGCTCTTGGGTGAACATCATTCACCTGCACCACAGTATTAAGGTTCACTTTGCTCTTGTGTCCCATAGCTTCTTCTACAGTCACTTCAATCAGACAGATCCTCTAGAAGTCCCCCATAAACAAACAAACTCAGGAACCTTCTCAAGTGTCAAGAGCACACTTTCCTTCTGCCATGGCCTTACCTTGTCTTTTGCAGTGATAATCTATGGCTCAGCAGACAGTCCTACTGCTGAAATGTTTAAAAAAGGATTCATGAGCTTTTACCCCATTTACAGCCTGTTCCTCATTCTGGTTTTTGGCCTGCCTTATTTTATTTTTACATTTAATCTCACAGAGTTTATGATCCTTCCAATTTTACTCACTGGCCATAACTCAGCTATTTGAAGGATGCTGTCTCACTTTTAATAAACACCACTTAATACCTTTTTTTTGCTTTGCCAGCTTCTTTAGCCTTTCTCCACCTTTTCTTGATCTGCAGTAGACACCTACTTTGTGTCACTAGTATTAGAGCCAGTGGCAGGCAAAAAAACCCCACTTAAATTCTAAACGCTGTCAGGCGTCCGCAGATAATTGTGTGTGTACATGAATGTCCAAAGCTCAACTTTTGTATTCTGGAGCACAAGCTAGCTGCAAGCAGTATGTTTGCACTAGTTGTACATTTTGATATCAGCTGGACTAAAGAAAAGTGGCATGTCCTGAATCCTCCAATTAGTAACAAAATGTGAGAATCACCAGTTAGGAGTCTGATTGCAAGCAAGACCTAGGGCTCAGGGCTAGAAAGGAGGTGAAGATTGTGCCTGGATGAAAAACACAAGAAGTGGGGAAAGATCCTGGAGATGAAGGAGATGTGTGGAGCTGTATGTTGGGGGATGCCCAGTGATCTTGGCCAGAAATGCTCAAGACTGGTAACTGTGAGGAGCTGCACAGTATGAACTGATGGCTTTCACCTTGACAGGCCACCCACAACGTCCCTGCTGAAGGTGAATGTAATGCTGTGAGGAAAGCAAGTGTGTGAGATACCAAGCAGGTTAAAAGCTCTAGTCTTGTAAATTCTTAAATCAACATTAGTATCCAGATCTGCTATGGGTTGTCATTTACTCTGTCTCAACTGTGACAGGTCCTTAACTAGTCTTCATATACCGGCGAGGGTTTAATAGCCTTGGCTTCCTTCTGCAGTTTCTTTCTAAAATGTTTCCTCACTAGGTCAAATGGTCCTGCAAGGGAAGTGAACCTGGGCACATCATAGGTGTCTCTCCCCAGAAAAGACAAGCGATTCCCCCTCCTAACACGCAGTTGTAAGGAATCCTGTCTTGACAGTTAACATACATTTTCCCACACTGAATTTTAATTTCTGTCTACCTAGCTATATCCAGGCCTGTAAAACAGTTCTGGACTGATGGGTACCAAAGTTCTGGACTGATGGGTACCAAATTTTTTTTCTCTTTGCTTTGGTAGGGTGCCCACGCTGAGAGCAGCGAACAATTCCACTTCATGGCTCAATGTCAAGATGAAAAGCTGGCAAGTTCTCCCTTTCATTCTGAATTGCTGAGGGCCCATTCTCCCCTCTTGTTTTGAACTCCTAATCAAGCACCCGAAGATACTTTCATAGTGCCGTAATGGGCGTAAGGACTTGAGAGCCCAGCTATCACATTAGCCCAGTGGTCATGGCATACAGCATTTGGGTTCTGCCAGTGGTCAAGTATCAGGAGGAAATATGCCCAAAAGCCACTTGTAAAATACTTTACGAGAAATGTTCCCTGAAGCCATAGGTTTTATTTTTCTTTCTTCCTTTCATTTCTATCTATCTATGTGTCGATCTTTATTTACATGCTAGCAAAGCTCTAATTTTTACTGTCTATATCAATGTTTAATTCCTGCTGCATTCTCTACTTTGGATTATTTTGTTCTGCCAGCTTTTTATGTAGGGTCAACACTTAGGCTCTCCCACAGGCAGTGCCATCATCACAGTATTGACCAGTTCTGACACAAAGGACCAGAGCAGGCGGGAAGGTGCTGGCCCTAGCCCCTTGAGTCAGCAATACCTGTTTGCAGAAGCCTGAGGTGGGGGAAGATGAATTGCACCCAGCTCTTCCACCCAAATCGTTCTTATTGCTGGCAGGAACTGAAATCTCCTCCCCCTCTATAATGTCTCCTCTTCTCCTGCTGCCCATGGTGCACCAACAGGGACAACATGTAGTGTTGATAGTTTTTTTAAAAAACAAGATGCCAGGATCACAGAATCACAGAAACACAAAATCACAGAATGGTAGGGATTGGAAGGGACCTCTGGAGATCATCTAGTCCAACCCCCCTGCTAAAGCAGGATCACCTAGAGCAGGTTGCACAGGATCCCATCCAGTTGGGTTTTGAACATCTCCACAGAAGGAGACTCCACAACCTCTCTGGGCAGCCTGTCCCAGTGCTTGGTCACCCTCAGAGTAAAGGAGTTTTTCCTCATATTGAGATGGAACTTCTTCTGTTCCAGTTTGTGCCCATTGCCCCTTGTCCTGTCGCTGGGCACCACTGAAAAGAGTCTGGCCAACTCTGGCCAACAGGATATGCCAACACTGTTAATCTCACCTTTTCCCAGAGGTTATTCAGAAGATAACAGAGTTCTTCAGCCAGTGGAGGATGTGACTCATTACTGTACACCACCTGCAACATTCCACCTAAGCTGCCTAGTTTCTATTGGTTTTCTGCTCCAAAGAAGTGACTGTTAATACTGTTTATCACTATAGGGGTAACCCAGGTGGAGAAGTTGAAAGAAACCCAGGAACAGAGCTGGGATTCTCACTGTGAATACCTCACCAAAAATTGGTATGTCTTTCTGTTACATGTGTCCAGCCTCATGCACAAGGAGTGCCTGGTCTGTAGTTGGGATACTGGGCACTTCATGCTAAAAATAACGAAGACTAGTCATCACCTACTGTACAAGGGCTGGGCTGTACTCCAGGATTGAAACTGTCCAGTTGGTAACAATGCAGATGAACAAAGGCAGATAAACTCTGGAAGCAGGGCTGGTGTCAACGAGTTGAAGAGAGACAAACATTGATAGTTAGCCAGAGATTCATTGACAATACTGCAAAGGAATTCTGGCAAGATGGGATGCACATCCCAGCTCTGGTGAAATGCTAGATCTGCCAGTGACTTGAAAAACAGGGTGAAAGAAAGAGTTCAAGAATAGCTGTACAAAGGCTGAGAATAACTCAAAAATATTCAAAGTTGTTATGCTTTGATAGGAACTGAATGACATCCTTGTAAATCTAGGTAGGTCAATGGACAGCACGACTGAAGGCTAAATGTGTATGACCAATACAATGTGCCATATGTTAGAAGTAATAATTTAAGCTGTTCATAATCTTTATTGGAAACTAAATTAACTAACCACTCAAGACAAAGACCAGTTCATTATTAGGCAGCTCAGTAAAACCACTCTGTGCATTATGCAGTTGAAAGAGCAAACAAAATATTAGGATATGAAAGTAAGAACGAAAACGACACTGAAAATATGGTGCTAATATACACATCAATAGTACAGTTTCCTCTGGAAAATGCAGTTCATTCTAGTCACTTGATCAGAAAAGAATAAAATTAAAGGAAGATTAGAGAGGTCCAGAGGTGGTGATGATAGCTCTTAGACAGTCAGTCTGACTTCCGTTTGAAAAGAAACTGTTTATGACACATGTAGTGATTTGTGGGAAAGAGGTGGCATATTCTCAGAAGCATACACCTCTATCCCTGCAAAGCCGACTACCTTTATTCAGGTCTCCAGAGAAGTACAGGACATCAAACTGCCATGACAAGATGTGCTGATCGGTATATTTTAACTGATAATTGGTTTGGTTTGGTTCTGCTTCCATCATGGCTATGTGATCCCTAGGCAGCTGAGAGATGGATCTCTCTCCCTGTTCCACTGACCAGTGCCCTCTGCTTGAGGAGGGGCAGCAGTGGTGCTGACGTGGGCACCCATGTCTACGTTTTGTACTCAGATGGACTGTGTTGGAAACACCTCGCTGCTCAGTAGAAGGTGCTTGGTGCTTCCTTTGTCTCATACTGTGCTATGAGAGCTCAGTCTGCTTGGAAACCAATGAAGCCTAGAGTTTCCTACGACAAGGACCAGTTGGACTGCCTGTAACTGGGCTTGATGGGTTAGCTTGTGTGGTTTTCTAGCCAGCAATCAATGCACACTGCTTTGCTGATTCAAAACTGCTGCAGCTTTGGTGCTTTTTTGACAGTGAAAGGTGACAGAAGTAACTAATAGCTGCTCCAACAGTAGGAGCAAGTCATTCAAACAAAAAATGTTAAAGGTATGCATTTCAAAATGAGACTTGATATAAAACAGGACTAATCTGATCTATGGTCAGATTGACTACAGTACTATGTTTACAAGGATGTCCAGAAAGAACTCAAAGAAACAAGCCTAGTGGATTTCACAACAGAGGCTGCACAAGTCAAGTCTAACTGAGATACTTTAGAAAAACCCATTGGGTAATAACTGGTGTTTGCAGATGCCTGAATGCCATTATAAAACTGGGTCTGAAATGCTTCAGAAAGACCTGTCTGCTGAGTCACTGAGGTTCCCAAAGGAATCAAGAAATGATCTTACAGTATTTTGGCATCACATGGCTGGTTTACCAGACTGATTTAACTATCAGTTAGGAGGACACAGGACACAGTAAGGATGGGACCAGGATATTTTGTTTCCTGAAGGCCCTCCAAAACTCAGGCTGGCCATGTGCACACCTGCTGTTCTAAGTGCACTTGTCTATAGAATGCAAGTCTTGAGCTTGTACTGCTTAATGCAAAGCTGATAGCTATCAGCACATTGCTTAAGCATGCTATGATAAAGGATAATGATTTTGTGTGTGATAATGAATGTGTGACATGACTGGAAAATACAGCAAGAAGGTTTTCATGTGCTTAGACTTGACTGGATCCACATGATACATGAGGAAATAATCAGTGGGAACATCCTCTGCATACACCTCAACTATAAGATTTTCTAAACCCAAAGATTTACATAGGAAAACATCATGTGAAATCCAGTCAACTGAAATTCAATGCAAATGTGTTTTTAAAAGTCAAACTTAAAAATGTGACCTTCAAGTCACAGTTCCATTTTTAATTGTAATTACTTTTTTAATGGGAAAAAGGGGAAACACTTAATTTTGAGTCTGTCAAAATGCTTGTTTGGACAGTGTTGTTTCAATTAACTCACTAACTCCAGGGGAGAAGAGAGATGACAAAAGAGTTTTTTCCTCTAACATTTTGTCCTTTTTCTGTTTTGAATTAAGATTCAGCTGTATGATGGTACCCTAACATATTTGTATGGCCCAAAGCATGATATTGTACTATTAGTTCCCTAGAGTCCAAAAGAATCCTTCCTACAAGTAACTTCAGGAGTTAAGGCACCTGGAGTAGCATTGGTTCCAGTTCAGTGCCATCCCAAACAGACTTAATCTGATCTACTGACTGCAGTAGATTCCTTCTGGAGAAAAATGGCTGGAGTGATAGCATCTCTCCCCTCCTTACAAATACTGTGAGCATTAATGCAGTTCCTGGTAATCAGGACAAAAATCATGATACCAAATGAAAAATAATGTCTGGAGAATCCCTATACATGGAATATAATGCTATACAAAAATCAAGCAGGCTTCTGACTAGTCTCTGCCCCAGTGATGTACAAGCATAGGCCAGTGATGATGGACGTCTCTGGAGAAAATCCATGGACAAGCTAGAGGAAAGGACTGAAGGACTATACCGCATGCATGATAAACCCATTATTGGTTCAGAAATTTTGTCTGTGTTCATTAAAATGAAAGCTTATTAATTAAGAGGTAATGATATGTTGCTATCCTCATCATACAAATAAAGTTCAAACAGTAGTATTTATTATGGAGTGCTCTAAAAACACTAATCCAACACAGACCATTCAAACAAGACTGCAAAACACAAGTATGACATTAATGGAAAGTAGAACATAAAAAAACCTGGAGAACAACAAAAAAAAAAATCACCAGGCAACATATTAAGAAATTTCTTGAACATATTAAAATTGAAAGGTGTCATGTATGCCAGATCCTCATGCCATAAGGCTGTAAGACACAGCTGAAGAGGATGGAAAGCTAAACAGACAGCTAAGGAGGAGCAGGAAAGCTAAATGAATGATATGTTATTGCCCTTGCTATCAGAAAAAAACTCCTGGACATTCTTATCCCAAGGACACTTGTTTTGGAGCCATAATGTGGCACTAATGGAGGTAGAAGATCCTTTAAAAAGAGATTAGAGAACAGCCTGAGCAATTTAAATTGGATCTAAAAGGCTGACAGAACCAGACAGTTCATCACAGCACTCCACGAGTAATAAAAAGAGCGCCAGTAGAGAAGATTTATGATATACGCATAAAAATGCCACTGGCTTTGAATGACAAAGTCAATATGCTATCTAATATTATTCCACAGCAATCCCAATCCTCCTTTCTGGTACATATGCAGGTGTAACACACTCCAGGCAGTGTGCCTGAGGTTTCCCTCCGTGCCAGTCTGTGCAGGGCATGAATCAGAGCTAACCCCTCCTAGAGAGGCTTGTGCTTCTGCTCAGTGGGCCACTCCAGAGTCAGCCTCTGAGGGGTTGCAACAGCTGCCAAGCAAAAACAATACATAAAAGGCAGAGTGATGTCCTCTGTAGCCAAAGCCCAGTTAGCCTGACATCACTTCCAGGAAAAAACAATGGGAAAACAAGAGGTTTGGGTTGAGGATCCATTAATACGAAATTATAAGACAGAAACATCATTGCTGCCTGTCAATAAGGCTTTGAGGAATATAGATGTTGTAAAATTAAAGTTTGGTTGACAAACACACCCTTTAGAAGTGAAATATCTGAGGTTTACATCTAGTGTAAAGCATCCATTTGTGGATCAAGAATTGCCCAACAGATTTGTAAAACCAGATATCAACAGCGACAGATCATCAGTTCATGGGGAATTCCTCCAGCCTCAGTAAATAGTTCACTGTTACCGAATATGTTCATCAATACTCTGGCAGCAAGTACAAAAGTGCTGTTAGAAAAATTTGCAGTATATGCATGCATTAAGGCAATGGTAGATAATAATCAAGACAAAGCACTTCCCCCAGATCGCTCTCAAACATCTGTGTTTAATGCAGTGCAATTCAGACTTATGCATCAAGGCATAAGAAATTCAAGCCACACGCACAGAAAGGGTACCACATCCTGCAAAGTATTACTGGCAACTTAATGCGATCTTTCCATTGCATGCTGTGGCAAGGAAGGCTAATGTGCATGTATAAATGAGGAAGTAATAAGAGTATGTAAATGTAGGATTTTTTTTTCACTGTCTGGTTGTGCTCTGGCTTTAATATTGCTTTAATACTGAATATGTGCCAAAAAAAAGGATGATTAAATGGACAAGATACAGAAATAAAGCAGAAAACATGTCTTATGATTAAAAACCCACTCTCTTTAAATTATCAAGACAAGACCAAGGAATAATTTGATCAATGTGCATAAATACCATATGGAGAAAAATGATGAGTACTTCATCTGGACTTTTAAATCTAATACAGCAAGGCCAAGTAAGGACCAATGAAACTAAAGGTCAGTTAAATCCCAGCTAGAAATAAGACACAATCTGTGACAAGAGATGTGACCTGCCATGGATCATACTAATAAAAAAAAAGGTCTACTAGTCAGCATGTCTTTGGGGAAAATAAATCTTGCTAAACACAAGTTTGAGTGGCAAACACAGCCCTTCAGAAGTGAAATACCTAGGCTTTACATCCGATGTGAAGCATCCCTTAGCTGGATCAAGATTACTTTCCTGAACGTAGCATAAATTTACATAGTTTATCACACAAAGGGTTTCAAACCGCATGATCATTTGGAAAGTGACTCCACATGAACATTTTTTTAGGTTTCTGTAAACGTCTTGTGGAGAGAGATGGTCTCTGGACAGACAAAGGCAACAAATGGTACAGCTACCGCAAAAGCTAATTGTCAGTGCTGTTAGATGGTATTTTGTACTGTACTCTGTATTCTGCTGTCTTTACCTACAGCCACAATATGAAAGAACCATCATGGCCACCCGGTCCATAATTGCTTTGGTTTTCACTTGTAACAAATATAATATGGAGAAATCCATTGGGTACAATGGCCCAGGGTGCTGTGTGTACTAGCGGTGAAGGATCTATTGGCAGAAGTACTGACTGAGTAAATGATGTTTTAATGCTCTTGGGAGGTCATCATACTGCACAATAACTGTTATGGCAAAGTATCTAAAAGCCCCTTAAGATGGGGCTCTATTTATTAAGTCTAAATTTAATACTAAATAATGAATAATTGTTCAATTATTAAAGCTAATAATAGAGCCAATGGTTTTACTACAAGCTCAGTGTCTTCAAGTAGCATAATTCACATATAATGTCTTGCATAATCAAAATGTGATTGAAATGTCTTTTCCAGGATGTGTTTAATGCCATCTTTACAAATGCATTAAACATCTGTAAAGATGTTTACAGATGTGCAGAGAATGAATCTGTATATGTCTCTCTGCACTCATTTGCTGTTGCTTTCTTCTAACAGCCCATTTATGGATCAGTCTCTTCAAAGTCCCAACAAGGTCTGGAACCGCATCTTGCACAGAACACTGCTGATACTGATTTGAAGAACTGTGCCTTTCTCTAGGCCGGGAGGAAGCCATAGCTTTTGACTGTAAAGTCTTTCTTATTTGGAACTATAGGATGAATTACTTCAGTGCTTGGGTAAGTCGTCTCTCTCTGTTAGAATGAGAACCAACTGAGACTGCACACTTGGTGTCATTTCTTTTAACAAAACAACAATTCATCAAGCCTGAGTTCAATGGTTATTTATAACCTATTCAAGAACTACTATCCATTATAAAAAAAAAAAAAAAGAAGTGTCCTAAGGTTTCCTATAGTCACACTGAGTTGACTCATGCAACTGTTTTGGACATTTAGAATGGGCATCTGTTGCAAGCACAGCCATTGGTCCCATCAATGGTCAACTAAAGTCCCAGTGGATTCTGTTACTGTGTTTGGGCACGTTTCACTCTAACTTAAAACTAACAGTTAAGTGAAGTTTTTTTTAAGTTACTAACTTAAAACTGTTTTTTTCCATTTCCTTTATCAATATAAATTTTGGCCAACAAAGAAATCTCATGTCAAGGCTTTGATTTCTACACTTCCTAAACAACCTTCACGTAATTCCTCCTAGAGGCACAGGTAAAAGTCCTTTCTGAGCAAAGTATTGCTTCTGCTCCAGTGGGGAGATCACTCTTTTAATTCTACAAGGATCCTTTACATGCCATAAAACGTAATTTGTTCTCCTTCCTCCAAACTTCACCCATTGTGTGGAGCAACACCAGTCCTTCTTAGTGCATGAAAGTTCACTCTGGAGACATAACTATGTGGCTGGTTAGTAAAGCATCTGTGAAGATGGCTGACCACCCAGAAAGAAAAGAAATAACAAACTATGTTATCATTATCACACCTTTAAAGTTAGCTTCAACCCTACCTTGAGATAAATGGAAATCAGCCAAGTCAGGCTGGAATTTTTGATAGAAAATTTTTGATAAATCCACTTGTTTCCTCACCTAACTTTCTGAGTGCCTTTAGGAGGCTCTTAAGGTGCCCTTTGTCACCAATTCCATTTGTGAGTAGCATCAAGAAAGGTCAGTCCTACATCCTTTTGTGTAACAAAGACATGCTGTGTCTTAGTAAAAGATGCTGATGTCTTGGTAATTCAAGGGATATATATGATCTGAAGTCACTACAGACAAAGACATTATATGAGCATCTCATGGAGCCTTCCCTAAAATTCCCAGGTTCAATATAGGCTGAAAAACTGACTTCTTTTCCCCAAGTGACAAAGGTACAAATGAGCTTCACAAATATTAGAAAATGCTTCTTTACAAATACAGTTTTTGTTGTAATGCAGCATATAAGTGACTATATTAAAAAGTACTTTTATAAAAAATTCAACAGTTTGGGTGTGGGCAGGAATACTACCGTTTTTATCATCAGGCAGTGTGTACTACCCTGATTCAGAATCTCAGCCATTCTCTACCAAGTAATTAATAACCACAACTCCTTACTTCATGACATAGAGGTTGTGTATTTGCTGCATGCAGTTCCTTCACCCTTTTTCTAGCAACCCTGTTGGGGCAATGGTTCTGTGCATTTTCTGCTCGTGATGTTACAGGCCTGACCCCCACTTGAGTAAGGTCCAGTTAAGTCTTTCTCTTTTTAGTTGCAGAGACATCTAAATAATACTCCATTTATTGTCTGCTTAGTTGAAGAGTTCACAAGTGATGTTCTCATCCGACGGTAAGTTATTATTTCCAAACTGAGGAATAAGCAATCACCTGTTACTGCCCTTGTGGGGAAATAGCTGTGTTTGCTGTATTGACCCACACAGTTCTGTGTGTGGCTCAAGTTGTCTGCCCCTCAATTTGGTGTCCCACAACAAAGGCACACTGGTGAAATGCTTGCTTTCTGTTCATAACAAATATATCTCCTAGCAATGCAGACTAGGTGAGGTTTTGCAGTTGCCTGATATTCAGCAGCTTCCTCTGTCGTCTTTGCAATTATTCCTGAATGACTAATTTTCACACGAGCCTCAGTTAATACCTGTTCTGATACTGTTTCATATTCTATACCACAAAGCAGCTGTTTTCCATACAACATTTTAACTGTTCAGACAGAACTATATAGTTCAACAGACACAAAATTGATTAGATAAGCGCTTAGGCTCAAAGGTCTAGAGAGACGTATGTCATCTAAGGCATCATTCACTTCTTTAAAGCCTTGCAGAATCAGTTTCCAGCCAGATAGACCTAACCTAAATGTAAAGTTGGTGTCATGGTTTCATCTGGGATAGAGTTAATTTTCTTCCTAGTAGCTGGTATAGTGCTGCTGTGTTTCGGATTTAGGATGAGAATCATGTTGACAACACACTGATGTTGTGCTTGTTGCTAGGCAACATTTACACCAAGTCATGGACTTTTCAGCTTCTCATACCACCCCACCAGCAAGCAGGCTGGGGGTGCACAAGCAGCTGGGAAGGGACACAGCCAGGACAGCTGACCCAGACTGGCCAAAGGGGTATTCCATACCATATAATGTCATGCTCAGTGTATAACTTGGGGGAAGCTGGCTGGGGGCTGGGACTGTTGCTTGGGAACTAGCTGGTCATCAGTGGTCTGCGGGTGGTGAGCAACTGTGCTGTGCATCACTTGTTTTGCGTATTCTTTTATCATTATTGTTGTTGTTGTTTTGCATATTCTTTTATCGTTGTTGTTATTATTACTACTATTATTATCTTCCTTTTCTGTCATATTAAACTGTCTTTATCTCAGCCCATGATTGTTACCTTTTTTTTTCCCTGATTCTCTCCCCCATCCCATTGAGGGTGGGGAGTGAATGAACAGCTGTATGGTTGTTTTAGCTGCCTGATGGGTTAATCCAAAATAGCTGGAGAAGGCACCAATCCATTTTTACTTCTTCATAATGCATATCTCCAGCACAGAGGAAGGAACTGTTGGCTGGGAGATGCACAGGTGTAATAAATGACTTTAGGTGTTGCTAGGTGAAGCCACTTTGTATTTGCTTTTATTTTGTGAAACAGCATATGGCAGCTTTTCACTGTCTGAGGCAAATCAGATTTCTAGGCATAGAATAATTTACATGAGCATGTCTTTAACCTGCTAATCTTTAGGACAGCACATTTTTCAGCCTGTACAGCATGCTTTGCCGTGATGCCTAGAAGAGCTATCTCATTTTTCACTCATGAACCTGCCAAAGTTCACAGCCTCCAGTGTAACCACAACCTGAAAACTGTCTGGGAGTCCATCTAAGGATGCCCTGCTCCATGACCTTGTGACTGCACACCTTTGCTGTCTCAAATCCATGGGAGCCTATCTTCCCCATTTAATCGCAATCCTTTTACTGTGAGACAGTAAAGCCCATCAGCTGCTTGTTGGCAATCATTAAGAAGCCCAATGAGTGGGTAGAAACACAGACTCAACTATGTCTGAGGAAAAGATACAGAAAAAATATGAAATAATAAAATTCGCTCTGAAGGACAGATTAGGATCCCTTACTGGTTTTCCTCTTATTTTTTGCAAGACCACCCACTGAAATGAGAGAGACACTAGAGAGGCTCCTGTAAATGCCCCAAAGAGTTATGAATCTTTGCTCAGAGGAGAATTGAAAAAGGAACAGATGGACTTGCTGTTAGAAGTGACCATGGGACTAGCCATGTGAGCAGAAAACAAGAAAATTAAAGAACTTGAGGGACCTAGGAAATCTTATCAAGGAAGATGATAGTAAGAAAAAAGGGCTTCAAAAACCAATTGTTTGAGCTGTTAGGGAGAAACAGGCCAAAGATGCAGGGAATTTTGACAAAGAGGCAGCATCAGTACAGGAATCCTGAGCCTGTGTTCCACCTCTTGCCATACCTTCCCACTGCTATTCTATAGCTTATGGGAGAACCTGTACTTGGGGAAGCCCAGTCCATGAACCAGAGCAACACATAGGATTAGCCCTACTCAATTTAGTCTCCTAAAAAAAATCACAGCCCACCAGCAAAAGAGAATGGGCATCTGATAATCGGGATTTTTTCTGTTGTACTATTTGCAGTTTAATTCTTAGTGCTTTGTGTAAAATTTTGCCTTTTCCAAATGTGACAGAAATTGCTTATATGTTTTACTCTGGACTGCCCTGCACCTCTTTGTTACCTGAACAAAACACCACAAAAAGAATTAATTAATCTGATCTTGATCAATATTGTGCAGGATACAACAGAGGCGCATGCAGAGGATACTATCTGCTTTTTGCAGGAATTTTGCAAAGGTGTGCCCCTGGATTATCTTCTGCCTTGCAGCAGGGTAGGTTCTTCAAACATGACAGCTGCAGGCATGTACATTGCTCAGAATAAGAGCAGCACTGACATCCTATTACAGTCTGTAATTTTCTGTAGAGTACAGAATTGCCAGTTTTCCCATTTTCAGAAGGAGGACTGAACCCCACGTGCAGCTCTGTGCATGGAGTGAGTGGCACGGCTCCTGTCTGGAAGCTGCTCTGCCTGCTCACCAGCTCTGCCTGCACCCGCATCTCCGCACATGCTGCAGCAGCCTGCGAGCTCGGGCTGACCAGTCCCATCTCTAGTGGAGGTGCCCACTGCCAGCTTCAGAGGTGTTGGTAAAACAAAAGGATGCAAGACTGCGTTTATGGACGGGGTCTGTCACAGACCACCAACTCAGAGAAAATGAGTAAGCAGTTTCTTAAAGAAGTAGCTATAAATAAGTAGAGAAGAAAGTTGTTAGTATTTGACATTTCAGCTTGGGAGACACAGAAAAATCCTGTGTTCCCCATGCTGAAGCATACTTAGAGCCTTCTTAAAGAGTAGATGGTAAATTCTTAATAGGAGAATTGCACCCAATTTAACCAACTCGCAGTAATTCTGTGCTAAGCTTTTTGCTGTCCAGTTCAAATGAACTGATCACTGAGGCAAAAATGTTATTTTCATATACAGACCTACACAAGTACCTTCCACAAATTATATAAACCAGTTCCTCCAAAAAAGTTTACATTCTGAATACATAAAATTAACAATTAGCAGACAACAAATAAATAATACATGTTAATGGGATAATGCCATTGAAAAGCAACAAAATTAAATGGTACATAATTAAATTGTGGAACACACCATTTATCCTCCCCAGCCACTGACCCAGCTGGCAAGGGTTGCTCTGGATAGGAGCTCAGGCTAATGGAGACACCAGTTCACCGGGTTCACCTTATCTGTCCCGCACACCACCTGGTCTGTGATTGCAGACACTGTTAGCGGCGTGGAGGGTTCCTAACACCGTCCTCGCTCTCTGACCACTGGCAGAAGTACCGCTGCAAATGAGATTGACTTTAGTAGAAAGGTTTTCTTCTGTCTGGTGGTCAGAGAACCACTCTCTGGAGATGCTGGAGGGTGCATATTTGTGAGATGAACTCATTACCCCTGGCACTGAGGAAAGCTTCCTGAGTGTAATGAGCCACAATGCCTGATATGAAGTAGGTGTGCACACATATTTGGCATTTACCTGCTATTCATGTGTTTGATTTTGAAATGAAGTGAAAAAATTCACAAATATCAAATATGCTTGACAGCCAACACCCCATAATGGTGGTCATTTCAAATACAGCCTGTTTCTTTGTAGCACCTGCTATTCTTATCCAGTTGTGTTATCCCTCACATACTCTTTCTTGATGCTGATTCCCTCCTTTAAGGCAACTATGCATACCCAAAAGCCTAAATCAGCAGGATGCTTTACATTTTGATACAGCCGTCCTTCAGCACCAGACAAGCAACACAGAAATAAGAGGACATTCTTTCCAGTTGTGGAATCCTGAACAACCACCACATTATTTTACTTAGCTATGGTATAAATATCCTGCTTTACTTTCCAAGTTGACAAGGAATAAGGGAACAAATTAAAAATATATTTATTCTGGATCATTTTTATTGACACAGTGAAAGCTAAATCTGTCTGTGACTTTCCCACTTCTGCCAGTATGCTCCTGAAAAGCAGAATAACTTTGAAAGACAGAAACCTCAGAGAGAGCCAGCAATTGTAGGATTCCCCTAAACCAGGGTCAAACCCTGCACTCATCAGCTCTGAGTAAAGTGGTTTCAGTAAACCCAAATCCCATACCTAGAGCAATGCAGGTTTCCCATAATTGCCAAGACAAAGCCTTTTACTTTGATCTGACTCCTGGTTTTGAGCTGACTGAGACTAGACAGGAAGCGAACTGCAGTTCCCACATGCAAATGCTGACCCAACACCTCAAAGTTTGTGGCACGGATAGCCTTCATCTTGGTTGGACTATCCTGAATACAGGAAATTACATGTGCAAACAGGGATGTGATCCTCCTTATATTCATCCATGTTGTTCTGATTTCAGGTATGTTTGGGTCCAAGTTTTCTGTGATGACCAGAATGGGGCGAACAGAATTTGCTACATATTTGGCATATCTTCATTTGATATCCTTACAAGCTAACTCTGTTATTTAAGAATGCGGTAGATATTAAAAAACCAGACTGAATATCACATCAGATAGCACAATCAAACATATGGTAAGGTATAGAGTATTCATAAAGGATCAGGAGACAAAATGCCAAAATACCTTCCATATGCCAGTGGGCAGAACGCATTGAATGAATGTGACTCAGTCGTTAGTATAATTTTATCAGTTCACCATCAAATCAAAGCAGCTATCTATTATTTGCCCAATAGCCACATGTTATTTTCCTTCATAACTCAATCTGCTTTAGTTTCATCCTATATAAGCTTAAAACTGTGGAAAAAAAAATATGGCCTGTATGGAAAATTGCTGTGGGATTGCAAAAGATGTAGAGCTTGCCAAAGAAAATGAACTCTAAAACCTGTTTTCCTTGTTTATGTGCTCTCTGCAGGCCCTCTTGTTTACGTAAGGGTTCAATATATGATCAAGTTATCTTCCATCAGCCAGGCTGTGGTAATTGTCTGTGTGTGCACTTCTGGCCCCGTAGTGAATGCAAGAAAATTCAACTTAGTTTAAGCGCTTTTAACTGCAGGCAAACCTAACACAACTTACCTTACATTCCCTGTGGGGTAGGAGAGTGCACCTAACTTGCACACAGTGATATGCTACATCTCAGGAGCCTGACACTGTGTCTGAGACCCAGGATTGTGAAAGGCACCCTAAGAGCTCCGAGACAGCTTGTCTTTTTTCTGCAAGTATATTGCACAGGCACACAAATGAAGGACTTACCTGCCATGCCTCAACCTTCTTAATGTCTGCACAGGATCCGTTAGTGAAGAGTCCTTTCCCAGGGGTACAGGTATATATATCCTGCAAGGCGTGGGCAATAGAATATACTGCCAAATACACATTATAGGATATCCGCAAGTGCGTGTAGTCCATGTACGGTGTCTCCACGCTGGTGATGTTCTCATCCCCTGTGCATGGAGGTCGGAAGGCAGCTGTTCCATTTCCAGCTCCCAGTCCCTCTTCATGGCCCTTGTAGAAGGAAGTTGAAGCTGGAGAATTTTTGGACCCATCAGGGAGATAGCAGTTAAACGTCTCCTCCCAAAACTCCTTGGCAAAGCCGTTGTTGGTGGACTTCTTGGGATGCACCTTCTGCAGGAACTCACGAAAGCCTGGGATCTGTCCTGCCTTCAGTGCAAACCCAATGGTGCTGCCAATGACACGGAAGAACTCCGGCATGGCTATCAGGGAAGAGCTGGCCCAGGCCTCGCTCGCCAGCCAGATCTTTCCAGTGATGTTTCGCCTGACAATCTCTTTGATGAGTGGTTCCAGGTCTGGGCCACTGGAGAAAACAACGATCACCCTTGCTGTGGAGTTCTGGATGACCTCCACCACCTGCTGGATCTCCTCTTCGTCTGAGTACTGGGAGATGAGCTCACTAAAATCAATGCAGATGTCTCTCTCCTCTGCCTCCTCCCGAAACTTTTCAATCCCTGGCCGGCCATAGTCATCATCAGCTGCAATTGTTCCTACCCAGTTCCAGCGAAAGTACTCGATGATGTCTGCCATTGCTGTAGCCTGATGCTCATCATTGGGGATTGTGCGGAGGAAGGACTTGAACTGGTTCTTATTGCTCAAGAGACGACTGGATGAGGCATAGCTGACCTGTGAGAGCACAATGAACAAGCAAAACGCACCATGAAGTGAACTGCTGGGGATTAAATTGCCTACATTTATCTAGCATCACTGTCAACCTGTGTAACCTTGGATGGTATGAAGGGAGAGCTGAGCACCACACTGGCAGTCACATACTCTTAGCTTGTGGTTGCACATGATCCACTCTGAGAATCTGTATATTCTTGTAGCAGTGACTGTCTTACAGAGGCACACATACAGGAGCAGCTGCTCGGACCCGAGAGACTGGAGCAAGCTCGTGTCCACCTGTAAGGTCAAGGATCTGAGGGAGAGAGACACTGACCCTAGCTTGGAGGAATGGCAAAGAAGTGAGCCATGGGTGGCATGCACGCATCTCGCTGCACTTCCTGCCAAATCCAGAAACGAGAAGAATGTATCTTTTAGATAAACGAGGGCAATGCACATAATTCAGACAAAATGCAGGCTTCCTCTGTCCTGAACCAGACATGAGACAGCAGGCTGGTATTGCCATCCCAGACCTATTCTGAAGAGCATTGTTTATCTCTCCTTGCCTCTGTCCCCATCCTTAAACAGGCTTCATCACACACCATATGTGTGTGATATACAATCCCTGCCAATTGAAGAATGTGATGTATATCAGTCGCCTCGACCCTGCAGAGTGTTAAGGTAATGCTGGTCAATACTACCTTAGAAGTATTTCCTGATTGCTGGCCAGAATCAGCAAAGAAGTCAGTAAGCATTCCACACTCCATAAGCCACTATGTTTTACAGTAAAAATGGGATTTTATTTCCTTTTCTAAAGCTATCAAGAAAGATTTTTTTTTCCTAATTAGAACAAGTGCCATATGCTTTTAAGATATAATTTGGATTTTCTACAAGTAGGAAGAAAACCATAAAACCCAGAAGAGAATAGTTTAAAGATCTGGTGAACTTTTAAAACTCACTTATCTTTGCATTCTGAGATTGGGATCTGAATTCTTTAGGACTGACTCTCACTTTGAAAAAGTCTTTTTTTTGTTCATTTTGTATAAAGTGGAAATTTACAGAAAACCTTATCTCTTCCTTAAACTCTGGCATTTAATGTTTCTGCAAGAAGAAAGGAGGTGTCCCACTGTAGTTTCAAGGGCCACAGGAGCAAATACTCCTTTCACAGAGCTATACTCTCCCCTGAACAGGCTCCTGCCCAGTGCTACTCTCATGTCCTAAAACCTAGTGCCAGAGGGTACAGGCAAGGTACTTCTCTCCTGCATGTGTTATAAGGGTACACTGATGTGAGATACTGAGAAACAGAACTGGAGTTGTAACATTTTCAGTTTCTATGTCAACGGAATGAGTAATGAGCCTTACATTAATTGTAAAATATACCTCCAACTTGTACTGAAATGCAGGGTCTATTAAGCATGGATTTGCTAATGGCCTTGCTATAAATGGCAGCGATAATGTGTATTCTAATGCTGCCCAACAACTCCCAGTTTAAAAGCCGGCTTTCAGTTGTCATACTTCAACCACCTGGCTGAGATATCGTTCCAGAACTGAACCTCCTGACATCTACCTATTTCAGCAACGTCTAGATAAGACTACTGCCTCCTAGCACAAATGCCGTTCCCTGTTCAAAGGGAAAGTCTGAGAACTGCAAACATCACTTATCTTCAGTTCAACCCACCAACCCTTCTCAGCTGCGCTTGTTCACCTAGTAATGCGATGTGCAAATTAACAGTACACCTTAAAATGCCATCATGGTGTTTATTACATGCCACCTTCCAATGCTACTCTGGGCAATACCTAGGTAGCATGTATTAGTCTCAGTTTAAACCATTCTTGCCCTGCTCAGAGACCAAATGTCCATTTTTTCAGATACTTGTGAGAGAGTCAGACTGATAACATTAAGTAGACAAGATATATTACTGTGCACCAGGCAGACAAGAATCCTTCCTTCTTCATTTGTGGTGTAGATGGGAATTGGAGCCCTGACTGAAATAAAAATATATCCTCTCAGGACAGACTGAGAGTGCAGTGTGACACAATCTTGTTACAATGACTCCTGTGAGCTCTGTCACCTGTATTTATTTTAGAAGACGAATTGGAAATGTTAGGCTGTACAAGGCAACACATAAATGGATAAGGCTAAGCACTTTTTCCAAAGTTGTCTTCAGGGTGGAAATCTAAAATCAAGAGCAACAACATTAAGCTATAATATGCCAGTCTCATAGTCTGCTTAGGGCAACAAGTTTGTTAAACAAAAGGATGGGAATGTGGATGCTGGCACGGGCCCCAGTAGTCAGCAGACAGCAAGAAGGACGCTGCAACACAGGAGCTGGCACGACTACACCACCACGCAGATGACCCCAGGACAAGGCGGGGCATATGCACATGCTCTCACAAACTCTGTTTTGCCCTTTTAGGGCAAAAGAAAGGCAGGTCAGCCCAGAAGGAACCTGCACAGCACCTGATCAGCAGAAGCAACAACTTTACAGATCACCTATTTGAATGATCAGGAGATGCTGAGAGACCAGGGAGCAGCTGGCAATGACTGAGCTCTGCCTTAAGTGGGCTCTGTAGGAGTTTGGCATGACTAGACAGTGACCATGGTGAAGTAACATCACAACTAACCTGTCATCAAGGCTGGCAGCTGCCAATGAGTCACCTAAATTACCTGTGTTCACAGACTAAACCACTCTAGAGGACTCTAGTCCTCCTCTACTAAGTTGCTGTTGGCTGAAAGTTGCTATTGGCTGCTTTGTAACCTTTGTGTTTGGGGATTGCAAATTGCTAGCAAGACATATTTCTACCATCAGAGACCCCCTACATCAGAAAACCCCTACGTTTTGTGTTGTTTCTCTCCTTGAGGTTCTACTGGAAATGCCAAAGATTAAACAAGCCATGGAGGCTGAACTCCCCTTGAGACCTTCTGGTGTGCAGTTAGGATACATTGGCAGAGAGTGGGATGGAGAAGCTGACACAGCCACTGCACATAAAATACATTTCTGGCAAATGTTAGCCTGAAGACTTGTATCTCCGACTAAAAAAATACTTGGTTTGATTTGACATAATAAGTTTGGAGGGAAATAGACTGCTTTCTTTCATGTAAACTGTTGTTCCACTTCAAAAGCAAGTTCTTCTCATTGTTGTGTTGCCCCTCAGCCCTCCAAGGATGTATTTGTACAGCTAGGGCCATTGCATTTCTAAACCTTCCTTTGTTTGAAACAGAGATGGAGCACATAAGGCAGCAGTGCAGTTCCCTGTCCTGGTTCTATAATGTACTTAAAGATCCCCTCCAAACAGCAATACTCCCAGCTGTACCTAAACAAGAAAAGTCAACGCATACCTGAGGTATGTAAAAGAGTCCCAGCAGATTGGCCACAGCAGTAGAGATGCCAGAGCCGGTTGCCCCCACGACTGCAATGGTGGAAGGGATATGTTCTGAGCAGTTGCAGAATTCGTCCAGGTTCAAGGAGTCTATCTTGTTCTGGGCCACAAAACTCAGTGTGGCCTCGAGGGCTTTAGAGACTGTATTGCAAGTGTCAAATATCCTGTATCCTAGGGTCATGTTGGGAAGGAGAGTTGGGCTACTGTTTATTTCTTCTATGGCAAAGATCATAGCCTGGAGCCAGCGGAAGCCTCGGAAATTATACCTGGGGGAGCAAAAATAAAAATAAAATAGAGTGAGAAGGAGGGAAACAGAGGAGGGAGACCAGGACTGAGACAGAGTGAAGGATTCCAGATACAAAAGGCAAAAGCAACTTATGCAATTTCTTGCATCCTAAATTTGGAAAGTTTTGCTTTTGTGTTCAGTGGTTACAGAAGAGCTGTGTATATTCTACAAGGTTTTGTTCTGGTTTACAGCTCTTCAGTTTGGGAGCTCACTTCAGAGGTCATGAGGATGAGATGAACTTTTCTAAGTCCTCTCAAGTCTGGGAAAATTGAAAGAGAGCATGCCTGGGGTGTTGGCTCTGGCCTGTCCCTTCTGCTCAGTACCCTAAACCTGGATCTCATGATTCCTAAGCAAATACTCTGACACAAAGCTACACCTACTCAGTTTCCTTCCAGGCTCCTCTGACATGTTTCTGAATGCAGATGGCAGTGTCTGCTAAGCCTGTGCTGAGTGTGATGCTGCCAGGGACTTGGGGCTCAGGGATACTCGGTGTGTCAGCTCCTCGTGGCTTTAGGCAGGCAGAGTGAGCTGAGACGCAGCACTGGCGTGCCCCTGGCTGCACAGGTGCCTGGGAGCTCTGCTCAGGGAAATTTGGCCTGACATCACACACTTCACACAGTGAGAGAGGGCACAGTCAACCTGTTTATACCAGAGAACAGAGACAAGCTATAAATGTAAATCCTAGCTTCCTAACTTGTTAATTAGATACTTAAGTGTCTTCATTAAAGGAGTAACTTTTTTCTTTTTTATAGTGCTGTCGTACATTTGCTTTAGACACAAGCTCAGAAGATGCCATCAGAGCTGGCCTGTGAAATTGAAATAGTGTTTTTTGAAGCCTCCTCTTGTCTCTAAAATGGAGCAGCTGAGTTTTCTGACTCTCTCTCAGCTGTGCATGGAGCTAACCCAGAGTTGGGGAGTGGTAGCGAGAGTGTGTGGCAGGACCTAGGAGGCCCTGTTTAGACCATCACATGAGCTGGCAGTGAAGGAAGCTGATGTGGGGTGAGTGAATACTTACCCAAAAAAGACAGAAGCTTTTTCGTGGAAAGCAGCAGGAAGAAAGTTGCTTTGATATGTGTTACTCTCAAGTTTTACCTACTGTGTTTTCTCCTGTAAAGCTGCAAAAGCAATCAGTTGTGTGCCTGAGAAGCTGACATGTTTTAGGGTAATTCAGATGGAATGGGAGAATCTTTCGTGAACTGAAATGTGTCCTTCCTTTTAATGCACTATATAGGTCCAGACAGCAGTTAGTTTGCAGTTTTCTGTTGAGTTGTGGCTGGAAATGGGAAAGTGTCAAAGCTGTTATGCTTGAGATTCATTGGAAAAACTGATGGGCCCCAGAACTGGAAAAGCCTGGGGAAATAGCTTGCCCAATGACAGATTCTATATGAAATGGTAAATTTTAGGTTTCGCGTGAGTGTTATTGTGAAACATTTTGAGAGATGTTTCCATTACAAAGGTGAAGATTTCTAAAGGTAAGCTTCATGAAATCATGAGCTTCCAATCTCTGAGATACATGACCTAAACATTTTTTATTTGCTGGATTAAATTAGTTTCTTCCAAAGCTGATGTTAGCCATGTCTAACTTCTTTAAAGCTGAATGAACATAGCCACACTACTTCCACTCTAGGAGTTTTATCTGATTTATCTGGGATCAGAAGTTCTAAAGATATCACATCTAAGGTTTACCTTTAAGTCTTAAAAACTTATTTATTCATTGATTCAACTTCATTTCACCTGCTCCAGACATCTTTGGCCAACTTCCAAATGAGGTTCTGCTCTGAGGCTGTATCTCAAAGACCAGACAACATGGTTTCATTACAAATCTCTTCAAGCCAAAAAGTCTGAGGCCAATAAAAATCCTTAGTTATAATTTATGACCACAGGGACAACTATCTATTTTAAGAGCATGCTTAAGAAAATGGATACCCTTTAGAACACGTGAATACGGATTACTTTTAGAATTTGGTCATTTAGATTATTTTTTGCTCTAGTTTCAAACCATTGAGGAATGAGATGCAATGGAAGAGCTCTGAAATAAAAGGACAAGTCTCAGAGTGAATGAGGCAGTGAGTGTTGTGCACAGAGAAAAGTTGTGCCGGGCACACCACACTGCCTCATGTGGTCAGTAATGCTCGCTGGGATGAATGGCAGCAAAGAGGGGTTTTGTGACACTTCTTCTTAAAAAGCTAAATGTATTTACAGATTTTTTAATTAAAATGAAAATAGGATTTGAAGCAAGGAACTATATTCAGAAATCTGAAAGCATTTTCTATATTTAAAGGGAAGACTGCTGAGAAGCTGGAAAGTTCAAAGGTGGAAAATAAGCAGCCTCCAAAACTTATTTTCTGCCACTCTGAAAAGCTTCACACAATCGAGTATGTGTAACAGTAAATTTAAGCCTGCTCATATTAAATTATGCAGGTGGAGTATGACACGGAATTATTTTGCCTGCTTGACAGCTTAATTCTTTTTAAATGCAACAAGGTGGTATCTTCAAAAGCAGTGAGAACCGGACTGTCTTCTCCCTGACTTCAGCGAACACGTTTGCCATTTAATTCAGTAGATGCAGGCTAAGGCCCATGATGCACAATTCCTGTTATTTTCCTTTCTGACATGTGTTCCCGATGAATGTTTATTTACAGCATAAGGCCTGTACTTCAGGTACTTGAATTTGGATTGGCTTTATTTTGGCGGGGAAAGGAGGGCAGGGGTGTCTTCTGGGAGCTAGATTCCAAAATGTCTTTGAAATGCTTTTGGTAATTTACCTCAAACTAGCCTGGGCAGGAGACCTGCAGTTCTCTTCAGTTGCACCTCTGCTGATAGCAGCATCAGCAGATCAGGGGAAGAGGATCAGATGGGATGGAGACAAACATACCTTTCTCTGTCTTCTCTAATACCTGATAGAGCTTCAGACAAGGTCTCATTTTGTTAACTGATACAGTGTTGTATCAGTACTGTACCAGAGCTAACACGGATATGGTCAGATGATGGCAGTGCCACTAAACTAGTCTAAATGAAGCAACATTTCATGATTCCTTCAATCCTGTGAATGGAAATTGTGTGGATAAATTCTCTTCCACTGTACTGTAAGACCCCAGCAAGGGGCTGCAGATAGGCTCCTCTTGGCTTGCTGTGTACATGAGTGATGGGTAAGAGCAGCCTTTGAACCTGGTAGCAGGTCACACCAATCCAGCTGACCTCCTACATAATGCTGCTGCTGTGACTACTATGACTAGTCACTGCAATGCTCTGTCAACGATGCAGAAATTTGACTGGTAATTTCCATGAAGAAACTGCAAAGGATTTGCTAACAGAAGCGAACTTTTCATTAGATTTCCAGAAGCTTTAAATAGCAACTGATATTTTCTTTGTGGAAAATAAGCAGCCTCCAAAACTTACTTTCTGCCGTATTACTTTACAGGTACATTGGCATAGACTTGTATTTTAACATTTCTGAGATGTGGTGCTATGAAAAGTGGTCATTAAGCTTTAAATGAGAGTTTAATGTAAATAATTCAGTGCCCAAAGGTGTAGATAGGAATTTTTATTTACACTCAGTTCTTTAAATGTTTCCCCTCTCATGCCAGTTCTCTCACCTGTCAGAGTATGCAACCCACTGATCTTTCTATTCCCAGGCAGGAGCACAAACAGGGAAAGAGCAATCAGAAACAATTCCTCCACAAAACCTCATCTTAATCTTCACATCTCCAGGGGACTGATTATCTTTGCAGCAGCCCAGTTTGCTAGATAGTAAACTCACAAGATCTTGCTGATTCCTGTAGGTTTCTTTTTAGTTGGTATAAATGTGTCTACCCAGGGGTGCTCAGGATGGCTTAAATGTCTCAGTGAATGTTACAAAGTAAGGGCGTATAGCCTAGGGACATAAGCTCACTGCATGGATTGAGCTCCCTGTAGCAGACAGACTGGATGGAGGTACAGGGAGCTCAATTTGTCTGTGTGTTTCCTTGTCTGGGTTGGTTTGAACAGCTCATACTGTCTGGATCCAGCAGGGAAGCTAGTCCTGATCCCTGTTAGCCTCCATAGAGGAGCAATTTCGTGAATTCACGACTTTAATTTATCAAAACCAAATAAAAAGCAATAGAATATGAAGGAAAAGAAGAATCCTGTATCTGACAGGTACTTTTATTCAAGAATGGTGGCAAAGCCTGCATATGCCTCTTGGCTCATGCCAATATTCCTCTTTCTCTAGTGGTTGTATGCACATACTAATTTCTCTGTCCTCTCTAGATTTCCAGTACATTAATTACATGTTATTGCTGCTACTACCACTGCTATTACTAAGCTATGCAAAGTGGAGACCTTCAGTCATTTGTTGGATTCCTGCAGTTGGTGTGTATAACGAGTTGCTTACCACTCTTACAAGGTAGGACTATGGGTAAGGGGTATTGTGCAAACCAAATAAAATTTAAAAAAAAATTAAAAACTAAAATTCAGAAAGTGGGTGGAAGAGAAAGAGGAAAAGGAAATAATTTGGTTTTAGAGATGAAGTTCTAAATATCATGTTATGCATTCAGTTCTGCAGTGGGATTAACAAATACATCCACAAGGGGTAGAATTAAAATTCTTTGCTCTCTCAGATGGACAGACAGAGTCAGTGAGCTAAAGTGTCCCGGAGCCATGCTCTGTGAAGTCCTGCGCTATGAGATGGGGACGATGTCTCACCACAGTTTCACAGCCTGAAAAGCTAAATGTCACAGTGTGGGATCTTGGCTAGATTGCTGATTAGAAGACAGGGAATATGCATTAAAAATTATGAACTAGTGACATCATATTGGCAACACTGTATGCTAGCTCAGTAAAGATATGTCCTCACTGCAAACAGTTCATTACAGTGAGAGGAATCCATGGGAGGAATCCATGGGTACCACCCATCGGTGCAATAATGCTAATAATAACACCAACATTACCACCACCACTACTGCTAATCTACCTGAAATCAATAAGGGACGGAGAAATCAGGTTAAGAATAGGCCTCTGTGGGTGCTGACAGGGAATGAGGGTCAGGGGTTGCTTGTGCTGTGCTCAGCCTCTGCCTCCACTGCAGACATCAGATATGCATCAGCAAATGTTATACGGAAAGTTGCTGCAACAGCACCCGAGGCATACAAAGACAGAAGGTGTATTTATATCAAATGCAGGATACTTGATTGCTTAAAGAATAAGACATGTAAGTATTTCTGAAACACAGGACACAAAATTGCTCTCACTCTCTGTACTCCTGTCTGACATTTGGTGAGGCAAAATCATGAGTAAGTTTTCACTTTGGACTCTACAACTCGGTGCTTAAAGTGTGAAGATGCATTTTCAGTAGAATCAGCACAAAAAGAATGGAGAACAGATCATTACTATTCTCTTTTACTTTCACTGCTGAGTTATGTATATAGTTTTCCAAATAATTGTGTGCAAGATATGCACAATAGGTTCAGGCTAGTATGTATGCTGAGCAGGGGAGAAAGGTGCCATGCCACAAGAGTATGAAAAGTGAGAAAACTGAAAAAGTGGAGAGAAAACTGTCCTACTCATTTTGAGAAGCCCTGTTTGGGAGCAAAGATATGGCACTGAACACAACCAAATGTGTGGGAAGATGCCAAACAGCACAGATCAGGTTGAACAGTCCTCAAAAAAAAGGAAAGCCACCTTATCTTGAATTGTTTGATACTGAACTCCAGAAGAGACATGGGTAACCACTCACAGGGTTTCAGTGGGACCTTTAGGTCTTCTCTTGGTTTCAAAGCAAGGAGCTTGTCGTATGGTCTGATGGCTTGTTGCTGTTGCCACCTAACAGAGGAGTATAAGGAAAGAGAAAGGATGCCCACATACTACTAGAGTGACCTGGGTCTTAGGTGATATGAGACGCACATTCCTACGTAATAAAAGAGATTAAAAGCTGTACACAGTCATCTAAAAAGGGTATAAAACTGATTAGCCTCAGCTTTGAAATGATACAGCAGTGCTGGAGAAGGCTCAGAGAAAGCCAACAAGGGCAGTCAAAGGTATGGAATAGATTCAGTGCCTTTGGTTTGACCGGGTACAGCCATGCTTATGGTCCTCTAGTGGATTTCTCACCTTGCAAAAGTTTTTGACACTACAGAATTGGGGAGATTTTACTTTGGAAAGAAACTAGAGCCTATGTTTTTCTTCTTCCCCCCGAAAATATGAGTTTGCTCATTCCAGACTAGCCACCTACCCAGAACTGAGGAATATTCATGTAATTGATATTCATGACTTGAAGAATGCATTGGGCTCTTAGAGTCAGCATGCTCAACCCTGCCCCAAGCTACTACCTAATCATGGACTCCAAAACCAAAAAGGACTACTATGGTTGTGTTGACAGATCTCTGTACAAGATCAGCCAGAGGAATTTTCTGACTTAAATCCTGCTTAAAATAGAAAATAGTTTCAGGAAATGTACCAATAACAAGGAATACATCATAGCACATGAACTGTCTGATGGATTAATTATCTTCATCACTAAAATCTGATCGTCAGTCTCAAAAAGCCTTCCCAACCCAATCTCTTTTGAATTAAAACTTTCCTGGAAATGGACATTTTCTAGTAACGACATGTGCAGAGAAGGAGCTTCCAGTCATCTCTGGTCCAATCATCCCCTTGTTCCTATTGTACTTGCTGCTACTACCTCTGCAGCTAAATCACTGCCTTTCATTAAGTATTCTCTCTCTATTTGCATTATGCTACCAACTCACAACTTATCCATTTCCTTGAGGGAGTCCAGGAAAGTCCTCTTTAGTCAACTCCTGTCTTTGGCACCTACAGCTTCTTGGTGCAGGGGTAAGAGGAACATAGATTTTACCCAGGCAAATTTCAGGTGGAGTATGCCTTTTAGCAGATCCAATGCCCCCCAGAAAGATCTCCCATTGTGTCCTTAAAACAGCTGGTCTGGCTTTTCAGGATTTGCCAGTTGTTTGGCAACCATGCACTGATAACACTCATGGGGGAACATTCTCTTGTGATCTGTTCTAATAATTTGACTGTGTCAAGGGAGTCCCTGAGGCTGACCCAGCACTGACAGAAATGAATGCTGTGTTCAGTTTGCAAATATCTGCACTGTCTGGCTGCCACATGGAGCAGGTGAAGAAGACAACCGAGCTGAAAACACCCATTGCTTTTCAGCATTCCACTTTTAAAGTGCCACATCCAGGAGAGATAAAAAATGCTGAAACAAGCTGAAAGAGCTTCTTGCTCCGTGAAGCAGACATTCCACATACATTTAGTTCATGACTTTCGTGTGCACACACAGAAGCAGCCAAAAGAAACCCTGTTTAATTACACTACTTCCTGTGTGCTCCCTGTGAGAGCATCTGGAGATGATCTCATAACCTAGATGGATGTGTCCTGCTCAGTGTCTCAGTAGGAAACCGCACCTGGAATCTGTAAGCACAGCAGGAATGCTGTCAGCCATTCCTCATTACCATCTGCAACAAAACTGTACTAGATCCCACCCTAAGATGAGCAGTCCAAGTAATTCCAGATATGCAATTTTTCACATCTGATTACAAAAGAGGTCCCATAACATTGAAGTGTTTTCCCATGCATGGTCATGACAAAATTCCACATCCATTTCTTGTATTTTGTTTATATGACATTTCAGTTGCAATCAGTTTCTGTCACACTTTCCAACTGTGTATTTGTGCAGGGTTAAAAATTCCTCATGTTTCATCATAAAAATGGCTATGCTTCAATAATAAAAGGATTTGTTTTCATGTGGATTTCTCCCTCCAGAGTAAACTACCAAAGACTTAAGACAAAACCTATATGCACTGTTTACACAGAAAAGGACTTTGGGTGAGGAAGCTTGGGTAAAGAGTTCAAGTCTGGGACTCTGTAAAGGTCCTAAAGAGACATCTATGTGTTCAGTGACCTATCTCACTTTCATCTATTCACTTGTTCAGGCAACTAAACAGCTTGTAAAGTCTTAGAAGATGAGAGGCAGAACTGGAAAAAAAAACCCCAAAATTTGACTTCTAAGCTATTTTGCCATGCATGACTGTAATCAAATTAACTTAAGGGCTCTATGGGTTATTTTCCATCCTTCTGCTAGGAAAGGTAATTTTCAGATACTATTCAAATGCCCACTGTGAATGGCCAGATAGATCAGCATATTTGTGTTTTGGCAGCTTTGGATAATACAAGGATTGCTCTCTTTCCCTGTCCAAATATTAGTTACATTACTGTGTAACAGATGCACTTCCTGTCTTTACACACTTGTCTTTTCTGTTATGTACACCAAACCTTCCCATTGCCTCTACAAGCAGCAGATCACAGACTGTATTTACACAGTGTATAGCATGTCACCTGGAGTCGAGAAAGGTCAAGACCTCCCCACCAAAACTTTTTATTTTCTCTTTTTTTGTGGCTTACCTTATACACTCCACTGATTCTGGTCTTGATTTTAGATCCTGGTCTTTAGCAGCCACTCCAAAATGAATGGGGAACAATCCTCCGAGAATAATGTCTCCCTTTTTCTGTGCCCGTTGGTTTGGCCCATAGGCAGCTGTGTTCCAGGTAAATAGCAAAAGAACCAAGCAGCAGCTATATAAAGTCATTGTTCCTCCTTTCACCAGGGAGTTATAAGATGCAGAACTGGAAAAGGTGATATAAGAAAATAGATGTGCTAATGTCTAAGGTTTTCCTTTCCTTAATACAGCACAGAGAGGATTTGGGACACATGTCTGCAGGGAGATAAGCAACAGGGTGGGAGCCACAGTGCTGGTGTTTCTCCCTCCGTCTTCTCCATTGCAAAACAACAATTCAGCAGTCCTTCTTTCTTCATAACCAAGGCATTATGGAGAGCCCATCTCTGAGAACTGCAAAAGAAAGACATGAAAAGTGATCCCAGCTATACACCAGGACCCCACACTGCCACAGTGGTTCTGCATTTTCCCATCAACTTCTTAGTATGCCCCATAGACACCCCCACTCAACATCCTGTGCAGGACACATACCAACTTTGACAGACACCCTAGT
The DNA here is from genome assembly GCF_011004875.1 of Balearica regulorum gibbericeps. Taxonomy (NCBI): domain Eukaryota; kingdom Metazoa; phylum Chordata; class Aves; order Gruiformes; family Gruidae; genus Balearica; species Balearica regulorum. Next base: position 86,610,845 of record NC_046184.1, read on the forward strand.
GATGCCAGCCACACCTCCTCAAACAAGTGTCATGGATTCTCTTGGATGCCTAATTCTCTATCATATGTGTGAGATGGGTGTCTTTCCACCATCTTCCTATGGTTCTGCCTGACTCTGGTCACAGGAGACCCTGTAAAACTTGTGATCAGGCCTCCATGAACAGAGCACGCCATGAGAGACTCGGATGGGCAAGTGGGGAATAAGGAAGCATTGAATGCAGTAAGAATCAAACTTTTCTCTTAAGCAAAGAACTATGATGATCTTTCAGTGTCGGTCCATCCCCTCCTTTCCACTGATCGTTCTTAACTCTCTGGTTTGAACTTATCCTTGCTAAAAATGAAACAAGGTCACAAGAAAGGCTTCTTTCACATTTGAAGTGAGGATGACTTCCAGGGAAGCATTTGAAATCAAGATACTTCCTCATAATAAATCATGAAGGCTTGAAAGGTTCGGTGATCATGTCATTGCAAGCTTAGCTGTCGAGCTTTGAAGCCTGCATCCTGGGGATGAGAAATATTGCAGCTTCTCTGTGCTCAATACATTTTCCCTGCAGCACGTCTATAAGCCTGCCAAATGAAGAACTAACTTAATTACGGCATATGAAAATGGCTACAGGGGAGGATGTAGCACAAAAAATTCATAATAAACGGCTCTTCAGCCTATTTGGAATAGGTCTAAGAACTAGTAGTAAAAATTCAGAATAAAATTCAGAACAGAAGCTACACATATGTTGCTAATCCTGAGGACAGTTAATTTTTGAAGTAAGTCATCAAGCATTTTCAAGTGCTGAGAACCTTTTTATGAGGATGACTTATTACACGCTAGATGTACCGATACAGGTTTGATCTCTGCCTAGGTCAAAAAAGGAGCTACTGCAGGGAAACATTGTGATCATGGGGATTCTTCTAGTAGCCGGCCATAATGATTATGCATGGTCTGTGACCACCAAGTATTTGGAAATCTTTCACCCATTTTTGTTAAAAAGAAGGTCCAGACGCAGCAGTCAATGGGAGAAGAGAGACAAAGCTCACATCATTCTCATGCCTCTGCGGTCAACACACTTAGACAGCTGGGCATATACACTGCACTTCTCTGTGGTGGGTCCACTCTAAACTATTCTTTGGTCCTGGCTTGAAGAACATTTTTATTGGCAAGGACAATCAAATCTTTGGCTAGAGATCAAAATATGTCTAGGCAAACAATTTTGTACCAGGAAATCTGGAGTCACACTGAAAGATTTTGTAGGAACATACTGGTTTTCATATGAAAAAATAGGTATTTCATGTTCGCAGCATTTAAATGACTCAATCCAAAGTCAGAAACTTCCATTTTTTAAAAACTTGACTATTAGGTTCCTACTGCTGAGTGGGGATTTCAACACTATCCTCAAAATCTAAAACATGGACATGAAATATCCAGCTGCTGCTGACACTGGCAGCCAGAAATGACTTTGGGATGTTCCTCTGGCAAACAACTGGAGTTATGTCACACTGCTCTAGCCAGGGTGCAATATAGTCTGTCACTTGTGAGCACGTTGTCTTAACATCTGACTGGTACCTTTTACTGACAAGCCTCTGGTATTGGCATGTGGCCCTTTGATATGATGATGACAGAACTTTAACCAGAGCCAGGACTAGGAGGTGACAGAACAGTGTGACAAGGGAGTTTGTGGAAAACTGTCCCTGAGCTTTTGGGTTCTCATTTTCCCTGGCAGAGGGATGGTGGCTCTTGATTCTTCGGTGCCCAACAAAAAAAAAGGAAGGAAATACATTCCGACTTTTCAGGTAGGGAAAGGTCATCCTCCTCCCACCACTTACGGATTCAAAAAAGTAAAGAAAAAACATATCAGACATTTTCTAGGCTGATGTTTTCTCTCTCCACCTGGCTGAGGCTAAGTCTGCCAGGTCCTATAGGATGAATTACTGAAAGGCAAACAATCATTGCAGTCAGCTGCAGACTCTTTCCATTCTGTCCTGGTTCACAAAGCCCTCCTGCTATCTGTTGCCTCACAGAAATATCTACAATCACCTACAGAATGGGTGTCTGGTCTTGTGGCAGGAAGACAGACATGTGGTCTGCCTGCTGCAGAAGGCGGCTAGCCTTCCTGTGATTATAGCCAGGTAGCTGGTGAATGTGCAGCAAGCTCAGTGTTTCAGGAGCGCATCAGATTTATTGTAGATGGGGGAGGTCAAGCATACCATGCATGCTGCATACATCTGCTCACTGCCTGAGTGAGAGTACCACTTAGGAAAGTTTCCACACACATGGAGAACCATGGCATCCCTGCCACTGCTCTGCCTGTCCTTCTTCCCAAACACTGCTCACATCAGGTAGCAAGGAGACATGTAGTCAAACTCTTCTACTATTGTCAGTCTGTTCCTTGCTGCCATCTTTCCAAGGGCACTGTCCCAACAGTGGGCAAGCCGATAGCATGGAGTCCCTGAGAGAAAGAGTTGCCTGCTCCTCAGCTGAACTATTTCACCCATTTTGCAGTCTGCTCTTCAACCATGTCCAAAGGTGGGTAGGGCCCCTGTGAATTGCTCTGGGGTGTGCAAATGCTCTGTGAGAGACAAGGGCTGACAAGTGAGGTCCATCACATGAGCTCTGGTCCAGGTGGTCCCAGTGTGAATGACACATCCCAGTGGTGCAGCTGATTGCAGTTGCCTCCTTGCCTGCTTCATTGATCTATCTGAATAGATACATCTCCCGCTTAACCACCATTTCTGTCTGGCACAGGCATGAAATGCTATGCTGGGAGGTTTTTTTCTTAGAAGTAACTATGAGTTGAACAATATATTTTTACCCTCATTTTGATTAGCTTCTGTGCATGTTCCAGAATGAGCAGTCACAAGAAAATCAATAGTAGGCCAAAATTGGGTCCTCTTCTGAACAACTCAGTAAGAAATAGCAGCCAAAAAGTAAGTAAAATGCTCTCCTGAGTAGCAAAGTGACATTAAAACCAAGGAAGTAATGCAGCAGTATTATTAAAGTCAATTTAAATATGCTTGCAGATAGTGTTGGCTCAGATACACCTGTCCAGTGTAGCATATAGCACATATGGAAGCAGCTCAGAAAACCAGCAAAAAAGTTGTGTGTCTAACCGATTTCATGGTTAGAAAGGTTGGCACTATTTACATTAAGAGAGGACACGAAGGAAAGGGAAGAGCAGAAGAGATCTGAAATGATAAACAGTACATGGAGCCTGATGCAACAGGCAGGAGTTCATGGCTGACACTTCTGGGCAAAGGGAAAGAAGAGCAATCTGGAGCTTTGGCCAGAGGCAACCTTCTGTGGGAATCCCTCTGCCTGCATCTGCTAGAGAGCGAGGGGGACCAGGGGAGCTGGCATCACGGGTACAGCAGTTGTACTAAGGTGGAGCATTCCTGTTTAAATACTGCCAGGTTTGAGGATAGTATGAATAAAATGCTGCTAATCACATGTGGTAAGGAATGGACAAACCCTGCTGTGCCCAGACCAAGGGCAGGCTGGGGGGTCACCCCAGCCAGCAATGTAGCCTTGCAGGAGAGCAGGGAGGAGTCCTAGGAAAGGGAAACAAGAGGAAAAGGGATCTGGATTTTAATTTCTTCAGTAGTAAAACCAAAAACAGGTAGGAAAAAAAAGCTGATACAGTGTACTGAGGTGACGGCCAGCACAGGTGGGGCCAGTACTAAGAGGTGAGATGTTAGAAGCAGGAAGAATAATTTCTGAAGAGAGGCTGCAAAGAGATGGGATGGTCTGACTAATGCTATTTAGCCTATGGCATCCCCTCTCTGCCTCCCTCCCAGCTGGCATAGAGACCTGGGGGATTGCATGTTCCTTCAGGGGCAGAGATGGAGGTGGCCAGCAATGCGGTCCCCTGAGCCTGGGCAAGGAACCGTGCATAGAACTTAGCCAAGGTAGGACAGGATCAGTGACTTGCCCATCTGTTGTGGGAAGAGGGTGAGCTCGAGATCACAGCCTGCTTATTACTCTGTTTTTCTGCTTTCCATTTAATAAGGCTTTCTTTTTTCCTTCAGGGTTCCTTGCTTATGAAAAAGGAAACCATTTTCATCATGAATAGATAGACAATGTAATTTAGTTTGCTGGGAATGCTATGGAGGGGCTTGAGCTGATGCTACTGAATGTTAAGGAACCACTCTTTGCCACCAGACAGTATGTGGCTGAAGTATTAAATGTAGAAAAAGTAAATTCACATTCTTATTTCTCTTTTCTCACAGTAGATGAAGTCGAAAGATCTAAACTGGTAAAACAGAGTTAATTTTAAACCAGCACTCAGTACTCCAAGGTGTCATTCAAGAGCATGACAAGGTATTAGACAATGAAAACAAAGTTATTAATTCATGGTATAGGGTAATACTTGGTTTACTCCTGAATAATTTGGAACTAGCTATTCTCAGGGACAGGACACAGAACTGAAATAATAGAGGTGCTGTCTGTGAGCAAGACAGGCTGTGTATATATTTAAACCAGATCCCTGAGGCACCAAACTGATGGATAGATGTGCAAAGATGCACTAGCACAAAAAGGTGCAGATGCCCCATAAGATATTCAGAAAAACCAAAAATAAGTATATACCCAGCTCCTTGTAAATCTTATTGTCAAAATTTACAACTCTCCATAATTAAATACCTCCTATAACTGAGACACCAAGCATTCCAACTCATTTAATATAAAACACAGGTCTCCCAGCTGCTTTCAAGTGCTCTCCATGCCTGAGGTTGAAAATATTTGAAGATACTGATTTCTTGATGAACAGTTATTAGTTTGCTGCCAGTACCAAGAGCTAATATCCTCTAGTATCTTTTGTTGTGGCAAATCTTCCTTCAGTTCTCTTTTCTTTAATTGGATTAAGATTATGGGCCTTTTCCTTATTAAAGGAAAGCATTATGCAGACAAAGATTGAATTACCTTCTAATGCATGCCTGAAGACATCAAAACTTAGCAAAATACAGGTGGAAATTGGACTGCTAATAGAACAAATTACTGTGGTCCTGCAGGTTTCAGCTAATAAATTATAAATATTAAATTAACAAGCAACCGAATTAAGAAGGAAGCTTGGAATCCATTGCTATTGCTATTTTTTTCTTTTGAAAATATTTTTACATTTAAAACATTATTTAGTATTAGCACATAAATTCTTTGATTATAAGCTCTTCAGTGCAGAAAATCTTTTCCCTGTACATATATTCAGCACATAAAATTCCATAAGATGTCTTTTGCAAGAAAAATATAGAAAATAAGTATTGTCATTTCCATTTTTTTTTTGACACAGCCCTATTTTTAAGCCCTCCCTCCTTTTTAAATATTCTTTAATTTTTTTTCCTGTGTTTTGTAACTGTCAGACATTTTGATTTTGAACTCTCTTGGAAGTAATGTAGCAGCCATCTCACCTAAGCTTCAGTGGAGGAACTTAAAGTGGTTCCAGGAAGCTGAGGAGACATCGGGCCACTATTGTCATGGCAGAAACAGTACCTGAGTGGGGAGAGAAGGTACCTAGGGTACAGGCATGAGTATTTGAAAGGCTTGCAGCAACTGGTACCATTTTGCTAGTTGAATGAATGTTTCAGTTGTCAGGAATCATGCAGAAAAGCCAGAAATGTTCAATAAATGTTTGTTCTTTGCGTGAAAAGAAGCTGAGTGGCACACTCATGGCATATATTACTTACAAAGCATTTCTTAATCAAAGAGTAACCAACCACAACTTTAAACAGCAGCTGCTCAAGTTCCTACAATAACTGGGTTGGAAAGGATCTCAAAAGGTCATGCAGCCTGTCCCTTAACCCAAGAAGGGCTCAGCAATAGTAGTGCCCTTCCCAGCATATTTTCTCTAGAACCTTTTGAGGAAGGAGACCTGTCAGACACCCAGGGCAGCCGACTCCAATGCTTCTCTGCTCTTACTGAGGCACATGTTTTCTCACATCTAACTTGAATGTTTTTTGTTGCAACTCAAACCTGTCTTCTCCTGCCTACCACAGGCAGTCCTGTGCCTCTCTCTTCATAGTTGCCTCATTTGGGATTTGAATTCACCTCCCCTTTTTCTCTATTTTTTTTTTTTTTAAGACCAAGCAAACTAAATTAATTTCATCTTTTTTCATAAAGATACTTTTCTGATCCCAGATTATTCTTGTTTTGTTCTTCTGGCCTCTCTCCAGCATGTCTCCACATTTAGTGCAGACCAGTGCCCAGAAATGGACGCAGTGCCCTTGTTGGGCCCTTACCAGCACTGAGCAGAGTGGTAGGATTACTTCGTGTGTCTTGCAGGCTACAGCGCTGTTTATACAACTCAGCATGGCACTTGTCTTTTTTGGAACAGCATGACATTGTTAACTTATGGTAGATCATCAGCTGAACACAAGGCAAAATTGAGCATGTTTATATCCACAAGGCCATGAAACCTCACAAGAAATTCTCATCTTCCAAAAGCTCTTCCCTCCCATTCAGCCCAAAGGTAGAACCTGCTAAACTTCATGTGATCAACCTGGATACCAACAAGGAACTGGCATGCTCAAGCTCAGCTGAGCCACCTCGGCTTTCACGACCTTTTTACAGCAGAGAGCTGGGGAAGATTCTTGATGCTGGCCATGGCAACAGGGCTATCCTAGACCGCAAAAGACCCGGGACTCTCACACAGCCTATTCAGCAGGGTTGCCCTGCCTCTGGGAGGCCTGGATGTCCCATGGCCAGCATACCCTGCAGGGGAGGTTGTCCTGGAGCTGTGGTATTGGGTGGAGGAGCCTTGGGGCCTGTTTGGCATGAAGCAAGAGCTTGTGGGAACTCTAGCTGCATTTCAGCAAAAAGCACTGCCCCACCTTCCACAGAACCTCTTGCTTTTGGAAAATCACTGTTTTCTGATGAAATGCTACTTTGTCAGAAAATGCTCGAGCGCTCCCTCTTCAGCTTTTGCTTGCCAAAGTTCCAAAGTTTCTATACTTTTCTAAAAGGTCCAGCATAGCTCGGTCAGGAGCTCTGCATCTGATAAAATAATTACTGGCTGGAGAGCTAGACATTGTGCAATGCAGGTGCCAGATTAATTCATTAGGTCTTTTGTGGCTTTTAAATTTGGGATTCATTAAGCCTCACTCTAACAGATAGCGTAATTCACTAAAGTGACAGAAACTCTTCAGCAGATATCCTGCTGTACCTTGAAATACTCTTATTAATGCAGGGCATACAGTTAGATCATGGTAAGGTTGAAGCCTGCCCTCAACAGACAAGGAAGAGGTTCAGGTAGAACAGAAATTAGAGAGGATATATGTGGTCAACTTTGTGCCCAATCTCATTGCTCAAGGCAGCTAAAGGAGGGCACTTCTGTGAAGTGGACAATGGACATAAGACACAAGTTGTCATAGTTCTGAGACCAGACAAGACTTCCAGTGCTAAGGTACCATGACAAGATGCGAAAAAGTAAGTTGTTCACGTATGCCACCAGAGCAGTCATTACCTCAGCCTTCTTGTGCCTCTTTGGTCAAAATGAGGGATGAGCGCATCAAAGATGCAATCAAAACCAGACTGCTAGTGTGCTAGGAGCTGTGTTTGAACTTTGTCTGTGGAATTAAACTGTTCTGTATTTAAAGAAGGCAAGTGTTAACTGAAAATTACTATAAAGCACTTATTGCCAATGCTGAAAGAGACAATTCTTAAACACCACACTCCCCAAAATAGGGAGATTTTTGTCTTGACAAGTAGCATAATTGGGAAATGGAATCTCAGCTTCAGAAAAGTTTGGAGAGTTCAGAGGCAAGAGGAATGTAGAGCAAAATTCAGATCAAGAATAATGACTCCATTTTAAAAACACTACCCATACACTTAATTTTGAACTAAATACAAAAGGTGAATGCTAGAGCTTTTACTGAGAATGAGACTTTACAAAATCATCAAGATCATCAGAACAAGATCTCCAGGACAGTATTTCAATGTCCTGCTATTAGCTTAAGGGGGTGTTATCTGTTATAGATGGAAGTTTGCTGGCAGGAATCAGGATGCCAATATCCTATTACACTACAGAAAATCTATTTTTTAAAAAAAAGATATGTTACAGTCACATTTGGCATTGGAAAAGCTCAGAGGATGCCAAAAATACTGCATACAAATCAGCCGTGGAACTGAAGAAGCTGCTGAAGCTCGTAAGTAACAAGACCTGGCTAATTCAGATAAAGAAGACCATATTCTTAGCACTGGGAGGAATAGCCTGCAGAAGGAAAAGTAGGCCTAAGAATGTGTTTAAGTTGGCCATGAAAAACCTAAGCACTTGTCCTAGAGTACCATTCTCAATTCTCCAGATAAACTAAACATAAAAAATAACATAGTAAACCAGGCAATTGTATCCCATTTAATTCTGCTACATCTGATATGCCCAACATTGTTCAGTTCGTCAGTGAGTTACCATTTAAGTTTCTAGAATTTTCATACCTGTAACATTATTTTCATGTAGCGGTCATATCATTAGTTTTTCTTTACTTCTAAGGTCATGTACTGGTGTCCAAATAATAAAAACCCTACTATGAAAGACTGTGGAGTCACACCCTGATCCATGTTTAGCACTATGAAACAACCTGAGTAGCACAAACACATCTAGGGTATCACTGTTGATTGCTCAACACAGCAACTTGAGAACAAGGAAGCCTAAACTGTTAGAGGCTGATGTCTGAGCCTCTGGGGAACTGCAGATATGGAAAAAGGAGCCAGGAATAACCAGAACACTTTACTTCAAGGAATCTCGAACAAATTTGGTGGTAGCAACAGCAGTCAAAAGAGCGTCAGCTCCCGGCTCTTGCACAACCAGGTAAAAATCCAAATCTGCCCACAGGCAGCATTTACCAGGCACGGTTTTAACATGAGATTACGAGGCCTCTGATCTCCCTTCCGCTTCAGCACTGGCTCATAAAGTGCACACAGTCACATGCCAATGCAGCTGAGATTGCATGGCTTTATATCAACCACTTTTCAATCAAGACTGTACCTGACTTTGGGCTTCACATAATATTTTTCAAGTAACTTGCATCAGTATCATGTTCAAAATCCGTGATTGGTGTGATTTGGATCCTGGGTACTGATATCCCCTTGTGGAAATAATTCTGTGTTTGCTGATGGGGGGAAGCAAAAAACAGAAACAGAAGTGGTAATAGAAAATACCTCAGAGACTCATTGAATGCACTCAGCGAACAGCATTAGTAGACAGAGAGATGTGTCAGCAGATGCAGAGCTGTAAGTGGTTACTAAGTAGTGAGTGCTTGGTGGAAATCTATGTGGAGGGTGACCTATGTCTTTGGAGCCATTTCTACACAGGCATGCCTGCGAAGCAGCTCTTGGGGTCTTATAGGGATGACTGTTTTTATTCCTCTGAAGGTTAAGAGTTTTCTGCAATAGGAGCTAAAGCTCATTTCTACAAGACATATTACGAAGTTCTGAAACAAATATCAGAAGGGAATAAGCCAACTCTGCAACTTCTCTTTCCACTCCTGTGCTTTCATCAGTACAAGTGCAGCAAAAGTGCATGTGCATATATATAAAAGGGAGTACCGAAATGCATGAGGTTATCAAGGCATCCTACCAAGCAAAGCATTCTGCTGCACCTCCAGCGCTCAGTGGGAAATCACTAGACAGGAAACAACATGTGACAAATTCATTAGATGATTGCTTAATGAACTGCTAAGAAATCCTAAGGAGCTACAGCACCGCACAGGAGCCCTGGCAGAACAGCAGGACTTGGAGGGATTTCCAAGTCCTAGGGAGTTCCAGAGGCACAGCAGCCCATCTGCAGCCTTTTGGGAAGTTGCCATAAACCAACCAGTTATTGACTACCATAATTTATGTTGGGATCTGCATCAGACTCTCGAGCAATCTCAGTTTTCGAGAATATAGGTACCAGGGAATCCATCTGGTCTGCATCTTAAAGCTGTCCTGTTTTGCCTCTCTATGTTCCAGCCTCTGACCTTCTCTTCCTGTGTCATGGTTTACTAACTTGGTTGTTTCCTACCCCTTCTTGTTAAAGACCTGCTATCTTACACGTTGTTTAAAGTGGGTGAAAAGATGCCTTGGATATAATATCAGCCTAAGGCTCCTCGGTAGTTTCAATGATTTTTGTCTTCATGTACAGGGGAGATTAGGACCCTTAAGAGTTGCAATAAAATAAGAAGTGATTTTTATGAAATTGGTTTCCCTACCTTTCCTTATTTCTAAAGAAAGTCCCACCAGCCATGCCAATGAGCATGAATTCCAGTGACAGCTCTTTTACCCCACCTCATATTTTTGGAAAGTGAATAGACCTTCCTGGACAGATTGAGAAAGAAAGCCTGTGGGGTGCTCTGCAGAATGAAGACACTACATCCTTGTGGGATAGTGCATATGGCACTGGGATGTTGTCTGCAAAATTTGATTAGTTTGGACTTTTGCCTGCAGGTGAAACAGCCAGGCATTCAACCTGTGTGCTTTTCAGGGTACCTTACATTCCTGCATATTATATATACATTCCTGCATCTCAGGCAAGCCTTTCCTCCTACATCCAGTGCAGTAGCTTTGCCATCAAGTGTCACCCAACTGAATTGCTTTTAATTCCTAATTTGAGGGATTAATAGGTGTTCTGGGGCTGGCCTTCGAAGATACAGAAGTGTTAACAGGTGCTGTGTTCACAGCCCAAAGAAGTCCACCACTGCTCTATGGAACAACCCTGCATAGGTAATCTTTCCCAGCTCCTAGTCTATCTTCTTCCCCTCTCACAAGAAACATCACTGGGGTTGACAAGACGGCTCAATCCCCCCAACATAGTCCTTCTTCCTTGTTAGGCATGCACATAAAACAATATGGTTGTTTTATGCTCTTTTCATCAGGTCGTTTTTTTAAGATACACTTCTCTATAAGCAAATGAAAAGAGGCTTCAGCTCAGTTCTTGAATACCAATAAATGTCAATCCAAGAACATAATTTATGAAACTGTGCTGCTCTAGTCTGTGTTGGAAAGAATAAGGTAGAACTATTTGTGTTATCAGCTTTTGGATGCTCTATACCCTACATTTATCTTTATTTTTCTTTCTTTCTTCAGTTTAGAAAATAACAGGTTAGAAGCACTGGTCACCAGGATCAAGCCATTTTAAACTTTTCTTTCTGTGCTACATCACGAAGCCGGAAAGATTGGGAGTGTGGTGGGGCAGATGCCAAAGTAGTTGGCTATTTGTAAGTAGTTAAAATTACACAATTTAGTGCAGTGTTATTCAAAAAAGATGTCACACTTTCTGATCGGCCAGCGTAAGATCTGCTGGTCAGCATGAAATAACAGAATAAGAACACTAGAATAAGGAAAAGTATAATTATCTTTCTGTATTTCTCTGAGTTAATCAACCAGCTTTTGATCATTCTTTTAGAAAGAGGAAAAAATAAGCTAATATCATCTAAATAAACATGGGAAAAATCTGGGTTGTATTAGCAAAATTCTTTCCAAAACCTTCTGTGATGCATCGGCATTAGGTGCAAGCCACTAGAAAAGTCAGTCTGTCTGTGAAGTGCAGCTATTAAATAAACTAAGACAACAGATTTCTGATAACAATTTGGTACGGTTTTGTTGAAAATGATGTTCTTCCAGAGCTGGCATGGGGAAGGATGCTTGACATAATATCTGCGTGTTCCTCCTGCCTGGCTGGGCAGCCTTATGCCAATCACTTTGTTAATCTGGGGCTTGGCTTCCCAACTTGTAATAGTGGCCAGACAGAAATGTATCGCAACTATGCTTCATCCATGTCAACAGATGTCAAACTGAGTATCAGCTGAATCAAGGGTGATTCAAGCTTTTCTCTAGCAAAAAAAAATGAAATAAAATACAGCTTTGAGAGTTGAACATTTTTTCCAATTCAACTTTGTCAAATTGCTTACAAGGGAAAAACATATTTTTCTTAGTAATTTCCTTTAATATTACTTGATTTTTTTTAACCTCTGCATCTGAAGCAGAACACTGTATTTGATCCCATTTTTTCCCTGCAGAATCCTCAGTGAACCAAACAATAAGGACAACTGTAATTCTGAGCCAATTTCAACACAAATCCAATTCAGAAAAAACACTTAAGTATGTGCTCAACTTTAGTGAGACTTGACTTTAATGAAATTTAGTAGATTCTAAAGGCTTAGCATGTACTTCAGTGGTTTGCTGAATCAGAGACTAAAGTAGCCCCTAGCTGGCTGTTCCATTCTCATTTATACTGTTATTAAAAACAAATAAACACTTTCTTTGTGTTGGATGGTTTATTTTTACATGAAGTCCAGGAAGATTTATTAATAAATCCTTATGGATTTTTTTGTGGTATTTTTCTACCCTTTCTCTTACATTTCTAGTTCTCTACTGTCCCAGGATATTTTTTTTCCCTATTTTTCCATTGCTTATTTTCTCTTCTTTATGATTTTCTAAATGGAATAATTATTGTTCCTTCTCCAGCTTTCTTCTCCTACTTTCATTGTAATACCAAAACACTCTTTTCTATTTTTCTATTTCTTTTGCCTGTATACTATGTCTAACCTCTTCTTCCTGTTAAAGAAGGCAGGGGTGAATGAGGTCCCCAGAAGAGGAAAATGGGTTCAGTGTAAAGGGAGTCTTGGTAAGCTCATCAGAAATGTAGTACTCTAGGAAGGATAGAGGTTCTGCTGAACCCATAAAATCACTAAACATAGAACAGTGGAATGCAGATAAGAAAATCAAGAGTAGAAATGCAGGCATGAGGGGAGGTAAGTAACTGGCACAGACAGGCACATGTCCCGCTCTAGTCCTACGGTGAGAGAAGGCAGGTTTTGCTGACTCTTCCTTGCAGAGCTGGCTTGTGCTAGCATGCCTCATGGGGGACGGAGCACAGGGTGGAATACAATACTGTACACTATACACTGACCCCTGAATAGGAACAGTGACCCTTATCTGCCTATGCAATGCCCTGGAAGATCAATGTGATATGCAAGGACTTGTTTATCAGTTATGATTATTTATATTATTCACCTAAGAAATGCTGGCTGGACCTGTGGGGCTGCACTTCCCTGCTAAAGACGTCAGTAAGATGATACCACAGACCCATGACATACAGCCAGTACTGGCAAGTAACAATATCAAAGCAGCAAAATGCAAGCACACGGCGCAGCTCTCCCCTATTGCTCCACCTACTCTCTTCAGTGATGCACCATATAATTTACAAGTTTGTGTGAAGCAAACTTTCAGTGATTATTTGTAAAAGATGGGGATGACAAGTGTAAATATTTTTGCAATAATCCCGCTAAAGTTATGCGATTTTGAACCCTACAGATGCATGTTTTCTGCCCTGTAATGTATGAGGATGATGGAAACTGCCATCCAGATTCAAATCAGTGGTCCATTTGTTATAAAAGCCTGCTTCTAGCAGTATCCAGTGATACCTGTGTCAAAAATGTTGTGTTAGATAATTATAGCACTAGTGTCTTACAAGGAACACTCCTAGCTCCACTAGTTAGCAGTTGGTTAATGTCTTAAGCAAATAGTTTTGTGAAAAACAGCCCTAATTTTGTAAAAGTCAGCCCTACAACAAAAATAATCAACACCTTAACTTTTTTCAAGCTCATTTCTTTCCACAACTGAGACACACATATTCCTGTGAACAAAATATATACCCCTGAGTGATATTCCCCTATAGGAAATTCCTTTGATTGATACAATACTTAAGATATCCCAATCTCACCTGTGATTTTTTAATTGGAGGTCATCAGGAGTTCTAAAGAGTCATTAAAATCGATCTTGAACTTTCACCTTAGTTTTTTCCTGCAAATTCTGGCAGTTTAGCTCGAACTGCTGTGAAGATTAGATTAACCAAATCAGCTAGATTTGGCACTGAAGCAGATCAGGAGCATGGTTCTTGCTGGGGAGACTGCCTAGGTGAAGAGCATGCTGATGTAAGAATAACATCTCAAACTGCTGCAGCTATGTCCAGAAGAAGATGTCCAATAATGCTAAAGTGTGGGCTTCTCTTGACTACATTTATCGCAACAGATCTATTATCACTCTTTTAAACCAGAAAAAGGCTAGGAATTGTATCTTTCTCACTTCCAGATTTATTTAGCTGGTGAATTCAGTATTAATCAGATTCTACTACCATATTCTGCAAGAAGTTTCATCTGACTTAGCTGGTAACTAAGGTATTGCTCAGTGCGACTAAAGGCAGCAGAACTGAGGTGAAGGTAGGGACTAGGAAAGGTATTCAGCTTGTAAAATAATCTGTATTTTGAGCAAAGAACTTAATCCATTCTTTTCATTGTACAAAAATAAAATTCACAAAAGCGCATGTGTTAATTTTCTTTCAGCACACAAAACTTTATGTGCTTAAAACAGTATATGACAGAAAATTATCATCCTTTCTGGCAGAGTTCCTCTCTGAAATAAAGCAGGAGTTCCCAGGCTTGTCTTTGATGGCTTTGTAGTCTCTGTCTTTCTAAATGGATCCTTTTTTTCCCCTTGTGTTAGACACTTATGCCACAATTTTTTCCAGTTCATAATTTAAGAATGATTGGTGAGGGCTACCAGAGCTTCAGGGCAGAAGAGATGACTCGCTCCTCTGCATCATTTCCATATCCAGCACAAAGACTTCCCAGCAGCTTGGGAACAGAAGCAAATATGGCGTTTGTGTCATGGAAAGAGTTGAAGACCGCCCTGCTTTATTGCCCAAGCTGGCACAGTACAAATGACTTGAAGGCCCTCAGTTGGAAAGGAAGCCTGGCCACTGGAGTAGCAGTTGTGTCCCAGCAGAGTGAGATCACCCAGGAGCACTACAGACCTGGGGGCAGGCTGTGGCAGGGAGGCAGCTCTTGATCAGTGAGGAAAAAACTAATATTGGAATCACTGGAAGATACACAAAGGCTTTCATGGTCTCCACGGCCCTTTTTGGCATGCTGTCCAGAAATCAGAAGAGACTGTGGCTACCCACTTCCTCCATGCATCCCTAAGAAACACAGCTATGTTATTTGACCACAACGTGGCAACCCCTCTCATTAACGTAGCACTTTTTTAAATAATAGTTTTAAATTGACTTCCCCCCACTCCTTTCTGAAGGTGATCTTTCTGGAACAGAAAAACACCCGGGGTCACACTTCGGTGAGCCCCAGCCACCTCGCCTGCCTGCCAACTCTGCAGCTATACGCGCTTCATCTCCGGGACGACGGTGTGACTTTTGGAGGCTCCATGCCTCATTTAGCCCTGGTAATGGCCTAATTGGGTTGGAAAAATGCAGGAGCAGGAGCGTGATAAAAAAACAGTTCTGCTGTGCTTATTTAAGTAAGTGGAAAAAGAAAAGAAAAGAATAGAAAAGAAAAAAAAACCCACCACATTTTCTAACTTGACTAGATATTTACGTGTATATCTTTGTTTATAATAGGGCATTATGCTGACTGGTTGTGCTTGTGTCAGGATTAACGCAGCAAACGAACAAATGTCAGGAGAGGGCCAGACTTGGATGCAGGTTTCACGTCCAGTAACGTTTTCGATGGCAGTCAGCCCCCTGTCCACAGGGCTTCACTCCATCCCCGCATGGTTCTCCATAGGGGCAGAGTTAATGGGTGCTTTCGTTAGCTACGTGGGAGGGGAAACAAGGAAAGGCGAGTGATGAGAATCACTCTTCCAGGCACAGAAATGGAAGGAGTCCTTAGCCAGCTCATGCCATTAACCAAATGCTCGTTCACCACTTCTTAGCGATACTTTCCCCCCTCCTGGGAGGAATTTTGCTCCCTAGCATAGGAAAACCATCATGCTCTCTCTTGAGCTACTCCTGTAATTTTTCTTGGCAGGCTATAAACCCCCCCAAAGAAGGAAATGCTACTTCTGTCCTTGGGAAATCTCAGAAAAAGAACTGGGGGGAGGCAAGACTGACCACTTCATTTAGGGATCTGTTCTCCATCAATGACACAAGTGCAAGACCAGAGGATGAACCAGATTCCCCTTCACCAAAAGATAAACCCAAAGTCCACTTTATAGTGGAAAGGAAAGCCTGCCCTTCTGATGGTCCTTTTTTCATGGGCTTTCATCATCCCCAACAAGTTCCCAGGTTTTTAACTGACTGACATTTCTCCCAGGGAGCCCTATAATATCTCAGAGTGGAGCCTCCTTAAGCTGGAGCCAAGACTGCTTATACAGCATAGAAGTAACAAAAGTGAGCATGAAAGCTGTACTTGCCAGTGTGTAAAGGACAACTTATGTCCATTTTACCTCTCTGCCCTGGGGACTGGTACAAAATACACTATCCTGTGCTTTGTTCAGTCTGGTATTACAACTTCCAAGAACAGATATTTGGCTGATACAACTTCCAGGCGACCCTGATGTAAATCAGAACACGTCCGCATTGATGACATTAGCACAACAGCAGGAGTCACAAACAGCATGGAGCAAGAATGAGCAGTGGGAAGGAAAAAAAAAAAAAACAGGGATTTTCAGGCAACCCCTCATGCTTCCTTTGGGAATCTCACTGGAATTGTTCCTAATGACTTTTTACTCACATTTTCTGCCTGCTTCTTATTACGGTTTCTTTCCTAACTTGAAATAAACTGTTCGATCGGGGATGTGCTCTTGTGAAGAGTATGTGTTGTACCTGTCAAGCGGCCACATTAAGTTTCCTGGCACTCTAGTGGTAACATAAAAGTTTCCCCATTGAAACTCGAACAGCTCAGCCACAGACTTGTTTCTGATGTACTAGAAGTTTTAAGTGCTTGCCTTGAACTGGCAATTGCCTAGGTACCAATACTGGTGATGTGGTACAATTACAACATGCAAGCAGAATGTGGCATCGATAAGTAATAGAGGACTGGTTCCAAAATGTAGGCTTGGAGCTTTAAACAGGACAAACTCTGAAAGTTTAGAACAATTGTCAGTCCAATTGACTGGTAGCATAAAATCAAAGGGGAAGTGTAAAATAAAGTGTCAAGACTATCTAATCAATGGCCAAAACCACAATTCTAAGCACAAAAATATTTATACTAAACCAGAAACTGTCTGAGTTAAAAGATGGCAATAAAACAAACTAAAAATCACCCATTTGCAGCATAGAAGAAAGGGGAAAGTTAAAGTTAATAACAATTTCTGAGATACAATATGCAGTGAACTTATGAGGGAAGTTAACAAAATCAAGAAAGTACTAATAGTTAGCAGAGGTAAAGAGGCAAAAAAGATATTTTTATAAATATTAGAAAAAGCTTGAGACTGGCCATGAGCCCACTGCTAGATGTAGGCGATAAAACTGTAAATGACAATCTAAAAAAGGCGGAAATATCCAATAAACATTTTGTCCTTTGCACATTGTTTTGTCCTTGGAATGAAGCTGGAGAATGTATCATCCCATATTACGTCAGCACAACAAAATTCACTGTAGGTAATAAAAGGAGATGTGAGATGAGATCTGCTAAAATTAAATGTTTTCAAATCAACAGGCCTGGAGTCTTACATAAACTCAATGAGGAGTTCTCCGAACCACTAGTGTTGATACTGAACAACTCATGGAAAACTGGGAAAATTCCAAAGGGTCAGAGAACTGCAAGTGTATCTAGATATTAAATAACTACTAAAGAAGGAAGGCCCAGGAAATAATAGGCACCGTACCCCAATATCAATTTGGATACAATAATGAAATTAGTTGTCAGCATTCTTTCTAATAATCAACAAGGATAAAATACTATAAATGTGAACCATCTTATAAAAAAACCCTACTGTTCTTTTTATGAGACACTGACTTGATAAAGGCAACTATATAGAGTACAAGGCATATGACCATACAAATTTAAAAAATGCAATTAATAGAGAGATTCAAAAGCAGTTTATGGAGAGATCTCAAAGGTTTTCTTAAAGGGATGATATCAATGAGTGGAATAATTTCTAAAGACATCACTCAGAGATCAATCTCATTCTGAATCTATTAAATATTTTTTAATCAGTCCTCTAGATAGTAAAATGAAACTGTGTGTGTTAAAAACTGAGACAAACACAAAAGCTAGCAGTGAAGAAGACAGTTTTAATGTATAAATGATCACTAATGTTGGAATATACAAAACTACAACTCCCCCGTGGGGACCAGTGGTTTTCTGTCTTGTGCTCAACATACTCATCTTTCTCGTAGCTCTGCACTGAGATGAACTCTATAACCAAATCTCATGTTTCAAGGCTTCTGTTGACAGCCTGCAGGAGGGAGAGGACAGTTCTTTTTTCTGATGCCCAATTTACCTGCACACTCTGGGATGCTTGAGGGAAGACAAAGCTTCATTGATTGGCAGCAGCTAGACTGGGACCCTGGAAAAGTTGCACCAGTGTCCTGCTAGGACACAAAGGATCTTTTTTTTCTGAAGTGCGTGTGTTGGTCTATCTTGCTCACACGCTGAGGGTCAAATTTAAAGTCAGATATGGAATTAGGAAGGAATTTTCCATCCCACGAAGACTGGCGAGAATCCCAAGTGCAGCTAACTCTCTGTTTTCTCTGCTTATCTCCTTAGACTTGCACGGGGAGATGCAAATAACAAACTTAAACCCAGAGATCTGATAGATTTACAAGATCTTCCAAAAGTAAGACATATTTCTTTGAGCAGTGCAATCACTGCATGACTCAAAGAGGCTCGTTTCTTCTGAGTAAATGTGGGGCAAAAGACATGCATAGTATTTGGGTGAAGGAAGGGTATACGTGATGTTGTATGTCTCGTGACAGTTCTACTGCAAGCTCCTCAGGGCATAACACAAGCTTCATGCTTCATTTTTGAAAGCTAGCGTGTGTATAGAGTGTGCTACAGACATCTCACTGTCACAAAATGAGAACAACGTGACACTGAATTCTGCTGCAGATTTTTGCAGAACAAAAAATTCCTCAACTTTGGTTATTGAGGAATTAACTCACTTCTCAGCAGAGCTATTATATTTCAGCTGTTTAGGCAGCCCTCTTAAGGTATCTAAAAAAATGACGAGAAAACCGGCTAAAAAAGTAGCCACTAGCTACAGCAGTTGTAGCTACTTCTGGTATTGACATATCAACTTACAGACAAGGGAAGTGTTTCCTATAGTGTCAGCACAGTAAAAGTTGAAGTCTAGGTCACATGTATACTTGTCTCAAGCATAAACAAAAAACCCTGATAAGTTCCAGAGTCCTTTTCCTGTGGGTGCTCCTGTAGTGAAGCAGAACAAGCCTGGTTTGATGTTCAGATAGCAGGCTAAACCTGCAGCGTTAGCAATGGTGTGATACTTTGTTTTGACTTACAAACTGAATAGAGCAAAGACAAATCCTCAAAAGGAGAATAAATATAGATGAGCAAGAGGTCATTTCATTGACAGCTCACTTTTATGAGAGTTACCCACACTTACAAGGGGACGTGCAAATACTGCACCTGAAAACTCGTTCTCAAACCCTACCAAGGCTTCTCACTGCAAAATGATGTTCTGTTTTCTCTTTTTGACCGTACAGATTCCATACTCAAAACGAGCCCTTGCTAAGCCCAAGTCTACCAGATTTGTAGCCAGCTAGAATACCTAATATGACATAAAGTGAAAGGGAATACTCTAAAAATTAACCTATCAATGGGAAAACCGGTCATATTCTTTCCCTTCCCACTACTGAAAATACAGACCTAAGGTGTACCACAGAAATGCACATGAGCAAATCTGGATTTCTGTAATCTAGAAAACCCTATGAAAACACCAGACAGGCAGTGAAAAAGTAGCATCACAGCAGTCAAGGCAACAAACATTTGGAAAGTGACTGGTAGCAGCAAATTTTAATCAAATTGTTCAACCCACGTTTTTTCATTTTAATTGATTATGTCTGATTAACATTGTTAAAGAGCCTTGTTACAGAAGCAGCACAATCACCTTTTCAAATTACAAAAGGTCAAGGCAGATTGCTCCTAAATCTTCAGAATATAGCATTTTCATCTCTCTTGCTATTTGCAAAGCCGAAGGAAACAATTTCAAACAAAACAAAGCACTCCCCTATTGGTCCTTCTGCAAGGAATCAAGGAGAGCAGAAAACTAACATTAGCATTTGTAACCTCTTTCTGAGCTCAACCCACTAGCAACAAAAACATCACTAAGAAAACAGTAGTAGGAGGTACTCCAGTAAACAACTACATCAGTATGATTTTGAGTGCTCACTGTATATGCCTTATTTCTTGCCAGCTTCATTTCTTGCTCATTTATTTTTGTGCAATGCTGAATGCAGTGAAAGAAATCTCTGCTTCCCTAGCCAGTAAATAGATAACAATTAGCTTTGACCTATTCTGTGGAGGATGGAGGATGTTGAGACTGAATCATTGCTCTCCAGTAAAATAAAAGAACAGAATATTATTATATATAAAATTATGATAATGATACTGCATATTCCTCTCCTAGCTTGTCTCCAAGGATCCAAGACTTCCTAACACACATTAAATTAAGCCTTGCCACCACACTCTTCGAAGACAAATGGTTCTTCACTACAATTTGCAAGTGGAAGAACATAATAAACAGCTAATGCTTATACATCTAATTTAAAAAAAAATGCTTTCATGATTTTATTTGTAAATGTTTATTTAATTTCCCAAAAGCGAAATTGGGAAAAGTATACTATTTTATACCAGTCTCTCTCCAACTCTTCAGCTCTTTGAAGCCTTAAAATATCGAGCCTGTAAATTCAATTTCTGTGTCTGGAGGCTCAGCACTAATAGCTCTGTCTGGAACATCAGTATCAAGAGACAATAAGCATATTCAGAGTTTAGAGGAAGCCAGCAAAGGGCTTTCTGGAGAGACAGAAAATATTTCTATTATTTATTTTAGTGAGAGGTTAGTAAGAGGGGAATATTACAAGAGCATGTTATTTTGATTATCAGCAGCCCAGTAAGAGCACTAAAATTTCGGTACAGACACAGGAAAAAAAATGGATCCACACTTCTACATAACTCGCCCAGGTTCTCTCTCCAGCAGAAATCATCACTGGTCATTTCAGAACAAGATATACGGAGCTGGGATAACTAACCTCTCACCTCAGGTCCCACCTTCTTCTCCAACAGTTATAAGTTGTTTAAGCTCTGAGGCAAAAGGACTTCATATTTCTACCAATAAGTGTCATCGTTAGCAATAAATATTCTTACTGTTATGACTATTCATCATTACTTTTTAAAAAAATCATTCTTGCAAGCCTGCTATATTCTTGAGATGGTAAATTTTCTCTGGTGCTTAAATTTTCCACTGACTGACATCATATCCAGGGTTTTAAAAACCCGTATTGATTTTCTGTCTATTCTGACTGAAGGATGGAGTTGGGTAAGTGTCCCCAAACATATTGTGCACACATTAAGACCATCAGGAAGAGACAATGCTCAAACTGTACTTAGAAGACAAAAAATGAGGAACACTGCTGAAATCCAGAAACCCAAGTTGAACTGTTCCTTTTCCTTTTTCAAAGGTGAGCCATTTTTAACTCAAATTGTCCTTACCATGTGCGTTTGTCACTATATTTTCTATCATGAACTTCGAATCAGACACCACCACTGTTCTTATTTATATATTTGTGTGATTAATATTTCTGAATTTATAAACTTATGTTTATATTCATGTATTTAATGTATTTATGTGTTTAGAATGACATAAATCCAGCAGTGTCTTTGTCTGTCAATCTGCTGTTCCTGGCTTGGCCTTGCTAGTAAAACTGTCAGCTATGCTGTGTCTTCTGGGACCTAGCCATGTTGAATAAAGTTTGCATCATGTCAGCCTAGTAAAAATGAGCAAAGTAGTCTTTACCTGCAGCTTTAAAACAACACAGTTTTTAGGGAAAAAACCTGATGTGTCATTTGCAATGACATGGGTTCCAAACCAGTATAGTTACACAGGTCCATCACCTTAAGAAGTTCACGCCTTGAGACAGGCATCTGTTTAAGCATCGTTTACTGTTAATGCATTTGACACACATTGAAATGGATCAATCACTGTAGTTAGTCTGGCTTTCCCTAAGCCAGAGTATCTATTGTAGACCTATAAATATATATATACCTTTAAATATAGACCTATTTCTGATATACCTCCAGCAAAACACATTGCTGAATAAAGACCGCTACAATGATTGATAACAATAGAAAATGAAGAAATTAACATCTGAAACTAAGAATGGAGATTCAGTGAGAGAGAGCATACTGGACTACAGTTTAATCAAAGAAATACTAATAATTTATGTCACACCAGAGTCACTTGCCATTTCAATGGACACTCCAGATTTGCATCCTCAGACTAGGGAACTGAAGCTAGTAAGAGCTAGGTGATTAGGCACATTGGAAAAGCCCAGTAGGCACCTAATCATATATTTAGGCATCGATTGTCTAAAATTCTGACTCTTGAGAACCTAAATCTTTCTGAAATTTGGCTTACAGCTGTCCAAGAAGCATTTCTTTACCATGTAGGTGTCATTCAGAGTTTCAAAGCCACACATCAACCACCCTTATAATGAAGCTATGTCAAAGAAAGTTTCCCCATATAGTGAACACTGTCAGAACTTAAGATATATTTTTCATTCCACATCAGAAGAACTACAAGACCTTTCCCAATTTTTAGTCAAAAATATCAGAAACATTGCTCAGGACCGGCAGTGCCATTGGCAAGGTGGGCACTTGCACACAACTTCTGGAGTCCAGCTAAGCCTACTCGCCTCTGATCTGGCTGAAAGACTGGGCCATCCTACATACCAAGTGAGACGACTACGCATTAGGTTAAGGTCATTCAATTATGAAATGGGTCTTCCTCTTTTTGACCCAAAACTGTACGTTATATTTGAAAAAAAACCCCACTTTCCTAACACAACTTTTAGTTGCTTCCATGATTTGATTTAAGTAATTTCACTTTCTCTGCCAAATCCTACCCTCTGTTCTCCTTCAGAGCAGAATCATCCAAAACATCCCCAGCCTCCCTCTTCCCTATTCACATCAAACCATGAGAACCTGCTGTGTTTTTCGTCAACACACTCGCATGAGCTGGCAGACTGCTCAGACCCCTGGCTCAGGTCTTGGAAGCAGGGCTTTTAACTTAGGCTGAAGAACACCTCTCTCACCTGGAGAGCTCAAACACGTTCTGCCACTGGTCAGACTATGCAGCAAGAGGACTGAATCAAACTTACCAATGCGGGAAAGGTGTGACCACAGGAAATTTAGGGGCAGTGTGAGAAAAATTCATAGTATCAGAAGCCATGAGGTGGCTTAAAAGAGGATACAGCTTGAATTTTGGGGGAGAGAGGAGGAATGTCCCAGCACCTTTTCTTAACATCTTATTCCATGGTAAACTATGTGGCCTCCCCATTTATCTGTTTTCTGCAAATCTTTTGCCAGGTCTTTAATATACTCTGTAATATACTATAATTCAGGATTAAGAATCTGACAGGCAGTTAGCCAGACAAAATTAAGTGTTGCTTTGCTCACTGAAGAGCATAAATTCACCGATGACTTGAAAAGCCTGACCTGAAGACACTTTTGAAAACAGGATTAAAACTCTGTTTTTAAGGATTAAGTTTTGCAGCACAAATTAGCATAAACTCTAAATTATGAGACAAGCTCAAATTAATGTGTTCATTTGATGATTATATGTGCAAATATTTTATTTTTTTTTCTTTTTTTTAATATCAGGTAACTACAACGTTCATAATACCTGAAATGCTCAAAAGGCAGGTAGGGACAAAGTTTGGACTTTTGTTCAAACAAAGGTTCAAACTCTATTCTAATTTGTGAATGCAGAAGAGTTGTTCAGACAAATAACATTGGACAAAGGTTCTTTGTCTTGATAACATGTGACCTTAAAAGGATCCAATAGTTGCATATGTGCTTTCTAGTTCCTAAACTAATAATGATTTAAGACTATGGAATAGCGAGCAATACATGAAGAACTGTAAAGGAAATTCATTCCTGATACAAATTTCTCAACAAATATTAAGATCTGTGTAAAGTTAATTAAAATTTCAGAAATTGCTATCAATTTTACCTATATTCAATTGGCAATTATCTGATTATTATGCATGATTAAATCACCCTGTAACCAGGGAGCAGGAGCTCTTCATCCAATCACAGCTGAACCTGAATGATTATTTTGCTATTTTGTTTAAATGAGCTGAAATAACTTCAGTCATGCCAGCACATGAACTAGAACTGAGCTGAAGAATTAACTAGCTGAACTCCACAACATGAACTCAAAATTGTACTGTTCTATTGATCCTTTTTTTTCATTTTTTGTTTCAGTATAGAATGAATGAGAATGACCTTTTGATTTTTCAGCTAGCTAAGATTTGCATTATCATGCAATCTTTATTTACACAGTCATACAATATTCCTAGACTAATATCATGTCAGGCAGCTGTTACTGTAATTTTGTATTTATCAATGTAGAGTCTTGGAGCATGCAGAATATTTCTGAAGAAATGCTCCAAGAAGACAGTGTACGTAGAATAGTTCATTTAACAATTAGCAGAGGAACCACAAGATCTTTCTATTTCTTCAGGCATTTAGGAAAAAAAGAGGTATAGTGAGTAAGAGTTGGGATACCATTTGATATAGTCATGGATTTTGTTCAGAGTAAGGACATGTGTATATTTTTATGTGTAATTATTACCCTAAACCATTTAAGTTGCACTGTAAACATGCACTGTGTTAAACAGATGCTGGGACTGCAGTGGGCTTTGCAAACTAAATAAGCAGTGGAAAAGGGATTTATTTTTTGCCTCTTTAAGATTTACACAATCCATGCAGATAAGGATTTTATTACTTTATTAATAAAAAAATAAAGATAGCAGAAAGCAATGAATCTCGGCATCTGTTAACAACCCATAGTTTAAACATTTAACTGAGAAGGGACTATGGTGCTGCAACGAACAATTACATGTTAAGTAAATGTTGCTGTACAAGTCATGCCCAGATTCTCCAAGCTGTTCTTGGCATAAGACCAGGGTAGGTGAAAGAAAAATAGCTTTATGACATCTTTGCAGTTGCCCAAATCCAGTAACAAATGGGGAGGTTCAGCCCCATTTAGCCACCATATAGCTACAGGACCACTCTGTGTATCACCCACCTGCCTGTGGTTCTAACAGGGTTTTTGATAACTGAGGCCCATTGGGAGAAGGCGAACTTTAATTCCCACAGGCGTTTTCCCCAGATACAGGAAACGTTACGGGAGCTGGCAGGTACTGAGGAAATAGGTCTATGAATTTTAGAAACATTTCAATTTAAAAACTGCACTCCATGGCCTTTTTGGATGAAACAATGCCATAAAATCAACAGGAGACCACTTAAGATTGAAAATGGACAAAGCACATAGGCAAAGCAGAGAGATCCCACAGGTCAATGTGTTCATCTTCAATTTCTATCAGTCCACGGTATCGAAAGGAAAAGATTAGAGCCATGAGTTCTCTAACAACTCCACTGCCAGCGGTATTAGTGAAACTGTGTTCCCTTAATTAACAGGTATATATCTCATAATCTCTTTCCCCAACAGGATGTAAACTCTTGCTCACCTAAAATACTTCATTTAGGAGGAAATGTGCATTGTTAGGTACACATCAGCACTGCTGTGTTACATGCTTAACTAAGAATTATGACTTCTTTTTCCTTCCCAGATATTGTTCCTGTAATATTTCCTGACTAACTTTTTTAGTTGCTTTGCTTCTGAAGAAGCAAATACCAGTGTAGGCATCATAGAGATGGCAACAGAGACAGCTTACTAGTGTAAGCATCATAGAGATAGCTGGCAACAACAAGCTGAAGTCAGAGACAAATTATCAAAAGCAAAGAAAGAAATTTAGGAGAACAAATCCCAGTGAGAAACAAAATAATTTAGGCTTTTAAATGTTTTATATGCTCATAAAAAATTCCATCTTTTCATCTTTGGGCCTGGAAATCAGATAATTTTCAAACTTGAATGCAAGTTGCCATCTAAACCCATATTTAGATCAATAACGTGAAGTATAATAGGTATGTATGTACCCAACAATAGAAATCTGAACCTGAAAATTATAGTTGTGTGTTTGTTCTACTTTGATAATCCTTGATACAAAATGGGAACCCATTATGCTGTAATTAGACATTTTTAAACACTCTTTTAGATCTTTGGATGAAAGACTGTATCTGGATGCCAAGCAGTTGTCAACTGTTTTTACTGTCTGGAATTGTATGTTCAAATACTGGCTCAATCAAGCCAATCTTTCTCATTTCTGAGACAGCTATTTCAATGTGCTGTGATTTACTACAAGCAGAGCTTTCAAACAAGGCCATATAATGTAGGGATGTTTCAAAAAATGCCTATAAAAACAAAATCTTAATACTCCACGTGTTGCGTGCAAGTATATTCTTTATAATTTGCAAGATGTTGTTGTTTTTAATGGCCATCCCTCCAAAATTACCTGCCAGTTTGCAAACTGCTAACAGCAACGGAAAGTCATCAGAACAAACTGCGCCCTCAGCGTCACCTACACTCCTGTATATCCCCCCAGTTTGTTGGTACAACTGTCAACAATTCTCAATTACAAGTCAGTAATTCTCTAGGCAATGCACATGAAGAGAGAGGATACAAATCGTTCTGTCAGCTCCGCTGGTTTTGCAATGTTAATAGAAACCACAGTGCCCAAGATTTGTTTTAGCCTTTAGTAATTGCAGCTATCACCTTGATAAATATGGCAACAGATGTAGTGAATAAGAAAACGGGACTACGACAAATTACGTCCCAGAATAAGATTTCACTTTAAAAACTGCAAATACTAACAATGTCATGGCATTGTTTATAGGAAAGTTATTTTGGCAAAACTATAAAACTTTCAGGAAAAAGAAGTAATTTCAGAGTAAGTTATTTAAATTATTTTGATATAGTGGCATTAAAATAATCTGTTCCTCAATGATAATCTTTGTCAACAGTCTCTTCTCACAGGACATTGTTCACAGGACGGTATGTCAACACCCAAACTATGACTGTGTATATTCTGTCTTGGGATCTTTAGTGTCATTTGTGAGGCACTTTCACCAACCTAAAGGTTCTTAAAAAATATCATCAAATGCAGCTATCACCAGAAATAGTCTCCATCTAGAATCATGGAAATAAAGTGCTATGCCTCAGTGTCATTAACAGGCCATAAATCTATTTCTACAAATAACACATTGATGGACAAAGCAAGAAATAGTTTATTAGGGGAGAGAGGAACCAAGCATTACATAGGAAAAGCATGTCATCCTCATACAAATAACAAATGGGGAGCATTCAGCCTCACAGTCCCTTGTTTCACCTTGTTGACCCTGTTCACTGCCACAGCCATGCAAGGGACGAAGTTCTTCCCACATTTCACTTAGGCAGGTCTGTAAGAGAGCAGACAGTGCCAGCACTGTGCTTGCCTCAACTTCTGGCCCACCACTGTCTCTTGTCAGGTCTCTACATCTGCTCCAGACCCTCTCACTGCTGCTGGTTTCAGTGCTACCACTGCAGCACCTCCCATTGCACTGCGCAATGAAAAACGTACCTATGTCTTTGGTGGCCAGGGACCATGTGGTTTCATTTGAGCCTCATTTTCGATTAAAACTAAACACTTCCTGGTCTCATGGCTGTGAACCAAAACTTCAATGCTTGAGTGAAACAGTGAATGTTGCAGACACTCCAGAAAGAGGAAGGGATTGAGGAACTAAAGCTTAGGTCCTCAAAGGTTCTTGAGATATTCATCAGCCACTTTAGACACAGAGATTTTTCCACCCTCAGAAGTGTAATCCAGCTGCTGCTTAAGCCTGAAGGGTTGAGATCTCATCTCTGCAAGCCAGCATGTTGACACTGTGCCTCCTGCACCACTCACAGAGACACTGCTCAAAGCTCTCAACTGAAAGCTCCCAGGCAGCATATTCAAAGTACATGCTCTGATCTAACTATGGAGGAGGGAGGGTAAAGGCTTCTCCTTAAGATTAAGCAGAGCTTTCTGACTGAGGGCTGCTTTCAAAGGCTTAGGTATGCAAAAGTCCATGAAAATGGACAAGACACATCAGAGACCGTTAACTGTGCAAACACTGCTTCCTGAGAAATGGAAGCAGCAGTAATTGGACCTTAGCTAGCTGCTACAATAACTCAACCTAAGACTATCTTGGGAAGTAAAAGAAGCACAATCTGCTAAATCATATCAAGAATTCGTGCTTATACATTCATATATACATTCACACACCACTGCTGATATTAATGTTTGTATCCTCATTGCAATGCTTTAAACAAGGGTATCATACAAAGTAATGTATTTAAAGGACATTGTGGTGCAACGGGTGGAACCTATTTCTGTTGTTTAGAAACCAGTCTTTTATACCCAGTTTGTCATTCACTAACTGGATCTAGTCCCTTCAATCTCTAATACATAAAACAGGAGAATTACAGTTGCCTCCCTACGGTAAGATAAGGACTGTAGGCAGGTTCCCTGAGCTAATAAATACAGGCAGCAGAAGATTTAGGATTACAGCTTGGTTTATAAATCTGTGCATTTTCCCTAGACTGAAGGCCACTGAATAGAGGAAACTCATCAGCAGGGTTTGACATTTTATCATTTGTGCAAGAATATGACAGTCTTGCAAAATACATGGCTATGCAGAAGACATAAAATACATGTGGGACTTAAATGTGGCATAGATTAGTTGCCCTTTGAGCAGACTGTTGTTTTTCCAATACAAAGTCTCCTGGAAGGAACTACCTCCACAATTCAAACTACTTTCAAAACACTTGTGGAGAAAGAATAGCATCTAAACAGCTGCAACACTGCATGGTGTAGAGTGTACTGCTTGCTGTAGACTGGGTCCAGCTTAGTTAAATTCCTCCTCAAATGCTAAATGTAAAACGTGTTCTAAAATGTAAACAAAGAGATCTGAAAACTGGATTGTTGTTGCAGGGCTTGGACTGCTGGCTTGCTCAGGGTTAGTCAGACGTTCCTAACGAGTACCAATTATGATATGTTCAAAATATGTAAAAACACATACAGCTAATAGGTCATCTTGAAAGCAGCTACCATAGCAGACTGAGTGTGCTACACATGGACCCATTCAGTCATGGATTCCCACAACGGAGTTTCAAGTGGTACCAAAGAACTGAGCAGAAATATGCACTGCACGTGCCAAAGACAGCAGCAACATGGAAGGTGGAAGGATATGGGAATAAAGGAGGCAATCCCTGCCACAAGCACCAACTATCGAGGCACTAGTCTAGATATTTAAACCTGCCTACACTGTGCCTCGCTAGAATATCCGAGATAACTGCACCGGCCTGGCAGATCTGACACAGGACCTACAAAAGATCCCTGCCCTTCTGAGGCACAGCAGCTGTGAGCTAGGCAGCATACTGCTGCGCACCTGAATGGCGCTCACTGTGTGCTTCAAAAGTACTCGAACCTTTCTGGGAAGAGGGAAGGGTGCTGACAAAACTGTCTGCAAACTGTAGGTCAGCTCAGGCTTCTCAAAGAAGAATTTAAGTAGAAGACTGAAGAACCCATCCACTACCTCAGTCCCTAATCTGTAACTTCATTGATGAACCCCATCACCATCAGACCGCAACTTCCCTTTCTGTCTTGCCTCTGTGGAGAGTTTTGTGCAATGGACCATGTAAACACAGCCATGAGGGGATGCTCCTGAAGAGCTCCTGAATTTGCTGAACACTTTGACACTAACAGCCACTGTAAGAAACACCTCTGTTGCAAATTCACTGAAACAGTCAGTCAGCTCGCATCCCTCTTCCCTCCTGATGCTTCCAATTGATACTAAGGAAGCCAGGAGTAATGGGGCTGGAGGAAATCTCCCCATAATATTCCTCCAACAACCTCTTTTCAATGGTCCTCCTTTAGCACAGGCAGTTCGCAAATAAAGAAACTTCACAAGCAAATGCTTAATTAATGGTGTCAGGCCATTGGCAAGCCAAACAGTGGAAAGACAGAACTGGGGAACAAATGCCCCCTTTTCAAGATTAAGATTACAAGGCAAAAAGAAAGCACAGAGAACAGAAAGCAGAAAATACAGGTTAGATGGTACTTCTTGGAGAAAAGGACTACATTTGTTAAACTCTGCCTTGAGGAGATGACGACAGGAAATGGAAAGACGAAAGGTTTTTCATCTCCTTAACCTGATCTGCCTGAGACAAATTCAGCGCTTTATGGCAGGAATCAGCTCTCTTTTCTGTTTGCAGAGCATACTGTAGACCACTATTCTGGTTTATGAGATGTCCTCCTAAGTGGAGATGAGTAATGGTAACAGTAATGGGTCAGCTGCCCTACTGCTTGCAAAACCCGGCAGACAACTCGGAGCAGTGTCGTGTGGTGCTGGAAGCACTTGCTGGCTGAAGGCAGAAAGCAGGCAGAGCTTCTTATAGCAGGGATGATTTATGGTGACGCTTTAATGTTAGTCTTTGCTTTGGGTTGCTCCTAAATGTTCTGTTTCTCATAAGATGTATGTAAAGGAACCCAAAGCCCCTGGTTTCCCAGTGTTTTAATTCAAGATATCAACTGTCCAAGTGTAGCAGCAGCAGCACAATGAGTAAACAGAAGCATCAGATGTGAAACTCTTTCAAGTTAAAGCAAGGTTTCTTTAGACGAATAGACCTACATATTGATTATTCATGAGAAACACTTGAAAAAAATCCTGAAATCAACCATCTTAAGTTCTATGAATTCTTGTATATTTGGTTTGCTCAGAGAGGTTGGTGCATCTGTTATCTATCTTTTAAAGCTCACATACTGCTATTTTCCAGCACTAAGTGTAATTAGCAAACTTTACTATACTGATCCCATATTTTATGAAAGTGTTCTAGAGAACTTATTGTTACTCATTAGAGATCACTTAACATGTTCCTGACTTACTGAGCTGAAAAAACTGTTTCTAGATGCTGAATAGTGGCAAAAGTCTCAAAAATAGTGTATTTGTGTAAACCATTACACAAATCAAGTTTATTAAGGAATTCCTGTAGACAACAGCATGGACACTGAGTTATTTTTTTTTTTAAATAGATGCCAACAGTTTAGCTGCAATGCACAGAGTATTCAGATAACTTACCTACCATTTTGGTTGCGAGATGTCTGTGAACAGATTGATTTTTATCACTTATTTCAGGACCATGGTTGCACCTTTCTGGTTGACTCACATCTATGTATTAAATTTTGGAGAGGACTGAATTCCATTTCATGACTGTCCACAGGCTGCATCATAAATTCAAGACTACACACTCCCCCCTCTCCACTGATCTCCCACAGATGCCAAAAGGAAGCTTGTACAGAGATCAAAGGAAGAATTTGGGCTCTGTGTAGTAAAATAAAACTTTCAGTTGTTATTTTTTACATCACATTCAGAACTGCTTACTGGAAAATGTTCCCTTTGCTAGGATTACTGCCACCCTTCCTCCTTTTTCCTTCCCCATCCTTCTTTCTTTTCTCTGTCTTCTTTTTCTTCTCTTTGTATCTCTCATCACAGATTCCCATTCCCAGTGCAATGTGTTGGAATGGTCACTGTTAGCACTGTTAGCACTGTTAGCACCGTTAACCACGAGTATTTGCATGCTGATGAGTCCCGAGGAGCAATGGTTCAAATCTACCTCTAGACTCTAGGACACAGCACAATGGCCCTCACTTTCTGCACAAGAGGTTATTGCATATGTATATCTGCAACGTCACCGCCATGTTTAACTCCACACTACCCCCATATACACACATTTTTCAAGAGGCAAAAATCAGAACCCAGGCACTTACTAACTGCCATACCCATATCAGACACTCACCCAGGTGTTCAGTAGTCTCTGTCCCAGTGGCAGGCACTGTAGGCAGAGACAGGTTAATATACCAGCCCCAAGTGCCCCAAACTATTAATAAACAGAAGTTATCCAGTTCAGTAGCATGAAGTTTCCCCTCCAACTCCAAAATGGATTTAGATCAGTAAAGCTAATTTCAGGCACAGGGGATCTAGTTATAAGGTCCATCTGAAGACTGCAAAACAGAGAAGCGGTTGCCTGACCCTGTTTCCAACAACACGAAAAGGACTAGAAACTTCTGAACCCCTGCGCTTTGCCTGTTCCCGTATGGTAACCATACCTTACAGCAATACAGAGCTTTTTGCATGGAAATTCCAGTGTGCTTCAGAAACCCCTGTTTCTAAACAAGATGTTTCTAACAAGACCCTGTGAGGCACGGTTCTTGTCCCCACTTTTGAAACCAGAAAACTGAAAGGAAATGGTTTGCTTGAGGTCAGTGTCCAAGCCCAGAACAGGTTCTGGAATCGTCTTTACAATTAAGTCACTAGATCGTGTTGCCTTCACTACCATTTCACATATGCATGAAGAGATTACAATCTCTCATATTTTGTGAGCTGAGTAGTTAATCTATCCTAATTTTCTCAGATGAACAAAAAATGTGCTTATACTGAATTAGCCCTGATATACCAGAAGAGAAGATATAGGTACTAAAGCTGCCACTCTGTGTCAATGCCCTCCTCAATCTACTTGAGTGTCAATAATGGTCTTACAATCATTGGCACAAATTAGTGCAGGTAAAGCATTCCTCACTCTTGCAGTTAATAAGTGACTGAGAAAGCCTATCAACTTATGCAGAAGAGGTTGTTTGCAACCAACAGTAGATGCAACAGTTTGCAACTAACACGCAGATGGAATGGGAGCAGACTGAAAAGCTCCCACTGTCTTACTTGGCATTTTTGCTTATATTTCAGAAGAGAATTTTAACAAGCTTATCAAATATCAAGAAAGTACTGACATTTGGGAATGATGCAAGGGTGTCAGACTGACAGACCTGAGATCTGAATTCTTTCACTGAACCATAAAGTTTAGCACAGGAGGCAACTGTACAACCTTCTCTGTCAATATTGCTCTATTGCTACTTTGAGAATGATGTCAATTTTGCCAGCATGCCACCCACTCCATCACTAGCCTCTCTGAGGTAGGACAGTTTGGTGTCAAATATTGTGGTGAGATTTGACACAGATTTGGGATAACCCTAATAATTTTATAGATGACCCCAAACATCAGCCATGTCATGCCCTAGAATAAAAGAAATTACTTTGGGATGTTCTTTTTGCCTAATTATCACCAACCTGCCATAGTCAATCTGCTTTAAAACTATCTACTTTTCAACAACTTCAATTATATTAATTAAATGTAACCTAGTTAGTGAAACAGTGTTTCATCTGAACGGTCATCAGATCCCTTCACCACCGCTCAGTAAACCTCAGCAAAAATGCAACTAATAATTATCTGACTATGTTTTTCCATTCTCACAACTAGAAGAGATGTATGGATCCAGACTTCACAATACTGGGATCAATGACCAAACCCCAGTGAATGCACAGGGAACAGAACTGGATCCTGTCCCTGGGGCTGGAACTTGCATTTCTCATTGAAAGGAGAGCTTAGTCCTGCAGTGTGGTGAGGCAAGAAGGGTAGGACAGTAAGTGAAAAGAGTCCACAGTTGTCCAGCCGCAGCCTAAATCAAGAACAGCAGTTAAGGGCTCTAATTTCTGCAATTAGCATAAGCACTTTGAGGGACACTACACTGCCTGGGAAATAGCCTTAGCAACGCCTCACTATACTCCCCTGACCTCGCCCCTCCCAGCACATCCTCTTTGCATTTACACGAGGTGGTGAAATTCGAGTAGGAGGCAAAAAGAGTCCTGACTGTGACAGAGACACTACTCGAAAGGGGAAATCAGGAAAAGCCTGCAAAGCCACTCTCCCCAAACACATGACCGAACAGGAGCACCGCACAGGGAATAGCTGGGAGATGTAGGGCTACTGGCCCATTACCTTCCCCTACTCCTCTGAATCCAGCCCAGGCTGTCCAGCAGGGTTAATTCTAGTCTGCACCAGGTTTGTATAGAAAGGCACATAGAGATGGATTTGGGGGGCAGAGCCTGACAGCGAGTAGGAGGGCTGTGCATAATGGATCATCCGTTTCAAGTACAAAAAACATCAGTAAAAAGGGAAACACTTCAAACAAACATATGAAAGGAATTCTAAGGATCATATCCTGTATCCACAGAAGTAAAAATTAAGATTTTTAAGGACATATTAATTAGTTTTTAGAATCTCTCTTCAGACACATGGTGAAATTTGTTTTTAGTAGTGCTAGGAGCTCACAAAACTCCTAATTGTGTTATAAATCGGTTTGTACGATACTGCTATTAGCCATTTTCTATCAGGACCATTTGAGGTGATTTTTTTTTTTCCCAGCGCGTGTGATTTCAGTGAAACAACCTGTTGCTCTTTAAAGTTTCGTTATGAATTACTGTTCTTCCCCTCAATATTATTTCTAGATAACTTCAGCCAGAGAAAACATCTCAGAGCTCTACGGAAATTTCTCCTTTTGCCTGATCCTACATGTATCAAAAGCCACCCTGCCCAAGATTTGGGGAGGGGAGACGGAGGGGTCCCTCCGTGGAATTACGTCTGCATCCGGCATGGCCGGCCAGGCTCAGCCTGAAATGCCCCTGTCTTCCCGTCGCTCTCGGCTTGCCCCCTACCCCGCCTCGCCGGGGGCTCTGCTCCTCCGGGTTTCTGCACCCCCAACGCCAGACCCCGGCGCTGCACTGCGGGCTCTCTCCCCTCCCGCCTCGCCGCCCGTGCAAACCCCGCAGGCAGCGCCCCGTCCTTTCCCCGTGCGCCCCCAGAGCGGGCGGGCTGGCCCCGGCGGGAGCACTGCCCGCCCCGGCCCCGCTCCCGGGCGCGCACCCACCTGCCCCGCGGGCCCGCGCCCCGCTCACCTCGTCCCGCCGCCGGGGCTGCTCCTGCCGCCACCAGCTCCTGCCCTCACTCCGGCACTGGGCAGGGCGGCGGCAGCATCGCCCGCCGGCCCCCCAGCTGCCGCAGCGGCACTTGCAGCCTCACGGGAACCGGCGGCGAGGGGAGGAGGGGGTGGGGGAGAGAGAAACCCCTGGCCAGGGCCCCGTCCCAACCCTCCCCGCCGCCTCCGGCCCCCGGCCCGCTCCCACGGGCCACGCAAGGCGGGGCGGGCGGCGGCGGCGACCGCGAGGACCCGCCCGGGCGCGCCCCGCTCCGCACCGCTCGGCTCCGCGCCGCCCTGCGCTGCGCCCACAGGTAGCGGTCCGCGCCCCGCTGCTCCCAGGCACGGCCTCCCCGGCCAGGGCATCGCGCATAGCGCCCAGGAGGTGCTGGCAAGTACGATACCTCCTCACGAACCTTTCTGCAGCTGGGCTACGCTGCGCGGACCGTGCGAGTTCCCCTGCACGGCACGGCGGTACGGCCGCGGGGCGAAGGCTGCTGCCTGGCTCTTGGCGTTCCCCATGCAGCAGCACTCGACAGGTTGGCACCCGAATTCTTAACTCTGCAGCAGGACGCTACTGCGGGAGAAAAAACCCCCAACAATGCCCGCTCGGTTTGTCTTTTCAAGACTGGGGTCTTCTTGCAGTTCACATCGAAAAAGTCTGGCCTTCTGCTTTCTGGTGTTCCCTGGTACCTGAAGCCCATGAGTAAAGATACCGGAGACCTGTATTTCTTGAAGCTGAAAATTCTCAGCTCAGTCTGTATGGTTAAACTGTTGTGTAGTTGTGTGGATATGTATAGTTCCAGACTGGCTATACTGACCACTTGAAATGCAGGGAGCAAAATGTTTTCATCATTATTTCCTAGCACTTACATTGTTACACTGCTTTTCACGTCCAAAGATCTGTCAATGTTGGTTGAGAACAACACTGTCTTTTGGGATCTTTATACAGTTTATATCTGAAATCTCTTAATCTCATAACATGATTATTTTTTCAGGAAAAGTAGCACATAGCCCTATACTGAGGTTCTGGTGCCATTCTCCAGCCCAACACTAGTGATCTGGGTCTTTCCTGAGAGTTCAATTTTCATTTTCTCAAATAATAACAACATAAATGTTGTTAGAGTTGCAATGTACTGGTGAGAGTGACCTTTACTTCTGAAGGAGATCCATGAGACCTAATGACTAGTCCATGTATTATTGCAGAATTACCAATAGACTTAAAGTCACCTACATCCTCAAATAGCATTTCATGTATTAGGATAGAGTTAATTTTTGAAAAAATAATTGTATTTATTTTCCCACTGCTACTGCAGTACACTGACTTTTAAAGAAATAGATCATTATCCTTATGATAGTTATTACAGTATAATTGCACAATCATAATGAAATGACTGCAAATACTTTCCAGATTAAAAAAAAACCCACCCCAAACCCCCAAAATCACTGATTGCAATGGTGAATTAATAGCTTCCTTAATTCTTAATCATGTTTAATTGGAGATGGTTCCAGATAAAAGGTCTATAAATTCAGAGAATTCCCTATTAAGGTTAAAGTACATGTTCATTTAGGGACCTAAGTAAACCTAACACTTCCCTGCAGCAGTCAAAAGTGTTTTGAATCCCAAATCAAAGTAAACTCTTGTTTGAAGAAACAGTATAGATTTCTTCGTACATCAAGTATTTGGAATCAGGTTTTTCAGGACTATACCATAGCATGGCAACAAAACTAAACTTTTTTAAGGTTATTCTCTGGCTGTGCAGAAACTGGAGGAGAAGAGGAAGTTGGTTATTTTAAGTAATCATCTAGCTATATTCATAGGGGCAGAGACAGAGACAGAAAAGGTGGAAGAAAACAAAAGCTTTAAAATGGGAAATGATCCAGGTCAGATGTCAGATCTTCTTCCACTAAATCTGTACGCCAGATATTGCTGTACTTATTGCTGCACTACTGCCACTTAATCAACAGTGGAATTTATGTTGTGGGTTTTGTGAGACCTGGTATTTGAGGCATGGTTGTATCAAATAGGAAACAACGTAACAGAAGGGACAGAAGGGTTTATTTTTTATTTTATATTAATTGTAGCTCCCCATTATCTGTCATTTCATCACTTTGTGATTGATTGCATCTTTCACTGTGACAGTAGCAGCAGAGCAAAAACTGCTTCCACTAATAAAAATGGGACAATGGAGAGGCAACAGGACAAGTCCATAGGGACCTTCTGGACTCTTGCTGGACAACTCATTGCTTCCTAGAGCTCAGCTACACAAGTCAAAGTAGTAAAGTTACATCCATTCAGGGCCCTTGTATCTAAACCTGAGCAACACAACAGTCCTCTCTCTCACCTACAGAGTTCAAGCAGACAATACCAGAATGCACTTTATCAGGGCACCCTCAAATCCCAATGTCTGGAGAGCTCCGCCAGGACATAGAAGGCTCAGCTCCTCCTGTGTCTAAGCAGATCTGAACCCACATCTCTCACTTAGCAAGGAAATAGCCTACACAGCTGGCCAGACATCATTTGAGAGGAAGAATTACCCATGCTGTCCTTTTGAAACCCATGCTATCCTTCATTTTGTTTCACATGGCCTCATTTTATTTTTATTTAGGTAGGAAGAAAAAGAAAGAGTAAGTTCCTTACACCAGGGAAACACTAACATTTTGAGTCCTGTGCTAATGACAGTTGATTGCAGTTTTGACTCTATCACTCTCTCTGCAGATGAAGCTGCCATTTCTAGTAAAGATTCTGGATCCAAGCCAGCTTCAATAGTGACTTGATTAGGGAGTTAGCCCTTATATCCCAGCTTCTCTCTGCCTTTGCCATATGCAGCATACACTTAAAATATAGCATAAGAATAACAAGTAAAAGCCAAATATATTCTATTATTTAGTTCCCTATTTACTGTAATCTCTTCATAATACTAAACAGCATTAGGAGCTCAGTGATACAGTGCCTGTGAAAGAAGCAAACCAACAAATACAGAGGATCACTTCTACTTCAAAGGCACATTTGAGAGTTAAAAGGAATACACAGAACTGCAGAGAACATGCACCTGTTCGTTCCTTTAAAACTACAAGTCAGAACCACCTTTGAATATTTCCTGGAAATACCAAAGCAGTTAAACAAGGAAAAGCCAGGAAGGGCTGAGCTGGAACACCAGACCTAAGGATAAAGAAGAGAAAAGTTGAGGTGGCAAGAGACTTCTCTGGTTTCCAGGATAGTGTGGTCACCTCTACTGCACTGTGGCCTTCACGATTTGATTTCAAACGCTCAAAGGCTGTATTGTTAAGCAAGTCTGTCAAGTTGCAGCAGGTCCCTTGTGATGGAAAGACATCTGTGGTGTCAGTGGGGAGATTCTTCAGGGAGCAACAAGGGGTGTCTCACAGAACAAGGAGAGAGTTTGGAAGGACAGAAGGACCTCAGAAACAGCTACTTTCCTCCTGCAAGGGTTTTGTTTGATTGCAGGGCTGGTATGGTTTCCAACCGTATATCATCAGATGCCCAGACATGTTAGCAACTCAGAGGTAAAAGAGGGTTGGGACAAAGGTGGGCAACTGCTGGGAAGGAATCCTGGAGGAGATCATTGATTGGAGTGGCATCTGTAGTCAGCTGGACCTACTGAGGATTTATGTATGTAATGCATCTTACTGTGCAGCATTAAGGCAAACAGGGTCTCATGGACTGTCCTTTAGGGCACAGTTGGACAAGTTATGTTAGGCTGCTGATTCTTTTGATGATGCCTCTGATGATCCCTGGTCAGGAACAATAGCTCTGTTGGATGGCATTGCATGCCCAGCTTACACTGCCTGTGTGGATGACTTTCTCCACTCTAAGTTAATTTCCTAGTGAGTAGCCAGAGTAGGGAATGTACAGATGTCACGAGGTGATGGAGTCTCATAAAGGCATGGGGAGTGGTGAGGTCATGTGTTGATGTGAACAGGGCCAGTGTCAGCTTATAAGGCAAAGTACTGAAGGTTGCTTTTTGCATACAGGTATTTTGTTCATCCATTGCTGGTCCCTTCTCGGTGTGAAGGACAAAATAACCCCACAGAAGCATTTTCCTGCAGAAACTCTGCAGAGGGACAACTCTGTCCATCATCTGGACAAAAATGTAGGTGACCTCCTAAACAGAACTTTTGCAGCTCTGAAGTGCAGCAGCCAGGCAGCTCTCCAAAAGGACTTGGAAAACTGCCTGGTTCACCTGACCCTAGTCAGGAGGGTGGACTGGTGCTAGGACAAGCTTGCTGCTCCTGTAAGTTAGCCTCTTCCAGCTTATCTGTGTCCCTTACCCGGGGTGTGCATGTGGTTGGGGAAGAAGAAAGGGTCAGGAAGAAGGTGTAAAGGCTAGATGGCAAGATGCAAAAAGTCAGATGGGATAACTGGAAAGTCTGATGTTCATTCTGACAAAGCTGAGGATGCAGTTGGTGCTTGCCAGAGGTATGCTCAATACAATGGGTGTGGATATAAATGGCTTGAGTCAGTTGCCTGGGAAGCTGAAGCCCGAATTTGAGCCAGGTTACTGATGGCTGAGTCTTGTTCTCAATGTGTGATGTGCTGAAGAGAATTATACTGATAAAGCCTAAACCAGGCTCTCCTGTTACACAAGTTGAGGAAAGTATGTGACAGAGAGAATAACTATGTCTGCCTCAACTTCTCAGACTACTTTTATTGCTAATAAAAGAAGCTAGGCTGGCAGTTTGAAGACTGACAAACCAGAAGGCTGAGGTCTTCTTTCCATTGGACAAGCTGACCACAGGCAAGGTATATCCCTGGCTCTCTCCACCCCAGAATGTTCCTTGTCTTTGGCTTGTATAGGAGAAAAAGCTTTATTCAAGCCTTCGTCTTTGCTGAGACTGAATAAGTACTCAGAAGGAACATATACAAGCTGAGTTTTGACAGTGTTTCAGAGAAAATTTAAGCTGTTAAGCTGCGAAGGAAATGCTAGAGGCAGGCTGGGGCTATTACAGGGGTGTGAAGCTGTGTAGATGTGGCTATATCACTGTCTAGTGGCTGTCCCACGGAACGCAAGTCCCCTCACTGCAGCTAGACTTCATGGATACACCACGTGCTCAAATAATGTTCTATGTTTTTCAAGCCAAAAATTCTTCTTCCCCTGCTGAGGACCATGAAGTCTGTGTATCTGCAACACATGGATCCCTTACAGAGGAGCAGATTTGCTCTTGGAAGGCAGTTGATGTTGTTTTGGTCAGTGCAGGAATGAAGAAAGGAATCAGCTTTTGGTGACTAAATGCTGAAAGAACTAGACTGATATTACACTATTCAAAATGAAATCTACTGGTCCAGCTAGGAGTGAAACACAAACAAGGCAAAATCTGAATTAAAGCCTGCTAGAGAGAGACAGCACCCAGTGTGCATGGGATAAAACCAGCAGCCCTGTGGACTGAGGACAATCCAACAACAACTCCAGCCCAGCTCCACAAATGTTATTGAACGAGTCTCATGAAGGTGTGTCCTATGTGAATTAGCCTTAAACAAAGAGGACTAAAAATCTCAAGCCTGTTCCTTCTTCCTCCCCGCTGTCTTGGTTTAAAAAGTTGAAAAGTCATGATTAAATTGGCTGAACTTGTTATTTAATATGTTTTATTTAGTTTGTATCTATGATTTTTAAAATATTTATCATATTGCTAAAGAATGGTGACTGTTTTCATAGAAACTGGAGATGGAAGAGACCCAGTAAGTTCACATCCAGTCCATCCCCCCTGCTGCCATTGCAGAACTGTTCTGCATGTACATTTTCCACCTCCAAACCCATTTTGAAACGTTCTACTTTCTTGGCAAGGGTCTGTGTTCCTCATGTACAAATCTGGAAATACCTGGTGATGTCCATTCTCACCTTTTCTTTACTCTTTTCCCTCTTCATCTTCTTTGTTCTTGTATTCCTTTTTCAGGCACAGCCACTTGTTATTTGGTTGTCCTTAAGTGTTTCTTCTTTTTTAAAAGGATCTGCGCAGTTGGGCAGGGCTACTCTGGCAGATACAAGCAGCCTAAGCAATATCATTTGAGCAGTTATTTGTTGAGCAACCCTGGAATATCCTCCCCTAGGGAGTATGAAAAACCAAAACAAAAGCTCCAAGGTATTTGCTGAATATCAAAGCAGAAGCACACAGAGAACATTGTCCCTCTATTAATCACAGCCAAGCACACTCTTCTTAAAATTCTACTTTGCTGTAACTTTTCAGCAACGAATTTTCTGTTAAAAATGTTATTTATAACTATTGTAGCTCCTTTGTTTATTATTAAGTCCCTGCATTTGTTTGATCTATTGGTCACATTTGGCCTACTTGGGGCAACTTAGTGAGCTGGCTGTTTTCCCTCATGACAGAGTCATCTTGTGCTTCAGGAGCTAGCCGTGGATAAAATAACAGTTTCATGTCCACATTTTATGATTGCAAAGAAAACTTTCCAGATGTGAGCCAGTCAAAATGGATGTACTGATATCTGCACCAGAAGGCTGCCAGCTTCAACCAATAATTCTGAGAGGTAGGACTTGCTTTCCACATTTCAGCTCCAGAGCCTGTTAACAACTATTTAAAAATCAATGTGGTGAACAGTATCTCTGTTTGCTCATAAATGAAACGAGACAACTAGCATGAAAAAATAAGGCCACTGAGGATGAAGCTTTCCAGTGTTAGCACAATAACTGAATGGAAGGCAAAATTTACTAGTGTCTGGCTGTCTTTTTTCCAGTCAGGCTCCTCCTGTATTCTCCGATCTTCTTCCCTCAGTCAATTTTGTTTGTTTTGTTTTGTTTTGTTTCTGGGATGGTTTTTTGGGGGTTTGTTTGTTTGTTTTTCCTTTTGATATTAGTTCTCTTACTGTCTTCCCTCATTTTGACACCTTTACTTCTTCTCTATATTCCCAAAGTTTGGTTCAACAGAGCTACAGAAAACCCTTACACACACTGACCTGTCTTTTTTCCTCAGAGTGAAGCACGAAGACAGCATATCTGTCTGAGGCAATAGTGATTAAGTCTGCAGGTCCGTAAATGTTATTCCCTTTGTGTCAGTCTGCAGTTAGTGCAAGTGAAGTGTTGGGAAAGAGAATCATCAAATCTGACCTCAAAGGAGGCTTCCAAATATCCCTTCAGCACTGATGACCCAAGTAAAAGTTATACCATAGGATTAAAAACAAGCACAGAACGATGTTGAAATCAGAAGACTTTGGAGTTACTGTTGGATAGCTTAAGGAGGTTTCCCCCACCCTATATTCAGAAGTGCTTTTGGAGGACCTATATGTATGTATTCAAAAATTTCAAGGTGAAAACTGAACCTTAAGTGCTCATTGACTCTTGGGAAGCCTCTTGATCTTCCCTCATGATTCCCACAGCTCCTTAGCTCCTGTCCTTCCTGATGTCCTGCTGCACGTCTATTAAGACAGCATGTTACAGAAGTGCTGCATTTTAGCCAGATTTCTAGCCATATGCACAATAAGCTTGCTTTTCTGGGTTCTCCTCCCAATTTGTTTCTCTTGTAATTTCTGTTCCACTTCTGAGTTGCACATATGATCTGTCCCAAAATTGTAGCATTCCCAGAGAATTTACACTTTGAATAATAAACAGCCTTCTAAGAACAGAAGGATCTTAATTAGTTCACACACTAAAAATAATTTTAAAATGTGGTTTATTTAAAGAGTCAATTCTGTTTCATGCAGTTGCAGGCATGAGCAGATTTTGACAGATTGACTGGGTGTGGTGTGGGTTTTGTGTTTGGTTTTGGTCAGTTCAGGTACTATCTGTCTGGACAAACATTAACTGAGAGATGAATCTTAAGTTCAGCTGCTTTTGTGGTTAATTATTTATGATGATGAAAGTTAATAGCTACTTTTCCCTACAATCTTTGTAAGTGAAAATTTTTACTGTAGTAAAGGCTGAATGCTAACGCATTCCTCCATATAAATCACAGGGATCTGCCTTTCTGCGAATTAGTTGTTGTCTCCTGTTGTTCTCTAATAACAATAGACAGATGAACAACTGACAGTGCAAGTGATGATCTGTAATGTAGATCCTTTAGGATACTTACTATCTATCTATCTGACACATAACAGAAGGTGAGTGAAAGTATAAGATCCCATCAAAAGATCTGAACAGTCCCCTGGAGGTGTCTGTCTATATGGAGTAGAGAGGCAGCATGGGACAATTTTTGCTCCTAACCAAGATGCTTCAGTCAGGACCTTAAAATCTGGATGAAAAAAATATCTTAAAACCAGGATGAATGTAAGTTCTTCGTATCTTTTTAGATTCACACAAAATGCCATCAGTCTTACTTCAGCACTTCTACTCAGTCATTCACAACAATCTAATCTCTTCAGCTGTTATTGGATTATTCATGATGAGAGATCTACACACATTGACACTTGTGCATGTATTCACTACGGCTTAGTCCTCAACTGCTATGAAAACAGTTGGACATCTCAATGGACATGTAGATGAACACCAGGTTCACCCGAACAATGTTGCACAGAAAAATGATAATTTATATACTGGAGATCTTCTGCCTCTGATTTGCACTGCTGTGGCAACAGATGGAATGGTGTATCAAGTGCAAGTGTTCTCACTTTAAGACAGATGGCCTTAAAACTGGAGATGAGCAAGAAAAAGGACGTAAGAATTATTAAAGATTTGGAAAAAATGCCTCTGTGAAAATTTGAAAGAGAGATTTGTTTAGTTTATGAAAAGGAAAGTGAAGCTGTGAGTTTATCACAGCCATCAAGGATCAACATGGCGGGGGAGAAAGTGGTAATAGAGAGCTCTTCAGTTTCAAAGCCAAAGACAGTTTTATGGTACTAAAGCAAAAAGTAGATAACCTTACCTGTTTGGTGTTCCAAGCTAGGCAAAAAAAGATGAGTAAGCAAGCCCTCAACTCCTCAGAAATGGACAGACACCCATTTGCCTGCGTTCATACTCAGACACCTAGCAGGGCAAGAGACATTTATTGGAATTTGAATTTAAGCAAATTCAGACTTGACATCAAGTAAATTTTGTAATATTGCTCACAAATAGCTGTCAGAGCAATTACCAACAGTTTCTGGTACAATCTTCTGCAATGGAAATCTTTTCAATTCAAAACTGGGGTTTTTTTCAATAGTCAGAACAATAATTCCAAATCCAACAGTGTCTGTTACAGAAGAAGTCAGA
The DNA here is from genome assembly GCF_011004875.1 of Balearica regulorum gibbericeps. Taxonomy (NCBI): domain Eukaryota; kingdom Metazoa; phylum Chordata; class Aves; order Gruiformes; family Gruidae; genus Balearica; species Balearica regulorum. The sequence continues at coordinate 86,654,711 of NC_046184.1, forward strand.
CTACACTTCACAATGCTTTCTCCTGTCTTTATAACATCCCAGCCTCTGAATTTATGCCTTTATTGCAGTATTGTTTGATCATCAGTCTAAATGAAGCTCTCATTAACCACCTCTCTTTCCTGTGAAATGGTCACACATACTGTTCAGCCATTACTGAATAAATCTAGTCATTAAAGAAAGGAAATAATTCATCTCCTCTTATCTTCTGTGTCACAGCTGCTAATGGGATGATATGATATCTATAATGTACATCAGAAAGTACATTCTGTTTCCTTTTTAAAACATAAAAAGTAATTTAAAATGTTGCTATTGTATTGCACCTACCTATATTGTCATATACTTTTCCACAGTTATCATGTCTTAGAACATACTTCTTGGGCAGAGTGAGTCTTCAGACTTTTACAGACAATGAGAATTTTCTGGGTGGCTTTTAAATACTCAGTTATTGGTCAATATTGACCTTGCATTTGAAGGGCAAGGGAAGAAGAGGTGTTATGTTTAGCTATACATCCCACTACATTCTTTTTCTACATCAGTCTTAATAGTTTCTATGGCAAAATGTCTCAACTAAGGAAGTATTTTGCTTCTTGGAAAGTTCTTCACTCTGAAGACACGCTTGGTTAAGTATTGCCTCTCCTTTGCAAATAGAAATCAACTCACTTAAATTAATATCCATATTCAGTATGGCAGAGATTAGTTTCAGATAGATACAAGAATGAGTAATTCTGCAAACCAACAGGCAGTGATTTATTACAGAGGCCTTTAGTGCCAGGTATTTGAAAATCATTTCTGCACCTTACCATTTGTGACTTGGTGTAATTGTCTGTAACAAATCTTGGTATGGTCTTGTTTATCTCATTATCTGTCAGTGACTGGCCATTCCAACTGATTCCATGGCCACATCCACTCCTCTGCTTGGTAGCTGATTCAACAACGAGGCCACTGTTGAAATAAAACAAATGGACCTATTATCATGACACCAACGGTTCTGGATTTTTAGCAGAAAGGAAGGGCCTAACAAGATACACAGATGAATATCATATAATCACCTGCCTGTATCTGAGTCTATGGCTCCAAGAAAATCTTCCTAGCAGAGCCACAAGGTTAAGAACTTCCTACTTGCCTCCCTTGGCCCGAAACAGTCATTTATGCTTCTTTGTTGTGTGGGGTTGACTGTGGAGATGGACAGGAAATTGGGGAATTGATCTGATTAAAGAATCAAAATTAAAAATACATTCATTTTTAATTTGGTCCTGTTCTCTGTACAGGTCCACAGTCATTGGAATCATCACAACTAAGGAGGCTAGATGGGAAAAGAAAGGGGACCTTCATGAATCAGGAGAAATAGCTGTAAAAAGTGGCCCAAAAGAATGCCTCTACTCCTTGAAGGTTCCTGAAACTATTCTGAGAAATAACCAAGAAAACATTAATTAGTCTGAGGACAAGTCTTCCAAATGGCTAGCCCTTGCTTAGGAGTTCTCAAAATGCTTTTTTAGAGCTAAAGTCACTCAGGTTGAAAGGCTCCTACTGTTAGTATAATCAAGTTTCAATCAGACATTAATTCAAGTTTTTGCCTCTCAATGTTCACCTCAAATTTCTAGGAATTTGGGCAAATATTGATGTAAGTACAATTAGAATCTAGATACTCAACTCATTACAAATTTTCAACTCTGAAACTACAGGAAGCAATTTAAACATAACTTTTTTGTTATAATAAAAGTTCAACAGTCAGTATCATCACTTCACAGTTTTCCAACCTAGGATGAGTAAATGACAGTACTCAGAGATGATATCTCACATAGTATTCCAGAGTCTTAATACTAGTATTTTACCTTTTTCTTTACGTTGATCATTCCCTAGTCCTCCAACAGTAGTTGTCATACTTTCTGCTTTCACCATTTGCCTTTTCTTTTAGTCATTACACTTGCTTTGCATTGTTTGCTTTTCCAAGTAGCACTTGCAACCCTCAGAAAGTATTGTAGTTATTAATTTTTTAACTTTCCCAGAATCCAATTTATTTTGCCTGGAGTTTAAAATAAAATCATCATCCATCCATGTAAGGCAGAAGGCAACATTGGGCACTGTAGCTTGGTGTTAGTAACATTTTTCAAATTTGTTTTTCTGCTGCCAGTTTGTTTTGGGTGATGGCAAAAATGTTGTTATTTTGCAGTGATTGGACTTTTTTCTTCTATATTTTTTTTGGTGGTTGCTAGTTTTGTTTATTTCATTCTTTGCTTTTTAGAAGTACTTGTATAGTACAAGAGGACGTACACTGGTTACAACTGGTTGCAGTTCAGCTACCAGCGGTTTGCCTTTCAGCTTCTTGTTGAATTCGGTAGACTTGGAGATGCCATGGGAAGACTAAAACCCTGACATGTCCACGTCTGGAATGCTGTCCTCAGCTCTGGTCTTTCCCACTGAAAACAGGATATACTGGAACTAGAAGAGTCACAAAGGAAAGGAGTAAGAATAATCAGTGGACAGGAATGGCTGAGGTACAGGGAAAGACTACATAGGCTGTTCAGTTTGGAGATGAGGCAGCTGAGGTCTGAAAATCATGAATGGTCTGGAAAGAGCAAAAAAAAAAAAGAATTTGCCATTTCTCATAATACAAGAAGTGGGTTGGGAGGCAAGTACAATGATATGAAGAAGTGTTGAACAAACACAAGGATGGAATGTCTTTTCCACATAGATTGCGAAGTTCAGTGATAAGGGATGTCATTGAGGCCAAAAGTATGAAAGGGTTTAAAATGGGATTTGACAATCTCATGAAAGGAAGCTCCACTCAGGACTGTTCTGGCTTATGGGGAGGACTTGAACCTGGGATTTCTAGAACCTGGGAGAGAATTGAACCACATTTGGACTGTTCTTATACTCCTTCCCTCAGCATTTGCTGCTGGCCTATGGAGGCAGTATGCTACCTTCTTAAGTGGACCTTTAGTACAACTGAGGATGGCTGTTCTTATGTGCTTAGGAGGGTTGGGACCAGGGAGGGAGAGAAAGATGGAGAAGAGAGTTGAATGCATTGGGATATGAGATCAAGTCATCATCAAGTTTTCATGAGAAGTGCTGGGCAATGTTGACTGCTGGACCCTGGAACTTGAATAAGAAGTGGTTGTTTCTTTGATCTAGAAAATCTGAATAACTAGTTGACTGCTAGACGGGAAAGGCAAAGATGAAGAAAGCAGGGGGGAAAACCTGCTTTTTCCTCTCCTTGTCCTGTACTTTCAAGTGACTCAGTTCACAGTTTTCAGTGTGAGGCTGCTGTTTGTCTCCCGTCTTTCTCATGTTTTCATTCTCTCTGTGACTCTTTGGCTTGGGCAGTCTCTTTTTTTTTATTATTTTTTAAGTCTTTCAACATATTCACCATACAAGTGTATATGTAAGGTGTTTGTGGCCATCTCTGTTCCTATTTCTGCCCCTTTCATACCCCCACAACATTCCCTAAATCAAATACTAGAAGCGAGATATCAGTTCAAAAATATCTGCCCTGAAGTAAACCTTCCACATTACATACCATCTCCTTTGTCACTAGAAGCCCTATAAAAACTGTATTTCTTCTGCAGGCTGCTGTTCCTGTCTTCTAGCCATCATATTTTTTATTCCAGGCCAGCTATTTTAATGTTGCTAATGGTTTCCCCTTGTTGCACACCCGATGTATAAACAAAGGTCTTTTTGCACAAAACAAAGTCAAGTTATCATCTTTGATCAGATTGTTTGGATCAGGTTCAGCTGACAACTACAGAGTTGTTTTTCCACCCCTATGCATTTTCAACATGCTGCAAATCCCTTATGCTTGTGGGATTTCTTGTTTGTTTGCTTGGGTTTCTTCAGAGGTTAACTTCTCCAAAGAGCAGTGTGGAAAAGAGAGGAATGCAGCAAATTTCCCAGATCTTGAGGAGCAAAGAATGTGTGTTGCTGGCAGAATATGATTGCTAAGAAACATCTTGGATGCCATCAAGCTAAAAGCATAAGGGCTGTGAAGTCAAAGAGTGCATCCACAGGAAAAAGGTGAAGCTGAAGCTGTCAGGCCTTTGAGCATATGGTGCACAGGTGAAATAGATCTTCAAGATCAAAGGTTAAAAGTTATTTTTTAACTCATGTAAACAGCTCTTTTGTGCTTCCACAGTGCCTTTTGTCTGGGGATGCTAAAGCGTTTTTGTAGCTTGGGGGACCATTACCTTATCTAACAATCAGGGAGGCTAATGTGCAGAGAGTTGAGGTGCAAAGTCAAGTCACGCAATCAGAAAGTAAGGGCTGGCAACAGCAGAGACTGTTCCTTTCTCTGTGGACTTTGTTCTTACAGCATCAAGGATTTAATTTTTAAAACAGACAGATACTTTTTTAGTAGGGTAATTATTAACTGACTAACCCTTCCTATAGCCAAAAAGACCACCAAAATGTGACTTTGTAGTGAAATACCTCTGATTTACCAAAGGGGAAACTGATGCCTACCCAACCAAGGAGGTATTATTATTCCCATTTTAGAGATGAAATACTAAACACTCAGTCCTGTGTTCTAATGAATGAATGACATCATTGCAACAATTTTTATGCATATATACCTCTACTCTGTCAACCTTTGTAAGAGCACAGATACTGACACACATGCAGTTAGACAATGCAGCAACACTTTCGTTTAAATCTTAACCTTAAAACAGACTCTGATTGACTCCCTGAGCCATAAGTATCAAATCTCCACCTGGGACCCTGTACCTTGCAGTACTCATGCAGTCAGTATAAAATAAGTTATTTACTAGATACAGAGCTTGACAACAGCAATGCTAGGCATGTTTTGTCCAATGTACTAAACATCAGTGCTGAAAGTTCAAATTCAATTTATGCTCTTCAGTGCTTACATATCTTCACTTGCCCTCATCAGCCAGGAATGAAACTAGAAATAGCACAGTACTGTACAGATAGATCAGATTGTTCTTGCAGTATTTCAGACCCTGGAATTGAAATATGAAGTGGTTGTTTCTTTGATCTAGAAAGTCTGAATAACACCTAGAGTACCAAAGTGATCTACAGGAAAGGGCATGATGGAATGTATTCATTTTGCCAATGTCTGTGATTTTAAATGAACCACGCTAAACACAACCAGATGTTTGGAAAATAGGCAAAGATATTGGCAAAGGCCCTAATAAGAATTGCTTTAGAAGAGTGCCTGATTTGCAATATCTGGATAGGCATCTGTGATGTGAAAAAAATAGAGAAAGTTTACAGAGGATTCTCAAGGAGTTTTTTGTTTCTGTGAAGGTCTGATTTTGAAGTATCTCTTCTTCCTGAAGTGGCACAAAGACCTGAAGCTTATCAAATATAGTGAATGGAAATTCTGTGGGGGAAAAAAAGATTGGGGAGATTTGAAATAATGTTACTCTGATTTGGAAAACCACTTTTTCTATTTGAGCTTCTGAACATTTTAAACCTTTTAAAACATAAATATTGGAAACAAAAAGATTTTCCACTTGAAAAAAAAGGCTTCAGTTTGAAAACATTAAATTCAGATATCATAACCACATAATTTTTTCCCCAGACTTTTACTGAGTCAATTTATGAAAAACTGCTCTTTCTCACTAGCAGGGCTGGTTTCAGAGCTTTTTCTAATGAACGATGTTACTTCAGAAAATCCATAACCAGTTTTAAGAAGGACTCTGTTTAACAGCAATGCAAAACTCCTCACATGGGGGCCTGGGAGCACATGCTGCTTGTCAGTTACAAACATATCATCACCTGGTGGTAACCAGCTTTTTATCAACAGCTGTCAAAAGGTACAGGTCAGCAAGACCAGCACAGAAAAAAAAAAAGGTGCTGATGCAGATATCGGCCTGACCGTGTAAGATGAGGAGGTGATAACATGAAGGGGGTTTTTTATTTATTTTACAGGGGCTGGAATTACTGGAGGCATCAATTAGCCACATGGATATGCACACAGGTAAGCATGTTCTCTATGGCTGCAAATGAGACAAGAAACTATTTACAAGACAATCTGTCTATTTCTATATTGTCCCAGCATGGTAAGGTTCAAAAGTTCCTGATCTGGTTAGTAAGTTGGTCCCTACTGCCTACTGATAGCTTCTAGACACTTCCCACTAGCTATATCTGCACTGTACTGCTGATGTGATGCATTTCTTTAGGTGTCTGGGAAGTGAGCAATTACAGAAGGATTACTATAGAAAATCTATTAGCACTGCTGTGTACTGACTGCACATGTACAATGGTCTAGGATCCAGGAGCCATGGAAATGCCAATGGCTGGTTTAAGAAATGCAGTTATTAATAAAAGATTAAGTATACTCATTTGGATGGATGACAAGCAGGGATATTTGCTCTAGATAGTACAAAAGCATATTCTGACAATATAGGATACTTCAACCAATAATGCTTCCTTTAATCCACATTTGCCAAACTGCTACTTTCAAGCCTCTGACTTGACTCGTTTCGTCCACCGTGCTCTTTTTCCCTTGCAGATCAAAGTCTGCCCAGATTATAAACCTGCTTGTTATCCATTTACCGTTCAGAAACATCTACGTCCTTTTTTAACCTGGTTCAAGCAAAGCCCAGAATGTGGATTTCCTGTTGGAAAAGTGTTCTGCAGTGACTGAGATCAGTTGTTCAGCTCTTGGCTCAACAAGGAAGAATGGCCTTGTGGATCAGACAGTGGAATGATTCTCAGATTCTGTACCTCGCTCTTTCAAAACCTTCCTGTATGACTTCAGTCAAATAGCTCAACTCTGTGTTTTAGTTCTCCCATGGCACAGTGTGACAGTACTTGTCTACTTCCCTTGGGAATTCCTTGCGTATTATAGTGATGTTGACAAATTGAGCACCTAAGTGACTAGAGAGCTCCAATGCCAATTTCTGTATCTGCCCTGACATATATCTCAGTACTACAAAGACACCAGGACCTTCACAGATGCCTTCTCTTAAATTCAGTTTCCTAAGTTTTTCCTCAGCTTTTCTTTGGGGCTGCTTAGCTCCATTGTTTCATTTCCAGGCTTTTCTTATTGCTGAAAGGTTTCATTTATATGTCAGATTATAAATCAGATATTGCAGCTGATAGCAACAGCCATTTTAATTTTTTTTTTCTATCTACTTTCAAATGCAGGAAATAAGTTCCTTGGAATTTTCAGCTAATCAGCTGTCCTTTTAATTTCCTTTGAACCATTTGTCTGTGGGCAATGTTAAACAATTGCTGTGGTCCATCTCAGATATTTCAGTAGTGAACTGTTCCTACATAGGATGAATATGACACATACAGAATTAGACAGGCCTTCGCTTGGCTCCCTCACTGAAGACAACTTAATCTCTCAGATGCATTTCCTTGTGGCTGAGACTCCATTGCAGGGTCATTCTCAGGATGTTTCTGTAGAAGAGTTTCCTGGAAAACCAGTCGGAGATAACTCTGGGCCAGATATCAGTTCTTTATTTTCATGTGGGGGTTAGGCTTCAGGAGAGAAGTTGTAAAAGGAAAGGGTCCATGACACCAGTGACTTGGTTTTTACTCTTACCAGGGACATTGTAGAGGGCCCTGTAATTTTTTTTTTTTCCTATGACTTAAATGTGGCAGATTCCTCCTTTGGTCTATGAATCAAGAAATTTTACTTAGTTTTTTAAAAAAAATAAATTCCCAAACAAAATTATTCTTAATATTTTATGCCTTATGAGACATCACACAAGTTGTTTAATTATAGATTAGGCTGGAGGACTAACAGGGCAACCACATTTTTCTCTCACTGAAAATAAATTCTACCTAGCAGTCTGCTGCAGAAGTTTCTGAACAGAATAGAGCTTCAGGCAAATGTCTTTACTCTTTCCCATGTAAAGAAGCAGGAAACACTCAAATCTGCAAATACGCAAACTCACACAGGTAAGTTCTCCTCCTGATGCTGGTCTATGTGTACTTATCAGAAAGATAAGGGATGAGGCTGTGATGTTTCTACTAGTTCCCAGCATGGTTCATGCAGGGTTGGTTCCAGGGCCTGTTACATTTTCTAGTACAAAGTTTCAGAATTTTGCCTCTTCTCACAGATCTTCTTAAGATCAGTTAAAAGTGGCTTTATCACTCAGCTGCTTAATCACATCAGCTGCTTTCAGCTCTCAGAATGAGGAACAGAATAAGTTTGTTTCTCTTCAATAATAGACATTTTTCTTAATCAGTGGAAGAAGACCACTAGACAAACATGTTAGAACAATCTGCATTCTCTATCATGTGTAAAATCTTGCTCACTTTTTCCTGCCACTGCATTTCTACAAGCTATATTGGACTACTTGCTTAAAATAAAAGCAGTGGATTTTCCCATTGAATGCTGAGTATACATTCAGTAGCAGTATTGCCAGAATACCCTAAAGAATGCATTTTTTTCTGATTTTCTCTCACTGACCTACTGTGAAGGTCCTGATGCACCAAGATCTAGATTTACCTAATGCTCAGAAACTTTTCATCAGGAGCTACAGAGGATCTCACTTTTTTCCTCTCAGAATCTTTGTGGAGATTCTGTATTTGTTGACATACTTGTTAGAGGTTATTCAAGAAGTGCACTCTAATGAGGAAACTTAGTCTCTGGATGTTTTTCCTGCATATGTTTTTGAAGGTTCTTGTGCAATTTGGATTTCAGGCAACTTTTTCTTCTCATACTAACAGGGCTAAGACCATGGAGGGTCCAGTAACTTTTGTTTCTGAGCCAAAGAGACCTAAGGGCTGGTGAGATCATTACAGAGACTGTTATTTTACTTCAAATTGTTCAGACGTGTACAGTGAAAGGTAGAAAGAAAGATACTCCTACTACAATGAAGGTATCAACGCAACAGCTCAAGTGATATTGATGGCTTTCTTCCAGAATATTTTGTATTCTTGGCACATGCAGAGCTGCTGTCAGGACTGGAAGGGTGGGGCATTCCCTATTCTTTTTTCTTTTTTTTTCTTTCCTGCACATATGAGGGGGAGAAAGAGAAGAAAAAGGAGAAGGGTTTTAAAGTACTTTTCAGATACTGCCAAGGCAAAAACTCCAGTTAATATTGCTTGTATAGCCAGAGTGGGAATGTACACAAAGTATCTCAGAGAAGATCAGTAATAGGTAAGTAACATTTTAATATAAAGTCAATAAATAATTATGGTAATGCCTCCAAGACTTTAAGTCCCGTGTGCTCTTCAGTTTACCTCCTGAAATGCCCAGGGAAAGCAAAAGTTGGCTGCTAAAAATCCATAATCACAGGAATACTTGCTGCATTCTGATAGAGCCTTACACCTCCTTTGCTTGCTGCCTTACGTGATGCCATAAGGACAAGAAAACGCTATCATTCCTTAAGATCTTGAGGTCGCTAGGGAATGTGGCAAAAGAGTGCTTTGCAAAACGTCACTATGAGTCCCCTACACAGCCTCACACTTTTATTAGCGCTGCTCTACATTGCACAGTGGGAGTCATTATGTGTGCATAATGAAAGTAATGCTGGAGCCTTCCCCTACGGGTGCCAATTCAACTTACCTAAATGCTTGGAAATTGTCAGGGGCATGTAAGAGAATGCATTTTCATGTCTCAGATGGCTGATGTTCTATTGTATGGAGTGCTAGTGCAAACTGAAATGATTTAGTACTACACTTCTCGGTTTTTCACAGTTCTGCCACATGAAGACTCTTTAGAGGGCCTTTTCTTGTCTGAACTTCTTGCTCTTAGCAGTATTACTTAATTCCATTCTTTTCATATTGTTTGTTATTTTTGAAATTGTACTTACACCAATAGATAGAAGAAATACAGCTGATGGAGAAGAGTATACACAACGGAGTTGTACTGTACTATGTAGCTTAAGCCCCACCATATTTATATTGATACATGTCTAATGAAACATGACCAATCTAACCAAACCTATCAGGCCTCTTTATCCACTGATAGCTCAGTCTCCCAGTGTTTCTCTTTAGGTCAGTTGAAATCAGCCCATAAAGAAAATTAAGTGCAGAGAAGCTTTCAGGTATTAAAAAGAAAATTTCAACATATTTTTTTTATTCCTCTTGAAAATACTAAAGACAATTTGCAAAAATTGTCTTTAGAAAATGGGGGGGGAGCAAATAATTAAAACTGAAAAAGGATTATTTTGATATTTTATATGTTCTGATTTGGATCTTTATTTTCTTTGGATTGTATAGTACTGACACTATTGAAATTAAATACTTTGACTAAATTTTTTTCCCCAGTTTTTACAAATACTTTTAATCATAATTTCCCTTGTAAAAGTATGCTTTGAATTATTAGCATTTTCACTGAGAGGAAAACTGCTTTCTATCAACTGTAATTTCCATGAAAAAGGAACTTCTTGCCATAAAGACTCTCTGTCCCTGTCTCTGAATCATCCAGATTCTCAATGAATTCCATTCTCCCTGTTGCATTCAATCGTCTGAATATCTTTTTACTTCCAAACACACCTTACAATTCATTTCTCCTCTTTTTTAAACCTCAGTCTTGTTGTCCTGTGGCTTCTTTTTTGCCTGGACTCCTTACAGTTCTGCTCACGTGAATAAATCTCTTTTTCTCTGTATCTTCTGAGTACCTTCCAGTTTTACATGAAAAGTTCCCAAAATGTGAGCAGAACAAATTGCAAAGTACTTGTTGAGAGCAGGTTAGATTTGTGGGATTAGTCATGAGCCAGGCCTGAGAAGAGGAGGAGAAATGACAAGAAAACTACAATGCAAAATTAAAGACTGGCAGAGTGAATGCATAGATTCTCAATACCTCATCTCCAAAAGTGCTAGCTGCTGCTGGGGAAAAGACGAGAAGAATGCCATCAATATGGAGGAAGATGCTGGTGAGATGATTTCCATCCATGTAGATCATGATAGAAGAGTGCCTTGGCAGCAAACAAGGCCAATGGTATCCAGGGCTGTATGCACAGCAGCATTGCCAGTAGATTGAGTGAGGGGAGTGATGCTACCCCTTTTTACTTGGCACTCTTAGACCACATCTGGAATAGTGTGTCCAGTTCTGGGCTCCCCAGCGCAAGAAAGGTGTGGATAAATTGGATGCAAGTTTGGTGGGAGACCACCAGGGTGGTGATGGGACTGGAGCACTTGCACTGGGGTGGCGAGGGAGAGCTTGCTTTGTTTGGCCTGGAGAAGAGATTACCGAATTGTGTCTTTCCAACACCTACAAGGAGGTTATTGAGAAGCTAGAGCCAGGCTGTTCACAGTGGTGTATGGTGAGAGGATGAGAGATGACAGCCAGAAACTGAAAGAGTGGTTCAGGTTGGATGTAAGGAAAAATTTTTCCTCTGCGAGGACAGTCAAAGAGTAGATCAAGCTCCCCCCGTGAGGCCGTGCAGTTTCCACCCTTGGAGGTTTCAAGAGCTGACTGGGCAAAGCCCTGAGCAGCTCACTTTGGTCTCAGAGCCAACCCCATTTGGAGCTGGAGGGTGGACCAGAGACCTCCTGGCTGACGACGTGACGTCGCTTCCAGCCTGCGACACTGTGACCCTACACCTCTCCACGAACACCCTCTGACAGCAACACTTCCAGACTCGTCTGTCAGGGTAGCCGGGCCTCTTCCCCTCTCGGGGTGCGGTGAGAGGAGCCGCCGCCGGCTGACTGCCTCGGGCGGGAGGCGGGAAAGCCGCCAGGGGGCAGGCGAGGCGCGCGCATCGCCGCCCAACGGCCGCGGGGCGGGGCGCAGCCCCCCTCCCCCCCAGCCAACGGTCGGCACAGGCGGCGGCCGCCGTGAGGGGCTACCAGGCTCTCACGACCGCCCGTCCCTTCTTTTTTCCCTTTTTTTTCCTTTTTTAAGGTGTCAGTGCAACCGGTGAGCGCAGGCGGTCTTTCCCTGAAATAAAGGTCGTAGGTCGGGTCATCTGGAGGGGCTCCCTGCTTCAGGGAGGCTTGTTGGGTGGGAGGAGACCCACAGGTTTGCTCGGGAGCCAAGCCCTGTGGCCTGACTAGGGACCGTCATTGTAAGACACGACTGCATTTTTCCTCAGTGGTGTGCTGCTGCTTCGGGTGTTTGTGTTGGATTTAGAGAGGTTATTTACGGTGAGCCTCCCAAAATTCCCCTGCAGATAAATGTCCGGGATGTGATACCTTAAATCCAGTTTTCTGCTCACTTTTTGCCAATGGGAGGAAGCTAAGGAGTGGTGAAAACTGATGGAAGAAGATACATATGTGCCATGGTTCCTAACGCTGGTTTCTGGGATTGAACAGCTGCTTTGCATTACTTTAGGGGGAAACTGGGTTTTGATGTATCAGAGTAAACACTCTGATAAGAGCAGGTTAGTATTTTGCTTGATAAAACCTACTCTGTTCCTGTACTGCAGTTGTTTTTATACATTTTCTGCTCTGGGTGTGTACATAATATTGAAGGTCTTAACCACTGACCCAATTAAAAAAAAACTTCCTAGTGCTTATAGTCTAACTGAATTTCTATAAAGGCTTACATCTGCAATCTAGTTTTCACTCCTCAGCAGTGACTGTGGAATATTCTGGTGCAACACTTCACTGTCCCCTCACCTGTTAACTGTAGGAAGGTATTGCTTGTTGCAGTAGCACTGGCTGATGTTATGAAATCTGCAGTAAAACTAACTGACTTTCCTTTTCACTAATGACTTGGATGATGGGAGCGAGTGTACCCTCAGCAAGTTTGAAGATGATAAAAACCTGTGAGGAGTGGCACACCAGAGGATTGTGCTGCCATCCAGAGGGATCTCAAAAAGCTGGAGAAATTGGCAGAGAGGAACCTCAAAAAAGGGAAATTGAAAGTCCTGTACCTTGGGAGGAATTACCCCATGCACCAATACAGGCTGGGGCAAACCATCTGGAAAGCAGCTTTGCAGATAAGGACATGGATGGCCTAGTGGACAAATTGAAGATGATGCAGCAGTGCGCCCTCGTGGCAAAGGCGGCCAACAGTATCTGGCCTGCATCAGGGAAAGCATTGCCAGCAGGCTGAGGGAGGTGATCCTTCCTGGTGAGGCCACACCTGGAGTCCTGTGTCCAGTTCTGGGCTCCCCAGAACAAGAGAGACATCAACATACTGGAGAGAGTCCAGTGAAGGGCCACAAAGATGATGAAGGGACTGGAGCATCTCTCATCTGAGGAAAGGCTGAGTGAGTTGAAACTGTTCAGCCTAAAGAAGAGAAGCCTCAGGGAGATCTCATCAATGTGTGTAACTGCCTGAAGGGAGGGTGTGAAAGAGACTGAGTCAGGCTCTCTTCAGTGATGTCCAGTGACAGGACCAGAGGCAATGGGCACAAACTGAAACCCAGGAGGTTCCCTCTGAACACAAGGAAACTCTTTCATACTGTGAAGGGTGACCGAGCCCTGGAACAGGCTGCCCAGAGAGGTCATGGAGTCTCCTTCCTAAGAGATATTCAGAAGCAGTTTAGACATGGACCTGGGCTCCTTGCTTCAGGTGACCCTGCTTAAGCAGGGGGGATTGAACTGGACAATCTCCCTAGGTCCATTCTAACCTCAACTATTCTGTGATTCAGTGACGGTTAATCAGTGAACCTGAAGCAATCTATTCACAACTGTAAGTCTGATGACAGAATTTTACTTTAGGGCACTGGATATTGGTTTCACACACCGTTTCCATTTCTTTGTTAGCATTTTCTGAAATTCACGTTATGCCTGAAAATAAAGGAATGGTGTTTTTAAGTGAAGCCGTTATATGCTGTGGTATGTAGTGGGCATATGCTCATTTGTTTGCTTGCCATGTTTGTAGAGTCACTGAATGACTGAAAGCATGCTGTCAAAGAGAAAACTACAAAGTAGATGAGGAGATAGCCTGGCAATCTGAATGTATTTGTATGGAGGACAAAAATGCTAGCTACATTTTTCTTGTGCCTTGCTACTGTGATTACATCTGCTAGCACTGATTAATGCATTTGAACAGATAGAGACAAACTAAGATTTTCCCTGAAGCCCATCTGCTTTTTTCCTCTTAACTGTCTTTAGATGCAGGAGGGAATTAGAGTTGATTTTAAGAGCAAGAAGAGGAGGTAGAGAAATTGATCAGGTAATAGAAGGAGGTTGGCAGCCTAACCTAGAGGGATGGCAAGGAGGGGAAAACAAACAACTTCACCAATTAGGAACAAATTAAGAATGAAATGGAGTTGTGAAAAGATAAACTGAACCCACCATGTGACTTTTTCCACTAGTTACCCCTGTTGATAGTGATAGTAGACAGTGTATCAGGGTGAAAAGCCCCTCAGAGGTACTAAGACATATTGCAAAAATATGAATTTCCAAGTGCTAGGAATTTTTGTTTTGTGCTAAGTGAATGTGCTAGAAAAGGACTCTTGAGTCCTAGCATAGATTTCCAGATACCTTATCCATTGTGGAGGAACTGGTTACTGTTTTTCTCCTATGGACAAACATGAAAATTTGGTGATGGTTTTTTTCCTCAGTGTATAAAGCTGACCAGATAAGCAGCACATCAGGATTCAGGGATTAGTAAGAGAGTTCTGAGACTGAGAGTTCAAGGCTGTATGTATATGTGCGTGAATCTAGTCATATGGAAGACAAAAGACCCACATGGCTTGTTGTTTGGGTAAGAGCAAAGTAGGATTTAGCTGTTGTTCTGATGAGGTCATTGTTAGTGAGGTTTTGAGGTGGATGACTTGAATGGGAAGGGAAAATGTTGGAAAAAAAAATGAACTTAGTTACAGCATGTATTAAAAAAAGCAAGAGAAACAACACAAATCCAGTGAGTATCTACCTGATTTAGTGTACCTGATAGTTTAACACATGCTTTATGTAAGGAACCAAATGTCAATCAAGAGTTAGAGAAGACTGTGTGACCTACTGGAGATATATTTGACACCCTCCAGCAGAGAATTGAAAGGCCAAATTTTCAGACTGGAATTTTGTATCTAATTTTTGAGATGTGTAGGTCAATAAATCAAGGAGGTATGCAGATGCAGAGTTGTACGCATATATCCAGCTCCATGAATGAATACATGAAACCTTCAGTTGTGCTATTCTTGGTCATTGCAGCAATACCTTTTTTATTCATTTGCTTCCAAGAAATAATTCTGGAAGCATTTCCTCCCCAACAGCACCAAATGTGGATATTCCCCCATATACTGGGGAATATTAATGGCAGGAGAATAAAACACCAACACAGAAAAAGACATATATTTAATAAGTCATTAAATAAGTTTGCTAGCAAATATAAACATTTACATAAAAATAAACCCTTTAACTTTTAAGAAAATCTGAATGATATTAATCTGAATGAAAATATTTGGAATGTTAGTGTAATAGCTTAATAAATTGACTCCCAAATGGTTTAGCTAACTCAAAAGGACAAGCACATTCTCTCACACACTTGAAAATGGAGTAAAGATTGAGGTGGAATCTAGCAACTCACAACATCATTTAACAGAACAGAATATTTGTCCCCAGCAGAAACCATAGAGAATTTCTGTCCCCAAACTGCAACTCTGAGCTGAACTTCATCTTGAGAACGTGATGCTAATGTCCCTGCTCTTGCTGAAAATGTCAGACCTACAAACACAATCAAGACTTCAGAATTTTGTCACAATTCTGCTGCATTCTTCCTCCTGAAAGATGTCAGTGCTGTTGAAGAATATAAAGTGCAGAGATCATTCAAGATTGGAGAACTGGCACATGTTGAGTGACATGGAGAATCTTTTCTGAAAGGTAAAACTAATACCTATAGCTGAGCGTACCACAGCATACGTATTGCTCTATCTTCAAGGTCTGAAGCAACATTAAGAAAGGGAGTATGTAGTCAACCAAATTAAAACATGACCTACTTACATAATATTTTTTCATTATCTGCTTAGCTTAATTTTGTATATTTAGATGTATAGACATATGAGTGATACCTCCTGCTTTCATTTTCTATCCCTACATCCACCTGAACAACTAGTACAGCATGCGGTCGGAATACACAGGATCAAAGTGTGGAGGTACTAACTGTCTGGGCATATTAAGCTTGGGTGGTAGTAAAAAAAAAAAAGATAACCAGAAATTATATTTAAAGCAAGTCTTTCCTTCAGGTGATTTCTAGTTTCAAATGCCTGATAGGAATTGCACAGCTTTTCTCAGAAGGTGGGGAAGCGCCCTGAAGTTCCTCTTTGTGCTGTAAAGCTTTACAAGTTACTGGTACAAAGCCACGCTGGCTCTGCCAAAAGCATTTATGGCTCATGATTAATTGCCTGCCTCCGATCATGTTTCTAGTGATGGTTATGATTCACAGATTGTGGCCTAATTCTTTCTGTTTCTGAGACATTCCCTTCTGTAAACCCACACAGCTCTGATTTCTTCATTGACTCTCAGGATTTTACAATGTCACAGTGTGTAATGAAAGATACAGCAAAAAGATAGTCACGCAGACAGGCAGAGCACCATATTTACTACCATTCTGGAGCAAAAATAAAAGCAGGGAACACTGGACAGTGGATTTCAGCCATCAGACCAAAATGTTGCATGTTGTTATGTAGGGTACCTGGGGAGGATTCTTGTTCTGGCTGAGCATCTAAGAATATGGGACCTCAGGCCTTGCTATGTGTAGAGATGGTTTCCAGTCAGCAGTCTGGCTGATGGCCTTGATTTCAAGCTGGATAGCTTCTAGACTGCTAGACTGACACCTAAAATAGATAAATATGTGGTTTACAGAAACGTGAGATATAGGAGCTGGAAAAGAGTTGATAGTAAATGTCCAGTTATCTTAGGGTTTGGAGAAAGAATGAGGAGGGGCTCAGGACCCTTGGCTGTGTAAGGTAACAGGACTGACTGTGAAGAATGCATTTCCCTCTTGCTATAAGGAAGGATAGATTCTAATGTCAGCATGAGAATCCTTTCAGTGCAGAATAAACCCTGGACTGATGAGACCTAGTCTTGGAACAAAATAGAGAAATGCAATGCAAAGATTGAATTCTGTTCCTAGTACAAGGTGATTCTTTCAGTCCAGTGTTGGGCAGCCTGTGGTGGGTCAATGCCTTGGATCCTTCAGCTCTGTGGTGACAGAGATATTTGCACTTGACGGAAGCCTCATCTCATCTCATCTCATCTCATCTCATCTCATCTCATCTCATCTGTCCTCCACCTTTCTTATAAATGGTGATGGACAGAAAAAAAAAAAAAAGATGAAACTGCAGGAAAAAGTGGTAAGCTGGTGCCATGGCAGTCTCACAGAGCACAAAGAAGAGGGAGAAGTGGATGCCAGGACAAGACAGGACAAAGATATTTTGTCTTACTGCTGGATTAACTAAGTTCTTGCAGGAACTAAATTGTCCAAGGAAGTTTAGCTTAAGTCCATGAAACCTAACATTCTGTCAGCAGCTTGAATGTAGGTAAAGGGATGATTACAAAGAGAAAAGCCTGAGACTTGAGGGACAGCAGAGCCACATGAGAAGTAATAACTTACTCTGGTTGGTAGATGAACTGTTTCTGTTCTTCTTCAATATCACAAAACCCAGAAGAAGTGTGATCAGTATAATCACAGCTATAAGTGGGCCAAAGAAATTTATCTTCACTTGCTCCATTTTTTCCTCTGGTATCTCTGAATAAGAAAACAGAGGAGATGATACACACAGCAATGATTTAATTTGGTGACAGTTAGCTTAAACAATCTATCCCAAAGTTATGTGAATTGGAAGTTTAAGGAAAGGCCCTCAGCATCCTTTGCTTTTATAGTGCTTTAATAGTGTCAATAAATCCACATATTGCTTTGTTGCCATTTCCAATAACTAGCACAACTACCAAGTCTTAATGGCTGCTTCAACAACAGTAAGGCAAAGTACTCTTTCTGAAGTTTGGGTAACATGTAAGAGATCAGCAACTTGATTAATATAAGAGTCTACGAGGCTGCTACTGTGCTACTGTTATTCTGTGCTACTGTGCAAGTTTGAAGAACCTGGGTTATGTTATCACTTGGTATCTGTTGGAAATGATGGTCAAAGCCTAATGATGTGAAAGTAGCAGGGAATGCAAACGAGTTTCCCTCTATTTCCGATTATTGTGCTTTTGAGGTTTTGGTTGCTAGGGTTAGCAACTGATAGAGCTTCAGTTATTGCCAAACAAAGCTTTTGTTTATGTGGAGTTCCTAGTTTCTTACCCACCATCACTGCTTATCAGGTGGCTACTTTCATAAAGCCAGGGAGGCTAGAAGAAGAATTGTATAGGAAAGAGGAAGATGCAGCACTATAGCTAGTATAGCCATATTAACACCATGAGCAACATGTAGAGCTGTGCAAATCTCAGAAGACTTCTGTATTGTATTTTAATATTATTTAAAAATCCTAGAATGTAAAGACCTCAGAGTCTAGCATTGATGACTTAACCTTTCAGCTAAATTTCTATGGAGAAAAGTGCACTGTGGAACTTTTTTCAGAATGAGTAGCAAACTTCTATTACATCTGCAGTAGTGGTGCATGCCTGTACTACCCTGACAGGCTTTCCTGCAATGCTACCATTCCCTCTTGGCTCCCTGTTCCTGTCAGTTGAAGCACAGCTCTCCACCTTCAACATTGTCTAAAGGAGACATGTGCAAGCCACGTGGGGATTGTCTTTATTTTGATGCTTGTGCCATAGTTTACAAACAAAAATATGTCAAAGGATGTTTTCCTGTTCCAGGAGATAAATAAAATACAGCTTTAATTTAAAGCAAGGATCAGTCAAGTGGAACCCTGAGATAATCCAGCAGTAAAGTCTTATTGGAACTTGGGTCCCCAGCTTCTTCTTCCAAGAGGGGTCTGAAAAAAGATACAATCCCAGCGGAAAAAAAAAATAAAATCCCCAAATAGTCATTCTGGAATGTGCACTTGATTCTGCCAAATGTCATGAAAACCACCAGGAATGCTTCTAAGACTAGTCAAAGTTTCATGGCCTTTACACTTAAACTCAGCACCGTCTATTTGGCAGTTTGTGAGCCAAATCTGATCCAAGGGACTCTGCTGTTCTTCTGCCTCTCTCTTGGGAATGATTAAAATAGCAGCTCAAGCACCTAAACATCAGAAAAAAACTTTTTTACTGTCAGGGTGGTCAAACACTGGAACAGTTTGCTGAGAGAGGCTGGGGAGTCTCTATCCTGGGAGATATTTAAAACTCAACTGGGTAAAGCCCTGTGCTACCTGTTGACCCTGCTTTGAGCAGAGTGGTTGAACTAGATGATCTCCAGATGCCTCTTCCAATCTTAACAGTTCTCTGAGTCTGTGAAGGGGCAACCTCTCTTAACAGCTAAATGTTACCTCCAGAGACTGGTTGCTGCCTAATCCAGACATCCAGGTTGCTTTGTTGCTACTGCAGCATCTAGGAAGGGGATTAGCAAGGCTGTGTTCTGGATTGTGCAGCAGTAGCCCTCCTTCTCTGTGACGTCTCCTTGCTATAGTAAGACTTCCAGATGGAAAGGAGAGGGAATTTGGTGGATGTGGCTGTTGGCGAACAAGATGGAGAACATACAAACCTTGTAACCAACTCCTACTGCTACTTAGGGTTTCTTCCCTGTCTTGACTATGCTGCTATCTGTGACTAGCTCTACTGCAATGTGCCCTGCTCCTACCCATGCAAAAATCAGAATGGGCAAAAGGAGACTCACCTATGCCTAGTGGCACTGAGAGAAGGCTCCCCAGCTGCTCTCCAAGGTGAAGCAAGCAGCTAATGTTAGTGAGGGTGTTTGTAGGAACTGTGATATTCAGCCTGCCAGTAACATTGTATAGCATTGTTACAGCATCCTGTGAGACATCCATAGGACCCATAAGCCTGTCTGTTTTGTTTTCGCGTGAAACTAGCCAAGTCATGTGCTTGGGCTCTGGATAACCGCCGCTGGAAGAACAGGAAAGATTCAAGTATTCGTTGGGCTTTAGTTCCCCAGTGTGCAGCCACGCTATCTCAGGTTGACTATAGTTGGCTGAAATAGACCAAAGAGAAAGCATCATGAGTCAGACATACCACATCTCGTGACAGTTCCTGCCAATTATTTGAAATTTTTCAGGCAGAAGCAAGTCTAAACAATTTTCTCAGGAAAACAGTGGGAATCCCAAGAAGGTTTTGTTATGGTTTTGGTATACATGCAGACTTGCTGCTCCTTGTCCTCAGGGTGTTTCAAGGACTTAAGTCTGATCAGCCAGACAATGGGCCTCTGCCTCTGCCACCTCCTTTAGATCCATTAACACCTCAGAATAATCAAACCTGGCCTGCTTGCAGGTCAGTGCTTAAGCACAAACCAGGAATGGGACACAGTGCTGCCTACTCTTGACCTTCTGATTAGGTAAGGGGAAAACTACAAACTTCTGACTGTGAAATGTAGAGAAAGAAATCATCTGGGGGACTTCAGATGGGCTAAGTTGGAGGTCCAGTGCTGTCATAGGTAAAAATATCCTTGATCTCTGTCAGTATTATGAATAATCATTTTGCAGCATATAAATTAATTCTTAATAATTCTTGATTAATAACTTGATAGTAGGTCTCCCTTAACTCGGCTTTTTATTAGGAAGTGACTACAATACAAGTTCTTTTACTTTGTGTCATTGGAAACTTGTCCCAGCCAATGAAAAACATACCTGTTGCTTTAAAAAGTCAAGTTTCCCAGGCAAGAAATAGTTAGTGAAACAGGATTGGAAATAATTATTTAAACATAAAATATGAATGATAAATGGAAGCTTTTAACCAATACTCTCTATTAAATAATCTCCCAAATATTCTCAACCAGGATTTGTTTGGTTAAAAGCTCATAGTAGAAATAGTAGACTATAATGGAAAAGGAGAAGGAGAAAATGTAGACATAATACTGACTGTATGTTGGCATACAGCAAGTTAAAAAAAGAACAACAAAACCCAAGAAACAGACTCAAGACTTCATTGAAAATACTTCATTATTTTAGTGCCAATAGGACTAAAGACAGTATGGAAATAGTAGAATATATCCTGATCAAAGCACTTATGGTTTTATGGCTTACAGAACCTCGATTTACTGAAAAGTGATGTTGGTTGCATGCAGGGTGTGGGCTATGTATGTGTGAGCTTTGGATTGTTGACAGAAAAGCATATTTCAGGAACTCTTTTGTATTTAAAAATAGCACATTGTCCAAAAAGGCTATGGGCTTAGATTTAAACACCTTGAGAGAGAGCAGATCCATCAAAACCTTAATATTTTTCTCAATGGCTTAATCACCCTACCTAGTTTTGTTCTGTTTTCTAAAATGACAATGTACCTTATTTCTTACTTGCTTATAGCCACTGTTTTTATATCTTCACTGAATTAATTAGCCTTTTTTTTTTTTTTTTAATATCCACTATTTTCTAAGTATTTCAGGTTTCCACACTCTGAAAACAAGACTCTTCTCGGTCTTCTGCGTTGCAAGGTAATCAGATCAATCTTTTAATGTCTCCAGTTGGACTGTATTTTTTCCAGCCTTCAGATAATGCTAGTAGAGCTCTTCTTCATGCTTTTAAGTTTTTCAACATCCCCTTTTAAATGAGGACACAAACTGTAAAGTCTCTATTCCAACATCAGTTTCACTCCCAACTCTTTGAATAGTGCATATTTTGAAGTAGTTTCCTTAGTCTCACCTACTTCCCTTATTCATCCATCCAAAGGAAGCACTAGAACCATGCTATAGCAGCAGAATTTCCAGTTAAGCTGCTTGTCACCATGGTCCCTACCTTCCCTGTTTTAAGCCAAAGCTTTCCATGATGAAGCCCTCCCTTCTTACTGTAGAATGATGTGTTCATTGTTATATAAATCATCCTCACTGCACATAATATGTATAATATACATCTATCTATTTTCCTAATGTAATACATATAAATAACACATGTAAACTGTATTAGAAGGTACTTCAGTATTTTTTGAATGGGCTTGGTCACCAAGTGATCTAGATAGCTTTGTACGACTGCCCTTGTACAGCACTCAATCTTTCTTAAGTCCATTTTAAGTGTCACATGCCATACTACCAAAAACCTTCCAGGTATGAGAAGAGATTCTAATTAAGAAACGGTAGATAAGCACAAGTACATTTAAACATTCATGTTTTTCTTCTAATTATTTTTAAGTTGTTGTGGTTTTTTAAAATATGATTTTATACTGCTCCTTCCTTTGGGAGCTTATTGAGCAGAGAGTCATTTGAAAGGAATACAGAAGCAAATAGTTTAAAGCAGTGTTCCTAAGTTAAACCTTAAAAGGTCTGGGAGAGTTTTAGTGCCAAAGTATGAGACTTCTATAACATGTTGCTCAGATGTTGTCTAAGCTGATAACTTATTTAACTGCTTGAATTAACTGAATGGTTGATGCTAAGCATCTCTTAAATTGAAGGCCTTGATACTGAGTTCTAAAACTTTGCTGCAAATACTTGTCAAGTAGATTCTAGGAGAATCAATATTAACAATTTAGGTTTTCTATCTGTGGATCAAGGGAACACTTGCTGGTAGCACAAAGCTAAATAGGCTCAGATGTCCTGGTACTCCATTTTTGACTGCTGTTACACATGGCCTGTTCTCTTTTGAAGCAGTATGTTGAAGCCTGAAAACACCAGTGGAAGTTAGAAGCTGTTATTACGAATGATTAGCACTATCCTAGTCAAAGAGAGAACACAGGCATGTGGACAAAGGTTACTAACAGAACAGTTTAAAATAGAAAAACATTACGAAAATATATTAGGAATTACTAAAAATATTAGAAAACATTAGGAAAAGATTGCTTCCTCACTTCCATTCCCATGCAAGAAATCAGGTTGAATCTCATCAATGCATGCATTTTTACTTCAGAGATATTTTCAGTCTTCCTTTAACTGAACATATGAATTTCTACTCCTCCACATATGAGCTGCTCTTTTCTTTATTTTCCCTGTGATTTATATGATCATAAAATAGCTGTGTGTTTGCAGAAATACTGTTATGTTTCAATTGTAATTTACCACCAACAATGATAACTACTGCTACTTTTAATAGAAGGTAGTGCATCAGATGCAAATAAAGTATATTTTCCAGAGTCCTAAAAGCCATAAAACTTGCAGGAGGCAAGGGGAAGAAGCAGAATGGTTTTCACTGTAAAGTATGATGGTGGGAATCAGGAATGATGTGATATTGAGCAAATTATTGCCTCATTTTCTACTCCTGATTGCTTCCACCTGGGTACTTTTTATTCAGAGCTGAGGATTTTCTATTGAGAATGCTGTTATCCATTTTCAGAAATTCTGCTCCAGTGCAGGTACACCTTCAGCAGCTTGGAGACAGTACCACACATTTCTGGACTGAACAAAGGGACAGAGAACCCCCAAAAAACTCCTGGACCGGATGACAATTAGAAAAGATTACTTACCAATGATGTGCAGTAAGCACTCAGATGTGTGTATGACCTTTGGCGATCCTTTATCTCTGTGCTGTATAATACATGTATACTGTCCCTCATCCACAATTCCTGCATTTAACAATTGCAAGGTCCATTTGTCCATATCCATCTTTGTGCGATTTATGTATTTAGGACTAAGGTTGTCATGTATTTCTTGGCCGTAGTATACTTCGTGCACCACTTCAACAGCGCCTTTTTGCCAAAAAACTCTTAAATCCTTTATGTCAGTTTTCTGAGAGTTTGGAAAATAGCAGGATAGGTATGCAGTGTGATTGAGAAATGACTTCACCTGATGCACACTGGCAGCAATACCTTAGACAAAGAGAGAGAAGAAATTAAGATTTCCATCAGCTACAAAAGAACACCAAGTATTTGCACTCATAGAGGCAACACTTAACAACAATAGCAATGAAAACACCAGCATTTAGACACAGTTTCTCCCACGAAGTATCAAAGGACACATATTTCTTCAAACTGACTCACTTAGTCTTGTCATAAAACTGCTTCTTATTTTTCTTCCTATATTTTATTTTCCAAGGAAGGCCTACCACACAGAAGTTGTGAGTGTCTATATCTTAGAAAACTTACATGCAGGCAAAAGGTCCAAACCATTTTGTATGTAGTATCCTGAGTGTAATGAGATTCTGCCACAAAGGAGTTAATTGCACAATTTATTTTTAAAAAGTTGAGTTCATTCTCCTAACAAAATAACACAGCATTGCAGTTTTGAAGAAAATGTAAAGTGCACACTGTGTGGTAAATGTTGGTGTCTAGGGAATATGTGACCAGAAGGTCAGAAACAGGTGAATACTTTCAGTCTCACTGAAGAATTAATTTAAAGTTTAATGACAAATTAAATGTCAGATTTAACTCTCTGTAATTAATCTAGAGTTTAATGACAGATTAAATGTCAGATTTAACTGTTCTGTTGCTGATCTTGTTAGCAGAAATAGTCAATAAACACAATTATGCCTTCATGCAAAGAAAGCATGAAACTATATTACACAAGGGATGATTTTTCTCCCACTTTCATCAGTGCGTGTACCTATCATTATGGGTGGCAATGGGCTGGGAGGACAGGCTCTTCTTGGAATGAGAAATGCAGTCCTCTGTCCCCAAAGATACAAACACCTCCGCTGTGTTCAAAAGGAGGAGAAGATTTACAGTCTCTCTCCTGGTGTAAAGTTTTGACTGCTCCTCCAGAGCACCAGACTGCAAAATGATCTCTGCAGCTGCCTAAAACTCCAGTTGTCCCATATCAAACTGCCAGTTTTCAGTTTAATACTGCTCTCCATGATATACAGAAGTAATATACACACATTTTAAAGATAGATTTAAATTGAAAATTTAAGAGCAACATAAAATAAGTGTAATGTAAAGATATAAAGTTGAAGAGAGAAAGTACTTACTATATATTTTATAGAGTCCCTGCACACAATTTAAATACATGTCACATAGACTATATGATCTTGATTGTGCAACAGAAATGATTAATTACTACTAAGGAATGAGCTGCTTAGTAGATGAGAAAGAATCAC
The DNA here is from genome assembly GCF_011004875.1 of Balearica regulorum gibbericeps. Classification (NCBI taxonomy): domain Eukaryota; kingdom Metazoa; phylum Chordata; class Aves; order Gruiformes; family Gruidae; genus Balearica; species Balearica regulorum. The sequence continues at coordinate 86,679,539 of NC_046184.1, forward strand.
ATAGCAGGACACAAATGATCAAAACAGTTTTTACAATTAAAAATGCACCTTTTACCTGGGAGAAGTATCATAGCATAAAGGAAGAATATGCAGACCTCCATGATGCTGTAAGAAGGGACAGTTAAAGAAATATGTTAGAGGTTGAAAACACTCCAGTACCTTCTCCAGTACTCCCAAAGAAGTGGTAAACCAAGAAGTTTTAGCAAGAGAGAGCCTATTGAGAAAGTTAATCTCACCTTTTCCCGTGGACTGGTGCAAGGACTTCTGTGTGCTTCATAGCCCTTAGCAACAAGATGCATGCCATGACAGATCTCTGGTTTACAGAGAAGGCGATGTGGCGCAAGATTACTGCAGGCAGGGTATGCCATGGGAGGAACACAGAGCCCCCAGGGTGCAAAGGACAGGATGAGTACCCAAAACGTCTGGTGCAGAGGAAAGAGGAATGGGGAGCATGCCTGGCCTTGGCAGTGTGGGGAAGAAGATGAAGGAATTGAAAGTAGAGGGGGAGGAGAGGGTGACACAGAAGGAGGAGGTGGGGGAGATGGTGCGATGATGTCAGATACCAGAAGTGATGAAGTGTGTGTCCTTCAGTTTTGTAACAAGAACCTGTACTTCACGACGGTAAAAGATAACTGAGAGAAATCCTATGTGGTTTAAAAACTTGAGGCTAAACAGCACATAATTTGTGGTCAAGAAAAACTGGTATCTGTTTAGAAAAAAAGAAAAAAAACCCTATGACTCATTTCATAAGCAAAACACTTCTGTGGCTGCTTGGGTTCATGTGGTGTAAGGGCCCGTAATGCTGGTAAAGACCCAAATGTCATTCCCATGCCCCAGTGAGAGAACGGCACCTGCATCTGACTGGCCTGTGGTTGCTGGTTTGCATTTTAGCAGTGCTTTGTGTTTTTCCCATGCCCCCTTTCCATATATTTGGGAGAAGCCTCCACATCATCCCTGCCAAGGTCCTTCACTCTCCTCCTTTAAACAGCTCCAGAGAATCCTCTTTTGCTGGAGCAAATGTAAAAACTCTTCAGTTCTCGTACTACTGAAAAACAGTGAGACTGCTGTCTGCTGTCCTGACTGGTAGTACAGCTTCCTCATGGTTTCCCATTTTTTGTCATGTTTTATTTTAAGCTGATACACTTTGGTCTTTACCTTTGCCCCATGTCTCTGGGAGCAAAAGTCTCTTCTTCTGTTAAATACAGAATTCCTCTCAGTCCACTGACATGCTTTTTGTGTGTGTGTGCTATAACGTATGGAACTGTGAATAATATTTTTTCCAGACCAGATTCATCCTGCTTTTTCTTAGGAAAGAAGAGGAAGAAGCCCAAATGACTCAGAGGATATAGATAATTGTGATCCACCTGTTGTAGCAGAACAGGAGGGAAGGCTTGTGCAGAATCCATTGCTGTAAACAGATGTAATTCTCTTTCTGTTCCAGCTGCCCTACTACATACTGAACTTTTATCAAGGGGTTTTCCTCCTAGGTGGGGCCCCACTGAGTTAAACCACACAACTGATTGCCTAAATAAAATTGCCTGTGCCAAGTCACTGAAAATTACAGAAACTCCTCAGCAGTTATATTTCCCTCCTATGAATAAGAATTTTTGCTTCCAGTCAAGTGAAAAAAAAAAGGATAGCCCTATTTTTTTTGATCCAGTGCAGGTGTGTAAGAGGAGAAATTAAAACAATTTAGCAACTGGAAACATAAATGAAGTAGAGAGAGTGTACTGCTATAGCTAGGCATGTCTTGCAATGACTGTCTCACAGCAGCAAAGACCAAAACCGGAACTGAAAATAAGAGTAAGAGAGAGAAATAAAACATAGGCAAAATACCAGCTAACACTCCTTGTTTTTCTTTACAGATTGGATTTGGAGCTGTGAGGAGGGAAGTCTCAAAGATTCAACATGGTTTCCTGGCTGCTGTCTTCCAGGAGGAGGCGTGTTCCTGGGGATGGCTGCATGACGAAGGATCCCATGAGTCTGCAGAGGGGTGTACACCCACATTCCCTGCAGTGGGAGGTCACTGAGTGTGACAAGCTGCTTCTCACGTTAGCTGCGTTAGAGAGAGTTGCTGAATCATGAATCGGGCCACTAAAACTTCAGTGCTGCAAGCAGCTTCTCTTCCCCTTTTTTACAAGATGCCTTTAACCAGCAAATACAAATCCTTGGAGCCAGTGTCTGGAAGACTGAGAGGAAGAATTACACAGCCTCTGTGTTGGCTGCTTACGCCATTTCTTTGGCATATTCAAATACAAATTCTGCGCTCAATTCTCTTTTATATCTACAGGCCATTGGACGTCTGGTTATGTCCCAGAATTGTTTAGCAGTCAAAGGGGACTAGGTAAGAGGGGAAAGATAGACTTTGCTTCAGGGTATGTCCCACTGCTGGCAATGGTGCAGACCAAACTGCCCTCTTCGTGACCGAGGCCCAGTGCACAAGCACTCTGCTCCACTTCAGAGGACTGTGGGTCTGTGGATGGATGTGTGGTTTTTCTCTTCAGATGCTGGCTGCATCCAGATGTGGAAGTGGCACTTTTTGTCACGATGCGAGTGATAACTGATGAGATGGGAGTGGTTTGAAGACCCAGGGCTTAAAAATTATCTCTGATACCCAGAATTATGTGAGGTCAGTCCACAGGGAGGTAACCATTTTCCCTTGCTAAATAAGGCTATCGCTATGTAGCGTGTCTGTCTTGTTTTTTGAGGCTTTGTCAGCCATTCCTGGAGATGTGCCCATGACTCACAATTACAAATCATGTGTGGATGTCAAAGATGAAAAATGGAGAAGTATATTAATTGAAATTATGTCAGTATGCAGTCAGTAGTCACACTCAACCCTTTATTTACTATATCTCCAGTCCAATCACTGAAAGGAGAAGAAACCATATGAATACATGCACTTCACTGGTCCTATTCATGACTGCTTTGGTTTGGCCCAAACCAGTCTGAGGAAAGTCATGAGGCAGTTCTCATTTGGCTGAGTACAGGTGGATTCCTGCCTGAAGAACCCTAAGATCAATGTTTGGGAAAAAGAGGCAACTTCACTCCCTTTACTTTTGAGAGCAATAGCCAGAAAGCCCTGTGTGACTTATTTTGAGATTGGCTTGTGCTTTCTGACTCTTGTTCCTCCCAATCCAGCATGTGAATCCAGCATATGAAAACCCAATACACACAGTGAAGCCTGGAAGTCTTGGGAGTAAACAAGAGCTTTGTATTTGTTATGCTTGCTTGGGGTTTCATTTGGTCTCTTTTTTCCTATTTTCATTTTTGGATGTAGTCATTGTCTTTTGAAAGACACTGTGCTCTTTGACTCCTAAGTTCCTTCACTGCCCTTCATTTCCTTTCAAAATGTTCCTTTCTTACATGTTCTTACATGTACTGAGTTGATTTTCTTATATCAGGTACATACCTTCTATGGGAAGACTCTCCACCCCATGTTGCACGATGAACTCAAAACAAAACTGACCACTGAACTAGTAACCTACTCTTTTGACTTTTCTAGCGTAGGGAATTTTTCTAAAATTTCCCCCCTTTGCAACACTGAGTAGCTCCATGAGCAGTGCTGTGAGCCTCCTGGAGACAGGACATCTGTGACTAAGACTTTCCACCACTGACCTGAAAGCTATCCTAGAGATTTCTAAATGAAATTCTGCTAAAAATGCGTTTACCAGCCTTCTCCTGTGTTGTAAACACAGGTTGATTTGAACAAGTGTTATCAAAGGAAATCACAACTTAAGAAACTTCCCTTAACGTGGCAAGGTCAGAGAATTCTAGGATGCCTTCCACCCGAATACTAAGTCATACGACCACATAAATATCCAACAAGGGATACATTTTAAAAACATACCATTACTAGGCAACTTGTGTTTGTCCTGTGCTTCTCCAGCTACAAAGTGGCACTGTTTTGATAAATTGCTAAATTTTTTCTATTGCTCATTCATTTAGAACAATGCTTCAAGTTACATTTAAAAATTCTGGGCTTGTCATTTAATTATGTTATTATTATGTTAAAAAAAACCCCAACCCTCTGTCTCCCTAATCTTTTATTTCTGAATGCATTTTGTATTCCTTCCCAATATCCCCTCTTTCAGTAACATCCTTTTATTATATCTAAGATCTTCAGGAGAACTATGACTTTATGATTCAGGGATCATTTTGCTCTAACATCCAGAAACAGCTCCTTTAATAACAATTAAACAACATCAATTATTTAAATAATACCTTTGGTCCAAAGATCATAGAGCATTCCACTGCCTCTGCAAGCAGAATCCTTCATCCACAACTAAAGGGCAGGTATCTCCGAAAGAGAGCACAGCAACTGCCTGACGGCGCACAGTCCCACAGCATGAATCATAGGACACGAACATGTACTCCACTCAAGTGAAACTGCAGGGGAAATTCAGAGGGGAAGAACGTCATCAACCAGAATGAGACATTCATTGGGATTAGCTGTGGTGTTTATTCTGAGTTCCACCTAAAGGCCAGGTTAGGTTGACATATTTTTCCACACTCTAAGCTACCCCTGGCCACAGAATTGGCAAGTTGGTTGAACCACTTCTGCATCACAGGTACCACGCACATCAGGTGACGTCTGTCCTCCTTTGCCAGCCCTCACACTTGCCTCAAGTTTCGTCAAGCGAACTTGTCAGCTGGGAAGCAGCAATAGCCAGATTCACTTCTCACCAGATCACACCAACCCATTTGACCTTGCAATGAAACAGGGAAGGAGCGCACCCCTCTTCCCACACAAGTGACAATTTAGAGATGCCAGCTGATTAACAGACCAGTCAGTTGCTAGAGTTTCCTCAAGAGTCATTGTACAGAAGAGGGAATTCAAATGCCCACTCCCAGGTTGTCCCTCTTCTGAGCCTCCTACTTCTGCACAGGACACTTTGCCTGGAAATGGCAGCGTGGCAACACAATGCAATACAGGCGTAACCTCAGAAAGCAGTTTGCAGGGCATCTCTGATGGCGAGATATGTAATGTACACAAAAGAATGAATCTGTCATTGATTCCTAACCTATACCCAAACACACCTAACAAGGATTAGCAGCCATACAATATATTATATGTTTAGTTCTCAGGTATTACATTCTTTCTTTTCAGTAAGTGTCTTTCAAAACCAGCTGGGCATGCGACACAAACCTCATACTGCTTCTTAAACAGGAGGATGACTGATCAGGAGCTACTTTTTCTTGCAATAAATTAATCTCAATTATTAAATGAAGATGTGATATACAGAAGCACAGTTAAATGAGCCAAGCCCTCCTGCTCTCAGTTCTAGTGCAGAAATCACTCTGGGGACACATACTGATTTTCTCATAGTGCTTCTCATGGCACATTTGCTGATTTACAAAGCTAAAGGAAGAAGTTTTGCCTTTTGGTTTTGGGTCCCTCCCATCAGCCACCAGAATTACAGTAGTGGGGAAGAAACGGACCTGATTCTTCTATCTACTGGTGTACATTAAGACCATCATCCTTATAACATGCATAATCAGAAAATGCCCTGCAGATCCACTTCGGTCCTTTTACCCAGTTTTTGATTAGAAATGTCCTGCTCCAGGAGTTCAGGAAATAGTTGTGCTGATGCCACTATAGAATGGGCTCTGGCTCATTCTGCTATAGATTGGTCAGCTTGCTCCAGGGAATAAGGGATGTGTGTGAAGCTGCTACAATTAGCAGCTGTGGCGCAAATGAAATAGAGAGCAGCTGTGGAGTCACGTTACTAATAGCAATTACATTTTTACAAATTCATGCTCCTACTTGTTTATAGGAACATTACAAAGGCTTGCCTCAGTAACTGCTCAAATCATTATCAGATAAATAAAAAGGCAATACCACTCAATGGAAAGCATTATTACAGTACTAGGGAGTACGTTGTTTCTTTCTCCAGGCTTCCTGTCTCAGAGGCAGCAAAATACTCCAGTATGGATCTTAACAACAGAAATGTTCATTCCTTCCTCTTTCCACAGTGCCTGTCCTCCACCATATGCAGAAAGCCTAGATCACAGAAAATCAACCCTTTCCTATCACAAATACGTATGTGCTTCTTACAGCAAGCACCGTCTGTCCGAAAGAAGCTTCCTCTTTTTAAGTTGAAATTCCCCTTCTTTCAAAGCACAGTTAATTCTTTCATAAGTGTCACTGTGTTATTCACAGTGTCTCTGAGCTGCAGTGTAGCCCTGGTCTTCAAGAAAAACTTTGCTTGGATTTTGCCTGAAGGAAATAACTCTTTTTGAATGAGGCTTACTTTTCATGGCTGGCAAATTCCATTCACTTTTGTTTGCTTAAATAGGTCTTATATTAATAGAATGGGAGATAGATTTCTTGGCAAGGACTGAAGTTTCTCCAATGCGATTAGACAAAATGGTCTGTCCTTCCACAATACTCTGCTGCTGAAAGTCACCAAGTTAATTTAAGATCTGATGACACAATAAAAATACAGCTGAACGGATTGTTATATAAGAACAGTGATATCAGGACTGATTCCATAACATTTATGGGAAATTAGAGAAATTTAAAGCCATACTTTTACTACAGATGCCATGCTTGCCATGTTCTAATTGATTTTTCTATATGACTGAGTAAAGAAGTTGTACTTATGTGTTTGACTATTTGTATGTCTGATTCTTTGATAAACCGGTAGCTTGATTTTCCTGTACTACTAATTTTATTTACATGGAATTTGATTTCTCCTGTAACCCCATTTTGATTCTGCCAGCTTAGTAAAACTTGCAACTTGATCATCCATTAAAATTTGTTTTAAGTTGGTTTATGAGCACGCAGTGAGCCTCATAAAAGCCCAGCTTAATGACTGCAGTTGTGCTTGCCAGCCATAGATCAAACATTACTCACTCCTGAGTCTTTTTTTGTCTCAATCACAGTTTATACATGGCATTCAAAAAGAAGCTGTCTGGGGAGAAAAATCCATCCTGTATCTATTGCCTATTAAACATTATTAGAAATGAATTCCAAATCAGTTTCTATACACGTCTTTCTTTGCCCAGGACAAACTACTCAACAGCTCTGATGATTAAAAACAGAGAAGTAGGCTGCTCTGAGTGAAAAAGGGGAAGTTTTTTTTCTACAATCTGTAGCAATCAGAGCGCTATAATTTGCTCTTAACTCAAGTTTCCTGTGAAAGCAGCCAAAAGAATAATTTCTTCAACTAGATTGATTAAAAACTAATTGGATCTAATTTAAGTGTTTTCCAAACAAGTTCAGCAAAAATCTAAAACCTAGGAACTTTTACAAGCTTTAGGTTTTTTACTTGCTTGCAACTTAGTCTTGTAGTTAACAAGAAAAAAAGGAGAGGTGCATAGGATTTTCAGAGATGATGGAGTATCTTGCCCCCTCTCTAAGAAGTCACCAAAAGTAATGATGGATGAGACCTAAACATTGCACTGGAAGTAATCAAATTGGAAATGCTAAATATTCTTTGTCTTTCTGCCTACAGAGTCTCACCATTTATATACTGAATGTCATACAAATTTATTGAGTTCAGTTTTGATCTGAATCAAATCACCAGCCAGCCAGGCTGGTTGCAGTTGGATGAGGAGGCAATGCCTTTTGTATGAGCCTGAGTAACTTTTGATGAGGTGGGATTTGGTCCCTTGCTCATGGTGAAAGTTTTGCTATGCCTTTATAGGTTAGCTTTGCCTATACTGTTATTGATAATAATAGATATTTGATGCTGATAGCTCAGTTTGCATTGTATTTTCTGTGAATCTCTCTTAAAAACTTGTTGAGTGGCATCTGAAATAGGAAACCAACGTGGCTAAGTCAGAAGAGACTCTAAAAGGTTTGGAGTGAGACAGAGACAGTGCGTAGGCAAGGAAAGAGAAACTAGATCAGGCTTTAATTGAAACACATAAAAATTACATAAGACGACCATACAGAGGCAGGGATTTTATAGAATAGAATTAGGAGTTAGCAGCAGATAAGAAGGTTTTTAAGAAGAGGTTAGTGAGAACTCTCTAAGAGTGTTAGGGGGGAAAAATACTTGATGGTAGATCATGAAGAAAAGGTAAGCAATTATTCAGAAAGACAGATAGAACTTGAAAGCCCAGGCTTAAGAGTGAATTTTCATCAACTGTTCAGCCACTTTTTTGTCTGTTGCTGAAACAAAAACCTTGAAATTGAAGAAACAATATGAAGATACAAAGTAAGGATTAAAAATAGATCTCCAAGTTAGCAAGACAGAAAGAGGAAACACTATTTGTTGAAATAGGTCACACTAAATATTGTGTATATTTCTAATACAGCACAACCCTAAAAGCAGACACGTATCTGGAAAGATGTTTCCTTGCAGCCTAGATTCCAGCTCTGTAGAGGTTTCCCCTAGAGATGCATAGCAGCAAGGACAAGATGCTATGGACCACAGAGAGCCTTGCAGAAATTCACATCTGTGCAGCAGGGGTGCAGGTTAAAAAGATTTGCCAGTCTGGAGCTGCTTTTGATATTGCAAGACACTTACATTATGATAAGATGATGTGCAAGAGATTAACTGAAGGATATGCGGACATACGCCTGCCACCCACAGCATGGGTGCGAATGCTGTGAGCAGCGCAGACTGCATCCCCCATCCTCAGCAGATGCCCCGAGCTGCCAGAGGACCAAAGTGCAGATGGCTGAAATCTTGATTATCGTACACATAGGTGCTACTTACCAGCTTAGTGTTACAAGTAGAACAGGCTGCCCAGAGAGGCTGTGGAGTCTCCTTCTCTGGAGATATTCAAAACTCACCTGGACACAATCCTGTGCAACCTGCTCTAGGTCATCCTGCTTTAGCAGGCGGGTTGGACTAGATGATCTACAGAGGTCCCTTCCAACCCCTACCAACCTGTGATTCTGTGATTCTACTTATTGTAGGCAGATGTTTTTAGATACTTATCAGAGTGGGAAAAGCATGGGATAAAATGGTCAAAGGCAAGCAAATCTGGTGTACTGAATCACGTGAGGCTCTTGAGAAATTTTCTTAGAAAGCTGGTCTTGGGTTTTACTGGGTGGGAGATAAAGAACATCCTGAAGGAAGGGATCTTACTGCCCTAGGAAGTGAGGTGGCCTGCAAGTGAGTAAATGCTGTCTTCCTTGGGAACCTCAGAAAGCTTCCAGAGCAACTGTGTGATCCATTGCCTAAGGCTGAAGTAGCCACCAGGGAGGCAGGTGAGAAATTGCAAGCAGCCCAAATCCAAGGTGATGGCACCTGTGGCAAAGCGAACAACCCAGTTTGTGGTGAGAGAACCTCCTCAGACCTATGTGGGATCTTGGTTTTCTGTTAAAGGCATAAGGGATGCCAAGAAATTCTTCTTTAGCCCCAGAATATTAAATGCTGATGCAGAAATCATGCTTGACTGATTAAAAAGCAAGATGAGCTCCAGACAAAGGTGTGCTACAGGAAACAACAGGGAAGCACCCAAGGCATTGTTAGGAGGTATCTTCAGACTCTGGAGGTACGATTATGAAATTATTTCAGCATAGTCTCCCCCTGGAGTCTCTGGGTACTACTAAGGCCAAAACCTCTGCTAAGTGACCTGAGAGTACAAAGCACAAAAAGATCGAGGAAGCAAACTGTCTTGGTTATACTGCCTCAGTTACAGCTCACTCTGAGAAATTAAAACAACCCTGGCATGGAGTATTCCCCAAATGGGTTGTACAGAACAGATTTTGAAAACTAGAAAAGGTGGTAATACATTCTCTGCCATAAATTGATAAGACAAGTTTTGTAGACAGAGAAATATCTTTATTAGATCCAAATATTGATGGAAACAACAGGAAGAGCTTGAAAAGGCTTGGAAAAGGCCTAACAGCCTGCTTTCTTTTTCCTGTTATATGAGTTGCTCCAATAGCAAATATAATCTCTCTACAAATCTTGCTTCACTTAGACTATCCTGGCTACAGCAAGACTGCTATTTTAATAAAGGCTTTGCATGCCCACATCCAGAAAACAAGAGATGCTCAACATAGTATTTGCATAGTTCATGGGGAGAATGCAATGCTTCAGAATGGAAATTTTGACAATTAGCACACCGAGGAGGGAGCCACCTACATGAGTCTATGGGAAAGACAGCACAAATATGTCTTCAATCTGACCATTTTCTAGGATGTGGCTTTCTTATTCTGTGCTAATAGGTACCTGCTTTCCCTCAGGATTCACAGTCTAGAAGCTTCTTCTGCTAATAGGCACCTTCATCACCTCCTTTTAAAAAGAAGGATGAATCACTCTATCAGAAAAGCGCAAGCAAATCCCTTTTCTTTAGGAGTGTCATGGTCTAGCCACATCACTGGCTGAGCACCACGCAGCCGCTCGCTCACTCCTCCCTTACCCCCTCGGTGGGATGGGGAGGAGAATCAGAAGAAAAAGGTAAAACCATGGGCTGGGATAAGGACAGTTTACTGGGACAGCAAAGGGAGAGGAGAATAACAACAACAATACTAAGAAAAGCATATACAAAGCGGGTGACACACAATGCAATTTACTCACTGCCCAGAACCTGATGCCCATTCCCAATCAGCAATTCCTCCTCCCCAGCCAGCTCCCCCTTATATACTGAGCATGACGTCATGGTATTGAATATCCCTTTGGCTACAGTGGGTCAGCTGTCCTGGCTGTGTCCCCTCCCAGCTTCTTGTGAAAATTAACTCTATCCCAGCTGAAAACCAGGACAAGGAGCCAGGCCACTCACTCAGTATGCAGGAGGCCCAGGTTCATTGTCATCATGAGAAGATTCTGACATTTTTTCACACTGCAGGACTACTCCATGTACCAGGCTAAAGGCAGTCCTGGAGTAGGACCAAATCACTTCTGAACCAGTTCCACTTTGCACAGAAGAATTACAAAGTCTCTGGGTCAGAGAAGGAGGAGTAGAATGACCTCCATTTTCTAGCACTTTATTTGGGACGTGGGAGCTCTGGATTCATATTGCTGGTCCCAGGACTGTATTAAGAGTTTTGCATTAAATATTACTATGCCAAACGCATTGGCAGTGGCTTGGGGCTGAGAAAAGAAGATGAGGAATGACCTCTTCTGTGAGACTGCTATCATCATACAGCTAAAGCAGTATTCCCGCTTTCTACTTCGCAAGTTCAGGAGTGATTGAGGATTGCCACCTACTAGGGAATAGCTGTCTACAGTGCTATTCCATAATGTGAGAGACAGAGGCATACAGGCATCTCACAGGCAGGACTAGGAATTGGCCTTCCACCTCTCCACCTCTAAATGAGGGCTCTAACCACTAAGCATCTGTAAAAATAGTCCCAATCTAACAGGCAGAGAGAGATATTGTCCTTTTAACCATATTTCAAAAGGAATAAGCACCTGCAATCTGATTTTGTGCAGAGACTGATTCAATAAATATGTTCTAAGAAAACCAAATATGTCAAGCCCATCAAACAAGTCAAAGAAAGGAAAGGCTTTCTCCTGGGTCTTGGCTGGGACTGGGTCTTGTTAGGGTCTGAATTAGTAAACCCTCTCTAAGCATCTCAAGTTTTGTCACCTGGAAACCTGAAACCCTGGAGGCCTATAGAATTTAGGTTAAGTTACAGCTGAAAAGGGGCTTTCATGTTTGCGTCTCTGTGTTTGGATGCCTTAAAATCAGCCCAGGAGCCAGCTTAGGTACTGAGAAACTTTGGTGGATTTGGCCCTAGCTGGACTGACTTTTTCCCTCCTCTCATAGCTGGGGGCAGCTCCTACACCGCTTTTGGTTAGGTCTTCGGTCACTGGGGATTACTAAAGCCTGCTGAAAGTAACATCCCACATCTTCTCATCTCATAGTATGGCAAAAACTTCTGGAGATTAAAGGAAATCTCATAGATAGAAGGTACCTACTGCAGTTCCTAGGAGCAATGGCCAGCAGTGCCTGGGAAAACACTCTAGCCCTCAGGAAAGACTGAGATTTAAAATTCTGCTGGTCCCAGGGCCCATTTTGGCAAGTCCTAACAGTTGTCCAGGAATGAGAACTGCATTAGAGCTCTCAGGCACACCCTGTTTAGTTTTGATTCAGAGAAACAGTTGCTATTGTGGGGCAGGGGAACTACATTTAAACTTCAGTCCTTAAGATTATTTGTCTATGTCCTACAGGACATTCCAGTTAAACTGGGAGAAAGGTTTATTTAATATACAATGCCTGAGTTTTGTGAGATGAAGATTAAAGTAACCAGTGCATTTGGAGAGGATTTCTTTCTCATGGCTTCTAGTTTAGCAACTTGTTTAAACAAAATGTGATTCTTTGATGTGGAAGTGACGGTAACATACAAGGGAATTAAATATATAAAATTTAAATTCACGTAATGAGCTTACAAACACTTAATCCTGTATATATGCTGATGTACTGAAGTGCTCCTGCCCATGCATCCTGTAGACTCACTCATTTTTTTTCTATATTATGCTAACTGGAAGAATGATGACATTTGAGACCACAGCAGAGAGCACATCCTTTTCAACTCAAGTCCTCACAGAGCATAAGAGAATCTGGCAGTCCTCCTAATAAAAAATAAAAAAAAACTGGCTGAAAACAGAAGAACATGACTATAGTCTGTTCTGCAGTGCAAGTCCACTGTGTGGAAATGCTATTAAAAGAGAATTGGCATGTGAAACAGAAGATTTTTATATGTAACTTAAAATAAACTCATTGCTGAAAAATAGAAATAATCACATAAGAGGTTATGTTGACAATTTACAATCACGTTTGTGTGGGGTTTTTTGTAAGTATTGAGAACAACTAGTTTCTGTTTGAAGCCATCACTTGGAGGCAGCAGTAAATATTAAGCCCCTTTGAACAAAGCTTGGGTATTTACACCTCTCTTTCCATACTCTCCTATGCTATGCTCTGCTAACGCTGTTTTTCTTTGCTTAACTAAATTTCTTATTAATGGAACTACAGGCAATTGTTTTGCCAGGGGTGACCTAGCTAGGTTCACCTAGCTAGGGTGAACAAAATTACTTTATTTCCCTGACACTTTGCTGCTAATAGGACCAAGAATGATTGAAGAATCATTGAGAGAGTACAAAATATTGACAGGTGCACTGGGAATATCAATGAAGTCAGAGAAAATATCGGTGAATTAGGTCATCAATGAAACGAAACAGCCAGAGGAAATGAGAGAAACTGACATCATCATCAACTCATCTCTTATCCTATATGGGATTTGATAGAAGAGCTGTGCAGTTATCTCTTCCTTATCCTGAAAACTTCGTCTTTTGAGACTCTTTTATCGGTGCTTTAAAAGAGGGTGACAATATGCAGACTGCCAGCAAAAGAGTTAAATTTTCAGGGTTTGACATGGGGCTAAATTGAAGATAATCCCCTGAAGTCAAAGGGAACAGCAAAAGGAGAGGAAACAGCATATTTCGGAGATGCAAGATGTGACATCGCTCGATATGTTTGGGGAGTTACAGAGAAAGAAGGATCCCATCTGTAAGGGCAAGCAGCACGGGTAGTTTCCTCTTGGACCAGCAAGATGCAGACTACTGCTGTCCTGAGGCTAATCCGAAGCAGACAACAGCACAAAGCTCTTCAAACTAGATAGCTTGCCTACTGGTGAGTAATTTTTGTAACCTTTAGAAACTGTGATTGTGTGTGCATGATAGCTTGTATACATCCAAATATGTAGAAATTGCTATCTTAAATCATCTTACATTGCGAGGGTTGGAAACTGTGTTTGTAGAGTATTAGCTTGACAAAATGGGAAACAGAGGGTTTTAAGCCATTTTGAATGAAACGAGAGCAATTAGGTTGAATAATGGAAAATTGCATAAGTTGCTCAATAAACAGCAATTTTGATAAGTCTAGCAGCTGCCTCAAAGAGACTGAAAGAATGTTATGTTTGTTATATTACCATTATCACGCATTTTTAAGGCTCAGATAGGTAATTTCACAATTTGAATTCCACTTCTGTTCATCTGAAGTGCAGTTGTTGACTTCATACTATATCTTAAAATATATTAATTCCCTTTATTCCAGTTGTAATGTTAATTTGAGCATTATCTTGCTTGAGTTTAGTTAGCTTAGTGGGAAATACTGTTTTATTAGGATATGAATGCATTTGTTTATTAATAGGTAATCATCCTTGTAAAAGGCTCTTAGGCATTTCAGAAATGCAGTAAGATTATAAAAACTATAGTCACTCTGCTGGTAAATATTTGTCTTTATCTCTTGATGTGTACCTGTGTTCTTCACAGTACATGGTACACTTTGTGTAAGACACTTGCTTACCTTACCTTTTAAGACCATTACATTAGTTGCCTATATATACCTCTGTGTGTGTGCATACTATATGAATGGTGTATGAACCCAGAAAAAAATCCAGTTATTTCTAATTTTATATAACTTCAGGAGGTTTGATGGACTGTTTGTATAGTTATGGTCTCCTAAAAATCTATTTGGTCCGCATTAGAGTTCCCATTGTATTCTGTCATTCCCCATCACTAGGCTCTACTCTTTGAACTACTACAACTTCTAGAACTCAAAGCACTTCACCTCGAAAGTGCATTATGTATAACAGCCAATATTCTTCAAGGTTATTTAATATACTTCTGCTAACTCGTTACAGTTCTGGCAAACGTAAGTGAAAAGCTGTGGAGTTTATTAGCAATGCTCTGAAATATTTAGTCCATCAAAATGTGCCAAAAAAAGGGTGATATAATCCACAAACATATTTTTTATACATTCTAGGTTTACATTTATATTGCAAAGGCAACCTCTTCAGAGCTCAGAAATCCCTGCATACATTATAACACTCCACCTGCCTTGCCCAGTGCATTCATTTATGTAGGCCTGAAGTAGCAATGTACCAAAACTTGTGTTGTGCAAGAATCATATAGTCAAAACTCCTTTAATTGAGATGTATCTGCCTATGTGTAGTACCATTCAAATACCTCCTTCAATGCATTATTTCTGTTATGTACTATTTTTATCCTACAAAAAGTCATGAGCAGCATTGGAGTACTTCAGTACTAAGGCATATTAACTTTTGAAATAAGACATGTTTTGAAAGACTTTGTTTTTATGAAGCATTGGGTTGCAGTCTGGTGAGGAAAAGACCTGAAGAAATGGAACAGCCTTAATAAAAAGACATTTTAATTTCACTGACATTATCAATGACATTGACCTGCTCAGATGTTAATGACATGAATGTTAACACCTCTGGTTATGATGTGATTAAGGACAGGGAGGAAAAAGAGTTTCAGAGGTAGGACTATACAGGGAAGATACAATTACCTTGTTTTAGGCCTGCAGATCATAGAACCATGAATAACTTAGGTTGGAAGGAACCTCTGGGGATCATCTAGGGGAACGTCCCTGCTCAAAGCAGGTCTAATTAGATATGGTTGCTCAGGGCCATATCCAGTTGAGTCTTGAACGCCTCCTGGGACGGAGATACTGTAACCTCTCTGGGCAACCTCTTCCAGTATCTGACGACTCTCAAGGTAAAAAAAAAGAAGCCAAACCAAACAAAACCAAAATATCCGATGTATAATTGGAATTTCTCACGTTCTAACTTGTATCTTTTGCCTCTCCTGTTACTGCTGTGCACCTGCAAGAAGAGATAAATCAGAAGTGAAGATTCCTCAATGCCTATAGACCAAGGTGCCAACTAACACCGTCTAGGAAAATACAACTGAGGTAGAAGGGTGGAAGCAGAGAATAAAAAAGAATATGAAAAGGGCCAATGTTTTTGCTTAGAAGGGTTAGAATACTAGCAATTACATTGATGAGTTACACCTAAGCAGGTTTCTGCAATGGGCAGAATTCAAACCTGCACTGTTATCGGGAAATTAAAAACTGGAAGATGTGCAGTTACCAATTAAACATAGAGTTTATAGAGTTTCTTTTTGTTTGTTCAGAGACTTTCAGACTCTCTGGCCAGAAGGGACCTCTCTGTTCACCTAGGCTGACCCTCCCTGTGCAGAGGCTGGATAACGTTTTTCCAGAACTAGATCAAAGAAAGTCTTTTTAAAAGAGATCTAATCTTGTCTTCTGCATTCAAAGGGATGGCAACCTAACCACTTTTCCTGAAAAGTTGGTAAAATGTCACTTACATAACTTAAAAGCCTTACCAGTATAAGGTAAACATTTTGGATGTTGCTACAAGGAATAAAGATGAAAGTTGCTGAATTGGAAGTTGGTGATTGCCAAGAGACCAGTGTTCACAGCCTGATTATATTTAGCATAGCCAACCACAGGAGAGTCCCAAATACAGACAGCTTCAGAAGCTTTAATTTATCAAATCTTAAGAAAATTACAAGCAGAATCAGTTGGGGAAATATATCTGGGCAGAACAATGTAAATGGAAGATGGTGGCTCTTGAGGAGGGCTTATTAGCTGTCCAAAAGTCACCATCAAAGAAAAGAACATTGGCCATGCTGTTTTCAATTGCTAAGGGAAAGCTGTGATTAGAAATAAATAAGTAATTTATAACAAATGGAAAAATTTGAAACAGGTCATAAGACTGATGAATGAGGAGCCGCAATCTTGGAAAATTGATATGGGAAGATAAGACTGGCAAAGATGAAGGTCTCTGGCTGGAAGATCAAAGGACAGTATCAAGTTATTTAAGAACAGTAGTATTAAAACACCCCCCCAAACCCAGAAATGTTTGACCATAGCTAGATGCAGCTGATAAAATTGCTTCTAACTGTGCAGTAAAGACAGAATAATAATTTCTTTACTATATTTGGAAGAATTCAGTGTAGTAAATGTATGTCAGATTAGACTGATGAACTTTTTTCTGACCCACTAACTATTGACATATTAAGTAACAGCTGGTAACATTGTTAAATCTGCAGCCCCAAATTATTTGCTCCTAAGAGTCATAAAACAATTGGCCAAGTTGACTTCTGCACCTCTGATAATTTTTAACAAATCTTGGAACGATGGAAAAAACACCAGAAAAGCAAGTCTCAGTAATAATATTGTGTAAATAGTCAAAGAGAATGAGAATGATACCACTAATTATAAGTTAGTTAGCCTGATTCAGTCTTGGTAAAATAAGTGAAAAGGAGTTAAGGGATTAGCTGAGAAAGACCTGAAGGGTAAGATTATAATTAATGTCAGTTAGCATATTTTTAGGGAAATCAGTCAGATCAAACAGTTGTGCTGGGAAGACAGCAAGTTACACTGATAAAGACAACAACGTTGATATAGTATATATGGACATTTATAAGGCAGTTGATTTAGTATCTCATTACACTGATCAAAAAATTTGCACAGTGCAATGAGAAGAGAGCCCACATTAACTGGATTAATAACTGGCTAAATGACAGCTCCCAGTATCTGTTTGCAAAGCAGAAGCTGTCACTGAGCAATCGTGTTTCATTACTCAGAAGTGAGTATCAGCTGGCAGTGGGTTTGTCATACACCAGTGGCGTATGTGGTGCAGGTTCTTTTGAATCTGCTTTTGGGCAGCCACGCTGTGACTTAGCACACAGCGGTAGGTGGGTCTGTGCTCAGGAGAACCATGCTGTGGTGCAGCTCCATGCACGACGTGAGCCTGAGGACTCTCACTGTGATAACTCCAGCTCAAAACCATAGGTAACATGAACCACAGCTTCCCCCAGATGATATTGAGAGAAAACACCCACCTTCTTAGCAAAAGAGTGGAAGACACTGGCTGATAGTCCATGCTCACAGACAAGGAGCTCAGGGGAAGTCAGTGCAAATCAGGACAGAGGGTCTGATAACCATGGGCTGGATTTTCTTGGGTGGGAAAGCCATCTGCAATCCTCCCTGGTTGTGGCATGAATGCCCTGACCACATGCATCAAGCAAGGTATTTTCAAAGTCTTGTCACTTAATTAAGTCAGAACTTTTCTTTTTCAACTCATTGTTCAAGTTTGAGAACCTTTGGACATAAGATTGTAAAGAAACAGGAATTCCCCCCACTTTCCTGATGAAAGAGGCTGAAACCACTTTTGCTTATACTTAACAGAAGAAAATTCAGCAACTGGATAAACCAGGCATGGGAAATTTTTGTGAGGAGACAATTACAGGTAATTGCAAACAAGGATTTAGAATTTAAACCCTTATGCATCCTAACCAAAATGAGCATTACTAATTCAATAAAGCTATATTGTAGATTATGTATCTTTTATTTAATCTCTACTTTTCAGCCTTTTTTCTTTCCAAAAAAGGATCAGTGTAGACATGTATTTCTCTGCCTCCCACAACCTGTGTCCTGGAGTACTGAGAAAAGGCAAGCTGAAGGGAATTTTTGAAGGATTTTTCAGAATGAATCTTGGGTGCTTTCTTCTTAGGGGCATTTCTCTTTTTGTAATGATGAAGAAGTCCCACAGTGGAACATTTATTCTGACCTGTGGGGAATGTGTCATGATTTGTTTCCTGCCTGAAGACTGATGAAGCTGCTAGCATACGAAACGCTAGTTGTTGGCCATGCTGACAAAAAAGGCATTTGTAGTTTTTAAGAACTGTCATTAATCACATCTCGTGTCAGGGAGTGAAGAGTGCAGCAGTGCCAGCACATTTCTAAGAAAAGAAGGAGCTGACAAAAAGGGAAGCGTGGCTAAAGGACTGTATGTGACTGGCTCTGTGGCCATTTGGTGCTGTGTCCTGGAGGCAGGGTGGGCTGGTGAGACAGGTAGTAATGGGGGTCCCCAGGCAAATGAAGATGAGAAGCTGAGCTGCTAATTCGGAGGGTAACTTTCACAACACACATGCCTTTGGGAGAGGTGTGGAAGGTGGAAGTAGGTTGCTTGCCCTAACTTTTCATTCCTTTGCTTCCCAGGGTCCATGCCAAGACTGTTAGGTACCCATGCACCTTAAAATAATTTTGAAAATGCATCAAATTAGTTTCCTAACACATTTCAATTGTTAAACAATGCCTGTAAAGGGATATGAAGTGTAGCTGACGACAGAGAACATCTAAGATTTATGCACTGTCACCAACCATACATGAAGTTTAGTGCTATAAGCTGTACTTAAAAGCCTTCTGTCTAATGTAAACAGTACGTTTCATCTACCTGTTGGTAATCAGGTAAATAGACATGACAAAACGTGAAATAGGATAAGCAGAACTATACCAGGCACAGATCTACACCAAATGTTACACAGTTGCATTATTTATTATGGGATATCTATGAACAATCTCCGAGTCTCTGCCATGAGAAAAAAAATCAGCCAAAAGTAAATTTCAAAATCATCCTAAAAAGAAATCATAAAAACTGAATTATAATGCTGGTACTTTAACTGTAGCATTTCAGCAAAAATGAATGGATATAAATTAGTCCAACCCAATTTAAAACAGTTGCTGGAAGATTTTTATCACTGAAGAATGAATTTCTGGAACATCCTTGCACACTAAGATGTAGGTGCAACCCAGGTTGAGTCAAATATAGCACAAAGGAGGCAGAAAAAGAGGCCATGGGATGTCATAAACCCATTAAAATGTAGCTGATGAATTGAGAAGCTGATAGGCCTAATGATAGAACGACGGGTTGGGGAGGGTGTCAGTTTAGCCACAGGCTTTCTGCCAGAATTGCTCTTCTACGCGAAAGCAGAAGAGTAGGAGCAAGTGTCAGGTAGAAACCAGGCCTGGAAATATCCAGACAGGTCCTTGTGTCTGCACAGAAATGTCACAGCTGCAGAGCATGCTGTGAAAGAGTTTCAGGAGGCAATATCTACCAAACACATCAGAAGAACAAGTCTTTAGTATTGTAAAAAAATCAGCAAGTTACAGTGATCTCTGAGGCCTTCTATAAATATTCTTTTTTCCTGCGAGTACAACTTTGTGTCATGCAACTGGCTCACTCAGATCTGGGTCAGGTTTGTTAAGGAAGCTGATTTTCTGCAGTTGCATACACCTTGTTTAAGCCAAACACATGCGTTCCCCCTGGGATTTTTACAGAAACTAGTCAGTTGCCTGGCTATACCGCTGCATTGCATGCCAGTCCTATTAAATGCAAATTTTTCAGTAACAGAAAGAAAAACATTAACAGGAAGCACAGCACTCATCTTTCAGCCTGACTTTAGTCTCTACCTCTATCCATGAAGGAGTATGTGAAAATATAGTGATGGTACAACACAATAACCTGCCAGCGGTTATTTAACTATTGGATGGAACATAAACTTCCACTGCAGCATTTATAGGGAGGCTGGATAGGCTCTCTGAGGCATGAAAGGATTAGCTGTAGAGCTCTGAACGTGTGCAGGTAAGATCAGCAGATTTTTATTTATGCTTGAGAGAGAAGGGATGAAGCTGGCTCCATTCTTCTGGAGGGGAGATGGCTGGGTGTTCATTTGTCGGTGTGGGCATGCGTGTGTGTGTTTCTGGAAGGGAAAAGAGAGAGAATGTATAATGATGGTGAAGGTATATAATCATAGATACCTAAGAGCAGAAGTTCCCGGTCTGATCTCTGTGGGCATTGCAAGACATGGAGCTGTTGGAGAGAGTCCAGAGGAGGGCCACGAAGCTGATCAGAGGGCTGGAGCACCTCTCCTGTGAGGACAGGCTGAGATAGTTGGGGTTGTTCAGCCTGGAGAAGAGAAGGCTCTGGGGAGACCTTATAGCAGCCTTCCAGTACCTGAAGGGGCCTACAGGAAAGCTGGAGAGGGACTGTTTACAAGGGCAGGTGGTGATAGGACAAGGGGTAATGGGTTTAAGCTGAAGGAGGGTTGATTTAGATTAGATGTTAGGAAGAAATTCTTTACTGTGAGGGTGGTGAGGCACTGGAACAGTTTGCCCAGAGAGGTTGTGGAGGCCCCCTCCCTGGAAGTGTTCAAGGCCAGGTTGGATGGGGCTTTGGGCGACCTGGTCTAGTGGAGGGTGTCCCTGCCCGCAGCAGGGGGGTTGGAACTAGATGGTCTTTGAGGTCCCTTCCAACCATTCTATGATTCTATGGTTCTATGATTCTATGATTCTATTTCCATCAACAGTGGCAACACTGGTCACCACAACCAGTAAAGGCAGCAGCAGAAACACTTTTTTTCCTCATCTGTTGTCACATGCCTAGATTTCCCCCAAGAAGCTCTATTTTGGTATCCAGAATTTCACACTTGCTGGAACTGGAGGATTTTTAGGTGTACCTAGTAGATCCAAGCTGCTGTGCAAGTCTCCTGCATAGTTAGTTGTTCCAGCTAGGCGGCTGTCGGTCTGGAAGTCACGATGGTTTCAAACACACACCTCACACAGTTGCCGCATACCCATTAAGTAGAGCTAACACCATGAGGATGCACTGGATTCGATTACCATCTGTCTGCTATTCGTTCAGCTGAGCCTGACCAGCATTTCCAGGAAATGCTGGGTTCATTATGTATGTATGACTTTGATTCCTACCTTAATAAATGCAGTATGATGCAAAAGCTCAGGCTTGCTACTCATACACACCTACTTACATCTGGGAAATCCCAGACCAGCAGTGGGAGGCCACCCAGCCTCACATGGCACAGCTGGAATACAGGCAGGGATCTGCTGGGATTAGAAAGCCTCATGCAGTGGGAGCAGAGAGAAGGTGCATAAGGCATATCCTAGCTGCTAACTAGAGGCACTTTGGAGACACCATGTAGGGCCTTTGCTGGATAAATTTCCATCGCGGCTTCTGCAGGGAAGCCCTGCAGTACTAGCCTGATGTTTAGGTATGTGTAATTACAGACCAGAGCACAAACTCAGCTTAGAGACTGTGGGAAGGAAGAATGGTGGCCGTCTGAGGGCTGGGTGGCTTTAGACAACTTGGAGGGAATGATGGGGGAGAGGGAGAAAGTATTAGATAGGTGAGGGTAAGGATTATTGAAAAGTGTAATGGGCAGACTGACAAATCAAGAGAAGGCCTTGTGTTTGGGTGATGAATATAATCCTTCATGGAAAGCAGTTCCACTGGCTTGACTTTCAACCTGTACAGAGGTGGGCGGGAAATCCGTGTCTTACTGTTGCCAGTCCTGACAGGCACCCTGATGGCTTCACAAGGTAGCAAGGATGAGCACAGTGCTTGGGACACAGCAATGCAGCTTTCCCTGCCACAGATGCCAGTCTGCAGTTAGCTAGATAAATGCAGCCTAGACAACAGGATGCCTGGAATTTGTTGGCTGAGCACAGCATCCATCCAACAAAGTCAGTCATGCATTTGCCCAGTGTAGCTGATGATGGTGCTCACAATCTGGCTTTTTTGATTCATTTGAACAAGGGAGCATTGGTACATGAACCTCATATAGTCCATGGCATATCATGCTAAAGGACAGCTACTTCGCCTGATCAGTTTGCCTTGATGCCTCCAACTCCACCCTTGGGCTTGAGCTAGCCTACAAGATCCCAGGTTTAAAGGTAATATAGGTATAGCCTAGGAGAGCTGCTGTTTGTGTAGAGCCTTTCTTCCCTCCAGATCTGTGGCTGGGCTAATGAAGGGAGCTGCTAATGTGAGAGCTGGCTCTGTTATTTTCACATCAAGTGGTATGTTCTCCTTTAACAGCAGAATTCTTTGCTAACTGTCCATGGACTGAGTCTAATTCAGTAGCATGAGCTGAATGAGAACATTTTACCTGAAGATTAGGCTTCCAAAGGACTGGCTTATCAGTGTGCTGTAGTTCTAAGGCAGTTTAGATTTGAATGTCCATCTTTCTTTCATGTTTTTTCTCTTTGTAAAGAGAAATGTCATTTAATTACTCTTTTAGCATGGAATTAAGATGAAGCAGAACCATCAGCAATGCAATGATAAAATGTCAAATGGCAATACATGCAGGGGTCCTTCAGTTTTCTACATATTTATGACTGACTTTCTTTTAATAGAAAACATTTTTTTTTCGTTTCAATGTACGATATAGAATAAAATCACTTGAAAACAAAGAGTGAAATTGGATCTCATTAAAACATGGAGTTGGTGAAATGGTGACAGATGGGCCCTGCTGGGAAGGAGAAGATCATTGAATGAGACTGGGATAAGTTAGTGAGTTTGCAATTATAAAGCATGTGGCTTTGTAATTTCTGATCCCCAGTTCTGCAAAGTAATCAGTGCAGTTGGGCCTGTATGCCTGCAGGGAGGCTCATTGAGACAGGCATGAAGATCTGTGTAGAGGAACAGGGACATGCAGATATTCCAAAATGTAGCTGTAAGGAAGCTAATCTCTCTCTTTTCTAGCCAAATTTTAATCTGCCCTCTCCAAAATGGAAGAACACTATGAAATATGAAGCTGATTTTCATGCTCCCCTGTAGTGGTTACCAGACCTGGGCTGGAATATTAAGAAAAATATAAGCCTTTCAAACATTGATTGATCTGCTACTGTTAAGTGTTGTCCATCTCCATATGGCTGTGGCAATGGGTGACAGGTTTTTAAATTATGTTTCTAAGAGGACTCTGACTTGTTTTTTATAATGTTGAAAATCTTTATCCTGACTCATTTCTGTAATAAACTTTTGGCAACGGGAATCTGTAATTTATTTACTTAGAAATTTCTCATCTCCATTATCGTAAAGATGTCTTAGCAATTCTATTTTTAGGATTGCACACATGGGGCATAAATCCTGTTTTTCTTTTGAAGCAGATTGTGCTTGGATGTAAAACGTCAAATGTGTGAGATTTGTGTCCATCTGAATGATCAGCTTGGGTTTTTTTTCCAGGGACAACCTCAGTCATCAAGTCTCGTCATCTGCAAACCCAGACCACCATGCAGATGATATATTTAACTTGTTACACAATCTCTTCCATATGTTTAACAAGCTCCAATAATTTAGGGATGGTCTTCCCAGTGCACAATACAGGCAGCTCTTTGGTCTCGAGGTCCTGAAGCCATGTAGCTCCTGATCCTTATTTCTGAGTATCTTTGGAAAGCTTATTTTCACTTTCTCAGCCAAAGAATGGCAGTGCTGCTGCAGATCCCAACACATGCTCCTTTTTTTTCTTTTTTTACAATCTAGTATTTATACCCATTTTGTGTCTCTATACAGAAGCTGCCATGAGTAAGTTCAGTTTTCATAGCTGCAAATTTACTGGTATAGTCTAACACCCTTTCATGGTTCCCAAATTCCTTTTTGATGAGCAAGTCCTTTCATGCCTTAGGGAAGCACAGAAGAAAGCATGGAAGTACTTGAAACATTAATAAATAGGTGCTGGAGGCTGATATTATAGGCCAACTGGGTGTAGGAGGAGCTGGTGTCTTAGTGATGAATCTGAAATGCTGGGAGGGGGGGATGTCAGGAAAGATTGGGAGGATGCAAAGCTTGAAGTGACACAGCAAGGGCAATTGCACACAAAAAATTATCATTCCAGAAGCACTTTGAATGGACTTGAAAGGTGCAAGACTGCCTTTGTGAGAAGCAGAGACAAGGAAGCAAGACAATGCCTAGGTGGAACAACTTGGTTGAGGTGTTGGATGGGAAAGTCCGTATCTTTGATATGTTACACAGAAAAAACTCACAACAAGGTGTTATTCAGAACTTGGATGTGAGGATGTAGGGAGAATTCAGAGCATGGGTTATGGGTCTGAATTAGGAGAAGACTGTGTTCTCTACGTTGATCAAGGAAGGAAGTAGGAGAATGAGATTAGGGCAGTATTAATCATCCTGCTATAGCCACATTGAGGATGAGCAAGGCTAGTCTTCCTCATAAAGATCTAAGGGTTGTTTGGAACAAAATGGGTTCTGAATTGGAGAGGTTGATTTGTGAGTTGTCCACATAGAAATAATAGTAAATTGTATGTTTACAGACATTCAGCAACACAGGGAGGAGGTATAGAGAGAGCAAAGAAATGAGCTAAAGACCAAAGTCTTGTGGCACAGCTTGGCTGTGGGTGAAGCGTCTCTTCCAAGGAAGTAATGATTGGAGGGATAGGATGAGAAACATTAAAACAGAGTCACAAGAGCCACTAGAGACTAGATTTCACAAAGAATGTGCTCATGGGACCCCAGTCACTGTTGAGTCCAAGAGAATGTGAATGCCGTTTCAAGCTGTGTCAGACTTCCCATGGAACCTGGAGGCCAGAGGAAAGACTGGAAAGTGTTTGGGAGAAAACGGAAGTGGCTTTGCAAATAATGATTGCAAACCACGTGCCCTGACTGTGATACTAGAAGGGATCACTGAGGTAATTTCAAGAAGTAATATGTGGATATGGATCTGTACTTCCATAGGACTTACTTTGTCTACCTTTGAAAAATGTGAACTACCCTAATAACTTTCCAGAAATGTTGGCTTGTGGAAATACAGTGACTTTAGTGCTGATGATCAAGCACTTTTGCACCTCAAGCTCCCAGTTACATTAGTAATTGATCAAAGACAAGGCAGTGAGTACAGGAAATTCCTGGTTCTTGTGAAAACCTTTAGGTTTCAGTGCAGGACACTTCTGAGAATGTTCTGGGCATCTCTGAGAAAACACTAATAGATGCAGAATCTATATAGTGTAGCAGAGGCTCACAAAAACAACTAATTCAATATAGTTCTATATTTAATGTTGTTCAGCTACAGAGCAACACCACTGCGGCGTGGAAAATCACTGGCAGACTTACAGGGATATGCATATTACCCAGTATGACAGAACCAAAGGATGAAAAATTACTCTTAGACTTTGGTAAAGAGTAGGGAAGTCAAAACAAGCAGAAAATTGTAGAAATACAAAACTTCATCATGGTTTAGACACAGATGCTTTAGAATTTGGAAAAGTCATCATAAACTACAAAACCTACAGAAATGTCACTTCCTAGCAATAAGCTAAACACAAAGAAACATTTTATTACAAAAAAATAAATTGGAAGCTTCTTCTCAGTCTTTTAAAGCAAAAGAAAAACTAGCAGTTGGCAGACGAGTGAAGCAAAGGGCAAAAAGACTGAAGAACAAAAGTCTTCATGGACTGATTTTTTTTTCACTGTGTGAAAGCAATTTAACAAGTGAAGACTTGAACATATTTGAAGATACTCTACTTTACCAGATCAAAAATAGAAGACAGCTGAAATGGCCAACAGACCAGTTGAAGCCTGTTGATCCTGTAGTAACAACATAAAATGTTAGGTTTAGTTGCTGTACTGGTTGGAGTGCATTGTAGTATGATTGATAATGCAGCTCTTTTCATGTATGCCCTCTCTTTGGTATCTCTGTCCCACACTAGCTCTTCGGTTTTTATCTCCTCATGGCAGAATTTCTCACTTTATTCCTATTTTACTAGTGGCCGAGGTCCAGCTGTTTGCTGCACGACATTGTTGTGGGTTCTCTTGTAAAAAATAGAGAAGAGGAAGCAAAAACATAAGTTGATGGAAGAATTTAGCTGGGTGGACAGATGGGAAAGGCCATTATCTCCGATATGTTATGCAAAAAGATCCAACAAGGTGTGATTCATAGCTTGGATGTGAGGACGTAGGGAGCGATCAGAGTGGAAGAGTTAGTCTCATGTAGAAGATTGTCTCCTTCACCTTGATCAGTTAACTTCAGATAACCTGAATGGCCCTAAGAGTTTATTCATCTGGATTTTTTTGATCCACTCACACCTGTGCCACTACATTGACTGTCAGAGGTTTTTTTATTAGCTGAGCTGTTTTCCTTCCCTGGAATCCTCCCAAATTAAGTTCTCTCGAGGGCTTAATTTCCATAGTACACCACACTCAGACCAGAAGCTGAGCACTAACCTTCATTAATTCAACATGTCCAGCTGGACTTGGGATGTTTTTTTCACAGCATAATTCCCTAAAGATTCAAAACATTTAAAGCAAAGTATGAGACTGATAACAGACCTAAATGCCTGGTATTACTGTTATCAAACCTGCTCTGCTCAGATACCAGCAGCTGCTGTGACTGGGACCAAGGGCACCCCACTCATGGGCATTGGCAGCGTTAGCGGCAGTGGAAGCCACTCTTGGCCCTCTGCCTGCTCTGTCTGCCTGCAGGACACGTGCCTCGATGCTTTCTCTACCACTTTATTTGTGCATTACTCTCACACTCATAGACCAGATTCCTGACCCTTCTAGAGCTGGGCTGCGGGGTTCCCTGCAGGGAGCTGCTGCCTGCCGCCTCCATTCAGCTCTCATCCTGTCAATCCTACCACAGTCTGGGGACACTGCCTTCCACCTTGGAAGTCCTCTCCCATCCAGCTAACTTCACTTCAGCAGGCTGAACCGACCTATCCTCTCCCCTACCTTTATGTTTCCTTGGCTGGGATTCGGCCTCATCTGCCAGGTTCGCTAAACACACTCTGCTCTCCATAATCTGGCATTACTTAAGGCTCTGGTGATTTTGTTAAATCTTTAAAAAGGGAGAAACACCCTACTTTGAAAAAAGCTGGACGTGCAACTTCTCTCTCAGACTTACAGACCTGCTTTTGTTCTTTTAACTCCTCTGAATCCGGTTCCTGCAGCTACCTTGCCCAGGCCTGTACCTGACCTTTCCTTTTGCTTTTGCATTAAACTCTTGCGTGGTTTCATGGGGACTTTGGCTGGTGCTCGCATGCACAAGACTGGGGAACTTTGGCTTGACTGCAATCAACGCATGACTGAGCAGGCTAAAATGATCGCGTCTAACATTTGTAAAGGGTAATTCAGATATGTTTTCTGCCTGTCACTTCATCTATGCCCCCTCTCATGGCACTTCTGCCTTAACATTCCCACATTTAAAGCGGCTTGGGGAGCTGGACGGCTCAAACAATTGAAGTCACTACACGTGGCACTATTTCTTGTGGATCCACAACCCTCGGCTGTCCCAGGGCAGTTGCCCCCGGCAGCGTGCTTTGCTATCCAGGCCGATCCCCCACGATGAACCCAAGCCCTCCGGGGCACAAACAGCCTGGTACGGCCCAGGGCACCTGCACCTGTTACCTTACCCAAGCCAGGTCCTGGCGCAGCTCCCTAGGGACCTGCATGTCGTGCCAAATACCACTCTTCCAGGGGGGCAGGCCCTATCTCAAGAGGTCCCCAGGACGACTGCACGGCCCCGCGCTCAGCCGGCTCTGCGCGATGTTTTCCAAAAACGCCTCGGGGGTTCTGCCGCCCGACCTGCCGCTCTCAACGGCGCCGCCGGCCCGGCTGGGAGCGCGGCCAAGAGCCACACCGGCGCTACCGCAGCAGTGCGGCGAGACGCAGCTTCCCGCAGGGGGCAACGCCGAGCTGGCGGCCGGGGAAACCGCCGGAGAAGCCGCGGCGCCGCCGCCGCCGAGCTGCCCCGCCCGCCCCCGCGGCCCGGCCGGGCCGCCCCCTGCCGCGGGGAACAGCGCGGGCAAGCACCGCCCCTCGCCCCGCCCCTCCCGCCGAAGGGGCGGGGCTCCCTTGGCAGCGGCTTCCTCGAGCCCTCGCTTTCCTCAGCGCGCATGTGCTGCCCGCCGCCGCGCAGGCGCCGTGGGTGCGGGGAGAGGGTCCGGAGTGGAATTGCGGTGGCCGTTCCCGGCGCCGTTCGCAGCGGGGCGGCGCGGCGGGGATGAGCCTCCGCCCGGCCCGGCCAAGGGGACGCGGGCGGAGGGGCGCCGCGCGTCAGGCCGGGCCCGCAGCAGCCCGCTGTCGTTCGTCGCCGCTGCCGGCGGCGTCCCGCAACCGAGCGGCCGCCGAGCTCAGGGAGCGCCGCTGACCGGAGCCGTCCGCTCGGGCCCTGCTGGCCCCGGGGCGTGGGAGAGGGGGCGCGCAGGTAGCGGGGCGGTCGCGCCCCGGCCCGAGCCCCCGGGGGGGCGGGGGCCGTTGGGGCGGCCCGGCCCCCCCCTCCCCTCCCCCGCGCGGTGGTTCGGCGGGCGAGGGGGGACGCGGCCCGGCGCCCGCGGGGAGGATGGTGAAGCCGCCCCCAGCCCCCGCGCCGCGCCGGGAGGCGGCCGAACCGAGCCGGGCCCGCGCCGCCAGGGCCGTCCTCCGCAGGGGCTGAGGGGATGAGCCGTGCCCCGCGGGGTGGTCGCTAGCGGAAGGATGACCACTCCCGCCCTGCTGCCGCTCTCCGGGCGGAGGCTGCCCCCCCTGAACCTGGGGGCCTCCGCCTTCCCGCACCACAGGGCTACCTTGAGACTCTCCGAAAAATTTATCCTGCTCCTTATTCTTAGTGCCTTCATCACCCTGTGCTTCGGGGCGTTCTTCTTCCTCCCCGACTCCTCGAAGCACAAGCGCTTTGACCTGGGCTTGGAGGATGTGCTCATTCCTCATGTGGACACCAGCAAAGGGGGCAAGAACCTCGGCGGCTTCCTCATCCACGGGCAAGGGCACGACGAGCACCGGCACAGGTAGGTGCCTTGCTCCGCCGGGGAGGGAGCGGCGCCGTCGCTGTGGTGTCGAGCGGGTCCCGGTGGGAGCAGGACGGGGTGAAAGGGGGAGCCGGTAAAACAGGTCCTTGCCGCGCTGCTGTCGCTCCTCTCTCCCGCATCCTCTCGTCTTCTTCCCAGCGCGTATCAACTTCTGAGCGCTAGCCTTGTGCCCTCTCCAGCTGCCATATGTAGCTGTGGCTCCATGTTTTCTTTTCCAGTGTGAATTTAGCCTTGCGGCTAGCGACGGCTGGGAGGATGAATGCGAGCTCTTCTCCAGTGACTGATTTATTTTTCTCACCCTAGTCAATTCCCTGGATCACTCGGGGGGGGGGGGGAGGAGATTGAGTTATGGCATGTGTGGCGACAGTATAAGTGACTAAAAAGCTGCTGTATCTCTTCTCTAGCCTTTATGTGCTTACTCAAAACATGTGCTTGTTGCTCAATAGTGTAGCAAGAACTTTGATCTGATAAAGACTTCATGCTGTGACCCAGAGGCTGTCAGCCTACAATGTGTGGGATGCAAAACTAGTGTAGATGGCATAATTGCCTTTTCTGGCCCTTAAAATCACTTGTTACAGTGTTATTCCAGACAATTGGAGGTGCCCGTGCAAAGTTTCCTTAATTGTGTTTGCCGGTGTAAAGAAATTTGAGATAAAAGAGTAGGTAAGAGTACCAAGGGTAAATGATCATGCTGTTGATAGCCTTTTTGGGGCCACCTAAAGCTTTGTGCGGTACAAGCCTCTAAACGTTCAAGACTGGGTTATGTGCAGTTAAGCCTTCAAAACAGAGATACAAAAATGTAAATGAGGATTGTACAGTATATTTGCTGTACGCTAATTGCTTAAATCCTACCCTAGTGTCTGAATTGTAGTGAAGCTGACTGATCTCTTTTCACTGTCAAAGATGTTTAAAATGCGATGATGATGGGTGATAAAATATATGCTCTTCTATACTTAAATTAGTAATATGGTGAAATTTAAAGAGAGGTTCCTTATGCTGATAGTGTTCCTTTAAGAACAATTTAAAATATATCCTATTGACATGATATAAGAACTATTTAAAGGTTATTTGTGCTAGATTAAAAGGAGAGGGCATAATTGCCTCTTTATTCATCTGTTATGAGGTATAAAGACTACCTGAATACTATGGTATTTTTCCTTAAGGCATCTTTGCCGTTGGATGTCTTGGGGCACTTATCATGAGCTCTTTCTCCCTAACTGAAAGGACATAGATGCTTAATATTTAACAAGGACTTCTTTTGTCTATGATGTTAATTGCTGGTGCGGTTAAATGTTGCACAAAATATAGGTTTAGACACTCTAATATGCCTTTGAAGTTCTCATCTTTCACTGTCTTTTTTTCTGTGATCTTATTTCTTAGCTTCCCCAGTCACTCTGGTACACGCAGTCAAAATCAGGTTCTGAAATAGAAGACAGATGAAACAAAGAGGCGTTCAGCAGAAATTTTCAAAACTCCAGCTGTGACTGTTAGACCTTGTGTTGCCCAGTAGATGGGCCGTGGAAAAAGGAGTTTGTTGATACTGATAGTTCTGGAGTGATGCTCTTGATTAACCTACTTATGTGGGTCCTTTTCAGGTTTCCTCTTTAAGTATAATTACTGAGACTACAGCTTTAGTAATGATAAGAAGTGCATGCTACTTTTGTCTGTCGTGTGTAGATAAGCAGTAACTTAAAACTGTCAGAGCTAAATGCATTTTGCCTTGTTTGGGATCTGTTCTTAAAAGAAGTGGTTATCCTGTCATCAGTTAGCTCTCCTATGGTTCCTCCTTAAGCTGCAAATGTGTGTACCTCCCGCTGCCTCCCACCCAAAATTGTCCCTTTCATGTACGGATTTTTATGGCTACCTTTTGAGTTATTTGAGCCAGAATAGATATTATTCCTGTTGTTTTAGCCCTGCAAACCATTGGATTAATCCAAGCATGTCTTAACTACTAAAAATGTTTGCCTGCTTAACCTGCTTGTAAGACACTTGTGCAAATGCCACAATATGCATTGTGAAGCAAGGTTATGTGCTTTAATTTTGGAGCAACTTGTTTGACTTATTACCACATAGCCTTATCAACAGGTGATTTACGAGCTGCTTGGAGCTGATGTGGTGACTGTTTTCCATAAAGGAAAACACCAGCTGCCACTTTCAGTGCTGAGTTCCTGCTTCTGGATTGTGGGGACCTTGACAAGTGGTATTTTGAGAAAGTAAAGAGTCTTCAATAGTGAACTCTGGATTACTTGTTATCTCTGTTTGGGATGAAAAAACTTCGGTCAGCATGCCATCAGGGAGCAATGTGAAGTGTCAGCTACTCTATAGGTAGTGTTTTTTGGATAGCACTAAGTAGTTATGGTGCAAAAGATCAAGAGAAAATAACCTACTGTTAATACAAAGGAGGATGTGGTCTAAGATGTGAAGTGTGATGATGGATTGACAAGCTGTCTTTCCAAGAATTGTGGGACTTCAGAAGAAAGTGGATCAAAGGTCGCTCATATCAAGTATACACTTGATCATGAAATGACAGGTGTGTTGATTTAGTGACTAACAGAAAGTATTTCTTCTGTAAATGGTGGTATTGACCTCTATTGAACAATAAAAGCTACGTGTCATGGTTATGCTGCTCCCTTGGTACATAGGCTACAATATTTTAATGCTCATTTTCCCCTACCCCTTAAATTCTGAGATTTTTAGGCCATTCATAGGAGGATATTCATGTTTCTGTCTTCTAGCAAAATATAGCAATGATGTAGGTAGAGAGTTGTCACGCAGCCATGCGTTAGCGTTGGGTGTACAAACAATGGTTCTCACTGGACATTCTCTGTATTCCTCACGTTGCTTTTGTACCTCTTCCCCTTGGCCCCCTTGACATTCTTGAGTGTTTTTATTGTTGTTGTTACAGTGGTTACCCCTTGGTGACATTAACTTGACATCTTTTTTTTTTTTTTTTTTTTTTTACTGCTCCTGTCCCTCTTCCCTTCTCCCCTTTGAGACCAAAAATGGGAGGGGGAAAGCCCACTCCCTTCCTGATGGTCTTAAGTATTTGTTCAAGAATTAGCATCCTTGCCTATTGTGGAAAGAAAAACAACTTTCTTGTAAGAAGATGGTTAACATCTGGAATTAACCTGCAATTTATATTTTGGGAAATAGGTGGGCTGTAGTGTAAGTTAGTACTCGTTTTTAGCTGTTCACTTCATGGGTAAGTCTTCATGTCCACTTGCAGGATTATGTATGGGGAATGGTTAGTAATGTTGGAAAGGTGTACCACAAAATTTTGCCTCTGTGAGAAGGGAGAGTGGAAAAGACAAGTCCAGGACTTGTGAAGATATGCGCATACACACGCTTTTAAAAAATCGATTTCACTTCCTAAAGATTAATTTCTCTCAATTTCAATAGAATATTGCAGAGATTCTGGAACTAGAGTAGCACAGTTTTGAAGACACATCTTGTCAAACTTGTCACAGTTATCTAAAACCACATAAGCAGTTTGGAGCGATGCACTTCTCCCAAATTTCTGCATCTCCCCTGCCATGCAAAAACACTTCAGGTGTTTCTCACTACCCAGTTACTCTCCAGCTATCTTAGGTGTTTTATTCTTTGGTACCATGTCTGAAAGATAGCTTTGGAACAACAACAACAACAAAATTCTTATGGTTTTTTCTTGGTATCTAATGTAAATGAGTGAGAATGCAGATGCCCTGTAATATCTTTGATTTATCAGATTTTTTTAAAATAAGGTTATCTGTAATATGAAAATTGAGTGGACTTTTTTTCTCTAATGATGTGTCAAGCAGCTGCTCTTTATATTACTTGACAAAAGTTAAGATCATTTCTGTGGTAAAAGTACATTAATCTTAGAGGCAACAAATAATGTAATTTTATGAGCTCAAAGCTGCAAAGACACTTTGTAACAGCACTTGGACTGCTGTTGTGCCAACAATTCAGTCCTTCAGAATTTGCAGAGCTGTATCTTCAGCTGCTAAATTCTTGTGTATTACTTCAAGTCATAATTCCTGCCTGTGCTAAAAAAACCCACAAAAACCAAACCCTGAAAAAAGCCCTCACATCAACAGATTGATAGCAGGTGCTGTTAATACAACTGACGACCTCACCTGCTGTGGCCTCTGTGTGTAAGTAGGTATAGATCAGTGTAAGTCATACCTTTGACTTTGTTTCTATGAAGCTAAGGAATATTGACTTCAGTGTTATGCAAAGATATAAACTCAGCAGTCTCATATGACCAGTTGTGGGTCAGCAGCTATATGGCAATAGTCTAAAAGTGCTCTTCTGTTGCTCAGTATATGGTTATCTCTATGGCAGTAGCAGCTACTGTCTCTACTCTTGGGGGTGAAAGTAACAAAAATTATTCTGAAGAGCTTACAGTCCTCCTTTCTTCTTTTAAATCTTGCCTTTTTTTTTTTTTTAAGGAACATGAAAGGCTTAATATGCTTCTTTTGAATACCTTTATCTTCTCTGGTCTATATGACTTAATTAGCTAAAGTAGAAGTGGGCAGAGGAGATAATTTAACCCCTATTACTCAGTGGGATCAGTGTCTCCTGTCATCCTCTGCCATGCCATCAAGCATAAAAGTGCATAAGACTCTCTGCTCTTCCTTCCCCACCTTTATTTGAGGCACAGCTCATTAGTGCAATTAAGAGCATTTGCTATTGTGATTCAGAGAACCTTGTTTTTTCCTCTGAAAAATCAGGAGCCACCATAGCGCCTGGGCCCCAACTCCTACTCTGTCCAATTTTTCATTGCATGAAATTGAGCCTGTCTTCACAGCACACTCCGCAGCCTCTGTGGAGCGCGGACTCTGAGTTTAAGCTGAGGTGCTTGATCTAAAAACAAGTGAGTTTAGGGTGCAACACATGGGAGATGCAGGTCCTCATAGTGGCATCTATGGAGCTGAAGAGGGTATGAGGAGTGCATTCCAAGTCAGGGCTCAGAAACATTTTACATGTCTAGGGCAAAGAAGTCGTAACTGTCTAGTGTCAGTCTTCAGCTGTTGAAGCTTTTGCGAGAGCACTGCCTGTCTTTGGAGACTTTTCTCAGTTGGAGTTTTTAAGTCACATGTCATTCTCTATTCTGGACTCCATTTAGAGAACAGTCTTGATAAATTATGTTGGTGCTTGGAGACTTAGAGAAATTTGATTTCCCTTGCTTTCTTCTGGAGTTCCCACATAATACCCTTAAACTCAATTTGAATTTCTCCTAAAATTGTACAGGTCTGTGGGAGAGGTACAGTCTTGTATTATTTCTAAGGTTCTGCTGAAATCAGTGCATTATGTTATAGACTGAGAAATGCTTTCATCTTCAAATTACAAAATGCAAATTCTAGACCATCTGTCTAGATGTCCTCCCTCCTCCCCTCCCCCAATCTGCTGAACAGCCTACATCATATGTAGAGTGCTGCTTTCATAGAACAGTTTGGGTTGGAAGGGACCTCAAAGCCCATCTAGTTCCAACCCCCCTGCTGCGGGCAGGGACACCCTCCACTAGAGCAGGTCGCCCAAAGCCCCATCCAACCTGGCCTTGAACACTTCCAGGGATGGGGCATCCACAGCCTCTCTGGGCAACCTGTTCCAGCGCCTCACCACTCTGATAGTGAAGAATTTCTTTCTAACATCTAATCTAAATCTTCCCTCCTTCAGCTTAAACCCCTTACCCCTTGTCCTATCAGTACACGTCCTTGTAAACAGTCCCTCCAGCTTTCAAAGTTATCTTTCTTCAAGTTATCTTGCTGTATTCCAGTTTGTCAGAGTGTTTCCTGTATTGTGAAAGAGAGGAGTCAAGAGCTGGTGTTCTCCAATTCTTATCCTTTCCAGTTAAAACTTTTTCTTTTTTTTTTTTTAAACTTGTTGGTTTTCTGCTTGATCTATACTTTGTCTACAGGCTGGAAAACAATCAGGCGTGGGAAAACTGCAGAAAGTCTGCTGGCTGGATTTAGGCCAGCTAGTGAGTGGGAGGCAGTAGCACTTTGGTTCATTTGGAGTTTTGTAGATTAAAATCTCAGAAGAACTTTAGCATAAATGTGGGTTGCTTGATGATGGTAGCAGTGTAGGCAATAGTAAGCAGCATGGCTATATTCCACTATAAGGGTTCTCCCATCTTCTGATCCTCTCAATTTCCTGTAGTAAATACAAACATCTCTATCTTACTCAGCTAGTTCTGAGTTATGGGGCTTTGCTTCCTTAAAACAAATCTATGAAAAACTAATCACAAGTTTGATGACATCATGTGTTGTACACGCACATGTTTTCATAACAATTGCCTGTATTCAGTCTCAGTTTAAAGAGGAACAATTTTGTAATGCCTTTCTTCTCTTCTTATGCCCTTCCCTAAGAAGCCCATAAAGTCCAAAACAAGGTCAGCGCTTTTATTCCACCATTCCACACTTTCATTATTGCAGCTCTCAACGTTGAGAAAAGTTTGGTCTGATGGGTAGGCAGATGTTTCTCACAGTAGTTATTCAGGCCAACAAAGTGGGAGCTCCAGGGCATGTGTTTGGATACAGCTTGTGGGATTTCTTCTTTTTCCTTCATTTCTAGTTGCAGACTCAAGTGAGTGCTATCATCTGTCTTAATTAAGTAACTAGATTGTTACTGTATTACTAAAATTCAGAGTTCTGTTGCAAGTTACCTTTTTGTGGGGAGAGGAGTGTTCAAAAGGCCAACAAGTCCCTACTGCCCCAAACTTTGGAATAAAAAGTCGGAGGCCTCTAAATGTCCTGTATGAGTGTAAATTTTCCAAAGTACCTGCATTTACAATGTAGTTATTTACCTTTTATTTGATCAATACAACTTCTGCTATTTGTCTTCAAATTCAACAAATAGATTTTACTTTATTATCTTATTGTATTGAGAACAAAAACACTTATTCATGGCGGGGGGAAATATTGGGGAAAGTTTTGAGGACTGCTAAGTTCTTGTAATGTATGTTTGTTTGTAAAACTTGTATGCTTTTGATTCCTTTTGTCTTTATGTTGTTGTCTGATCTAGTGTCCTGTACGGAGCAAATTACGTAGCTTCATCCATTCACTCAAAGATCTGAAGGATTTGTAGTATTTGGAGAACTAAAAAAAAAAAAAAAAAAAAAAAAAAAGAGATCACTTTCCCTTGTAACTTCTGTTTTTGTTCTTTGAGTACCTGACCAGGTACACTGGTGTTTTGCCCATAACATCTATGAGCAGCAAAGGGTGACCTGGCAAAGTAAGTATGTTTCTGTATCTTACGGATGTCTCATTGCTGGGTGAAAGAGAAAGATCTTAATTGGGGACAGTGATGAAGGAAGAATCACAACTGTGAGCCCAGGCGTCATCTGTGATACTTGGTCTGCTGTTAGTCAATCTGCACAAGTGTAACTCTAAACCAGCCACAATATGTGCCCTCAGTTCTTCACCGATTGCTGGAGGAGGGTGGTTGGAAATTAATGCTGTGGTAGTAGAAAACCAGGCTTTATGGGATGCCAGTAGCAAGGGGATGTGTTACCAGGGTGGTAGGAAGCATTGGGACAGAAAGGTAAAGGACACTGATGTATGAGGAGCAGCTGAGGGAGCTGGAGTTGTTTAGCCTGGAGAAAAGGAGGCTGAGTGGAGACCTTATCACTCTCTACAACTTCCTGAGAGGATGTTGTAGCCAGGTGGGTATCGGTCTCTTCTTCCAAGTAACAAGTGATAGGACAAGAGGAAATGGCCTCAAGTTGTGCCAGGGGAGGTTTAGATTAGATATTAGGAGAAATTTCTTCACCCAAAGGGTTGTCAGTCATTGGAACAGGCTGCCTGGAGAAGTGGTTGAGTCACCATCCCTGGAGGTATTTAAAAGATGTGTAGATGTGGCGCTTAGGGATGTGGTTTACTGGTGGACTTGGCAGCACTAAGTTTACAGTTGGACTTGATGATAATAAAGATCTCTTCCTACTGAAGTGATTCTAAGATTCAATGAAATACTGGGCTATGTTAGTTCCGTTCCTTGCAGGATTTATTTGCCCAGACATTGAATCACTTTTATGATTCCATCTTGCTGTCTTCAGTTTTTCAAATGTTCTTATGACACAAACTCATGAACTCAATTGCCATGCACATAGTATTCAGCATTAGTTTCATTAATGTTTTATGTTCTTTCTTACTTGTTAGTCACCTCTTAACCCATCACAGGATTTTGTAAATGCTTCCCCTACTCTTTGCCATATGTAGTGCTGCCATTGAGGCGTACATTGGACAGGTAGCTATCTTCTATTTGAGAGAGCAAGTTTGAGCTTTTAATTTGGCTTAAAATTGCGTAATCTGATCAGTATGGCCTGAGCAAAATTGCAGCTTTAAGGGAGTGCATATGATGAGAGTACTTTCTTGGTGTATAAAGATTTAACAGCTGTTAAATGAAATTACTTTGTGTCTATTAACACCAGCATGCAGAAATGTCAATTTTCATGTTTAATGTGTGCTGTTAGCAACTTGGAAGACTTTTGCAAGATGACATTAATCTCGGCTGAGGCTTAGTGCTGTTTGTAGGCCAGCAAGGCATTTGAAGTTTGCACAGGCAAGCTGCATAAATAATTTTTCCCTCTCAGTAATTTGTTATCATTTTTCTCTGGGAGCTGCTGACGTGTTTTAACTGCTGAAGTCTACAGTCAGGCTACTTATGAGCAGGTGACCGTCAGTGGTAAATCAAACTAATCCGTTTTACTTTTTATTAGATCAAACTGAATGTGCTCACAAAGGGTCAGAAAACCATCTTGTCTGTGGGAGCAGCATAGCTCTTAAATCCGTCAGTGGGAAGGGGAAGATCGTATCTGCCATGTTCTTGCTCTGAGTATCTTGCTGGATAAGTAAACTTATGCTGAACACATTGAGTTCAGTTGTACTCATGGTTTAGGTTTGTTGGCTAGTAAGAATAGCTTACAGCATGTGCTGTTTTCTCAGCAGATTTTTCTGGATATGTTGTTATCTTTACAACTTTATTGCATTTTTGAGTCCTTTTTTACAAGTTTCTCTAAGCAAGTTAGTGGATCTGCTTTTGCTCCAGAATACTTGCATCCTATCGGTAGTGTATTTAAAAAATCATAATCCAAAGCTGATTTCTGGACTGCAAACTTCCTGCTTGTTTTCATTACTTTATGAAATCAAATTTGCTCAATGCTTTAAAAACAAAACTTGAAAAAATACCCACCACTCTCTGGGCTTATTTTGAGATGGCAAAAGTAGTGGGAAAGATGCTCCTTGGAAGGGAGTTTTCTTCATGGATAAGATACAGTGGTCTCTCCCTCCCTCCCCTTTTTTTCCCTCAAAGAGAAAATTCAGTCCTGAAAAAATGATAGTGTGAACTAGTTTGACTAAGAACCATGTTTCTAGTAACCTTTAAAATCTCTTGTTAATCAGGTTTATCTTGGAAACACTGAAGAATGTTTAATTCTAAACTTAATAATTGCAGATGATGCAAGCATGTGTCTGTTTTCCCAGTGCCATAATAATACATCCTTAGTTTCCTAAAGGCATCTGTTCTGCTGTTGTTGGTTTCTATTTGAGTGGAAAGTGTTCTCCAAATTATTAAGTAACGCATGTATTGAATTCTGAATTGCAATGCACAGTGTTCTGGAGAGGAAAATACTGCAGAAGGATAAGTGGGCAGTCTTCTGCATCATGGAGTTTTGATGTTATAAAGGGAATGTTTCATACGAGGAGTGAAAATTTCTGGGTTTTGTAACTAATTCCACCTTGTAGAGACAGTGGAATCCATAGCAATTAAAATATCAGTGGGTCTCTGAAAGAGCCATTTTCCAGTAAGTAGGAAAATCAAAACAAATGAGAAATATTGCTAAGAATTAAACAGGTTTTTAACTTCAATTTTATTACTCTATCTAGCACATTACTCCATTTTAACAAGTTGTTAATCTGAACTGTTCAAAATACTGATTTAGGTACTTAAAACCAGTCAAGTTGGACCTACAAACTGATATACTTGTTAAATTGGTCCAGATCAATGTGGTGTAAAGTTCATACAATATGAATGTTTTGCCCATTTGTATGTGAAATAAATTACTAATTCACATCCCAGATGATAGAAGGGAACTTTACCTGCCTTGCAATAATTGTCACCCTGATAACTGAGAAATTTTTGGGAGTTTTGTATCTTGTCTGGGAACTTCCTCATCTTGAGGAACTGATGCTTATGGAAGGATACCGAAGTATCTATATGTGTGCTATCTATAAACTACTTTGTGAAGTGGGTAATTGTCACAGCTATCTTTTCAATATTACGTGTGAAACTTTAAAACAAATGGCTAATGAGGTGACTCATATTCCTACTGGCAGTTTTTACAAAGAACTTCCGTTATAAACTTGTTGCAGCTTTTTCTTGTAGTGATGTTGCTGAACAGAATGGTTGGGAATCATTCAAAGTTGTATTGGTAACCAAAGGAAGTTTTTTTTAAAAAAACCCCAAACATCAAGCTCCATTAAAAAAAAAAAATCCTGACCCAAACCCAAATTTTAAAAAAAAACACTGCCCTATCATTCTTGCTGTTCTTCACATCAAATAATACCAACAAAAAACCCACAGTGATGGAAGCAAATGTAGAATCTTTCTGGCTGGATTTCACCCAGTACTTTGTTGGGGTTACAACATTTGATAGCAGCTTGCTGACCGGAGTAGGTGATGGGAGCAGTTTATTGACTCAAAGTCAAATGCCTAATGATGACTTTGTTCCTGTGCGTGTTTGTGAAACAAAAGAATTTTCAAGATTGTGTTACTACCACTATATGTGAACCCCAGGTTCTCGGTTTGCTCAGGTTTTTACAGATCTGTAATTTTTTCATATGTTTATCTTGGTTTCTATAAATCACTTGAGCACTAATTTTATTCAGACGGATACACTATTGCAGTTTATGCATAGTGGTTTTTTTCACACCCCTTCTCCCCTCTTTAGACATAATTTTCTCAGAATAACATCTGGCCGTCACACTACAGTGGGACTAGATCATCCAGTCTACTGCTATTACAAAGAAAAATGGGTCTTGACATATTCGTGTCAATTTGGCAAGATGCCTGAATCATTATGCTCAATGAAATATGTGATGTTTCAAGTGGTAATGTAACCTGCAGGAATGCTTGCAGTAGGAGCTTAAGGCATTGCAAAGAAAACGTCACCTTTACTTGCCTGGGAAGTTCAGATACTGACACAAGTCACCTGATCAATCCCCAGCACAAAATTGCGATTTAGTCCATCAAGGTATGTAATTTTACTCAAAAGTTCTCATACTCTAGAATTTGCTGGTGGTGATCCTGGGAAAATTTTAAGTGCTTTTTGAGTATAAAAGGAAAAAAAAAAACTGAGGAAATATCTATGAAGCTTCCTTTCATACAGTAACAAGCAAACAAGCCAACGATCAGCCCAAACTCCAAAGTGGAGTGTATAATCTTTGAGTAAGTCATAATTACTGTTCTTTGGCTCCCTAGCAAATTTGTTTTGAACCTTCATGGGTTCATAGTATGGAATTGTTAGAAAACAGCAAACTGTGAGATATTGTGTTCTAGTAACTAGAAAATATGTGGAAGCATAAAGAAATTAAAATATTCCTTAAATATGATACTTAACAAATTCATTTTTCTATGTGACTTCCATTAATAAGGAAAAATTCTGGAGCCTCTGTAGGCTGTAAATAGAGTTCTTCCAAGTTGCCTTAAAAAATTGCCTTAAATTGCATCAGCCATAACCTTGCCTCACCAGCTTTCAGGTGGGTTCAATAATGCTTAAAATAGAATGCCTTTTGAGATTTAGAAAGCCTTATATTTACATCAAACTGTTCAAAAACAATTGCAGCAGATGGTTTTTGGTTTTA
The DNA here is from genome assembly GCF_011004875.1 of Balearica regulorum gibbericeps. Lineage (NCBI taxonomy): Eukaryota > Metazoa > Chordata > Aves > Gruiformes > Gruidae > Balearica > Balearica regulorum. The sequence goes on from NC_046184.1 coordinate 86,720,512, forward strand.
TGTTTTATTTTCAGTTTCTGCTCTACCTCTCCTTTTATAGAATTGGTCACTTATTTTTAGCAATTTGACCCTACCGTTTTCAGTTCAGTGCTCAGCAGTTGAAATAAAAACAGGGCTGTGAAGGTGGCAAGTGCTCTGCAATGGCTGTGTAGTCCAACACAGATAAAGCAGCATTGCCATCTATTCTACTGTGTGGAGCTGGGAATGCTGGGAGGGGAGGGAAGGATAGGAGGAGTCGGGTGGAAGAGTAACCCAGAATTTTTTCTTATGTTTCTTTATGCTGTGTTGTTTTTCACATCACAGATACACTTTGTCCCAACCCTTCTCCTACAAGGGCTAGGTGTGGTCCCAAAACACATTGTGGTGACAGGTGGATCATACTGCCTCCTCTTCTTTTAAACCATTAAGAATGACTGACGTTTAACCTCTGAGAAGCAAGAGTAAATAAAAGCCTCCATAAAACTTAAGAAATCCTCAAGGAGGGAAGCTACATTAGTCTTTGACAGCTATCTTAAATACCATGTTTTGGTCTTTTTCTCCCATCCCTCTTTCTGGAATTCAAGATGGTAATGACTGAAGGTGACATAATGTTTATAGGGGAGGGAATTAAGCTTCCATTTCCTAGTCAGAGTGCTTGATTTTGCAGCACTTCCAACTTTAGCGTTGGAAAGATCTTCCAACTGTAACGCTAGCTTCCATGCATGACAATGGCTGCAAGGGTATGACCTTTTCCCACAGCGCTGATCTTCAGAAATAGAGTCTTTCTCTATAAAATTGCCGTGGATAGGGGTTTGGCATAGAGTACACAGAGGTTCTTCAAGCAGGAGATACGCAGCAGTTATTTGCTAGCTCGTGCAGAGAGCCTAGCCAGTTAGGTTGTTTACTGAGGATTAATATCCCTACCAGGTCAATGAGTCCCTGCTGGCCTGGAAGGTGTAAGGTAGGAAAATATCAGCCTCCTTTGATTCTTGGAGTATGTTGATCTTGCTGAGTCATTGTATTCCAATTCCACCTTTTTTCTCAGATTTTATGGCTTTTTGAGTCAATGTTTTTCTCTTAAGTTAATGTCTCAACAATTTCACTGTTTTTCTTACCTTTTGTGGCTTCAAGATGTGAGATTACCCTCTCATAACATAACGTTTTGTTTTTGGTAAAGCTGAGCCCAAGCTCATACTGGGCTGTGGGTCATAAAGAGTTGAATCTCTTGGTTTGGTGATTTTGGGACTGCACGCTTGTTTATTCTGGACCAGGATGTTTGAAACTATTGGGTCTGAACTTCTCAAAATAAACATGATTTTGTTGCCTACAGCCAGCGAAGGAAAGGGTTGTGCGTTGTTTTCTAGTTCCAGAATTTCCATAGTCAAATCAACCTTGTTGTTTTGAGTCATCTCTTTCTTAATTGTGTACTGTTATATTATGAATAGTATATTTGTTAGCAAAATGACCTCTTTTTCATGAAAGAGGTAAGGAAGTTACCATAATCATTTGAGGTAATGAACCAGATTTTAATTTAATCTTAGAGGAATCAAACATAGGACCACAACTGTCAATGAGTGGCATTTTGTTCCTGGGAATTTAGAAAGTTGGCTATGGCGGTGGTGAAGGGAGAAATTTGACTTTACAGGCTACATGTATGTGTGATTGTGTTAAGCTTATTAACAGAGGAAGATAACACAGTGTGTACTATATACTGTTCATAAAGCTGTCTGAAAAATCTGAGATTCTGTTGATGAAGGCAACTCAAAGATCAAATTGAGACACTTTGTCCCCAGCTCTTCTGTTGTTATAGATGCATATTCTGGACTACAGTACTTCTGTGTATTTTCTGTCTTGGTCATGTCGAGAGTAGTTTGTCTCCAGCTCATCTGTTGTATACATCTAAAGCCTGTATATGTAGTCTGTAAAGCATTTTAATATTAAAGTAGTTCAGGGATACTGCAAATTGCACTGATGGCTGTTAATGTTTCATGGCTTTAGTTTAATCTGTTAATGTTACAGGTTTATGAAAAAACATGCATGATAGTTCTAGATGTATACTAGGTGTACTACTATACTAGTTATAGATGTATACACTACTGAAACATTGCTCATTTGCTGTATTTTTTTCACTACTTGTATCCTGACAATGTTTTTATTGCAGATGTATATGAGTGATCTGCTTAGCAGTTCCTGAAGAATACCAGGTCATCTTTAGCTGACTTAATTGTAATATGTAAGAATAGACTACACATCGCAACTTCCTCTTTTGTAATTTTTTTTTACATTCTGTTGCATTTACCATTGTGATGCTAACATCATTACCTTGTTTATGGGTCAGTCATTTCTTAGACTGTGCTGGATTTACTAACCTAGTTGGCTGTCAACAATATTGTTTACTCAGTTGGGAAGACATTGCAATTGGGAAGGTGTCTTTTTCAGAGTGAATCTTATCACTCATTTTCTCTGCAGTTTGCTCATGTGTGAGGAAACTCCATTGCATAATTTATGGTAAAGATACCTACATCCTTGAAGCTGTCTGGACACTGTCCTTGGCAACTGGTTTTAGGTGGCCCTGCATCTAGCAGGGAGGTTGGACCAGATGACCTCCAGAGGTCCCTTTCAACTTCAACCTTTCTGTGATTCTGTGATGGGGACTGTATTCTCTCCTGACATGCAAAAAAACTCTGCTTCCATATTCATAAATGTACTGAGTAGCGTGAGCCTTACATTGTTCCTTTTCGGGGGGGGGGGGGGGCGTTACTGGTCTGGTGTTGCTTTTCTGGCCTTTTTTTAAAAGGAAAAAAAAAAACCCAAAACCCAAATGCCCAGTTATCTGTCTCTTGAATCAAAATTGTGTAGTTTATTAGCAGGGTGGATTATTTTAATGTGGAAACTTACTAAAAGCACATCTGGAAGGCTAAACAATTTGTCACACAGTTGTCTCATCCTCTGCTTTATTGACAAGATTAAAGAACTTTGAGAGTAATGAGATACAGTTTTGCTCTGTGGAACAGTGCAGATTAGACTGTACGTTGTGATTTCCAGGTATTTTGTTGCTCTATCTTTAGTTACTGTTTTGGCTGATTTGCCAAGTAGAGAGGTGTAAAGCTTTGGTGTTCTTTCCTTCTAAGCAGTTCCAGCACTGCTGTATGGGAGAAGAACTTTTGTAGAGTATTTCTATTTTAATTAATCCAATGTTACTGTTGAAAGTATATCCACACTACAGTCTGTGTCCTCTTATATGAAATCCTTTTGAATCACAGTATAAGTACTTTATATATTTGGGATTTTTCCCCCTGAAATAAGTAAGGACTGTGTTTAACAACAAAATATTGCCTGCAGCTCCTGTCCTGTCTGGGTTTTTCTCACGATGTATCACAAAATACCTTCTGAAAGCTATTGATATTCTGAGACTGAGTTCACATAATATTTTTTCTGTTGTTGCCCAATAATTCTTCCAGTTTCTGTGAAGCAGGACTACATTTTAAACTGCTACCACATAGAGGGAAGGGAGTGCTGGTGACTGGTGTGATCCTGCCAGTCCTGCAGTGCAAGGAGCTGATCTGTGTCTTTTAGACAAATCAAATGCTGCTCGTGTGGTACAGCAAGGTTAATTGACTAGCACTGATGCTGGATTAGCCATGAAGGTTTGTGCATAACTGTTTCTTGGTGGTAAGAGGAGCAAGTCAAAAGAAATTGCTATAGACCTGTGTTTGGACTAAGCTGCACACCCCTAGTAGTATTGTTCACCTGTAATGAAGAGCTTATACCAAGTCTCATATGGTAGATCCCAGAGTTTTCCCCTCCTCTTCCTCTTCAAGCTCTTTGCCATACAACATTTTAGTGCATGGCTTGTGGTGCCTTGCATGTTGGCTGCTATTCTTATTTTAAATGCATTGATATAATATATAGGTATCAATTTGCCATATAGCTATATGGTAACAGTTATAGGTGGAGAAGGAAGATAAATCTGAGCAGTACATGTGAACTTCCAATAGAATATTTAAAGCACTGTTGCTTCTGGGATGTGCAAAGCAACTCTGTCTGGGTGAGTAAAATAGCATTATGGAAATGTGGTAGCTTGTGTTGACAGAACATCTGTGTAAGGATAGTTACTTCCTTAGAGCTCTGTAGGACCTGCCAGAGGGTTTCCTGTGCAGAGAAGTCTAGTACCATCTGCTTACCTGAAAGTTTGCCATCTCTGAGTCTACATTATACACTATTTGCTACTTTCACTTTGCAATAGCCTTTCTGTATGTGTATTTTTGCAGTTATTTTATATTTGAACAATTGAGAATTTTTAGGCTAAGACTATACTAATATCACGGCTGTTGCTTTAAATTGCTAACTTTCTCCAGCTGTTTTTGTTCAGTTGGTGAGAATCTTGCACTTTACTGCTGGAGATCAGGCTGCTGAGAAGACTTAATGGTGTAAAAGGAGGGAGCTACCATGCTCACTGTGGTACCCCTTTGGAACACAGACATCAGGAAGAGGACTTTGCTTCAGTTAATTATATTATCATTTTTCCAGTATGGGGGTGGGAAAAGAGAAAGTACCACGTGATTAGGAACCTAGAGGGGGAAATTGAGCCAGAGCTAACAGAGGACCGTGGTGGTGGTGGTGGTGAGAAGCAGCAATTAATTTCTTTCTTTGGAAGCCGGAGATGGGAACTGCACATGGAGCAAAATAAAAGGGGGTGGGATGACTCTGAAATAGTGCCATTTGCTTTCCTCCCCTTTTTCCCCTAAGTAGAAAAAAGATTAATGTTGTCCGGGGCATAAGAGGTGAGCATTGGCTGAGTGAGATATCAAAGACTAATCAGAGTGGCCTTGCTTCAAATGTCTCCTCTTTCCAAGTTGATGTTTAGTTAAGGCATAAATAAAATTTAGGATGGTAGGGAGTGACTGTTACCTGATAGGGGAAGTAGTATCATTGGGATAAACTAGAGGAAAGGAAACGGTATGGCTGAGTGAGGGACTAGAGGTGATGGTAGTGGAGGGAATGACTGTGGTTAATGGCCGTGTGAGTTTGCATGCAGAAAACATGCTCCTTATAGCTTGGGCTTTAATTTAACATCCCTGAACATGCAGGTCTATAACACTTAAAGCTCATGTCCTGTTCTGCTGTGTCCCCAGCCATTTAATCTTGCCTATATCCTTGCCTCAACAGCAGTGTTTGGGCAGGCAGCCAGTTGGGAGACCTGATTTGGCCTGAAATGATCAGTGATTTTTCAGCTGGCTCAGCTCATCACTGGCTGACTGGCTTGCTGCCTGGTCTCCTGAGTACTGACATAAGGAGTAAGGGAGCTTGCTTTTGTAGGGCAGCTAAAGCCCTGAAACTTAAAGAATGATTTGCATAGAGATGGTGACCAGCACAAGGAATATAATTATAATATCCTTCATTACATAAGCCAGTATTCCAACTGTTATTGTTGATCATATTATTAATGCTGCAGTCATACACAACCAGTCTTTAACCTAATAAATCAGTAGCATGTGTGGACATACAAGCATCCTTCACATGCTAGCAGACTTGTTTCTACAGAGCCACTAATTTTCTAGCCATCAATGACTCACTGCAGCAACACCAGGGAAGCTGTGTTCCTGTGCACTATCTGGCTGGTCATCAGGAGAGGGGACCCATGTTGATGGCAGGCAACTCTTACTCCTCCAGCGGTATTTTCTTAGCAGTCCACACAAGTGGACTTCTCTACCTTGGGCATACAGTGAAGGCAGCGTCATCTCCTCCTCTAACTGGAAGTTGGGTCTGCAGATGGATCCCCTCTGAGTCTGTCAGAAGAACTTCTCAAAGCTTAACCTGCCACGGCTTGTGCTTGCATTGGTGATCTCTGCTCTAGGTGTTGTGTGGGTTGTCTGGTCAGTTCATTTATCTCACCATGATTTTATCCAATAGTCCTCAGTTTCCAGCAGATCCTTGCCTTATTGCTGTTGGCTTTGACTGTTTACCTCAGAGATCTACAGTTAGTTTCACTTCTTCTTGTACCAGTCCCCTTAAAGCTACAATTTACACATTTGTCTCTGGCAGGGTCTGTTAGGGAAGGCTGTGTGGACTCATCCATAGAGGGAAGATTGCTCCTGCTTCTTCACTCGTTAGCTTTGGCTGTTATCTGACCCCACCATCAGCTAATTCAGGGAGCTAACTCCATGCAAAAAACCTCGGAACAAACAAATGCCTAGGAGAGAACTACCAAGCCCCCAGATAGTCTGTGTTAAGACCCTCAATCAGTTCACCAGCCACTGACAAGTGCCAGAGCTGGTGCAAGGTTGAGTTGAACCTTTCAACTTGGCAGTAGCTAGGTATTAATCAGCTTAAATATAATGCGAAACTGTAGCAGGAGTCTCTTTTTCTGCTGCAAGCTGATATGTGTGAAACCCTGTCAAGGTATTTTTCTCTTCCTCTGTTGTTGACCTACATAGTAACTGATAGCAGGAGGTTGTCATCGTCTATTAGCTCGAATGGCAGAGTCTCATATGGATGCAAAGCTCCAGCCTTACCATTTTGAATCACTAGGATGTTAAAATGATTGTCATAATTTTTAGTGATTGCTGCTTAGTTTCCTTAAAAAACACCCCGTAACCCCAAACATTTCTATACAGCAAATGTATTTTGGCATACTACTTTTCTTGTGTCCCAAGCTCTTAAGGTTACTTACTTGACACTTTCAAAAGTCAACCAAATATTACTGTTCACAGTTGGTGTTTAACTTTTTTCTGATTGTTTGAAACTAAGTAAAACTTTCAAGCCCTCTTCTTAACAAAATAAAATCAAGTTAATAACATAAAAGTGGGTTAATAGAGGTGTTTACTTGTTAACTGTGTTGCTTGAAAAGTTTACTTTGGTCTGGTTTATGGTTTGCTTGGTATTTTTTTCCAAAACAGGAGTAGACCAGGAGTTACCTTCTTTCTACTGTTGTTATTCCTGGACTCACATGTTTAGTGTGGGGTTTTTGGAGGGGTTTTTTTTGGGACGCAAATTCTTTTCAAGTGTGTCCCCTCTTTCATTTTAGAACAAGCTTATAATGTCTATGTGGAATGTCACAGAAGCGTCATCTGTCCTGCCACATGTGGAGAGTGAGACTATCCTGGTATATTAAGTATTTAATATGTTTATATTTAGCACTTCTCATTGCAAGGAATTAATGCAGCTTTCTCTGTGACATTCTTACATAGTGATTTCAGCAAGCCTTTGATACCTAGTGGAGGAGTGTGTACAAGCTATATCCTGTGAAGATAAAATCCTGTTTCTCTTTTGCTTATAAGTTCTCTCATACATTTATTGTTGTTCCTGTATCTCAGGTGAAATGTTAGGAAACTCTTCACAGCTTTAGTTGAACTAGTATCACGTGTTCTGCTATTGAGCTAAACTACTTGAACAAGAGCATGCTATAATCAATATATGTGCTAAGAAATTCCTTTTCTTTATTATGTGGGTATGCAGAAGGAAAAGAAATTTCTCAGCTGGCTAAGGCTCCTACTTTCAACTTGTTCAATTTCTGGAGGCTATTTGTGTCCTTTCAATCACTCCTGAAGATTTTGTACATGCCTCCAGGAACTTTTTTTATCCTCTGGGAGTATCATGTGCAAAAGGGGGCACTGGTAATTCTGGGAGCGGAGAGGATCAGGAAGGAGGGAAGAGCAAGGACGCTGTAATGCACATATATGATTGCAGTTCCTTTGTTCCTTCATTCTTGTTTCTGTCCCTGTCTCCTTCCAAAAGTCCTGTACAGACCTAAGGTTATGAACCCAGCATCCTGTCTTGGCACAACTCTCAGGCAATGTAGCTAGTACAGAGGGCAAAGGAGTAGCAAGTCAGTACTGTAGTGCTGAAGATGTAGTGCAAGCTTGAGTATAGCATATACTAGAACAGTTGCTGGTGTTGTACAAAAAGGGACCCATGATTCATTTTCTTCAGGTGAAAAAAAAAAATATTACATTTTTGAAGAACCAAACCTTTTCACTCCAGAGAATGTTAAAATGTTGAGTAGTGTAGGAAGTGCTAGTTCTGCACTTGCACATGCAACTTTAATGTGGCTCTTCATGTGCTCAGAAGGGTAAGAATTAAGGTGTAGCGGAAACCAGTAATCATCTTGGTTTTCAAGTGTTTGAATCTATTTTTTGGATCTATAATTAGCTATCTAAGTCTGGCTAATTTTAGGATTGTGTTTAATATTGGGCAGCTTAAGTAGGACTGTGTTTTTTCCTGGGAAAAAGTTGCTATCAAAGCAGGTTTGTTTTTATCATTGTGGGGGGGGAAAAAAGTGTATATATTTAATTTTATATAGAATAAGGAAAAATAAACAACTTTTGTAAAGATTGTAGTATGATGACCTCTGAGAAAGATAAGCTTTGAGTGGTATGGAAAATACAATAACGCTTCAGACTCTGCAGCAACTTTTGTGATATATGCCAAATCACAAAATGCAGTACTCGTATTTTCCTTCCTGGTTTATGTTGCTGGGTTTGTCTCTTTGTTGGTTCTTTTTTTTTTCGCCTATTGGAAACTTATTTTTTGGCAGTAGTGGTAGAGTGGACATAAAATAATATTTAAGAGCTTCATTCTGTGCAGTGGGGGTGCTCTAGTTCCTTTTATTTCTGCTTGAGCATATGCTTCAGTATCTGATCTGCCACCAACATCAGCAGGACTGCTTTGTCCTACGTGTAAATGTGCTTATTTATAAAGATGCCTCCTTTAATAGGAAGCAGAGATGACACGCTGCTCTTGCGTGAGAACCCAGTTCTATGTAATAGCTTTGTCAGTGTCACAGGACCAGCTATGTATTAAATATTCTGCCTTGATCAAACTGTCTTTTATATCAATAAATAGTAGAGCACACAAAATGTTTATCCATACTGTCTTAGACCTAACTGTGGTAGAGTGTAAGTTAAATACCCTGATATGTTGCTATATACATATCTAAACTTGTATAAAGCAGTGTTTCCAGCTACCTAGAGTGGTTCAGAGTAGAAAATTCTGTTGTTTGACATTGTGAATTGTAGTAGGCTTCTGCAGTTTTGAATTAATATTATACTGCTAGATTTGGTGCTATTTGAATCCCACATCGAAATAAAATCTCCATTTCCAGATGTTTGTTCTTACTATCTTGCTCACTTCTAACTTTTTTTTATCCTACTCAATTCTCTTGTTCAATAATTATTTCCTTTTCTGTTTCTTATTCTTATGGTCTGTATGTATCTTTCACTCCTACTTCTTGTAAGGTTCTTCCATCTTAATTACTTAGCCAAAAAAAAAGAAATCTGTCTCATTGGGGTAGTAATTGGAAAGGAAGATCTGATGCTGCAGTTGGTATGGTGCTGGGAGACAGGAACCTGTTTTTACGCAGAGCAGGTTGCAACACTCTTGTCTTTCAGGTTTACTGATAAAACATGAGGAGATCTGAAATTTCATAAAATTTTAATAAGACTTGGGCTTTTCAGTGTCCTTTTTTAGAAGTAAGAATGATTCCTAAAAAATAAAACATTTTTTTCCCTCTGTATTGGCATTGTAAGTTGTTTGACAATCAGATCTAAGACCTTGTTCTGCAGAGGCTTAATATTCTGCACAGAAGTAATTAGCTACAGCTGTTAAATTAAGTTTCTTTAATCAGCAAAAATTCTGAAATAATGCCTACTTTTCATTATATGTTAGTGCCTTGAGGCAAATCTAATTGTATTCTTTTTTACATCGTATAAGCAGAAAGGATCTAAATGAGATGTGTTTGATAGAGCTGTAGTGATTGAAAACTCTACATTGTTGAACTTCATGTATCTATTTCTTTTCCTAACAAAGTGTTTCAATACCTGAATGACCCTAAGACATTAAAAACTGAATGAGTTTGCTTATATTTAGTTGAAAACTTGTGTAAAGCATTATGTGTAATTTATATTTGCTCCTCACTACTGAAAGCTGCATTCACTGCTGTTGTAGTCTTAAAGTATCGTATTTCTTCCTGAAACAGTTGATCTAATTCTTCTGAAAATCTGTCTCAACTGATACTGTAACTACAAAATGAAGAAATTCCATGTAAGCTTAAAATGCTTATGCAGTCTCTAGTGACCCTTCTTAGCATTGTCAAGTGCCTCACCACAAACATCAATGCAACTACTGGAGTGCTTGTAGAAAACATCTGCCTTTCTTCACTAGTAGAACCTAAGCCGACTATAGCAGCTGTGTCGGTGCTTTCAGGTCCCGAGAAAGCCATTGACTTGAACTTGGCGTCTTCCTCCTTCTCTGAGTTGATGCTTGGGATGTGGCCGCTGTAGGGAGAGGCGAGGAATAAATGTCTTTGCTAATGGTCACAGCACTCGACAGAGTCTCGAGAGAAAAAAAATTCCCGATTTTGTTTGTGTTAACATTCATAATTTAGGAAGCAAATAATTCTCTAAGGATGACCCCTGGCCTGCATGTCCTTTTTTTTCTTCAGAAGTTACAATGTTCCAAATTTGATTGTGGAATCTGTACTGGCTTGTTTTTATCGGGAAGATATGTTTTGTACTTACTGTAAAAGAAAACAAGAGATGTCTTATGCTAATGCACTTTATTAATGAAGTATTTCATTGGATATATTGCCTTATGATGACTTACGAGGATTCTGGCTATGTTCAAAAATCTTATAAAAGGTATCTAGCAATGCTAAGGAATTTTTTGGCTTTTAGTTTTGCAGAGGATTTGTTCTTTATACATAAGAGATGCGCTTTGACTCTACACCCCCTTGTGCAAGTTTTGTGTTTTTTAAATTGTCTTTAAATTTATTCCCCAAGAGCTTTGCCTCATTCCAGAGTTGCTTCCAAGGGCCTTTAAATTACAGGAAAAAGGAAAATAATTGGGTATAGATGGATACAGCAGTAACAACAAGCAGTGTCCTTCAGTGATTGGAGTGGCAATCAGCGAATTGGACATCTAGAAGTGGCCGTGTTTTCTTTCCATTGTGCCTAGAAGAATACCTATAATGCATTACAGCTTTTGCAGAAAAAATACAGAAAGACAACGTGAGGAGTTAGGTGGATTGTCTTCCTAACAGAATTGCTGGATGAGCAGAACAAGATCGTTAAGCTCTGAGGGCTTCTAACTGTATGGGTTAAGAAAGACTGCACTTAAAATACATGGAAAGAAAGCAGAAAAATTTAGGTGTAGTCAAGTTCTAGGAAATGGGAAGAATGCCCAGACGCTGGCAATCTGGGCAACAGAAAAGTTTCCACTGCTGAACAGTGGGAGGAAGAATAAAAGTTAAGTTACAGTTCATTTGACTTGAAGGTGACACCCAGCTATCTACAAAGGAATGTCAGAGACTGAAGTTTTGATTTAGACAAGAGAGCAGATCTGGAACAGGATCTGTGTGCTTCCATCACAGAGATGAGAGTTTTTGAGAGCAGTACTGAAGGCCCAGATTCTTTGTCCAAGGTTTGACTGCAAAAGAGATCAGTTAGGGATATCGCACAAAAGTTTTGTTTGGAGATGTACATGGAATTTGGGGGGGGGGGTATTTAGGATCAAAAGAGAGTGTCTGTGTCAGTGAGTTAGTTCTCTCCTCTCCCTAGCATGGTCTAAAGAAGTTCAGTGATGAAAATGAGGAGGACTGGTGTTCAGAGTGGTGGCTATGCAGTTGTAAAAGACCAGGGAAGCAAGCTAGCAGAGCCTAAGTTGGTATGAATAATAGTAAAGAAAGGCAGGAAATAGGAACATGAAAAAGTCAAGAGGAAGTGTGATAGCAAGAGGAAGATCTTCTGAAACTGGCTGGAGAGGGATAAGAGGGCTTGAATAAGGACCGTCTTGTGTTCCTGGTATTTGAGAACAGTATTCTTGTCAAATGCAAATCTAACTGCTTACTGGAATAAATTCTACTGTCACCTTTGTCTAAAAGACACCACTCAAGCAATCTGCAATTTGGGTTAATTTTCTGGGCAATGAGGGGCGGTAGATAGATATCCAGTGTCCTTGTGTCATGAATGTGTTTTCTGCATATACTAGGAGAACATGATGGGCTTATAGTATGTGTGGATGTTATAAAACTGTGTATACTGCAAGATTGGAAGGAAAAGCAACTTTTGTAGTTAAAATGTGAAATGTCTTTTAGGCACTGACTCTCAAAGAATTTTTTTTTTTTAAATAAAATTAGTGCCTATCTTTTTGTTTCACCATGTCTCTGAAAGCCTCTGGTTGAAGATGAAACTTGACAAAAGGGTAAAAGTTCAGAATTTCCACATAGGGGGTTGTTTCTGGATGACAGACTTACACAAATATTTATGTACTTTAAGAGTTCTTGTCTATCCATCTGCTGAAACTCCAAATGATAATAAACTGATTGTCCTTTTGCTACAGTGACCCTGCTTTTTAGTTGAGAGAACAGTTGCTGATGACCAGTTTTCTTTTCTTGACTCCATTCTAATTTTTATTTCCTTTTTTGATCTCAAATCTTAAGAAGAATTTTTGTGGTTTTTTGCAGTTCAGTTTCTAAAGAGCATGTTGTGTCACAGCAGATAGGAGAGACTTTTAACATAAGTCATTGTCTCGACAAGTGAAGCTTTAGTAGCTGTTAAGTTCAGGAGGCTCGCTACCTTGTGCATAATTACAGCATGTTAAGTTTTAGTGATTTGTTATCAAGCGTTATAATTTGTGGTGTTTTCTGAATGATATTTAGACTGCTTGTGGACACTTTGAGAGTGTAGAGTGTTCCTGCATAAGCAGCTGCAATAGTTACAGTGATTGTTTAAAAAAAACTTGCACCTGTTTCTAGTTTCACATTCTAATTATTAGGTCTATTTATGGTTCTTGCTGGCAAAAATAGTCTAATCACGGATTCTTTTAATCATATTGCTTGTTTTAAAGTAGCTAATGCTGTAGTTTCATGGTACTTGAACCTCTGTCTTGAGACTAGAATAAGCTGTTGGGCTGAGTAGAAGGAAGCAGCAGCTTTCTGTTAGGTAAAGTTTTTGAAGACTTACTCAAAATACTCTATTTTAAGAATTTGCTTATGTTGCCTAGAAGCGGAGCGGGAGGGTATGGTTGGATAGGGAAACTGTTTGACACATTTTGGTATATGTGTTTATGCTGGGATTCTTTCCAATCTTGTATTTTTAGATTGATCCTTTCTGAGGTCTTTTTTTCTTAAACTCCAAGTATTTGAATGTAGTGCTATCTACTGCATTAAACTGTTGCTGACTTTTTTTATGCTGGATGGGGAGCTTGTTGGTGTTTGGGGGGGCTGATGCTCACACATTTCCAATCTTTTCATTCCCTGAACTTTATTCTCATTTTTCACTTAGTTCTTGTTGCTTAAGAACTCAGAAGAAACGTGGTATTGGTATTTAGGGGTGTGATTTTTCTTCCATTAGGGTCATATACTTGAATATATTTGGTAAAATATGTCTTCAGCTGGAATATAGAATGTGACATTTCTTGTAGCTCATGCTGTCCATCATTGGTAATTGCATAGAGAATATCTGTCTGCAGAAGAAGCTCTTGTACTATCTCCTGTAAACTCCCTCAAATACCTGTTGACCTTTCTCTTCATCTTTCTGTTTTCTTATGTTTGTCTCAAAATGTCACTTCCTGGAAGACTTGGAGCTGATCATACAGTTAACATTAGAATTTTTCATCTCTATTGAGTCTCCGTGTCTTTTCTTCAAACACCTAAGTATTCTGCTGAGTGACTGAAGGAAAGTAGACTGTCATTCAAACCTCCTTAATGACTCTAATTGGATTATAGTGCTGTAGAAATCAACAGCTTTTGTATGTTTATATAGTGGTTCCTGCAGTGTAAACAGACGTGAGTTCAAAAGTTGTTTTCGAATTTATGGCTGTTTTGTGCAGTTTGAGTCTAGAAGTAGATAAAGTTGGTAGAGTGATGGAGCTTTTATTATTGCTGTTGTATGCAGCACCTGAGACTGAGAATTTAAAGCAAAGTTAAAGGCAAAAACTTCATGGCATTTGATCTTGATGGTGCAAAATCATGGCAGTGCACAAAGCACATCATCAGTGACTCGTTTTAATGAGTCAGGCTCACTATAACTACTCAAACATTGTTCATCTTTTTCGCACAGGGCGATTGTATTTGGAGATGCACGTGTTAACCATGGGTTTTACCAAAAATATTTCTATTTGAATAAAACACGCTTATTATAAAGTATCCTCTGCAAATTAAGTTAATGTGGATATACCTTGAACATCTTTTTAGTAAGGTCTGAGACATGTTGTTACCCTGTTTTTCTAAAAATTCAGATTTTTCAGTAATGGTTGATCCTTTGTAAAAATAATTTAAATGTCTGCTAACAAAATGTTAGTAGATCTAGTCAGAAGGTAAAGGCTGTCACTTGCCTCCAGAAACTGAGTTTTGAAAATGAGAAACATACCTCCAAAATACGTTATTCCCCAATTGAAGTATTTTGATTCTTGTACATTCAATAACGCTTCCTATTTCTCATTCTCTGTAAGCCATCTCTTTGGCTCCTGTACAGCGTGCTGTCTCTTGGTAAGAACATGACTGTGGGGATTTATGTCTCGTTCTGGTGACCTCATTCTCATTCTTTCTAGCTGCATCTTACGTAGAGCCCTCTGCTAGCTTTGGAAAAGCTTTCCAGACTACTGACCTATGGTTTCAAATCTTTCAGTGGATAGACATTTTCAGCTGCTTTTGTTACTGAATCAAGCACATTGCTGCCACAATAGAATATGAGTAACTTTTACAGGAATACAAGAAATTTATTTTCCCCCGTGAGTGAGTCAGAAGTAAAAGTTATCCTAAATGGTATTACTTGTATTTTTTCTCTTTAGACTGATCTTTTGCCACTTCGAAAGTTTTTGCCACCTTTGCTCTACAGCTGAGGGAGAGATGGACTGTTACTGTTAAATAGTATTAATGATCTTAGATTTGATACTCAAAGTGAAGAGCTCAGTCCTTTTTTTTTTTATTGTTTGGGAGAAATATGAATGTGATGTGGGTCATATTGAGAAAAGTGGCTGAAGAATTTCAGTTTCAAAGCCTTTCAGTCAGTGCCTCTGTTAAAACATTGCATTGTATTTCTGGTACTAAAATATTGAAAGGTCACAATGCTACTATATTTTTTCAAATGCAAACCTAACAGCACTTAAAAATGTAAGGGCTAACAAAACATTCTTTGTGTAATAGTGCATTTTGCTGAGAGCATTTCTGTTATAGTACCATGGTTTTCCCCCTGCACACTGTGCACGTTGGCCTGTAAACTCAGAAATTATTTTACAGGATGACACCAAGTGATGTCAGACTTCGTCAAATTGAGAATAAAATGTGTACCTAAAAAAAGGTGTCTATTTGAGCTTTTGTGCCCAAGCTAAAGACTGGAACAAAGAGGTGTATACATTTTAACTTATAAACATCCAGTATATTTTTGAGGTAGCAGTCAGGGCTAGTACAATGGGGGAGTTGAACTGTGAATTGCTGGAACTAGGACCTTGATTTATTGCACTTTGACTTAAAATCAAGTCTCCTTAGGCACTAACGGTCATAAACCTTGTGTAAAACGGACCTGGTGGGATTGTTCTGATACTGTTGTCTCATAACTCTATGCAAGTTATTAATTATTAGTTTCATTCTTTGACCTTTTTTGTAAAGGTGAAGCAGTGCTCTGTAATAGACATGACATGATCTGGATCTGTGAGGTTAATAAAACCAGTTCTATTATACTTGCAAAACTCAGTAAGATCTGTCCATATCCCCAAATATTCCAAGACAGCACCCCAGTGAGTTACTTGAAATTTGTTTGAATCTTTGGAAACTTTATTGGTTTATCATAGACTTTGTCAAATATTTTTAATAACCTTTGTAGGAAAAATATCCCAATTTAAATATGTAGATGTGTTCATATTTTTGTTGTCAGTGTTTGGTTAACAGTTGTCAATCTTGTGTTTAGTTTTTCTGTAAACTTTGGATTGGCTTTTAATTGCAGTTGGACTAGATGATCATTGTATGTCCCTTCCAACTGAACTATTCTAATTCTCACATTTCAAACGGTGGCTGCTCTTTTTCATTGGTACATTTTCAGTATACTGGAAGAAAACACATGATGTGGGTCACATGTCTCAGTTCCTCCTAAAAGCGGTTAGGCTAAGCTTGGTATTTCTTTCATGGCTTGCTGCTTGCCTTCTTTTCTTTCCGTTATCCACCATCTGCTCCTTAATGCTCTTTGAGGAAAAAGTATTTTTGCCTAGGGGAGGGAGTGTGTTGTTTTTTCTAACTAGGACTTGGTTTAAGTCCCTACAACTATTTTGGCTTATATTGGTCATTGAGCAACTCTATATTTTAAGGAAGCTTGAAAAGGTTGTGTTATATTGAGTCTGATGTGTATCTTTCTGTTGCCTTGAAATATTTTAGGACTGGAACAGGCCATTTTTGTCTGTTGTTAGAATAACCTCTTGTTTAACCCAGGCTTTAAAGCAGCACTTTTCATTTTGTGTGTCAATCTCAAAACTTTTACTGATCATTGATAATGATAATGATGGAAGATTGTGCTTAGAACCAAGTTGATGTTGGTTTTGTTGATAGCAAGCTTCAAAACCATGCTTTACTAAAAGCTCCTATGTTCCTAAATGACTTCATAATTAACTCCGCATTTAACTTGTGAGGTTTATAGACTGTACTGATTGGAACAATGAGTTCTGAATTCAAGACAAAACATGCTGTGTTGGGGTTTGCAGCTCTTGCAGCTCACACCTCATTGTTAATAAAAGGAGTGGCTGCAATTTTTTTGTAGTGGTTACTTCAGATCTTGGAAAGTTGTGTGTGATGTATTTATTGTGCAGAAAGCGAGGAGGAGCCCTTCTGATGTATTTTTTTTAAACTGAATGATTGGTAGATGTGCCTCTGCACCCATCCTGTAGTTCAAGTACAGGATGTAGGGCTTTTCCTCTCTGAAGTCTTGAGTAGACAAGCGAAGGTGCTGAGATACAATCTAGAAAACCTCTATGATACATTTTTTCCTACAGTAGTGTTGCTGATGTGCGCGCTGTTCTTTTGGGGTTCATGGCAAACATGGTGTAGGATTGTTCACTAATGTAATTCAATAAACTTGTCTGAATCATTAGAATTACTTAGAGTAAACCAACTTGGTATGTGGCTTCTGTTTTGAAGCTGCAGTTTGTTTATAAGCAATGTGTTTTTAGAAATGAGATGCTGACTAGCATTTGTGTCTCTAGAGAAGAAGAGGAACGTCTGAGAAATAAGATCCGAGCAGATCATGAAAAGGCTCTGGAAGAGGCTAAGGAGAAATTGAAGAAATCACGTGATGAGATTCAAGCTGAGATTCAGACAGAAAAGAACAAAGTAGTGCAAGAGTTGAAAAAGAAAGACAGCAAGCCACTGCCCCCTGTTCCTTTACCAAATCTTATAGGGATAAACAGTGGAGAACCAGCAGACCCGGATATCCGAGAGAAGAGGAACAAAATTAAAGAGGTAAAAACGATGATGATGTGGTCCTACCCATTCTTGTATCTGATAGCAGTTATTTATGTGGCATTTAGTTGCTGTTATGATTTATATTGAAAAGAAAGACAGGACTACAAATCTTTTTAATAAACAGTAAACCAAAAGTATTAATGAACATCAGCATTATTGCATGTTTTTTCCTGGTGTTGGCATGTTAATGTTTCACTGGATAACAACTTAAAAATTATTTTAAGGATTTCTTCAACTTAGTGGTATGGGTTCAACGTGAGTTTGGCATTAACACATGGAACAGCAGCTAGTGCATCTTTAAAGCAGACCCTGACTTTAAGATCCATTCAAAGAATGGGATACGTTAGTGTGTCACAAGATATTTTAAAATAATGTTTAAAAAGTGGATTGAAAAGATAGGGGGGAAAAAAAGACCTGCTGCTAAAATTTGCCAAATTATCACATGCTTTTCAAAATAAGTTTTTAAATGGGTGTAAAAACACTAGTGGTCATTTATATAGATTGCCTCATTTATCTGTAAAACATTCAAACTAAGATGTTGCCTTAGGCTTTTGGTTCTGTGGCAGCCTATGCTATAGAAATTGCTGTTTCTGGAATTTTACTTTGAATATTAATGATGACTAGATGAAATCCACTCTTATAAAATAATGAACAACTGCTTATGATACATGAGTGATATAGCATAGAGCTGCATCACTATTTGAATCTCAAGTAGCAAATCCTTCCCCAAAAGGTGTGCCTATACCGTTAGTGACTACTGTGGAAGCTCTTTTTTGACTGAGAGGTTGTGTGGAATATTGGACCCCCTTGATCCTGCTTGGCTAGGGCTGTTTCCAAAGGACAACACCAAACTGTGGATTTCAAAAGGCTCTACTGCTTTTCAAAACTGTTGCCTCAACCATTTTTAGTGAGAATATACACAGAATCTTGCTTTTCAAAATGTCTTATGTAGGGTAAAGATGAACGGTGAATGGTATGGTCATGTAGTTGTCAACACTTCTTAACTTTAACTACAGGTTACCGTATTTAAATACCTTTGAGTTTGCCACTGATGGATTTAATGAATAGAATAAAATTTAGTTGACCAAGTAATGTGGAAGTACTGAGCACAGCTAACAATGAAGAAGTAGCTGGAAGAAACTGTCAACTAAAGTTGTTATAGATCAATCCTGGAATTGGAGGGAGGGTTGAAAATTAGTCTTTGCATTTCTGATGTGGTTTTGTTAGAACATAGACTGAGAGGAGATGAGAAGCTATAGGTTAATACAGAATGGCTATTTTTTTGTTGACATAAGTGGTAAAGTTTGGACAAACCTTGCTGATATATACCTGAAGGTTAGAGCAATTTGTGAGTAAGGAATCCCAGGTAGTTTAACTAATAGTTCTGGTCATCCTTAGCTGCAGTTGACACAAATTTCGTGCTGTAAAAGGCTTACTCCTTTTTTTGGTGATCAGCCTATGCATGCACTGACAAGCTGTCTTTTTATTGCATAAGTTGTTGATGGCTTTTATTGTGGTTTCTGAAGTGAAGTTTTTCATAGCCAGACCGAAGATTTTATGTTACTATGTGTTAGGTGGTTACGTACTTCAGTTAGGGTAATCATATCTTTGTACTAAACAGCCTTCAACAGTGTGACCACCATGTTTAACAGTCCAGGACTGTACTAATGTGACTGAACTTTGTGTATTTCTTGTGTGAATTGCCTTCATGGAGTCAGTCTTGTTAGTACTGTGGCTACCAGCTGATCTCCAGAATTTTTAAATTCTTCAATGCAGGTCATCATTGCTTCTGTAGCTAGATGGGTGAAGGGGTAGAATACAAGTGTGGAAGATCCGCTAGTGAGAATGGACAAAAGGTATGCTGAAGAACCCACTATTGGTGCATCGTCATTTTTGTTTGGCTTCTGTGTTTACTTCTGGATTTTGGCATCTGTTATGTTGCAAGGAAGGTAATGTGGCTGAGATAAAACATATATTGACAGTGTCACATGAATAATATTTTGCCTGAGACCTGTTTTTGACAGCATCAGATGTATCACAGAAGGCTGCAGTGATTCTAGAGATGCAAAGTGCATTTTGAAATATGCTATCATCATCACCGAAGCCTTATCTCGCTGTTTTTTGTAACCGGTGTAGACCAATACAAATAGTATTTGTAGATGAGATAGAGACTTAGCAAAAAAAAAAAAAAACAAACCAAAATAAACAACCCAAAAAATCTCCACGTTCTAGGAGTCAATATCTCTAACATGGGTCTACACCTAGCTTATGTAGCATCTCTGACGTGCAAGACATTATGGTTGCCTGAGACCAAAAAAATAGCACAGGGAAGCTCCTAGCTCTTTGGAGGCTGCATATCTGGCTTCAAAATTCCAGGTGGTCCTGAGAAGGGATTTGGTTCATGCCTTGGTTGACTTTGAAGTGTCCTGATGCATATTTAAGGAACTTCACTCTCACAGAACAGCTTTAGACTGTTTAAATTCACAAAATGAATTAATTTATACAGCCTATTTCACCTAATATCAAATGGTGAAAAACTATGTAGAATTAGGCTGATTGTTGGGGACTATTTGTAACATGCACTTAGGTCTTTACAATTGGGAGAAAGACTAGAAAACTTTCAAAAGGAGATCTCATTTCTGTTATTTTTACAGAAAATTTATCACTACTTTTTCTTTCCAAAGAACAACTGGAAGTCTTTTTTTTAAGAAATCTTAGTATAAGAAGTGATTTTGCAGTACTTAAATATTTTAAAAATACATATTTTGATTTTTTTTTTAAAAGTGCATATAAAAATAAAAAGTTGTGTAATGTTCTTGAGAGCTTTATAAAGCATTTGAAAGCTTTCATAGAGTAGGAATGTTTACTGAGCAGAGAGAGGGAAGCTTGTTAAGGTCATGGAATAAACCAGGAGCAGAATCTGCATGTTTTGTTTTTGGTTCTGATATTTTTATTTAGTCTTACATTATATCTTAATTGGAACTATGTCACAGAATTGTATAATTTGTCTATATTCTTCTAACAGGCTATTAATTCAGTTATTTCAATAAGGACCATTTATGACTTGGCTGATTATTTTGGATGCACAGTAACAACTTCCAGAAGTGAAGGTTTTCCACCTGCTTACTACACATACTTGTAGCACTTCTCTAGTAGTTAGCTTGTTTTTCTGGCTTTAAAAAAATGCTGTGTCTTTTAATTAACTAGTATTTTAAGAATAAACACGTCTGAAAATTATTCTTGCTGCTACATTTCAGCTTTGTATTAATATTTTAGTGATTTTTTTCATACTAAGTAAAAAAGAGAAAATGGTTTTATAAGAGGGTAGATGTAATTTGTATAATTTCCCACAAAGATTTTAAGATGTGTCTTTTTATTGTGGTTAATGCAAAGAAATTAAGAACAAAACTTATCTTCTGGAAGTCACTGGCTTCCCTTCCAAGTTAAATTATATATAGATTCCGTGAGTGCTAGGAATTTTCAGCACTTAATTTCCATTATTGTATCCTTTAAATGGTGTTCAGAATATTTTTTTCCCTACAGTTTGAGTGTAATCATTACAGATAGTGCTTTTTATTTTAAAATGAGTTTTGTTTCCTTGAGGAGTTAAATTTTTATCTAGTCAAATAAGGAAGACTTTCTTATTCTTTTCACCCTACTCTGGGTTCAGGTTTTCTTTCATTTAAGACTTCACAGTATTGCCTTACTGCCAGCATTTATTTCAGATACTCATTAAAATAGAGTATTTTACACAACAAGTGTATTAATCCTATGCAGGATATTCTATATAGGTACACCTTGTTCTAAACATTTACATGTTTATTTTGAGGTCTCGGATTGTTGAAATTATGGATGTGCACATTTTACATACAAGTCAGTTTATATTACATACAGTATTGTTTTTGCATTTGTACTGACTACAGACCTCTGTGGGTGATTGTCAGTTCCCCAGGTTCCCAGGTGGTCTTCTCCTTGATTCTGCCAGTAAGGGGAAAGGGTGTGAAGAGGGGGGCACTGACAATCCATATCAGCAGTAGGTTCTGGAGCTTGTGTTGGCAAAATCAGCAAAGCAGGGCTAAAGCAGGTTCAACTCTAGCATTTGCATATAAGCAAGGAAGTGCCTACAAGGCACCATTATGGAGAAAATCCCTAAAACCCTTTCTGGGAAATCAGTGTGCCAGGGTACCTCTCTGAAGTGAACGTACAATGAAGTGTGTGGCATGGGGACTAAACATGATGAGTCAGCTATCTGTGTGCGTTTGCAGGGGTGTGATCTTGTTGGGATCATGGAGATGTGGTCGGATGACTTGCAGGACTGGAGTGTTGCAGTGGAGGGATACAGACTCTTTTAAGAAAAATGGGCCAGGAAAACAAGGAGGTGAGGTTGCCTTTTATGTGAGAGAGCAGCTGAAGTGCCTGGAGCTCTGCCTGGTCTGGGGATGGGTGATGAACCAACTGATAGCTTATGAGTAAGGATTAAAGAGCAGATAAATATGGATGACGTTGTAGGACGTGTCTGCTACAGGTGGCCTGACCAGGAATAACAAGTGAATGAGGTGCTCCACAGGCAGATTGGAGCAGCATCATGTTTGCAGGCCCTGGTCTTCATGGGGGACTTCAACTCAGTATCTGCTGGAGGCATGACATGGCAGGGGATAAGCAATTCCAGAGTTCCCTGGAGTGCGTTGATGACAACTTAATCCTCCAAATGATGGTGTAGCCAACAAGGGGGGGAGGTGCTCTGCTAAACCTCATACTCACAAAGAAGACGGGGTTTGTTGGCAGCTGTGGCTATAGAGACCATGAGATAGTGGAGTTTTTAAGATCCTGAAAGGAAGGAGAAGGGTAAAAAGCTCACAACCCTGAACTTCAGGAGAGCGAACTTTGGCCTCTTCAAAGATCTGCTTGATAGAGTCCTTTGGGATAAGGCCCTGGAGGGAAGAGGGGCCCAGGAAAGCTGGTAAATATTGAAGGATTGCTTCTACCAAGCTCAAGATCAGTCCATCCCAGTGAGAAGGAAGTCAGGCAGAAATACCAGGAGCTCTTTCAAAACTCAAGCACAGAAAGAAGGCATACAGAAAGTGGAAACAGGGACAGTTAACCTGAAAGGAATGCAGAGATACTGTCTGAGCTTGCAGAGATGTGGTTAGGAAAGCCAAAGCCCGACTGCAAGTGAATCTGAAGGTACGTCAAAGGCAACATAAAGGGCTCCTATAAGTATGCAGGTGACAAAAGGGAGATTAAAGAATATGTGGGCCTTCTGATGAATGAGGCAGTGGATCTGGTGACAGAGGACATGAAAGAAGCTGAGGTTCTGTTTTTGCCTCAGTCTGGACTGATAAGACTGACCTTCAGGAATCCAAGGCCCTGGTGACTACTGAGAATCTGAAGCAAGACAGACATACCCTTATTGGAAGAGGATCAGGTGAAGGACTAAACCAAACTGTACATATGTAAGTCTATGGTCCATGATGAGATGTACCCAGGAGTGCTGAGGGAGCTGCCTGATGTCACTGTGAGACCTCTTGATAATCTTTGAATAATCATGATGATTGGGAGAATTGCCCAAAGACTGGAGGAAAGCAAATGTCATGCTTATCTTCAAGAAGGAGGACCCAGGGAACTACAGACTGGTCAGCCTTACTTCAATCCTTGGGAAGGTGATGGAGCAGCTAATCCTGGAAACTATTTCCAGGCCCATGAACAAGAAGAAAGTAATTGAGAGTAGCCAGCATGGATTGAAAAAGGGTAAGTCATGGTCGACCTGCTTGATAAACTTGTACAATGAAATGACTGGCTTAGTAGATGACGTGCAAGCAGTGGATATTGTGTACTAGACTTCCGTAAGACTTTTGGCACTGTCCCAAAATATCCTCACAGAGAAGCTGATGAAGTATGAACTGGATAAGCAGACAGTGAGGTGAGTGGAAAACTGGCTGAACCGCTCGACCCAGAAGGTGATGATCAGTTGCTTGATGTCTGTTTGGAGCCTAGTAACTAGTGGTGTACCCCTGGGGTCAGTACTGGGTGTGATCCTGTTCAACATCTTCATTAATGATCTGGATGATGGGATAGAATATATCCTAAGCAAGTTTGCTGACGACAAAACTGGGAGGAGTGGCTGATATGCCAGAGGGTCGTGCTGCCATCCAGGGGGACCTCAGCAGGCTTGAAAAATGGACTGACAGGAGCTTCATGGAGTTCAGTGAGGGCAAGTGCAAAGTTCTGCACCTGGGGAGGAACACCCCATACACCAATATATGCTGGAGGCCAGCCATCTGGAAAGCATCTTTGCAGAAAAGGACTTGGAAGTCCTGGTGGGCACCAAGTTGACCATGAGCCAGCATAGTGCCTTGCAGCAAAGAAGGCTAATTGCATCCTGGGCTGCATTAGACGAAGCATTGTCAGCAGGTTGAGGGAGGTTATCCCTTTCCTCAGCTCTCGTGAGGCCACCCATGGAGTGCTGTATCCAGTTCTGGGCTCCCTGGTATGAGACATGGACATACTGGAGAGAGTCCAGCAAAGGACCACAAGGATGGTTGAGGGACTGGAGCATCTCTCATCTGAGGAAAGGCTGAAAGAGCTGGGACTGTCTGCGCTGGGTAAGAGCAGGCTCAGGGGGATCTTACCAATTTATATAAATACCTGAAGGGAGGGCACAAAGAGGATGGAGCCAGGCTCTTTTCAGTGGTGCCCAGTGACAGGACAAGAGACAATGGGCACAAACTGGAACACAGGAGGTTCCACCTGAACATTGGAAAACCTTGCTTACTGCTAGGGAGACCAAGCATTGGAGCTGGTTGTCTAGATAAGTTATGGAATCTCCTTCCTTGGAAATACTTGTAAGATGACTGGGTGTGGACCTGGGCAGCCTGCTCGAGTTTACCCTGCTTGAGCAGGGAGGCTGGACCAGATGTCCTCCAGAGGTCCCTTCCAACCTCTACCATTCTGTGATAGGATGATGTTTATTGACTAAGCCTGTCAACTGGAAGAAAGCTTCTCCAGTTACACAAGTGCAGTTAAGTGAACTTACGAGTGAAATAGATTTTATGTTCTAAGTTTCAAAATCTGGTCTCTGGAGCTTTTGTTCTGTACTTGTTCTGCATTTGTTGTGATATGCAGTCATGTAATTAGGCAGTGTTAATTGTACGTAGCCTTTTTTTAAATTCAGCTCAAAGGAAGTGTGGTGTTCACACAAATAAGCTATTGTGAAGTTACTGAACCTGCTGGCTGTAGCACACTTGCTTCTTGTGCAGTTTAAAAGCTGTTATGTTTAATGAGACAGGATAGCAAGGAGATGTTACTTTCTGATAAGTTGTTTTCAACACAGCAAAATTTTGCTTCTCTTCCTGCTTGTCATGGCTTTATGGTAAAAAGGAAAAGCGGAGAAAGACATTTAAGCAAAAGTTGTTGCAAAATGTGTACCCAGGGAGCCTAGAGGACATAGTTAAAGGTCACTTGCTATATCTGACACCTGCAGAACGAGTCACTCTTAAGTTTGGATGCTTTACACAAGTGAGGAGCGAGGTTCCAGCTGGGAAGCTGGGGACGTTCTGACTTGGGTTCTTTTGCCAGTGAACTTAATGTGGCCTTCAGCAAAACTTTCAGTGTTACTGTCTTTTAAAATGTGACTTGTAATATGTTTTCTCTGAGAATGGGAGGTAGGAAGATAATTTATTTAATACTAGTGGAGGCAATTTTGGAAATACTTTTAGAAATGTGCCAAGAAGAGAAGTGATTAAAATGTATTTTCATCATGTTCTCTGGATGCTGCTCAAGAGGCATAATGTTGAGATGTAACAGCTTGTTTTATAAGCAGTAAAACCAATGGTTTTCTATGGATTTTTGACCTACATCCCCTTATACGACCCTCTGTTCTTCATGCACGTTACTGTGAATGTCCTCTTATCTTCCTGCTTGACTGCATGAGTGTTCTGTGCATGGTTTAGAGCTATCTGCATGCTAAATGTTGCCCCTCTGAATGAATAAAGGATTGGATTATAACTGCCTTTCAGTTGGGGTACTAATTTGTGTCTGTCAACCTCAACTAGCCACAGATATTTTTTCTTTTTCTTTTTTCCCCCCTCACAAAAAGTAGAGGTCTTAAGTACGTGGTTCCTTGAATTCTGTAAAATCAGTTTTGAAATGAGAGAATGGATTCAGAGGCTACTGCAAATGTGTGTGGCAAATGACAGATCCACAGATAGCAAGATTGTATAAGCCTTACTCTCTTAAGAAATCAGGTTAAAAATAGTGAGTAAGTGTCCTTTTACCTGAGTTCTATTTTGTGTGCCTATTGAGAAGAGCTGTGCAGAAAAAAGAAATAATCATATAGAGGTCTCTTCATGCTGCGTAACTCTTCTCATAGCTACTATTCATACAACTTCCACTGCTAATCTCATCTATTTTTTTGTAATTGCAGTGCTTCTGATCTAGCCAAATAGGCTAGATCAAATAGCCTTTTGTGACCGTGGGACTTTTTTCAGTATCTAAAACCAGTGTAGAACAATTTTGTTATTGCTAACACTTTACACTCTGTCTTGGTCAAATTTGCTTGGACTTGTAGTTGGTTAGGACATCAGTTTTTAGTAGTACAAGTCTATGTGTTAGGAGTTTTGCACTGTATTTTGTAGCTCACTGCTCCTGGCTTTGATCACAATAAAATGAAGCACAGTAAGTATTATGACTTATTTTTTTCAGTATTTAAGATAACACTCTCTTCAGTGTTTGTATAAAACATACACACACACACACTATCTTAAGTATAAAGTAATTGTGTGTGTGTGTGTATAAAACTGTGTTTGTATTTATGTGTACACACATACTGTTCATTAAGTGATTTTTTTGTTTGTACACTATTTGGATTCTCCGTGTTCTGGATTCTCAAATGTAATTCAGCACATGTTGAGCACAGTTAATTTGGCTTTAAATTAGTTTCACTGCACTTTTTTAATGCTTATCTCATTTTTACTGAATGAGTGAAATCTGCTTAAAATAATGAGGTTTTGATCAAGCCTGTTGGTAAACTAATTTTCAATGGATATATTAGAATGAAAATTGTGCAAATAGCACTTTGGCCAGTACAGGCAAGTTATGAATGGCCCTGCACAAAGTTGTGTTCCAGCATGTTGGGATGACTGTATAAAGAACTAATTTTACATTTGCAGATCTTTAATTTATGCCTGTGAGAAGCTTTGTAGCTTGAGGAATGCAAGTTTGTGTGTTTGAGGATATTTTAAAAAATGAATCAATTTATTCAAGTTGTAGCAATTACAGAATTCTCCAGCATTCATGCATTGTTGGAAGCATGTTAAAAATTCAAGAAGGTCTTCATTATTAAAGATATCTTTTTTCCAGACCATTGTGAGCAGAACCTCTTTCAACAATGAACTAGCACATTTGCAGTATTTAAAATTCACAAATGCAAAATAAGATCAAGAAAACAAGGAAATATTTAACTTCCCTGATATAGTCAGCCAAACAAAAATGAGCAAAATCCCAGGTAAATTACTTGCCTCCAGAGTTAGATAAATCAAAACACTTCATGAAATCTGATGGGGCTTTGTTGGGGTTTTTTTGGTGGTTTTGTTGTTGGTGTTTTTTTTTAACTTTTATGTGCCATTTATTCCTGTATTAGAGAGTTTTGTGGCAAAAAAATCATTAGTTATGGCTAGATGGAAGAGAGCTCTATATTAAATTATACAAATGACAATGTGTATTTTGAAGCTGTGGAGATTTTGATTGGAAAGCAAGAGCATCCTCTTAAATGTCATAAAAATTCCACTAGCTGTTAGTTGTCTTTGCATAATTTCTGCTGTAGTCCCTTCTGTGTTTCTCAGAGCAACTCCATAGAATATATACCAGTGTGTTCTTGAACAGTTTTCTTAATTATATTAATGCTTGATGTTACCTTTCAGAATTATGGATATTAATGATTTATTGATATACAGTGTGAGCTACTTAGAGTTGATGAGTAACCTCATGTGGTGTGTTTCTTTAAGACATAGACAATCTGCATGCAATACTGTAATACCTGAAACTTGCAACAGCTTACTCTTAGTTTGCTCTGAGATTTGGATTCTTGATTTGCATTGCTGGTGTCTATCCTTATTTTCTGCTTTGTTACCAGGGGACTAGAAGGTGGTTAACGAGACGTCAATTTTTGAAATTGATTTCAAGGGGAGATCAAAGAACTGCAGACCCCTATGCCTGATGAATGAACTGTGCAGATTAACAGAAACTACAACAGGGAATAGAATTGTTGAGCACACAGATACCTAAGATTTCCTAGTATCTTTTTAATGATGTCATGATGCACAAAGCTATAGAAGATTGAGAGTCAACAAGCATGTGAATGAGGGAGATAGTTATATACACAACTTGTCAGAAGATGTTTGGCAAAGTTCATCACTAACAGCAGCTGGGGGATGGAGGACTGTGTCTCAGTTTGCCTGGAGAAATTGGTTAGAAGGCAGGAAATTGAAAGCATGAATAAATGGTGCTGGAGGACATGTGCTGGGGATCCATGCCCTGAATTATACAAATAAATTATTTAGAGTTGGAAAATGGATGAATAGTGGTATGATCAACTTTGGTGCCAACATGGAGATTTGGAATAGAAAACTGAGGCCAGACTGAAGAATTGCAGAAAAATCCGATGGGACTGAGTGATTATTTCCCCTTTTATTTCTCAGCTAAATGTAAAATGATGCGTATTGGGGCTGGAGGGGGAGAAATTCCAACTTCACACTTAACATGAAAATGTGTGAGGTGACTTATTACCACCTGAGAATGAGAGCTTGTGTTTATAATAGTTTCTTGGAAATGCCACTGTAGTGCTCGATAGCAGACAAAAAGCTAATATTCACTATTTTAGGAAAGGAGAACAAAACAGGCAAGTTTCTTATGGTAGTGTGTGTAGCTAAGGTGCCTCTGCATCTTGCATGCTTCATGTAGTTCTGGTGTCTCAGCTTCAAAAAGGATACAGTACAACTGGCAGAGGTGCAAGGATAATCTGCTGATTATTAGATTGATGCCTGGAAAGGTGAGACGGGCAGAAAGGAACTGCTTTCTGCTGGCTGATGTGCAGTCCTGGTGGTTTACAGATGATCTGGAATATTGTAGTTTTTTGAACACCATGGGACCAGTCAAACCCATGACTACCAGTTTCTCTTGAAACCATGAGGACATACAAGGTAGAAAATACTGATTCACCATCTTAGGGGGAAAAAACATTTGGCTTTCTTGTACAAATTCACTGCTGTGAGCTGTCCTTTACGTCTACTTTTCCAGTTCTCACCATTCTGAAGTGTTTTGCCCTTAGTTCCATTAGGTGTCTTAGACTTAAATATTTTATGCCAACAAAAAAAGGACGAGCTTCCCATTTTAGATACATTTCACAAACAGTTTTGTTTTAGTAATGGATTTGTTACCAGATTCATCAGTAAAAGAAAACCCAGCTTCCTGTGTGTGCTTGGAACATGTTCCAAAGAGACCTTTTTGGTGGCAGTGTTCATAAATGCATGACAGAGGCATAGATTGATGGCTGAAAAATATCTCTTTAGGCAGAGATTTGTAGCTCCCAGAAGAATAAAATAATCTGAGTTTTCTAAGTTTCTTCAAAAATCTGAGTATCTGTACAAGGAAAAGATCATTCTTTAATTTAACCTCCAAAAAGTGTTCTCTGCAGACAGTAGGAAAGTGGTTATTAATATTTAATCTGCCAATTGAGCAGTAATCCTGTCTAGGAAGTCCTTGGTTAATTTTAAAAGAATTTGAGGGTGGTTTATATAAATCTCTTAAAATCATACCCTTAACCAGAATAGGTTCCTTTGAAAGCAAAACTTATTTGCTGTCTCTGTTAGGCACATTTCTGTGGAATGGCAAGAAGAGGATTGGTTTCTTGTTTCTAGGCACAACTAGTAAATACTGCAGTTTGCCAGTAAATTGTTTCTTCTTTCTCAGGACTCTTATTTTCTGTTTGCCATGTGTCTGCCCTTTTTTCAGGTGGAAAGAGGCTTTTGAAACAATCTGTTGTTTGAATTATTGTTTCTAACATGCTGTTGTAGTGATACAACTCCCTTACAAAAGTCTCTTTTTCAATCACTGTAACCTCCTTTTACTGTTACAATTATGATTTTGTCAAAAGATGACATTACCACTCTGTCTTTATAAAAATCTGAGTGACTCTGGAGGATCAGATCCCATAAATGTGTTCTGAAGTCAGTAAAAGCATCTACGTAATGGTGTACCTACAAAACCAGTTTCATTTGAGACATAGCCTGCTTTTCGACGTTCTGGCTCTCTTGCAGCAGAGTCCAAATTCATCTTTTTGTAGAATTACCGAGCTGTACATGCAACAGCATCTTGCTGGCTGTTGTATATGGTGTATCCCATAATAAACGTTTTCGAGACTGGTATTCGGTGGACCTATCTCCTATGAATGTTTTTTGTCTTCAAAGCAAGATCAGTCATCTGGCATTCATAGTGTAACTAAAAAGTCCACACTAAAATCATTTGTTCTCTGGTGGACAAATTGCAAGATCTTTATATGATATGCCATCAAGCTCCAAGTGCTTCCTTTGGCAAACTGCTATCAGAAACAGAAATTTCAGCTATGGAAATCCACCGCATGCCTTTTTCACAATTACTGATTCAATGCTTGGACAAGCTTGTTATTTTCACTCTTCTTGAGATTAATCTGCCTCTGTCGTGGGTTCTTTAAGGGTTGGGGTGGGGGTTTTTGCAAGTATTTTTGCCATTTCTCTATTATCGTTAGCGCCAGATGTTCCAGTCAGTGTTTGAAACTTCCCTCTCCTCTTAAAGACAAAGTTGTTGGTTGTTTTTAAAATAAAAACCTATCTATACCTGCAGCTATTCTTCAGCATTTCCAGCTTTCACTACACAAATGCTATCTGGCATAACTGTATAGCTAATCTTGTTTTTCAGATCAGGAGTTCACATTGCTTGTACTTCATGAGCCAAAGTGACATCCTCTGTTAAGTTTTTAGCTGGCAGAGACATCTATCTTCTCCTGTCTCTCCAAAGCTTCTGCATGCACAACTGCTCCCAATAGTAAAGACGTTCTATCTATAGTATATCATGCTACCAGTTCTGACAGTAACAGAAATCTCCATGTTGTTATAAGATCTTTTGGTATATCATCCTTATAAAACTTAATATTGTATACAAGAGCTGTGGGGTTTCTCACTTGCATGTAATGTGCAGTTATCTGCTAACATGGTATCATGAAGTCTGCTGCTTTTTGGTAGAGAAGAGTTATGAGCTGTATGCCAGGGTAATGCTCAGTATGCATTTGGAAAAGACCGGTTGACTAGTTAGTGTAATAAAGTCAAAAGATTCTTGGTGAGTTATAACACCATATTCTTTGTACACTGTTTGAGGGAGGCAGACGGGGCAGGACAGACATGCATTCGTGTTTATCAAAGTAACTTAGTCTTCTCAAAATATGATTTGTTATCTCAGAACTTTAGATGATGGAATCAACTGTGTCTTAGTCTCCTGTGTTCGACAGAGATTCTGGTCTCAGTATTGTATTCTTAAGTTACTTCTGCATTAATTCATGAATCTAGTGAAATCAACTCTTTTACAGTTTCTATCTTAATGAAATTTTATCTTAGGATAAATTTTATCTTATCTTACGGATATAGAAACATTTTATGTTGTAATGCATTCTGGTTTTAGGCCTTTAACTTCCATAATTTTTTTGGGTTTCCTCAGAACTAGATAGTCTGTAACAAAATCTGTACCTTTCTCCCTGAAGCACAGCAAATTGGGACAGTGAAATATTCCACAATTAACATTCTGCCCTGAGGAAACAAGTTGTTGTTCTTCTTTTGGACGTAGCTAGTTTTGATCTTTACTGGTATTTGTCTACAGACTTTTACAAAGCTAAAATGTCAATGGGCATTTGATTCTCCTTCATGAAATACTTAATTGATGTATCCATTTACGTGTAGATGTAGTGCTTGGGGACATGGTTTAGTGGTAGTCTTGGCAGTGTTAGGTTTGCGGTTAGTCTCTATGATCTTAAAGGTCTTTTTCAGCCTAAATGATTCTATGATTCTATATATTTGAATTCAGAAGTCTCAGAAGCCCAGTTTCCCTTATGTGGAAGCAGGTTGGTCTGCCACATCATGGTCACCTTGCGGTTTAGACATCCATTTGTTGTCAAACTCACATAGAGCTCACTGGTCAGTAATTCTTTCATCCTCTTGCCTTCTGAAACTTATATGTCTGTGCTTTCCTGGGTAGAGTTTTTAGGATTTAAAGGTGGACTGGCAACTTGTGAGTTAGAGCAGGATGCTTCATGGAGGCCTTGACTGTCCCATTCTGAGTGGATAAAGCCTTAAGTAGTCCAGTCTGATTCCGTAACTGATCCTGCTTTGAGCAGGAGGTTGAACTAGAGACATCCTGAGGTCTCTTTGCACCTGAACAATGCTGTGATTCTTGATTCTATGATCTTAAGTTAATGAACAATTTTATATAAAAAATTTGTAGGTTGATTCTGGATTAGTAAGAGGTCTCAGAGGGACTTCTACACTGCCTGTGATCAGGCTTTCGCTGCGTTTGTCATGCTGCAGTTTTCTTACCTGTCAAGAGAGGTTTACTTTACCTGAGTCATTTTGAGGTTTTAATAGCTATTAATTGGTCAATTTGATAAATGCTTTGTAAACACTAAGGAATTTGTGATTGCTAATGAAATGTCTTTTCTCTCCTCTTTTAGTATAATATTTGCATCTCCTTTTCTTGTATTACAGGTTCATGACACTATAAGAAACTAGACAGTACTACTGCCTAATCAGGTGTCAGAATCTTATAGTGCAAATACCAAATGCAACATGTGAGCTGACTTTGAATGACAAGCAGAAGAAGTGGGACCTGTGGCATCTTGAGAGGGACATCTGTGCCTAGGTTGATGCCAGTTTAACATAGGAGCACTTCCCAGCTTCTGGGCCTGTGCATATACCTTTGCTGTGGTTCGAATTTATTGTCTGGGCATGAGTTAACTGAGCCCTAGGAAATTTGGAGGGAGTTTGGGTTCAAAGGAATTACAGCCCTGTAGGCTGGACAGGGATGTTGATGATTGTAGGGAGACAGGGACTTTGTTTTGCGTATCTCGGCAGGAACTTTAGATGCAGTTTGAAAGATTTGGGGTTACCAGATGCTGAACTCAGTAAGAGAAGAGAGCGGCTTCTACATGACGTAGTGGTGGTAAGGCAACTGACTGCACCTCACTTTTTAGCCAGCATCTGCTTGTTCCCTCTGGTTTTCTGAGAGTGTGATGACTCTCTGATTAAGATGAGAAAACTACAGTCTTGTAAATTGTACTGAAAACTTTACTTGTCCTGATATAATCAGTTTCTTAGAGTTAGTATTGGTTTATTAGTTACATTAGCATAGTTCCTCCTCTTAGAGAGCACTTCTCAAACTTGTGGAGATCATGATTTAAGTCCTATACATATTCTTGGAGTTCTTTTTTATATTAACAATATTTTAATACCATTTTTAAGACTCAATATAAAAATAAAATATGTATAACACTGTAGATACAGCAGCATGGCTGTTGTTTTAGAACAGGTTTGTTCCTAACTGTTCTTGTATCTGGGGTGGTGTCTTTTAGAATCTGATATCTTGTTGTACTTTGATCTCTTTAGGAAACTAATCATATTTGATTTTAAACTGCATTTGCTTTGCAACTTAGTTGCTGTTGAATTTCTGCTGTATGTAAACAAGCAAGGAATTTTAAAAGTTTTTAGCAAATCCATAAAAGCAGTGCTTGGTGGCTGATGTGCACAACTAATTCTTGTGGGTCAGCAAGACTTTTTGTTTCTTGATGTAGTTTGCTACAGTAGGTGGTGGAAACATCTATTAAAAAGACTTGAGAATGTTTTGTCTAGCAAATATTAATAATTTTATACTGCTTTGTTCATTATACTTTCTAAAGAGCAAAGCTTTTTGCATTTGATAGAGGCTGTATGACAGTATATCTTTGTCAAGTAGGCGTTGCTAATAAAAAAAATTATTATGCCTTTTGCAAAATAGTTT
This sequence comes from Balearica regulorum gibbericeps, assembly GCF_011004875.1. NCBI lineage: Eukaryota > Metazoa > Chordata > Aves > Gruiformes > Gruidae > Balearica > Balearica regulorum. Next base: position 86,754,002 of record NC_046184.1, read on the forward strand.
AGTCATACTTGGATGCACCAGTGTAAATAAATCCCTTTTATCCTTCAGATATTGGTGGAATTAATTTTTTTCTTTTGGATAGTGTCTTAGACATTAGCCAGTATTTTTCATCAATTCCTTCTGCTTAAATGCTTATTCCATATGCTTAAATTCTTAAATGTCTGTGCATATATTTAAGGAAAACAAAGAAGAAGAAAACAACCTAGTGCAGAGCATTAGGCTCTATAGCTCAAGTCAAATAGACCTGAAGTTGTTTCCAAATTTATTTATGCTGCATAATCTGATTTCTGCAAGAGGTATAGTGGCAAAGTGATTATTGGTATGGTGGGATGATTGTGAAAGATGAAGTATCAAGTAAGGAGTAAAATATTGTATTCGTACAAAGTAGTTTTATAATGTAATTAAATCCTATTTTTTCCATCTCTTAGATGATGAAGCATGCCTGGGACAATTATAGGCAATATGGATGGGGACATAATGAGCTCAAACCAATTGCCCGGAAAGGACATTCCACCAACATATTTGGTAGGCTATATTTTCCATTGTGTTTTTTTTTACTATATATTTCTGTCCATGCTATCCTCTTTGAAAGTCTACCCAAACTTCCTAGCAAATTCTGTTTTAATATGTCTTTTGAAGCGTGGATGACAGAAGTGTATCGATTATTTCAATGATACTTCAATGAATTATTTTACTAAACTGTCTTTTTGGGAGTAGTATGTTGTTGCAAAAGCTAAGCTGTGTCTATGTGCACTGTTACTTTGTGTATGCATATATGTATAAATAAAAGTTACAATGCTTTGATGATATTTTGGGATGCAATAAATATAGATCTCTGTTTAATTCATGAGAATGTGATACAAGACAAAATGCACATGCAAGATGCCAAAAAACTGCTAGTACCAAGACGAAATTTAAAGTAGCTTCTAAAAAGCCATCTGGATAAAGTGAAAGTGTTATGATATGTGACTTGTGGATCCTGAACCTGTAAGACCAAAATGAAAGAAAAAACCAACACTCAAAATACAGGAGTTTGAGGGTAGGGGCAATTTTGAAGAAATTCAAGGGATGGAGTGAGAATATTTGAGCAATGGAATGTGAATGTGAGTGTTAGAAATGGCATTTAGAATAGTATGAAACATGAGGAAGGTAAAGATCAAGAAATTGAATAGCCTTGTGTTGCGTACATGAGATCAGACTAGATGGCTTTTCTTTCTTAAAATATCAGTGATCTGCAGCAGTGCTGCTTTTTTGGTGTAAATGCATTGGGATAGAATAAGTAGAATTGTGACTGGAAAGTGGCAAGCCTATTATTGGTACTCGAACCAGAAAAGAATGCTTTTTTTTTTTTGTCCCCAATTCCACAGGACTGATGGTTCAAAAAACCTGGTTGTAACTGTTGAGGACTGAGCCCTGGAGGTCTCAAAAGTACTGCAAAACTTAAAGAGATTTTTCTTTTTTTTTCCTCTGTCCTTTCCCCCAATCTTCTTAAATGTTATCTTGAAACCATTCTTATATCTTACCAAATAAACAAGTTATTTTCTTTATATCTAAACAGTTTTTCATCAAATTTATTTGCATGATAAACTTCAACCTTAAATAAGTGCTGGACATGGAGAAGGGAGAAGAACTTGAACTAGGCACACTGCTCCTTTCCCCTGCTCCCAGCAATGGAAGGAGAGTCTGAGGTTTAAGTCTTTTTAAGTCTGCAATACTTAAAAGCAAACAAACAAAACACCTACAAATAAACCCCCACCCCTCCAACCTGTAGTACATAGAAGCTTGTTTAAATCCATAGAGAATAATTTCAGCTGCTGTACTAGCCCTGTCTGCAGTAAGGACTGCTCAGCTTTACTTGCAAGCAAACCCTTTACAGCCTGGCATTGATTGCTTTTGGTTATGTGCTGGAACCTGATTTCTTAAGCTTCACTGTGGTGTGGAAGCTGATACTGCTTTACTTCTTTTTATTCCTTTATAAAGAAAATGACTGGGTCAGAGGGAGTTGTCTGAGGAGGGAAAGACCAGCAAGTTAGCATGCTCTGGAGAAAAAAAGCATCTAGTCTGGATGAGGAGTTTGAAGAGTGAAATGGAAGAGTCTTAAGATGTGGCCGGTACTGAGCATAGTGCAAGGAGAGAGTGTGAGGCTGAAGGGAAGACCAGAGCAACAGGCTTCTGCCATGACAGACAGAAGGACATTTCCTTATGTTCCCAGAAAATATTGTGTAGTATTTTTAGATAATTTCTCTTTGCTACCTTGTATGTTGGCACTGCTTTCATTTCTACTAGAAGGATCTCTTCTTAAGCTTCCTGTGTTTAGTTGTATATTATCTCTAATCCATGGCTTTTCTTTATTTTTTTTTCAGCTGAGGAAGTCGAGTCTGACAATGAAAATCTTTAATGTTCACCTGTATGATCATGTAGTCTTTGTTGAATTTACATGCAATTCTGTTGCTTAATTTGCCAAGTATAATTTTAGATTAGCCTTGGTTTGTAACCCAGACTCTTTGAAGTGAGGTTTTTTCTTTATATGGCAGGAAAACATTTTTCTAATGTTTGTTTTTAATGTGACTGACACAACATTTTGAAGCAATTTTGAATTACAGTTTTACTCTAGTCTTTTATTTTCTTTCCATTCCTCCTCTGCTTACTTCTAACATGTCTCCTAATGAGTCTGGAGGACTTCTACTTTTTTTTTCTCCTCGGAATGCTTATTTTTTGTAGTTTTGGCATTCCTGTCTGAAAGAAATTGCAGGCTTCCTCCACATTCAAGCTTCTGATCCTCTTATTCAGCTAACTCTAGCAGCTGATTCCCTGTTTGTCCTTTTAAAATCCAGATGCTATTTTGTGCCATTTAATTTTTAGCCAAATCATGTTATGATTGTTCTGTTCAAAGCTATTTCATATGAAAAAATATTCTGAAATATGTAGTTGTCTTCAGTATATACCAAGTCTAAAACAGAACCAGCTATTGTTGATTTGGTGGGTGGTTGATGGGAAGGGGAGGAAAAATTGGTCCTTGTACCAAGGACTATCTAGGCTGTATTGTTATTGCTAGTACTTTACCAATCTCTATTACCCATAATGACACCATTCCCAGTGGTATTTGCCTTTATAGAAGCATTACATAATTCTTTTTTAAATCTGATTTAATATTTTTTAATAAAAAGCTGCTCAGCAAAACCTGTTTTAATCATTTCAAAGATGATTTGACCCAAACTATTTTCTGCCATTACTGCAGTCTGTTTTATTTCCATTTCAATTCATAGTGTGTCTGTGATCACAAAGATGGTATTGCTGGTTGACACTACAACCCTTTGCATGAATCTTTGGGAAATAGGGTTTACTGATAACTCTCAAGTGAGGTAAACACGATTCAAGTTAAAGCCATTAATCTTCCCTGTTGGACTCCCCTTTCCCTCAAAGCAGCGTTTATCTATATCTGTATCTATGCCAAGAGGAACATCAGTATTTCTAACATTGCAAGATCCAGCAGGGTTCAGACTGGGATTGGAGAAGGCGAGAAGAGGTGGCCTGGTCTGGTCTCATAAATCTTAGTTTTAAGTCATAAAAAAAATAAGGAAAGGTAATAAACTTTAAAGCAAGATTCTGCGTGCCTCACTGAAGCATGCTGCCAAGAACGTTTGTGGGCTGCCCCAATTATTAGTTTGACTCATAACAAAACCTGATGCGGTTGCTTTAGTTGACCTGCAACTAGAAACTCTTGCCAGTCTTTTCTCAGATGTCTGAGCTGGTGACTGTTAATTGTAAAGTAGAACCCGCTAAAAGTGTTGCTTATCAAACAGCATAGTCAGTTGAAATCTTGAATAGTACCTCTTCAACAGCTGGGTCACAGCATTAGTAGTATGGTGCTGCTTTGGGAAAGTATGTCTGGGAATTGGTGAGCTTTTAAAGATGTTTACACTTAGATGACACATGAAATTAATCTTTATAGTTTCTGTGTCAGTGAAACAGGGTGATAACTTGCTCCTGGTTTTGTGAAAGTTGCTTGGTTTTGAAAGGGCTGATAATCTCAAGACTTGTTATTTATCCCTACCCTATAAGACAAAATAAAGTGTAAAAGGCAAGGAAAAAGTGTAGTGGAGAGTCTCTTTCCAGTTTAAATTTTTATTTGCAGCTCTGCTGGTGGTTGTAGCAGCTAAGCTAAAAAAAGTTTACTTTTTTTGTTGGGCTGCTTAAATTGCTGAGATAATTTGGTGACAGCCGCAGGGTGTTATTGCAGAGGTGGGATTGTATGGGATCTGGGTCAAGTTCTCATTAGAACACAAAGGGTGAAGAGGAAAGGCTGATGGAAGATGATGCTTGTAAGATAATAAGCAAGCATGACAAACACTGAACTTACTTCAGAAGGTTTTTTGGGTTTAGCAAAAACCAGGGTATGTGTTGGATTCTCTTGCTGTCATGAAATCTGATTGGATTTGCTTTTGAGGATCAGAGTAACCATCTGAAATCTGCTGTTTAAATATGACTTGACCCTGCATTTGTTTGGTGACCCCTAGGTGAACACCTTATGGAAACACCATTAACATTACTAAGTCCAGATATGCTTCAGAGTTTTAAACTTTGTGTATTTGTGGCATCTTTTACTTCAATGTCTTATGAACTAATTACTGTAGTGCAAGCTTTGAGAATGCTTTATTGTGAGTTAAATTGAGCAGTTTGTACTAGTGGTTTGTATCAGTCTTCAATCTTTATTTCTCTAAAACACTGTTTATTTGAGAACCTGAATGACTTTTAAAAAAAAAAAAAGAAAAGAAAAACCCCCACAATCTTGGGCAACTCAGAACATCGTCCTCCGCAAAATTAGAAATCATGTCCGGTCATCTTACCCAATGCTTTCTGAAATCAGAGTTCTGAAATTTGTGGTGGTTTTTTTTGGTAATAGTTAACTAGCTAAGAATAAAGTGAAGATGTGCAGTTTGTCAGGTAATAAGTATGTGACAAAGTAACGATACCAACTCTTGCTAAATTGTAAACTTCCCATGTTACTAGCAGTGCATTTCTAAACCTTACATTTGGACGTATTCTGCCTAGAGATGAGCTGCATTATGTGAAGATGATCTGATAATGTGTACATACATAAACAGATATATGTCTATGATTTCAAGGGTGTGAAAAGATCTTTCGTAAGGCATAATGATATGGAGTTTTTAAGTTGTAGATGCTTGCCTGCAGACATGCCCGTTCTCATGCATGAAGATTTAATGAAACTATTACTTTGTATTTTGTCACACTAGAACTGTCTCATGAATCTATAGTGCTTCATGCCTATCTTGTTCTCTTGTCTCATGTGCAATGGTCAATTTAATCTGTGATGTCTGCAGTGTCTGTCTTGGGATGTTGTGATCTGGGAGGAAGGGAAAATTGTCAATGAAGTCACATTGTGGGTATGTTTATTACCTGGTAGAGTCTCAAGGCTGCAATGCAGTGCCATATCTTTTTCCCTAACACATGACCAAATACAGCTGTTATCTCTTTTATGTGGGATTTTTGTCTGGCCTGTTCAGTGTCATATCACATAATGTACTGCTACTTCATACATATGGAAAAATGAAATTTTGTCATTAAGGTGGGTTAATGAGCAAGCTGTGTCCAAGGGAGCAACTCAGGAATTCAGTTGGGGCAGCTAGTGAGCTGATTTTTTTTTTTTTTTAACTTGCCAGTGGACTACTTGGTTTCTTCCACCTTGTTGACTGTGTCCTGTTGTCTGGCTGGCTGCACAGCCCGCTTCAGCCTTTTGCTACCAGCACTGCTGATAAACCCCTGTGACTTGGGAGAAAAGTTGCTGAGCCAGCTTGCGAACTGCCCACCGCCGCAGCGTGGGAAGCTCTTGCCGCAGATCTTTGTGTTGCTAAGCAATGGAGATCTGACAGTGCATTTCTCCACCGTGCCAGAGAGCAGGAGCAGCGATGCTCCCCAGCCCTGCAGAGCAAATGCATTTGTCTGACTGCAAAGGGATGAGGCTGTTGCGAGAAGGAGCTGAGTCAGGCAAAGGAGTCTGTTTTTCCAGTACCTTTGGCAAGTACAGTATAGCTTGGGAGAGTAATGCGATTTCTCTGTCTGGTTTGTGGTCTAGAAAACAAGAGGTGGAATGTTTCTTGTAAGCCCTGCAAGAAAATACTTTAACAGATGTTTTCTTTTTAAATTACCCTGGGAAATATTCATTAGTTTGTTAGACATTTGTCATCTGTCATTGTAACAGTTATTGGGCTGCCTGAGTTGTTCTGACAGTATCATCTGCTGTCATCTGATTACTTGTCATTTACTTTTAGAAATCATGTAATTGAGTGTCAGTGGTGTCAGGTTTTGTGGGCCTTTTGGTTTTCTGTTGGGTCTTTTTAGCTGCCAAATAACCTGCAAATTTATAAACATTTTGGAGACAAACACTTCTGCTGCGAAGAAACTAGATGATATACCCTGAAATAAAGACTGAGGGATGACCTTTTGAAAATATGGCTAAAAACTTCTGATGTCTTCTCATTGTAAAATCCTAATGAAAAAACAGACAGGAGAAACAACTTCTGCTCAACATCCTTTTTCTGTGCATGTTTTCGGCCTCTGAATCTGTGTGGAGGATAAATGAAAACAAAAAAAGGAATATGAGGTGTATATGTAAACAAACATGTTCTTGACTTCTTGTTTTGATGGGGGAAAAAAACTTACTTGGTGAGCAGTAGTTTTTATCTTAACTGTATGTGCACAAATAATCTACCCACCATTGCATTTTCCTGTAGCAAATGAAAGGGGAAAGAAAATCCATTCATGCTAACTAGTAAAGAGAGGTAATTTCATGATGCAAATTTCAGCCCAATCTCTGTATATCAGTTTCTATTAAATTTTAAAGTAAATGAAACTGGCCTTAGGACAAGCCTGTGCAGCTGTGTCCTCTGCAAAATCAGTAATGAGTGACTATGCTGAGATAGTGTTGAATATTACATGTACCTTGAATGTATATTTTTTTTGGCGTGTAACACAAGCTTTGAAAAGATAAAATTTTAAGAAAGAACATAACTCTCAACAATTGCTGGCCAAATTTGGAATTAGAACAGTGTTCTGATAACACAAGAAAAGTTCCTTCAGGTTGGATGAAAGATCAAACATGATCATTACTCATCCTCCAAAAATTGCTCACAGCAGGTACCTAGGGAAGAACTATAAGAGCAGGAAAAGCCTGAAGTAAGTGGGCATTTCTCAGAGTACTCTCCAGACTTACAAAAGTTTGTGCAGTGTTAGTGCTGCTGTGGTCAGAGGCAGCAAGTTTTACTTAATCACTTTTAGTTTACTTTTCCATGATTTTGTCCAATCTGCTTTTGAGTCTGTGCAAACTTAAGAGCACCCAGCATATCCCGTTATGAGTTGTTCCATAGTTTAATTCCATATTGTGTAGAAAACTTTTTAGTTTTGAAGTCTACTCACTGTTCTTGGTGACTAGTTTTGGTATTGGAAAAAACCAACCTGTTACTCATCTTTTCCTTGTCATTCATGAGTTTGTAGAACTTCATATGCCCTCAGTTGTGTGCCTGCCTTATGTGGAGAGTCTTGGTCTGTTAAGTCATTCTCATACATACGGTTTTTCATGCTCTATACGTTATCTCCTTTCTTCGTATCTTTTTCAAGTTGTTTTTTTCGTTCAGAGTGAGACTAAAAGTTTGTCCTGGATTCTGTTTTGTTCACTGTTCCTTTCTTAATAATTGTGTTTTGCATCTTTTAGGCTCCTTACAGAGTCTGGAAACTCATTACTCGGTGACTTTTCTACAGTTGTATTCCTTTTCAAAATCCTCATCCACTGTATATGGCATTTCCAAATTATTTATAAATATTTCCAAATGATTTCATAAATAAGCATGTGCCCAAGCATTCATCTCTGTAGCATCTCACTGGTGGTTTCCCCTCACAATGATAACTGGTTGTTTACACTTATCCTGTTTCCTATCTTTTAAACAATTACTCATCTGTGTGAGAACAATTTTCTCTTATCCAGTGGCAGATTAATTTTCTTAAGAGCCTTTGTTAAGGGATATTCTCACATACCTTCTGTCCATATGTGAGTTCACTCCTTAAAAAGACTGTAACATTGATGCTGAGACTTCCCTTTACAAGGCTTCTGACTTTTCCTCAGTTAATCTAATTTAAAGCTGTCCTCTGATGCTGCTAATTGGGCAAATAGTGTTTTGTAAACACTATTTTGCTTCACTGCAATAGATGTCATGTTTATTCAGAATATAGTTGTTCTCAAACTTGCAAATGTGTGCGGGCAGGATGCAATCTGGCTGTGTGTTCCCTCTTAACTGTTTTACAGTACTAGTGCCATAAAGACAACTGTGGTTAGCTAAGAATATTTGTTGGATGTTATTGCTGTTCCATCAAACTGTCACAAACGTGCCTATGCATGTCGGGGAACATTCAGCATGAACAGCTACTGTCTTCTGTTCTTTTTAGCAATACAGTATTCCTACTGAATTCTTCTCATCCAGTTTGTACTAGCTCATGTACAACATCTAGGTCAGTTGTTCTCGGTGGCTTTTTTTACATGTTTCTGAACTGATGATGTTAAATCCTGTGGCATTATTCAGAAGGTCGAAAATTCTGCCTTTAGAAGAGAAATACAATGAGATGCACAGATGCAAAGTGGAATTAGATAAACAGACCTCATTTCTGTAACCTGCCTTATAGAATAGTGAGGTAAACATCTACATCAAATGGTAATGAAGAAATTAAGTCATATTATAGTTCAGGGCTCAGGCTCAAATTGAGAATTTTTATTCTCTCTGGTAGCATCCTCTCCTGGTTTTCTCTTATAAACCAGATGGCTTGCTCGGAGGGAAAAAAAGTATTTGTTTCCCATTGGGAATCTTTAGACTTATGTTTGTTTTGATTTGAGAATTACTTAGGCTGTGGGAATGCTATTCCTGAATTTAAACTTGTTTCCTGTCATTTGGAATTAAGAACAGAGGGTGTAATAAATAAAGGATGTAATGAAATTAAGGCTATGCAGTCTATTTTGGACTGTGTTAAAATATTAAGTAACAGTCTGGACAACTAAATAAGGATTAGCATGTGGAGCTCTAAAACTAAATATGGTAAGGACAACTACGTGGGCACACGTACGAAGTGGGAGGCAGATGCAAATATGCTTTGCTGTCATCTAAAGCCAGCAGATGTACGAGGCAGCTGTAATTCAGAAACAGTTCAACCATGCAACTGCAAGACTCTGCTTGTGCCTAATACACTAATATTGTTCACTCAAGTTTTCCACCATTCTGATGGAAATTTTATGGCCGCTACATTGAAATCTGCTCCTCTTCAGCTGTCTTAAAATTTAGAATGTGGTTTGGACCAAAATATGTGGAAGCGGCCCAAGCTTTTATCTAAAGATGGAAAAGCTTATGTGACATGATGGCTGTTAGAGGTGTGTTTTGCTTTTCCTACTACCTAGTTGACAAAGTAGTTTAGCTTACAATTACTTGTAAGAAATTGTATCTTTACTGTCTTGGAATATCAATACTTAGCTTGCTTCATAAATAAGTTTTCTGTGCTCAGGTCATACAGCTATACTCAAGTCCAGATAACATCTTGCTCTCTCATTTACTGTCGGATATTAATCTTGCTTTGCTTGCTGCTGGGTTTAACTCACTGCTGCCTGTATTTAGGTTCTGCATACTTCTGAGCCATCATTTCACAGCTACTCTTCCCTTCAGTCTTCTACTTCCTGATTTCTCAAGATGGAGTTGCTCCAGATCTGTTTTTTTGGTTAGTTTTGATTGACTGCTTCATGCATATAGCTGATTGCCGTCACCATTCAGTTCTTGCCTGTTATTTTTGCCTCCCTTCTGATACACTTCTGTCCCCTCCTTTGTACTGAATTTAATGCCATCTCCTCTTCCTCGTTCCTTTCCTACTCTGAAGCTTATCCTAATCTTTCTCTTCTAACACTGCGGCCATTCAGTTATCACTAGGTCTGTACCTTCCACTAACTCAGATCATAGTTCCAGCATTAATCTTAATTATGGTCTGCACACAGTCCTTCTCATATCTACAATAATTCAGTTTTGTGTTTGTGCTTAAAAACAAAATAACAAAAAAATATGAAGGAGACAATTGGAAAGAAACATAGAAAATAGATGCAGTCTGGTATTAGTCTGTTAAGTCCTTTTCAAATTTAATTTTGAGGACTTCCAGGTTTTGTACTAGAGGGACTCCATTCAACTCTTGCTTATATGAATTTTGAATTAAGCTGAAGGGCCGTGTAAGATTTAGTTGGAAAGCAAAGTGAAGCAAACAAGTGAGCAGAGAAGGGGAAGGTTTACTCTAGTATAAATTCTTAGACAAGGTTTTTAAAATTGGGTCTTAAGGACAGTAGCTATTTAAGGAGCAGTTTGTTGATTAATAACATCTACCTGCAGGTCTACTTTTTAATAGATTCAAAGACTAGCATACACTTCTGTGCTTCACTCCCATTACTTCCTCATTTATAAAATTAAGGAAAGCATTGCAATTGATTATTTAATGTTATTTATATGCTAAAATACTGTCTGGTACAAAAGATTAGGAACTCCTTTTCATGTTGTTTATTATCAACAATTTAACAGAACTAAGCAATCAACATGCTTAGTTTTTTGTTCTGCTTTTTTAATTAGTCTAAAATGTTAAAGGCAATTGGTTTCTTCATGGATATTTAAAGGGTTATTCATTGCATTTTATGGCTGAGTTGAAATTATATGTTGCAGTTTTGTATGAAATGTGTGGTTTCATTGACTAATTTTGAGGCACTTGTTTTCCAAGTGGAATTAAACTGTTGTTCAAAAGTTTGATTCATTTTCTTAAATGTTATCTTGTTCCTTGTGAGTCATTAAGATGTTTTACAAGTGGCATGCTTCAGTAGTGGCAGCTTTATTGCCAGAGCCTCATTAGAGATACAGAAAACTGAGTTGATAATTGTTTGCTTTTAATTTTCATTTTATATATTTTTCTACCACATTTGTAATGTCTATCACATTAAGAAGTCCTGTTGCTACAGTCTGAAAACTTGAATTCTTTGAATCTTTTTGAGTAGAATTTGATATACTTTCCCTAGGTCAGTGCAATCTTGTCCAGTCTGCATTTTTCAGTCATTCTGAAGCTGGGCAGGCAGGAATATCAATAACAAGAATATTTATTTTTTTTAAGAGTGTAATAACTCTGTATTTGATGTCAGGCTGAGTTTTATCAAGGAAGCATTTTTGCTCTGTTGCTAGGGATTAAAACACCTGCCTATGTGAAAAATAACTAATCTTTTAGGTTCAAAGTGTGCCAGGGTATATTCCTCAAGGAGGCTTTGCATCTCTCTTGTTTCTGGAATCACTGCGATGGAATAGGGAGGATCTGCTCTATGCTTGGGCACACCCCGATTGTCAGGTTGCTCTGGTAGTAGAGCTGGACCGCTCTGAAGGTCAGGTCACCTGCCAGAGTGGGAATTTAACTTAGGAATTAGTTAAATTATCTCACGAGACTTTGGTCCTCTTACATTCCTTTTGCAAACTGATCCTCCCGCCGCCCCCAGTTAACACACCAGTAATGACAAGCATCCTGCACCAGTAGGAGTAGGTTCTGCTTCCAGTAAATGATGTCTGTCCAGGGCCCTGAGAAAAAACGCAAGAACTGGATATGACTGGCTGAGACCAATACTATTTCTGGCACATGAGGTCTGTTTGTATCTTATGGTTCTGTCCATGAGTATCATCATCCCATGAACTATGCTATTTTGAGAGTGAAAGCCATTTCTTTACGTGCAGCTCTCTAGTCTCTACATGTAACTTAACTATAGATTCCAGCTTTCTAATGCTTATGAAGAGAAGTTGACTCTTTAGAGCGTAAACTTATTTCCATAGCAGAGATGTCTTGATACAGAGATACGTGCTGTTTGTATGATATAGAGGCAGCTGTCTTCAGTGACAGCCCAAGTGCTTTTACTATATCCAACTGCTTGTTTTCCCTTGAGCAATTCTGCTAATTCTTTTAGCTTTCATCAAAGCATAGCTCCTGGTGGTAACTGCAGGCTGCTCTTGTCAAGAAACAAGAATATGAGTCTCTATTAGTTTCCTCTGGTTTTTTTCCACTGGTTTAGGAAGTGTTAAAACCCTACTTTGTAAAGGAACTGATGAACATCCCACTTCTGGGTATTTCATCTGCTCTCTTTTCTGCTTAATAATAAAATATTTTCTTTTCAGTCACTGCATAAGGTAGAAGGGTAAGAATGATTAGATCCACCTATTAGGGCTATTGTATATGACTTTCCTTGGAGACAGTAGTCTCATGCTAATTTTTCCGCTTAGGCTTCTTTCCCTGACAGCCCTGCTCTGACCTAGTGCTCATTTCAATAGTGAGAGATCCATTTGATCTGCATTTCCTTCAGGTTTGTTGCTCCTCTAGCTGGTCTCTGGATAGATAGCAAGCATGCTGTCAGACTTGGACACACTTGTAGCAGGAGAGTGTTAGAGCACAGACAGACAGAGGGTGGAAGGGAAAGAAGGAAAACTTTCTCCCCGTTGAGGCAGGGAGAGACTATCAAGAGCAAAAGCAAGAAAACCCACGGGCTGAGATACAGATATTTTAATAAGGGAAGGAAAGGGGTGAGAGGGGAGAAGTAATGCAAAGACAATCACTTGCCACCTCCCACAGGCAGACTGAAGCCCAGCTTGGTCCCACAGGAATGGCTACACTGCTAGACTAACCCCTCCACACACAGTTTTTATCACTGAGTATTGCGTTCTATGGTATGGGATATTCCTTTGGTCAGTTTGGGTCAGCTGTCCTGGCTGTATCCCCTCACAGCCTCTTGCCCAACTCTGGCTTATTCACTGGGTGGGGGGGGACACGGGGGAAAAGAAAAGAGACAGCCTTCCTGCTGTGTAAGCACTGCTCAGCAATAGCCAAAATTCTAGTGTGTTATCAACACTGGTTTAGTCACAGATCCGAAACACAGCACTGTACAGGCTGCTGTGAAGACAATTAACTTTGTCCCAGCCAGACCCAGTACACCTGCTCAGCCCTCAACTCAGACTAATGAGAGCCCCCATGGAAGTGTTTTTTGGAAGAAGTAATGAGATTTGTGTGTGGTGTATACCTGCAGAAGAAAGGAGTAGGAGTGGGTGACATGTCAAATAATCAAAGTTTCGTCAAATAATTCAAAGCACCTATTTGATGATTACTTTTCAACTTGGAGTGCATGACTTAAGTTTGCTGGCATAGAGTTTTACTTTGTCATCTTGTCCCTTATATACATAATGGCTGTTTCTCAAATTTTCATGTTCTTCTCTGATTGTAATTGATCTATGCTAGTTTGCATATTTTCTCTAGTATCTCACTGCTCACAGTCTTTTCTGCTTCCAGGTAATAAATACACTAAGCAATCCTATAGCTGGTATCAGACTCTCTAAATCTCTATACTTATCCTTATGGTATAATGAAAATGGGCTATTTATTCTCTTCATATTCCTTTTGTCATGGAACACATGACAACGATCTGTCTCCCTGTGCTTTGATAGTCTCTTGTGAGACTTTAAAATGGTATAAATAAACCAGTTCTTCATCTAGCATGTCAGCATACTGAAAGAATTTTAGATAGGAAGACCATTTTTTTTAATGGCCCTGCTGTTTACACTTAGTCATATGATTTGCTAGATATTTCAGACTATAGATTTATGTGCTATCAAGTGAAGGAATTATTTGTCTAATCTCAGGAAACTGAAGTCTACCTAAATATAAATCTGACTTAACTGTTTTGCAGTCCTTTGGAATAATACTTTTGCTTAATGAGAGTGTGCACGATTTTGTTAATAGTTCAGCTATTTCACTGCTAAATTCCTTCCATTAGCTCATGATGGATGTTCTGTTTTATTTAGAAGAATGAGCATCACATTCATTAGGCAAACTTCATTAAATTTGGAGCTCAATCAACTAGAACTATAATTATATGGAGAGAAAACTTCCTAATATGACATTTGTAAAACTGAGCCCTTTTGGATTCAGTTATTATCTTATGCAACATGACCAACTGAGCCTTTGTGCTGAGCACAGGCAGACCCTGGGAGGAGTGCCTTCAGCTAGGAGAAGTGTTATTTTCTGTTGTAATTTAATAGTTTTATAGCCTTTTTTTTCACCACAGAGAGACATCTGCTCTCTCTGTATCCCAAACAATAATAGATTGGTCTTGTTGAGGTAGTAGTAAGCAGTGTATATTCCTTTAAACTGTTATCTTATTGTTTAGAGTCACTTTATTACTTTTCAAATGGCACCTTCTGCAGTTTAAGTCCATGAAGACTGTCCTCTTGTCCTTTAAGGCAAAATTTATGGATCTTAGCATGGCAATGAAAGGAAAAGAACATACTCTATTATGAATGGAAAATGATTTCTCTTTGTGACTTTAGACTGAATGGTTTGTATTGGCATCAGGAGGGGGGAGTAAGCTGCCTATCCATTGCAGTCTGTTTTCCCTACAGCCCCATGTGTGACTGATGCAGGCCAGTGATCTTTGAACACTTGCTATTTCTCCCTGCTTTAGACTTCAGCTGCTGCCTTGCTGGTAGTGCCATGCATTTTTGAGGTGAAGACAGCTATGACAACATTACTGCCTGTTCTGTTTAGGTTGTAGACCTCAGCAGTGTCCAGGTTTTGGCTGGGATAAAGTTAATTTTCTTCCTAGTAGCAGGTGTAGTGCTGCTGTGTTTTGGATTTAGGATAAGAATAACGTTGATAACACATCGATGGTTTGGTTGTTGCTGGGCAATGTTTACACTAAGTCATGGACTTTCCAGCTTCTCATACTGCTCTGCCAGCGAGGAGGCTGGGGGTGCACAAAAACTTGGGAGGGGCCAGGACAGCTGACCCCAAGTGACCAAAGGGATATTCTATACCATATGACATCATGCTCAGTGTATAACTTGAGGGAAGCTAGCCGGGGATTTGAACCATGGCTCGGGAACTAGCTCGGCATCAGTGATCTGCAGGTGGTGAGCAATTGTGCTGTGCATCACTCATTTTGTATATTCTGTTGTTGTCGTCATTATTATTTTCTTTCTTTTCTGTCATAGTAAGCTGTATTTATCTCAACCCATGAGTTTTACCTTTTTTTTCCCCGATTCTCTCCCCAGTCCCGCTGTGGGGTGGGGGTGAGGTGTGGGACTGTGTGGTTATTTTAGTTGCCTGCTGGGTTCAACCACAAAAGCAGCTGCAGAAGAATTCAGCAGAAGCTGTTATTTAGGAACAAATTAAGAATGATATCTCCTCCAAAGAGAAAGCTGAGAGCAATTAATTTTAATCTCTAACCCAACCTAGTGTAGCCCACAAATGGTTTTAAGTTGTACCTATCTTGCAACATGGGGCAGCCATGGTGTTAGGTTAAGTCTATTGTCCTCTGTGTTGCTTTATGTTTAGCTCTGCCCTCTATTCTTGTAGGCATGAGGCTTCTGGGTATGAACCCTGCTTTTTTGGCTCTTCCACCTCAATGCCGAGGAGGAGGGAATTAGCTTGCTTTGTGCTGCCTGCTTGACACTAAAGGAAGAAGACTGGGCAGATAATCTGTTGCAAAATATTGTCATCTCTTGACCTTTTGGAAATGTGTTCAGCCCAAAAGGTTTAAAAAACAAAGATTGTTCTTCTGAGTTTTCCTCAAGGAAGAAGTGCTGCTGTGCAGTTAGGATTAGTTACCATATGTTTAAGAAGAAAAAGGAAAAATAAACCTACTTATAGCCTACTTATTTATAAGAAAGAAGAAAAATGAATAATTTTTATGGGTTGGGATATAAATGCTATCCTTAGGAGACCATGGTAAGAAATAGTTGTGCTCTCACATGGAGTCTAGAAACTAAAACCATACTGATCTGCATCTTGGAAACAGACACCTGTCACTGCTCAGGGAAGAGGCATGTGTGAGCAGAAGAGACGTTGCTCAGTAATGTTTTGTTGAATGTTTGCAGGTCTAGGAAAGATAGACATAGAAGATGAGAGAGAGGGGCAAAAGGGCAGCAGGAGGGAAAGCTTGAACAAACTATTGCAGTGTGGCCCAGGCAAAAGCTTAGAGTATGAATGTACACCTTTAATTGCTTCTTAGGGACAAAAAATACTGAGCAAGTTGATTTTGCTCTATCAGACTGCGTTTATTTCTGTGGCTGCAAACAATACTGGAGGATCTTGCATGAAACGGGTCGATCCCTATAGGGGACTACTGGTTTAGGTGAGAGTTCTGTATATGTGATTGAGGGCTCACTTTTAACACTGTGAGGATGAAAGCAAATTTCTTGTCCATATTTGAAGTGGTATTGTTCAGTCACTGTGGGATGCATTAGGAAACCACACATGTGTGTGCCTGATTCTGGAGAGAGCTCTGTTCCAGCAGTTCTAGCCTTCTTGCTCTCAGTCTCTGGATGCATCTATTGGATTGGTGAGATGGAAAAAATAATCATGGGATTTTGCATTCCCATGGCCCTTCTTTCATGGTTCTGTGCAGAGAACTCTATGAAAAAGCTTGTTTAAATTTGTATTTGTGAAGATATTTTCTGCAGAACTCGAAAGTGGATATTCTTGTGCCCAGCATAGTGCTGTTTCTCCTTGTGGACACTTGAACATACTTCCGAGATCTAGAGAACTGGATGATAGTATAATGGTGTCAGAACTTTTTTTTTTCCTGGGGTAGGGGGTATGATGGCATACCAGTCCATCCTCATGCAATGTATTCTCATCCCATGCCAATTATAGAATATGAGAACTTATTGACGTGGTTATCACTGTGTTTAAGTTAGGTTTTCATTTTTTGAAACTATTACAGGAGGAGTTTTCAGAATTTCCCAAGGCTATGTATCCCTATTAGTTCAAACACCTTGACTATCTGAAAATGTTATCAATGTGGTTTAAATAAAGGAACAGAAATCACTTTGAATGCCACAGCAGTATAACACATTCCATCTTTACGTCGGAAATACCTTGTCAGCTAATACCGAAGTTAGTCCTTGTGTCATGATCTGGTTTACTTACCTAATTTATCACTTCAAAAATAACTGTCACATTATGCTTATGAAAAGGTGTGAAGTTAAGTGCATGCTGTAGCTCTGCTCAAAGCGACCTCCACTTCAGCACAAGCAATGGAATTTGTCACTTGGCTGAAGGTGTTCAACCCTACAGTACTTATGCACCACAGTGAATTCATTTCCTGACAGTTATACATGTGCCTGGTACCCAACTTGTTGAAGGATGTGTCTTTAATCTTGCAAAAGGTTGTGTGTCCTCATCTGCAGTTGAATATTCCTAACAAACACCACTGACTTAAGGCTTTCCATATCTAGTTTAAATTAATTGAAACAGATCCATGACTATTTTTAAAGAAATTAATTGATGATTGCTTTGTCATAGAGACTGTTGTGTTTAATTGTTATTATTTGGGGAAAGAAATCTCTGAAAATGGAATTAAGCTTGGATGTAAATATCAGTCATTTGAGTGTGTAAAAGAAATCCAATGAGGGTGATGGCTTCATTCAGTTGTTGTTATGCTTGAGGGGAAAGAATATCTCCAAACAGGTAAAAATCAGAAATGAATGAGTAGAAACAACCAAGCAGGAACACTGTGCTGTAGAAATTCCATTATGGATGAAAAGCACATTAAAAAAAAAAAAAAGTTGTTAGGAGATTACTGTCATTAAATTGCTAATCATACTGTACTGTTTTATAGAATACCGGTATGAACAGTGACATTCAGCTACTTTCTTAGTACGTAGGAAGTTTTACATGCTCCGTGAAAATAAATAAACCCAGGGTAATTTCCTCTATAAACAAAGACCTCTGCCTAATAAAGGCACCGGCTTAGGTTGTGCTGGCCTAAGGAAGTCGAGGCTATCATGGTCAGTGCCTCACCTCTTCATCCCGGCTCCCTTTTACAAACCACTAAGTCACTTATCGACTTTAAATTGCTGCTGTTTCAAGTGAATGACATTTTAGGGTAAAAGCACCATTGATTTTTATTTGGCGTTAAATGCTCCACTTTCAATGGTGACAACTGAGGAATCTGTTAGCACCTCATAGTGTGGGTCCCTGCAGAGTGACCTGAACATCTTGGGGCTGCAGTCAAGCCAAGTCAGGGCATCCCTGCTCATCAGTCCATGTTTTCCATGACTAGGTAGCTTCCAGAATTGCAAAACCTTGAACATTTCAGTAGAAAATATTGGGAAATGCAAGGCATTACTGCTAATACAGATTGCTTTATCTTGCATATGTGTCTTTTTTAACACTTCTGCCCTATAATGCCTAATAGCTTTTGGAAGCTGAATGTCTTTTTTTTTTTTGTGTGTGTGTGTGTCAAAGTACTGTTGTTCACATTCAGGTTAGTAAAGCAGATGAGAGGGCTTTTTTTCCTATCTTTAGGCTTCTTTTCTCCCCAGAAGCCAAACTGTGCTGGGGAACTGATGCTTTAAAAGAGAAGTGTGATTGTCTTATGTAATTACTACTTTCTTGCTCATTTTGATTATTCTTTGTGGTCTTATCTTTGTAGTAACTTTGTCTTGCTACTGATTGGGTTGTTTTCTTATGCTTGTGATGTTTAAGAAAAGTAATTAAATACTCACTTGTAATAGAAATCCTTCTTTTTGTGTGTAGGAAACTCACAAATGGGTGCTACCATAGTAGATGCATTGGATACTCTTTATATCATGGGGCTTCACGATGAATTCAGAGAAGGACAAGAGTGGATTGACAAAAATCTTGATTTCAGTGTGGTGAGTAGAGCTTGCCCTAATAGTTCTCTAGTCCTTTTTACAGTGTTCCTCTTGGGGGGGGGGGGGGGGGGGGGGAACGGACGGAAGAGGTCTTTCAGCTGGAATTTAAAAACCTTATGATTCAAAGTATCAGAAGTTCAGAGGTAAGCTTTATTGAAGTTCTCTGTGTTTTTAACTTTATTTGTGAAAAGCAACCAATCGACCCTTTCACACTTTAATTATAAGTGAAGATACATCTGTATATTGTATTTTCAAAGCACAAATTATAATTGGATAATGGAAGAAAGGGGAGGTGGTCAGTGAGAACCAACAGGGCCTCAAATGAGTGATTGCAGAAAAATGAGGCTTTACTAGCTGATAGGTGGAAATAACTGAGCTGTGAAAGACAGTTTTCCCCCAAACCATGGTGTATAACAATACAATGTTGATGATGTCCTCTCTCATGCCCTTAAGATGTTTTAACATCGTGAATGCCACTCGAGTGGACTTAGATTCAGAACCTGTAGGCAAACCATCAGAAGAATTTCCCAGCTGGTCATACAGCATCTGACATTCTTTGTGTGCACAGAGTTTGGAAGCGTTAAATGGAAGAAATGGGTCTATTATATCCTTATTGATTAGTGTTCTTATTACTGATTTTGGGACTGTCACAGATTCTGCGGCAAATTTGTATTTCAATTCTTAGACTTGCCCTATGGTTCCAAAAATGTTTTCTCATTCAGTAATGCACAAAATGAAAAGTAGGCATACAGTTCAGAAATGAGCAGATGCTTACTGTTGTTTTATATTATTTCCCACATTTCAGAAATTGTTTGGGGTTTTTCCTTTTGTTTTAAACATTAACACTCTGGCAAACATTAAAGAACTACTCTTCTTTTTTCAGTTAGTGCCAGATAATTATTCAGCCTAAAACTGAAAGCCCTAAATATATCAGAGACAGTATAGACATAATGGTACCTTCGTGAGAGGGAACTGAATTACTCCCATAACTTTTGTCTGATCTGAGGCAATCTTGATCTAGATTAATTCTGCAAATTTATGAATCAGGTGGAAAAAATTTACATGACCCACTGAGGTTCAATTACAGCTTCCTATGTATCGAAAAACATTTCTGAAGGTTAATGAGTTGTCTTATATATACACTAGACTTGATTAATTTCCTTAGATGGTTTGAAGTTTATAAATAAATACATAAATTGGTTCCTCTTAGATTCTTTTACTGGGGAAATCACTGGTTTAACTCTACACTATACCATTGCTTGTGTATGACTTCAATAGGTATTAAGTGGAATCAGACACTGCATTGTTGATGTTTCTCTTGCATCACATGTATGTGAATAAAAATACATCTTGTATTAAAAACCTATAATTGGGAGTATTTCAAACTGTAGACTTTTAATCATCAGTGATATTTGAGGAAATTGTCAAAGTATTCATACAATCTTTTTGAAATAAGTAGTATGTGCAAAATGCATTTATTTTGGATACAAGTGAAATGCATGATACAACCACAGGTGCCATAGAAATAGTGTGAAAGGAGAGATATACCTATATATACCACTTCAACTGCGTGCCGAGTGGTGGGTCAACTTGTACAGCGTACATTCTAGTGACTTTTCTGGATAAAAGGAAAGGCTCCCTTGCCTCAAAATCTTTTAATAAAACTACATGTCTAATGGGTTGAATGAAGAAAAGTTTATGGGGGAGACAGGTGGAGTATATGCAGGCAAAGGAGTGAATGGGGCACAGAGGGAGGCAGAAAGATGTTAAAACTAGCTAGTTCTTAAAGTTCAATGAGTTAAATGAGTCAAAACATACTGGTGAATTTAGCCCAAGGATATTAATATTGAGGAAGACAGCAAAATGATTCATTCTCTTGAGTTTCTCAGTGGTCTTGCAGTACTTCTTGTTGTAACATTAAATACATAAAGGCTATTCCTAGACAGACACTGTGTTAAAATGGAACTCTGAACTTGAGATTGCACATTGGTAGTTCAGGTTAAGAAAGCACATTACAGGAGTTCTCTAATTATTATTCTACTTTATAGTGTAAACCCAGAAGGTTTGGTATTATACTTAAATGTAAGAGAAAAGATGCTGAATTATGGAAATGTGCAGTCCTTGCCTTCTTTCCCACCATCC
Organism: Balearica regulorum gibbericeps; assembly: GCF_011004875.1. NCBI lineage: Eukaryota > Metazoa > Chordata > Aves > Gruiformes > Gruidae > Balearica > Balearica regulorum. The sequence goes on from NC_046184.1 coordinate 86,774,899, forward strand.
CCAAACAAATTTAATTGCACTTTGTGGTGATAAATATGATTAGAGAACAGGAGAAAAAAAAAAATTATTTTTTTGTAAAAATCAGTTGAAGCTGTAACTAGAATTACCAGTTGGTGTCATGAAGATGTGCACAGGAATTTCAGTACGGATCTAAATACTGAAACAGTACAAACCCTTGCATGCATATTGGTTTAGGATATGTACTTGCCTCTGCCTGGATGATTATTTTTTCTTCTTCTTTGATTAGGGAGTTGGTTAATTACTGACTCTTTCTTCCTGTTCTAGAATTCTGAAGTGTCTGTTTTTGAGGTCAATATTCGCTTCATTGGCGGTCTTCTAGCAGCGTATTACCTTTCAGGACAAGAGGTAAGGAGATTGGAAGGTGCCTGTGCAATTTAATGTCTTCTAGCAAATGTTGTATATGAAAAATTTTCTAGAATGTTGGTTTATCAGTAGTTTGCAAACTAATTTTACAGCGGTAAGTTGTACAAAGTAACCAAATTCTTAAGAGTATGGAATCTTTACAGCTTGTTTCTGTGCAGGTCTCAGTCAATTTAAGACCCTTTGTTAGAGCTTTGAAGTACTGCTTTTATCAAGATGTTTCCAAAGATAACCATTCAAGTAAACATCAGCCTGAAATGTCAAGTCACTAGCTTCTCATGCCAACAATAACTTGTTTTGATATTCTGTAACATCATGAAGGTAGAAATAATAGTTTTGCCACTCGTCCTACAAGGCTGTGGGTTTGCTTCACAAAAGCACTACACAATCTTCTTACCATTTTCTCAGTGATAAACAGACAAATACCAAGCCAATTTCATCCCACTTCTGAAACTTCTATTAAAAAAAAAAAATCAGACTTATACTTCTGAGCGCTTAACAAAAGGCATGCTTAGATTGAAAGGACGCATATACCCAAACACTTGCAACTATGGACTTCTTTGGTCTAGCAGTAACATTGCTGTGACCTCTTACTTCACATACTTTAATAAGGCTGGAGCCTGACCCACCGTACAGTTTGTCATAGCTCTTTTCATGTCTTATCAGCTAGCTGTCTTTTGATCTATGCCTATGTCTTTGATTTGTTTGCTTTTATCCTTTTTTTTAATGGCCTTTCTGGTGTTCATATATATCTTCCCCCTTTGTTTAGGGGATTACCACATACATATCAATAAGTTTTATCAGGGATTTTAAGCCCACAGCCCAAAAAATAACTAGGAGAAACCTCATATTTGTTGACTTTTTAGGTCTTTGGCATCACCCTGGGATCTGTAAATTTTCTTTTGTAGAAGTGTCTCCTCTTTGGAAGAGCTTAATGGCAAAGCACAAAACCAGTGTATATCTTGAAAGAAATTGCTAGTTTGTTTTTGATCAAGTGCTACTGCTTCACCTTCTTTATTGTCCATGTTCTCCAAGCCCTCCTCCTGCAGAGGGTTCAGCTGCTGCACTGATTTATGTGGTCTGTAACAGGAGGCCCGAAGGAAAGGTGAAGTACAGAATTTTGCCCCTCTCTTTCCTTTGTAACAACTGAAGATTTGTGACAGTGAGCCTTTTTCTGCTTCCAGAATCTGTCAGACTTAGGTCTTCCATCAGTTTTCTCACAGCTCAGTAAGGATTTTACCCTGAGGGAATGATCCTATTCCCCAGTGTTCCCAGTCAGCCTTTTGCATTGTTTGCTGTGGCACCTCTTCAGGAAGACAGCCTTTGTAGCAGCTATCCCTTGTCTTGGAGTACTGGTGAAATTCAAGCTGTTAGTTTACACTGTTGTCCTAAGAGAAGAAGCATTAAAAATCACTGAGTTGGTCAACTCAAATATTAACTTGAGGCAGCTTCTGAATTTCATGTAGGTCAGCAATATTAACCTACCAGTTTTCTTTTGAAGGCCCCCAGGACAGAAGATTTCTTCTGCTGTAAAACATAAGCAGTTTTCCTTGCTTGTGTTTTTATTTCTGTAGCAAAGAAGTTTCATGGAGAGCAGTCTGAGCTGTGTGTGTTTTTCGACTTGTGCCAAGGAGTAGCTAAAGTAGCTAAGCTGGAGCGTTAGTAGTAGTCATAGTAGCTCCTACTGTAGTGCAGGTGACCTCAGCAGCATGTTGAAGGATGCTTCCTGTCCAGAAATCTGTATTTTTGAGCTTGGACCTGAGATCACATTAAGTACTACCTGATCACTGAAGCCTTCAAGTGTTGAGGAGAACAGTCCCACATCTTTTCAGCTAGGAATATTGATCCTGTCTCTGGATAACTTAAACTGGAGCCTGCTCCTTGGAGTCGTCTACTGTCATGATGAAAAACCTCAGAGAAAGATCAAAGATCACTCGGTAGCTGGATTGCTTGTATAGATCAATACCACACCTGTGCACAAGTACCTTAATGTGTTGGTTTTGCGTGGCAAGGTTTTGGTAGCGGGGGGGCTACAGGGGTGGCTTCTGTGAGAAGCTGCTAGAAGCTTCCCCTGTGTCTGACAGAGCCAATGCCAGCCAGCTCCAAGACGGACCCGCCGCTGGCCAAGGCCGAGCCAATCAGCACCTCTGTGATAACATATTTAAGAAAGAGAAAAAACAGTTAGAGGGCGCTTTTTGCAGCCAGAGAGAGGAGTGAGAAGATGTGAGAACATCTGCAGACACCAAGGTCAGTGCAGAAGGAAGGGGAGGAGGTGTTCCAGGCGCTGGAGCAAGATTCCCCTGCAGCCTGTGGTGAAGACCATGGTGAGGCAGGCTGTCCACCTGCAGCCCATGGAGGAAGGATGAGGGGGTGTAGCGATTCCACCTGCAGCCCGTGGAGGACCCCATGCTGGAGCAGGTGGAGACACCTGGAGGAGGCTGTGGCCCTGTGGGAAGCCCGTGCTGGAGCAAGCTCCTGGCAGGACCTGTGGCCCCGTGGAGAGAGGAGCCCATGCTGGACCAGGTTTGCTGACAGGACTTGTGACCCCATGGGGGACCCATGCTGGAGCAGTTTGCTCCTGAAGGTCTGCACCCCATGGAAGAGACCCACGCTGGAGCAGTTCATGAAGGACTGTAGCCCATGGGAAGGACTCATGTTGGAGAAGTTCATGAAGGACTGTCTCCTGTGAGGGGGACCCCACGCTGGAGCAGGGGAACGATGAGTCCTCCCCCTGAGGATGAAGAAGTAGCACAAACACCGCGTGATGGACTGACCGTAACCCCCATTCCCCATCCCCCTGTGCTGCTGAGGCGGGGGGCGGAGGTTTGAAGTCGGGAGTGAAGTTGAGCCCAGGAAGATGGGACGGGTGGGGGGAGGTGTTTTAAGAGTTGGTTTTATTTCTCATTCCTCTACTCTGTTTTGTTTGGTAATAAATAAGATGAATTCCCTCTCTAAGTTCGGTCTGTTTTGCTCGTGATGATAATTAGAGAATGATCTCTCCCTGTCCTTATCTTGACCCGTAAGTTTTTTTCGTTGTACTTTTTCTCCCCTGTCTAATGAAAGAGGGGAGTGATAGATCAGCTCTGGTGGGCACCTGGCCCTCAGACAGGGTCAACCCACCACACTTAACAAGAATTTTTTTTGTCCCATTATACAGATGGGTGCAGCTGAACACTGCCAAAACACATGCTTTGCATGTATTTGTAAAGCTGAGTATTTTCCTTTTAGTTGCTTCTGTTCAGTAGAGTCAGAACAAGCTCCTTTTTTAAAGAGGTTTTTATCAACACATTTTATTTCTTTCCTTCTTAGAAAGCTTTTACCCTCTGTGTTTCCTAAATTTTGGCCACTGGGCTGACTCTTTTGTTTTTAGAAGTATTTTTATGGCATCGGTCTCTCCAATGGACTTTAAACTTGTTGTATCTTGTGGTAGAAGATTACTCCTGTCAAGTGTTCATATGTATTATCTTTATTTTCCAAAAGAACTACTCCTAGAAAAATAGTGTTCGGGCTGCATTTCTTTTAAAATAGTAGGACTGCTTCTCGTACCTGATTGACTACTTCATTTGTCAAGTTGGATGGTTTCTCTGCGGTTTGTCAGCGTGGATAAGTCAAGCAAGGGAACTTGAGGCTGTTCAGTAATTGAGCCCAGGAGAGAGACATCTACCTCTGATAACTCCTTGGAGTTGGAAACAAGTTTGTTCTGAGAAGTGATTTCCAATCTGATCTTCTCTCTTCTGTTCCAAAGAAGAGAAAGTATTATTTGGCTCAGGATTGGGGCATGCTTAATTTCTTTTTTTTTTTTTTTCTACTGCATTCAGTTATATGAGGAGACACTTTTTAGGCTTGCCTGTCTTAGCAGTGGCTGATCTCAAGTGTTTGGATATTTTGTCTGATCAGGTAGTGAATGTGCATATGGGCTTATGCCTCTAAGGGAGTCTGTCTACTGGTAGATCCTTCCTTTGTTCTTCAAGCTATCATTTAGTGGCTCATATTCCCTTCCCATATCTTGATATTCCAATCCCCATCTCCCTTCCTCCAAGCCTCTACTTCCCTAAGCCTGTTGCTGGGTACTGGTTTAAAAGGTTATCATACTAAATTCCATACTTTTTCATGTCTTGTTTGATGTATTGAAAAATAGGATCAATACAAGGAATGGGCTGCTTGGAAGTAATTAATTCTGTCTTTCCCCTTTTAATTTATATAAATTCTGCTTAGGTCAGCAATGCAAGTTACTGTTGTTTGGTAAAAGTTATAAAAATAATTTTTATTTTATTTTGACTCCTATCACTTAGTGCTGTTAAAGATGCTATGGTAACAACCATAAAAGAAAGTGTCCAAGACTCAGCATCGGCTGTGGAAGTTCAGTCATCTTTGAGGCCACATTTGGAGAATTTATAGTCAGCATGGTTTATCTGTATGCTTTTGCCCTTTTGTGTGGAGAGAGTAATTGTGCTTGATAGGATTTTATCTGATTGAGTCATAATGCTAGATGTTGATCATAGTTTTTTAAATACACCTGGCTGTTAATTTAGATAAAATTGTCCTGTTGACTGCTTTTATTAGAAACGTGCTAATTTTAAAAAATTATTTAGCTTGACTAGTGGCATGACTGTGATAATGGTTTTAATAATGCTGGTTACAGTTGATGGTGAAATTTTAAACCATTCATATTAAGATTGTGTGTATTGCTATCCCTTTCTTCAGTAACAGTTCCCTCTTGCTCACTGCAGTAGTTGCGGGAGTAATGAAATATCTCCTTTACAGCCCAAAAAAAGCTGCCATTTTTAGCAACTGCCAAGTTGACTTAAAATGCTGTTGGCTTTTCCTGTCCAGTGTTGATTCACAGGCCTTTCTTTGTGAAACATGACCTTGTGAATTTTTTAACTCCTCAACCTATTACATGTGGAAACTTCTGCTGGACTTCCTTGAGTGATGAGCACACAAAGCTAAAGTTTGAGGAGGATGTGTTTTCACGTCCCTCCAGCTGAATGTCTTGGTTGTGTTGCCTCCCCATACCTTTCTGTTGATGTAAAGAGACAAAATTGTTTCTCTAACAGACGGCTCTCCCGATTTGGGGAAAATCACCATCTTTCTCCATTTTTCAATGTCAGAATTCCTTCTGAATAGAAAATCAAGATATGCCTGTGAAACTCGACACAGTGGAAAATCTTGCCCATGTGTTCCCTTTCAGTCTTCTCAAGTTGAAACAACACTGAGGTTTATCTGGTGGCAGGGATGGTAGGTCTGCCATCTGGGAGGCCCTCGTTTGAATCCTCTGCGCAATAAATTGTTGTTTGGTGGTTATTTTTCCACATAGGAATGAGGTCCCAATCTGTCATTGCTTCTGAGATTCTTGGGGGTTTTTTTGACTTTTTGAGCCTGTGGCTTTTTCTCCAAAGTACATTCTTGAAATATATAATGACTATATGCTAAAATAGTGGAATATAGAATCATAGAATTGTTTGAGTTGGAAGGGATCTTTAAAGATCATCTAGTCCAACCCCCTACCATGGGCAAGGACATCTTTCAATAGATCAGGTTGCTCAAAGTCCCATCTGATCTGATTTGAACGCTTCCAATAATGGGACATCCACAACTTCTCTGGTCAACCTGTTCCAGTGCCTCACCACCGTCATTATAAAAAATTTCTTCCTTATATCCAGTCTAAACCTACCCTCTTTCAGTTTAAAACTGTTGCCTCCTCTTCTGTCACTACATGCCCTGGTAAAAAGTCTCTCTCTGTCTTATGAGTCCTCTTTGTATATTGAAGGGCTGCTATAAGGTCTCCCTGGAGCCTTCTCTTCTTCAGGCTGGACACCCCAACTCTCTCAGCCTGTCTTCATAGGAGAGGTGTTCCAGCCTTCTGATCATTTTTGTGACCCTCCTCTGTACTTGCTCATGCAGGTACATGTCTGTCTTGTACTGGGGTCCCCAGAGCTGGACACAGTACTGGGGTCCCTGGTGCAAGTGGGGTATAATGCATATTGGAATTTCTTTTTAAAATCATACTGTCAAACTAAAGAAAGAAAAAGAGACTTGATGAAAAGCAGAAGAAAAAAGTGTGACATCTCCCAGGAGTGTTGTATGTCCAGGCAGGTGCTCTTGTATTTGCTGTATGCCAGAGGTTTCTTCTCAGTTTCCACTGAGCAACCTATGCAAAGTTTTTATTTCACTAAACATTATTCCTTATTAAGCTGTACGTTAATAGGCATAATCTTTAAGTACCAAATCTCTAAATAGGAAGTGCAAAATTCATTGTGCCCATACACAATCAGCAGCTACTAATTAAATATTTTTGGAATTACAGGATTTAGGAGAGTTGCTTAGTAGAAAGTGGCTGGGAGCCATGCTGTGAGAACTAGGCACTCCTTTTCTCTATCTCAGGTTGTGACAGAATGGATACAATTTTCACATTTTGTATTTTGATCAAAAAGGAAGCATGATGTTGTAGTTAAGGTGTGAACTACAAGTTTTCTACCTTCTGAGTTCACAGGCACCACTATACTTCCTCTTTTCCATCTGTCAAATGGCGTTAACAGGCCAAATTTACATACTGGAGGTAAAATAGATAGTAACTTACCTAAATTGAGCCAAACTTTCTCAGTAATCTCTGCACAATCCTTTAACTTCTATAGGAACTAGACGTGGTCTTCATTATGCTGGGGGGAGGCGGGGGGGCAACTGATATAGTTGATAATTTCTACTTATTTCTGTTATATTAAATGTTCTGTATGCCTACTTTGTAGTAAACATTGAGTATGACATCTTAGGATGAAAAGCAGCCTTATGTGAATTCAAAAAGAAAAAACCCACCCCAAACAAACAAACCAAAAAAAACGCCAAAATTACACACACACACACCCCCCAATGCAAAACAAAACAAATCAACATTTGGGGGGGAGGGCTGCATTAAGACTCAACTATTTATTTTCTCTCATTGCATCATCCTGACACAAATATCATTCTTGTCTTTATTTATGAATCAATGTGTTTTATAGTTTTCAATGATACCTATCAAGGCATTGTTTAGCATTTTCCCTAGAATAGTATGTTCCTTTATGTTTCTTCTAAGTTAATTCCCTAGACTTACTGTATAAGAATGTTTTGTGTTCTTTACGGTCATCTTATCCAACACTAATCAAATATAATATTTTGATATCACTCTATTGTTATGTAATAGCATCAGGATAGAAATGCTTAATGAAACAGTATCATGTATACACAGAGATCAGAACAAGATAAAGCACTTGCATTTCACAAAAAAGGATGCTATTAGAAGTTATGCTTTTATTATTAGATTGGAGCTGTATGTTCATACAATCTTTTAAAGTCTCTTTTCAGGGAGGTTCCTCTGTTACCTGGAAATCAGCCATACTGTATAGCTGGTTTCTCAGGATGTGGCCGTGGAATTTTTTCGTCTCCCATGGTGTCTATTCAGTTTGCTGATTCAAAATTTTGTTCAAGATCAGTCATGTTTGGTGCTTGCTTTTTCTCTGGGTAACATGAGTCTTTCTCTTCACTATGTATGTTGGTATTGATAAATTCTTTTTTTTAACACAAATTATCTAACTAGTCTTTATTGGGTATATGATTATATGTTCTTCCACTTCTCAGTCATACTTATGGATCTGGGTCTTTTTGGGCCTTGGGGTAGCTGGTACTGATTTCTGAGGGAGGACAGGAGGGGCTGCTTTGTAAAATCACTGCCTGTCCAAGATGTTCTCAACTCCTGGCACAAAAAAGCAACATCCAGGCAAGCAGAAGAATGACTGGCACCAAGTGGAAAAGAGCTGGCTGATCTCTCTGCATTAATACTCAAACAATAAAGCTTGTCAACAGACCACAGCTATAAGCTGCAGTAGAAGTTATAAAATAGATCCAGGATGAGTGTGCCTGAATGTCAAATCTCTGAGAACAGGCTACCAGGAGACCAGAAATTACAATGTCCTCAAGGCCTAGAATAGTAAAAGGTCTGTCAGAAGCTGATGTAGGGTACTATACTGGCATCTTCAGTAGAAATGGGATTTTCTCATGGTGTGCTGAATCAAATGGTCCAAGAGCTGTAATTTCCATTATGCTGTCCCCACACCTGGTCAGTGAAGGAATGATAAATACAAGGAAGACATCATAGACCACTAATGCCAGCAGAAGCAAGCTGCAGTTCTTCATACTGACTATGTGAAGTTCTTTGGGCTCATAAACGCAGATGGAAATTCCTAGAGCATCTTGCAGGATCCAGGCCTCTTGTTCCTCATTTCTGAAAACCATCCAGAAAACAGCAGTGAAGATGCTGAACCCTGCTAGGAGCAGTTTCTTCCCTTCCAAGCCTTTGTGAAGACACTGTAAATGAAACTTCTGCTCTCCAAATGGGACTTCAAGGAAAGAGAGACAGCTGTAGATCCCAAGTGGTGCATATGTGCAGAATAATCCTGTAATTAAACACACTAAATGATCATAGGAGCAATAAAAGATAAGCAAAATAAAGGACAGTGTTGCTATGTTTTCACAAATAAAGAAGATACCGTGGTTGATTGCCGTGTGTTCAAAATACTGATTTTTTTACAAATCCAGCATGTCCACTGTCTCTGGATACTGTGACATCTCCCCTGAGGGTTAATAATCCTAGAGTCTGGAGTTCTCAAAGAAGTTGCAGTTGCCCTTTCACTCTGAGGAAATTCTAATGATGAAGCTCTTGCCATCACCATTGTCTTCACTGAAAAAGGAAGGAAGACGACATAAGGCTGAAAAGGTGAATGTCTGATAAGACTGGAACTAGCAGGGTTGGCTATGACTGCTTTTCAGGAAGTGTGCCCAGTGAGAAGGGACCAGGACTCCATCTCTGGGGTAACTTTGAGTCTGATTTGCAGAAGAAACAAGAGCAGTGGGAGGGGAAGAAGCAGTGCTGCCATCTTCCAGCTATTGTCCATGCTGTGGGACCCCTTCTTACTCATTCCTTGCTTCAAGAAAGTTTCTTTCCAGAGTGACTCAGCATACTTCCTTGTTACATAGCCAAGCAGAAATGAGCCCCATCCATTGATCATTACAGAGTTATCTGTTTCTCCTGAACTGAGGAAGGGGTCTCCTGCCTTCTACATGTCAAGTCTACCCCTTCCCCATAGCTACAGCCCCAGCTTTGTCTGTGACATCTGTGGCTCACCATGGTGGCAAGTCCTCATTGCTCATGAATGCCTTCCGGGGCTTGGTGTCACTTGGGGAGGGGGGATGTCAGTGAACTTCAAATAGCAGCTTCCTCCTTCCCATGGCTGTGTGAATTCGAAGATGAAGTCCTTTGAAGTCCTTTGATATTAGACTTTCACTAATAAATCTTACTTCTATTTGTAGTACCTTGAGAAACTTTCAGCCTTGGTTAACCCTTTTGGTGCTTCCCCTGTGTGTTCCCAGCATGCTTTATTTTCTCCTCTCTCGTGTGTGTGTGAGGAGTTGAGCGAGATCCTGCATATACTGTGAGCAGGAAACAAAATCTTCGTAACGTGCAGAGAAAGTAACTGGAGCAAGCATATCTAGGAGCTTGCTGAAGCATCCGTGGCTTCAGGTAGGAGAAGGCAGGGTGCAAAATGCAGACCACTGTCAGGAGGCTGAAGAGATGTAGTTAACCCAGACTAAGAGATTCAGAGGAACATGGTGTTACATGGATTTCTTTTGTTTCACTGTAGACTTTCTTTCAGGTACCTAGATTTTATCCAAATTAAGATGGATCCTTTAAATGTGTGGGTTTTCCCTGTCTTTCTGAGTTTTGTCTCTGGGAAGCTTGATTCTTTCAGCCTGAATAACTCAGGGCAGTTGAGAACGTATATAACTGAAATTTTTATGTGAATGATTTTAAACGTGACATCTATACAGAAAGACACAATTAAGATTATGCCAAACATTAACTACAAAAGGTGATGAGGGCTTTATTTACATGCTTTTGTTTCAGTGGATAAGTCTGTTTTTCTTCTGATCCTCAAGAAGTAATTTCTTGTTTTGATTATGCTGCTTCTGTGGGTGTTTTAATTGTATCACAGGCATTAGAATACATCTTCTGAGGTGATTTTTTTGAGTATGGACTTCCCCCAAAGAAATGCGTGTCCTGACTGTAGTACAGTGCTACAGCCACTTCTGTGTTCCACATCTGAGATGGTCAGTAGGTCACAGTGCTTAGGAAGTACTGTTCTGCCTGCAAATGCATGAAATGCAGGCCCAACTGGAGGTCAGACCACAGGGGAAGAGCTAGTCATCACTCATACCTTCTGTGCAGGATCCTTGGCAGGTGTGTCTAACACCTATCTTTATACCCACCCAGGATGAACCTTCTATTCTTAATCTCTTCTGCAAAATTGTACTGGGCATGCGCCCTGTAATTATTCATTCGTGAAAGTTTACAGCCTCCTTGTGAGAGCACATGTTATCATGCTAAATTCAGACATCAGTAATTGAGTAGTGGATAGACTTGTGGATAAAGTACTGGGGATATTCACTGGATTTTGGAGTGCTTCAGTGAACAAAAGTATGACGGTACCTTTCCTCAGCAATTAGCTCTCTGAGAGCCTATGGCCATCACTTAGAAATTAGAATCCTTAAAGCCTCTGAAAATTCAGCACATTTCCTGAAGGAAGAACTAGAAAAAAGAATGCTGTAGCTAGCAGTGGTCTCTGAAAATTCAGATTTAACTATCTTGACTGGCATCTTACAGAAAGTCTGTAATAAAACCAAACATTGAGCCCATGGCTTCTGGGTTCCTCCCCACAAAAGTTCAGCTGCAGCTGTTTGCAGCAGGATTTGGGTGTTGTTTCCAGTTCTTGAGTATGTTCTGAGTTGTAAAGAAAGCCAAGTGACTGAGAATTAGGATTAGTAAATGATACTTATATGCTTTGCCTGGAGCTCATTTGCTAGCAGTCCATAAAGAGATTTGTAAGGTGTGCAGGAGTAACCCCATCTTGCCTTTAGAGTTACTAAGCATCTTATCTGGTGTGAAGAGCATTTGTCTGTGGAGAGAGCGCACAAGGTACCTATTGACTGCTTGTTTTTTGGGGGGGGTTTGGGGTTGGTTTGTTTGGGATTTTTTTTGTTGTGGGTTTTTTTTTTTTTCCCCATGAAGTGCAGCTTCACAGATCACTAAAACTCCCCCCCCGCCCTGGTCCCAGTGTGACTGGTAATGGTAAATAAAACATTCCTGCTAGCAATAATGTGTGGAATGATATAGAAGCCCAGAGATGGATAGAGGGTCAGTTGTTGGCAGAGTACATGGCTGTGCTTGAGAAACCATGTCAAGTAAGGAAAACAAAGTGAATATTATTCTAATGGCTGTTGTGTAATAGTGACAGGAGGACACTTACACCATTATGACAAAGTGTTCTTGTCTGCTGATGATTTATTAATACAATAAAAAACGTAGCTTATTGTTCTATTTTTGTTGAACAAAGTTATTTATGATATTTGCAATATAAAAAAAAAGACTAATGATTTACTCTGTTTACCTTTGCCAGCCTTAGATTTAAAGCAGTTCCTTTACATGATTGTCTCTCTCATCTTTATAAACACCATCAAAATGACATATCTTTCTGGGCAAGATGATAATATAATTCGCATGGATAAATCCAGCCTGAAATCTGTCATTTAAAATAGAGAGCAAGAGCTGTTAAGTACTTGATACTCTATTAACAGATAATCAAACTAATCCTTTCCAGAAAACTGACAGGCAGCATCTCTTCTGTTCAGGAAGACTCCTTAGTAAAATTGTTACATATGCCAGTGGATATCCCCAATAACTGACCTAAATACGTAACGTATAGTTCTTCAGTAAGCAAGACAATATACTTTGTGAACTGTTTTCACAGAAGTCTTGATTGTACCTATGAAGGAGTTTATCTAAATTAAGTTTTCAAATGTTTAAAATCTCAGAAGAGATAACAGCATTGTGTATGTCCTGTCCAATAAAGATGAGATTTCAGTTTGTTGCCAGGAGATGAGGTGCTTATTCACAAATGGTCATAACAGCTCACTGGTCTTTAACAGGGCACGGCCTGAAAAAAAAATCTTTTTTTCTTGAGTTTTAAAGCATTGTCACATATTGGGCATTGCCACTGCTCGCTGCAGTGCAGATTGTAATCCTTGTGCAATTTCTGTTTACCAGGCTTGTACTAAACGTTTTCTTGACTCGCAATGACACTTAACCCAATTTATTGCTGCATCTTGGTACCACATGGCACCAGAAAAGGAAGGAGGGCAAAACTGACTTCATTATAATTTTGTTTCCTCTAAGTCTGATTAGGAATACGTTTGCCTGTTGGTATAACATGCTTTAAATTGGTTGAAATAAAGGATAAGCTGTTTTAGCAATAGAAAATAACATCATTATGTAGTAATAGCCGCTCTTAAAACTTACTCCTTGATCATGTTCCTGTAGAGGGCCATAAAAGCTAAGAAAGAGTAGATCTTTGTAACTGCTTACATGCCATGTATCTCCTGATGACCATGTCTATTAGTTTTTGGCTCCCTCTTCAGTAGTGTAACAGTCATATTGATGCTGACAGGCACCAGTGACAGCAAGCACAGTATCTCTTACCTGTTAACTTTTCCAGACATTCATTTATTGGCATTACTGTTGGCAAAGTAACACACCAATTTCTACCCACTGAGTTTTCCTTTGTCCTTTCCTCCTACGTTAGCGTCTGCACTGAGGCTTTTCATGCTTGATCTGATCCAGAGAGAAAGTGTGGCCGCCTTTTTCATCAACTGAAAAGACAGTTATTCCAGTAGGATTCTTTTTCACTTTAAAAGAAAACAAAAATACAACTCTGGACACGATAGGACCTTAAAAGCAGGCATCTTTGGCTGGTTTTGCCTTTTGGAACTTGTTTTCATTCAGTGCTAACTATTATGCTTCCCTCTTAAAAAGGAGTTTGAATATTAAAATATTGTTTAGACAAGAACATGTACTGTGAGAGAAAAATGAAATAAATGCCACAAATGCTACAAAAAATGCTAAGCAAAACCACTAAAAACTAGCAAAAACACTAGCAAAAGTCATATTGCCTCTAATAATGTGTTCACCTATCACATGATAAAGATGGTGAACTCTAGTCAATTAGGAATCAGGAGGATGCTAAGCTGTCTGCAGTAGTACTGTATTACCATATGTGAATTGGATAATCAGCTGACAAGTCTTTAAAAAAATTACCAAGAAGCTCTCTAGCCTTTTAACATTTATTTTTTAAATTCAAAATATAAAATTGCAGAGAAGTGCCTAAACCAAAAGAGCACAACTATGTCCATGTTCAGGAAAGGTCATTTAAGGTGACCTAGGTATCTATGAGCCAGTTAGTGTGATGTTGCTCCTCCTCCGCATCCCAGAAATTCATTTAATGGAAAATAAGAGATCATCAGTATAGTAGTAACTTGACAATAAAAGTATTCTCGTAAGAATTTATAGCTGACTGTAGATTTGTTCATGTTGAAATGGTAAGTAAACTCTGGAGAAATTTAATCAATTGCTCAACGTGGCCTGTATAGATTAAGTCCATTTTAATGTTGCCAAAGGTGCAGATGCAGGCTGTAAGTTATAAGACAGACCAACAACCCATGTTGGTCAGACCAGCATGGGAACAGAACAAGGGAATATGTTTTGAGTAGTTGTGGCTTCAAGGCTATGTGGAACTCACAAAAGGCAAGCAGCTCAGTTTGAGCTTTTGGTATGAAATCCGGTGGCAAAAGACCTATGAGCATTTGGATTTATAAATAGGAGTTTTGAATACGAGGAGGAATTTATTTCTGTTTAAGTCATTAATAAAGGGTCACTGATATGCTGTAAACGTAATCAGGTTCTTAAAAGGATGTGTAAAACAGAAACATAGAAAAATCACCAAAGTATAGAGGACTGATAGTTTTGCTTCCTGGACACGTGAATAATCAGTATATTGTATATGACTCAGTCCAGATATCTCTGGAAGAAATGTTTCACTTAAATACTACTTATTGACAGAAACAGAAAGATGGCTTGGTAATTAGACTTTATTTTGTACAGAAGATCAAATGGTTGCTCTGTTGAGCCTTTTTGATTTTTTTGTATGGCAAAAAAAAAAAAAAAGAAAATTTTTGTCTTATTTCTGGCCCTAGGATCTAAAAATGATGCTTCAGGAGTTTAGGGTATTTATCTTACCATTTTCAAAATAAATGTCTGGTTTTTCAAGTGCCTTGCAGAATTTATGCAACTGTGAAGATTCAGTGCTTACTAATTCATTACTCGTGGCTTTTGTTTGCCAACTAATTTTCTGTCAGAACTTGGTCCTAATATATATTTTAACTATAGATAAGATAAATGTCTGTAAATCTGTGAAAACAGGCCAGTTCATCCATTGAAAAGCCGTAAAACACTATTTTACTCACTTTCAGGTACAATATAATGAAATGTATTTTGCATCTGACATTGTGTAAAGGATGTGTTTTTGAAGGTGTAACAGCTATATGATTTTTAAATTATTTTTTTCTAGACTGACTTTTTGCACTGTAATCTGTTACATCACACCAATGGGAGGAGGGAGACTGTGTGTATAGTGAGTGCACATAGTGTGAAACAATATGTAATTTCATCTCTGTTTAACTTTTTTGTGAGGCAAATACAGTCTAAAGGGGACTGAGTCATTTCTGGCAAAGTCTAAAGGGGAATTCAAGATTAATTTAAAATGGGAAGCTTGGCAGCACGTTCAAGAGAAACAGGAGACAGGAATAACTGAGAAAGTAGAAATTGATACAATGTAAGCACAGAGCTGAAGGACAAATAAGATGACATGGTAGAGAAAAATATATGAGAAATTAAGGAGATATTTGACATGAGTGGAGAATGATAGGAGCAGGTGGCCAAAAAGAAGCTAATGTCAAGAGAGATTAATAATCAGAAAAGGTAGATAATCTTTGTGTGAAAAGAATTCTCATAAGACTTGTATAGCACAAACAGCTTAATTACTTGACTTCAGAACCATTTTTTAGGTTTCCTAATACACATTTTCCTTCTTAAAAACCACAAAGAGACTGGATCATCAGTTGGGTTTGGACCTTCAGGAACATAATGCAGTCTGTTACTCAACTCAGTAGAACAACTGGTAGTAGCAAAATACCAAGAATCACTGATGAATAAAAAAACCCAAACCAGCGCCAGGATTCATTTTTACCATTTGCTTTGCCTGGGTATGTTTGGCTACAAAGGCATGTTGAGAGGCTGATATGTTAGGGTCAATTCTAGGTCCAAAGAATATGTTCTGGAGATGAGAAAGCATTCTTCTCCTGTTGGATTCCCCAAGATGTTCCTCATACTCCTGTTCCTTACAACTACACTCTTGCACTCCATCCGTGGTCCATTGTTATGTCCTGTCTGCTTTAGCCCTCCATGTAGTCCTTCCTCCTGATGCCTATTGTTTCTTCCCTTCAGCTCCTGTTGGTGCTCTCTTCTTTCAACAACTTCTCCCTGGCACTTCACCTTGTATGAGGAGCGGGGCTGGAAGCCTTATCTTTTACTCATTTTGCTTCCCTGCTGGCAAAGCTCCATACTGATCTTCTGTCCCTTGGTGGCTCTTTTGGTTTCCTGATGCCCGTTCAGATTTTATCCTTTTTTCTCCATTCCCTTTTTCTAGGCTTTCTAAATCAATCTACTTGCTGCCAGCAACTAGTGGGAAAACATTTAAGCCAGATGCCAGACATTGTCTGTGCTCTCACATCTGGTTCCCTGTGCTACAGGAGCGCTCTCAGCAAGAAGAAATAGTCTGGAAGGAGAGTCTTTTAAAAGCCTGCTTACATCCTTGGAGCATGCTTAGGCATGAGTGATTGTGATTATTTGGTGTCTTCTGCAAATTCAAGGTTGTTGCTTCTAGTCCTGACACAATTTATTTACAAAGGTAACTAATCTGGTACTTTAACACTGCTTGGCAGGGAAACTTACTGTGAAGAAGTCAGAGATATGAAAAGAAGGAAAGATAAAGGACAAAAATTGCCTGGGCTGAAAGCAACCTTCTGATAATAATAATAAAAGAAGAGAAAACTAATTCAAAACTGACATAGCTTTTTGGCTCAGGTGGGATGGGAAACAGTGCATTGTATCTTCCCGGAATGATCAGATCAGAGAGGCATTTATATGCCAGATTTTCATCGCATTTATTCTGAATTTTAAGTGAACTGTGTTGTTGGCTGACTGGTGTAAAGTACCTCAGATTTGAAGGCCCTTTAAAAATGGAGAACGTGTAACTTTTCTACTTGGATATGCATGAAACTAATGCCAAGGAAGCAGATATAGCTATTGAAGTGAATGGAAATTATGCAGTTTTTTGAGGTATTATTAGCCAGTGCCAGGTAGTTTAAATGTGATTAGCTGGCTGTCCAATGCATGCCAAATTCTTATGTTTAGATCTTCTAGAGCAAAAATTTCAAATATTTCTAGTAAGCTAATATATGCACAAACTTTCTCTTGGATTTTTCAAAAATATCAATAGTGTGAAACCAATGAATATTTCATTAGATCCTAAGATGCCTCAGTCAACAGTAACTAGATTCCTCATGTCTGTTGTCCACGAAAGCAAGTTTGGAAAACTTTAGTAAAAGATAAAGATAGTATCAGTTAACAAATCTTTCCCTGCTGGTGGTAGAAAGCCATCATAGTATTTATTATCTTATATCTAAGAAGCAGCATTTGAACATATAATTGCTAATTTGTAAAATGTAAATAGGGAAAGTTGTAGTCAACCAGATAATATGTCTTATCTGCATTTGACTGATGCAGTTTAAGTATTTTTCTGTGTTTATTTTTCTGCTTATTTGTAGACTGGAGATTGTAGCTGAACAATATGATGACATAGGCATTTTAATGATTTTCAGTACAACTCTAACTTAGGAACTACTACTGGGATAGTTTTCCGAGGTTGTCTAGTCCATCCATATTGGTTGATAGGATGAGGTAGTTTCTTGCCATCACTTTTGGCAGTGTTTTACCTGTCTCTGTATTCAATATGCCAAAAAAAGTGACCTTTATTTTTATCTCAGAACAATCTAGAGCCTCTAGGAAAGAGGAAGTCTGGAGACTCAGATGTATGAATGGACCTGTGGGCTTTACTGAGCTTTTTGTTTCAGAAGTAGAATGCAGAGCCCATTTGCAGCTTTTTCCTTGAAGTCAGGATAATTCTGATACACTGCATTAGAAGTTTTTTTACAAGCTGAATCTCCAGAGATACTAAGGATAGCTAGACTTGTGTAGCCATCATTTTTAGATCAGAGGCAACTGTTACATCACCAGATTTCATGCATCATCTGAAACTGGACAGCCTTTCTTACCTTCCTACTATTCTTTCAAATTGTCAACAAAAGCATATCTTTCAGGGAGATATCCAGTGTGATTTTCTTTTTTATAAAATACTTGTAAAAGTTTCAAATGCTGTGTTAGTGACTAAAGAAAACATCAGCCTCGTCTTCATGTTTTGAAAACTAAGGGAGTTTCAGAAAACCTCTTTACAAAGGTGTTTTTCTTTTAGTGCAAAAAAAAAATGGTTTGATTTTAGAAACCTTTAAAGGGAAGAGAGGCCGGGACCAGAATGGGTGCAGGAGGAGACAGTCATAAATGTTCATAGATGTTGACTTTCTGAGTTTGCTGAATTGGTAATGGGGTTTTTTGTTTTAGTATGGCTTCTTTTTTCCCTTTTTTTTTTTTTTTGAAAGAAGGAAAATTTCATGAAACATTTATTAGCTCGTGAAACGAATAAATCAGCAAGTTATGTAATATTTATGGATGAAGTACTATCTGCTTTATCCTGTTGTTCTTGAGAGACAAGAATTCTCATAGCACAGGAGGACTCTGCAGCAACAGTTGCATGAACAGAAGTAGCCAGTCCTGAACTTTCAGCAAGGTGAATCTGGCACTGTTTTAAAATTTTGGAGACTGTTAGAATGAAGGAATTAAGCCCAATTTCTTTCTCTCTGCTTGTGTAAATCTTCTGCATGTAACAGCTGCATGCCTTACAGAAGTGTAGTAGCTTAAAAGGCTATGGTTTAAATGAGTATTGTTGGGCACCATAGCTAATGCACAAGATGAATGGCATCACCCTTAGATCACTCCTACCTTCAAAAAGGGCAAGAAGGGAGGACCCAGGGAACTAAAGGCTGGTCAACTTTACCTCAGTCCCCAAGAAGGTGATGGATCAACTAATCTTGGAAAGCTATTCCCCGGTCCATGAAAGACAAGGTGATTGGGAGTAGCCAGCATGGATTCACAAAGGGGAAGTCATGCTCAACCAACCCATATAACCTATGATGAAATGACTCTGGCTTGGGAGATGAAGAGAGAACAGTGGATATTGTCTGCCTAGACTTTGGTAAGGCTTTTGGCACTGCCGCCCATAAGATCCTCACAAAGAAGCTGGTCAACTATGGGCTGGATGAGCAGACAGTGAAGTGGTTTGAAAACTGGCTGAACAGCTGGGCCTAGAGGGTGATGATCAGTGGTGCAAAATGTAGTTGAAGGCCAGTAAACAGAGGTGTACCCCACGTATCAATACTGAGTCCAATCCTGCTCAACATCTTCATTACTGATCTGGATGATGAGGCAGAGTGCACCCTCAGCAGGTTTGCTGATGACACAAAACTGGGAGGAGTGGTTGATATGCCAAAGCATCATGCTGCTACCCAGAGGGACCTCAGCAGGCTGGAGAAATGGACTGACAGGAACTTCACACAGTTCAGTGAGGGCAAGTGCAAAGTTCTGCACCTGGGGAGAAACAACCCCATACACCAATATGTGCTGGAGGCCAGCCATCTGGAAAGCATCTTTGCAGAAAGGGACGTGGGGGTCCTGGTGGGCACCAAGTTGACCATGAGCCATCAGAGTGCCCTTGCAGCAAAGAAGGCTAATTGCATCCTGGGCTGCATTAGACGAAGCATTGCCAGCAGGTTGAGGGAGGTGATCCTTCCCTTTTATTCAGCACTGGTGCAGCTGCCCATGGAGTGCTGTATCCAGTTCTGTGCTTCCTAGTATGAAGACACACTATTTGCTAGTGTGTCTAGCAAAGGGCCATAAAGATAGCTAAGGGACTGGAGCATCTCTCATCTGAGGAGAGGCTGAAACTGGGACTGTTTAGCCTGGAGAAGAGAAGGCTCAGGGGGCATCTCAACGATGTGTACAAATATGCAAAGGGAGGAAGTAAAGAAAGCAGAGCCAATTGCCACCATAGCCATTTTAAGTTGACATCACAGTCCAGATTCAAGTTGATTCCTGTTTTTTTAACTGATCTTAGACTGCTGAGATGGGCTTAGATTTTTCATTTCCATACTGAATTTTTTTCTGTCATATGGAAAGTAATATAAATTCACAGAGCATCTCTTTGCAGGAGAAGTCTTCTCTTGTTTAAAGACTTTCAGTCTTTTAGACATGCTAAGTGTTGTTCATCAAGTACTTTGGTAATCATTACAGCTCACCAAAGACAGCAAAAGTACTTTAGCTATGGCACTGTCTTTACAGGACCTGCAAATATTCATTCCTTCCTTGAACATCTGCTATGACTCAAGACCTACAGTGCTGAAGAGGTGCTGTTGTATCATGTAATTCTGCATCATTTCACCAGTATAGGTGGTGTAGTTTGTAGCTGCCTTGCTAAATCTCATATGAACATGGATTTACGTTCTCCAGGACCAATTCTACATGTGACATACCTCTTCAACTATCAGTCTCAAACGTCTATAAAATGTAGCTGAAGCGTGTTCCCACTCTCCATTCATATTTTGAGAACTGAAAAGTTACCAGAATCTTACTGCATCTCCCTCATTTCACAAGATGCCTTTGTAATTAAATCCGTGGTATTTATTAGAAGCAAATATGTAAAGAGAGAGTAATTGCTTCATTAACTGATAGCAGGATGGCCCCCACCTGCAGTGGGAAATGCCCTGGGAACACTGTAAAACCCAGGAGTTCCCAATCTTGAAGAGGGAAAGTGTGTTGGAACTTCGAGCTATTCATCTGGCATGCAGACATCATCTTCCTGTGCATTAAGTCTTATATATAAATAAGCAACAGAACAGCAATGCTTATTAAGCTAGTTATCTTTTTTTTTTTTTTTTTTTGGTGACAGTGCAGCTTATCTTGGTTTGCAGCGGTAAATCACACCACGAGCCTCTATCTCTGCTCATGCAGAAAGTCCTGTCTGACAAGTTGAGCTTTAAATGGGTGGTTAGCTACAAAAGGGCGGTGAAGAGTTCACTGCTGCACATTGAACTCTGAGGGTAGAAAGATAACTATTCTAGATTGGGCCAGGAAATACAAAATGTTTTCCTCAATGGTCTGGGTCCAGAATTGCTGTCAGATGCTCTGGGGTTTTAATCTGCATTCAGTTATTAAATAGGTCTACCTCGTCATCTTCGTGCTTAGTGTTCAAAGCAAATGTGTGCAGAATTTGGTAGTAATAGTAGTACTGACAGTGAAAGTACTAAATTTTTGTGAACTTGTGCAGTGTATCTGCTTTGTCTGATGTTTTTTTCAAGGACCAAAAGTTATCAAACCTACAGAACCAGCCACATTAACTCACTAGTTAATAACTATCAGATTAAGTAGAAGTCTGTCATTTATTACTGTTTAAGAAGAGTGACTCAGATCTATGAACGTAAATCAAAGAGATTCTTTATTTGTATAAAACATCTATAAAGCCCCTCAGAGTTAGGAACAGAGGCCATTTGAGGCTGTTTGCCATTCATAGCGCTGGAAGGGAACACCTAACAGCAGTATTAGCATAATGTAGTCTTCTAAGACTTGCAGCCATGCATCTCAGCAGTCACTGGATATATCAATAAGGCTTTTGAAGAACCGTCTTAATCTTTAAGGCCTTTTCTGCTGAATGTTTTGGCCTTACTGGGATTAACATGCTCAGGAGCAAGCTTTCATATTGTGGGGTGGGTGGCAGGTTCGATATGTTAAGCATCAATTTAATGGATGAAAATAATTCAGGCTCACAGCTGGTCTGCTGTACACACTAGTTTGTAGATACTGATTGATGTTTTCATCTTAATGAGGGATCCACTTATCCGATTTGGGGTTTAGGTTTTGCTTTTTTTTTTTTTGCTAATTTTCACTCTCCCCTTCTAGCTGTAAACAGCTTGATTTGTATTTGATGAGGGGGAAAAGTCCTTCCATTGCTTTACAGCATTTGCAGAAAGAAGAATTAGCCTACCAAAGGCCATGTAAATTGATGGATTTAGTGTATTAGATTTTGCCATGTAAAATGGAAATACTTCTCCAAGTCTATGGTGGCTTTTGAAACTTTTCTGAAAAAATGTCCATATTTTGAGAATGGACATAACAGCTACCCTGGATTTAACACACATGTGTTGGGGTTTAACCCCAGCCGGTAACTAAGCACCACACAACCGCTTGCTCACTCTCTGCCCCGCAGTGGGATGGGGAGGGGAATGGAAAAAAACCTCATGGATTGACATAAAGACAGTTTAATAGGACAAAAAAGGAAGAGAATAATAATAATAATATAGAAAGCAAGTGATGCACAAATGCAATTGCTCACCACCTGTGGAAGACAACACCCGATCCCCAGCCTGTTTCCAAGCAGGGATCCCACTTCCCAGCTAGCTTCCCCAGTTCCATGCAGAGCATGGTGCTATATGGTAGGGAATATCCCTTTGGTCAGGGAGACAGTCTGAGAGACGTGGAGCTGTTGGAGAGAGCCCAGAGGAGGGCCATGAAGCTGATCAGAGGGCTGGAGCACCTCTGCTATGAGGATATGCTGAGAGAGTTGGGATTGTTCAGCCTGGACAAGAGAAGGCTCTGGGGAGATCTAATTGCGGCTTACCAGTGCCTGAAGGGGCCTACAGGAAGGATGGTCAGGGACTGTTTACAGGGACAGGTGGTGACAGGAGAAGGGGTAATGGGTTTAAGCTGAAGGAGGGTCGATTTAGATTAAAGGGAGATATTCCTTACTATGAGGGCAGTGAGGCACTGGAACAGGTTGCCCAGAGAGGTTGTGGATGCCCCATCCCTGGAAGTGTTCAAGGCCAGGTTGGATGGGGCTTTTGGCAACGTGGTCTAGTGGAGGGTGTCCCTGCCCACGGCAGGGGGGTTGGAACTAGATGATCTTTGAGGTCCCTTCCAACCCAAACCATTCTATGATTCTATGAAATTCTGTAATTAATGTAAGTGTGAATGCATATTTGAAAAAAGATTGAGTTATCCTGCAGGAACAGCACTTCCTTGAGAGCTGTTGTCTTTGGGGTTTCTGTGACTCCCTCTCTGTTACAAGGTTGTATACTTTGGAGTTTGTGCTACCAAAGAGACTTGGGGGGGAAGGTCTCCATGATTTATGCACTGATTACAAAGGTCCTGTGTGGGTGTACAGGGTAGGTACAAAGCTCTTAGAGAAACAAAATGCTTTCCTCTTACATGTATGGAATGTGTGCAAGCTATTTGATTAGTTGGCAGTGTGGCTGGAAGAGTGGTAAGGAAGGTGCACAGTTCTCGGTTATTCTTCTGTTCCCTGGCAGTCAAATCATGCCAGTCTTCGTAGTTGCAGATGTCGTACGGTGCATTTTTAAAAGCTGTAGTGATGATCATGCAGCAGTCACAGTCATGTTTCATTATTACTTATCCTTATCACTTTTTTCTAATGACTAACTTTCCATTGCTCCATTTTGTATTCTCCATGTCCAGGGAAAAAATCATTATTCCTTTTCCTTGTATAGCCTTTTATATACGGAAAAGTCATTATCTTGTTCTTTCTTGAACATCTTTTCTCTGGACTAAATAACCCAAATTCTTTTACAGTTTCCTAATGAGCTCTATTTTCAAGGAATCCATTTGGTTTTTGTTCTTGCCTCTATGTTTCTTGAAATGCATTGCCTGTCAACAGGGAACTTCCGAGGCTGAAATAGAATCTATCAGTTCAACCTGTTTTTAAAATAAAAAAAATGCTTACTATATGATAAGTAACCATGTTGTCTGATGCCAGCACATTATTTAAAAGCTAGAGCCTGCGGCATTTACTGTTGCTCTTATAGTAAGTCTGAAACTTTAATGAGGTCAGCAGAGCACTCTGGTCACCTCTGCAGTCTCTCATAAAAGGCATCGGCATCTCCACCACCACCACTTGTTCTGTTTCTTTCTTTTCCCTACGTCGCTCCAAATACACTCTTTTGGTCAATTTGCTTGGATAAAAACCTGTGCAGCTGTGTCTCAGTTCTCGCTCCAGTCTGCATAGGGAAATGCTGTATGAAGCACTGCGTGGTTTTGTTATCCAGAAGCAGTGGTCAGATAGGACTGGGATGGCAGTAATAGAAAGTAAAGGCAAATCTTCAGCCAATTTGAAGTGGTTCCTTGGATTTAGACTTGGATGAGGTGGATATAGAGAGGTAGAGTTTTACTTCTGATGCTATATCAGTGGTACGTAGAGTCTTCAACCCAGCAGAGGTGACAAGAGGACGCCTCTAATCACAGCAAGTTTTCACACATACTGCTAGTATGGACAGTTGGACTAGATGATCGTCATAGGACCTTTCCAACTGAAATAGTTTACTCTGTTCTAACGTGGTTGTCTGAGCTAGCAGTTACTGCTGCTGCCCTGATGCTCTGGTTTGCTTGTGTGCTGAAACGGCTGGCACAGTGGTTGCCTTGCTTTAGCTGTCATTGTCTAGATTCATGCATGTATTTAGATCAGCTCAACTTTTACTTCATATACTCTTACTAAAAACTGCTTCCAATACTATAGTTTGTTCCCCAAATCATCGTAGTACATTTCAAATTGATTAAAAGCTGGATAGTGGTAAGTAAATAGTTAGCCATTAAGAATGTTCTTCTAGTGAGGATGTTTCTGGGGATGTTCTCCCACTGAATATTCTTACCCTAATGTTTCAGTATCTTTTATTAATGAATAACACAATAATGCATAGCATTTTCAGAGAGTGCAGGATCCAAAAGGTGAAGCTAAACAAATTCATGCCACAAATGTCTTTCCAAACTATGTACCATTTAACTGGAAGTCATCATTCTGTTCTGCATTAGGTGTTGAAGCTTGTCTGTGCTGTAGAGGAACGCCCTTTAGATGATTCCCTATGGGTAGTTCTGTCTGGTCTTGACCCATCTGCTACTTAAAATTCTAAAAGTTCAGCATGAATTTTTGCCATGTATTTATAGATGCAAATCAGGCAGCTTATATGTAACTGGGCCAAGATAGAGCTTTTAATTCTCTTCAGGATTTCTTTTTCCTCAGTTACCATATACTCCACCTGTATTATACCTCTTATACTATGCCTTCCTATTTTGACTTGGTCCTTTATTCAAGGTCAGAGTGTTACCTGAATTTTACTGCTAAATTTCTGCATATTTTCTCAAAGACTGTCTTTTGTCAGTATCTTTGCTAAAAAATCATTCAAGCCATATTACCTCTGATATTTCACAATTCTATCAAATCATATTCTGAGATATCCTCTTTTTCAGTTCAGATATATCCCATCTTACAATTAATTTAGGGTACCTCTGTAAAAGTTCTTTTTCCTGCCTCATTGCTTTCAGATCCACCTCCATCTCTCCATACTCCACTGCATCAAATACAATTAGATGTCATCTTTAATATTCTTTTCTAGTTTATTTCATGTCTCACCAGTCATCTCCTCAAATATTAAGATATTGATCCTTTCCCACCTTCATGTGAAAAATGAGGATGTTCCTGATTGCTTATTTTTCAGCTACTTTTCAGCTTGCTTCTCCAGTGAGCATCTCTTCTGTTTTTCTCCCATAGACTTTTCAAAAGGGAGAAATCCTTTTTATAACTCTAACAGAGCTGTCTTGTCATCCTTCTTAAAGCCCTTATTCTCGATTACAGAGTATTGGTCATGTGGTTGATAATGTTTCTATGGTATGTACGTGTTCCATCAGGGTTTTTGGGGTACAGTAGCTCTTTCTGTTACGTGTTTGTGCAGTGCTTCAAACTTATGAATTATATTATCTCCAAATTACAAAGATAACTTTTGCAGAAATGTAGTGAATACTGACAACAAGTTAATTAAAATGTATTCTGGCAACTAGCTGATAAAAAACAGTTTTATGTCATGGGGATCTACCAAATATGCCTTCTTGGAAAAGATACTTCCTATAAGCTTAGAAGGAACTTTATCCTGGTTGCTCATTTAACTAATAAACATTAGGCTCTGAACAAGGCTATTACAGATTTATATTCCAAGAGTAAGTACGAACAACACTAGAAATGAAGGAAGATTTCATCCTGTCAGTAATTTCTATGAGTAATCAGACTTGGGAGGGAAGATTAAGCCTATAATTATTTTTCTTATGCATTATCAATGAAGGAAAAGCTACAGGAAACTGTGTATATATGGTAACGTTCATAAAAGAGTAGGAACTCTGTCTGCACTCTATATATATGTTATTAAAAAGAGATCAGAAGTTCGTAGAAGTTAAAGTACTTATGTGTGGGATGGAGGAGTTGTCTCTTGATTTTTAGCTACAAAATATAAAGTATGGTTTAAAGACTGCTTTAGAACGCACTTGAAATTCCTAATATTGATGGAGGGAGGTGGGAGGAGAATTGATACTCTTCTTTAACAGGAACCTAAGCATTCTTGTTGGAGAGTATGGAAGGAAAGAAATGAAAATGACAAGTTTTCTTTTCATGTTCAAATCTTAATGAAATTTATAAAGTGAACAAGTAAAAACTAAATGATAAGTTAATATATTTTTTGCAATGTAAAGCTTTTCTAATACAAAGAGGTGGGTGGGGCAAGGAAATTTCAGTCTTTATAGTTCTTGGAGATAAATCAGACTTTGTAACTGTTTGCAATTGATCCTACTATCTTAGGTTTTCAAGATCAAAGCTGTGCAACTGGCAGGAAAACTTCTTCCAGCCTTCAACACACCTACGGGTATACCATGGGCAATGGTGAATCTGAAAAGGTAATGAATTTTCTTTTGTGGGGAAGTGTGTTCCTCCCCCTCCCTCAAAATTAGTAATGGGATATGTCAGGTTTTCTTAGTAGTGGAACTGTAGAATACGCAGACAAATCGGCATTCCTGGCACTTTAGAATAATTTTAATAGAGTTCAGCACATTCTACCTCATTAACTGCAATAAATTGTGACCATGTTGTTTGTTTTTTTTCCCCTCCTGATTCTGCAGTAAGAATTCAATATGCCAGTGGAACATACCCAGTGTATTATGCCATGTGTTTTCCTAGACCTTAATAATTGATTCTTTAGTCTTTAGAGAACCTATTAAAAACCAAAATTGTTTGCAGGCCGTGGTTGAACTTACTGGGTTTTATGTACTGTGTGAGCTGTATGTTACCTTTAGAAGCCTCACAATGTTTGAGAAGATGATGGGACTCTGAAGATTTTAATTAATTTTACAGTTCACCTTAGGTTTAAAGGCTAGTGTGCTGAAGTCCAGTATGGTCCATGGAAATGGAGAGGCTCCTGTAGATGGCTGTTCAGGTCAGACGCTGAACTTAGATGGTCTGCATTGCCTTGTGGAAGAGAATTGCTTTGTCTAATTTATCAAGTATTGCTTGTTCCATGGTGGAATTTCTCTCAGATTTTGAGAGAGCATTTTTGATGCAAAGCATTTTTAAATTTTTTATTATGTTCTTAAACAGTAGCTGAATTGGGATGTATGTCTAAATTGTGTGTACGCTTAAGCAATTCAGGACAGTAAATAGCGGAGAGCTTTTGAACTGTTTTAAATTGTTTTCCTTTTAGGAAAGATATTTGTTGTGCTTTGTTAGACTGTGAAGAGGTTTAGGACTACTTTGAATGTGATCCTTTTTGTGATCAGAAAATTATCCTCACTGTGCTGTCAGTTCTCAAGTGAAGATCACGGAGCTGTGGTTTGCCCTTCTGTTGGTGCAGGGCCTCACCACCCTTGCCTGGTCTTCTCTGCTTTGCCTGTGCTGCATTTTCCCCATTTTTTGGACCTGTGTACAATTAATGTCATTGGGTTAAATTTCCCCACGCGCTTTCTGTGCAGCATTATGGTTTACTCAGTCTTGTGTTCTTTCTGCGGTTTCATATGGCTTGAAATTTCTCTGTGCAGAAGTTCTTTTTATTTTTGCTTTGTTTAGCCCAGTCTTGCACCGTGATTCCAGTATGTTTGAATGGCCCAGGTAGCCATACTCCTCAGGCAGCACAGGTGACTGGTTCCTTGGCTTGAGCAACATAGATGGCGAGGTTTAAGAAGCTGTAAGCAGTAGATGCATGGATACTTATCAGTATAACACGTAGGTCGGGCGTTACAGCACGATCAGGAAGGCAGGACCAGGGAGGAGGATTTGCAGTAGGCGGAGGGGAAAGGATTGGAGTGCCAGAAATTTCGTGCATGCTGGTGGTTTATGAATTTACTGTGTCAGTGTGTACAGAACCAGCCAGCATCACAGCGGAAAATAGTGGCTGGCATGCCGAGGAGCAGTGGCAGTAGCAGGCATATATGAGAACACTTATCATGAAGCTGACATGCAGTAAAAGACAGGACCTGAAAGAAGTATTTGGAAAATTATTGACTTGTGTTTTATTAGCTTTTGTAGTCATAATGAAACACTCAATTTTCTCTTTTTATGAGCACTGTACCAAAAAAACCCTGAGACAAGCTATGATTTTGGGTCTCTACACTCTGTAAACAGTGGTTACTGTATTTTAAAAGGTGTTGTTCTGTCTCAGGTCAGAGCTACAAATACTGCTCCATTACTGACGTTTTTCCTTTACATTTCCTCTTTCTAATTTCTAATTTAAAAAATAAGAAGACATTCCTAATTGATTGTAGTCTTACTAAAACCTGAAATCTTTTATGATAAGAAGTAGAAGTGATCTCCAGGAGAATGTCATTAACTTCAGAAATTAAAAGACCTGATCCTGAAAGGTGGTGAAAACTCCCAAATTAGATCAAACCAGAGGTAATTTAGGGGTTATGACTTAGCAAGGTGGTAACTCTTAGTGTGCAAGAGATAGGAGATCTATGATACTTCCTGTTGATTCTTTGTGAGCCTGAGGAACTCATACTATTCTGCCTACAGTAAACATACTGTTTTCCTATGTAGATACAGATAGGGCCCACTCCCATCCTACTGGAGTGTCTAAATACTGAGTTGAAGCACATCCCACACAAGTAAAGGGAATACAGCAGATGTTTGGCAGAATGAGGAAGTGAATGCTGCCACCTTTGTAACTGTGCTCGTCTCGTCCGATAATTGCTTTTGATTCTTGTTCTTAGGAACATACAGTGAATAAACAACAATTGAGGTTGGGCCCAGTGCAAAGTCATTTTGTTTCTGTTGACATCAAGATAATGCATCTTTTAATCACAAGACTTTTTGTTGATGAGGTTATGGTATCTTTTTTCCAAAAAGACCCAACCAATGAACCAACCGATAAATCCAACCACAGCTCCTGTAATCTTAAGTAAAGGTTAATATTTTGCTGTTACTTGTTTAATTTGTTGTGCTGGTTGTTACCAGTGCTGTGCACAGTAATTCTGAATTTTTTGTTGTTTTCTCCCTTTTTTATGCATATTTGTTGGAATTCAGTGGTGTGGGTCGAAACTGGGGCTGGGCTTCTGCTGGCAGCAGCATCCTTGCTGAGTTTGGTACTCTGCACATGGAATTTGTCCACCTCAGCTATTTGACAGGGGACCCTGTGTACTATAACAAGGTGGGTCTCAAATTCAGATTTTTATCATATGAGTGTCTTTTATACTGTTCCATCATACATTGCATTAAAGGGGAAGTACTTTTGATATTGAATTCTTGGTAGCAGGTAAATTTTTTCATATTTATATTTCTGTTACCAAATAGGTGAGTTCTTCAAGTAGAAATTTATGACAACCCAAATTTTCTTATTTGTTTCAGCATACATTTAAAAATCACAATTTTTAAACATGTTTATGTGAGCAGTCCTTTAAAAACAAAAACATACTAATCTGAAGGAAACCCTCAAGAAAGCTTCTGGATTCAGATTAAGAAAATTTACTACTAAAAAAGAAAAACAGATTAGATTTAACTATGTGCAGAAAGCAGATGAACATTGTTAGTGGTGATTCTGATTCTCGATTTAATTTAGGTCATGCACATTCGGAAGTTACTTCAAAAAATGGATCGTCCTAATGGACTTTATCCAAATTATTTGAATCCAAGAACAGGCCGTTGGGGTCAGCGTAAGTATTCTTATTTTATTTATTCCTAATTAAAGCTCTGCTTCTTACTTTGTTGCCAAGTTGGAGATCAGAAAAATAATTCTGTGGGGTATGAACAGCATTGCTTGAAAATATGCAATGTAGAAGGATTACTTAGACTTGAGATCTCCTGAAACCAATTTTTGTCTGTTGCTCTCTCTGAAGTCATGCAGATCAATTTTTATGGTACTTTCTGAAAGCAGCTTCCTACCAATCTGATGCCTATCCTTACTTTTATCAGTCAATAAAATCTTCAGTAATAAAGAATGAGGCTGAAAATAGTTTCCTCATTTTGCTTTTGTTCCTGGTTTTGTTCTGGAAACCATCTGGTAAGTGGAAGGTAACGTAGAAATAATGCATATTTGTGGGGGTTAAGTTTGAGCTCCTTCACTTGGCGTTAGGGACTGACATGTAAAAACATAATTCTTCTACTTAGTGGCATGTGAAATGATATGATGAACCTCCCTATAGATCCTGCTGGTATCAATGTGTCTCATTTAAAAAAAAAAAAAAAAGGCTTTGGAAGGAAACAAAAAAAATGGTTTTATTGCTGACAACGTAAGTAGAGAGATAAAGACAGAGACACAAATATGATTCTTTTTCTTGAAGTGGTTCTTCCAAGAAAAGCTGAGTGGTTTAGTCCTTTCATAGCAGGTGTGATAAAATAGAATCTTCAAAGTTTCTGTTCCTGTTTCTTTTATGAATGCAAGTTTATTCAGAAAAAACAAGCAAGATGATCTATTTCGGTCCTGTTTGACATCACTGACAGCTTTTGGGAATTTCAATGGTTGTCTGTAAATATCCAGCAGAACATGTTCTGGCTTGCAAACTGAGAATGTGCTTATAACTTTGAGTCTGGTATATGAGGGAAATGAATGCAGCTGTCATTGCAGTGACTGTGAAAAGAGTTCTCTAATCCCATCGTTAAGGCCAAAATTCTCTCCAAAGTGTCTAATATCTTTGAGTGAATAGTGACACCTTCTGAGACAGACACATGGATTGATGAGATAAATTCTTCAGACAAATTTAGGTTTAACGATGCATTCAGAAAAAAGAACGTGAGCAAATACAAATATTCACCTACTATTTATTCAAAGACAATTTTATGTTGTTCTGAAATAACTTTTTCTATTGCTTTTTTTCTATTCCTAACCAATTGCTCCTGCTACTTTTATCAAAATTAGTCTAATGTGGCATATCACCAGGATTCTTTAGGGGCTTTTCGTCGGTTGTAGTAATAATGCTCAGAATTAGCAGCTCTTTGATGAAGAAAATCATCTTGGTCACTGAGAATAAACATACAGTGAAAATTTTAACTTTGTAGAAGTTTGATGCAGCTCAAATATACTTTTTAAGTGAATTTTGAAAGATAATACATTTGGGACTAACGTTTAGGATTACAGGCTGAGACTTAAGTTCTTAGGATAAAAAGAAATACTACTTTCTAGAGCCTTTAATTTTGCTGTGCTGCTCATTAGCCACAAACTTATTTCCTCAAATTTGGTGGGGATTTTTTGTTGGCGTTTTTTTTGGTTAGGTTTTTTTGTTTGTTTGGGTTTTTAGCAAATAAGCTTCAAAATGCAGATACAGATGTTCTGGTAGTGTTTCTAAGATTTCCGCAATGCAACAAGTGTTTGTAAACCTATCTTATAAAGTTTTGTGGGGACAAGATAGCAAGAATTCATAATTCTGCTTTTCCTTCTACAAACCAGGATGTAATGATGATAAACTGTCCTTGTTGTATCCCTGATAGATCTATTTGCAGGAATTTCAGAAGTTACAGTAAAGGTGCACGTGCACTGAAACACTGGACATATGAGCTGAAATAGCTGAGGCTTAGGCAGGAATTTTTCTTGATTTTCCTGCAGAGCTTGTATCCTGCATCACAGAAGTTGGTTAAATAAGGGTGATGCCTTCACACACTACATCTCAGTTCACTAGAGGACTTGTGTCAGAGTCCACAACACTGTTACTGACTTGGGTTGCTTTGTTGGTATTAAGGGCAGGCAAGGCTTTTATGTCCTCCTCAGAAGGTAATTTCAAAGAGTGTTGTGTTTGGCTTGTTATATTCTTTAGTACTGGAAAGACTGAGACAATGGAAAGAGTACCAAAGCGTAACTTTTCTTCTTTCACATTCTGGGAAAGCTGCCCTTTTCGTCTTTGCTGTGACCTTTAGTTTGATGCATACTATCCTTGTACAAAGTAGTTTCTCCAGATAGTTTCTGAGAATTATTTCAGAACTCTTTATTTGCCTAGATACATGTAACTCTTGACTCTGACCTTTCTGAGTTGTTTTTTTTCTTTTTTTTTCTTTTCCTGCTTTGAACTTTTCTCTCCTCAGACTTTTTGGGTTTTCTGTTTATCTGTACAGTGTTCCAACTAAGTCATGAGGGGTGTGAAATAGGCAAAATAAATCTACATAAATACACTGTTGAAGAAATACAGGAGTTAGCCACAATATAGCATCATTGTAGTGGTGGGTTTATTTTCTGTTTCTATACCCATCATTCTAGCAGTGGGTGTATTCTAGTGGGGGGTACCTTTATTCAAAGTAATGAAAATATCAGTGATATGCACATAGCAGTCAGACTAGTTAATGTTATTACTACCAGTTGATTATCCAGAGAGTATTAAACAAAATATATAATGGAAGAATTAGTATAGGTCAGGTTTTCTTAGTAGTTGTTTTTTCTTTACTTTTTAATTTCTTTATTAAAAGAAAAAAATATATGATTTGAATAGAAGAAAAAAGATACACTTCTGTGTTGTTTTTCTGTTTAATTTTATTGTAACAGACTGACAGGTAAACCTGAATACTTAAAGACAATTCTTATTGTGACACAGATTTGTGGAAGCAGAGAAGCCTCAAACATTTTCGGTGGCTTTGGTGTGACCCCATAGGACTGCAAGCAGGATGTATCTCAACTTGCAACAAGAAAATACCCTATACCATGGTACACTATTTTAATACCTTCTCAGAGGTATTTGCACAAGGAGCCTGGGCACATCCTCATTTTGTATTTTAACCAAAAAAACCCACAAGGATTGCATCCACTTTATTTGACTTGCAATCTCAAGTATTAAATGTTAGCATGAGCAACAAATGTGCCTTTGAAATACCCAATTAGAAATCTTTCCTTCCTTCTTCCTCTTTGCTCCAGAGATACAGCAGCATAAATCACTGCACACATCAGTAACTTCTTAGCATATGTAAGGTGGTATTGGGTCTGGCTGGGACGGAGTTAGTTTTCCCCATAGCAGCCCTCATAGAGCTCTGCTGCATACTGGTAGCCAGCAAGGTGCTGGTAAAACACCAGTGTTGTGGCTGCTG
The DNA here is from genome assembly GCF_011004875.1 of Balearica regulorum gibbericeps. Lineage (NCBI taxonomy): Eukaryota > Metazoa > Chordata > Aves > Gruiformes > Gruidae > Balearica > Balearica regulorum. The sequence goes on from NC_046184.1 coordinate 86,807,799, forward strand.
CTGAGCAGTGCTGGCGCAGCATCAAGGATGTCTCTCCAACATTGCCCTCTCACTAGTAGACTGAGGGTGGGCAAGATGTTGGGAGGGGCACAGCCAGGACAGCTGGCCCAAACTAAGCAATGGGATATTCCATACCAGATGACATCTGCTCAGCAACAAAAGCTAAGAGAAAGGAGGAGGAAGCGGGGGCATTCGTTATTTACGATGTTTGTCTTTGGGAGCAATCTGTACATGTACTGAAGCCCTGCTTCCCAGGAAGTGGCCAGACATCAACTGCTGGTGGAATTAGAGAATAAATCTTTTATTTTTCCTTTGCTTCTGCATGCACCCTTTGCTTTTGCTTTATTAAAGTGTCTTTCTCTTGACCCACGAGTTTTTTCCCCTTCTTATTTTCTGCCCCCCTGTCCTGCTGAGGAGGAGGGTAGTGGTAGAAGGGCTTGGTAGGCACCTGGCCTCCAGCCTGGGTCAACCCACCACAAAGGTCTCACAGCATACTGCCTTCCTTTTTTTGAATCTCTGATTCTGTGGAATCTAAACGTCATGTTGTCCGTCAGAACTTTATATGAACTGCATATAATTAACAAATATAAAGCTTGTATCTCAGCTGCTGATGTTGGAAAATTAGAGTAATAAAATTCAGTGCTAGGTCTTATGGAAAGGGAAGGTGATACTTATTTGTTTACAGAGTTGTTAAGTCAGCTGATTTTTACCTACTCTCATTTTCTCAAGTTTAATTCACTCATACTCACAGGTACCAAGATATGTCCAAGTTGTCTGGAGTGAGAGAAAAAGGGACACTGCTATCCAGTCCTCTTCACATATCTAGGGTTCTTGAATTATGATGACGAGCTAGTTTTTGTACAGATCTTTCAGTCTGTTAGGGATCAGCAATTGTTATGGGGTTTTCTGTGACTCAGAATATTTCTGTCATTAGCCTCCATAGATGTTAGGCCACGTCGCTGCATCTTGTCTGTTTTTCCTCATTTAAATGTATGCATGAAATATATGTACATGATCTGTTTTCTTCCTGGGTTAGGGGAAGGGGAATGGTGTATGTAATGTACTGCAACCTTGTCGCCATCCTTCTGATGCGGGGTCTGATGAGTCATTTCTGCTGTGGTTTGATTTATCAGAGTGCAGGCCTTCTGATCTCAATATAAACAGAATGTTCTGCAATTCCATTGCTGGGGAATGATATTCTGGGGACAGTGCGCTGAGACATGCAGACCATACTGTTTGCTCATTGTTCTGCTGCTTCTGCTGGTGCTTACAAAGACGTGTTTTCATTCAAAGTAGTCACTGTTTCTATTACAAATACCTAGAAAGGTATAATCAGGAAAGTAACTTACCAGTGAAATAGTAATTATGGTTTCATTAAGAAGGATTTGACCATTGCTTCCAGGTTCTTAACAAGTTGTAGAGATGAGTACAGTCATATAGCATGACATAAGTCAAATCTATAGCCATGTCTTTGTAATGTTTACATTTTTATGAATATAAATTTCCGTGTGCATGTAAGGCATTTGACGTAGCACTTGAAGAAGGGTTCTGGTGACAGATTACCTTCTTTCTCTTTCTGCCTGCCTCATGAAGCGGCAGCAGCCAGGGTCGGGAGCCGCAGCAGGCCGAGCTGCACAGGGACTGCCATTCCATCCCATCATTTTTTTCCACTTGAATGCCATAAACCCCAGTCCTAAAAACCAGCAGGTTCATGGCTTACTGGTCACTGCTAAATCTCCCTGCTTCACAGTGGAAACACTTCCTAATATGGCTGTACACGACTGGACCCTTACTGCTCAGTAGCAGCAATCAAGTTCATTGTACCCAGGAGGAAGAAAATGATGTCATGTGTAGGCTAAATATTTGTGTTTAAGCTTGTAACATGCAGGTATTATTACAGCATGAGTGACATGACAGACAGCTTTTTAATGGGTTCAGCTCAGGATTTGTCAGCTCACTGGGGCTTTTGCTAGAAGGCAGAGCTATAAGGCCCACAGGAATGCTGACAGATTCAATTTTTACTTACGGACTAAGGTGATGGTCCATTAGGAACAAGTGATTTACAATACTTCTGCCTTAGGGTTTGAGTTTCTGTAAGACTGAAAGGAAAAGAGCTGGCAAGAAGCATTTTCTAACCTGTCACGTTAACCTACAGTTAACTTTGGTAGCTTTTCATTTCACTTGGTGAGTGCTTGGTTTGGTGTAAGCATCAGAACTTTGAATTTAGGTTTTCAAAAACAGTGACAGTGCTTTCTAGAGAAGCCTGCTAAGCTAACAATTAGAATTTTGATTAAAAGCAAGAGATTTCAGAATTACGGAAATTAATTTGTACTGAAGAAAAAAGATTGTTTTAAAAAAAGAAAATATGTTGAGAAAATGTAATTCTAATTTGCATTTGCAAGTAGGTGAGATGAGAATACCAACTAGAATGGTAATAACAAAGAAAACGCCAATCTGCACATTATTGCCAAGTCAGGACATGCCACTTTTGTTTGCACATTTCTGTAAATTGGGCATTCTCCCATTCTACTTTACAATACTTAGAATAAATTATGGCATTTCATCTGGTTCCAACATCTCTTGCAAATAATAATGTTATTAAAGGGGAACTCGACTCTCTCTGGCTTCAAATCTCACTTCCTGCACCTGGGCTACCTCTGGAGTTACCTGGGTTGGGTATGTAAGAAGGTTGTGTCAGTTTAACTAAAATTGGGGTTTAGACTACATATGGCTTCCATATGCAAGAAAATAAGCAGAAATATCTATTCTATGTTAGTCTTGCATGTTTATTACCCCTTAATGATATGTGAGCACATTAACAAGTTACTGTAAAGTAAGCTAGTATGTGAATTTACGATGCATGAGCTGAGCATTGCTATTAGGAATCTAATAGCAGATACTGAAATCACTATCACTGAATGCTTGATGTGATGAACATTCAGACTGCAGTCTATTCTACAGTGCTTTGTTCATGTCCCCTTAATGACAGCAAGCCCCTTCAGTCAGATTTGCAAGTGGACTAAGTTAAAAGCCTGATGAGGGGAACTCTGTCAGCATGTTTACAAGGACTCACCAACAATGTGATATGGGTTGACATCTGTATTTAATGCACTAAATTTAAATACTATCTTTCACATACAAAGTGATGATTATCCTCTAAAGACAAATAAGAGGATTCACACAGGTATTTAGCCTGCCTTGTTACACACACAGTGCCTTAGCACCTTTTGGCAATATTCTTGCTTTCTTGCGGTTCCCTGCACCTGTTACTACAGAGTAAGTAGAGCCCATTCAGGTGGCTGAATGGGAGAAATTTATATCCTCTGTTGCCCAGTTGCTTGTGCTGCAGACTAGCCTTTAAATAAATCAAAGCAAATACCTTTGTGGATGTGCATATTTCAGTTTCTTCAGGTGGTCTTTAATTTTCAACAATAAATGCTTAAATGAAACCAAACCAAGCACTTTTAATTTTAAAATACTATTTAGAGAAGGCTTCCATGGATTTAACTCAACTGGATTAGATTTACACTGCCGTTAAAATGGTGCAATTTTCACATGTAGGAAAAACAATAAAAACAATTTTAAATTACTGTCATTAAATCAGTGCAAATACTGAGTGAATATTCCTAATTTTTTATGCCTGCCCATACAGCTGTTTTTAGGCTAATGCTGTAGGGCTGAGCTAGGTAATTAACTGAACTGCTTAATTTAAACTCTTACAGGTAACAGACAAACCCTGAGTAATACACCCTATCTATTTTCATTTGTGATATGACATTGTATTAAATGCATAGCACCATCTGGCTATATTTATTGTCTGTATTTAAAGGAAAACCGCAAATAAATTTGATTTAAATGTTTGTAATGCACTTTGTTAAAGATGTTAAGAAAACCACTGCCTCCAGCAGACTCCAAGACCTGGGGAATCCTCCTTCCCAGCTATTGAAGACCAATCAAGTACAGGTCTCTCCATCCCAGTTGGATGGATGTGGCTGCTGCTGTCCCATTTGCAGGTTTGGCCAGTAGCGAGGGTAAGGACGTATACTAGAGAGGTGCACACTTACACTAAGAGGACACTAATGCAGCTGCCCACACAGACTGCCACTGACAGGACTGCCGTTGTAGCACCCACACATAGTACTTACTGCCACAACTCATGTAAAACATACGTACAGGTAGCCAGGTCTTGCTCCTCCTCCTGATGTTCACTGTCAGATAGACGTGTGCACTTGCACAGTCTTTGCAAGTGCCCTCACACTACAAGCAAAGGCTCTCGGTCTACCTAATACCTGTGCTTGAACCCTGGACCTGTTATGCAGCCATCGGCTCAGAGCTTGGGTCTTTTCAGATGCAGGTCTCCTACTCACCAGCTCGTCCAGCTTGAAGTTTGCTAATGAATTCCACATGCACCCAGGATTAAATTCAGAGGGAAAAACAAATGCACATGGGAGTTTCCAATTGCTGGCATGTAAACCTAGGGCCTTGTGACCCACTGTCCTTTGTCCAGCCATTGCCACCCTCCTGGGCCCTGTGACCTGCTGCCCCTTTCTCCAGTTGCTGGCACTCTGACCTTGCAACACGTGTCCCAGTCCCTCCAGCTACTGGCACCCAGACCTTCCTTGCATGCCAGACTCTCCAGGTGCTGTCACCCAGACCTGCAGGCTCTGTGACCCATGGCCTCTTCTCCAGCTGCTGATGTTTACACCTTGCAGCACTTACGCGTAGGATAGTGAGTGGGATTACATGCAAAAGGATGTAAGAAGATAAGGCAGACTGTGCTGGTAGGGTGCAGGACTCGGACAAGGGTGGTGATCCGCAGCCTGTTTATGTGTGGCCAGGCCCTTTTAAGCCACTTCCTCTTCATTTTTCCCTTGCTTGTTCCTCCCCGATCCACCCTGATCCTTCCCTTTCCGTCCCTTTGGTCCTAAACAGCCCGTCATAAGTTTTATCTAAAGCCATGGGCCCTTTCTTCTGTCCCATAAATAAATTTTGCACAGTCATGCACGTTCCCTCAAATATCTCATAATGGTGTTGACATTCATGTTTCTTCCTTATCAGTGACAAAGTCCAGGTTGGCTCTCCAAGGCTGTGCCCAGGTAGTTCCTTTAATGGCCCATCAATCAGTAGCGGAAGAGTTCTGGTCTGTGTTATTGTCTGTTACCACCTGCCTGTTAATGTCTCTGTGTTTAATTTACTCATTTCCTTGTCATTTGTTGTTTTTTTTTTTAAATACTGAATACTCCTTCCCCAGGTAACTTGATGAAGAAGGTGCTCTCACATTCTGCATATGCTAATACTAAGAATAGTTAGTATGTCAGTTGAAGGGTACTGTCCTGGCAGTGTGAGCTCTATCTAATATCTAGGAAGAGTGGCTCACTTGAATGCAGACTTTCAAAGGTGCTGCATAGATTGATAAATAAATCACTATTCTAATTTCTATTATTGGGACTTTCACTGTTTAAGCAAGAAATCCTTTCAGTCTTTACATCTGCGTCTGGGAGATTAAAACCCTTGCAGATTGCAAGGTGAAATGTATAATACTGAAGAATGAGGTGGTCTTTCCAAAGATTAAAAAAATATTGCAGATAAATATTTCAGATAAAAATATAATTGTAACATAAATTAACAGGTTGATAGTTTAGTTATGGGTAGTGAGAAAGATGCTTCTATTGGAAAATTCCTGTCTTTGCCAGCTGAAGCTGCTAGCGTTCTCCTTTAATACAAAGGTTCTTTGCATTTTCTCCCCCCCCCCTTACATTGTTTATTTGCTGGATGCCTTGTTTAGCAGGAGTAGTCTCTTAAATTATATCTGTTAATACCCCTACATGCTCTAGACAACACTAAGAGCAAAGCCAAGAGTCGTGAAAAAAATCAAATTGTAAAATGTAAAGTCAAGTTCTGGCAAAACATCCATAACCTGAAAGGAAGTGAAGGGACTTGTGTCAAGTAAGCTTGCATTTTCCAAAATGTGTTTTACAAAACTCTTTAGATAATTACCTTCAGTCTGGACTTGTGGATAATAGTTTCTAATGCTTTAATTCTTGGGTGATTTTTTTCCCCATTGGCATAAGGAAAAGATTTTCTTAAACAGAAATAGGGCAGGATTAAAAAAATTAATTTTATCTGTTGTAGAAGTAGTTCCCAACCTGACTTCGTCTTTGCACATTTATTTGATTTAGCAAGTAAATTCATTTTTTGGTTTGTGGTTGGAACATCAGTTATAGAACTGGAGAGATGTGATCTATGTGATGGTTAGTTTGGAGATTGATGCAAGCATTTATTGTGGCAGGGTTTTAAATGTCATATCTGCTTTCAGTTGACTGCATTATGAACAAATAAAAATACAACATGATTTCTAGAATTCCAGCAGTAGGCATGAATGTACCAGGTGCAGAGGAGCTGTTTAATTTTCTTTCCTGTCTTGGTGGATGTCCTTAATTTTTCTCTCCAAAATATTCTGTCTTGTTCTGTATTTAGGAACATGCATGTGTTTTGAATAGAAAATAATCTTTGTAATCTCTGCTGGGGAATTCCCCTTGCCCTTTTGCTTTACAACCATGTACAAATGAAATTAACTGTGTTCTAAGAAAAGGCTGCATTCAAATTTGTTTATTCATTAGAAGCCAAGAGCAAGTTAATCTGTTAAAACTTTGTTTTAATGAAATACAGCGGAGTTGTGCATTACTGGGAATATTTTTTTTATAAGTGTACAAGGTTAAGGCATTTTGCTGGTCTGTTGAGCAAGATGCTGAAAAAGCTGAACAAATGAAAGCTTTGTTTAGTATGTTAAAGATTCTAGTGTTATTGGAAGGTTAAGCTTGTATATGAATTATGCATTTGAAAAGGAGTGTCTATAAATAATTCCTAAAGAAAGGATTTGGATATGGTGTAACTGGGTTTTGAAAGTGCTTGCATACATTGCTGTGGAAAGAGATGAATATTTCATTTTGCTGTACCATCAAACCGTACTTCTAGAGCATGATCTTGGTGGGGAGCGCATCAATATCTAGAATTTGAAATCTGTCCCACAACAGCCTTATTTTCTTCACTGTAAATTCAGTAAATTAATCTGTATTAACAGAGTCCAGCATGTCTTAGGGTATTGCCTGATACTCTTGAGAGTTTAAATTAGTGTCTTTGAAGACAGCTAACTTAAAATGATTGAGGAGTTAAAACATATCCTTTAACATGTGCTCTGTGAGTTTTTAAAGTTTAAGCTTCTGTGCAATCTCATTATTTCTTTAATGATTGATTTTTGTACTAGGATCTCTATATACTGTATTTTTGAACCATTCTTGACTCATTTCTTATCAAAGGGAACCCTATCGAAGTCCAATTACAAACTTGTTACAGCCCTATTACAGTTACTTGTTTCTATTTTATACCTTCTGTATAACTTGCTGGAGGCTGTGCACCTAGCTGTTTATATTGACGTTGTTCTCTAGACCACTGATAGATTTGGATGACACATTAACAGTCTGTTTCTTTCCATTCTGTCTTCAGTATGTGAGACTTCATATTCTGAGTTATGTGTGGAGATTTACCTTCTGGTGGTCACACAAGAAACATTTCCAGTTTGGCAGCATTGAGGGGAGAGGGTCTGTAGTTTTGTTCAGTGGACGTTGAATGTATCTTCCCGATGGGTTCTTTTAATTGTGAAGTTCCACTGGGAGTTGGGCTGTCCTGTAGCAGCAAGGTACAATACCATCTCGTCTTGGAGATCTATGTGGAGATCTATGTGCTAATCTTTGATTGCAGATCACACTGTAGCACTTTTTGGCCTACACAGTCAAAAATAAGAGAAGTATGGTGATGAATGCAATCCAAACGTAGGGTGTGGTAGCTCAGTCTCAGTCATAGAGCATGGACTGAGTAAGTCTTACAGTCAGCACCGTCTCCTAGCACCTACAGAGTGACTAAAACTTCAGCTAGCTGTGTGTGCAACTTCAGGTATCTGTCATAGGAAAAATAAGAGATACGTAGACACAAGTCTAGGAGAAAGAAACATGCAGCCTGGATTTATATTGCTTGTGGTGTAATCTGTAAGTACATCAAAAACAGGGAGTGTCTTTCATTGCTGCTTTGAATCTCTTTTGACTGCCAGCATTCCTGTGTCATACTGTGTTATATATATATACATGTGTGTATATGTAAGTATGTAAACTACTATGGTCTTGATACAACTTGAAGGGAGAGGGCCAAGCTGTTGACAGTGGTTTTGCCAGCTAGTTTTGCATAGATGGATGTTGGGCTAGATTTAATCTAATAAAAGTTTTCTCCTTCCTGTTTTCTTGTTTTCAATCTGTGAGAGGGGAGCTGAGATCTTATAGGAAGACTAAAGTGAGTAAACTAAAGGTTGTAATGACCTTAAGAGTTTGTCAATCCCCTGAGGTAGAAACAAAAAAGGACTCTCTGGGTTGTGGGCACATACCTACAGCAGTATTGTTTGCAGCAGATGATGTTACCACCCCTTAGCTGTTTTTCACAGCCACACTGTCAGGTAAAAAAAAGTCATCAGAGGTAAACATGTACCTGACGTCCCATCAATCCACTGCAAATTCCAGCAGCTTAGTTAAAGCTTTCCAGTGCAGATGGGATTTACATGGACTCCAAACTTGGCAGAGGGGCAGGTGTGCTTCATTCGGGTGGCTCTGTTGGTGAGTGTAATAATCTGGAAGAGACAACTTTAGGTGATAAAAGGCCACTTTTCAGTAAAAGCACCAATGTAAAGGTTTAATGTGTTTTTCATTTTTGCACATGGACTGGACGTATTTAGTTGATTGGTCATGAACACATCTGCTGAGTGATGACCTAAATCTTTCCAGAATAATAAATAATAGCTGGAGTGTGTTCAGGTTTCAAAGAAGTTTGAATACAAAAAGGAAAATATTTGTTCCAGCTGTGAATTCCTGAGTGTGAAAGGAGAGCCTGTTGTAAGATACCAAATTGGGATACTCCTTTGACATTACAGAATCATAAGCTACATTCAATTTGAAGATGTGTTTTGGTTCTAACAACATGAGTTACGTAAATATATGTATCAGTTGGGCTAGATGTACTTGCTGGTCTGTTTCAAATTATTTCTATTGCCTTTGCACACACTTGAACTGTGCAAGTTTGAGAATTTTAATCTTTTGTTTGATAATCACTACAGTTCTAGGAAGTAATTTTGCTTAATTTTATTATACAAGAAACTGGTAGCACTTATAATTAAGATTGCTCAACACTTTCCATTAAGTGATTATGTTTTCAGTTTTTTGCAGCTGCCAAACTTCAAATCTTCCAACTGGAGTATTCTGTCTGCCTCAAGCTGTTTTGTTGTGGTTTTTTTGTTTGTTTTGTTTTGTTTTTTTAATAGCTTTAACAAAAGTGCTTCAGCCATTTCTAAATGAAGCTAGAGGTGGAATGTGATTCTACCTAGATTAAAGTTTGGTTTTTTCTAAGTGTACAGCTAAGAAACTCAAGAACCATCCTGTTTTGGATATGAGATACTGTAGGAATTATTTGTTTCAGGACAGCTTGAGGAGAAAACCATCCATATTTTTCGAAGCCTTTGGAAAATATTCACGTCTACTTTCTCCATATGGAGTATTTAGAGTTTGGCTGCTACGTTCTCCAGAGTTGTGCATGCCGAGCAGGCGTGATCACACATCCCCAAGTTGAGAGGAGCTCAGCTAGGTTTTTCTTGTTGCTTGAATCTGTTGTGGCACCGGTCGGTAGAACGGGAAGCATTGTCTGTTTGGCTGTCTCCTAACTTATAAATGCTTGGCTTTGCAACCTTAACTATTCTTTGAATGTAGTTCTGTTATGTTACAACCTGCATGTTTTCAGAAAAATTTTCATGCTGGTAACATGTTCCTTAGTGATAAATGATTCATAGCTGACTAAAAATTGCACCTCCACCTCCTTTTATCAGGGCTGCCTCTGCTGCAGTTAATTTACAAGTGTTTGCACTTTTAAGCCTTCCACTATGGCTTTATGGTATCCTTAGGTTGAATTTCCACTGTGAATTGCAGCAGCTGCAATTTCCAGGGCCTCAGCTTTCTGGATTAAAGGATTAGAAAGGGAGCTTGCACCTATTTAGAGCAGCTGAGGGGCACTAAGCCCAACTACATGAAGTAAAGATTGAACTGAAATTTAATCAGAGCCACTCTGAAGACAAACAGAAAAACAATTCTTTAAAAGTTTTCTCCACAGAGAAAGGGCTCCTGCAGTTTAAGGCCAGCAGGTAGCCAGAACAACTAATGGTGATGGGGTGTGTGGATTTCTTAATGAAAGTTAATATTAGCTTAATCACTTCACTACTCCTTCTTGGTCACTTAGGTTTTCCACTCTTGAATTTCTTCCCTGACGTATCACAATAGCACTTCGTCAAAGATAGAGTGTTCATGATCATTAAGGAAAATCAGCCTTCCTTTTTACTACTTTGTTCTTCTGTTGCAAAGTAATTCTGTACTACTACTCTTTTGGTTGAAAGTTTGTCCCTCTTGGTATTTCCAGTCTGTTTGGTATAGCACTGTAGGCAGATTTAAGTTAGTTTTCCTTTACTTGAGAGTCATGACTAACAATTCCAGTTCTAAGACTTGAGTTTCTTTTACTTATTGCCAAATTTCTAATTCTTTGTGTGGTTGTTCTCTAGCTGTCTGTACTTAAAAATATTAAATCAGTGTTGTAGTTGCAAATTCGTGAATTAAAAATACTATCGGCATACTTCGTCCTCATCTCCGCCTGCTTGTGCTTATGTACTGCTAGAATGTTATCTCACCATACTGCTTTTCAGCGCGGCAGCATGCGCATGCTAAACATACTTCTGCTCAGCATTTGATTTCATCTTTTTCATTCTGTGTGCAGTAAATGATGCGTAAGCTTTATGGACGCAATGGAAGGATGGGAGGACGTGCCCTGGGGTCAGGGAGGGGCAGTGGCTCACTACCCATCTGTTCCTGGGTAACAGGAAGCCTCACCCTCAGGTGTTGTGACTGCAGCATCACTTCTGGCATGATGTGCGGCTTTTAAAACAATGCTTGGCTTCTTTCTTTATTCCTGCTCATTGCCAAGAAATGACAATTGAACAATTAAGGCACAAAGCAGAGAGGGTTTAGCAAATCATGAACTCTTTTTAATTTGCCTCATTAAGCTGCTGTTAACTACTTAAAGCCATCTGCTTAAAAATAATTTACTCATCTTAAGTTTGCTCTAGAGAGCAGGTAGACCATCATTAGAGCAGGTTTTCTTATTAATGTTATCTTTAGGGGGCTTTCAGTTGTTGTGGAAAATATTTTATTGCTCGCTGAACCAAACTTTCCCTGTAAACAAAAGGAAGTGGCACATGGTTGTAACTTGCAGTCTGCTGCCATAACTGTATTCTTGGGAACCAGTGCCATTCATTTAGAAACTGGCTTGCTGTGGAGGAACTTATTTACAGCCATTAGGTAGATCCGGGTACCAGAAAGGAGAATGAGCTATGCGAATGGCTACTATCCCTATTATCTACTACCATCCCAAAAAACTAGTCCTGGAGAGGAAGAACAGCCAGATCTGTGTCAGTGCCTCAGCTATAACTGAGGAGGGGGAGCCCTGCTGCCTACACCCTGAAGAGCTAGCTGAGGAAAAAAAAGTTTATTTGTCTCCCCAGATTTGTAAAGAAACAATTTCACTTGCAGAGAACAAATCACCAGAGCGTCACAGACTATCCCTCCTATCTCAAGCTGAGATTCATTGTCGTTTCAGTTAGATGGCATATACGCTGCCTTCTGACCTGCTCTGTATTTCTGTGCTTTGCTGTGAAATCATTGTCCTGGTTCTCATCATAGGAGACTGTTTCAGCAGTGAGCTAATGGATTGCTGATACGAAAAAAATCATTTGGAGTGAAACTAGCTTTAGAAATATTAGATAATGATAGTGTGAGAATTTAAAAGAAGGTTCTCCACTCAGTCTGTGGGAAAGAGGTGGATGGGATTTTTGAAATATTAACTGAGACACAATATTTGACTAAATATAGATCTTCTTTTATCAATAAATTAAAAACTCATTAAAATACTGCTATGAAATTGATTAGGGTTTTTTCCAATTGCATGCTGTTTATTAAGAAAATATCCAGGACTTAATAGGATGTAAACCTCTTGAAATATCTGAGAAAAAATGTTGCTATAAACTGTAAATATCTTTGCCTTTCTATTAAGATTTTATTTGGCTCTTTCTGGCAAGGAGGAAGCCTATGAACAGACTGGCTTTGCACGGGTTTGCAAACAACAAGCTTTCAAGTGTGTGACAAACCAGAAAAAATACGGTGCTTTTTGTATTGCTTTTGATTGCAGTAGTTCAAGGCATTCTTTGCAACTGCAGCTGCTATGTCTTTTATTTTAAAATAAAACTTCCCAAGGAATCCTTGACTGTAATAATTTTGTGTTTGCCCAGTCATCTGGGCCTACATTTAAAAAAATGGGGAATGAAAAAATAATTTGTCTCGATTGGAAGGAATGACTGCTCTAAAAATGTATACATGTCATTGAACAGAATATGTGGATTCTACCATATTTGATATGCCTTCATACTTCTGTTCTCTTTGCTATATTTGTCTTTATCTGGAAAGAATTTTACTTCAGGACTTCACTGTGAGATACTTCTTCACAGTAAAAACCTTTAAATGACATAAAGCTAATAAAGTAATTCTTGTGAAAAATTAAGTCAGTTTTTAAATTTGCAAAATACTTAAAAGCATGTTAAACATAATACCTTCACAGCTGTCTACTGAAGAGTACCCAGTGCCAAGATGCTGTTCTAAACTCAGTTATTCAAATCATAAGTTGTTTCTTTTTAATACTCTGGATTGATATGCAAGGTTAGGGCTGATTGAAAAACTTCAAAATATTTTATGTGCAAAACATTTTTATGAGCAAAACATTTTGAATTGAGCTGAGTTAAATCTCTGAATCCGTCTGAGCTGTAGCTCAAATAGCAGGAGCGAGTGATAACCACTGTGGACATTCTGATGATAAGTTTGGGTAGGGAGCTTTGTTTATAGGAGAGAATGGTATGTGATGACCCAAATCTACAGTTTTCACTAGCTATATATTTGCTAAGGAATGTAAAAGAAATCTACCAGACGTGAGTTACCCTAGGTTTGCTTTATTATAGTGCTGGATGCACTGGGGAAGCAGCTCCACCAAATGTGCATGCAGTTGATTACCAACATACAGGTTATATAGAATCAAAATATACATATTCATTATTTTTCAAAAAAAAGGCAGTCTTATGATAATAATTTCTTAGAATCCATTTCCATATTCTCCTCCCCATCATGCATGCTCAGTGATTTGAGTCGGTGGTCCTCAAGGGATCTCTAGTGGTCGTCAGTGGTCTCGCACCCATGTCCACTGGATGATCCTCTTCTTGCAGGCATGCGCAGTATCCTTGCTGTGGATACACTTGTCCATAACAACTTACTTCATAAGATTAATATTCCTGGGCCTGTTGTCCGGTTGGGTAAGGACTGTACATGGAACGTAGCAGCATTGTACCTTGCCATGGTCGGTTAGTTTCATTACCTGTTACCTTGGTTAGAAACTCCTTTCCCATGATTATAGGCTTTGAAACAGTTCTAGGCCTTAAGTAGCTTTCTAGTTAATGTAAGTTTTCTTATAGCTAAGCTTCGCTATTTTCTACAGGAATCTTGAAAATATTTTATTAGCATTTCCACTCTAGGTGAGACCAAGTTGTCAAAGTCCTGTCATCTGTCACAAAAAAGTGTTTTAATTTTCAGTCATTTCTAGTTATAGTCCTTATACAAAATGCAGAAAATTCTGCTTCAACGACACCTTCTGACACTAGCAGAAGACCTGAAGAAGATCTTGCCAGGGGTGCAGTTAATGCAGCTGTAGAAGCTGGGAAACTTGCTGCGCTTAAACCTCAGTTGAGCTGCTGCAGTGGCCTCCTTTTCACTCCTCCCCTCTTTGCGGTAGTTTTTGCAGATGGGGAGGGGTCAGGGAAATCAAGACAGCTGTATCTCACTGCAGTCAGCTCCCTTGAAATACTGCTTCTGTGTGAAACATCTCTGTCCATGATGTCTTACCACGTGTGACCACCAAAAATACTTCATCTCTCCCTTTCCTGCTGCTGAGGAGAAGGAACAGAATCAGTTTGCCCTTTCTGACAGGTCTCCCCTCTCAACTGGGAAGTGGTGGAGCCTTGAAAACTTCTAGTAGTTCCGAGTTGGAGTGAGGTGTGTGAAATGGGGGAGCTGCAAGGCCCTCAGAAGCCCTTACCATGTTTGCTCTTCACTTTCTGAGTGGGAGGAGGATCTGTGTCTGAGAAGCTTGTGCAGCTCTGTTCTCTGAAGGCACGAAGAAGGTCCAAGGGCTGTCTAGGGGATGGCTCCGAGTCCCGTGTGTCCCGACGCTACTGGTTCCAGCGTTCCCTGTACTTTCATCTAAGATGAGAAGCAATGTGGGGGAGGAGAACAACTGCTGACAGGAAAGACAGTTCTCAAATGACTGCCTGAAGAAGTAGACGTAAAACGGGTGGTGTTTCTGATAACTGTGGATAAAGGTGGAGTTCTCTGTATAGGAAATAAACCTTTTCCACTCATCTTCCCACTCCTTCATTCCCTGAACCCAGCTGGAGGTGCTCCAAGATGAACGCTGCTGAGGGATATTCAGCAACCCTGTCCTGGTTGGGGACTTAGTGCATCTGTGAAAGCAATGAAGCAGAGGAGCAGTGCTGACTCAAGTGACAGAGCTCAGCTGGGGAGGAGGCAGCAGCTTAACAGAAGTAGTTTTGAACCATATCTCTTCTGAAGACAGTCCCTGAGTAGTGCTGACATGAGTTGTAACTTTGAAGTCTTGGGATGGTTTGTTTATTCTTTTTCTGGAAACCACAGACCCTTAGTTCTTGTGTCTACTTGAGAATGTAATTGTGTATTGAAGGAGAAATTCCTAGCCCCTGCGTTTGTGGAAGAAAGTGACTCGTAACCTCAGTGTCCTCTTACAGCTCAGAGCTAGAAAGCTTATGAAAATTCGTTGTTTGTAGTTAAATCACTGAGTAGCTGGGTGTGAAAAGGCTGTCTAGGAGATACTGAGATAAGGGAAGGGCATGAAGTAATTTGCTCCAAATTCACAACCTGAAACCAAACGGGAAAGCTACAGGCTTTCCGCTTGCTCCTTCCTTTGTTTAGAAATCCATTGGTAAGCAGCAGAGGATTCAAGAGGCAGCTAGAAGAGTTAGGATAGAAGCATCTACCAGCTCTAACCTCCTACTCACATCTTCAGAGACAAGCAGACATGCTGGGGCAGGATGGTGCTTGGAGGAAGAAGGAACAGAAGGAGAGCTCCAACCTCTCTTTTACACTTTTATCCAAGAAAGACTGTGAATAATACCACTTTTTTGAGCTACTTTGGAAAAGGAAGTATCATATCTTTTCTTTTTTTCACCTGGTAAAAGGGAACTTGCATGACTTGCTTAGCGCAGTGAATTTCTGGCATTGTGACAAAAGTTGGTCTTAAACATTTCCTTCACTTAGCTTCAGCAGACTGAGACTGTTCTGGTGCCAGCGTTTTGGGGGCTGTAACGTTGGGAAAGAAAAGGTTATGTGCTGTTCTGGTTGGAGTCACTTATTCAATCTCATAGAGTGTACTGCTTTTTGAATGAAGGGTGTACTGAGGTTGGAACAGGAGCTCCAAGACAGAATCAGACCATTAGTAGGCTTTTTGTGGGGATGTGTGATAGTTCAACCAAAGAGAAATGTAGGTAGTTCTCATGTGGTCTGTCAGCACAAAATAGCAGTGACTCTACTTGTGAAAGGCAACCTCTGCAAGGAAAAAAAAAAAAGGTGATAAAAAAGAAATCGTGTTAGAAGGTCCAGTTTATGTGGTGGTGGACTCCAATAGTCAAGCACCCTTCCCCTGTAGCACATGCTGTGGCTCTGCATGGCTGCTCAGGCATGGTGGGACAGAGCAGAGCTTGCGTTGTACACTGCAAAGGCAATTTGCCTCCCTTTTGACTGAAATAATTTACATAAGAATATTTACTTTGAGAAATTCATTAGTCTGTTAAGTAACCACCTTGTTGGAAATAAAAATCTCCTGGAAAGATTGGATTCTGTGTATTTCATGGCAGTTTATAGCCAGCCACGTGACCTGTTTGCATCCTGGATACAGAGATCTTATGGTTTTTTATATATACTTTTTTACATATATTAAAAAAAATTACACCCCCCGCCAAGCCTTAGCAGCTGAACAATTAGGTTCTGTGGAATGAAGTAAAAACAGAGGTTAAATTACATTTTTGGTATGAGAGAGAGCCTGTGCAGAATGACAGATAGTGAACACAGAGAGCAGGTTCCACACCTATGAAGCTGTCCTGCTAAACAGGCTTAAAATATTGATAATTCTACAACAGTAGACCTTAAAAATGTAAGTTTATATTTTGAATAAATTTAAGGTGCTATTATATAACAACTTCAACTTTTTTTTTTTTTTCCTCTTTCCCTCCTACAGATCACACATCCGTGGGCGGGCTGGGAGACAGTTTTTATGAATATTTATTGAAAGCCTGGCTTATGTCAGACAAGATGGACACGGAGGCAAGGAAAATGTACGACGATGCAATTGAGGTGATTATAATTCATTGAGTTTTCCAATACAGTGGAACTTAAAAACCATCTTTAATACTTAAAAAAAAAAAACAAACCAAAAAACCCCCCAGAACCACACACACCACAGGACTTGTTTTGATTATATAAGTTTTAAGAAATGAAGTGATGAATAATACTGGCTTTCACTCTGAGTAGTTTAAAAAGTATTATTGTGGAATATATCTGATGCAGGTTATTGTCCTAAAAATAATCAGCTTGTCGAAAATGGTGTAGTGTGAAAGCCCAAGCTATAGTTTATTAGAGATCTAACAATCCTGTGTGCAGAACGACCAAGTCACTTTTCTCTAATGTTCAGAATAATTCTAGGAGTTGAAGTCCTGAATTGTCCCTCTACTCTGCTCTGCCCCTCTACTCCACTCTGGTGAGACCCCACCTGGAGTACTGCATCCAGCTCTGGGGGCCCCAGTACACGAGAGACATGGAGCTGTTGGAGAGAGTCCAGAGGAGGGCCACGAAGCTGATTGGAGGGCTGGAGCACCTCTCCTGTGAGGACAGGCTGAGAGAGCTGGGGTTGTTCAGCCTGGAGAAAAGAAGGCTCCAAGGTGACCTAATTGCGACTTACCAGTACCTGAAGGGGGCCTACAGGAAAGATGGTCAGGGACTGTTTATGAGGGAGTGTAGTGACAGGACAAGGGGTAATGGGTTTAAGCTGAAGGAGGGTCGATTTAGATTAGATGTTAAGAAGAAATTCTTTACTGTGAGAGTAGTGAGGCACTGGAACAGGTTGCCCAGAGAAGCTGTGGAGGCCACATTCCTGGAAGTGTTCAAGGCCAGGTTGGATGGGGCTTTGGGCAACATGGTCTAGTGGAGGGTGTCCCTGCCTGCAGCAGGGGACTTGGAACTAGATGATCTTTGAGGTCCCTTCCAACCCAACCCATTCTATGGTTCTATGATTCTATGATTGTTTTATTCTTTAAATTATTTTCTAAACCACTTAGATCTTATATTCCATATTTGTCTTGTAAAATGTAGTTCATACCCATTTCTTGCTCTGTGGTTCTTTTGTGATATGGTCTTGCTCCCTCTCTCAGATCCAGTAGTGCTTGCCCAAGCAGGGCAGTACTGCAGCGTGGTTCAGTGGGATTTGGGGTGGAGGCCTTTTTGTGGTGGCTCTGAGCTTTATGCTGCCCAGTTCTTACTTTCTTAGCTTCCCCATACACAGACATCATCTTTTGTCAAGCTCGCTTGTGCCTGTATATGCCAACATGCCTGTGCTACAGTTAAGACATGTAGAGAGTAACTAAGGTAGTCATAGTCAAGTTAGTTGTGGTACCAACAGCAGCAGAGACCGTGTGGTCTTCATAGAATCACGGAATGGTTTGGGTTGGAAAGGACCTCAAAGACCACCTAGTTCCAACCCCCCTGCCATGGGCAGGGACACCCTCCACTAGACCACGTTGCCCAAAGCCCCATCCAACCTGGCCTTGAACACTTCCAGGGACGGATCTTGTCCAAGTGTAGATATGTGCTTGGTGCCTAACTTGTTCCGTAGTCTGTGCATGCCGTGTTTCTTTCAACAGAAGATTTTAAAGCTTAGTTTTAGTGCAGTCAGTCTCCTAAAACAAAACAGCTGTTCTTGGAGTTCTCAAAATTTACATTTTAAAAGATACATAGTGAAATTCTAGTCCAAAATTGCTTTGAAGCTGTAATATGTCTTATTCCTCACCTGAATTTGATTACGTTTGATTTTCAGCTACTTGAACTTTTTCCTTCCCTACATTGTTTTAAAGGGTTATCAGCATCATGTATCTGGTTACTAACAAAAGTACAATAGGCATTCTTTCCTGAAGGAGAAATGCATTATTTTCTGTAGTCTCTTAATATAAAACAGATTTTGAATTCTTCCTTAAGCTTTTTTCTAAGTACTTTCCAGTGTCTTGAGTATGGAGACAAGAATGTAATGGTTCTTCGAAAATGTTGTTTCTTCTCAGTATTCTCCTCTTCATCCAGCCAAGAGCTGTGTTTGCACTCTTTAACCTTTGCCTCACACTGTTATCCACTTTCCAGTTGGTTTTACTCTGAAGTTGGTTATAGTCTTTTTGATTTACTGCTTTCCTGCTACTGTGATTTACATTCCTGATACCTCAATGTGTGACCTTATATTTATCTCTGTTAAAACACAATTGTTCAGGCAAAACCCATTTTGTCACCTGTTCTGAATGATTTTACAGGACTGACTTTTCCTTTATCGCTATCTATAGCTCCATCAATTTTTGTGCCATCTGCAAATTTTTGTAGCATTTGTTTCTTGCAGATCATTGGTAGAAATGCTGCCTAGCATTGAATAAAAGTATCTTTGCAGAATCTTGATGGGATGAGAGTTTTTCACAATTTTTTATTTTACTTCGAACTGTTCTAGCAAGCCAACTTTTAATCCAGTTCATATGTGCTGCCTTGAATTTGTTTAAGACTAGTATTTTGTACAATACCAAGGAAATTCCTGAAATTCCTAATGTCAGCAAGCATTTGTCAATCAAACATTTATTTTTTAAACCACATTATTCATTTTATGATTGTTCTATTAACCTTTTAAAATACTGTTAAAGCATCAGCTATTTCCCAGTCCTTTTGAACTTCATTAGCTTTCCAGGGTTTCTTAAACTCAACATTAGTAGTTCACAACATTAGTTGAGTACTTTTAAGAGTCTAAAATATAGTTTATTGGGTCCTGTGTGTTTAAAAATGTTTAGCAGTTGATGTTTAACATCCAGTGTGGTTACTGTTGAAATATTTTATTCTGATTCCTAAACTGTGAGCACTTTAAGATTAGAGGAAATAAACTTTCCCTTTCCTCCTCTCTACTGTAAGCCCGATCTTGCAAACATTTTGTATGGGCAGGTCTCTGTCTCTGAATGGAGACACAACAAAACAAATTTATGACCAGATGAAAACACACTGTGGATAGGAGAGAGAAAGAGCTCAGCTGCTCCCAGTTCATGTGTGATATGACCTGCAGTGCAAACATCAGATGGTTTCCTCTTCGGCTTTCAGCTAAACCCACCCATATACATTTCAGTCAGCATGAACCACACTGATTTATGCATTCTGGAACACACTTCTGGTTCAGGGTTTGTGTTTATCCAAGGTCCTACTTGACATTGAAAGATATGTGCAAAGAATCAGTGAGTAGGATTTGTTTTACATAATTGCATTTTCAATTTTTATTTATATTTTTAAGAGCCCGATCCCTTACCATTCTTTTATTGTTGCCCATAACTTAGGTCTTCCTCCATAGCTGACACTTCTTACTCGTTGTTTTTCAAAACTTGGAGCAAAAACTCTTTGTACCATTTTTGCAAGCAGAAGGGGAAGGATGTAAAATACATTCTTCCCACTCATAGCACGATGTTGGAAATGTTCTCAGCACCCACCAGTCTAAAAGAAGGTCTCTGTCCAGCCACATTTCACTCTCTTAGCTTATTGCGGGGGGGGGGGGGGAGTGGAAGATAGACAACAATTCCCTCACTCTCAAGTCTTGCAGTAGGCAGTGATATCCCATTCCTTGGCGGTAATAAGAGGAAGAAAGATAACAGCATCCATTCTTCGAATGTCATGATTTGCAGTCCATGACATATGAAACCTTACCCAGGTCACCACATACTTCATAACAAGTTTATGAACAAGTGCTGTATCCATGACCTCTCCGTGCTATGTAACTGTAAAGGGCACTTCATTTCAATGTCCTAGGGTGTAGACTCACAGCTGTGATAAAAGCTGAAATGGTGAAACTTGTTGAGAATTTTTTGTAGTCATAAATACTGACGATGGGCCTCTCAACTTTGCTTTCAGCATCGCCATGTGGACCTCACAGCTAGTCTGGTTTAAAGTGTCTTTTCTCCTCCTCACATCGGCCAGAGGATAGGGAAGCTTCCTTTTGATCCGTTGCCTTGAGTAGTCTAATCTGTTAGCCTCATGAATTTGATCCTTGCTCTTTCTTATTGCACGGCATTAGATAGCTAAAAGAAGAATTCAGCAGTGTGTTTGACTATCACAACATAGCAAGTACTGCTGCAAGACAGCTCAGCATTGTAGTCATAAAAATCACATAAAGCATGAACATCAGATAAAGAACATTCTGTTTTCACATCTTAGTCTGTTGTTTCAGGCATTTTACAGACTAAAGAAGCTTCTTCCATCAGTTAATCTCTTAGTTGATGTGAACTAAGTCTTTTCTTTGGGAGCTTAAATATACACGTCCACTCTAGTGCATGTATACTCCTCGTGGTCCAGCAGGATGTCATTGCTTTACAGTACCTATTGGAGTGGTCCCAGCTGCCACTAGGCAGCACTCCCAGCAATGCCCAGCTCTTCCTTGTTAATTACTGTAAATATTAATTGCCCTTTTTATACAGTTAGCAAGCAGTGGGTTGTTGAATGATAAAATATTTTGAGAAGGTTGCATTTACTTTCTTTTGGGAGATGCTTCCTTTGACTTTTAAGCTGTAACAATAATTATGTAGCTGACAGAACTTGATTTTCACATTTCAAAAACTATCCCTTATACAAGACAGTGGTGTTCAAGTTCACAAGATGCGTTCTCTGCTCAGAAGAGGGGCATGTTGCACCTATATGATGTTCTTCAGCAAGTCTGAAGAAAGCAAGTCTAGAGTGAAGGAGTTGCTCATGGAGAAGTATATAAATTTGGCCTTTGCTGGCTCTCCTGTTGCCAGCCACAGTGATTTTGTCCCCCTGGAAATGCTCCTGCAACCATTTACTCCTCAACAGTTACAAAATTACAAAAAGATACAATTCAAAAGGGAATTCCACACAACATTTGGAAAAAAATCTCTTCCTCCAGGAAATAACTATTCCAAACCCTTTTAAAACCTTCTTGCTCTTCATAGTAAAAGTGGCTTTCCTTTGAAAAGGACTCCTCAACTTTTATGTACCATATGGTCAAAAAAAAATCCTATAATCATCATAATGTCCATTTTATCACAGTCTAGGATAATCAAATCAAGAGAGCTAATGCTACAGATCTTAGTATCATCTTCAGTGGCAGAATTTTCAGCAAACCCAGTCTTTCCTATACCAGTCCTTTCAGAACAAATGAGGCTTGTACAGTTAACCGCATCAGGCTCCCTAGCAGCAGAAGCCACTGTATCATGCCAGTCCCGAATGCCAATTTGCATGATTGTTAGACAATCACTCTGGCAGCTGTCAGAGACTTATTAGTTTCTGCTCTGTCAGTTATTTCTGCGTTCTTCTTGCTGGATCCTGCCATAAGCACAAACTTCAGATCTGTCAGTGGTATTAGTGAAGAAATTAACCCAAGAGGAATGCAGACCAGCACTTCTCTTTCATTACCTTCAGAATGCACAGGCTCAGTAGAGGGCAGTGAAGAAATTTCACCATCCAAATGATGGCTCAGTCCACAGTGCAAGTAAGGAGCAGGGCCCTACTGATGATAAGGCAGTCTTTTCCCTGTGAGCCACTGCACTGGCTTTTATCTAGTGCAGATCTTCACTGGCTGAGGTGTAGATTCACATCACTATAACCATTCAGAAAAGTTGCTGCAAGCACTGCAGCATCTCAAATCAAGAACATAATCAGAAAACCATACAGAGACATATACGTATTCAGAAACACAACTGTTTGCTGGAGCACCTCTCCTATGAGGACAGGCTGAGAGAGCTGGGGTTGTTCAGCCTGGAGAAGAGAAGGCTCTGGGGAGATCTGATTGTGGCTTACCAGTACCTGAAGGGGGCCTACAGGAAAGATGGTCAGGGACCGTTTCCAAGGGCAGGTAGTGATAGGACAAGGGGTAATGGGTTTAAGCTGAAGGAGGGTTGATTTAAATTAGATGTTAGGAAGAAATTCTTCCCTGTGAGGGTGGTGAGGTACTGGAACAGGTTGCCCAGAGAAGCTGTGGATGCTCCATACCTGGAAGTGTTCAAGGCCAGGTTGGCTGGGGCTTTGGGCAACGTGGTCTAGTGGAGGGTGTCCCTGCCCATGGCAGGGGGGTTGGAACTAGGTGGTCTTTGAGGTTCTTTCCAACCCAAACCATTCTATGATTCTGTGATTTCAGATTACTGTTTATATTATTGTCTTCCCCAGATGGGGCTATAATCCTACAAATCCTTTTAAAACTGTAATTTTAATATTTTTTTTTAGAAAAGTTTTTTATTGAAGAAAACTTTAGAAGGCTGTCAGATGTTATTTCAGTACCTGGATTGAGGACTTCCATGTATCAAATATTGCTGGGTTCGATACAGCTGCTTTACAGTCCTGTATCACTTAAGCATCAGCTTAAAAAGAAAAAAAAAAGTTGACATACCTACTACAGTCACAGAAGAGCTGGAAGCTTTTTGTTTGTCCATTTTGTTGAAGACAAAAGACAGTGTCACTTTTTTTAGGGGGAAAGGCTATTTCACTGTCCACTTTTAAACCTGAATTACAAGTTGCAAACTGATTAATCTATGTATTTATTGCTTGAATTTGCATTGTAGCAAACTGCATAGTTTGCGCTGTGTAGATAGCAAGGAGGCAACTGTGTGCAGCAGGTACAACCTCCACATCCCCAGTAACCGCTTTAGTTATATGCAGGATCTGCTGCCTGTGTGTTCTCACTATCTCTAGTTTTAGTGCAAAATACAGTTGTGGAATTTGGGGTGTAATTTGTTGTAGGTTACAGAAAAGTAACGGAGAGTGGTAGTAATTCACATCTGTAATAGATCTTGTGGATGGCAAGGAGAGTAGTAAATGCCTTTTTAATGGCACTTTAATCCTTCAACTCTAATCAGCCTTGGAGTACTCTGACCAGTCACAAGGTCATGCACTTTGAAGGAAGTTGTGAACCCATCAGATGGTCATGCGTGGAAGTGCAAAGGAGATTTCTGGAAAGAAGATAGGAATAATGTCTCCATGGTACAAAATATAATTGTCTTTATTAATATAGCACTCAAACTGTAATGACATTCTAGTTACAAGTACAACTGTCTAATGATATTAAGTATTGCAGTAGATCAGTGAGGATTGTGAACCTCTCTGAAAGAGGCTTAAGTATATCTGTTGTAGTTCGCAAACTTTGGAAAGTTAGGTCACCTACTCTCCTTCCTACTACCAGAAGAATACCATTTATAAGTCACAAGCAACAACATATATTTGTACAAATGTGCAAAGAAAAAGCAGCAGTCGCCTCACCTGTAAAATAATGTTTTCTGTGAACAGCCGCTCTGACCCTCACCCATCCTTTGACCATGTGCAGTCTGAAAGCTGCTATGGGGAAGCAGCTAGAAGGTGGCTGGAGCATTCCTGTAGCTTCCTATTAAAGACTGACTGAGAGTACAGGTGCTGCCTTTACACATATTGCTGACCAGAAGTTTCCAGCGTGGGTGTATTTTCTGAGTACACACAGGCTGTACAGCAGAACAAATAGGTACTTCTCGGAGTTAACAGGTAGACAAACATTGTTTAAGCCATAAAATATGTGCTGAGTTCTCAGCTAGAAGTGCAAAATTATCTATGTTGTGATGTTTCTATGATTGGTCTTATTAGCATCGTTTAGCAGTTAGGGTATTTCTTGTGTGCATTGAAATGATATTCTTTCAGCTGTGTGTTCCTGTAGTGCTCAGAATTTGAAAGAAGAAAATTCTTTTTGTTTTGAAAACAGTACTTTATTCTTTGAAGGAGAGCTAGTATGTAAAACTTGCATGTGAAACAGTATTTGAAAGTTCTCTTAATCTTCTTGTAGGCCATAGAAAAACATCTCATCAGAAAATCTAATGGAGGACTGACCTTCATCGGGGAGTGGAAGAATGGGCACCTTGAAAGGAAGATGGGCCATTTGACCTGTTTTGCAGGGGGAATGTTTGCCCTTGGAGCAGATGGTTCCAGAGATGATAAAGCTGGACATTATTTGCAACTTGGAGCTGAAATTGCACATACGTGTCATGAGTCGTATGACAGGACAAGTAAGATATATTGCTAATCTAATTATTTCAGTGGTTGAAATATAGAAATTGTTGTAACTCTTTTTAAGATTTGTTGTGGACCTATGCCTTGTCTAATATGCACTGTTTTTATACTAGTATAATTTTTTTAACATTCATGTATTTACTTCTGACCTACATCATGATGAGTAAATGTAAACCCAGACTTTATATGATTCCTTCCTGCCTGTTTATTTTTGGATCAGTCAGCTAAGGTAGGTTATATGGGTGCAGGGAAAGAGGAGTGTGTGTGAACTCTTGTCCTCCCAGATATATAGGGCAGTTTTTTGTATATACTGTTCTTAACTTATGTAGAGTGAAAAATTGATAAAGACACCTTTTCATGGTTTTAGTAATAATCCATTCTGGGTAACTAGAGTTAAACTAGAGAGGATGAAGATTAGTATGCAAACAGTGAGATGGCCAAAGACCTGATTAGTGAGGAGGCAACATCAGGCTTCACTGTTGGGCCGGAAGTTTCTCAAGTTCAGTCTTTTGTACCAGGTTTATTTTACATCTTCAAAGTGACCTTGATGCATAAAGTTGAAGTGTGCTGATTATACTTACAGTGACCATAAAGTCATACGGCACAATGAAAACAGAAGAGTTTCAGAATAGTCAACAGGAAGATCTTGAGGACGGGATTGTCAGAAGTAAGTTCACTAGGATAAAGGCAGGAGCTCTTTCTCTCAACTGGGAGTTGAAAAATGCCAGTGCAGTCCTAGTCTGTATCAGGTGAAGAATTTTCAGCAGAAATTAGAGAATGCTAATACTCCTTTAGAAGACACATATAATTTGTCACCCAGAATACGCTGTACAAATCTGAATTTCAAGAAGAACAAATGCAGAGAAGAACCAATGAATGATTAGAGTGACAGAGCTTTTATCTTACAGTGGGAAAATAAGAGGGGTCTTCCTGCTCAGACTAGAAAAATAATGCCAAAGGACGGAATAAATTTGTTTTCATCTCAAGCGGTAAACACTGAAAAGAAATAGAGTTATTTTAAGATATAAACAACACAGTTGTACCAAGACCAAGATTTGTAAGCTCGCTACGAATAAATGTATGTTGGAAATTGGAAATGGCTTTGTGTAGTCATCAGAGAAGTGAGCTTCCAAAATAACTTTCTAGTAATGGTAACTAAAACTTAAGCAATTTTAAGATGAGAATTCATGTATTTATCACAGGATTACATAGTATCAATGTATAACTGCCTGTCAATTTAAAGAATTCAATCACATAAGTGATACTTTTACCTGGGTAGCAACAGCATTAAAAAAAAGAAGGAAAAAACATGAGGATGCTTGAGGAAAAAGGTAGGACATAGTAGCTATTGTTGCATTCTGAAAAACATGTTTAATTCAACACTAAAAATAAGCAATGCTAAATTTACAGTTGTTTGTGCCGTCCTAATTTTATTCCTTCAGGTGCTTATTCTGTACCCTAAATAAGTCAAAAGATGGAGGGGATAAAAGTTTTGGTTACGTATTTAATAACTGTATAAGAACACACACATGCAAGAAACAGACTGAAAGTTGTACAGACAGCTATAAATTTGCAATGCCCTAGTTTTCTTTTGTTCAGTCATGAGCTCTCAGGAATGTGGATTTTTTTGTTTGGGGTTTTTTTTGCCTGGACTGATTTTTCAAAGAAAATAAAGAACTGTTACGTGCAAAATGTCAACTTCTTCATTATGCTTTAACAGCAGGATTTGAGACATAGTCGTACACTTTAATCACAGAACTAGCTGGCTGCAGACAAAAACTCTCTTTCAGAGGACAGACAGTCATCCTGGTTCAGCTGATAGGTTTATGTTTCAGTCAGCAAAGGAGAGAGAGTCATTTATTACTCCTATAGACCTGGGAGAACTCTTGCCCCATTTGGTGTCCCCAGAGGAGAAATCAAGGTGCTGAGGCTGTGTGCTGAGGATAGAGAGCTCTTTTCTTCAGATAAGACAACCAGAGGGGTCCTTTCCTGTGTCTTTCCAGCACTGATCATAATAAACTGCAGTATATGCCTGATTTTATAATGTTTTAGTATAAAAATACTACTTTATGAAGCTTATAAATTTCCACAAGGGCTGAGCATGAGGGGGGTGGAAAAAAAGCACTATTTCAAGGTCCAGTCTCAGCAAAATCGAAACAGAATTTCACAGAGTAAAAGCACTTCTGGAAAAGTAGGGCATTGTATTGCCAGCTGTCAGCAACCTGTTGCACATATTGCGGGTATGAAAGCCTGTTTAAAAAAAAAAAGAATTTGATATTTCAGAAAGCTTCAGGTAAACTAAGTTCTATATTTGCTTCTTTAGATTAATGTTATCATATAAATCATGGAATACCATCTCCTGAAATTCTGGTTTGAAATCAACTTTTCCGTGTCTTGAATAAATAAACAAACATGATGACATGACAGATGATTTAAAGTCAATGACTTGTGGATTTTCAGATAAATTCGGTTGGAGTAACTTCGATCTGGACAGATTTTACCAATGTGATAATAAGTAAAATGCTGTTGTCTTGCAGTGACAGTCCACATGCCTATTTAGCATTGAGGTGATTGCCTACCATGACATTTATGGCTGGAGGTTCTTGATGTGTTAGGATTTTTTAAGGCAATAATAGTATCCTCTGAGGTCACTTTCCCCTCTCATACATTACCCTATGTCTTCAGACAAACTCAATCACCCTCTGTAAGGCAGAGCATTTGTGGTGACTTCAGGCTTCTTTAACAAAACAGGACTTTACTTATTTGCTAATATACCCTTCAGTTGTTCTTATCTGGTTGCCTCTCTTCTTCATTTACTTGCCTTTGGGACTGAAGTTATCACAATTGATGTG
The DNA here is from genome assembly GCF_011004875.1 of Balearica regulorum gibbericeps. Classification (NCBI taxonomy): domain Eukaryota; kingdom Metazoa; phylum Chordata; class Aves; order Gruiformes; family Gruidae; genus Balearica; species Balearica regulorum. The sequence goes on from NC_046184.1 coordinate 86,835,220, forward strand.
AGAAGTCACCTGTTGAATTATGATTGCCCAGACTCTCATCGTTTCTAAGACCATCTCTCTGGTCCCTTGGATGCATTTGCTTCTGTTGATGGCTTCTAAGACCCTTGAGGTCTTAGGCATTATGAATCCTTCTCTGCTTTCTGGTCTACCCCTTCATGTCAAGCATTCTGTCGTTATCCAGTTTGTGCTCTCAGCAGTAGACCTTCATGGTGTTAAGGAGCCATTGTCCCAGCAGGCAGTTACACACTCCTCTCCCAGCTGACAGGTCAGGAGCAGATTGTCTTGCAGGAATCCCACACAAACCTAGCTGGGTTACAGTGCTCCCAAACATATTCTAACCCATTCCCCAATTCAAATACTTCTTTTAGGTTCCCCAGACACATGATGAAAAGATGTGTGTTTTGCCACAAATTATTTGGGGAGGATTGAGGGCCACCTTGCATCCTGCTTTTTCACCTCTTTACTGGTAAATATCCTCCACTGCCCATCCTTTCTTTCCATTTTGGCAACAGCAGTCACTTTGCCATGTAACCAGCAGAAGTTGCCACATGGTCACAGATTTGCACAGTAATGTTGTAGACTGACTTACTTGTCTTAGCTGTGGCATCATTGGAACGAGAGCTTTCCACTGACATTTTGGGTATTCCTTAGTCCTCTGGAATGCGTCTTGGTGATCCCTTGCAGGTTCTTTGAATGCTCACAGTGCATCTCTGGGGCTTGCTGAACATTTTAGGGCATTTAACTTGGTTGGAAGTGTGGCACAAGTTAAAGCTAACCATCACCTTTTGGACAGATTGTTGCTGGCATGACACAATGCCACATCTCCCAGTGTATAAATAAGACCAACCTCAGATCTGTGAAGCTACCTTAGAGAGGCCACAGCACCTACATCTCTTGCTGGGTCAAGCAAAGATACTTGATCTCAGCCCACATGACTCAGTTTCTTCCTCATTACTTAACACCGTTATCATTGGTAGTTGCTGCTGCTTTAGTCGGAATTAATCAATACTAAGATGAATAGTTTTTTCATAGAGGCAGATGTGGAGGAAGGATGAGACCCCATTTGGGACTTATGAATACTGCATGTGTTCTTACATAAGCTCAGTTTAGGGTGGTGATGGAGGAGATCATCCCAGCTCTATAGAAAGGAGAAGGACTTTTGTCTCTTGAACAAGGATACCTTATTCTACATCTCAGTCAAAACAGATAACAGGAGGTATGTCTTGTGGTAGAAACAAACCTATTCCATTTCAGAAGTCATTTGCTTGACTTCTGCACAGATCTGAGGTTTTTCATAAGATCCCTGGCCATTATAGTAACCCAACTTGGATGAAAGTATCTGCTTTTATTACTAAATTGACTGAGTAATTAAAAGCAGATTAATAACTCCATTCAGAATAGCTTGGGGATTTTTAGCTTTGGACAGTTAAACTGAGTCAACATCCTGCTGTTTTTCAGGAACAAGTCTTCCAGACCTACCCCCTGAGAAAATTTTGCTATCCTACATGCTATTTTCTCACTTCAGGCCCAAGTCTCATTGTCCAAATGTAAAGTGGTCTGTCTACATGTGACAGCCTTCTCCTACATGGCTTGTTACGAGTTTTGCCTTAACCCTTCCAGATGTTGCTACACCCTTTGTACTCCCTTTCCCACCAGCTTGCATTCTGTCAGCACTTCAGTTATCCATTTCATCTGTCATGATCCTGTCAGCTCCACAGTGCTGATTAATACAGAGAAATTGGAAAGTCCTTGCAACCGTTCCAGGTGTATTTCCATGGGCATTATGTCCTAATGACAATTGACATCACTGCTATGTAATCAATGAGAGGTTTATGCAGGGGGACAGTTTCTCTGATAATCTCATGCGCCTATTGATGATCTCCAGGAATATCTGAGAAAAGACCTCAGACTCCTGAGTCATAGGCTGGAGAAGTTACAAGGGATATCCTGAGGAGCTCAGGATCTTGCCATGGCTCTGTGAAAATCCCTGTAGATTCTGCTTAAGCTGAGGATCTGTCTAACTCCCTGTGAGATGCCTTTCTAAGTCACTAGCTGGAGGAAGATAATGGTCTTTGGGAGGTGAGGACGTGATTCTGATCTGCCTCTGACCAAGGGAGATCTGTTTCCAGGAGCCATTGAATGTGTCAACATGAGACCCCTGAGTCTTTTGCTCTCTTTGGGAAATTGTGAATACTTTGCGGCACCCCTTGGAAACACCAAGGATTTGAAAGGGCTTATTGACTGTCAAAGTCAGAAAACTTAACTGTAACCAGAATAGTCTTATGATATGTAATCCATGCATGCCTCTGCTTTTTTCTGTACCATAACCTATTGATACATTATTGCTGTAGTCATCCTAAATCTTCCATCCTATGGCAGGAGATTTCAAGTTTTTTCTATAGTGTAGGGTGCTCTCCATTTGGAGAGAAGATTGAGAGAGCCAAAGACAGAAGGCATGCTCTGATCTGCATGCCCATGTACCAGCACAGCACGAGGAATCATAATGCTGTCAGTGGGCAGAGGTAAGGCTAAAAGAATACAGCTTCGTGTGTTTATGGTGCAAGGTTTCTTGTGTGTGGACTTGCACATCTTGAGGTATTCCAGTTACTGGGGATTAGTTCTTTGTTTTACATACTTGTACCACTGAGAAACATGGCAAAGGCATAAAATAACTGGTAATGTGAAATGCATATTTTTTCAATCTATTGAAAAAAGATCTCCAATGAAATTGAAGGAAGAGAAAGACCACTAACAAATCAGTCTGAATAATTAGCTTTCATAGATATCGTAGATGTTAGATTAATAAGCAAAATTATCTATATAGAATAGCATCATTGAATCATTTAGGTTGGAAAAGACCCTTAAGATCATCGAATCCAACCATTAACTTAACACGGCCAGGCCCACCACCAAACCATGTCCCCAGGCACCACATCTAGGTGTGTTTTAAATACCTCCAGGGATGGTGACTCAACCACTTCCCTGGGCAGCCTGTTCCAATGATTGACAACCCTTTGGGTGAAGAAATTTTTCCTAACATCCAGTCTAAACCTCCCCTGGTGCAACTTGAGGCCATTTCCTCTTGTCCTATCGCTTGTTATTTGGGAGAAGAGACCAACACCCACCTGGCTACAACCTCCTTTCAGGTAGTTGTAGAGACTGATAAGGTGTCCCCTCAGCCTCCTTTTCTCCAGGCTAAACAACCCCCGTTCCCTCAGCCGCTCCTCACAGGACTTGTGCTCTAGACCCTTCACCAGCTGCTTTGCTCTTCTTTGGACACGCTCCAGCACCTCAATGTGTTTTTGGTAGAGAGGGGCCCAAAACTGAACACAGGACTCGAGGTGTGGCCTCACCAGTGCTGAGTACAGGGGGATGATCACTTCCCTGGCCCTGCTGGGCACACTGTTTCTGATATAGATTGGCAGCGTGTGCTGATTCACAGCACACAGTATTTTTAGTAAAATATTATCCCTTACTTATAAGAATTTTCCCAGCCATTAGCCGATAATATAAAGTATTGAATGACTACAGAGAGATTATTTTAGGATAAAGTTTTTTGCATGTCTTTAAAGTTTCTGACAAGAACTGTCCTCAGAATCTGGGTACAGCATTTGCTGTTTTTATACGTGTGACAATTCCAATGACAATAAGCCAGATGACTAAGATTTCAGCAGAGACGTTGTCAGGGTATGAGTAGATGCTGTCTCTGTCCCAAGACTCTCCGTAAGCAGCTAAACAGGCAAAGACGATAAGAATAATTACTTACTTTCCTGAGAAGTGTAAAATAACAATGTACGTTGATGGAATGGTTCAGAGAGTCACAAACAAAAGTATCTTGGAGAGTCTCTTCCTCAAATTTTATATGTTAGAACCCAGAAAGCATTACTATAATTATGAATCCTTTCTTACTTATAGGAAATATGTAGCTGGACTGACTGTAGTCTTAAAGGAACACACACAAAAAATCAAGCAATGTTATCAAAATTATTTCTAAAATTATATATATAAATATTTATCTAGAGGTCTGAGGATTTGCCCTTATTTTCAGCAATACTAAATACAGCTCTCATTGAAGTCAACTTTAAATCACTTAAAATCTCTTTTTCGATGGTACTGGTTTAGCTGTGCAATTTGACATTATGATGTGAATTTGTTTCTCATCGGCTCTCCCTGACTAGAAATATAGCCTATCAGCCCCGTTAATACTAAAATAACTGAAGTGTGACCTAGCAGTGTAAAATGTCCTTAGACAGTTCTTTGCTTACAAGAATGCTCCTCCAAAAGGTATTATGTTCATAGTAGCTCTTTAGTTTAGCCAGCTATTAGTAGAAGTGCTGTGTATTAATTTTACATCCTTGGTTTCAGAAAAAAATTCAGTGAGATTGTCACAATCTGCAGGGATCAACCATTCTTTGGGTGGTGTGTTTTCTTGGAGTGCCCGATAATGTTAGAAGTAGATATGAGTAAATAATTAAAGATGTAATGTACCAGCAGGCTACAAAGCAAGAGAAGGTCTCACGGTTTCTGTAGGTGGTGCATCACCAGAACTGCCTGAAGTCCAGCTTCTCTGGTGAATAAGAGTAATACAACTAACATGGTTCACCTGATTTCCAAAAGGCTTTTTCAAAAGTTCTCTACTCAGGCCTTTTAAGGATATTAAGCAGCTGTAGCACAAGCAGCAAGTACCTGCATGGAGAAAAAAAAATGGTTGTAGTATAACAGAAAGGGTAGAGGTAAATAGTCAGTTCTTGCAGCAAACGAATGGTGGTTAACCAGTGGTGCTCTGCTGTATCTGATATATGTTTACACACAGATATTATGTGTATATATGTGTATAAATTGATACTGTATTTACATTTTATATTTTAATGTGTGTATATACATATGTATAAGTAAAACATATACATACATACACATATATAAATGATCAGGAAAAGGGCAGGAATAGTAAGGTAAGTGTGCTGATGATAATAACTAAAAAAAAAAAAGCTATTCAGGATAGCAAGGATGAAAGAAAGCTGAAAAATTGCACAAGGACCTTATGAGGTTGAGTAATTGCATAATAAATTACTAAATTAAATTCAGTGTAGTTAAACATAAAGTGAAAAAAAGTTATTCCTAACCTCACATATAAAATGATGAGCTTTTAACTGAGCTTTTAACTGACCATTACAACTCAGGAAATTGCTCTTGAGATTATGAAAATATTAGCTCAGTAGCGGTCAGGAAAAACAAAGTGAGAAAGAACAAAATAGAACATGTCATTATGTCACTGTATTAATCTTGTCCACACTTTTAGTGCTGTATTCAGGCTGGTTCTCACATTTCAAAAAGGATATAGAAGAATTGAAGGAGTTGCAGCAAAAGGCTAGAAGTATGGAACAGTTTCCATTCAAGGAACAACTGAATCGGATAGCGTTCTTAAGTGTGGATAAGAGATGGTTTAGGTAGGATACAACAGATTTGCAAAATCAGCAGGGGACGGGAGAGAATAGATAGGAATCAGTTCTTCACTCTCTTTGCCAAGAGAAGACCTAGAGGCTATCAAATGAGTGTAGCAGGAACCAAGCTGAAAACAAAGAACAACAAAAACGGTGGTTCTACACTGAAGAGGAGGTAGTAGAGATGTGGAACTCCTTAGCAGAGGTTATTTTGGATGCTTAAGGCTTATGTAGGTTTAAGGAAATACCAAATAAGTACTTGGGAAATAAATCTCTTAAGAATTACTGACCACATAAAAAAAGTATGTCTAGTTTTGGAGAAGCCTTGAGATCAAAAAGATTGGAGACTGGTAGAGAAGCTGTAAAAAGGTATCTCGTATACTTGGCCTGTTCTTCCTCTTCCTCATTCTGGTCTGATTTTGGCCTCTGTTGGAGACATGATACTGTATCAGACAAACTTTCATCTGGTGCAGTATGGCCGTTCTTATCTTCTTAATTTTGGGTAGGTAAAACTCTGTATCTAATCTTATCGATTTTGTAGTAAAAATTGTAAATTTTTTTACTGAAACAGGTAAAGTGGCCCATTTGAAAGGAGTATCATAAATATTTCTTGATGGATATTTCCTTACCATGTGTGTGGCTCAAGCACAGCGTGGTGCTTTTTTCTGTTTGCATCCAGGGCCATACTCCCTTGAAACAAAAAGATTAAGGAACTTTTTGGGACATTTTCTGCTGGGGCACACACTGGGAGATGCTCATATTTTTCATTGTAGTATTCTAAGGTTCCCCTTTCAGATTCATGAAACCATGGTTAATTTGAGCCTCTAGCCCATAGGGATTACATGATTAATCTCTGATAATTTTTAAAGCTCAAGTGCAGCTTCAGAGTTCAGCACCTTAAAAATTCTGTACCAAAGCAAAGGGTGGGGTGCAGCTGTAGGTAAGAGTGCATTATTTATGTCAAATTTGAGGAATAATGTGTAGCTGTATAATTAAAAACTACGTGTAATTGCATCTTTGTATTAGGGACAGTATTTCTACAGGTACTTCCCTTTTATATGAATAGTCTTCCAGATGCTGGCACAGGGCCATTACACCTTCCTTTAAGGGCTGAAGTAGCAAATCTCTTAGTTCAGAGATCTATTTTCAGATGTGGCTAAGTTGTAAACCCTTTACTTGAGGATCACATTATGAAGCACATCAGTTACAGTGGCCTGACAGCTTCCCTAAACCAAGAGAGTTTGGATAAAGATGCAGGTTATTTGAGATGGTACCTGGTTTTGTTCTAAGATCTTTTCCTGCTGGGCTGGGTGGGATCAAAGGACATCTGTTGACTCTTTTTTTTTTTTTTTTCCTTTTCTTCTTTTCTTTTTTTTTTCTTTTGCTTGTAAGCACTGATGTTGATCACTTTAATTTTATCCTATAATTGAATGGGTTACTATGTTTATATTCTTAGTGTTTCATTAGTTTTCAAGAGGATTGCTGTATTCCTGTCAAGATAGGTAGTTTTCTCACAGGAATTGGATAAATTATTCATAAGAAAAATTATAGGCCTCAACAATAGGAAATATTTATGAGACTGCTTGAAGACAAGCTAGTTTCTGCTTTTCTTGCATGCTTGGGATATAGCAGTCTCCTAGCCACCCTTCCTGCAAAGGATTGTAGGGAATAATTTTTTCTTTTTCTTTTTTTTTTTTCTTTCCTCTGCAGCATTAAAGCTGGGTCCAGAAGCATTCAAATTTGATGGTGGTGTAGAGGCGGTGGCAGTGCGGCAGAATGAGAAGTATTACATCCTAAGACCAGAGGTGATTGAGACCTACTGGTATATGTGGAGATTCACCCACGATCCCAAGTACAGGCAGTGGGGCTGGGAAGCAATGCAGGTAAATGTATTCATTATCTGTCAGTAAATTAATTCTTCGTATTTTCCTTTTGTAGCCACTTTCATCCTCTGGTGCTGAAACACTTCAAATGGTAATTGATTTTCACAAGTCACTGTAAACCAGGGCACCTATGGGGGTGCACCCAGTTATTCCTGTTTTGCAACTGCTGAAACAGATGCACAAATGAGAGACGTGTTCAGCATTATACAGCTGATGCGTTTTAGGCATGGAAATAGAATCCACTGGTCATGACTCCTACTGTTATCAGTAGTCCACAGCCCCCAGGAGAGGTAATTCATCCTGGGAAATGAAAGTGTATTATAAATAAGTTTGTTAAGCATGTGCTAGCACTCAGATTAAAAGACGAAGCTATTCTTACAGTTTCTTCTTGGTTGGGTATTGAAAGACAAGTAGTAGGACAACTATTCTCAGACACTTTGTAGACTAGAGAGCATATACATACGTATACATGGGTTGGTATCTTCTTTCTTTTCTTAGTTGTCTGATTGGAAGGAAAATAAAATTGCCAGTCAGTTTAGATTTACTGAATTATAACAAAAGATTATACCACTAGAAGTAGACCAGTAAGGGAAGTGAATAAGTAATGGCACATAAAGCAGAACTTTAAAATTGTTGCTAAGGTTTTTTAGAGACTGCTGGGGTTGGTTTGGTTGGTTGGTTTGGTTGGGGTTTTTTGTCTAGAACTGCTAGGTTTAAATCTAGTTTTTGTATGTTTTAATCAAATTCCCAAGTGTGAAAATGCTTCTGAGTCTTTCTCGTTGGAAATGCTCATAATGGTCTACAGAAGCCAAGATTCATTGTAAAACTCTTAACACAGATCTGTGCTCATGGTCTTCCTTCATTCATCCTTTGTACATAGATGGATAACTCCTTTGCTGGTAGTCATAGATTATGGCCTATATGATTAACTAGGCTTCATTTTCACAGGACAATATAATATTCTAATTGTAAAAATTATTTGTAATCCCCAAAAGACTTTTAAATGCTTCCTGGGACTGAACTTGTGAACTGGTTTTGGTCTCATGTTTCTCTCTTCCACCTGCTGGTCTGTAACTGAGGTCGTGCAAAACTAATTTGCTGGCCAAGCAGTTTTGTGGTCATCTTCAAGATCTGTGGATTACTACAACTCCTCCACTTCCCTGCTACAGCTCCAGCAGTCTTTGGAAGCACAGCTCAAAGCCAGTTTCAGAGATGCGAATAAACATTAAAGATAACAAGACACTAATGAAATATTTTGAGTACAGCCGAAGGAGATGAGGGAAGAGCAAAGGAAGAGACAAACCAAGAGCCTGGAGAAAATCTATTCTGCAGGTGAAAAGCAGTTTCACTCCACAGACCCAGAAAAAGTACTTGGAGCATGACATCTATTGAGAAGTCCTTATTCATCAGGTGGAAGATACTTAAGGCAGGTTCAGAATATTTAGCTGAGCTCATCCCCATCCTTCCCTCAGCACAGTTACAATCATGTAGAAGAGTCCAAGTATTTTAAGATTGTGTCTTAGTCCTGGTTAGGTTTTGCCTTGTAGACTGTTTTGTTACAACCAACATTATGTTAATCTGTAGAAAGGTTCCACATTTGTCACATTTGTATTCCAGAATGCATTGCTGCTCTCTCAAAAACATCAAACATTGAGTCACATCATCCCTCCTGCCCAAACTATGCATGTTTCTAATATGAGAAAGAAATGGATCCTTGCCAGTGTGTGTACTACAAATGCCTGCTGATCTAACACCAGCTGCTGTCAGAAGCTATGTCTGGATGATCCAAGCTGAAATTGGGTCCTTTGTACTAGGTTAAAGAATTTACAAATACAAATTTTTCAGGCCAAGATCTGTCTCTTAAACACACTGCAAAGCATGTCTTTGAATTGCATTTTGTTCAGTTTTCTCCATTTGCCTTCATATCTTGGTCCCCATTAATGCTTTCAAACCAAACCCTCCCTGCTTCCTCCTCTGCCTCCAATTTTCTCTGTGTGCAGGGTAGGATTTTATTTTATCCTTCTGTCAACCTGCATTGAAGTTGTGTAAATCAAGCAGCCCATGTGCCTAACTGACTCTATCCTTACAGAGTGCCTTTTTTTGCTTGCTTCCTCAATAAAGAGTTTCTATATCCAACATAGCCATAAAATATTTTTGAACTCTCCGTAAATGGTTTTTCATACCCCTCCCTCCCACAGTTACAGATTTTCTTTCCCTTACCATCATACTAACACAGAAGCTCAGAAAGCTTTTTGTTCCCCATGGTTTTCTGTTCCCTGCATATAGATAATAAGTTCTTGTGTTTACTCCTCACACCTATTCACTGCTTTCCCTTCTTCCCTGCCACACGCAGCTCTGGTTGTGTTTATTTCTCCATTTATACATAGAGAAGAATCTGGTCTGACACACAGAGCGCTTGGCTTGCTGCTTGTGTACAACACTGTCTGTATTTGCTTTCCTCTTGCCTTTCAGTCACTGAAGCATACTTTGAAATCTGTATTACAGATTTCTCACGGTGAATGATATCTTCTTCATCAGAAGTCTAGTAGTTTTTTTAAACTTTTGGGGAAACTGAGTTTTGTTTCTGGGTTCTAAATGGTCTTGTTTTTCTACATTGAACCTGGTGTTTGATGACTGAGTTCTGGGTGGTCTCCCTTATTTGCTTCTTTGAATGGATGAATACATCCCTACCCAAGTGGATTTGTGTTAGTTCACCAATAAGTTAGAAGTCTGTTTTTGTCATTTTAAGAACTCTTCAGAGATTATCTAGAATACATTGCAGAACCACCTGGCTTTTAAGTACACTGCATTACTTAAGTTTCCTTAGCATTCCCAGCCCAGATCTCTCTCTGCCTTTTATCAATGGGAATTTGCACAGAGGACTGGATTGTATGTGTATGCAGATCTTTGCACTGCACTTTCTTTATCTATTTCACCATTGGCAGCTTCTTTTTGGTTTTATTATCTGGATTTTTGGACAGCACTTGGGCATTTTAGTGCAGGTGGTGTGCTTTCACCAAGGCCTGTTTTGTCACATCTCTCCAAATCCAATGTCTGTGGAGAAAAAACAGGAAGTTGAATCGTATATTCCCTCAGCTATCATAAATTCCTGTGACAGGGTCTCTTATGTCTTTCCTGATAAAAAAAGGCTAATTCTCCCTAATACTATACTTAGCACTAGAGACAACATCCATCTCAATTGTATCAGGCCAGCCAAATTGGATGATGGTATGCTGGGGGGGCCTGGCTGAAGTATTACAGAAATACACATGCAATATATTCAGCGTAAATACAGAGAATTACTAAAATCCTTTTCAGGCTCATTCTTTGAAAGCAGTAAGAGCCACCATTTCACAATAGGCATGTAAAGCCAATTACTAATCTAAGCTGTGTGAATGAAGGGTTCAACTATTTGTTGGGGACTTCTATATCTGACTAAGTAGGATTGCACCATGGAGGCTGCAGAGTTCATTCAGAATTTCTACTTACAGTGAAAATAATATACAAGGCCTCAAGTTTGGGCTAACATTGGGCAAATTGAGAATTTGCAGTGAGATGGAGTAGAAAGCTATATAGCTCTTTACTTAGTGAAGCAAAGTAGACAGAAAAAAACCAGGCATAGGTTGGAGGTGAAAGGAACAGGGGTACAAAGTTCATGGGTTGGAAGCTGTGAGTACCAGAAAGAGGTGTTTTGGGAGGTAAGCTGGTGAAGAAACTGTTTTTATGAGCATGATATTGGCATAGTCAAGAAGAGTGACACATGCAACCACAAAAACACCCTCAGAGGAACTAAGGGACCTGAGGTCTGATCTAGAGGAACCTCCAATTTTAGTTCTAAAGAACTTAGATCAACTCTGACCTCCTTGTACGTCATGGGCCCTGGAATTTCACTTTATGTCATTTTTAAGCCAAGACACGTTTATTTGGCAAGAGTATACTACTGCATATTCTTCTGTTCTACTCTTGATTTGAATAAAGGGAACTGGAAAATCCACTTCTTTTGGTAGTTTGTTCTATTATTTAATTACTTGTGCTGTTAAAAAATATATGCTTTATTTCCCATTTGAATTTGTCTAGTTTCAGCTGTCAATCAAAGGATTTTCCTGTGACTTCCTATACTATATTAAAATTAAAATGTCTTTTATTCCCACGTTTTCTTTCCAAAGAGTTTTCATGGATTGTAATAAGCTTACTACTGAGTCTACTTAAGAGGCTAAACAAATTGTATTGTCTCCCGCTGTAAAGCATTTTCTCCAAATGTCTGCACCCACATCAGTTCATCATCCTTTTTTTAAAAATGAATTCTAGAATTGCATATTCCAGTTTTGATTTTAACCACAGCCCTGTGCAAAAGTAAAATTACATTCCTGCTATTGTTTACTGTCCCTGTGTGTGCACCTGCCACAACATCCTATTAGGAACTCATGCTGGATTGTCTCATGTGGCCACTGAATTCTTTACGGGCTAATCTAGTTCTGCAGTTACACAGCCTTTATGTTGAGATTTAGGATTATGTGCCTAGTTATATGAAACTCATTTAGTTTGGGCCCCAGTTCCCACCAGATTACACTGTCAGCTCTTATTTACCTATGTCATTTTTGCCAGCAGCAGTGTTGCAGTGATTGATAAAACTTCAGACCACTCCTTGTGGATCTCTGTGAGAAGCAGCCCTATTTGGTGATGATTTTACGTTGCCGGTTTGTTCTTAAAGCTCTGTCAGTAAGTTTTAAGTTAAGATAGTGATATTGGCATGATATAGTGCTGCTTTTGTATTATCATAACATCTTATGGTACCATGTCAGTTGCTTTAAAAACTTTTATGTTTATTACACGTCTGCAGTTATCTTTATTTTGCCAGTTTGTAGACCTCAAAGAATGAAATCATGATTGTGAGCAAGATGAGCAAGATAGTTTTCTATAAAACCATGCTGATTGGTGTCAATTATCCTCTTATTCTATATTTTTCACATGTATTTCCATAACTGTTTGGTCTAACATCAGGTATGACATCCTAAAATTATTCAGCCTGCCAATGCCTCATAATAGTAGCATTGCTTTGATACCCTTCCAGTCATCTAGGACTTCCCTGTATTCTAGGGTGCAATAAATATAGCATCATTTTATCAAGGAAACTGGTCTTCAGCTCTTGAGCGAAAGACCATCCAGGTGGCAAATCAGATGCCTCTATACCAAGTACGCTGAGATGTGTATGAAGGCAGAACGCTGCAGATTTCAAGTGCCTTTTAAGAAGCTTGTCTACAGCACCAAACTTTTCAGCCAGTGTTCTGAAGTTCTCTACACCTCTGAATCAAGGACAATTTGTTTATCCACATCTGGATGAATAGCTGTATAGCAGTCTTTCAGAAGAATTTTATCTCTACAGTTCATTACTACCTGCAGTGTCTCTGATCAGCTAGCATAAATCCTCTGCCTATCCTGAACTCCAGTCTAGCCAGAGTCTCTCTCCCCCAAGGAGAAATTTCTGAAGATACAAGTCTACTTGGTAATTGTAAGGAGGAAAAAGAAAATCAATATAGATCACATATTTTCTTTTTTTCAGGCTTCTAGGCCTGCTAGCTTCACCAGTCTTGCACTTAATTATCCAACCATGAGACCTCTACAGCACAGAGCAGAATCTCAGTGCTGTCTATTGTCTGCAGTCTCCAGATTAAATGAGTTGAAGGAGACAGTGTCTTAACAGTGGTACTGTTTATTCCTTCTTTTCATTTTGCTGCGGTCACTGGCAAGTTTCTACTGTCCAAGCTGTGGCACACAGTTTCAGGGTTGCTGAATCGTTGACCAGCAGACACCTGCAAGATCAGACTCTGCATGCTAGAAATTCTGGCAGGATTGTAACCATTGGAGCTTTCTTCCCACATCTTGCTACGCTCCAGAGCAGGGACAAGGACGTGTTCTGCAGTATTGTAAAAAAGGGTGTAGTAGCAAGAGGATGCACTTCATTTCCTGCTTAGAAAGTGAAAGTGCTTTGGCTCTTGTTCATTCATGTCACAAAGTCTAATAGCTGTAGGACATGTGGGTACGACGGTGCAGGTGGTTCCATAAGCAGCATATGCATTATTTCTTCAGAAGTCAGCCAAGACATTGATTTTTGTCTTTTCCTTTTTTTTTTCTTTTTTGTTTGGCTGCCATGTGATAGCCAGCATCAATTGTGCTGTGCAAAAGCATGCAGGCAAAGAGATTGTGGTGCGTGTGGTGCTGTTGGGCTAGATGTGTCACATCCACCTTTCTCCAGACTCTAGAAAAAACCTGGGCAACCCAAATCCCAAGATGTGAATAGTCTTAGTGTAACCCTAACCTGCAGCAGTAACCAGATCTGAAAAGAATTTGTTCAGACACTTCTTCCATGTAGGCTCAAGTCCCAACAAAAAAGGGGGCATTTCCATCCAAACTTGGAGAGAGCTCCACTTGAGATAAGGAATTACAGTGAGAATCAGATTTTGCCAGGAGAGTACCTTTCTTGGCATAAGCTCAGGCTCTAGAGCTACAGCCATTCCAGTAACATCCTTTTGCCAGTCTCTTCTCTTGCTTCTTTAAAAATCTTGGTCTTCAGAAATTTGAAATAACTTTGTACAATCTAGATTATTCTTTGGTCCATGAACAACCTCATTTTTCCACGGGGTAAGAGTGTATACTAGGAGAAGGTTAGCTGTAGTACCTGATGTGCTGTCACTTACTTTCCTAGGTACCTTGCTCATTTGCCTTTTTACTTTTCCTCCTGATTTGATATTGAGGTGCCAATGACACCAAGCCGTGTGGTGCAGTTGACACGCTGGAGGTAAGGGATGCCATCCAGAGGGAACTTGACAGGCTGGAGAGGTGGGCCTTTGCGAACCTCATGAAGTTCAACAAGGCCAAGTGCAAGGTCCTGCATGTGGGTCAGGGCAATCCAAGCACAACTACAGGCTGGGCAGAGAATGGGCTGAGAGCAGCCCTGAGGAGAAGGACTTGGGGGTGTTGGTGGATGAGAAGCTCAACATGAGCCAGCAATGTGCACTTGCAGCCCAGAAAGCCAACCGTGTCCTGGGCTGCATCAAAAGCAGTGTGACCAGCAGGTTGAGGGAGGGGATTCTGCCCCTCTACTCCGCTCTGGTGAGACCCCACCTGGAGTACTGCATCCAGCTCTGGGGGCCCCAGTACAGGAGAGACATGGAGCTGTTGGAGCGAGTCCAGAGGAGGGCCACGAAGGTGATCAGAGGGCTGGAGCACCTCTCCTATGAGGACAGGCTGAGAGAGTTAGGGTTGCTCAGCCTGGAGAAGAGAAGGCTCCAGGGAGACCTTACAGCAGCCTTCTAGTACCTGAAGGGGCCTACAGAAAAGCTGGAGAGGGACTGTTTACAGGGACAGGTGGTGACAGGACAAGGGGTAATGGGTTTAAGCTGAAGGAGGGTTGATATAGATTAGATGTTAGGAAGAAATTCTTCCCTGTGAGGGTGGTGAGGCACTGGAACAGGTTGCCCAGAGAAGCTGTGGATGCTCCATCCCTGGAAGTGTTCAAGGCCAGGTTGGATGGGGCTTTGGGCAATGTGGTGTAGTGGAGGGTGTCCCTGTCCATGGCATGGGGGTTGGAACTAGGTGGTCTTTGAGGTCCCTTCCAACCCAAACCTTTCTGTGTTTGTATAATTTCAGTGATGGTATCTGCCAGCATTCTTCATGCATGTGTCCAATGGAAAAATCTTCTTTGTTTTCCAGTAAGCAAAAGCTATAGTAAGGACCTTGAAGAGTTAATTTTGATTGAATTTATTTTCTCTACATAATAAGGAACATCACTGAAAACTTTTTGCTCCCCTGCCTTGACTCCCCATAGCTTCTGTTGAGTATAACTAGCAAAAGTCAGAATTAACGAAAACCTGGGCCTAAAGTGTCATGTGGAGAGAAACTTCATACAGGGTAACGGGTTGAATCACAGATTACTGAACTACAGGTAGCTGTGTTCAGTAGTTGGTAATGACAGACATCCTAAGCCACATGTTTTCCTTCATCACTGCTCCTTTTCTGTCCCTGCGTGAATCTATTAAAAGAGTTGGTGTCTGCTGAGGAAGCGCTGCCAAAGCAGCAGGGAAGTGCAAATAACCTGTGAGTCATTTCAGAGTTGTTTCTTTGGGGCCAGTTTTAATGGCTGATATCCTTGTGTGCTGTAAGGTCGTGCATGTGTGTGGAATAATGAAAGCATAGGCGAGAGGTGCTCTGAGCTACTAATGCGTTCTTTCCAGTGTCCTCCTCTTCCATTGTGCTTTTTGCAGTACTGTGTTGGAGCTGACTAGCTGGGTGATTTGTGAATCACGGATCCATTGGCCCCTTTCTGCATGGAATGTTTATGGATTTAAACTTCATGCTTTAAAGATAAAGAGCTCCTCTGCAGTCCAGGACACAGGCTGACTTGAGTTTCAACTGTATAAAGGGGAAGCAGAGGAGAGCACATGTAGGAGATGGAAATGTGGGGAGAAAGCAGCAGCTAGAAGAGTTTATAAGATGAAATCAACAGTCCCTAAAGATGAGTACAGTATTTTATTCCTACTTTCAGTTAAGTCCCTATGACTAGCCAGTAGTCACAGGGTTCCTGTAACTCTTCAAACTCTTCCAGCTGCAAAATCCAGGGATGTTTGTCACCTTCCTATGCACCTCACAGCACCTGTTGCATTAATTGACTGATGGATGTTCTACTCAGTGCTACCTGTGAGGAGCCGTATCAGCTCAGAGTAAAGGTCTACTGAGTCCATGTCCTGTCATCAATATCAGTCAACAGTGAATACCCAGGAAAGAAAGTATTCTGCGGAAGAATTCTTTCCCAGAATACTTTCTTAGCATGTAGCAGTTTGCCAAATGTGGTGTCGTTAGTAGCCCTGGAGGGATTTTACTTCGGTATGTGTCCAGTCCCTTTTTATTTTTTTTGGTCAGCGTAAACTGTTAACATCCACAGCATCTTCTGACAAGGAGATTCACAAAAGAATAATGCAGCATGGAAAGAGCTTCCTCCTTTGTTACTCAAGCCTGATCCTTTAAAGTTTCCCAATTTTGCTCTACAATTAAATTAACTTTTTTTTTTTTCTTTTTCCTTCCTCTTCGCAGGCAATTGACAAGTATTGCCGAGTAAGTGGTGGCTTTTCTGGTGTCAAGGATGTCTATTCCTCATCTCCTACATATGATGACGTACAGCAGAGCTTTTTCCTTGCTGAAACTTTGAAGTAAGTGCTCTTCACTCTTTGCATCTTCCTGTAAAAGCTAGCATCTAAATTCTAGAAGAATATGGTGGCTTAACAAATAATCTGTTGTCTTGTCAGGGTGGTTTATGGTTTGGGCTTTCTTTTTTACCCAGCTTTAGGGTCCTGGATCAACCCTTTTTACCAGCAGAAAATACAAGTGGAATTTCCCATATAAGAATCTTATGCTGAGGGAGCTTTAGTTTTTAAGACTTCTGTTTGATTTCTGGCATCACAACAGAGGTTATCTCCTTTTAAGCAATTCCCTTAGTGAAAGACTTTTTTTTTTTTTAAGATACACGGACTTGACATGTTTTATACAAGTATGTGCCATGCTCTGATACTGTAGAACCTGTTTCTCCTGTGTGTATCACTGGAAGGGAGTAAATGCATGGAACAAAAGTTCTTTGTGCCCTTGGGTGGTTTTTCTGTATTTATTGCACAATGTATTTTTCTAGAATGCTTTTGGTTGTAAGCAAGAATATCAGGCATATTTTATAATCTATTACATACTGAAATATTTTCAATTCAGTCAAATCAGCAGGACACCTGTAGTCCATCCTGCAGAAACTAATGCACTCTGTTGCATATTTGATTCGAGGTAAAATGTTCAGTTATTGGTCTTCCACCATGTTTCTTTTTAATGAATAAAAAATACTGTATTAGAATATCCTGTAATCTCTAATTTACAGAAATGATACATGCAATAAGAAAAACTAGTATAAAGATAGGAATATGTTATGGAGATTTTATTAAGAGATCCATTTTTAAAACTGAACTAGCATGTCATGACTAGACATCTCCTTCATCATTGACACAAAACAGCTATCAAGAGCACTCTTTTGTCACATGGTTGTGACTGCTGAGGGTTTTTGCCTATGAAGCAATGTCTTCTAATGTGTGACAATTTTCTTGATACTCAAGTTACATCAGCAAATTTGGTAATATAGTTCTGGCATTGAAATCTACCAAGATTCCTGTATTGGTTACCTCCCTGAAATCTTGTGAATTGTCTACTTATGGAAGAAAAGTGTCCAAGTTGGCTATATTCCCTACCCCCTTTTTTTTCTTCCTCCTGCATAACAGTTTGGAGAATGTTTTCTTTGGTTAAATCCACAGACAGAAGCCACTGCTGGCAGTGTGCATGGGGCCAGAGCTGCTATTAGGAGATTTAGTTGTTGCCTCTGCTTATATATCCACGCCTTTTTCTGCCAAACTGTGATGGAAGGGATAATGCATACGTTGTTGCACAAACCTGTCAGCAATGAAGACTCATTAAGGTGCCCTTTCTGTCTTTACAACCCAGTGATAAGATAAAAAACAGTTGTAACCATTTGGCAGTCTAGCAAGGCATGCAGGCTTTGCAGAATAAACAGGATTTTTATACAGCAGCAGAGTTTACAGTATCAATGATATCAGATTTTCAGGTTTTAGCTGTAGCTGATGTATGTGAAGATTGATTTTGGGTATTGGAAGCTCAAAATGCGAAGGGGAGAAAGCAGGTCCTGACAGTGGCAGTACAGGTGCCTTCTTCAGGGACCACAGTATGTTTCACTGGCAAGAAGGGGCTCCAAGTTCATCACATATAAGGGAAGAGCCTGGCTCTTCTATGCTTCTGCTGGCTCCTTACCAGACTCCTCTACATAGTCACAATACTTTGTTTCCCCATGGTGTCATTATAAAAATAAAGTGAGCCGCTGCTACCTTCTCTGTTGTCTTCATTAATTTTGTTTCACTTACTCCTTCGAGCTCATTTTCTGGAGCCTAAAAGCTACACTCCAAAGAGAGAGGCAGCACTTTCAAACAGGTCCAAATCAGAGAAGCAATACCTCCCCAGGAGCTGATCTTACATGATTATCTGCCTATACAAGCCAAATCAGAGAATGAAATCTGCTCCTAAGGGACTTCTGTGGTGACAAGGCTGACCTTTGAAGTATCGCCAGAATCCTGTCTGCATCTTAAATAATCACAAATTCTGAAAATTCACTGATGCATCACTCAGTAACTGGATGTACTATAGTGCAAGCATTGCAAAAAAAGGCAGTTCTAGGAAGGAACTCAGAAAATTTTACTGGCTTCAGGTTTGAATCATTTCCTGCTAGTGGGGCAAAAAAAAGTTTTATTGGAGAGCTGGATATTAGATGTTTGACATTGATGTGATTGGCATAGCCAAAGCAGGAACTGGTATCACCTTGAGATAAAATAGAGAACATAAGGTCAGGGTAGCTCAAATGGCTATGAAAATAAAGACAGAAGGGTTGGGTGTGATGCCATGAGGATGTGGTGAGTTGACCCTGGCTGGGGCCCAGGTGCCCACCAGAGCCACTCTATCACTCCCTTCATTCACTAGACAGGGGAGAAAAGGTATAACAAAAAGCTTGTGGGTCGAGATAAGGACAGGGAGAGATCACTTGTTAACTATCATCACGAGCAAAACAGACTGAACTTAGAGAGAAATTTCATCTAAATTTATTACCAAGCAAAACAGAGTAGAGGAATGAGAAATAAAACCAAATCTTAAAACACCTCCCCCCACCCCTCCCATCTTCCTGGGCTGAAATTCACTCCCGGCTTCAACCTCCGCCCCCTCCCCCCCTCAGCGGCACAGGGGGATGGGGAATGGGGGTTACGGTCGGTTTATCACACGTTGTTTCTGCTGCTTCTTCATCCTCAGGGGGAGGACTCCTCTTAATCGTTCCCCTGCTCCAACATGGAGCCCCTCTCACAGGAGACAGTCCTTCACGAACTGCTCCAGCATGGGTCTCTCCCACGGGGTGCAGACCTTCAGGAGCAAACTGCTCCAGC
Source organism: Balearica regulorum gibbericeps (assembly GCF_011004875.1). Classification (NCBI taxonomy): domain Eukaryota; kingdom Metazoa; phylum Chordata; class Aves; order Gruiformes; family Gruidae; genus Balearica; species Balearica regulorum. Next base: position 86,854,567 of record NC_046184.1, read on the forward strand.
GTGGGTCCCCCACGGGGTCACAAGTCCTGCCAGCAAACCTGCCCTGGCGTGGGCTCCTCTCTCCACGGGGCCACAGGTCCTGCCAGGAGCTTGCTCCAGCGTGGGCTTCCCACGGGCCACAGCCTCCTTCAGGTGCCTCCACCTGCTCCGGCGTGGGGTCCTCCAGGGGTTGCAGGTGGAATCTCTACACCCCCTCATCCTTCCTCCATGGGCTGCAGGGGGACAGCCTGCTTCACCACGGTCTTCACCACGGGCTGCAGGGGGATCTCTGCTCCGGCGCCTGGAGCACCTCCTCCCCCTCCTTCTGCACTGACCTTGGTGTCTGCAGAGTTTCCTACATCTTCTCACTCCTCTCTCTGGCTGCAAAAGCTCTAACTGTTTTTTTTTCCTTCTTAAATATGTTATCACGGAGGTGCTGATTGGCTCGGCCTTGGCCAGCGGCGGGTCCATCTTGGAGCCGGCTGGCATTGGCTCTGTCAGACACAGGGGAAGCTTCTAGCAGCTCCTCACAGAAGCCACCCCTGTAGCTCCCCCTGCTACCAAAACCTTGCTATGCAAATCCAACACAGAGGAAAATGAAGATGTCCCTCAGAAGAGGGGCATAAGATGTGTATTACGGAATGCCTGCTGTGATCTTTTCTGCTGTTGATGATAACTTCTGCATCTTCATTCCCTTCAAATTCAAAATTGATACCTCTCCTGAACATGCATTGTTGCTGCTCAGGTACTTTGGCTCATCAAACATACTCGGCAATTTATGAGAGTTTCAGCAGTATGAGTGGCAAGAAGGTAGTTGTTGAGTGGAAAGGAGCAAGGCGCATAAATAGGTTGTGTAAGTTATTCAAAGGAAAAGCATGAATCAAATGAGGAAGGTGAATTTGAGTAAGATGAAATGCTGCTGTCATGAAAAAGAGTTTGGAGAGCTGCAGAGGGAGAAAGCAAGGTAGGAGTAAGGAGGAAAGGCAAGGCATGACCCTTTAAAGACAAATGAAAAATGTGGAGAAAAAGACTAGACACGTGGGACAACAATCATCTCGGCAAGAAATTTTTATCTGTAAACAGTTAATTGGTGAGTATAGGAAGAAAAAGTAGAGCTTCACTGACTGGGTTGTGCTGTGGATACAACTGGCAAATAAAGGCAGTGGGAGAATGATCAGGCAGAGACACACAACTGTAGACAGTAGACACTGCCAGCATCTGGTTGAGACAGAGTGAAGTAACAGCAGCCTCACAGAGCGAAGGGAGAACAATGTGTGTGCGCATTCTGGACGTGACAGAGCCCACTAACGGGACTGACACCCCTTCCTTGTCACGTGCTGCTAGAGCTGTCATTTTCTGGATAGCCAGAAAACACGCCATAGCAGAAGCTGAGAGGTCCCGTATGCCCATGATGTTACGCTTGCACTTGCACAGTCAGGTTTTCTGGAAGAAGGGAAATGCCTTTTGAATTTTAGCAATTGAGTTTGGAAGCCTTGACAAAGATCCCTGCAACCACCTCCTACACAGTATAACACAGCCATATTCAAAAGTGTGTGTTAAGAAAAAAGAACCAAGAAATACTGTTCTTCCACGTGTGTCCAGAAACCTTAACTTTGTTACGTGCTTCATTTGCTCTGCATTGCTTTATAACATACAACATTTATGAATCCCTTCTGCACAATATATTGGCCCACTTCCTCCCACCAGAAGCCGAACCAGCTTCCAGCACGGTCATGACAAGTCAGATACCTGGTATGGCTTAGTGGCTTCTCTTGTGCTTCCTTGAAATCTTTTATTTGGATAAAAAGTATTAGTCATTTCCAAGTGGGTTTATTCTATTAAGAAGAATTTTTTGCCAACTACTTCTCTACTCCCCTGTCCCTAAAATCCTTGTGCTTGTTGTCTTGATGTTTGTTTTACATCATTGCAAATCTTTGAAAGGAGTCTTGAAAAACAAAAGTTACTTGGAGAGATTAAAATGCTGTCTTTATAGCAACTTTTCATTGAAGGGCTTGATCATGATAAAAATGACTTTTCAGATCATTATAATATGGAAGGTTGTGTGGGTGCTATATAAAGATTGAAAGAAACTAACTTAGTTATAGCTTTAACTGTTGACTGGCAGGGCATGAAGCTGTTGTGTTGCCCCTTCCTGTCTGTTGCTCTGCTTTAATACCCACCATTTTTCCTTTGTGTCTTGATATCTAGGTATTTGTATCTGCTTTTCTCCAATGATGATCTTCTACCATTAGACAACTGGGTTTTTAACACAGAAGCTCATCCTCTGCCTGTTTTACATTTAGCCAACACCACACTGTCAGGAAATCCTGCATATCGATAAAAACAGCTCTGTGAAGAGGAAAAGAGACTGTTTTCAGCTCTGATTTGTTTACATGGACCACTTGAGACTTTAAGCAGGAGAGGAGACAGACACTTGATAAAACTAGACCTCCGAGTCAAGCAAATAACCGGCGTGAGAAACAAAGCTCTTCAACATACAGATAAGTTAAAACTGAAAAAAAAAAAAAAAGTTCTGTTTTATACATGACCAAAACACGTTAGTGTGGTATTTGCAGGACAGAGACTTCTTGCGCTTTGAACCCTAGCAAGACATGGAATCTACTGTTTAATACAAACGCAGCAGCATAAGGAAGAAGAGGCTTTCCCGCCCAGGGAGAGGAACTTGCTGCTGCTGCTGTTGGCTGTTGCAAGGAACAGCAACATACAAGTCAACTCTTCATATCGGGTGGGTTCCAAATACCTAGATTTTCTCTTTCTTTTCTTTTCTTTTTTTTTTTTTTTGTTTGATGATGGCATGATCAAAGCAACAACAAAAAGCAACACCTCTGCACCAGCAGCATCAGGATTTGAATTTTTTTCTGTACCTGTCTGAATTTTCTAAGAAGCATCTGTTTGTCCCAGACTGGCAGCCATTCTCAGGTCCTCTAAGCTATTAAAACTAAACTCTAAACTAGAAAAACTATTGCCTCCTCATTTTCCCTTTTCAAAATAATGCTGAAAGATCTGTGTTATATGCTTACATCCAAAAAAAAAAATTCATAAGCATTTGGTTTGTAGTTCACTCTCAGCAATGTGGGCTTATTCATTTGGCAAGCTACAGTCACAGAGTCTGGAGCATATTGCAGGGGTAGGAAGGATCCTGAGTTCCCTTTCCTCACAAATCCTGTCACATGGAAAAAAACATTCTCTTATTAGTCCTGTTTCTTTTAGCTAAACAGAGATGACAACATGAGAAAAACAGTCTCTCATGATTTATTATAACAGCATACAGTATATGGCGCTTAAAAATGCTCCCCTTGAGCTAAGCAGCAGAAGTTGGTTGCTTTATATTTTTCCACATGACTGGGATTTTTCCTAAAAGTTAAATTTCATCCTTTGGATACTATTCATGGAACGTTCTTTGCAGGTATGTGTCTCACAGAAGCCCAAAACTGCCTTTGATTTAGTTTACAAAACTTTTCTTCTCAGTGCTCCAGTACAAAGCCAACATGATCTTCTTTGGAAGCATCATCTCTTACATATGAGTGGAAAAAGAAACAAGAGTCTCTTGTTCCATTAGTTTATGAGAAATGAGATGCTGTTACCTGCATGTTTTGTTTTTTTTTTTTTCTAGGCTAGGCTAGACAGTATCACTTAAATGCAGTCTGCTTCAGTCTTCATTTATTTGCTAAAAGAAGTTCTGTCTTTTCAAGTATATCTCAATCTCTTTTTTTACCATTGTTCCAGAATCCTTACAGCTCAAATTATTCTTTTTATTCCCCTTTATAGCTCTCATATCCTTTTGCTATGATGACTGACCCCTTTGCTCAAAAAGAGCTGTGAGATGCTCCTTTCCCTCCTAATTAGCGCACAGGTTGAGTCTTTAAAAAATCTTTATTGTGTTTTCATACTGAAGTGAGTTGAAGAATTCAGTGAGCTACAGCAGTACGGCATCAGATCTAAAGAGAGTGAGTGCTATTTCTCCCCATCAAAAATGTTTATATATGAAGTTTTATATATAAAAGCTTTTCTCTCCATCATATTATAATATATCTGACTGTACATTATAGTAGAGTCCCCCCCCTAAAATTTTTCTTCACTCGTCTTTCACACTTAGACACAGAAATCATCACATCATCTAAGAAAAAATGCTATCATCAGATGCCTTTTTCCAGACAGTTACTTTAGTTTAAGAGGAGGAAGACATAGAGCTTGGAAAAAACTCCAATTTCAGTGGTTTTACCTTGATACTAGTCAGTTACTGTAATTTGCAGCAGTATCTTAGAAATAATTTGAGAACTGATAAAGTAATAGATACAGTAAATAATACTGATTCAAGTAATTATTTAAATTTAGAAGTAGCTTAATAAATGGATTCTTCTTGCTGGTCCCACATTAATTTATTTTTCTAATTAGTATTCAGTTACTTACTGAAGAGCTAGTAATTTTCCATTTTTCAAAGTTCAGATACGTTGTGTTTTCAAATTGAGTTTTTTCCATCCCATGAGAACTGTTACTGGTTTAAAACTGCACTCGTTCTCCTAAACCTCTCTGGTTACAAAAGAGAAAGAGGAAAAGCAGACTCTTCTGTTTAATAAAAAAAAAAAAAAAGGAAAGAAAAAGGCACTTTCCAGCCCACATGTCCATCCCCATACACCTCCTGATAAATGCAGACGTAGAATGGCTGCCAGTCTGTTCAGAGAAAGGTCAAGGACAGAATTCTGGAGTCCCAGAAACAGCAAACTTCTTATTACTGTTTGCTGCTCTTCCATCCCTCTCTTGTGAGTTAAAGAGCAACCCTTCAAATTAATTCCTCCATGAATCCCAATGGGTTTACTCACTGCCACAGGAATGCTTGAATTGAGGACCTAAGCCATTTCATGTTATGGGATGGTATTTTTCTCAAAGCAGATGTACAGTACTGCTGTTTCTTCTTTGTGTAGACAAGCAGCAGGTACCAAATAAAGGACATTTGTTTCTCGTTTTCCAGTTGCCCCAACAGCTGTCAGTTTCTACTCTATCACTCTTTAAAATACAAATTATCCTTTTCCTCCAGAAGCTACTGATCTGCATAGTCTATCAAAAATAGTGCATTTTATGAACTAATTGCTGTGTCATTCATGAATCTCTCCATCCTGAGATTTCCTAGGGCAAGCTGAGTTTGGAGGTAATGGGTTCTGAGTGAGGTGGGTGCATAATAACCAAGCACCACGGATATTGAAACTTCCAACTGAAGTCACGTGCCCACGTTCTGATCTGAAGTAGGTTCTGATCTGCAGAATGGCATTATGTGCAACCCAAAGTTCAGACTGTTTTCCCTCTAGGTACATAACGTACAGTAGAATATTGTCATTTTCATTCTGTTGCTGCTGTCTTACCTACTTTCATGAAGATAGAGTGTAAATTTAAGCACAAAATGACTTTTTAGTCCTAGTTGTTTCTGAGTCTTGCACTGTATTCTCTAACAAAACAATCCTCGTTTTCTTTAGGTAGCTCTCCCATTTTAGCAATTTCTACAGTACCCTCTCCTCTTACAGGATAAAATAAAGAACAGAAAATCATGTACGTTTTTGGCACACTGGATTTGGGCAAGAGCCTGGAAATCCCAGAATTGTCTATTTCCTGTTTGCATGCAGTCAAAACAAGGATGTTCAGTTCTTTTCCTAATCCAAGCCTCAAGCTTGCCTGTTGGTCAGGATCTGCTAGCAGTACATTTTTTTTCTAGCACTTACAGCTTGACTTTTCAAAGAAGCCAGATTTCTGCAGCTCCCATTGACCACCCTGGAGCTGTGTGTGTCCTGCAGTCAAGAAGTCAACTTCTTAGCTTTGTCCCCTAAATAAGAACAAAACCCTTGAATGATATTCTGGGTGTTCATTTTGCTGCACAATATTGTCCTTAAAACTGAATGCTTAAGAAAAGTATGGAAAATAGTAAGTACGCTGGAGTAAAGGGAAAAGCAGGTAGTTCCCTGTGCCAGTCAACCTTTGAGGCTCCTTTAGCTCCCTACTCCAGATTTGTGGATCACAGTCTTCTACCTCCCAATCACTGATATATTCCCACCTAGCATTTTACAAGATTTGAATGTTGAGTATCTGCGTTCTGAAAAGTGAAAATAATTACACACTCCCTGTAATAACATCATTTAAGGTGAAAGGTCTACCCTGTGCTGACTTACAGCTAAGCAAAGCCCTGTCGGGCTGTCTTTTTTCATCCCCTCTTCTATCCCTCAGGAAATGATACTACAAACCTTCATAATGTGAGTCTCCCTAGTTTGACTAGAGAAGTGGTTAATAGTGTTAACATTGAAAGGATCAACAGTGTAACCTGGCATCCACAGAAAATGGTGAGGCAGTTTACATCTCAGGGCTGTAGTAACAGGCTCTTAGCGAATCGAGTCTGTTATGTACATTAATAAGCCTAGTCATGTTTTTAAGGGGACAAATAAGAAGCAGGCTTCTTGTTACCAGAGAAGAATGAAAGCAAGCTCTTGATCCACACTGTAGTTCAGAGGTCTGTTCAGCCCGATAAGACATCCCTCTTCCGCTCCTTGAATTTTGAGAAACAGTCTTCTGACTCAAGAGTTTGAATTGCCATACGAAGAGGAAACCCAAGCTCTTTTGCAAGTTATGTGCATACAACGGTAGCAGAGATGATAAGCACTAGCTGCTTCGGCTGTCAGCCCCTTCTAACAAACTGCTCTGTAATTGCCCAGAAAAGTTGGGAACCACCAAAGTCAAAGGAGACAGCCTGACTTGTTAATGGTGAATTGTTGCCTTTAATCCTAATCGCTTGGTGGGAGTTGGATTTGCATTCTGCCTTTATTCTTGCTTTGTCTAAAAGTGACAGATTATTTTTCCTCCAAAATAATAAAAGGGCAAAAGTCTATCTTCTGATGTGGAAACCTCCTGCCTCTGACCTGGAATCCTGCATATGTACTTTTTACAGATTAAAAAATAATATTGTATATAAAAAAGATTGAATAAAGAATGTCTTTAAGTGAAAAAGGTGCAGTTTGTGTCCTTTGCCTCCAATAGCAACCTCCTGTAGCATTGAACTGTGAAGCTGATCCTACTTCATAGGCTTGGTGGTGCTGCAGCCTTTCTTGCCCCTGCAGCTCTACTAGGACTTTGTCAACTTAAACATGTATCAAGACCCCCTATTGCAAAATTAAACCTCTGTACCTCTTGCTTACTTTGCGATTTCTACCCTTCCGTTAAATTTGTGTGCAAGTGACTAAAAAGTTCAAAGATTTTTAGTGATGAGGATAAAGGGGCTAGGCAGACAAGCAGTGCTACCAAATAAACTTAATTTTCTTAAGACACCAGGTTAAACCCCTAGCTTTTCTTGATATTAAATAGCCAGGGAATTGGACAATTAAGTCTGTCCATCCATTCCTCTGCCCTTTGTGAAAAGGAAGAAGTTTTTAGTTGTTTAAATGTTGTTCACAGGGAAACTGGTATGAAGAAATCTCTCTGAGTCAGCCTGTTTTCCCCCTGGACCTTTAAATTCACTGGAACTGCTGCTATAGCTTTCTGTTTTGCAGTACAGCAAGTGTATAAGCAGATTTGTTTTCTGATTCATGTTAACTGTAGGTAATTCTTACAGTCTGACATCACCCATACTGCTCATACGCGGTACCTTGTTTTCATGGCGTGCCGTGACTACCATCCTGTGCATCCTGTTTCAGTGCTTTATATCCAATGCCCAACCTTCCCAGGGTGCTTCTGCCTCAGGATGCAATGACCTCCATCAGTATCACTTCATAAGAGAAAATTGTTTCCAAAGCGCCATAATTCAGTGCAAGACATCCAGTTGTGCATTCAGCTGTCACTCCCTAGCTTTCCACGCAAGCGCTGTACGTTCATGATGCACCCAGCTTCCGACCGCAGTGCCGCTACCAAAGCAGCGTCTTTTGCATCCGTTGATCTTCCTGTGGTGTGCCCAGCCCTTAAGCCACCTCATTGAAATTCACTTCTTGCATCAAAACGTGTTTGCTGTGTCTACCCATGTCACACCGTCTCAGCCACCAAGCCCTAACGCACAAAACCTTGCCTCCTGCTCTAGTGCTATCAAGCTCTCTATCATTATGTGTAACATTTTGGCTTCATTACTGTCCTCACTGCTTTTCAAATGGGATCCTGTCCTTTGTGGTTGCACTGCATTGTCTCTACCTCTTCAACAGTGAAGTGTTTCACCCCTCTGCTTCTACCTCTTCTGAAACACACTTTATTTGCACATCCTCCATCCAAGGATAGATAGTGAATATCCTCTGTTATATCTCCTTTGGCACTCTGCCTGCGTGTAACCCACCCCCCTCTCTTCCCTTGTAGACTGTGATCGTGGTGCGCTCCTTCCTGGAGACCATGTTCCTTTCCTATGCATATTAATTAGCTGTATTTAAAAATCCTGAAATTAATCTTTAATGGTTTATTTTTAGCCTTCATCTTGTAGCTCTGGGAGTTGGTTTCTCTCAGTGCAAAGCCATAGGCATTCTGTGGGCTTTGGAAAGGAAACATTACTCAATTTGTGCCAGTTCACATATGGGATGTGTGAAGGTTGGTGGTGGTGTACTTTTTTAATATGAAGAGCAAGAGTCTTTTTGACAACAATATTTCAGACTGAGCAGACTCCCATGTGAAAAAGTTTGAGAAGAACAGCCACTCATAAAGCCCAACTACTTCCAGGTAAAAGTTCAGGGAAGGATTTGGGGAGGAAGAAAAAAGCACTACGTGTCTATGTGTACCAAGAGTTTCACTGTTTTCTTTCTTACTTGGTTTCCATTGTATAATTAGTTATAGGCAACAAGTGTGATGTCTGTCTGTAAACCATAGAGAGGAGGAGCTGCTGCATGACTGAGAAATAACATCATGTGTTGGTATGGGATCACATAGAAGTCCCATGTGAACTGCATTATGACACAGCTACAAAAAGGAAGAATGTCCCCAAGTCATTTCTTCCGCAAGCTGTGGCTGCGTATGTCTGCATACCGATTTCTTCACCAATCCATGCTGAAGCTTCAGCAAGGAAGTCAGTGGAGGAAGCCCCAAAGAGTACGAGCGGGTGCCAGCAGCCTGCTACGTCACCTGCGACACAGGCCTGTGCCCAAGTTCCAGGAGGTGAGGTGCAGGAAGATTTCTCATGTGGACAGATAGACCCATCCATGACTGGTGTGTGGATCGTGCATAGCATTCCTGTGAATCCCTCTACAGAGCTTCTGGCTTAACTTCAACAGTCTGTGAGGCCACAGAATGTATTTTGAAGAAAAGAGTCACTAAAGATGCAGAATGACTTGGGATACCAAAGATAAGGTTTTTCAGGGTAAGCAGATACTACTTTTTTATGAGATATATCGTTTTCCTGATGAAGGATGTATGGTACATCTCATGTAATTGAACTTCAGTAATGTATGCAATACTGCATCTTGATTAATTTGTCTTGAAAATGTGAAGTTGAATACAAGAGCTGCACAATGGATGGGAAAATGGATAAAGGAGAAACAATGAAGCATAAAATGGAGAAGGAAACTTCTGAGTGTTTTAGTGAATGTCACTAAATCCTGGTACTAGGACAAATCTGTAATGGCAAGAAGAATCTGTTTGCAGCAGAAGAAAGTTAGGAAGAATTGTCAATAAAGAGATCAGATCATCTTGAGGCCTGGAACAGCAGAAGACAAAAGAAATTTAAAAAGCCAAAAGGCAAACTTGTTCCTCCAGGGACTAGGAATAAAACCTTTCACTATAATCTAGGATGTTGTCAGTCCAAAATAATTAATATTGAGAAAGACCTGAATGTATAGTCAGCCGTAATGACACCGATCACCAATGCAAGGTGAAGAAAATAAAATGACATACACGGCAGGGAGGATGTTCTTAGGAATTAGTCCAGTCACTTACTGGATCAATAGAGACTGTCAACGTGCAGAACGAGCTCTGCCAAAGAGGCTCATGGTGTTGGCAAAGCATGCGTGCATTCAAAGGGTATTTCTAGTGAAACTAAAAAACTACCAGTGTTGTACAAAGCAGGATAAACACAGATACGGTGTATGGTTCTGGTCACCTATATTTAGAAGGGCTCATCTCAGTGGAACAGGTGTAAGACAGGTGTATTTAGGCTTGCCAGGGAATGGAGAGTTGGTGTCAAGAGAGGTGAGAAGAGTTTAGCCTGGCAAAATGGAAGACTGACAGAGGGGATAACTGCTGTCCACAAACATCCAAGGGGTTGATGATCCTGGGAGAGAAAAACACTGTTTTTCCTGGAGGACAAACCTGGCAAAAAAAACCCACAACAACAACAACAACAACAAAAAACCCACTTAAATTGATACCTGCAATATCTGAATCATTTCTGACAGTGAGGCCCTAGAAATAGAAAACATGTTGTTCTGCTGAAGAAAAGGATGATGATGTCTGGTTGCCTGCTATTTCAGGTACCTGAATGCAGGATATAGGAGGTCCCTTCCTGTCCTACATTCCAGAGCTCCTATGGGAGCTCTGTGCCTAGGGCTGAAGGTACAAAAGCCCTTTCCTTCGTGCTGTTACCTGGTTTTAGTAGAGGGCAAGTGTAAAATACCATTGGATCAGAAAAAAAGCCTTTCTTACCTACATGGATGGGAGTAATTGGTTTACATTTGCTGTGCTGGTTGAGTAACGATGAATAGAAAATCACCAAAATACTTGCTATTTTCTAACATGGTTATCCAAGTAGCTTTTGCCACTGGATTTGCTGTGGCTGAATCAGAAACAGAGTGCAATGTGTTGAACTACAGCGCTACCAACATAGGACACCAGTCTCTTTTATCTAAAAAATTGTTATTGAACAAGAAACGAGGAACAAGGAATATCATACTAAAATAGAAGAGCGGTACAGTCCACGAATAAAGTCCTGATGATTCTTACACAGCAAAATAAGTAAAGATCATCAGTACCCTCAGAGAGATAATCTCTGAAGATGCCATCTGTTGTATGCACTTATATTCTGTTTTTCCCATATTTGTATATGCATCTTTCTGTCATAAGCTTATCTTGTCCTTTATTTGGGTACATATCCCATTATTACCTGAGGTGCTTTATGTCTGTGGATTATTCCTATACTAATTAGTGTTTACATCAAGGGATTTTCCTGACAGTTCTCTGGCATTTTTGCAAGTGGACGCTTAGATCTGCACTGATGCATAGTGATGCATTTTGTACACTTTAGCCAGACAAATAATTTTAAAGAATCCATGCATTATTGCTGTTAAGAATGCTGAAATCTTAGAACTAGTGCTACTTGGGCAACCATTTATATCAACCTAATATTACAGTCTGCTAAAACCTTATGCCAAGCTCCTGTAAACTCAGACACTGTATTCCTATGTGTATCACAGCAAGATTATGTTTTCAGGTTCTCACTAGATATTTTTAAACTGAACTGGAAATTTTCCTCAGGAAAAGTATCCCCAAAATCTTTGAAAACCCACTGATCATCAACGTGTGGGATTAATTGTTTTCCTGTGAAGCAGACTTTTGGTGAGTTCAGTGACAAAAGGAAAACATTTACTGCCACATCCAGGAGACATTGTTACATTGATAAATTTTTTTAATTAGTTTAAATAATACACAAATACTGCTTTTCCAGGTGTGTAGTCTAAGTAAGCCTTCCTATATACTTTGTATATACTGCCTCTGATTTCTTCCAGTTCCTGCTCATGTTATTTCTTAATAGAGCAAAAGTCTATGGGGACGACACATCAACCCCTTCACAGAGCACAATGTGTAGCCCTGGAGATGTTCCCTCTGAACAGGTTATGTTCAGTGCCAGATGCTTGTTAGCTGCATCAGAAAGATGCTCTGCCCGTGTCCATATTTTACCTCTGCAGCAGAAATTTTTCTGCCACTTTGAGCTGTTGGGAAAGGGCACCGATGGTTCAGATGTCAGACACTCATAGTCTGTCTCCCAAATTCTGAACATCCTTCGCCCACTTGCCTGTGTAACACCTGATGCAGCTGACTCACCAGGAGGTGCAAAGTCCCCTGTTTCAGGAGGCAGCAAGGCTCAGCAGACCCAGCCAAGTGCAAGGGGTCAGCCCTGAACAGATGAGGAGATCAACACAAAGGATGGTGGTGAATTTGTGATGTGGGACGTGAATCGTGACTGTGAGGAGTCCCCCCTTCCTGGAGGGGAGCAAACATGCCTGACGGGGAGGGTCTGGTAACCCCTCGTGGACACTGTGGGATTTCAACTGGCTCCTGTTGAGAAAAGACTGTACTTTAGTTTTTAGCTGCTTGACAACCCCAATTTTTCAAAAACTCTGAGTGAGGCTGCAAGAATTATGAGATTGTTTCTAATAAGTTCAAGGATCTTTTTCCATGTCTTCTGCTGCATTAAGCCCACCTTGAGCACTGCTACAAATGCTAAAGTAAGGGCAACTTGCTTTTTGGAAAGCTAATTTTTTTGAACTTAAATCTGAAACAGACAAGGATCTTCATTCCCCAGACATACCAGGCAATTTCTTCTGTTGACTGCTCTGGTTCAAAGACAATTGGCAATATCCTGTTTCTAGTGAGACGGCTCACAGTAACCAAATACACAACACTGAATAACATGACATCCAAAAAAATGTTCTGTGAGGTAAGTGTGAGCCCCACAATTACTTCTGGGTTCTTGCACTGATCTTTACACGGGCAGGTTTATTTTTCCACTCCCAAGTGAATAATGAATGGGATTCATACATTTAGCCTTAACTCCATCGCCTGTAGTTCTTCCACCACTTGCTGCAGGAGTGCTGGAGGCGAGAAGGGAAGGGAGAAACTTGGGATTTTTTTAAACTCTGTACTACACATCTGTCTGCACAGAGAGGCCCATGCAGACTTCCAGTGTATTAGCCAATTCGTCCTCAGACAGGAATGGAAAGGTAGACAGTGGCACCTGGGTTTGGGAGATTCTTCCAGATGCTCTCTGGGTTGTGCTCTGGTTGTTCTGTTGTCACAGCTAAACATGGCATCACTCTCACTTAAGCAATCTTTAGAGAATGGCCAGGAGACTGTTTCTTGAAATAGATGCATCAAGACATTGCCCTAAAGCTACACTGCAAAATTTTGACTTGTAAGAGGGGTTGCAAATTACTCAAGAATGTTAGCAGGAGAGGAGGTGAGATGACTACTTGCATGAATACTGGACATGATATACTGGACTTAATCCTTTGGCTCTGTTTGTCTGAATCTACCGTACCCAGCAGCAGGTAGCTTGCACTGTGTTACTTGTGATAAAAATGCAGGCTTTGTAAACACAGAAACTCAGCCTGAGTCAGAATATTAAATTGGGCTTCACTGAGCAAGTGAGGGGAAACTATCGCTACAGATACCACCTTGTGGTAGTAAGAGGCACAGACGAAGAGCCAGCAGATTTAAATTGTGTGAAGCAAGCATCAATCCTATCGAACTCCATAAACTCCTTGCTTTCCAAGCAAAGGATGCCACCGAGGAGCGGCAGTACCAGACTCAGATCTCGCTCTGCCCGGTATGTTCTAGTCCAGGAGCTGCAGGAAGGGTACGGACAAGAAAAATCACAGGTTTATGCGGCACTCACCCCACCCAGTGGTCAGTCCATGACGTTCCTTGTCCAAAACGCCTTCCCCTGTGAAAGAGGGATGAGATCAAAATGCAGACCTGGTCCTCACACTGGGATGCCACCCAGTTCTGCCCGGTGGCCACTTTCCAGCTGCCTTTCCACTACAGCAGGAAGCTTTGCCCTCAGCACCTCTGCCACCAGCAGCCTGAGCGCAGATGTCCAGCATGGCGTTCAGAGCACGGCGCATCTGCCCGCTCCCTGCTGTCCCCACAGCCGAAGTCCAAGCACAGAGACACTGATGGTACAACCGGGTGGAGGAGATCCCATCTGGGGTCTATGTCCCACAGTGGGACCTAAGTTGCAGTCTATTGCAGTGCCTCTTGCAAGAGGTGATCAAGCTCCCACTGTGACATTTTCTTATTTCCCTTCCCTCATTTACAGCAATGCCATGAACAGAAGTACAAGGTAAATGAGATCACCACTAAAGTAAATATATAACTAGCAAATTTAAGAGGGCCGAGGACAGGTCCCTAGAAGCAAAAAAAACTTGAGCACTGCAAAACAACCACCTCAGCTGCTTTTTACAGGCAAAACCTACTATGCCATGCTCAGCGTCAAACAGTTTTCATGTCTTGATTATTCCTTGTGGCTGGCCAGGAAGACCACGTTGCTGCAGCAATACCTGCATGCCAAAGTTTATTTCAAGAGCCTCATAGACATCAATTACAAGATGGACGAAAAGAAGCCTGGCTGTCTTGAACATAGCAGTGGGTATGCACTGTTCCTTATGTTGTCAGCATTTACAGGTATGTAGAAGCCCAAGTACATGCAAAAATCCAGTGTGCTTTGGGTCTAGATTAACAAAATGCTTACATACCTAAATTTGCATGTGGGACTTTCAGAAAAATGTGTATCTAGTTCCTGCTACAATCACCACACTGAACAATTTGAGATGCAAGAATATTTGAAAAAGAAAATAGCATGTAATGAGAAACTGAAGATGCTCTATTGATTTAATTTTTTACAAAGGGATGAGATGATTACAGAGTATAAGTACCATCACTGGGAGGAACTTAAGAGTTCTCAAAAGCTTTTTATTCTAGTAGAAAAAGCATAACAAGAAATCAAAAGCCAGAAACTGAACCTTGACAAATCCAGACTGAAAAATAAATTTTTGACAGTGAAAAGACTTAATCACCTAGCAAAGTGATACCGTCTTCTTCCCTTGACACCTACAGATGAGGTCTGGATGCTTTTCCATATTATGTGTTTCAGCCAGGCCCAAGTTACTAGACTGAGTGGACATAAGGGGGTGAAAGTCTATGGACTACGTTAATCAGGCAGTAAGAATAGATCGTGCAATTGTCCCTTTTAGACAATTTGCCTTAAGAACTATTCAAATAATTTTTAAAAGGCTTGGACAACTTTCTGAAGAGTATCACTTGGTAATTAATCTGAGGAGATTAATGCTACAGCAGCAGTTTGAAAGAAAGGTCTTCCAACCAGGCTGAGCCTTACTGAAGGAGAAAGTCGTTGAGACAGGATGTGGGTGAGACACTGGGTTTGGAGTGTAATAGCTGGTTAACAAGCTAGGCAAACCCTCCTGTGTATCGACACCTTAAAACTCTGTAATCATGTTGTCTTGTACAAAAACTGAGAAATAACTACAAAGACTCATGAAGGCAGATGTATTATAGCTGCTCTGTATTAGCTGGTAAAGAGTCTTTTAGACTGAAAGGACTCTTTACACCTTTTTTTGGAAGCTCTAAGTGAAACTGCAACACGATGTGGTTGATGCACTCTAACAGCTGATGCAATTACAGAGGACATTGCAGAGTGAGACTGTGCACAGATACTTTGGGCCTCTAAGGCCGTGGAGCTCTGTGATGGGAACATAACGGCCCACCTGGAAAAGAGGTCAGCTCTTCTAGTTAGCACCAGCAGATGTATGAGTTAATGACTAAATGGGCTGCTGATCAAATTTTGTAGAAGCTTTTCCTGCCTTGCACCAGTGGACTGTCCTGGCATTCTTCAAGCAGAAGTGCTAAAAATGCTTCGGCAGTAAAAACAAGACCAAACAAACCCCTCAAAATGCACAATAAAGTGATCTGAAATGTTTGTGATATCTGCAGAATCTTCCAGAATAAAGTTATATTTCTAATATCAAAACCAGAAATTGCTTTGCCCTCATGTATTTTGTTTCCTTCTAACTTTCTAGGGTGGTTTTCCACACCTTAAGGCAGCAAAAAAAAGCAATCTTTCTTTGCCTCAGTGGTCTTCTACAATGCACGTTAAGCCTTTTGATGGAAGATACTGTATGGTGTACATGCTATTGCAGGGCAGTCCTTAACTTTCAGCCCTCATTCTCTACAGACCTCTTTCCCACCCATTCCCATGGCTGCAGTTGTGAGAGGAGACATGCATCCACTCATGCCAGGTGATGCTTGGAGAAACCAGGTTTGTAGACATACTTTTGGTGCCAAAAGAGTTCTCTGCATTTTTTTTATAAGGGAGATGAACTTGACAAGAAAAGCCTAACCCCACAACTCCCCAGTTCAAACCAGTCTGTTAACTGGGGGAACTTGACTGTCAGGAACCTCTGGTTATTTGACAATAGCCCCCCCTTCCTGCCTAATTGATACTTAGAAAATTGAGTGGCACCTGTCATAGGACCAAGCTGGAGATTTAACGTATCCTCTTTACTTTTGATTACTGTTCTTTTCCTTTTCTTAGATTGGTCCTCGACTACTTAATATTCAGTGCTTGCTACTAGCACTGGAGAGGTACATTTTATTTAAAAAATGTGAGAAGTTTAGTTATGTTAATGAGGAACTTCTTCTAGAAATGACAAACATCAATATGAAAACGAAATCCATGGCATAGCCATACCTGAAATCCGGTTATCCAGTGTTTTTTGAACTTAGATGGAGAGCTTTAAAGAGGAAGAAGAGTATTATAGAGGACTACAGAGGTCATGACGAGAACTGGTGAAATGAGGATATCTTTTGAAATGCATCCTACTGTACTCCCACTTTCCAAATTAGCTTTACAGCAACTGTAATCTATTACCTCTAGATGTACAAGTGACAGATTTTTCAGGTTAAGAGACCATTGTTACTCTGGTGTCCTACATAACAGAGGCTATACATAGTATTTCATGCTGTGATTCTGCACCAAGCCTATGAATTGTGCCAAAGCTTTTGTTTTTCTAAAAAAATCCAGTTTTGATTTAAAGATCATAATTGATAAAGTTAGCATTTATTTTGTCAATTTTATCATTTAGTCTGTATTAATTCATTTAACATCATAGTGTAAAATGAAAACTTTTATTGTTATTTGAGATCTGCAATGCACTCAAAATACCAACGTCATGCTTGTCTGACTATGGATTCTTCATAAAAACATGCTCATTGGTATTTACTATCCAACTGTCCTCCATTGACTGTTTCCTATATTAATGATACCAATGCCAGGCATGTATTTCTAGTATTGACATGATATCCACTTTTGCTTCTGTTTCTCTGGAGCTTCTTCAGTATTCCTAAATTCCTTAAAAATGTACATTAATAGTTCAGACTTCTTGGTCCATTTTAACAAGGAAAAATCTGTTCCTCCCTGGTGACAAACTATTTAATAGCAAAAGGTGGTCTTTAAACTCAGCTTTTGTACCTGTTGGAACGAGAACTAATTCATTTTTCTGTAGCATGTAAGTATTACTGACATATCTTTGCTACTTCCCCCTTTTCTGTGTGCCAGAAGGGTAAATAAACACCTTTCCAGCAAAGCAGATTTAACATTTTTTTCTTTTCCAGT
This sequence comes from Balearica regulorum gibbericeps, assembly GCF_011004875.1. Lineage (NCBI taxonomy): Eukaryota > Metazoa > Chordata > Aves > Gruiformes > Gruidae > Balearica > Balearica regulorum. The sequence goes on from NC_046184.1 coordinate 86,871,908, forward strand.
GTGCATACATAAGTAAAATCCTTCTTACTGACTGTGATCCTGTTGACAGTGGAGTTTCTTTGATAAACAATAGTTTGCTTTACTGATTGCCAACAAATTGGTTACATTAGATGAATGGTACTGGCCAGCTAACTTAAAAAATAATAAGGCTCTTACTGATTGGGTACATTCTGTAGCCACTTTGCTAACCTGCCAAGCATGAATATATAAACAAGTTACTGCAAAGTAGACTAAAGTGTAAACTTGCAGCAAATCAACTGCTGTGCAGTAAGCATGCCTGTCCACACTCTCAGACACATTCAGGTATCTATGCCCTCGGGCTTTCAGGATTGCAGACACTCTGCTATTTTGGGCAGATACCTGAAGCCAGAGACAACACAGATGCAAACCTCATGGTGCTCGTGGAGGATGGTTGCCTGGGTCCATCCCTCCTCCTCACCTTCTACCAGCCTTCCTTGCGCCTTGGCACCATCAAACCCAAAGAAAGAATTAGAGGCTTAAAAATCCCCATCACACCACAAAAATACAACTAAAAATAAGTATCATAGGCCTTATTTTCCCCCTCATTTTCTCCTGTCAGGCAGGTTTCACACCAACAGACACTCTGGTGAGAGTGGTACAGCTCCACAGGGCAGGGGGCTGTGAGAAGCTTGGCGCAGGGGGCCTTTCTGCAAATTTAAGGATCTTCACCATGTTTTGGGTTTCACCCTCACCCTGAGATCTTTATTCAAAATGGACAATGAGGCGCTGACCTGAGCACTGCGTGGCAGGGCAAGGTGGGTGGCTGCTGGTGGCACCAGGTCTCCTCAGCCCTCTTGGCCTAGCAGCTCAAATTTGCCAGGTGGTGGGATGAGGGACAGGGTAGCGATGGTGCTAAAAGGAGATTGCCTGTAGGGTAAAGAGTATCCTCCCGATGGAGGGATGGTCCAGGTGGTAATTACTGCTGCTCTGCAGTCTCCTTCAGGGTCTGTTCACAGGTGGTCTCCAGATGGAAGGAGAGAAGGAGCTGTGTGTGCCCATTATCAAGATCTCAGGAGGGGATCTCCCCACTGACGTCTCCAAAGGTGAAGAATACAACAAATTAATTCAGTACTGCTGTAACGTAAGCCAATAAAGTCACTTCTTTGTCCAGTTTACAGCCAAGTCCAGGTCATTGTTAGTCATCAGGGATTAAGGATGGGAACAATCCTGAAGAAGGGGTGTTGCCCTCTGAGTCCAACCTTAAACTAGGGTTTAGTAAAGGCTCACAGCCTGTAAGTCCCTTTCCTTAGCTTGCTTTCTTGCTGAGAAAAGATGTTGGCTTCTCTTTCGTTAAGATGATGAGGCCAATAGTGGGAATGAAGATGACAGTCCCCTGGCAGATGATCACAAGAACATGAAACAATATGAGACATTACCGGAGGCATTTGAAGACAGTGCTTCCCAGAGATGTAGCAAGGCAGAGGTCTAGGAGAGCCAGCACATGTTAGAAATGCGCCAGAGGGACCTCCTTGGGGAGAGACAGGATGACAGCATTCACCTAGAAAAGGCCTTTGAGGGCCTCCACAGCATCCTTCTCCACCCAGAAGATGCTATAGGAGACAATCACTCTGGATATGGTGAGTGTGAGGAAATCATCAGTCAGACATCAAATCTACAGCAGTGTGAGGCACCCCAGACAGAGAAACCCCACAAGTGTCCCAAATGTAACAAGGACTTCAGGTGGTGCTCTGATGTAATTAAACATCAGAGAACCCACACAGGTGAGAAGCTCATCACATGCAGTGAGTGTAGGAAAAACTTCAGAGTGAGCTTCCACCTTATCTCCCATAGAAGGATGCACACAGGAGAAAGGCCCTACCCTTATCTCAAATGTAGGAAAAGCTTCATCTGATGAGGTGGGAAGGGGGTGGCAGGGTAGGGGTAGAAGTGGGAATAAGCTTCCCATCAGCAGGAATGGCTTGTCCTGGGGATTGAAGGAAGGGATGTGGTAACAAGAAATAGGGAGGAAGTTCAGCAAAAGGAGGAATTTGGTACTTAGAAATCTGATTTTTGGGAGCACGGCCCTTGGAGAGATGAAAGATCCCACTGTCTTACTGAGAAGGCAAAAACGACAAAGCAGGTTCCAGCAACAGGAGCCTGCATTTGGGAAATGAGTCACTTACTGAACTGCGGAAGAAAAGCTGTCCTTTATTCTCTCTGGCAGCATCTGCAGGTATTTTAGGAACTCTGTTAAACCTGGGCAAAGATGTCCCAGTTTTCTGGTACGTGTTGTAATATTCCAGCTCTTTGATGCGTTAAATGCCTTCCCCTATTAAATAGCAGCTCTGCTTCTGTTGTTCTCCCCCTTCCTTTCCTGCTCTGTTTCCGTGTGTCTGGGTTGTCCTTTCTACTACATCAGTGATGGAGCAGCCATGGCTGCGCCATCATCGGTCTCGCTGGACATGAGGGTGAAATCTCACTAGCCTAGAAAAATAATGGGTGTTACTGTTTGTTAAACACCTTTCTGCTTTTCTGAGCAGGGTTTGATAACCGCCTTCAGCCGTATTTTGTCTTATACATCCTGAGAGCCTTATTCAACCCTGGAGGCAACCAAGATAGCCGTGTATATGTAAATATATGGAGCTGATTTGTAATTTTACTAGAAGCACTCAGAGGGCTGTGAATTTTATGTACTTGGGAGCCAGCTCAGAGCTTTCTGCCTAGGAACAGAGTGCAGGCGGGCAACTGGAAGGGAGTGGAGTATGAATGGTGGTGACTGGAGGGAAACAGACTGTAAATGGAGAGGCCCAGAGGGGAATGGAGGTGGAAATAGAACTGGAGGGGAACAGAGTATGTACAGAGGGGAATGGAAAGGAACCATCTGGTGAGAAAAAAGCCAGCAATGCAGGAGGCTGGAGGGGAAAAGAACGTGAATGGTGAGGCTCGAGGGGAAGAAGGCGTGAACAGAGGGGCTGTAGCTGAACAGATTTCCATCAGAGAGGTCTAGACAGAATGAGAACGTGAAGACCCAGGCCCACTCCCTTTCCTGTGCATCATGTCTCTAACCACAAGAGGCCTCGGCTGTCCCCTGCCAGTTTTGCAGATCCTTGTACCTAACCTTCCACAGAAGTTCACTAGCTGCAAACTCCTCAGTTCTCTTCCGAGATCTCAGCTGTGCCCTGCTCTGCCTGCCCTCTAGACATCTGGCTTTTGCTCTCTCCATTGGCCAGCCTGCGGCCCCAGAGCCCGTGGTGACTGGGGTAACAAAGCTTTTTGAGATGGATCACACCAAGACACCTCTCTCCCTGGCTGCTGCCTCCCTCCTCACCTCTGTTCAGAGGGTGGGGAGATCCTGGACACCTGCGTTCCTGAAGCCCAAGGAGAGCAGTAGGGTATAGAGGTTGGAGCAGGGGTGCAAGACCCTGGAGGTTTGAATTCTGGTGGTGTTAGGGCTGGGAGGCAAAGGAGCTCAGAGAGAAAATGGGGGGGGGGGGGGGTTGGACACATGGGTGCCCACGGATTTCTGCTGGGCCTTGGTGACAGAGCAAATCCCACTCTTCTACATTCCTGATTTCCGTCCATCCCTGAGCTGTCCCAGGTTTTTGGACAGCAAGACACTGGGTTGCCTGGGACAGCCACAAGGCGCGGAGCCCATCTTTGTCAACTTGTGAGATGGTGAAAGAGGCATGACCTGAGGGGACTGGCAGGAAACAGAGCTCAGTTGGAGAATGGGAGTGGAAAAGAGCACCAGTGGAGGGGTCTAGAGGGGAACATAGTGACAACAAGGGGGGCCACAAGGGGTGAGAGCGCAAACACAAGTACTGGAAGGGCAATGGAGCATGCCCAGAGGGCACTGAAAGGGAACAGAGGGCAAAGGAACAGGATGGGAGGGGAACACGGCTCAACAGGAGCTGGACCTCAATCTGGAAATGAACAGAGCATGTATGGAAGGGTCTGGAGGTGCAATTATTAGCGTAAAGCCATGATTATTAACAGCACTGGTAGGTAAGACATGACACCTGTCTGCAAGTTGCACCTGGAGTCCTTACTGTTTTTCACGGGCAATCACTCTCACCAAGAACTATTCTGCAGTTCAGAGTCCTGTTGGGCAGAGAACAGACTCGGTTTTAACAACCTTTTAGAAAGAAATTTTAGGGCATATGAATAAAATTAAGCAGTGTAAAAGTGGTCCGTGTCTAGACGCTGAGACTTAACACATCTGAAGCAGGCACAGCAGCAAGGCAGAAGCACGATGACTGTTTCTCACACCCGTGCACCTGGTGCAGTTGGTAGCAGCTGGGTGAGGGGTGCCGAACTGCTGCCCCAGGTAATGAGTGGCTGACTGATGTGGGATCGATTTGACCTCATTCTGGTAAATTTTGAGGCCCCAAATTACCCTGAATTTGTGATGCACACAAGATTTGTGCCGTGAGTGGCTCCATGCCACCATCTTGCTGGTCCTTTGGGCGCTGTCAGCAGCTTGCTTCAAAATGCTCTCTACAATTAACAGAAAAAAAATGGGAAACTTTGGCTCCTACTTAAGTTCACCTGAGTGAGCAGCTGTGACAGTGAAAAGGTGCTTCAGGCACAGGTTTCTGGCCCCTGTGGTGGAAGTGTGACAGGAAAACAGAGCATGTGCCCGTGCTGGTCTTTTGTGTGGGTCCGCAGCTTATGCCGAAACACCAGCCTGCAGCCTGGGGCAGCTGAGACACGTGGGTCTGTTCTGTTGACTTTGCTATTCGGCAAAGGGATGGGACAGGACCTTTGTAAACTGCTGCCATAAGATCAATTGGACCAAATCGTGGTCTCTCTGGGGAATTTATTTATTAAACTATATTTTTTTAATGTGATGTTGAGGCATGAGAGTCTCTTAGTAGGGGTTATACAGCTGGTTAGCAGTCATGCTGATGTGCTTCTCGTCTGCCATGAGCAAACTCAAATGTGTTAAACAGTGTCTTCTTTCTGTTTTCAAACTCCAGTGCACACATCAATTTTCTTGGTGCAGATTCTATCCAGGAGTCTGCAATTCCAAATTTCGTTTTCAAATCCCTTATTCTTTAGGGTTCCTGCAAACCTCCTCGCTCTCCATCAGTCTCTAGAGGAGTTATCAGCATATAGTGTAGCAGGGGATGGGTCTCCTTCAGCGTGGGATAGATCTGTGTGCTCACTAATAAAGGAGGAACTCTGATGGAAGTGTTAAGACTACTGCTTGCTCGGTGGAGAAGGGTGGTGATGCTGACACGGGTATCTGTGAAGCGACGGCATTCAACTAACATCCACAGAACTAGTTTGCTGAGTGTTTACACAGCCTTCAATGGGAGCCTGGAAAACTTACTTCTGTGTCCCCAGAATATGACTGGCAGTTCCGGTGGCTGGTATTTGACTGTTTTGGATCTTACATGCTTAACCTAAGATGTTAGTAAAGAAAATGGTAGTATTTGCACTGGGACTATCTAATGCCTAGGGCACTGAATAATTAAACTCAACACAGACTTCAAGCTGCCAGCATGTCTGGAAATGTGATTTATTTACATTACTACTGAGTCAAGTAAAATGTTTCTGTTTGCACCATCCTGAACAGAACAGAGAAATTCCCATCTTTTAGAGCTGTTTTCATCAAGTGATCATCAAGAGTATGTTTAAGAAGCAAACACTGGATCGCGTCTATTTGTTCAGACAAGGTCTACATTTTTGGCCCAAAATTCAAGTTACGTATTCTGCAGAAACTCATACGGCCATCAGAAAAGCACAGGGGCAGCACACGTGTGTGTCTCAGCTAAAGTTAGCCTTTGTTCCCAGCTGAAACCTGAAAATAGCATGATTTTTTTCAGCACTGCTTATTTTCCCTCAGTGCTCACAAATGTCTTGACTCTGCAATGGAAATCCTTCAGTGACCAAGGCTGTCCTGCAATATTTTTCTCCTTTTCATCTTGTTGAAGCTGTCGTTCTGCTGAGCAGCCATCCGATTTATTGCAAAATTGGTAACTAGGAAAATGAGAATGGATGAGGGTGTCTTCACCTGACCAAATCTCCCCCTTCTCTCCCTCCACACAACACCTTAACTAAAATGATGTTGCACTTAGATTGTACTTTTGGCCTCACAATGCTTAGAGTGTGCAAATTTGCTCTTAAGTTTGACCCCCAGGTGAAACTGGACAACACTCTTGAAAAAGCGAGTGAGATTAACAGCTTTTGCAGTCAGGTGGCTTCTACCTGCTACGTTTAGTAAGGCTGGCAAGAGCTGCGTGAGTAGGGTATAGATGAGTAGTACACACTTGTAAAGTGTAATCATACTTCTAGGACAAATTGTGCTTTACAAAAGCCTTAGAGGTGGCGTGGAGTGAAAAGAAGGGCTGATATGTTCACACCATGGACTGTGTGGAGTCTTACTAACATAGTGTCTTTGTGCTGCACAAGATGTAGAAGTGAATGTGGACTGTACAGTAGAGCTACCCTGATCAGTCTGTGCTCAACAAACAAATGAACATTTCACCTTTATTTACTCTTGGGGGGGGGGGGGGGGGGGGAGGATGAGGGGGCTGTTACACAAATTCTTCATTTAAATGCTTTGTAGTTATCTGCTGCTGTTCACCCAGGTCTCCTCTGGCTCCTGGCCCTACTTGTTGAGCCAGGTCTCAGCTCCTCTTAAGACTTAGGCAGCCTTGCTTTTCAAGTACTCCCTTCTCTGTGGGACCATGGAGGCAATCCACTGCCCAGTGCACTGCTTGGCCTCTTCCCACGTGTAGCGGGGCATGTAGCCAAAATCCTTCTGTGCCTTTCTATAAGAGAAGGTGAATGGGGTGTTCAGTAGAGTGACCAGTTGACGGTTGGTGGAGGGGATGTATCTGACAAAGGGCCTGAGCAAGAAACTCACGATCTCCAGCAGCAGCGAGAAGTAATACAACATTGTCAGAGGCATGGGGAGCCGGGGCTCGATTCCAAACCCCAGGTCCTTGGTCAGCTCGTAATTTAGATCTGCGTAGCTCATATGAGGAGTGTCGTCTGAGATGTAGTAGAACTGCCCCCTGATGTACTTGGCTTTCTGTGGGACCTGCAGGGCTTTGGCTGCCTGCACATGTGCCCAGGCGATGTTCCCCACATACACGGGGTTCACCAAAGCCTCCTTCCTGGAGAAACGCAGGTAGACATTTTTGTTCAACAGACACTTATCCAGATGACCTTGAAGAAATGGGCATCCTTCTCCAAAAATATACATGGATCTCAGGGCACAAGTCATCAGCGTGCCACCATCCTTTAACAGCTGACCATTTGCTTTCAGCACAAAATCCTCGGCCATTCTCTTACTCTGGGCATAAGGAAATTTTGATATACTCTCATAAGCTGTATCTTCATCACCATTGAAAATTGGGTCACCTTTGCAGTTTGGGCCTGTCACTTCTATGGAACTGGTGTATATAAAGTGCTGGACGTTACAGCGGACACATGCCTCCAGCAGTAGCTGAGTACCTTCAAAAAAAGAAACATGCAAATCAGCCTAGAGTTCTCCAAACAGGGAAAAGTGGGCTTTTTAGATCAGAAACAGCATCTCTGGCCTACGCTTGGCCAGATCTCCCCTCTCTGCAGCTGGAAGACTCCTGTCCTGAACTGGGCAGCATGTTCAATGAAACTGAACCTGCTCTGAATCTGTATTTAAGTGGTATCATTGCACCTGCCGGAGTTAAACAAGGATGAACACTTAGTCTTAATTGCATGTTGTGGGGGGTTTTTATGTCAAGAGTCAAATTTTGCTCTTGTTTATGTTATCTTGTTATGTTATGTTGTTATTTTGCTCTTGCTTAGCACGGATACTGACCACAGATTCAGAGGCTTGTGCCTGTGGATTGGATTGACTTGGCTTAAGGCAGAGATCCTTCAGAAGATGCCTCTCTCATTAGGTACCACCCATCCTGTATGCAGAAGCCCCTGTTTTCCAGGCTTGAGGATGCTCTTGGGTGGTTTTAATTGCAAGTAGACTCTTCTTTTTCTTCTGAGCTTTGAGGGAAAAATTGTCTTACTTGTTGTGCATGGTCTAATGAGAGAAATTATGTGTGAAAGAGCCAGTGACTTTGGAACAAAAGATACAGCTCAAAGACACTTGAAAATGTCTTTGGCAAAGAAACAATAAATGAAAATGACTGATATGATATCTGAAGGGTGTGGCCTAAAATTAAATGCTAGCAGTGAAGCACATAAATGATCTAACAAGTCTGCTCAGTCTGTTACAACAACAACTAAAGGCAGCACAATGCAGAGCAGGCTAGCATTGCTATTGAATAAACGGAGTTCAGAGGACCAAGAAATACCAGCAGCAAAATATGGACCCATTAATGAATGGGAGATGGGAAAAATCATTGAACTGAATATTGTTAGGGCACCAAAATTCCTTTTTTCAAGCTTGAACAAGAAAAAGAAAGAAGTTGAAACAAATGGAAAATAAATGGAAAATAAATCTGGATGAGGCTTTAAGAAACACTAAAGAAGAGCAAAGAAAAAAAAAATTACACAGCCAGGAACAAATTCACGTGGAAAGTGAGTTCATGCAAGTCACTCTGTTTAAGTGACATACAAGCCAGGGTCATCTGGAAAATTCATTAACTAATAAAATATGTTATTTTTTAAAATAATAGCTTAATTCCTGCCATCAACACTGTTGTTTAGAAAAGCAAAAATGTAGAAGGGCTAGATAAAATCAAATGAGATAACAAGTTTTTAAAAAAGCAAACATAAAATTATCTTGATGGTTGGTATCTGTTCAAGATCAATTTCACCCAAATAAAATGTGTTTTATTTGAAAATCAAAGTTGTATATAAAAAATGAAAAGGTTCTTACAGTAATGGATATTTGAGCATCTTTCACACAGAATGTAATAAAGTAAATCTTCTGTGGAGCAGGTCTCTAAGTTTTGCTTGCACACAAAGCCCTTCTGGCTGAGGATCTGTTTCACAGAGGGTACTTTTGTTTGGATTACATTTAATTATTTTCTTAATTCCCTTCCTCCTAAAAATTTGCTTCCCTTCCCTTCCTAAAAGGATATTTTTGCTCTGAGGCATTGTGTGGCATGTGAGACACAGGAAAGCCTGCATCTTGGCAAGTTTAACTTGTTTGCATCTGTTCTGGTTTGTTCTGTTCTGGTTCTTTGACGCATTTGTATTATAAAAATTTCATTTTCTAGGAGAAACAAAACTTTCATCCTGCAAGTCTATGAAGTACGTAGCAGTGTCTTGGCTGGTCAGAAAGCCAAAAGAGCATCAGAATGGAACTGGAGGGAAATAAGGAAGAGGAGTGAGGTATTTACTGGCTACCCTCCGGGTCAGTTTGCTCTAGGAGCAGGACTGGTGTGTGCTTTCATCCTGCCAAATGTTACCAGCTAACCCTCGCGGGCCTCGTGGGCTTATTTCACCCGCAGGCAGACTCTGCTGGGGGGGAACTGAAAGATTTATGAAAGCCTAGATACCTCGTGCTTATGTTTAAAACTGCCAAAAGGAATGGTGGGACAGACTTAAATAAACTCTCTAGCTTTGACTCCAGCTCAGAGCTAAAGAGTTTTCTGCTTTTGGGACATTTTAATATCTGTTTGGGGTTTTTGTTGTTGGTTGTTTTTTTTTTTACCCATGGGTTTAGACAACACATTCTGCATTGAAAAACAGATTGCAGCAGGAGTATGGTCGTAAAGGGAGAACTTCACAAATCCTCTTTCTGAACTACCACCCCTGTATATTTATTTTTCATGCTACCCAATGAAGGGTACAGGAAGGAACTTGCTTTTCTGCTCTTCCCTCCTGGCAGGGACCTAAGAAGCTGCCCCCTGGGCTCTAAGTGCTGGTCACTGACAATTTGCGGCTTTGAACAGAAATGAAAGGGTTTGGAAGCTGAATGTATAGACAATGAGCCAGGCTAAAACAACCAAAATGCCATCCCACTGTTTTCAAGGTGCATGTAGGAGAAAAATCGACTACAAAGAGCACTCTTTTGCTCTGAACAATGGTGAGTAGCCAATATTTGTAAAAGTGGTCCCTGTAGAAGTTCCTTATTTTTTCTGTGAAGAAGCCCTGTATCTGTGGCAGAGAGGAACAACGAACCAGGAAAAATATTCACATAAATAAGAACATCTTCCCCAAATCTTCCCCAAGGGGCTGAAGCAACACAGCCAGGGAGGTCAGTGTGCACGCAGGCTAGGCAGTACCAGTTCCCTGAAAGGCATAGAGGGTTTTGGCATCACAGGGAGGGGGGTGAAGTTGTTCTTTTAGGAAATATATTTGAATTTCCTGGCAGCTGATGCCACACAGCCCATTCCTAAGCCAGAAACTTCCCCCTTCATCTGATCTTTTCATAAAGAACAGGGGCTCCTCAGTAGAAAGGGAGATCCCATCACTGAGTGAGAAGTGATGGGACCCCTTCCTCCCACAGCCTTGAGTTTGTTGGGGGATTTTTAATGATAAGCTCAAGGTGGGAGAGCACCAGCTCCTCTGAACTGCATTCGTGCACACACAGACATAATGGCAAATGGGAGGAAAAGGAGAAGAGGAAGCAGAAAAAGAATAGGAAACAGAGAGCCACAGGGTCTGGGATGTTAGCAATGCAAGTTTGCTGTAACTGCAGCCAAAGCCTGCAGTGTTTGTAAAAATTGAAAAATGTACACAGGCAGGGATGCCACATGGGGAGGGAGAATAAGAACCGATTTTCTCAGGTGCACATTGGGATTTCAGAGGTGAATTGCTTCCAGAAAGGTCCACTGAGCACAAGATTATGGCTATCCTCACTGAAGGCAGAGCCTATGCAGATCTCAGGATGGCATATGTGCATGCTGACAAGAGTGAATGACCCTGCAGTGCCCTGCAGTGGAAGACCAGTGCAGGTTGGGTGTGGAGAGCACCAGAGCTGCATAGGGCTGCACACATGCATGCTTTGCACTCACAGGTGTGGCTGTGCAAGGCGCCGAACAACCCAGTTAATCTGGCTCAAAAAAACAGGTCAGGTGCTCCCTTTCCAGAGCAGATGATGATCAGGACATAGTAGACCTGGGTTTGAGAAAGGTGCTTCACCCACTCACCTGTTACGTTGACTTCCCAGAGCAGCTGCTTCTCTACGAGGCCCAAGGTGTCGATGATGGAGGCTGTGTGGATGACAAGGGACACCCCCTGACAGGCACGGTGCAGGAACGTCACATCTCGGATGTCCCCTTCCAGGATTTTCACCTCAGTCTTACCCTGGAACTCTGCAAGGGCAGCAGAAAACAAAGCAGAAGACCTTACAGGCATCCGAAGAAGAGCACGGAAAGGGGTGGTTCAAGGGCTGTGTGGAAGGTGATGCTGTGCCTGGGAAGTGCTGACCACCCAGACACAGCAGTGATATTTTAAGGCTGGCAAAACAGAAGGCGTTTTCCAATGGCTATATTGTCAGGTGCTAATTACAGTACTACAGAAGTCCATGTCGCATTACCTACTGTATTTTTGCAGCCCATATTCTGCATGATTATTTTCTTTTATTTTTTTTTAAAAGACAAATCTTTCCCACCGCTAGCAAGGGCCTGAAGCTTCCTTCAGGTGTGACTATCTTAAAGTTCACAGGCAGAATAGATTTAGCTGTGCATGTTCTGGTGACTGGCTATTTATAAAAGTGTTAACCCAAGTATACTGAACAGCCAGGCACTGCATGCTCCTGTCTTCAAGGTGACGAATGAGCTCTCTCTCCACCCACAGCATGTGTGCACAGAGCTGTGTTCACACCTATTTTCTGCCCCTTGACCTTGCCCATATTGCAGCTCTTCCAATTCATTACTTACAGTTCTGGCACACCTTTTTTACTTACCTCAGGCAGGACTTACTGTGCTGCTTCTAACTCCAGCTCAGGCTCCACTTCAGCGTCTGTGCTGTGGTGTCATTTTTAGCATGCACATCTTTCTGGTCCAAATCTGAACTCTCAAGGCTGCTCTCCTGAGCTACCTCAGCCCTGACTTGCTTTAGCTCATGCTTTTTAAGCCCCCTCCCTCCCCAGCAGCTATGCCATGGGAGAGGAGAGGACTTTCTCTGCGTGACTTAAGAGCATTTTAGGATGTGGTGTCATCACAGCCTCTGCTGTGGGTGCACTAGAGGGCTCCCCAGGCGCAGCGACCAGGAAAGGACACCACAGCACAGGCAGATCCTCTGTCTTCTTCCACCATAATCAAATAACCATTTTAGATAAGAGAAGAACCTGATTGATTTATACGGCTTTTAGCTTCAGCCGTGACTGAAATCTCATGTATCCTAGTGCTTTGTCACTGGCTCTGAAGCAGGCACTATTTCATCCCATGTCTTTAATGGAGAAACACTCAGCTGCCGGGATCTGGAACTGACTGGGAGTATCTTTTAAAATGGTTTTATCTCATTATCTCTGTAGCACACAAGAAGGTAATCCTGTATTAAATTAACAATTATTCTGATGCAACAGACTTGAGGGTAGTTGTTATTTTTTGCATCACAGTCAGTTGGTCTGAGATATGAAATGGGAGCCTAAATGCTCAACATTTACAAAACTGTTACTAAATCTAGAGTTACTGCCCTCCCAGCACAGTCACTGCCACATGCTCTTTAATGCTTTTTTATTTTACAGAGTGAATTCATTTCCTAGGACTCCATTTGCAGAAGGTTTACACTGACCTCTACTTGTATGGATGCCAAAGTGTCAGAGGTTTTGTTAAGCACCTGACAGTTAGATTTGCTCTAACAAACATTAGCCTTGGTACAACCCTTAGGTTGATGTTCGCCGTGAGTAATGCTTTGTGGGGCTGTAGTAATCCAAAAGACTGAAATACATGGTTTTCACAATGTAAATTCTGACATGTGTCCACTTCAGAGTGGTTGCTGTGCCTGGGCAGGAGTTGTTAGGAAAATGCAAATTTTTACACATGCAAATCAAAAATGCAAAAGAAACCTCTCCCTTTTAAAGCTGATCACTGGGATAGTTGGTATCAGTCACTAGAAAGCTGCTGTCTAGCTGCTTTGGACTTTGTTTGGGCTTGCAATTTAAGGGTGGTGTTGCGGGGGGTGATATAAAGGGGGAAGGGTGCTTCTCCATTTCACTTTACTCAGCAGGAGTTGCCTTGGTAAGTACAGTATGGGCCTTGTTCACTTTACCAGCATCAGTTAGATGTCAGGAATCAGCAGATTGATCATGTTTTGCTCTGGGGAAGAGGAAAACTACAGGTGAGCTTGGAACAAGAAAGAGGAAAGAAGAAATGACTGACAGACAGTGGTTTCAGTCTGAGATGGATAGCAGAGAGAAGATCTCTATCTGCATAAACCATTGCCCAGGCATCAAAAAAGCACATGTGTGTCAGGTGGAAGGGGGAGGAAAAGAATAACTTCAACTCAGCTCTCCATTTTTGCATACAGTGATATGAGAAAGTAGATGATACCCACTGGGAAAACTTCTTCTGCTTCACCAATGGTTTCTGTGTCCTCTGAGCTGTAAGCAATGCTCCCTGCTGGCTACAGGGTAGGTTTGGCTTGGAAATGCAAGGATTACTCAATAAAATGCAGCATCCTGTTGTGAGCCGTGTCTGACTCAGCAATCCAGTCAGACTATTTGCTCTAAATTGTCTTTCTCTTTTCTATGTGTTGTTTAAAGTTCAAGTAAACAGCAATGTCTGTGGGACTTTGATTTTCTTAGTGCTCTTTCATACAAGTCCTAACAGATGTGGGGTGGATGTTAGGGAAAGGCACTCCTCATGAGAGATCTCCACTTTCCTGGTTAACTGGATAGTTCATTAAAATGGTCTACTTTCTATATTAATACAAGAAAATTTAAAATTGCATCTTATTTTCATCTGTAAAGGGTAGAGAAATTTATTGGCTTCTTTGGCCCAGGGAAGCTGAAATGTTTATTCTGTTCCCATTTCAGCTACTGGGATGTTCTGTTGCTACTCTGCGTTTCTGTTTTGAATGCAGTGACAAAGGCAAATGAATGTCTGCAACATTGAGCAAAAAGCCAGGAGGAAGTTTCCCAGAGCAGGAAATTCCCCCAAGCAAAAGTCCTGGAAAAAAACCCCAAAACATTCCTTCTCGCTCTATTTTCCTTCTACTTTGGAGCAGTACTGGGTTAGCAGTGCAAAAACACTCAGTGCTTAAGTATCACACAATCTGTAAATGTCTGTCTCTGAAAAATGATGTGAAATGAGGTTCGGGGCCGGGGGAGGGGGGGGGATGCACAGAGGGATGAGACAAAGGAGAGTCAATGCTTTGAAATAGTGTGAAATCCTCTTGAGAACAACCCAGGGGTTTCCAACTTTTCCAGAAGTGCCAGTGCAATAGTGAAAAAAAAAAAAAAAACAAAACCAAAAAACCAAAACCAAGAAAAAAACCACAAACCCAACAAAAAACAAAAAAGGAATTGCAGAATCGGAAGCACAGGAAAGGCAGAAAGATAAATTTGAAGTAGAGATGGGAGATAGGAAACCCAAGGCACCAAACGACCACGTAGACTCCAGCTCACAGCACTTGACATTGATTGGATCATCCTGGACTCCCTAGGGCTGTGGAAGACCGCAAATGCCACTGTTTTACGCAGACTGAGTGCAATGGTCAAGGTCTCAGCAGGAAAGTTGTTTGGACAAAAGAGGAGTGTCCCTGAGTGTCTCCTGGCACAAAGAGCCGTAACTTGCACAAACTCCTGTGTCTTACTACCCGCAGCCCTAACTCTGCAAAGATATTGCAAGTAAAAGTGCTCAAGAGTTTATTGAGAAAGAAAACCACTCGGCTCTGCTCCTGGCTGTTCAAGAAATCCAAACAACACATGCTAGCAAGTAAAAGTCTCTCCAGTAAAAATAAAGCAGGTCAGAAAACTCCAGCTCCACGGTTTTTGCAGCAACTCTGCATTTGGAACAGGAGTCACTGTGCTAGAGAAGGGCTCGAAAGGGAATGGCAGGAAAAATATTTCAGGTGGTCCTGAGCACAGGCACCAGCAGGACTCTGGAAGAGATGTAGCTATAGAGGCGGATACAGGCAGAGGAACTGCCAGTCAAAGCACAGGGGTTCAAGGCCGTTCAAACACATCTGAAAAGCCAGCCTGTTGTTCCTACAACCTGTTTGTGGGATAAAAAAAAAGCTCCGATAACTGATTTTTCCCTTCCTCCTGTGCTGGTCAGATAGGCAGCAGGAATGTTGCAAGAATAGGAGAGGGATTGTCTGGGCAGTGTTCAGTGGAAGAAGGAGGGAGCATAAGGAAAGAGGGCATAGAGCTTTCCTATTAACAGAAAAAAACAACAACAACAACAAACCGAACAGCGAAACCTTTGCTGCAGCCCAGCGAAGATTGTGCTCACACAAGCAGCCGGTTTCACTCCCCAGGAAGCTCCATTACCCCCACAAAGCTCTCCTGGCCCAAAGCAGCGCAGATGCTTCTGTGGCTGCCCTGCTGCATCAGTGCTAAAACCCACGCACGCTCCCACTGCTGCAGGTTTTGTCACTGTGGGACCTGCCTGGAAATCGGAGCAGGAAGGGCTGCTGCAAGGCTCAGGGGCATCTAGCAAATCCTCAGCGAAACACTGAATGAGATTTAATCAGGAGGAAGTCCGAGTTGTATGAAAACATCCTAAAGTGCAATTTGCACCAAGTTTATGGTGTGCTGTTACTCTTCTTTGATGACACTTAAATATTTTGTAGAAAGATTGTGGCTCTTTAGCAAATTGCATGGAGATATTCCATAAGGGTTCCCATATAGTTGCCTGTATGGAGGAAGAATAATCTTGAGGTTGAGCTATGATGGAGGAAAGCATTGTCAAGTAAATGTCTGTGATGTAGGCACTTAAGTACTTGATGGAATTTAGATTGCTACGTGCCTTTTTATAGACATGCTCAGGATCACAGTAAATGGGACATTTAAGATCTCATACGCTGAGCTGCTTTCCCAGCTCAGACCATTTCTGACACTGAGCATATTGCTCATTTGTACCATCTCCAGTCCATTCAAGCAGCAGAGTCCTGACTTGCCCTTTGCAAATGGGTCCCATCTCTTCTGTGCATAGCTTTCTATAGTTGCTTTCCAGGCAACTGTGATAATATTAATAATAACAACAACAAATTTTTAAGATACCTCGTCACAGCTCTCAGCCAGAAGATCACTATTAACCAAACTAATCACAGGTTGAAGAAAACTATTGGCATTTGCACCCACAACTGAAAAAAAAAACCCCTAAAACCTCTATCTGCAAAGCTGGTTTGGATGAGGGGTAAGAGCTTCCAAGCTATCCACATGAGACAACAGCACATATACCTACAACACATAGTCTTCACGAGATGGTACTTACTTTCAAACCTCCCGAGTGCTTCATTGCTGAAGGCTTTGTCCAGCAGTCGGATCTCAGCCAGCGCCTCCTCTTCTTCCAACAGCAAGCGTACAATCCTCTGGCCAAGAAATCCTCCTGCTCCTGTCACCAGACAGCTTACCCCAGCCAGGGACATTGCTCTAGGTTGCTCCTCAGTGGCGAACTGGCTTTCTCTTGAGCTTAGACCGGTTGGTTCCCCTCCTGCCTGAGGAAATGAGCACATGACATCAACTTCCAGAGTCTTTACAAATCAGAGGGTGTTACCAGAAGAAAAGAATGCTGGAAAACAGTAATTCTAATGCCTACATTAAAGAATAATTTTTAATTGTTCTTTAATTAACATTGTTCTTTAATTAAACATTGTTAAACAATGTTTAATTGTTTAATCGTAATTCTAATTAGAATAGCTTTGCTAGCTATTTCTATTCAGAAGTAGCCTATGCATTTTTTCCACACAAAGAAAAAAACTATTTACAAACTGTTACAAACTGAATAAACTGACAAATCTGAAAATGCTTAAAATCAACTTCAATGCCAAACAAACCCCACAAAAGTCTGCTTCAGTCCTTGGTTCCACCTCTCTAGCACTCAAAAGACTGTGGGAGAGATTTGCCTGTATTTATATACCGCACAGCACCACGTCGGTCCTCTTGCTTCCCCTCCCTCTTGCATGCCTCCTTTGCTGCAAACAAATGTGGTGCTTTCACCCCTCCTCTCTTAAAAAAAGAAGGCTCTGCACGCGGCAAGGTCTGAGCCTAGATGTGGCCCTGCGTGCCTAAATCCTAGGAGGGTAAATTCTCATGCTGATAATTCCCTGTGCCTGCACTTGCTTGTGTAACACAGGGAGAGAGCACTAAAATTAAGTGTAAAAAGCAGGAGTTTATAACTGCTTGAGAGGTAGACTCTACTGCTATAGGTTTTTTTAATACTGGGGTCCCCATTATAGCATGGGTTTCTCTCTCTATGCGAGACTGAAAACTAACCTCTGAGCTTTTATATTTGTTCAGTATCCTTGAGGCATTCAAAGTGATGAAATGGTCTAATGTACAGGCTGATTAAATTGAAGCTGCAGGAGAGAAAGATTCACCTCAGAAATGTCTGGTGTGAGAGTACCTAGTTAAAATAAGGCTGTGGCTGGCTGTTTGTGCCTTTGCGGTGAACTGTGTCATTAATTTTTACATCTCCAAAATACAGGGGAAACGCAGAGGTGTTTCTCCCTGGGGTTTCACTCCAGTTCTAGCCAAACTTTTTTCTAGTGCGAGACCAAGGCAGGGCTTAGGCATTAGTCTGAAGCTCCTAATACCTGCACTTTGTGTACTGCCAGAACGCGCTGACTGGAGCTCTGTTTCCTCTCTCTCACACACAGGGATAGGTGGACATCCCTACTGAAGCGCGATGATAAATAGGTAGCCAGCTTGAGTGAGAAGGAAGTTACAAAGAAGCCCAGCAACACAACTAATTAGGCTGAAATCACTGGAAAAGGGGATCACTGATTTCAGGCACAGCTGGAATGGATCTCTAAAAATGCTTTACTTGCACTCGTGCGACTAACTCCTAATCTCCCTTTTTTATTCTGTCATGAATTTTGTTCACTCATTAAAGACAGCCCTGGAGAAAAGCTATAGAAGCAGCACCCCCACATTGTTACTTTTTTAGAGCAAAAACTGGGCCTGCAAGTGACTGGAGGAAAGCAAAACCATTTCTGTTGGAGGAGAAAAGTTTGTAGCTGACACAGAAGATAAAGCTTTGGCAACTGTTTCAATCACAGTGTCCTTGAAAATCCTTCCCATACCCCAACAAAGATTTTAAAAAATTGTTATCAGTGCTTCTTTCCTTGGCTTCTCTCAGGCAGGACCTTGGTGTTGTATGTCCTTATCAGAAGCTGCTGCAAAAGAATTTCGTGCAGTGCATGCATTTTGCAAGGAAAAATAACTGACCGAAGCCCGCTGCTGCAACCACTGTTCTCTGAAACAGTTCTTCCTTTTTACTGTTAGAAAAGGAAATAAAATGCCTTACAGAGGCATTATAAAAACACAACATAGCCTCTTAGGACAGAAAACACTCCTCTATACCACGCTTGTCTATTAGAATGACCAAATTTAGCAGGGGTAGTGCTTTACATGAGAATATGAGTGCAGCATAGGGGACTGTAGGGAGATTTATTGCTGCTGTGCTTTTGTCCTCCTGGGTGCTACTGGGCCAAATGCTTGGCTTAGTTTGAGGGAATTTTATACATTGCTACCTAGCAGCCTTCATTTGTAACTGCCACTCGTGGACGTCAGGGGTCAGACAGCAGCAGTTTGCTCAATCCAAGCGCAGACCTGCTGGTGCTTCCTGCGGTCTCACCCAGAGACATTTTCACCTTCTGTTTCTTCTTGACACTGCTGTGTGGGGTTGCTGGGTGGCACGACAGCTCCTCTGTGCTGCAAACAAGACTGGCTCTGGTGCTCCCTGAAGGATACGGAGGCAGATGCTGGAATGGGTTGTATGCCCCAGAACAGGGTCAATGAGCAACGAGGCCGGAGCCCACCAGACCCATGACCACCAGGAACAACTTGAAGAAATTCAGAGCTATTGCAAGAGTCTGGAATTGGCAAACTAAAACATAATTCAGCAGCATCTAAAAAGTTTACCAACTCTGCATTCTGTGTCAAGGCGTAGTCACTTTTTAACTGTGTTCTCTTCTTCTCCTTGACTTTATTGTAAAGCAAGGCCTTCACGATCTGATATTTTGCTGTAGAACAGGCTGCGTGTTTAAGAGTATCATTTTAGAAAATTAAAGCTTGTAAATTTTGGCTTGTTTTGGAGAATTGCTATACGTGGACTAAGTGGATAGCTTAGAATACATGCAATCTGCTATGCCCCATCACAGTCATGTCCCTTATCTGCTGGTCCAGGAACAGTGTTGATTTTCTGGCTTTATTAGTGCTTACTGTGACAAAGATACTTTGGGGCAATGGCTGGCTGGTGTTAGGAGAACGCATTTTCTTAGCCTTGTCACAAGAAGAAAAAGGGATTGGGGGGGTAGGGGTGCGGTAGTGGAGATGAGAGGATAGTAAGAGAGAAATAGTGATGGGAAAATTCCCAGCAGCATTGAGAACCAACTGTATTGTGGTACTGGAATGAATAGACGCAACAACATTGCAGAGCACAGAAGTTTTAGGTAGGATAAAATACACTTTCACAGAGGACAATGCTGTTTAATTGTATAATCAGGCAAAAGAAGCTATCCAGGAGTAAGAAGAGAAGAACAGATCCTATTGTCCTGAAAAGAAGTCTGATTTAGGAAAGGTGTTTCTGGAGTCTGCCCTGTTGCCCAGACTGATGAGAACTGAAGCTGGGAAAAGCAAAGCCATATTTAACTGGATCTTTTGCTGTCTACACATAGAGTAATTGTGACCAAAAAGAGACCAAAAAAATCCATGTGCTTCTCATGTGAAAAATTAATGTATTTCTTACCATCATATGCCAGTAAGCTCAAAATGCCTAGATGATGGCAGCTCTGGGAAAGAGAGTGTGCCTTGAGATGTAGATTTACTTTAGTAAAGCTTCTCCCCTTCAGGATGGGAGGTGGTGTTCTGTCCTGGAAACATTTTCCTCGCTCTTCTGGTTACACATTGACAAGAGGCCACAAGACTTAAATAATTAACTTTTGGACAGCTGTGCTGAATCAAACTCTGAACAAACACAAGTTCTCACAGTGCGACACAGTTTTAAGACACTTTAACTAAGGTATGAAGATAACCACCTTAAGAGGTCTCAATGTTTCTGTGTATACAAACCTCACAAAGAAAATATCTCCAATTTCAGTAGTACCAAAATTCTTTTGGTAGACAGGAGAAAGTGATTGTAAACTTTTATTACATGATCTGCAAGATCAGAAAGACTTACTTGTATTATTTTTTCTGTATTAAAGAGCACATGAGTTTGGCAATTAACATTTAGTCTCATTTCCCTCTAGTTTTAGGTAGAATTGTGTCTCCTCAACTGAAATTGCTGAGTGAATTATATATTTAAAGGCCACAGAAATTTGCACCATATGCCAAAGGAAAATGGTTATATGTGGATCAATTTTGTAGATAAACTACCCTTGTAAATAGACAGATTCCCTGTCCCTGCTACATCCTCCAGGGATGTTGGGAGGCAGCAGGGTTTCATTAGTCCTTAACCTGCATGTTTACAATCTCTTCGGGCATAAATTTTTTTTGTAAGATTGGACCTTTCTTGAATTTGCATCAGAGATATTCACAACAGTCCAATACAGAAAGCAGAACAGAGTGTAGAAAGGAGGGCATGAGACTTTGGTAGACATTGGCACAGGCTTAATCCAGATCGTAAGGTGGGCTTGTTCAATAGAGTCTCAGCCTGGCTGAACCCTGTGAGCTCTTCTTTTAAGCTCACTCACCAAATAGCTTTCTTTTTCCCTCAGAAAATGCTTTCTGCAGCTTCTTTCGCAGAGATATAGGTGCTGCCTCTGCAGCTCCATGGTAGTCGATCATGGTGGTATGGCAGGGTGCAGATCTGATGTGGGTTCTTATGATTCAGGGATGTTCCCCAAAAATTTAGATTGAAAGAAGCCCTCCGGAGGTCTCTGACCTAACCTTTTCTCAAAGCTGTGTCAGATTAGACGAGGTTGCTCGTCTAATCTGACAAGGACTTTGCCCAGTCTCCATCTTCAAGGATGGAGATTTCACAAACCCTCTGTTGCAGCATCTGACCACCCTCAGAGTGAATTTTTCCCCACTCATTTATAACTGTAATTTTCCTCATTGTAACTTGTATCCATTGCCTTTCACCCTTTCACAGCACACATCCAAGAAGTTGGGTTGCATCTTCTCTGTTCCCTCCAACTGAGTAGTAAAAGATCATGATGTGATCCACCCTCCCCCTACCTTTAGCCTTCTCAGGACTGAGTGCAGTCTCAGTCTCTTCTTGCACATCCTTGAAGTCCATCAAATTGTGCAATGTGGTATTATTCCTCAGTCATATCTGCTGGGCTGTCAGTCTGCCAGCAAGGTTTATTGTTACTGGAACAGAGATGAAGGCCTCCAAGTGAAGGCCTCTGGAAGATCGCTGCAGACACTGTTATCTCTGCGAGAAGCTGAGGTCTAAACAGAGCAAGCTAACAGGGCTAGCTTCTCTCTTCTTCCTCCTTAAGGCCAATTTAAAGTAGGGTTTATGCAGAAGGTCGCTTCTTGATAGCGTGGTTCCTCCCATGCATGCCAGGGAAGTGGGCACCAGGGCATCTGCCAGTTGCAAAACAGGCTGTGACAGGGGTCTGCACCGCTGTGAGCTGGCTCTTTGCACCAGAAGTGGTACTCTACCATGGGCAGTGGCTTGCCCTTGAAACCTCAGCTGAAGACAGACTTCATCATTTGCCCCTAGGATGCACATGCCTGATTCTGTAGCGGTTCCCCTTTGGTGCTGATCCCTGTGGCATAATACTCACACGAAGCTGGCCAGCAAAATCTTCCTTTACCCTTACTCCCAGGGGCATGCAGAACTATCCGAGTGTACAGGCATTGCTTAAATTTTGGAATACATGTGATCTGAAAGGGGAGAAGGGGCTAGGAGGATATTCCATATTATTTTATAGTTTAAAAAATCAGATAGAAAAATTGTATGGCTGTAAAGGGCCAACAGCAAGAGACAGGACTGGAGAACTAGATATTTCAGCTTTGTGACGCTGCTCATTCCAAATGCCTGCACCCCTTCATTGCACTTGCAGGTGTTCCATGCCTCTTCAAAGCTGGGTCCAGATGTACTCCAACAGACATCTAGATCACAGGAACTGCAAATTAGTGGCCTCTGCAAACATTTCTGCTTTAAGATGTTTATGCTGTCTTATACAACAAACCCATAGCACAGCTTGATCGAAGGCTGCAATTTGTATGAATACCTTCAGCAGGGTTCCCATGTCCTTCAGCTCCACCTGCCCTCCTATCCTCCAACCCCCAACTTCAGTGCCATGGGAAAAACAGAGCTGATCACAAAATAAATCATTGTGCTTATTTTCATGATACGGCACTGCCTTTCCTTCAAAACAGATTTTGATCTCATGGTACTCAATAATGATGTAAATGAAGCCACCGCAAGTCAGCTCAGCAGTGCAGACAATTTCCATGATTGTTTCAGCTCCAGCAGACATTTCTGAGTTTCTTAAGATAGCTTTCCTCATTGAAAGATTTCCTTCACAATTGTAACAACAACATTCTTCCCAGCATCTTGTTTTGTTGCCTTTAAATGAAAGCCGGGACTCTGGAGCCTGAAATGACAGGGTTTTTTGCCTCAGCAGCGCATCCTTGAGCAGTACCTCTGCTCCAAGGAGCACAGACTGCTGTGAGGAGGGGCATGAGCAGACCAGCCATGCCATGCATGGAGCATTGAGAGAGTCTGGCTGCAAGTGAAAGGTACCTAAGTGAAATGCAGGTGAGAACTTGATGATTTTTCAGTACCTGGATTTCCCCATACAAAAGGGAATTTCTTTCAGTGAAAGGAAGTGTAGAATAAGGAGCAAAGGCCTTGATGGTCATCTATCAGGGAGACAGAGCACCTCATTTTCACATGGAAACAGAGCTTAAGCGCAGTTGTCCCAGCCTCTCACCATCTACTTTCCCAATTCACAGCATCAGCTTTAAAAGACAGCAGCTATATTCAGGAACCTGCTCACTCAGGTGCCTGCTAGAGGCAACAGAAGCAGCTGGCTGCCCCATGGAAGAGCATTAAGGTCCTGAGCCATGGAACTGCTTCACTGCCTCAAGTTAGTCACTGGCAATGATGCACTTTTTGTGAGGTTTTTTTCCTCTTCCTTCCCACAGAGCTCCTAAAGCCTGGTGTCTAGGTCTTCTACAGCATCCAGAAATAGATCTAAAAAAATCCAAATGCTCAGTGGGAAGTCACCGAGAGATACCAGAGGCAGCATGCCTGCTCCTTTCCACAACTTAGCCAGATGACTCACATCTGCCAGCAGGCACCTTCAGCCACTGCCATTTTCATAAGCTGGAAGCCTCTCTTCTAGCAAGTTTAGGACCTAACATAGCTCATTTGGTTCTCCTAAGATACGTGCAAAGGAGGTTCTGCTGCTGCCCCCGCCCCCCCTTTCCTTTGTACACCAGGAGCCAGGGGGCAATGTGCTCAGCAGGAGTTGGAGGAGCACATGTGCCTTCTCCTCTTCAGAAGGAGCATCACGTCTTCTCTGCCAGGAGAGAGCCTTGACCAGAGAAGCTCATAGGCAGTTTCATGGGAGGAGATCTGCAACTTCCTTGTTGAAACTTGGCCATGTAGTGCTCCAGATCCACTGAACCAGGGTTAGGCAACCACACGGCCCCACACACCAGTGACTCCTGTAGCATTTTCCTCCCAGTAATTACTGGATGAAGAAATGACCTTATGCCCCCACTGTCACCCTCATACGCAGGACAACCTCAATCATTAGCCTATGGAGCATCACTCTTCCCTGCCTTTACTGAACAGTGCCAGAGCTCCAAGGAGAGGAGAGAGTGACCCCACTTGGGGATGCCCGTGCCTGGTGTCCAGGGTAGTGCAGTCTGCAGGAAACCACCATCTGAGATAGATTGCCTTCTGCCAGGTATTCAAGGTACTGCACCCAGGCAGAAGAATACCTGGCTTCTCCAGCCTAACTGACTGATGCAGGAGGGTGTGTGCTACTCAGAGAAGCACACTTGAATCACCTGGAGTACTTATATTTATGCTAAAGAAAAGGACGGGGGAGAGCACATCGGTGTTTTTGGATCCTGCAGAGTGAGGCACCAGCTGAGTGGGAGAGGCTTCTACAGCAGTTCTGGATTTGAGTGTCTTCACTCCAGCTGAGCCCCGCTTTGCATGACATCCCTTCCCATTCTTGCAGAACCAGGGGATTAGCAGAGAGGAGCAAGAAGAAAATAACTGCGAGTGTACAAGAAAGGGAGGCTTGTGTGCATGGGAAGAGTGGGAGGTGCACTAAGCAAAAGCAGGTGCCGAGCAAGTTGGCACTCCTTTGGCACAAAGAGACATTTGGCATCCCATTGCCCAGCATCCCTCAGCCATCTTGTGCTGCCCTAAAGATTCACAAAAGCAACAGCTGCACCAGTGAGTCTGGCCTTAAAAAAATATTTGTAAGAAAACAAGGTCAGGTGTCTTACCAGATATTTTTAAGATCGCATTGCAATTTTAAAGATGAGGCACATATTAGCGGTTTTCATGAGTGTACGGCCCTAGTTTACCTAGCCTCATATAAAAGACCTGATTAAGCCTGAGTAGTTAAATCAGTTAAACTCTTCATGGAGATCCAGCTTATTTCCAGTTACACCGGCCCAATTCCCCACTGATTTACACACTGCATGTATAACAAAGACAAAATGTGCACACAGGGGACTTAGCCATTTTAAATAGATGAATTCTGTTTGCACCTTTACTTAGAGAGCATTATATAAAGATTAAAAAACAAGTATTGTTAAACTCCTACTAGGGAGAGTAGTTCAGAGTAAACATTCATGCTGCAGCCTGTTGACACAGACAAACCCCAAGGGACATCACTTCCAAATAATACAACATCAACCAACTTCTGCCCTGGCTGCGGGACCCTGGCTGCCCTCACCTCCGCTCCCCAGTAGCTCCCTCAGCTCTGGGCAGCAGCACACTTCCTTGCTCCCCTCTCTGGCACTCCCACCAAAGGTCCATGACACTGGGAGGCTCATGATAGTGTGGGATATACAAAAATAATAGTCTAATTAGGACTGAATGTTTTCTGAAGAAAAATAATAAGGAAGGGGGGGCTGGTGGGAGACAGAGAGGTGATGAAAGGAGATGGAATGAGGAAGAAAGAGGAAGACTAGATGGTGCAGCTGAAGATTGTTCTCTAAGGAGTGTTCCAGAAGAGGAAACATCCAGGTGAAAGAGGAGTAGGAGAAAGAAAGCAAGGAAGAGCTCCTAGTTGTTATTAAGCACTCATCACCACCACCTGATGGCAGGTGGGTGGCACAGCGAAGGGTGCACTTCCTCATGGGGAGGCAAGACTCGTGTCTCAGGAAGAAACTTGGACAGGGAATGGATGAGCATATATTTTTGTTACCTCGGAGAGTGAGGGTTTACACTGCTTACACTGGCAGGGGGTACCTCTGCACCATCTTCTGAGAGCAAACACCATGAGCTGCTCAGGTGGTGCTGGCAGCTCCTGCCTGCTCCCTCAGTCAGTGCTGGCCACACTCATCCATGGGCAAAGACCAGGGCACCAGGTGAGTTATTTATGCACTGCCACAAACTTGTGCTGTGCTCTGAAAATGCATAGGTCCTGACCACTGCTTGGATGAATTTGCAGTGCAAATTACCTGTGTAGTGAAGCAAGAGGTCCTCTCTTTGGGGAGCGCAGGGTGTTGCTTTGGTCACTTGTGATTTCATTTCTCTGCATATAGAAGAAGTGGACAAGAACCCCACCATCACCATAAAGGGTAGCTGGGGTGGCTGTTAACTGATGCATCTTGTTTCTCTATCTCCTGTGAATACATCCAGAAAAGCCCAAGCTAGGGAAAATACAGCCACAACACTTACTGCCCCGGAGCAGGAAAAGTGTGCAGCTTGAGTTGCAGTCAGACTTGGTAAGATAAGCAAGTGGAAGAAGCAAGGGACATACATAGTTTTCCAGGTCTGGCTGCCTGATGTAACAGAGCTTGGGAGTAAGGCCCAACAGAGGTAATGTCACGGAACAGGCAGTATGAAGTAAATGTATTTAGGCAAATAACAATTACCCAAAGCGTTAAAGAACTCATTGGTCTCAATAAAAGCAGAGAATGGCCTTTGCTAACATGAAGCTTTTCCTAATTTCCTCAGGAGTTTCCTGAAGGCCTTATCAGATACTTTTTGCACATTCAACATTTGCACCTCCTTTTTCTCTCTTCAGTCTGGTTGGGACCTTGGTGTGAGCTGCCTCTGTTGGGTGCGCGTTGCAGGAGGCTGTTCACAGCTTTGAGAACTGAACTAGGTGTCGGCCAATCTCTGAGACACTGGCACAGCCTGAAATAAATAGAGAAATAAAACATGTCAGTGAGAGAGAAGGGTCTGTGGATGAAATTTGGAAGCCCCCTCCCCCCAACTCTGACTCATGATCTTGGCTTGTATGAGCCATGTGGGGATAGGCTGGTACTTCAACAGCTCACTCACGGGAGCCCTACTCCTCAATGGCTTCTTCAGCCTTGAGGTTAGGCACCATCTTCAGCCTTGAGGTTAGGCACCAGGCTTCCCACACAAGAAGAGTTAGAAACAAGGTAAAAAAAAAAAGGATCTTTATAACAAGCTGAGCAGAGAGCCATCTGATCCAGCCAGACGTGAAAGGTAGACAGAAAACACACAGTGACTTCTGTGTGTCAAGTGACCAGAGGTGGAGATTTGCATTGCCGTATCATTTGGTCAAATCTGGGTGGAATTTCACAGCCCTGCCAAAAAGGTCCCAACATGCTACTCTTGCCAAGTTGAGTGCCCTTTTGCATGTAAAGAAGTGTGAGAGCCTCCTGGGGGAAAAAAAAAAAAACCCCTTGTAGGAATCTTTACTAGTTGAAAAAGTAACCCAAAAAACCAGTCTATGAAGAAGTGCCCAATGGGATTTCGGTTCCAGTCTCCCAGTCAGCATTGCTATCCACTTCAGTTCATGGTCGCTAGAGCATGAAAATCTTTAAAACATGATTTGAAGTGGGATAAGACCCTTTGCTGATGTCTGAATACTTCTGCACGGGATCTGCATGTCGTACTTGCTCATGTGTGAAACTGGAGTTTGCACTGGGCTGTGCAAATTTGCTCTTCAGTGAGAGGGTCAAACATGGCAGGTATAGCTAGGAGTGGAAGTGAGAAATGCAGAATGAGGAACAACAGTAAAAGCTTGGAGGAGACATGGAGTCTTTTAATGCATGTGGGATGCAGAGATTTGAACGTGCACCAACAGACTGTATTCTCTGATACACGGAGAAAAATTCTGCATCCATTTTTTCCAAATTTTTCATGCAGCAAAAAAAATTGTTGCATTTTACCCTGACAATTATTAAATTAAATACTGAAAAACATATGCTGCAATTCCCAGCAGAACGGAAATTCCAGGTTTTGCTGAGCTCTGCTTAGCAGTTTTGCATCTCTTTAATTGGGTCAGAAAGCTGCTTTAACCCACTTCCTCCACGCAAAATTCATTACTATGGCACCTGAAATGCCAAGTGGTTTCACAGGAAACGAAGAATCACCTTGAATATAGCAACTGGAACCAGCACAGCTCACATGGATTCCCTTTTTTGTGACCCATCCATCAGACTTCTGAATTTAGATGGCTTGCATGCAGAAACCTCTGTATCACCAGTTACAAACAACATGCAAAATGCTTACCAGCTAACGCCATCGACAAATGAAACTCATCCTGCAAAATCCTCAAAACTTCTTGAAGGCCTTCTTCACCCTGCTCCAACAAAGAAAGCAGTCAGGGTAAAAGGAGCACTGGCACAGAGCAATGCCATGGGATGCTTGCACTGTGAGAGCTGGGACATTCCCTTAAGTCTGTGCCAATTCCAGTCTTTCATACAGATGAATGATTAAAATGATATGATGGATGTGCTCAGTTCATCACAGATTAATTTAGATGCTTTTCTTTTTGTGATATATCTGAATAGGGAAAGAAAACAAAGCTGTTTTTCACTTCTGACATTTTCTAGCTGTTTTTTTTCTTAGCTTTCAGTTAGTCTCCACCAATCCGCTTGTTTTAAAATGTCAAGCCTTACAAATGCTGACAGTATGTTATGAAGTAACGAGAGTTTTATATATGGTACAGCTTTAAAACCTTAGCTTACTCAGATACTGGCCTGAATCTTTAAAAATAGTACACACTGTGTGTTTCCCTCTGAGCAAGCGGCACCAAGAAGCTCAAAATCCAGTAAAATGTACATATGATTTTGATGTTACTGTAAAATATTGGAGGATTTTTTTCTTTTTTCTTCTAAATTTTATTTTTATTTCTTGCAATAAAGAATGCTTTGGGTGCAGACAATGTCAGTGCTTGTTCATGCCCTTCTTCTCTTGTATGCTAGCGTAATGCCACTGAGACACATCTACGGAATATAATACCAAAGCACAGCTGAACTCAAAAAATCCCATCTCCTTTCTGTTTGCATTGTGGAAAAAATGCAGGCAACACACAGCAACACCCTTTTCATGTTAGGCCCTTTTCTCTGTTTCATAGAATCACAGAATGGTTTGGGTTGGAAGGGACCTTAAAGCCCACCTAGTTCCAACCCCCCTGCCATGGGCAGGGACACCCTCCACTAGACCACGTTGCCCAAAGCCCCATCCAGCCTGGCCTTGAACACTTCCAGGGATGGAGCATCCACAACCTCTCTGGGCAACCTGTTCCAGTGCCTCACCACCCTCACAGGGAAGAATTTCTTCCTGATATCTAATCTACCCTCTTTTAGTTTAAACCCATTACCCCTTGTCCTGTCACTACACTCCCTGATAAACAGCAATCACACAACTGGACAGGAGCCTTATTTAAAAGATAGTAAATATTTCTAGACCATAAATTTTTTATTTTTTTTTTTCTTTTAGAGAAAAGCTTGAAAGCTCCAATCCAGAGGCTAAAAAGCAAAAATTTAGTAAAGCAAATAACTGGTACAATTAAATTTTAATTTTAATTATATTATGCTAACCTTCCGCATTAGAGGCCTAATTCATTACTCTAGATCATAGAAATATGCTAGTAGTTAAGAAGCACCAAAGCTAGAACGGAGATAGTAGTGGCACACTCAGGCACCTACAGGACACAGTTGTGCTCAGTTTTGTCCAAAATGTTTGAGACATCTGTGGATGGAGTTCTATATGTATTTCTGTTGTGGTTTTACCCCAGCCGGCAGCTGAGCACCACGCAGCCATCCCGCTGGCAGGGCAGTGCGAGAAGCAGAAAAGGCCTTGGCTCTGTGTAAGCACTGCTCAACAATAGATCCATATAAGAAATACATCTCTATATTATCAACACTGTTTCCAGCACAAATCCAAAACATATCCCCATACTAGCTACTATGAAGAAAATTAACCCTCTCAGCTGAAACTAGGACAATTTCTGAAGAATTCATAACACCACTATGAAACTACTTTATCAAACCCATATACTGTTTCCAAGTAAGCTGACAGCAAATAAAATTGTCAGACTCATCTTAGTGGCATATAACCCTACCTCCAATTTTCAAAAGCACTGATGGTCCTGACTCCTACAGTATTTTAGCACCAAATTACAACACCAAGAAATCAGGTCCCACAAAACAATGTTATCAGCTTTAAAATCATATCTGAAGTCATAAAATTCAGTGGTATTTTTAAATCACAGAAAATGTCTGCTTTTGATTCAATTTGGGATGTTCCCACTTACAATTCAGCAAAACAAACAAACAAAAAGGTTAAGATCCTTCACTGGTGCAAACTGTCTCTATAACTTTTAAATAACAGCAGAGTGTTGGAGAGTATGAGAAGTAGACATACAAACTCAAAGCTCCTTACTCACCTTGTAAGCCAGACCCCATAAAGCTGGTCTTCCAATAAAGACGCATTTTGCTCCCAGTGCCAGTGCTTTTAATACGTCGCTTCCTTTTCGTATTCCACCATCTAAATAAACTTCAACTCTGCCTTGTACTGCCTCCACAACCTCAACCAGAGCATCGATCTGCAAAGAAGCAGCCACTCTCACCTTGGGGTCAGCTTTTGATTCCAAGAGAAAGAGGAGATCCTCCAAAGAGACAGGCAGGGATGCAATGCTTTAATAGCATACCTTCTTGAAATGAAATGTACAATGCATCACAAATAGCTCGGCACCAAATGCTGCAGAATGAAGTGCAGCTCCCTGTTCTGTTTGCCAGATAGTTAATTCCATCTTCCAGTGCTTTGGTTATACTGATATTCTTTGTTAGCACTTCTGATAAATGAAAAAGTAACATTTTCACTTGCCTTCTGAAAGATTTTTAAAATAAATTTCAATGGAAATAATTGTCATTAATATCTTACTTTCATTAGAGATAATGAATGAATTATACAAATGTTTGTAAAAAAGGCTGATGTCAAACTTCTCCCTGCTACTGTCCAAATTGCTTGATCTTACATTTCAACCTAATCCTGGTGACCACCTATCGATAGCCTCTTCAAACCCCTTACCGCATCTGTGAAGGATTTCGTTTGCTACGTAGTACAATCAATGTATCGTTTCCTCCAGTCTAAGCCTCCTGACTCCCTCAGGTCTTTTCTGCAGAGCACAGCCCGGTACCAGGCTGGTAGCGCAGGGCAGTGCCACGCAGAGATGCTGGCTCGGGCAGTATAACCAGCAGCAGGACATTGCACTAGACCTAATTAACTCTCCTTGACAGCAAAACCAAAGGTCTCTTTTCTGCAGTATCTTATACTCTTTTGCTGCTTTTTTTTTTTTTTAGGTAGAGAAGCTATAATTAAGATTGCTTAAGTAGATTTTTCCAATTGGTCATATTTTTTACAGAATTTCAAGCTGAAAACTTTCCAGCTGAAATTTTCCAGGAGTAGCTGACCAAGAGCAATGACAATAGCTTCTGCTGCCAGGCTTGGTACCAGAGGAGGAGCAGAGCTGCACTAGGTATCTACTGGTTTGGCTGTGTATGGAAAGAAGCTTCTAAGGTAGAAGAGCAAATTAATGTGGATGCCATTTCCGTTATTATGTCTTTAGCATTTAGATAGTTTTTTAATTCATTATTCTCAGTCTTGACATGGAGAGGAGAGGAGAGGAGAGGAGAGGAGAGGAGAGGAGAGGAGAGGAGAGGAGAGGAGAGGAGAGGAGAGGAGAGGAGAGGAGAGGAGAGGAGAGGAGAGGAGAGGAGAGGAGAGGAGAGGAGAGGAGAGAAAAGAGAAGAGAAAGAAGAGAAGAGAAGAGAAGAGAAGAGAAGAGAAGAGAAGAGAAGAGAAGAGAAGAGAAGAGAAGAGAAGAGAAGAGAAGAGAAGAGAAGAGAAGAGAAGAGAAGAGAAAGAAGAGAAGAGAAGAGAAGAGAAGAGAAGAGAAGAGAAGAGAAGAGAAGAGAAGAGAAGAGAAGAGAAGAGAAGAGAAGAGAAGAGAAGAGAAGAGAGAAGAGAAGATAATTCCCTAGTGCCTATTTTTATTTTACAGAGGAAAACAGAGAAAACAAAGTCTGCAAGATACTATGCAATACAGAACTGTAAAATAAGAACAATTGGAAAAATTGACAGAAGCCAAATTAAAGCACTGAAATACACAAAACATCTGAACAACCCACAATTTCTTTGTACAGATTAAAAAGTGGGGGAATTTTTCTCCAGATAAGTTATCCTTTTTCTGGCTCATGAAAGTCAATAAATTCCTGTTTAGACTTGAGCCCATAAATACGCAAGCAGACCTCTCACTAAATCTAGCTGCATTGTTTGTGCATGTTTTGGCAGATGTGAACAATGAGAATACATTATGCTCTCATTTGTAGATTTTTGGTTCCAGAGCTTTGTTTTATTTTTGCTGCAGTGCATAAGAATATGTGTGCGCTGCACCAGCTAATGAAGACATAGGCAGAAAACTTTTATTAATTTGAGCCAGTAGTTTATCTGCAGTAATGTGGGTTCAGTGCTGAGAAAATACTTGGGTGGGTAGCCCATGCCAAGGCATGCATCTTACCAGTTTAAAGCTAACGTACCTCTGCACACATCCACAGCCATGCAACAAACACACAAGTCCACCAGAAGCATATATACAAAGGCAAGCACAGAGATGCCCAGGTTAGAGCAAATGTGCGTACGATAAACACTCACGGGACATCCATTTTCTCACTTACCGTTGCAGGTCCTCCATCCAGTTGCCTTCCACCATGATTGGACACAATAATTCCCTGAACTCTATGTCTCACTGCCAGCTCTGCATCTTCTTTCGTCAAGATGCCTTTGATGATGATGGGCAGGTGGGTCAGGCTTCGCAGCCAGTAGATATCATTCCAAGTGACCGAAGGATCCAAGCTGTTGGGTGGCAGTCCATACTCAGAACGGTCATCTCCCTATAGCCATAGGATGGAAGAAAACCTCATCTGAGCTGTAACAATGTAGAGGCCCCTTGGAGTCTTTCCCTGCCCTAGAAGAGATTAATTAAACTTACTAACAGACATGTTCATCAGCTCTGGAAAGCATATGTCTCTGGAGGAGCATAATTATAATGGCAATGGAGATCAGTGTCTCTAAGGAAGTTGGGCTGGGATTTTGAAGCCAGAACCCAGGCTGGCAGGAGGTCAAGCCAGGACGCTGCACAACTAGAAGGGGCGAAGATACACCCTGAGTACAGCAGATGCCAAAACAACAGTTACCCAGTGGTTTTTGTCTTATGTGGTACATGCCAGCGCAGCAAATGAAAGGATGGGCTCATTTTACAAACCTCAAAGGCTCCTTCCAAGTTCTTCAATTTCATGTGGGGAGGAAGGCGGAAACCATTGCGGACATCATCGCGTCTTTTGCCGGTGTAGGGCAGATCTGCGGTGAGGACAAGGCCCTGGAAACCCGAGGCCACTGCTCGTTGGACCAGCTGCTGGGAAACCGCCCTGTTGCGGTGGATGTAGAGCTGGAACCAGCGGAGCCCGCCGGGGGCGGCTGCAGAGATCTCCTCCAGCGTGCAGGTGGAGTACGTGCTGGCAATGTAACAGGTGTTCATTGCTTTGGCTGCTTTGGGAGGTATTGGAAAATAATCAGAATCAAGGGCATTTGAACAGTCCTGGCAGACACCAGGTAAAAAATTTTTTATATGCAGTTTGTAGAGAGCACCTGAACTCCTGTTTTACTTGTATTCTACCAAACACTGCCCTCTACCAATTGGCAAATATGCCCCTGGAGTTAAAAATGGCTATGTTTACTGTGCACTGTTGTAGGACCATGGTTAAGAAATCAGGAAAGGGAGAGGTAATTTACCAAGTGACACTTTCATTTCGCAACTATTTTTTTTTTAAAAAGCATGAACTTTATGACTATGTCCTCACAGGAATGCTCTGTTAATTGCACTCAGTGCACACAGAAACACACACAGGAAAAGAAGAAGGATCAGCTCTGCAAATCCACCACAGGATTTGGAAAGAGAGGTTATGCTTTCCTCCAAGGGAGACACTGTTCTTACTAGTAACAAGGAATTTACAGGCTGAGTCCTGTCCACCACTTTTATTTCCTATCTAGAGCCCACAGCACTGAGGACCTGAGTGGTCCTTGGTGTAAGACAGAAATGTGTCTACAGTCTCTGTCTTAAGTTTGTAGCAGCCTCCACTGGGCTGATCTTGTACTAGTAGTAGCTGGAGAAGTAGAGCAATCTCTATATTGCTTCCCACACGCTCTGTGTCACCAGACCCAAGTGGATAATTCACAAAAAGGGGTGTCAGAAAGTGGGAAAGGAGTTTGCCCCTTTAAGCCTGAAGATTTTGCTCAGTCACAATTCAAGTCATCCTAACAGCTTCTTGAGGATTTTCCACAAGCTCCTTTTTGCTACACAGCAACAAAGCAGGAGAGTACCTCTGGCTGTGCTTTTCTCTCCATCAGGCCATGCTAGCTGGTGGAAGCCAGTAGGGGCGATTCCTACAGGAAAGCTGATTTCAGTCCCCAGGAGCTTAGTCCTAATGTCCATCATGGACACATCCTGCAGCATACGTGGCCGGAAATGAATTCTGTAAGGCAAAAAAACCCTTCTGGATGGTAGCTCTTCAGTGGCTTTTCTGAAGTCTCATGGAAACCAGGTCTTCATTTACCTATTGCAATGCAGGAATCTGAGCCAATAAAGAAAACAGCGTATAACAAAGGCTCTTTGTCCTTTCTGTTTAGAGGTCAATTCAGCCACCAGTTCAGCCACTTCCACTTTTCATTAATCCCATACTCCTGCTTTCTGGGAAATGCGTTTCTGCATTTCCCACCTCAGCTCACCGGCTCTTGTGCTCCCACTGTCCATCCCACAGATTTCTTCTACATGCAGCCCAGTCCCAGGTCGCTGCCTTCCACTCCACCATTCGTCTGTCTGTCTGTCCTCACTCTACATTGTGCTTGCCCCAGCATGTTCTCCAAGTCCCATACTACTTACATGTAGGTTTCCTGCTGTTCACCACATGTTCCCTATTGCATCTCATTCTATTATAGCCACTCACGCCCTTTCCTGTCATGTCATACCCTACCCTACCCTACCCTACCATTTCCCTGGACCCTCAGCATCCCTTATGCGTCATACAATCTGTGTCATACTCAGGCTAGCATCAGAGCATACAGCGTATGTCATTCAGGTAAGTGCATTTTGCTTGGGGACCACCTTGAAAGGGCAAGGTGTAAGGAATCTTTTCTTGTGAAGTCCAAAGACTTGCACAAAAACATAATTTAAAAACTTCCGGTATGACACCTCTCATTCCTCCTCACATTACCTTTTATATGCCAGGATGTTTTCATCTCGAGTGCTACAGTCATCTGCTCCAGCTGCAAAAAAATCCCAAGCAATCTTGGGTAAATACTTTTTAGCATAAGCTTCGAAGTCTGAAAGACACACCATAGCCATTGCTGAGAGAGGCTCTGGGAACCCTGAAGAAAAGAATAACATGGAGTGGAAATTAGATCCCTGAAATGTCATTCTCTCTTCCAGGGGCTCTAATGTCACTTAATGCAAACCGTGGACCCATCTGTCCTGTAAAAGAGTTGCTGGGAGGTTGTCTCAGTCTATCTTGCCATTCGTCCTCGCCTCTAGTATGAGTAAAACTTGCAGATGCAGCCATAAGAGTAGGGAGAAGCTTGCATCTCTGTGCCTCTCCTTATTCTGTCTTAAACAGAAGCCTGAAGAGGACATTTTAGGTCCTCTGCTATTTTAAGACACAGCAATTGTGTAATTCTGTCATGAATTCCATCTTAAAACTAGCTGAGTTATTTGTTCCACTAATTCTCCTCAAAGGTTGTCCCAAAACATCATTTACTGGATTACCCCTTAGGACGGCTCACTGACTGAACAATTAGTTACGGAGTGCAGTGACTAAATTCAAGCTTATAAAATCTGGAAGCAAGTAAATACGGAATCTACATCTAACCTGCTCCAGCATGAACGCATTGTAAAACTATGTCCAGACTCTGAGTGCAAGTCACTGTCGAGGCCAGCACTGCGGCAAACCAAATTATTTTCTACAGATCTTCATTTCTCTTTTGTAACAAATATCTTCTGGGTGTTTGCATTACATACTGCAGCACTGATACATGCTAAAGAAGGCACATACAAAATTTGGAGAAAC
Source organism: Balearica regulorum gibbericeps (assembly GCF_011004875.1). Taxonomy (NCBI): domain Eukaryota; kingdom Metazoa; phylum Chordata; class Aves; order Gruiformes; family Gruidae; genus Balearica; species Balearica regulorum. Next base: position 86,907,423 of record NC_046184.1, read on the forward strand.
TATAAGAACACACTGGCAAAAAGCAAATTCCACAACATGAAACATGATTCTAAGAACTACCCTCAATCTTTCAGGGAACAGAAGTGACGTTGTGTGACCCAGATATCTAATCAAACCAACATAAATGCTGCCTAGCAAACGCCAGCACTTACATGCTTTTGAACTAACCGGGACTAAAAGCTATGGAAATTAATGTTTTAGCAAGCCATGCCCATGTGCAAGGAAACATGTACAAAACACAGACAAAATCAATTTGCTAAATCATTTGTTGCAGTTACTTCCGCAGCTCTGATTAAAATAGGCATTTTGCAAGATATATGAAAACATGAAGTTTTAAACCAGCTGTGGTTTGGGTCTAATTTTTCTAAAAATGTATAGGAAGAAGTAAATATCCTGGCTTTCAGGATTAGCCTCTCACAGCAGATTAGCAGGGGTTGCAAGCTTCACCAAATCCAGTCCCATGTGTCTAATGTTGTACACTTCTGACACAGATAAAACATAGGGTATGTAAACAGATCCAACCTGTCAAACTGCAGACATGGATAAGTCTCACTGACTCAGAGGTGCCTGTATATGCACTTGAAAATTAGGACTCGTAATTGTCTGCTAGGAAAGAGCCCAAGATGAGGAACTCATTGGAAGATGAAGAAGAAATGTGACTGATTTCTTCAGTGTTGTTTTGTCTCCTCTGACAGGCATTAGGTAGCAGGTGGTAAAAGTATCCCAAGCCCTCTCTGTATGCCTTCAAGACATCAAGCACTGCTGATTGATAGCACAAGTCTTCATATATCATACATTGCAATATACCATAAACCATGTATCACGACTTCTGCTTTTCCAACTGTTAGAAAGGTCAAAGCCAGGAAGCACAAAAAGATAAACCAAGTCCTCTCATGGCAGAATAAATGGGAATTTTAAACAACCCAGGCCCAGTCCTCATTGTGTCCCAATTCGGACCTCAGCTCAGACTTACTTTGGTTTTCAGGGAGAGCTGCAGGAGGAGAAATCCTCTCCTTCAGGTTCGCCTGCAAACAGGATGTAGAGGAGTTCTCACTGAGTAGCTGCTGGTTTTTCTGGAGTCAATAAGCAACCACGAGAGATTAAAGCTCAATCCTGCAGTAAACTTTGTACTGTTTGTATAACACTAACTTTGTTTTGCTATCAGGTGATTAAAAGTTCCTTCCAAAACCATGCATCACCTTGTCAGCAGTGTGATTGCTTGGGACACAGCACTGGAGCTGTGCTCTTCGGCAGTGGCTGAAGGCCGTGCATTCATGTAGGGAAGCAGCAGTATTTCAGGGGTTTTGACTGAATAGCTAAACTGTTGGTAACTTGCTGCTGAATGTACTACAAATCCCACCAAAATGGTGATCCCCAGACAGTGTGATTTGTTACAGCCCACAGCTACAGAGCCTTGGATCTTCACCACCATGTCGGAGATGTTTTTTGCTTCCTACTGTATATGAACAAGTAAAGTATCTTTTGTTTTCTGCCATTTTTAAAGGGCTATGAGTGCTCTCATGATCTGGTTGCTGTCCCACTGGGCTTGCAGATTCCCTCCTTTGGCTCCCCCCTCCGCAGCCATCTCCCAGGAGGACCACTGGTCCTCTCTCTTTTCTGTGCTTGGAGCTGGTGGGACTTCTCTGTTCTTCCCTCTGTCTCCCCTGCTAAGCATTACAAATCAGGACTGAGGTGCCAACAGATTTATGATATTAACTTAAAGTTGTGAGACATGAAAAGTAAACACTGGACAGTTTTACTTGTCTTTTGGTTTTTTAAGTCTTTAGGGTTCATGTTTTCAATTTTTCCATGCAAGCAAGAGAGCTTGAAACTTTGATTTTTACTAACTAAAAATTGAGATATCATAAACATGTGATACCAGGTGCAGAGGATGAGGCAGAAACTTGTGAAAACATTCCCAAACTTTTACCAGTAATGTTGCCCTCCCAGCCCAAGCAGTCCCTCTGGGGCAGTAAGTGAGCCGAACGAATGGGGAAGAGCTGGAAGCTGAACAGAGCTGCAACGTTGGGACCTGGTGTCCAAGAGGCTGGTCTGATCCAGGACTGCAGATATGGCCTTCCTGACAGTAGAAATCCTAGGTCGCTGACACCAACTGTGCAGCTGTGGTGAACATCTATTCTTCTCTTAAATATATTCACAAGACGTTGCCCAAACTCTACCAGGCGTGATCATCTATACCATTGTCTTCTGAAACTTTTTTAAATTCAGCCTTCAGAGCTCATTATCTGCCAACAGCACTGTGAAGCTAGCTTCTGGCATCTGGCTATGGATACGTGTGTCACAAACAAGACAAGGTGTGCACACTTAGCCAGAGAGCCTGTGAGCTGAGCTTGGTTCGTTTTCCTGCCCAGGACAACCCGTTCAGCAGACAGCTTTCAGGTCACTTCTGAAGAGAAGAGCAAAGTGCCATCTCTGTCTGCACACAACGGAGTGCATCCTTTGGGAAGGGAGGGAAAATCCTGCACTCATTCTGCCTCCGCTAGATGTCAGCTTTGGGTCATATATATCAATCTATGTTGGTAACAACAACCAGAAAAGAAATCAGTCCTTGATGGCCTGCCAGGCACTGTGGCCTTAGAACTGATACGATCACATCACAAGAGTGCCTGCTAATACGTTTGGAAATCTTCATTCCCTGTGTTTTATTCTTAACATTTTCTGGGGCACAGCATAGCAGTAAATGTAGCTACATCTGATCTGGCCTGATCTTCACTTCAGCCTACAAGTTATTTGCAGTATCCTCTGTCGTATTTCTCATTATGCTGATCTCAGTACACTCCTACTTTAGGGATGCACATTGCAGCCAGCTCACCAAACCATGAAGTTTATGGTTTCATGGTTATCATAATTTTACATGAATTAAAAATTGCCTGTACTTTGGATCAGGAGAGGGGGAAGAAAATCTCTGCTTTTGTGCTGTGGCTTTTAAGAGACTGTACTTTGCATCTAGATACATTCTCTTCCTTCAGCAATGGACTCAATTCAAAATAGCAATGACTTTTTGTCCCATAAGTAGTGTTTTCTCTGATACTACTTAGACTTCTGATTTAGCTGTGAAGCTCTAAAGTTCTAAAGAAATCAAAATTTGCCACAGAGATAATACTTTTTATTGGAGCTCCTGCTATATACTTGAAAAAAAGTGGACAAGTTTTAAAGTTCTGGCGCTCTTTCATTGGTGTACAATAAAAGATTTAAAAGACTCTCTAAAAACTTTGCTGGAAACCTTGTTGCCTTCTTTTGAGAAGTGAAGAAAATAATATAGGAAATACTCACACATCTGGTCCAGCCTTGCAGGTAGAGTGCCAAGCAGTCAACAGCCAAAGCTTCATTTTTGCACAGATTTGCACAGCTGGGGTTTTGCAGTTGCTTACTTTTCAATACTAACATAGTCAAATGTTCGTGAGTCCAAACCCAAAGATCCTGTTTAAATCTGTGCTCGAGTTCCTGTTACAATCACAATGCTCATTACTCCAGTTGGTTACATTTGTTTGCTTTTCACAGATGGCAAATTGCTGTGGGTCAAGCTGACATCTATATCACTGATGCATCCACTAGCGGTGGTTTCAGTCTGGGACTTTACAACACTTCGGTGAAGAATCTGGTGAACCCTAAGCAATGTAAATAACTCAGATCACATAATAGTTTGCATACAGTCACCACTGGTTTTCCTTATCAGATGTCTGTCTTGGGCATATGCCCCATGTTTGGAAGGAAAAGGCTTTTTCCTTGCATGCCAGTCATGCAAGAAAGTTTTCCCAAAATCAAATATTTAAATAGCCATCCCTCTATTATGGGTGGAGACGGCAACAAATCTTATATTTAACATTGCCTAACACTTTCGATTATAAGATCCAGTTTTCAGTTGCTTTTAATTTTGCCATATTTTAATCATTCTAGGCTGAAATTTTCCATCCTTGGTCTCTGTTTTGGGCTGATTTTTTTTGGGAACATTTCACTGAAAGCCAGTTGGTAACTTCCAAGAATGAGGTTAGTGAAAAATACGGTGGTTGGCCCATGCTGAAAATGTCTTACAGTGGTTTCACTGCAGTTCAGTGCTTCATGCAGGGGCTTGAAATTAGCAGAGGCTGATCCCTGGGGGGATCAGCCTGTACTTGCTGGCCATATGAAAATCCAGCCAGATCTGACCTAGCTGTAAATCACTGCTCTGTGTTTGCACATGCTCAGCACAGCTTGTGTGAAATCCAGATGTTATCTTTACTGAAGATTTGCCTAGTGCAGAGGATGCTTCTGGCCATGGCCAAAGGAACTCAGAAAGCCCCAAATACAAGAGCAGAGAGCTGGCTGACCCCCAATCTCCCATCCCCCATGCCACCTATGCTTGGATTCAGCCTTAAGCAGCACTGGAGGGGAGGAGGAAGAGAAAAATAATGGCCCAGAAGAGGAGCTGCAGGACAGTGCCTGGTGACAGGATGGGATGGGGCAGAGGCAACAAGGTCAGGGACAGATCAGATGGGAGTAAAACAGGACAGGGACATGGCAGGGTGACAGGACTTCAGGGGGGCAGAAGAATCAAGACAAAGGGACAAATTTGGGGAAGAAGCAGAAGGGGACAGCCTGTGACACACTGGGCAGAAAGAGTTCTAGGAGACTACCAAATATCTGGCTGTTCTTTCTGTAACCACCTCTGCCTCCAAAACCCAGAAGAGAGATTGATTTATTCTCAGCACTACTGTATGGAACAGCAAATAGCTAGAAAGCCCTGTGGGAAAATGTATCTCATCTACCCCCAGTTTTAGATTCTCAAAAAGGAAAAGTGTTTCCTGCTAGCAGATGACTCTGCTAGCTCATGCGGCAGGGCTCTGTACAGTGTGTCTGGAAGTCCAACCATATAAAGTCTCACATCTCCTGTGTACTGTCACATGTGGTAAAAAGTAATTTCTGAGCCTTTCTTTCTGGCTTACCTAATGTGCCAGTACATCACCTAACTCCGAGTCTTCCCATAAGGTAGCTGCATCTCACTTCGGCATCTGCATCAGCATGACAGAAAGGGTATGGAGCAGATCAGATTTAACTAGCGTGCATCAGAGAGCACCAAGCAAAGATCTGCTGAACCAGTGACAACAGGGCACAGTGAAATCGCAGGATGCGAAATTAGATTGGGTTTGGAAAGAAATGCCAAGGCTAGCAATCCACAGCCAGTTAATTGCTAGTAAGGCTGTGTCAGCACAGCCTCCCTGCTTCCAGACTGTGAGCATTCAGAGCTGTTCTTGAGATTACCACCACACTGGTTCTAACCTCTGTGCACTGCGCCCTTGGCTGTAAAATAGAGATGACTTTGTTGCTATGTACAGCACTGGTTCTGTTTCTCTTCCCAAAATCATTCTTTCTTCACTGGGCTCTGCAAGAGCTAGTGGACTTAGGTTGCCTGAAAGAAGACAATCCAAATTCATAGATGTGTTGGAAAACCGCACCTCATGGAGTCCTATCCCAGTTGCCTCACACTGCCACTATGGCCCTGTATGTGGAATCTCTTCTTTTTTCTCTAGAGTGTTCGGGTCAGAAAAACAACAACCCTTTTCCCTTGCAAGGTGCAGGGATCCATTCTGTCCTCTCACAAGGGGAAGAGAATCAAGCACAGTATACTTTCCAAATCATAGTTTGTATTTCCAACTTCATCCCAACCCAAGACATGGCACGACCTTCCAGCTGACAACTTCCTTGGTGTAGGGGAGTGTATAGGGTTTATGTGGCAAGGTCAGTGAAGGAGGGGGAGGAGGTGCTCCAGGCACTGGAGCAGAGATTGCCCTGCAGCCCCTGGAGAAGACCATGGTGAAGCAGGCTGTCCCTCTGCAGCCCATGGAGGATGATGGGGAGTAGAGATTCCACCTGCAGCCTCTGGAGGACCCCACGCTGGAGCAGGTGGATACACCCAAAGGAGGCTGTGACGCTGTGGGAAGCCCACGCTGGAGCAGGCTCCTGGCAGGATCTGTGGCCCCATGGAGAGAGGAGCCCACACAGGAGCAGATTTGTTGGCAGGACTTGTGACCCCATAGGGGACCCACAGTGGAGCAATCTGGTCATGAAGGATTGCACCCTGTGGAAGGGACCCACACCAGAACAGTTCATGAAGAACTGCAGCCCGTGGGAAGGACTGACATTGGAGAAGTTGGTGGAGGACTGTCTCCCATGGGAGGAACCACACACTGGAGCAGAGGAAGAGTGTGAGGAGTCCTCCCCCTGAGGAGGAAGGAGCAGCAGGGACAATATGCAATGAACTGACCACAGCCCGCATTCCCTGTCCCCCCACACCACTGGGGGAAGGAGGTAGAGAAATCAGGAGTGAAGTTGAGCCTGGGAAGAATGGGGGGGGGGAAAGGTGTTTTAAAGATTTGGTTTTCTTTCTCATTACTTCACTCTGATTTGATTGCTAATAAATTAGATTAATTTTCCAGTCGAGTCTGTTTTGCCCATGACAGTAACTGGCGAGTGATCTCTCCCTGACCTTATCTCTACCCACGAGCCTTTCGTTATATTTTCTCTCTCCTGTGCAGCTGAGGAGGGGAGTGATAGACCAGCTTTGGAGGGCACCTGGCCTCCAGCCTGGGTCAACCCACCACAGGGAGTCTACACCTCTCCCGAACCACATCCATCTTGGTCTCCCTGGATATGGCAGCTTATGGGTGGAGCACAACGTACACTGCCATCCATTGGTCTGAATCTTCCTACATGTCTAGATTCTCTCAGTAACCTGAGTTTTTGTAGTATCCCTTCTTCCACCTCATCCTTACCCTTTTTCTTCATTTTTTTCTCCACCAGAAAAACTGGGAGTAACCAGGAGCATGCTCCCAGGTCCTACTGTGGAAGTCTGCTCCCATGCATTTCTTTAAGTGAAGAAGATCTAGAGTGCTTTGTGGCACCAAAGAGAGATGATGCAGTCTTTTCACCAGATTACCCCTCTTCATAAAGATACTGGAGTCACAGACTCTGACTGGCCTCTTCAACAGCAATGTTGGAACCAAGCCAATAGGGTGGGAGGAAAGATCACATCAGGGTTTGATGTAGGAGACTCACTTGCCATCATGTGAGGAGTCATAGTCTGCAGGTAGCAGGGAGGGAACACACAAGCACTGTCACAGACTGAGCACAGAACCATAAAAAAAAAATTTCAGAGAGCAGTTCCAGAGTAATTTAATTATTGCTAGGAAATGCTGAAGGAGGGAGGACAATGACTGTCTATTCTCAGTATGAAAACATACAGCACTGCTCATCTCAGACATATATCTAAGACTACCATCAAGCAAATAGCATAAATAAGTACAACCTGCAATATGTACACAAAATAGCAGTAAGGGTGTGAAGTGAGCAAGAAAAGAGTCAGGGAAGAAGGGCTGTAGATGCTGTGTTTCCCAGACCATCCTTTGGTCCTCACTAGCTACTGCCAAAACTGCTTCCAAAGACACTGAGCTCACAGAAGGTGGAGCAGCAGAGGAACTCAGGCATTACTCAGCTTTGAGTCTTCCCTTTGAATTCCATGGGCGGCTGTCCCTCTTAAAGCCAGGGAGTCAGAGGCAGCTGGATATGATATAAATCATGGTACGCCCTTATGCAGGGTTGGCTACAGATTGTTTTGTCCATAACCTTATCTGGCCTAATAGGCTAGCTAGGCTTGTGTAGACATCCAGCCTTTCTCTTCCTTCTTGTTTTTTAAAGTACCATGGCACTGGCAGTGAAAGAAGTAGCTCACTCAAATCCCCAGAGCACAATAAAAATGGACACAAGAGATACCTGGGAGCTGCACCTACCTGAGATGAAGAGCACTCTGGTCTTGATGTCTCATTTCCAGTTTATAAGCTGAGCAAAGTCCTGGCAACTTCAATCTGCAGTGGGAGTGATGCTGCTATCTGACCTCCATTTGAGAATCAGTGACGGCTAAGTCTTTATCTGCCATTGCATAACCGTCATAGAAGAATAGAAAAGCAGGGCTGAGAGGAGGCCAGAGAGGCCATCTATTCCACTCCTCTTCCCAAAATCACGATTGGCTATACCTGCGCTCGTCTCCATTCATGGACATTCCACATCCTCCAGAGACGTCCAGTTTCATTGATTTACTGCTCTCAACACAAGGAAGATTTACAGCTGTTTCACCTGGATCTCCCCATAATTTAAGCTATTATCCACCTATAGACGACACAGAAGAAGATTCACTCCCATTCCCTTTATGTCTATCTTTAAAATATTTAAAGAGCATTGCTGGGTCAACCCCTCCATTGTCTCTTTTTTAAATCAAGCTATGCAAATTTCTTCGGCCTTTCCTCATGACCCATGTTTTCTAGACTTGTGGCCATTCCCAATCCTGTCCTCTGACTCTCCAGCTGTTCCACATCCTCCCTTAATTAAAGCACCAGAAACTGGACATGATCCTTCAGCTGAGTCCTCTTCTGCCCTGGAACAGAGCAGAAAGAATATGCTAATATTCCTGTTTATTCAGCTGTGACGACAGAAGAGTATTTTTGAGTTCATTACTCAGCAGTATGTTCCTCAATCATCTCTTCAGATGTGCCATTCCATCATGAGTTAAAGAAAGGAGCCAAACTTTTCTGTTCATCTCTTCCAGACAAATAAGTAGTCTCATCTCTTTTCCAACTAGGATAAGTGTCAGGCTAAGGACAATAGAAGTCTCAAACCCCAGAGATTAACCACCTAGCAAAGAACTATCATTTTTTGCTAAAATTGTTGAGAGAAAATAGATGTCATAAAAAGACTCCATCCCAAATACACAACAGAGACACCCTAATACATCCAGGATGTCTCCCTGGTGAAACAGAGACAGAGAAAACCTGATATGATGTATGATATAAAGGAGGCCTTTGAACAACAGTGTCAAGAGCAGTCTGTTATCCTGAAAGATCCATCTCAGCCTTGAGATTTTGTGGTGATGGAAGGGCAGAAAATAAAGGAGATTTTTGTGACTTAGTTTGAATAAGAATGCAGACTCAAAACCACAACTGAGGGGTTCCTTTTGCACTTGATACTGAATTAATATTTGATCTGAGCCTAGGACTCTGGAATACCAGAACTGATGCCTTCAGGAAAGTAAAACCATACTAGTGCCTTGGAAGTTGGCTTGTCTATTGTTGCTAATGCCTAGACTCTCAGTACAGCTTGAGTCCTCTCACAAAAGCAGAGGACCTGCTCTTGTGAGGCCACAGAATGGGATCAGAGCACTGCCCCGGTCCCAACGATCTGAAGTTTGACCCACTTCCGAGGTAGTCCTCTGGCTGACACTAAGTCTAAGTCTAAGACAGCAGGGAAGCAGTTGAGCTGAAGCAGCATGACCCTGTTTGCATACCAATCTGCAACAACCCTCTGCTGAGAGGTTTCTCTGTTTTGCAGCAGCATTGCATGCAGTTTTCAGCTTGGGACACACTGCAGCCTCCGCATTCCTCCCTGCAGTGCTCCTCTAGCTCATGCACAGCTGGTGATTAATAGCTAAAGGCAGAAGATACTTGTCCTAATGCAACTGCATCCTAGCTTTTCCAGACTATTTCTCCAGTTTGTCAAGGTCATCTAAAGTAATTGCAACCCCTCCCAGTTCCAGTAATATGAAAATATAATAAATATATTCTCTATTCTGTCATCCATTTGATTAATTAAAAAGCTAGCAATAGAGACCTCAGGCTAACAGTGAACTATCAAGAACTACACTCTGAATATATTTTTTAACCAATATTGCACTCACTTGCTAAAAATTGCACATAGTCAATGTTTCTTTAGCTTGCTTCTGAGAAGCTCATATGAGATAATGTTCAAATCCTGATTAAATTTAAGATACATCTTTCTGCTGTTCTTCCCTATCCACAAGTCCTATTGCAGAAACATATTAGATATTGGTTTGGTATGATTTGTTCTTGATAAATCCATACTGGTTGCCACTCACCTCATAGTTAACTTCTGGACGCTCAGTGATTGCTTCCCCTGCCCCATCATTATTTTAAAAAATAGTGAGAGACAACACATTTATCTCTGTATCCCGTGATTCTGCAAAGATAACAGCTAATAGTTCTGGCATTGCTTCAGACAATCCTCCCACTGTTCTAGCAGGAATTTCATCAAGTCCAGCTGATTTGAAAACATCCAACATATCTAACTCTCTATTATGATATTTCTTGGTCTTGCAGCAAATTGAAAACATTCTCAGACATTCTTAGCAAAATTAAGGCCCTAGACGGTCATTTTGAAATGAAAGTATTCCCTTACCAGCTAAAAAAACCCAAGTAGTTGAGGAAAGCTGACAGGTGTGGAAAAGCCCAGGCTCAGCATGAGTACCCTTATGAGGAAAAAAAATGGGAAAGTTCTGAATCCTGAAGGAAAGCACGATCCAGAAGGTGCAAGTAATCCAGCAGGGAAAGGGAAATGAACATACTGGGTTTTACACAAGGTGCCAGTAAAAGAACCAAAGTAGTGGTGCACTCACTTCTACACAATGTTTGAAATCTAAAAAATAAGATAAGGAACCAGAATGTCTGATCCAAAACACAGACACTAATACACCAGGCATATTGGAAACTTGGGGAGAGGAAGGCAGTCAATGGGACACTGAAACCAGGATATAAAATATACAGTAAAGATAAACTGTGCCAGAGGCAGAGCAGTGCTCCTCCTTATTGAAAGCTCAGCATCAAATCGAATTTACAAGCTCATCAACTCAAAAAGTAAGTAACACGAAGTCTATACAGGTTGAATTTCCAGGCATAAATAGGAAGAATATAGTTATAACAGATAATGTTACTGACCCAGGATAGCAAAATGCCTTGAATTCAATAAGCTGAAAGAGATCAGAGAGGCAGGAAAAACAGAGATGTCAACTGCCCTCCTGTAGATTGACAAATGTCATGCCAGGACATGAAACAGAGATGACATTTTTGGGCTCTGTCAGCAATTATTCCATGGAGCAGCTAGTTAGAGAGCCCACAGGAGCAAAGGCAGTCCTCGACCTTGTGGCTTGAGCCCTTCCAGTGGAAGCTCCACTCCGTGACAGTGACCACAGAGGACTCAGCTTCACCAGCTCTACAGGAGCACCACAGACCAAGTACACCACTGCCATTGTCCTCAGCTTCAAGAAAAGCTATGCAGAAATGAGGAAGCTTGTTAAAAGGAAGCTAGAAAGGTCAGCAAAGAGAAATCCTAACAAGCAGCATGGAAACTTCTGAAGAACACCAGACTGGAAGCATAACACCGCTGCGTATGACCTATTGAGAAAGGCCAGAGAATGTATTAAAGGAGGCCAGCACACATAAACAGCCAAGTAAGCAAGTTTATTAGCAGTAAGAAGGCATTTTTCAAAAAGATGCCTATTGTATCCAAACCAATAAAATGAAATGAATAGTGTAGTCAGGCAGATTAAAAGCAAAATCCTAATTAAGGAGGCTAAAAAAGAGTTTGAGGAGAACTAGCTGAAGAAATCAAAACTAGTACTTCATCAAAAATGATTCACTCTGCATGGCCAGCTGGTGATAAAGCAAATCTCAGAGACAATGAAGCCATTCTACATTGCTGTTCACTAGGAAGAAATGGGGGGAAGTTTTCATACAGGAGAAAATGCAGAAGATATGCCTCAAATCAAAGTAATTGTGAATGAGTTTATGTTTCAAACAGACAAAGTGAAGATTAAGAAATTGCTGGAGCCAGATGGTACCTAGCAGAAATCAAGGATGGAAATGCTAAATTACTAATCACAATATGAAACCTCCCACTTGAAACCTCCTTGGGACCTGAAGACTGGAAGATGGGAGGCAACGAGGGAAGCACAGGTCTTATGCTTCATACTATTTTTTAAGCCTGAAAAGGTGAGCAGTGCAGCTCCAGGATAGTGTTCCAGGCAGTGGCATGGGTCACAGTGTGTTTCCACCCATCCAGTAGTCACTTCCCCCACTGTAAGCACATGATACTTGCCATGGCAGGTTTGTGGGATTGTGATATAATCAATCTGCCAGGTTTCCCAATATTGATGTTTCAGCCACTGTCCTCTATACCAAAAAGCCTTTAGCCGCTTAGCTTTCTTGATTATGGCGCACGTTTGACATTCATGGATAAACTGTGCAATGTCATCAATAGTCAAGTCCACCCCTTGATCACAAGCCCATTTGTATGTTGCATCTCTTCCTAAATGTCCTGATGTGTCATGGGCCCATCAAGCTATAAATAGCTCACCCTTACTTTCCCAATCCAGATCCACCTGAGCCACTTCAATTCTAGCAGCCTGGTCCACCTGCTCATTGTTCCAATGTTCTCCAGTGGCCTGACTCTTGGGTATGTGAGCATCTACGTGACGTACTTTTACAACCAGGTTCTCACCGAGCAGCACTATCTTGCCATAATTCGGCAGCCCAGATGGGTTTGCCTCTGTGCTGCCAGTTGCTCTGCTCCCATTGCTGCAACCATCCCCACAGGGCATTTCCCACCATCCATGGTAGAGCATCTGCCACTTTTCTTGCTCAGCAATGTCTAAAGCCAGCTGGATGGCTTTCACCTCTGCAAACTGGCTCGATTCACCTTCTCCTTCAGCAGTTTCTGTAACTTGTTGTGTAGGACCCCATAGAGCAGCCTTCCACCTCTGATGCTTTCCCACAACGTGACAGGACCCATCAGTGAACAGGGCGTATGGCTTCTCATCTTCTGTTAGTTTATGATATGCTGGGGCTTCTTCAGCATGCCTCACCTCCTCTTCTTGTGACATTCTGAAATCTTTGGCTTCTGGCCAGTCCGTGATCAGTTCCAGAATTCCTGAGTGACTGGGGTTTCCCATTCGAGCCTGTTGCTAGGTTGCATTATCAGTGCAACCCACTTACTTACTCCATAGTAATTAGCCATATTGTCTGTCGCTCTGTTTTCCCTCTCTTCTCCCTGAGGGTCCTGCCTAATATCAAGCAGTGTTTGGCAGATACTGGCCAGGGCCCAGCACAGTGCAGTAAGTTGTGCCTCTTTGGAATAGCCACAGCATTTTCCTTTCAAATATTCTATTCACTCCCTCAAGTCGTTGTTCAGGAGTGAAGTTCCAAACCATTGAAGGTACGAAGTTCTCTAGGTACCTGCCTGTATTCTCCCACATGCTGTGCCACCCATGACCATGCTTTCGTGGAGCCTGGGTCATATTTCTAAATTGCTTGTTAACCATAGACAAAACTGAAGCAATATTCAAGATACTGAGAAGTTATTGTAACAAGGGAGAAAACATCACAGAAGGTAGCGCAGGTGTCATTCTGTATTTCCTCCACAAAAATCCTCTCAGAAAAAGTAGTATAATTGTTAATTGTCTCCATGAGATGGTACCTGAACCCAAATACCAGATTGGGTACAGAGCCCAAATACCAGATTAAGCTCAAGGTCAGTGTTTTAATAACAAATCTCCCAGGCAAAGCATCACTAATCGCTACAGAGCACAGCAAACTGCAAAAGCCAACACCAATCTTTAAGACATACAGCAAAAAAAAAAGAGCATGGCACAGATCCAGTTAACTAATATCCAGAACAGACGAATCAATATTGTGACCCGCAACTGTTAATAGGTATAAATCCCTTCCAATATGCTCTGGTCAATCTGTTATTATCTCAAACCTTTCGTGCCCCATGTTGGGTGCCAAAAAGGACTGTCATGGTTTAACTCCAGCTGGCAGCTGAGCACCACAGAGCCGCTCGTTCACTCCCTGCCCTAGCAGGATGGGGGGAAGAGAATCAGAAAGGTAAAAGCAAGAAAATTCACGGGTTGAGATAAAGACAGTTTAATAATTGGAGAAAAAAATAATAATAATTAGTAATGAAACAGAAAATAACAAAGAGAGAGAAATAAAACCCAAGAAAGGCAAGTGATGCAAATGAAAACACTTGCTCACCACCAACCGACTGATGCCCAGCCAGTCCCCAGGCAGCAGCCCCCCAGCCAGCATTCCCTCTAGCTGAGCATGACATCATACGGTATGGAATATCCCTTTGGTCAGTTGGGGTCAGCTGTCCCAGCTGTGCCCCCTCCCAACTCCTTGTGCACCACCCGCCTGCTCGCTGGTGAGGCCGTGTGAGAAGCAGAAAAGGCCTTGGCTCTGTGTAAGCACTGCTCAGCAGTAACTAAAACATCCCTGTGTTACCAATGCTGTTTTCAGCACAAATCCAAAACACAGCCTTGTAATAGCTACTGTGAAGAAAATTAACTCTACCCCAGCCAAAACCAGCACATCTCGATAAATCATTAATACTCAGTAGAGAATTCATTGATATATGAAGAAATACAGTATACTTCAAAAGGGTTAAAATTACTTGTGTAAAGAGAAGTGCTGTCTGAGAGGCTTCCTTGGCCTTGTTGGAAAGGATCAGCAGCGGTCAGGTGAAGATGGCCCTGTAGGCAGAATCTGCTTTGAAAAGTCCCTCACCAAAGGATGCTAAGTACACTAAGCAGCCCAAGTATAAGAAGGAAAATCCCAAAAAAGAATTAATAGAAATCAAGGAAATATAGAATAGGGATAAGCAGTCATTTTCACAACAGATGGATGTCACCAGAGGATTTGCACAAGGGTAAGTGCTGAGTCCTGTGTCCAACATACTTATAAATGACCACAGAAAGAGCGTGTGCTGAGACGTGACAACATTACCTGATAGTACAAAGATAATCAAGTTACTGAGGATGAAGGCAGACTGTGAAGGATGGTGGAGGGCATTTGGATGACAGAGTAATGAATGAATAAATTGGCAGGTGAAATTCAATGCAGATAAATATAAAGCAAGGCACACGAGGAAAAGTTGCCACTTCTCATAGGAATTGATGACCTCATGCTGACCATTGCCACTAAGGAACGAAAAGTGAGGATATAAATCCATGAAGACATTAGCTCAGTGCTCAGGAACAACTGAAAAGCAAATCAGAAGTTAGGAGTTACTAGGAAAACAGACAACAAAACAGTGAATAACACCATGCCCATGTACAAGCCCTTGGTTAGCCCCAAACTTGAATCTGTGTGCAATTCTGTTGTTACCATCTCAAAAAGGATATAACAGAACTGCAAAAGATTCAAAGAATGTCTACAAGGATGATAAAAAGCATGGGATGACTTCTGTGGGAGGACTGACTCAGTAGACCAGAACTTTTCTGCCCAGAAAAGAAAAGGTGGTTGAGAGTGTTCTGCAAAAGCCTGGATTAAATGTTGATGATGCATTATGATAGACTGCCTCTTCCGACTCAGAAACTAGGGACGATGAAATGAAGCTAGCAGAAACCAAGTTAAAAAACAACAAAGGAAAGCGAGTTTTCATATAAGTAATAAAATTGTGTGCCTAAGGATGTTATGGATATGAAAAACACACCTGGGTTCAAGAAGAGACTAGACAAATCTTTGGAAGTGCACTACATCAAAGGATATTAGAGAAAAAGTATCAGGATCAGAAAATCTCTGGAGCTAAATTTGTTTGGTGGTTAGGAGAGTGTCATTAACGCCTCACCTGTTCTTACCCTTCTAAAGGCATCTGCTATGGTCATTGTTGGAGAGAAGCTACCAGGCTACAAAAGCATCCTCGATCAAAATCAGGAGAGCAATTTTCATGTACTTCTTTCTTACACAGCCCTTTGAGCAACCAGTTGAGGCTGTGCACCATAGCTACATTCAGGTGAGAAGCAACAAACAGTACAAGGGTCATCTTCTAAGTTATCTATGCATTATCAAAGCCCCCCTTGCATTCAGCCTCTTCATTGTGCCTTCATAGTCTGAGTATGCAGTAGAAGGTACTGAGCTGTCTTCTCTCTAAATAGACTTTCAAACTCCTCTATTCTGCATTTTTAAATAAATGGAAAGATAAACATTCTTTATAAACATGAGTTGCAAAAACAGTTACTAGGTCGTATCTAGTTCCTTAAATCATGACAAATATTATAACACTTTATAGCTGTCTAGGCACAACTGCACTTTCTTTGTTAAGCCTGCATTAGGCTCAGTTTTACTGTTCAGCCTGTATTTCTCATTCAATTTCATCTGATCATGCCAAGATGGCACCAATGCAGTTTCAGTCCAAGGCTCCCTTTACCACCCATCTCCTTCTTGATCTAAATCTTCTTCTTTTCTTCATATTTATGCATAGTGTTTATGAAAAAAAAAAAAATTTGGCTGTCAAATACGTATACTTCCATACTATTCCACAATGTAAAACTACCAGCCCTGAAATAACAGAAGGAATTCCTTGGGTTTAGTTTGTTTGATTGAATTGATCTTCTCCATTGAAACAGGGCATGAATCGCTCCATTTGGCCAACTCTCCTACTAGATTATTAAAGAATTCTTTAGAATGTAGTATCTACTACAATGAGAAATTTGCATGATTGCAGCGTTTCCAGTGTGGTTTTGATTTTTTTATATGCACCATTTATTTCTCATAATTTTATTTTAGGGCAAACGAAAGCCTGGGAAAAAAAACAAGCAATCAGTCTTCCTTAATTAAGGGATATCATTCCCTCTGGTGAATTTGTGGAGAGCAGGAACAGAATAAATTTCTTTTCATTTCCTCACTGGGAATATTAAATGCAATGCAGCTAATTTGTCTGTGAATTAAATTTCCAGCTTTTTTCAGCTCTTCAGTGCTGCTCTTATCTTTTATTTTACTGTAGCAGAGGAAGATGTTGTACTATAGTAGCTGAGGTATAGGGAAGGGAAAAATCTTTCTATTCTGGTTTCTCTTTCTGCTATTGAATTTCTCTAACACAGACAAGTATATACAGAAAATAATAAATGTAGATGCTCCAGGAATCAACTTCTTATCAGTCTTCTCAGCCTATTAAAAAAAAATAATTCTCCCTTAGCAAAACTTAAGATGAGATTATCTGACAGGAATTATTATATTTCTAATGTAGCATTCTTCCTCAATTTACACAGATTTCAAGCATGACATTGACATTTCTGCCATCTCTGGCAGAAATTTTAAAACCAGCCTCTCTGAAAGCATTTCCATGCAGGTTTGGAGCCTTGGCAAGGTTTGTGTGAGGGGTCTGTTTGGGGGGAGGTGTCGGTGGCTGGGAAAGGGATCCTCAGGCTGGTCTGAAGGACACCAGAACTTCTTTGCTGTACTTACACTCCCTCCAGCACCTCCCGTTCTGTTGTCTCCAGAAGCAATGGCAGTGCTAGCCTTGATGAAAAGGATTCTTTTTTTAGAGCAAAAAACTTAGAGAGTAAACAGGTTTTAAACCTACCTGCTTGCAGGTTAGAACCTGCTGACAGTCCCATACATTCATCTGCCTTCCCTTCCTCTGCTCCAAGGGCTTTTTAACTGTTCAATGTCTTTTCCAGCTGTGTTGCTTTTGAAGCCTGAAATTCGGCTGTTGCCCTGTTAGTTTGGAGGTTAGTTGGAAACGTTGCTTACTTGTTGGCTACTGCATTGCTCTCCTGCTTACTTTTCCTCCAGCAAGGCCAAATTCCTTCCCCAGTGAAAGCATTATAACTTCAAGTATAGTAAATCATCTCACTAATAATGTCACCATAAAATTATTATATCTCATTATTCTTAATTACTTTGCAGTGTTTCCAGATTTTTCCCCAAGCTCCATGCTGCAGAGAAGAGCATATACAGCCTTTTTCAGAGCAGATCTAAGGATGCACTCCAAGAAAGACTCTAGGGTAAATTTTAGTTAAAACCAAGATCCATTTTTGTCCCTATGTCCCAAGTTTGGACTTTATTTTACATGTGTCAGAGTGGACATTTAACATGTTTATAACACATTTAAAAATTCCCTGACCTTTACTGAACAAAAAAGAAAAGACGGAATGTGTTTGCTACATTTTCATGTGAATTGATTGCATAAAATATTTCTTGCCATATTTACTATAAAAGCTCACTAAAAACTATCTTGGTACAGAACTTGGTATTTCCATAAGCAGCACTTCCATGGTCTGCTGTTCCACTTTTCCATTACACCTATACACACCTGCTAACCAGCTAATCAAATAGACTATGCAGATAACTATGTATTTATTTATTGTATTTGTTGTTTGTAGATCTACTTGAGCTACAATTCTCCTTTGCAGACTTTCTTAAATGGCTGAGGCCAGCAAGGACTTTGTGGCTAGGAAAAGCCAGCAAAACATAGATTGTGATCTCCATGCTCTCCTCAGGCACCAGCAGGCTAGCTGACCTTTAGCAATTCACTTCTCAGGATGTTCTTTCATTTGGGACTTCTATTCATACACTTCATATGTGTTATTTGTGTCATCCAAAGAATGGTGTAGGACACTTGACAGAATACAATTGCCATATATTGGCAAGTAGTTGCCTGTTATGTCAACATTTTCATTTTCTCTCCTTACCTCTAGAAATTTTTACATCTATCCTGCTGGCTGGCCTGTCCTAGACCCAGCGTACCTTAAATTCTAGCCAGCCAACGAGATGGAAACTGATGCAGTAGGGATGGATGGTCTGCTGGTAAAGCCGAGAGAGCACAGATCTATCCTTATCCTTCTGGGCTTTTGTGCACTGTTCAGGTGTCCTGCAAGATACCAGCTGTGGGTGATGAGGGGTAAAGGGTGCTCTCGTTTCCTGGCAAGGTGCATTCAGCAAGCAGTGGTGGGAAGCTGCACCTCCACAATTAGTCTCCTTACCTGTGGAGTCCATCAGATGTTTTCTCTGCTCTCTACCTGCTCTTCTCAAAGTGTACACATTCAAGGCCTCGGTCCTTATGGCTGTACGCTCTGCAGCCTGAGTCCACCATCCCAGAAATAATTCTGAGAACTGCAGGGCACAGTCATGTCAACAAGGCATCATTCTCAACTGAAAACAGATCCAAAAGCCTTGTGGAAAATTTAGGAGCCTTTTTTTTTTGCATTTTAGAGGAAATGAAGAAAGAATGAAGGGTAGTGCCCTGCTTTGGAGGAACTTCTTGAAATGGAAGTTTGAATGAATCTTATGCAGCTTAATATCTGGTAGAGTGGAAAATCTGGGTCACAGCTTTGGATCCAGGTCTGAATAAAATTCGCATTTATTTGGGTCAAATGTATTGCATATCGGGTCAGGCTCTATGGCTTAGACCAGAGGAGAAACCAAAATAAGAAAAAGAAAAAAAAAAGAAGAAAAAAAAATTGAGCTTGTGTCTATTCTCTCATATGTTCAGCACACTTAAAGTGTGCTGTCTTATCTATTTATGAAAAATATACATGTATTCAAGTCCTTTTCTCCACCTATTCTTTCCTCAAAGAGGCAGGATCTGGGTTTATTATTTCCTGCTACAAGCAGGCCTATGACTCAAAAATTCTGTTCAGAAAATAAAATAAAAATGCTTCAAACAATCTGCCCTCCACTCATTACAAGGAATTCATATGCTCTGAGATACAAAGCCAGCCTCTTTCCTTTTCTGATTCACACAGAGGAGGTGCAAAGCAATATAGCATTTAAATATAGTGAACACAGAAGTAAAAGGCATGTTGGCAAAAGCGGACAGCTAGAGACCCAAATCTCTTTTGTGAAAACACATATGAACAACATCGAGGTTACAGCAGAGCAGTTAATACTGGCTTAATACAGCACAAGCCTATTCCCAGAGTCTGTTACTTGCTTAGACTTAGATCCTTCCATTTGCACAGCTTGACAGTATGAGGACAACTGATGCTGGAAGAATATGGGCTCAGTATGTCAGCCCAGCAAAAGGAGATGAATAAGTATCCCACAGATGGTGTGTGCTTAGAGGAGAGGACAGGATGGAGACACTCTCCTTGTAGCTGGCCCAAAATTTAATCATCTGTGCACCTGGCTTCAGACAAAGTCAGAGCAGAGATGTGGTTTTAGTTAGGGATGTAAGCTGCATCACAAAGACAGAACGTCTATTAGTTAATGGCTAGTATCAGTTTTCATGCCTTTTAAGGCCATAAATATTTTAAATATCAAGGCCTTTTTCTTTCATGTGTGTATCTATTTCTCTTAAGTGCATTCCACTGCTGTCCGTCCCCTTCTCCTCTGCTCTGCAAAAAATTAGACATGATTTTGTCTGATAGCCACCTCCAAGCCCTCAGTCATGGAAGGTGTTCCTGGCTCACCACAGGTCATGCCAGATTAATCCATAATTATTTCATAATTCCTATTACTTTTGAGAGAGGACTTCACATGGTAAGACTGAGCACTCAGTCTCACAAAGATGTTGGAAACCATGAGTCACAACAGGGCTCAAGCACTGCTCTAGGAGATACGGCTTAATTCGAGAAAGGTAGCGTGAATCTGTGACAGAGTTAATACTCCACCTGCCTACAGGTGCCTGGGACTGATAGGGAAGCACAAAAGCAGGCTTGTCCCACATGGTCAGAGCAGCTTCCGAGAGCCTCCAAAACACAGGGTGGAGTCTGGTGTCCACGTCCATTTGATATGGAGAGTTACTGTTTGATTCGCCAGATGTGCTCTCCCCCATTCCACTCACCCATCATCTCATTTCCTCTCCATCAGTGATTGTGGTATTCGGAGTGTGTTTCTACATATGAGGGCTTTCTTATTTGGGTCTGTGCCAGTTTTATTAGTAAGGCATACTGTTAGTTTGCCCCTGTGATGGGGAATACACTATAGCGTCTCCTCCGCTTTGCTTAATTTTGTTCTTTTTCCACTCCCCAGTCAGCTGGCATGACAAGGATAAATGGACTTGCCTCCTTTTCTATTTATTTATTCCACTTCAGAGGAAGTGCCTGCGCTTTGCATTCATCAGACATCGATATTAGTTAGTAATGTCTTTTTCCGCTGTCACACACAATAGAAATCTTGAAGTGAGGAGGCTGACAGCACAGGTGAATCGTACAGTGATGGAGAGAAACAGTGTCTGTGAATTTACCTTTTCAGAGAACTGTCCACAGGGTAGACAAGCTCCAGGGATATGTCTGAATCCCCTGAACTCCCCTGAGAAACACTCATGGAATTAATTTGGAATAGATCACTCCGGCTCCTCCAACTTAAGTTTTCATTTTAATAATGTCAGACATTAATGAAACTAGCAGATTTTCTGGTTTCAGAAGTAACAATAGAACCTAAATAGTAGCTAAATCCTGGCTGGAGGATGTTGGCAGCAATCAGATGGTGGAGAGACTGAACAATTTTAGGGACAGCAGAAAGGTAGCTCCAGTATATTTATTCTGTATGTGGCATACAAAGATAAATAACCCTGTTTTAACCTCTGGTATCACCTAGTGGTAGCAGAACATGACAGAAACTCAACAGTTTTCACCATATGAAGGTTCTCTGTCTTTAACACATTTTTTTTTCAGTCCATACTTCATAAATTTTGTCATTTTCTGGGAGTAAAAGCCTCCCTACAAAATTGGTCATATATTCACATTCATCTGTGTACGTGATGTGGGTTGTCTGGGTCTCTGATGGTTAAGTGGCCAGATTCTCTGTTTAGGCATTTCAGCATTGAGACACTTCTGCATTATGATCAGTAACAGCATGGAAAACCTCTACTTTTATCAAGGTTAATGAATAGGTAAGTTTGTAATCACTTTGCTGCTGCTGAGGCTTATGAGTCCAAAACTAACTTTCATAGTGATATGTTTAGAGGTGCTTAGCTAAACCGACTTCTTGAGATACACTAATTGTTGCTTTCACATTGTCCTTTAAGAACGATCTGTTAGATCTCAAGCAGCTGGGGTCCAGATTGGAAAGAAGATGCCTACAGCAACCAAATATGTCATTTAACATCGTAAGCTTCACAGAAGGTGTTAAAGGGAGCTGGCATGCAAGCTATGCAAGGGACATAGGGATTCAATCAGACACTGCAATTTCAGACAACCCAACTGGAAAGAAAGAAGGAAGTGAAATTTGTGCTATTATCTAGGAATGGTCCAAAACACTTTGAAGTCAATGGAAAGATTTTCACTGACTTCCAGAGCTCTGGATCAGGTCCTGGATAGTCTTAGACAGAATGACAGGGAACTTTCATCTTCAGGAATTCCTTTCAAGGGGCATTGCATTAAATAACCTTTACTAGCTGTCAGGGTCAATGTATCTTTAGATAATGAAATGGAAAATGTTTGGGTCTTCATGGCTACTTCAGCTGTTGTCCACTAAGCAATGCAAATCTAGACACCTACACTGAGATGTATACATCTATATTTAACATCTATATAGCTGAGGTCAGACATGCAGAGAGGATGAGCTCTTAGCACTTGCCATTGAAGTTCATGACAACTGTGGGTGATAACTTAAAAAACTGGTCTCTTGCTGAGGTGCCTAAATACAGATTAATCAGAGGGATGCATCCAGGAAGAGACCCTTTATTTAACAATGGATACCCATGTTTGTTCACAAACAGACCTTTGTTCTTATGCAAATGCCTACAATCAAAGACCAACCATTCCACAAACATCCTTAGGGACCATATACTAAAGAGCATCATAGCTGCAGTCAAACCAGCCAGCTGTTTGAAATTTGAATAAATGGGGTTTTCCCTACCTTTGAACATTGCTCATATAAAGTTTACTTCATCATTTGTATATACATATGCATGTGTGTGTGTGAGCCTTACCAGCTCCATCATAATTTTTGTTCCTTTCCACTGGATTCTTCCAATTTGTCAATAACTGTCTAGTAATAAGGCAGCTATAACCAAACAGACCAGGCAGATGCTCAGCTGGTGTTAATTGGCACAACTCCACTGACTTCAAAGTCCTCGAAACTTTCAGGTGTGGTCGCACTAGGCCTGTAGAGAGGGGGTTTATTATCATGTTCTCTGATGTGGTGCCTTTGTGTATGAAGCCCAAACTGCATCACTGACACATTGCAAACTCATGTCTAATTTACTGTCCGCCCTCAAACTTAGGTCTTTTTCAGCCTACCTATTTCCACGGCTCCCTTGGTGAATAACGTGGTTTAGGTAATTTTCTCCATATGTTGTAGTTTATCATCTTTCCCAAGTAGGATTTCATTTTGTCTCCCAATGGCCTATTTTCTGATTCCTTGGCTTCTCCAGTTTTGCTCTGTTCACATTGCTCTGAGGTAGTACCCTCTCGCCTGCAGACATGAGGAAGTTGAGCCTTACCCTCTTTTCCATTATGAAACAGCTAGAAAACATCACAATTACTATTCAGTGTGCCACATGTTTTGCAAACTTCTGCGGAGCTATTGATTGTAAGCTGGTTTTCAGGCAGTTTTCAACTTGCCTGTTATTGACAAAACATTTTAAGTTGTGCTACTAAAATCAAATGCCCAAGTCTAGAGCTACAACACGATTGACACAGCCCTAAAAAAAAAAGACAGGGTAAAGCAGCTTAGCACTGTGGTACCTTAGCAGCAAAGCACTCAGCACTTCCCAATCTGGCTGCCGGGCCAGTGCCTCCTAAAAGCTCAAACTGCTTGAAGGCTGCTCTGATTCATCTCACTGACCTCAGGCAGGTGGAGGTGAGACACGGTGGGGACAGGAAGAAAGCAAAGGTGACATGCCTGCGCTGGAGACCTGGAGAAGGGATAAAATAGGAGGTGGTGCAGCTAGCTTGCTGCAGTGCAGGACAGGAAAGGGGGTGCTCGGGGGCCCGTGTTTGAATCTAGCTCTGTACCAAAGATCTCATGTCGGACCTGCTCCATCTACTGCTCCCTCTCTTCCCATTCGTCTCACTCACTACTAAAACTTATTTTAAAAACTTTTGTCTAACAAAGTCTACCTACTTTCTCTTCATGCTTCCATGACATAGATCCTGCTGCTTACTTATCCCTTCGCAGGGATCAGGATCAGGGCTCAGAGACAGCACTGGGTTTAGGCAGTCAAATGATGCACACACTGTAGGATCGCGGGGATGCAGCTGCAGCAAGAGGCAAGAGCTGAAGCACATAAAGTTTGCCAGAAGCTCTTTGGTCATAACGGGGGGACACCCCAATCTGCAAAGCATGGCCACAGCTACTTTCCCAGTCTGAATCCATATACCAGTCTGGTGCATCTGGACCATAAAATCACAGAGCTTGTGGTGCTGCACCACGAATGACTGGCATACAGGACTCACAAGTAAATATTTTTAAACAGAATAGAAATTAAACATGTGGGACGCATTCTTTGTTTTTAATAATATTATAATTGCTTTCCTCAGGTTTTTCACTATTGTCTCTGCTGTTATGAATCATGCATACAGTTTGAAAATTACATTTGCAAATGGAGTGGAAACTTGCCTGCCAAAAGAGCACAGCCTACATCTACCCTAGTATTTACCCTGAATATTAAACAACAGCCAGGCCCAGGTAGTAGAACTGATGCTGTCTTATCTCCCTGTGAAATCATTGCAACTGCCTCTTAGAACAACCTCTGTGTAGAAACCTGTAGTGGAAGGCAAGATGAAGGGACCTTCTTTTCAAAGAAGGAACCACACAGCGTACAGAAATGTTGTAATCTTCCCGGGTCAGGGGAAGCATTGCAAGGGAACGGTGTAGAAGGCAGGAGAAAGATGGAGGTTCCTAGATACAGCAGAGAGGGCCAAAGACTTGGTAAAATGTGTAGAAGCCAACTGGGAAGGTCAAGCAGATGAGACTGAGTCAGGGCAGAACTCTGTGGTACCTTTATACTGCCTAAGGGTCCAGATAGCAAGTTATAGCAAAACTGCGCTTGGAAGTTCAACGCTCCTTGCTTTTGTTTTTATACCCATCGCAGATCTAGGCCCTGGGTCAATCTGTTGTTTTCTTGCAACTGAATTCTTTGTACTAATGCATAGTACATTGCTCTTTATTGGACTCTATTTCCTGGTGAGCATATTTGAAATATCCATGAACAAAACTGAAGTCACGAATTCACAGTAACAGGATCCATATTTCCCTATAGTCTCATTCAGTTTCTGCTACTGTCTTGATATGTGGTTTCTTCTACAATGAGAGTGACCGCTTTCACAATTTTAACTCTAATCCATGCTCAAGAACCCCTTTGTTGAATGTTTAGCTGAACGGCCTTTTTAAAGTATCACCAGCAGCAATCTCATCTTCCATCTCCCGCCTCAGAAGTGCAGTGTCCTCCCAAAGGCTTTTGGGTGTCTGGCTATCCAATGCAAGAAGTTTTCATGCCATTTTTCCTTTCCTGTGGTTTTACCAGATGCTCATGGTTATTTCTGCTTTTATCGTACCCAGAAGCACATCACTGCTCTCCTCAGCAGGACTGTAACTCACCGTGAGTGGAGCTGTGACCTGCCGATGATGTGGACGAAGTGGGCTGGGTTTGCAGCTGCCTGTGTCCCACCTAGGCCCATGCCTGCAGGTGACCAGGGTAATGGCTCCGGGACAGCTTTGCAGCCCCAACAGGGCAGACAGGACAGCCTAGTGGCCAATCAGATCACTCATGACTTCTGATTGGCCAATCAGAACACTCACAACTTTTGGCCAGCCAATCAGAATGCACACAACCTTGACTGGCCAATCAGAACACACATAGCTTCCAGCTAGCCAATCAGAAAGTGGGTCCTGGATGGCCATGCCCCACTGGCTGGTGACTCACCAAAGTGGCCCAAGGTGATGCTCAGCCCCGAGGTTTTGCCCCAGGGACAGGGCAGGGCAGGAAAACTCCCCCAAATTTTAATTCAGGATAACCGAAATGTTTTCTTTAGGTGCTTTCTCTAGGTGAAGGCTTGCTTTCAAGCTGAAATATTTCATTTAATTAATGCAAACTCGCTGCTGCGTATTTTATTAACGCATAAAGCTTATTATTATGCTTTTATTAAAACATTGTATTAAATAGAACAGTCTTATAATAGACATTTCCAAGTGAACTAATCAAAACATTATGGAAAGTTATACCAATGAAATTAATGAGGCCATTCACACTTTTATGTAGTGGAAATACAATAAAAAAATCAGCCTAGGAAATAATGTTAGCTAGCTCTAATCACATAAGTATGCAGTCAATAGAAAAATGATACTAAAAAATTCTATATAGAGTGTAGAAAACAAGGAAATAGTAGATTATGTAAATA
Source organism: Balearica regulorum gibbericeps (assembly GCF_011004875.1). Classification (NCBI taxonomy): domain Eukaryota; kingdom Metazoa; phylum Chordata; class Aves; order Gruiformes; family Gruidae; genus Balearica; species Balearica regulorum. The sequence continues at coordinate 86,933,329 of NC_046184.1, forward strand.
CATTTCTGGTCACTGAGGTAGGTAGGAAAGGTAGCATTCACATGAAAATAATAATAAGAAAAAAAAAAGTCTTATCATATAATTAAAGGGTGTATGAAACATAAGCAAAAGGCTGTGGATGAGTAACCTCAGCTGTGGTATTCTGTGTTCTGTGCCTGGATCCCTGAGAGCAACCTTCTGCTATTTATAATCTCTGCTTCCCCTTCTCTTCTGCCTTTTATGGGTGCCCCCATGTTCATTCGCACTCTTTCCCTTCCCTTCCCTGCCCTGCCCTCCTCTCCTTTTCCCCAATACAGCACTCTGTGAATCTCCTCCCCCCCCGATTTTCTGTCTCCTCCTTCTCTTCCTGATCACTCATTTCTATTTCTCCATCCCAGCCCACGATTCCCATTCAAGCTATTCATACCCTGCATCCGCTTCTGACCCATCCCAGTAACCCACCTTACTACAGCTTCCTTTCTTCTCCCCTACCCTTTATTTTCTCAGGAATTCCTACTGCCTCTCTAGGACACTCGTATTTTGAAGCTGCCTGAGCACTGCAGTCTCCCACAACAGTCTGCCTTTGCACTCACAGATAGCTCTGTGAGCCCACCAAAAAAGGCTATGGTCTTCCATACCTGCCTGCTCCTTGAGCTATGTCCATCCATCTCTTCTCCCCACTTTTCCTCACCCTTATCTTCTGTTTCCTGCAGTCATCTTCAGTGACAGGTATTTTGCAAGCATCCACTTTCTTTTGCTCTTCTTCTCCATTCAGTCTGTGTTGCCTTTCATCATGTAGTCAGTTTGGTGCGGTTAATGACCTGCTGAGCCCTTAATCTCTTTCACACACCTATTAACCACGCTGTATGAGGGTGTCTGAATCCTTGTAAGATGAACTTCAGGGCCCCTGCCCCAGGTATACTCCATTTGCAGCACCAGAAGGTGAACGGGAAGCTGCACTGAATGCCAGAGGCTCAAGCAGGTAGCCATGGGATGCAAGGCCCTTCCAACCCCAGCACCACCTGGGATCCCTCCCTCCCCCACACCAAAAATCATGTCAGAACTGGTCAAACAGATGCCCAGCGAGCAAGTCATTTTAGGAAACCCTAGATGTGGGGACATCAAGGAGATGCATGGCACAACAGGGCAAATGTAGCAAATATGCTGACCAATCTGATGTGGAGAAAAATTCCTTTATGACCCTAAATCTGGAGACTGGTTTAACCTGGAGTATACAAGCAAGCCATGACATGCCTGAAACCTAAAAGATCCATCAGTAACCTCACGACTGCTAGCAGTGTAAGATCTAGGGAGCACATACATTTCTTCTATGCAGGCTTTGACCCTGAGTATGTCAGCAACACTTTTGGCTGCATCTGGAAAATTCTGCCATGCGGATTCACAATGTGGCTTTATTGTGCATGGATGGGTGAGTTACCTGTGGTGGCAGGAATCTACCCTTTAAATAAATAAATACAATTCACCTGCAGAGACTGCCACTTCAGTTATCTCAACTGCAACACTCGCTGTATCACCCTTCAACTGTTCATTGCCGTTCTCCACAAGGGCACAAAAATATTCTGTGAAAATAAATGCAAAACATCACTGGATAAACAACTCATAGCTCAATGTAACTTACGTCTCTGCGTTCCCAGATCTCAGTGTGCCAGATATCCTGCAACTGCAATACCATAGGCAAAAGACAATTGTTTTAATTGATTCTTATTGGCAGAATCCCCATCTGCGGATTGAAATTCCTGCATAAATGGTAAAACAGATCTCTTGGCAGAGGACAGAGAGACTGATTTAGCAATTGGGAGCTAAGAAAGAAGGGAAGAAACTTCCTCTTGAGGGAAGAAAACTGGGAAACACATCTAAAACTACATTAGAAAGTTGTTCTCCACAGGTACCAAAACAAAAATCAGTCAGATGTCTCACCTGCCTCCTTCCTCTCCCCTTCCCCCTATTAAGGATGGAGAGGCAGGTATACTCACAGCAATTAGACTTAAGCAAACAAAACAAATTGGAGAGGTCATGAGTGTGTTACCCAAGCGTAAAGAACAGGCCTCTTGCATCAGCATTTAGTGGGCCAGCATGTAAGAATGATGGATGGAGAGTCTGGGGGGAAGGGAGATAAGGAAGTGTCCTCGCTGTTGAAGCCCCCATTGAGTTTGATTGGAATATGTGAGCAGGAGACTCGCAAGGAATATGGAGCTGATAATCAAAAACATGACAGAGAAACAGATGTTGCCTGCTTTGGAGACTCTCCTTGCATATTCAACACAATGGAAAGGGCTCAGATAATAAAACAGAGAGGATCCCAGCAAGAAATATAGCGTGCTGACACTTTTATGACCTGAGATGCTTACAAAATACAGAAATGGCGTTTTGTTTGCTTTCCATGCGCAGCTTGATATCACATGCTCAGCTCTCTCTGCTGCCACTCGGAGTCAGGAAGAACGATATATTTTCCTTTCCAGATAAACCTAGTGATTCTAGTCAGGTGCAGAAAGCAAATAAATTACATGAGAAGGCTTTCTGTATCTATTAATCAAGAGGCTTGTCATTTTCCAGGCCTTGATCCACATGAAAGAAAGTGAGGAGGGGGAAGGGGACCTAGGAATAAGGGAGGATGTGGAAGGGAGCAGAAGGAAGATTCTTGCTGGAGCTGCTTGAGAGGTTTCTCATAGCACAATGGACCACAGCTTCGACAAACACACTGAAAAACAGCTCCCTACCCTCTCCTCTTGGAGCTTTTCTCTGCAAGCCAAGGGGATGCAGTCCAAAAGGAGGAATGCACAAACCAGAAATATCCCATTATGCTTTTGGGGCAGTTGTTCTCACATTTCCTTCTTCTTTTGAATGTTGAGAGGAAAATACCCTGCTGCTGTAAAAAGGAGGCACATTCAACACCTTGTCTTCAAGTACATCCCAAAAGGCTAAGTCACATACTTGGAGGTTCCTTCCCAGCACATAGCTAGGTATCTGTAGAGTATAGCAAGGGAGTCATGAAGCAACAGGGTTGGCTACTTACATAGATAAAGAAGGAGATAGTTTTCAGTGTGGACTGCAATAATTCTAATATCGAGTGGAGAGATATGATGGGCTCAGTAGTTTGCATGAGAAACTGGCTCTGTTTCACTCTTTGCAACTGACTTCACATATAGCATTAAAACAAAATGCAGAATAATCTTATTAAGGCCGTCATATTTACTTTCTTCCTTGGATTGCTGTGAATGTAAATCAATGAATATTTATGGCATTTTTGAGATCTTCCAAGAAAACAAACTAGAAAAGCATAAAATTACTGTATGGAAGGACTGAATTATTGCTGCAGCCCAAACATGAATCAGAATAATATCCCACATGGAAAACTGTCAGGAAAGTTCTTGAACCAGGAACCTGGTTCACAGCCAAAGAGTAAATCTGGTTCTCTCTGAATCAACTGCCTGAGAAAATCTGTCTACACACTGCTAGATAGACATGTAGTGACAATATGGGCAAAGCAATTTTCTCTCTGAGGCTTCTTACAAAGGCTAACCTTGGCTTAGGGAAGCTGGTCTCTCTAAGTTCCCTCTACCATCTGTGACAAGAGATGGCTTTTCCCAGAGGCACCTTGGAGGACTGGAGTTTAGGCTCTCCTGCATTGCTTCTTGGAGCTGCCTATACAACCATGTGTCTCCCATCTTTCTAATTTCAGCACAGAAATAGGCAATGAAGCAGTTAATGCCAACAGCTAAAGTATTATTGTGATTCGAGTGATGGTTCTGGTTCTGGTGTTCACACCCATGAGAGGATGGTAGAAATTGGAAGGGGTTCAGAAAATAATTTAATGTCTAATATAAAGGTCAGGAAAATCTGCTGTTTGGTGAGGAATGAAGAAAGACAAACCTACTAGATTATCCAATAGACAATTGAGAAGGGATGTCAATCTTACCTACAAATACCTTTGTGGGGAAGAGATATCTGATAAGAAATAGCTCTTTAGTTTAGCAAGAAAAGACTACGAGAGTTACAAATTCGGGTTAGAAAGCATTTCTAATTAAACACTGAAATCACCCACTGAAAGACATGAGGGATTTTCCACCACAAAACTGCTTTACAAGAAGACTGGAAAGATTTGCAAACAATATGCTAGAACTCAACCACAGGCTACTAAAGTCACTAAAAAAAATCTACTTCTTTCTGGTGTATGACACTGATCTTAAAACCTCTAGAGGCCTACAGTTTTTTGCAGATCTTCCAATAACCTCTTAGGTTGTCGGCAGTCTCTGTGCTAGGTAATATTATCAACATATTCAATGTCAACCAAGATGATTCTGTAATTTTTACTCCTACTTTAGCATCTGTTGTCAGACAGTCAATGGGAACACTGAAAATACTGGCTAACAAACATTTCTCTGGCATATCCCCATTGAAAAGAAGTCCATAAGACAGCCATCAAGTCTTCCATAATTAACAGCAATGCGGTAAAGTTTCTTAACTGGATACCTTAACTCCTCAGACAGGGGATTCATCTCCATAATTTACATTGTGACTTGCTACATTTATACATTCTGCAGGTCCTGACAGTCGTAACAGAATACCAACCACAAAACTTTCTCCTCATCTGGGTTTCTTGTAGAAGTATTTTGTGTGTTTACTTTTAATTAAGAAGTGGTGCACTCACTGTCATTATATTTCCTGTTTGGGAAGAATCTCGTTACTTAGTTAATAAACCTCTCCTTCAACATTTTCTTCTGCCTTAGGAAGGTTTCCCTGAAGTACTTAATATAATGTCAAAGTATTTGCAGCATTAAAGTATATCCTCCCAGTTCCACCAGAATGGTCCAGCCAAACGGGACAACAGTGACCCGCCTTTCCCCCAACACATTGGACATGCTCTCGAGATTGCTGCAGCGTTCCCATTCTTCATTCAGGTAATTACTGGTAGGTCTTGAAGTGCCAAGTGTCGTTCAAGATGACAAGTAATACATCCACTCTGTGGGACTCAGTAAGGCTCTCAATCTACAGATATCCATCTTTCCAGTAATCCCAGTTTATCACTCAACTTTGCTTCCATTTCCTGTGTAGCTGCCTGTTATTCTAAATGGTCTTAAATTAACTAACAGATGCTGGGATGGGAAGACGCATGATTTGCAGCATAAAAAATTCACTTTGTAAAAAGGTGTGAAGAATTTAGAGGTGAAATATGTGACGTTATGATGTGAATTTGTCAGTAAGTGATCATCAGCTTTCAGGGCTGACCACACGAGTTTGTTCATTTTGCACGTACTGTGTGGTCCCAACAAATGAGGCTAGCTTTGTTTCCAGTCATCCTCTTCACTTGCAGGTCTTACTAGAATGCTCTCTGAAAGACAAATTATCCAAAACATTTCTCTCTACACCAGTCCTGATGCTCAACCTTTCCATACTCTCAAAGGCTTGATTTAAAGTCTTTGAGTACTGGAAAATCAACCATTTCCCTAAATAAGTTTCTTCAGCAGCTAACTAACACCACAACCATGCACATGCTTCATATCCAGTATCAATCTGACCAGCTTTAGCTTTCAAACACTGGGCCTCTTGTGCCAGAGTTGCAACCTGTCACATAACATATAGCTTAAGGTACACACTCTATCGATTTTTTAAAAGCTAAATTATATTATTGTGGCTCGACTTTTAAACTAATCCCTTGGAAGATTTAGCACCTGCACTATATATATGGAGGGTGATACCTTATTAAAAAAGACAAAGGCTAAAAGAAGTTTTTATGGAAGATGCATTTTTCTAGAGGAAATCTTCATAAATTTGAAATGTGACTGGGCTAGCACAGCTCTGGCTGTCAGAGGTGTCTATTCCAAAGAGGACTAGCAGTCAATATTGTTGCTGATTCTGCATTTTTCTTGGATAACACATGGACCCAGCACTAAGGAATCTTAAACTTTTTTCTTTTTCTTTTTCTTTTTCTTTTTCTTTTTCTTTTTCCTTTTTCCTTTTTCTTTTTTTCTTTTTCTTTTTCTTTTTCCAGGGAATTGTAATCAGCCTATTGCTGCAGTAAACTAACTCATAAATTCACATTACCCATAAACCAAGGAAGTCCAGAAAAGCACCAGATTCCCATAAAAAGGATGCAACTTATGCATCCAACAGACAAAATTCACACACTTCCACCCTCCACATCTAATATGCATTCCCAGATCAACATTTTTTTCCTCTCAAGGAAAGTAGTCATAGCTGCACCCAGGTCCTCTTCTGGACAGCCACCTGGGCTGGGGACAACTGTATTTGAGACTTCATTCTGATCATGGAGCACGATCCAACCATGTTTCAAAAGTGTTTAATTCCTGTTGGTTTCTAGGTTATGAAAACAAGTTCTATCTGATGTTTAAAATACCTTTTACAAAGACACTCCAACCTTTTAGAATGACACTGCATCTTATTAGAAAGATTTCAGCTGATGTACTGTTCACCACAGAACTGTAGAAAGTTACATTTGAAAAGGAGCTTCAAGTGTTCCCATCACTTTTCATATGAAATTCAGTGACATGGTCTTCTTTACAGCAAGAAAACATCATCCTAGTAAGTTTATACAACTGGAAGTTAAGTGTGATGCAATCCTTAAAAGTATATTCATGGAGAAAAGATTTCCAGCAAAAGACAGATAAAAATAAAAAGAAATCCAGTGACCAGAAACTGAAGGAAGAGCATTTCAGGGTATAAATAAGATATACATTCTTGTCCATGAAAATAGCCATTGAAACCACTTACCCAAACAACTCTTCATCAGTTGAGAGTTTCAAATAAAAAATAAAATGTACTTTTAATTTAGAGATGAAGCAGAAGATACTGCTCTATTGATGGAACCACCAAGTGCAACTGCTTGGCCTATCTTATGGAAAAGCTTAGACTACAATATCCTAGTGGTTCCTCTGGGCTTTAAGATCTCTGGAAATATCATCAGTGCCTTGTGTTTACAGGGGTCTAGTCTTTGGTTTACCTCCTCTGTTTTTAATAGGCTGATTTTCAGCTTTTAGCCACATGCAGCTTCTTTATGTCTATAATTTCTCTGTTTCCTCCTTCTTTCTGCGTACAGGGCATCATCAATGGAAAATTTTGCTCTTTTTTTAAAAATACTGATCCAGACAGAGAGCAAAATATGGTTCTATTTAGCCCACTGAGATGATGACATTTTCCTCTCACATAGCTTTCTCAGTAAGTGATGTTTCAACATCCTCTGTTGACAGAAGAGGGAAAACAAACCTTCAGAGAACCTGCCTCTCACCAGCTGAAAGATCCGCATTGAAATCTGGGTTGGAAAGCTCACTGTGGCTTCCTTGAGCTACAAAAGGACTGGTGGATGTGGGAGTGCTGAGTGACCGAGGGCGTGTGTTCTACATTCAGAAAACATACAACATGATTGCGAATAGCAGGGTGGAGGTGGTGTCTTTATTAATGTCTGAATGGGTTAGACATTAAAAAAAAATAAAGAAGGTCACTATTTGGGAGCTAGAACCTGCAGTACCAGTGAAACCAAGAGTGTGGGCACTGTAAATGGCAATCAAGAAGCACTTCTTCCCAGCAAGACCTATAATTTTTATATTAATGTGGACTCTTGATCTTTGCTGGCAAGCTCAAGAGAGGCCCTGTGTCCAACTAGCTCAGCATCTTATTCCCTGTCTTGTAGCACCTTACATCTATTGCTCAAGACTATGTAAAACACGTGTAAAATGTGATTCAACAGCATTTGACATGTTTGGCTTTACATCCCAGCTACAAGGTAGCAATGGATGGTTCTCCATCATCTAAGGGGCTTTCACAAAAATATAACCACTCTCCTTTCTCCCCATCCACCTCCTCCCTATCTAAAGATTCTCCACTAAAGATTCAAATAGTAAGCATGCGAGGGAAACAGTTTTCCTGACTAGGTGAGAATTGTGACATGCAAGTTTTGTTCTGTTTCTGTCAAAGTCTACTGCTTATCTAAACAGTCTGCAATTATCCCAACTAACACCTCTGGGAAGCTGGAGCTAAGGTTGCATATGTTGCTTGTAATTTAGGAACCTGATAAAAATATAGATAATGTCGCTTAAGTAAAATGAATCTGAATTGTAAGAAATGGGAGGTAAGATTACAGATAAAAATATGCTGGAAAGGACAGAAATGCAGAACTAGCAGGGAATGCAGAGTTCTCTGGAGTACGCCTTTTAATATTGTGTATCTATGCGGGAGATCACAGCACCTGTTAAATTTAATACATATTAAATCTTGTCATATCTTATATATCTGGGCAAATGTAGCATACCTTCATATTTTGCTGGCAGCTTACAACTCCCAGATTTCAGTTTATGTTACAGAAAGTATATAGTCAATTCCCAATGAAAAGCTGATTTAAAGGGCACCACTGGGGATTGTAAGGAGATTAAATTGTTTTAATATTTTCAGTACAAGGAAGGGGGAATTTAAATGGGAAGCTGGGAATCTTTGTTCCTTACGTGAAACATAAAGGTCACGATTTTGCCATAGATACAAGAGCTGGAAGACAGTTTCTGGTTGTGTAATGTCCATATGTCCTGGGTGGGTGCTTAAGACATCCTTAAATCACATATAATGCACATTGATGGCTCATCTTGTCAATGTACAGAGGGATTGCCAATCTATGTGATTTTATTATTATTATTATAAATGGAAGATGTGCAATGAGAAAAAAGCAGACTAAAGGTGGTTGAGATATTGAACTTTCTGGGGTTTTAGATTTTTAAGTTACCTCACTAAACTTCCCATTAAATTTACTTAGTCTTTCACCATTCTTTTCCATTCTTTGGATACGAATAATATTTTTTTTAAATTTTAATTTAATTTAGATTGTTAGAGTGCTGGTTTTTTCTGTGGAAGAAATGTCACCCCTTTCTAGAATAAAATTAATCTTGTGCAAAAGGCCAGTACAAGACCTAATTTAAATACCAGGGTGGGACATGAAATCTGTGTGGGCTGCTGTGGTCATATTCTGCCCTTACAGTCGCACTGTTCTCCTAGCAGCACTGCACCACTCCACCCATCATTACCAACTTGTCCATCATAAAAAATTAATGCAAGCCTTGCTTCTAGCTTAACCCCTCACAAAGCTCTAGCCATATATAGCAGACTTTATCCACACTACTCGTGAGTTATCACAGTGTTTGTGCAGGAGAGGAAGAAAAAGGGAGCAAGAAAACATGGAGAGTTTTCCCCCAACTCTACTCACTCCCAAGATAAAACAAATCATATTTTATACTATTTTATGCTTTATTTTCAGTACACTGTGTACACCCTCAAAGCACCATTTCCTCTACTTCTGATAGGAACTGATCATGCAAAGAATAAAAACCACGCTCATAGCTTACTGCTTGCACAGGGAGAGAGCACCTGTGACCTGCGAAGCTCAATTACAGGTGACAAAGCCTTCTGCATCTTTGGATCAGGTAGGAAAATTGGACATACACAACTCCCAATCACCTCCTCGGTGTTTATCACTGCTTAGGTAAATTCCCCCACACCACTGAGAATTCAACATATGCTGTATCCGAGAAGGGAAGCTACAAAAAAATTTAAATATGTCATAGCTGGCTGGGCTGGGTTTCTTCAGGCTCATAAAAATCAGCAAGTAAAGTTCTTAGGGCATCCATAGGGTTTTTTCACCCTAGCTAATAAACTTTTAACAAACTAGTCAAAGGGACTAGTAACTGATGAGATCATCAGAGAAAAATATTGTAAAATAGAGCTACAAAAGATATTGGTGTAAATAATGAACATATTTGCCCAGAAAAATATCATTTGGGGTTAATCAAAACTATCTATAAATTCGTACTGAATTTAGCAAGTCTACAGAGATTTTTTGGGAGGACAGGAAAAAAATAAATTGACATTTTCCTGATAAACATTTTGATTTTTTTCACAAAATATTTTGTTTTGAAATTCATCTAAAGGTAGTATGCTTGGGAATAAAAAACAATTCACAAAATTGAAATTAATTCTCTGCTTTGGTATTGAAGGAAAAAAGGCATCTTGCAAGAATTTTTTATTGTGCTGGGAGAAAAAACTCGATTTGTATTAGCCAAAAAAAAAAGAAAATATTTATATCAGTATTATCAACTCAGAATTCAAGCTGAAAAGCCACTTACTGATAAAGCACTAATATGATACATTCAACAACCAGCATTCAGTAACCATAAAAACGGTTGACATTGAACACGTGTGGACTTGGCTCAATTTGATCAGCTCTTTCCCTGGCCCCTAATCCTCTGTTTCTGCAATTGAGAGGCAACAGGTAATTACCAGGGAGGTTACCCTTCAGTACACACCGCAGCTCCATCAGGCAGGGAGGGGAGAAAGACAACCGACCAAAAAGGACTGCCCCTTTTACTAATTTTACTCTCCGGGCCCCTAGAAGAACCTGAAAACCTAGAGTCTGTGGAGAAAACCCATGGTCTTGGCAGATCTGGAATTTTCCAGCCCATGTTGCTTTTGAGTCATGACAAGCCAAAAAATGTTTAAAAAAAAAAATTTTTAAAAAAATCTGTTTAAAATAATGCTTCAGTTTCTATACGAATCCAAAAATGCCTCATCCAATTTGTCTCAAATTTTCCAGAAAACTTCTGCTCTGACATGAGATCATATATATGAAATGTAAGACAGACTAGTTTGTAGTTTTGGCAAAGCTGGGAGGGAAGACAAATTGGATTGCAGTTTTGAAAAGAGAATTAGAGTCTCATCTTTGAATTATCACCTATTTAGGCAAGTCCTGCCACTCATGACACTTCAATCGTTAGAAATTATTAAAAGAGCAGTAAATATGTTACTGGGAACTACTTTGCACTGGCAAAGAGATCATAAAGCATGTAGGAGGAGGAGGAGACATAAGAAAAATAGGGATGTGTGGGGAGACCACAGAGAATAAAGAGGAAGAAGTTACAAAAACTTGTAAAGATGCTGTGTGCAAGGAAAGGCTGACAGGGAGCTCAGGGGACTGTATGGTGTAGCAGGATTTTGAGGACCATAGGGGACTGTAAAGCACAGAAGAGAAAGAATAAAGAGAAGTTGAGAGACTGGGGAGGTGAAGGACCTCCTGAGGAAAGAGAAAGAAATAAAAAGTAATTTTCTCAGAGAGGATGGAACAACTAGAGTCGTCTCAGATCAGAGAGAAGGGAAAGCCAGTTTATGCCATTGCTGGAATAAAATATATATTAAAAAAATGGATGGGCTAATCACTTGAGTGGACTTGGGACACCCATCTTCCCAGCATTTCCACTGCAGGGGAACTGCAGTACTCCGCCACCCACCTTGCTGCCAGCTCCTTTGGCACTGCAGGGTAACTACCAGCGCTCCCCCAAAATGCACCCATGCAGGCACTCTTCAAGAGTAAAATCAACACAAAAATTTAATTAGCAAGCCATGTTCTCAAAATGCCTTAGAAGCGGCTTACGCTGCTTGAAACATGCATAAGAATCATACAGTTATGCTTTCAGCATACTGAAGGTCACCACCTTAAAGAAATGAAACACTTCAAAATAGAATACATAATGATAAACTACAGCACTCTGTAATAATCTGCAACAAAATAATTCTGAGCTAGAAACACCCCCCCCCAACTCCTGTCTTAAACTTCTTTGAATGCCTTGGGAGGATGGCTTTTATTACTTTTTGTCATTATTTCATTTTTCCTTCGCAAAGAAGAAAATCTCTGTTACTCTTGGAAAGACACAGGAGGGAACCTGAGGTGTCACGCAGCTCTCTGCCAGAAACACATCTGAAGGCAGCCCACTTGGCAGGAGGAAAAGGACTGGCCCTGCCTGCCAGCCGCATGTGTTTCCTGGGCTTTATTCTCCCTAGCGTTACCACATGTCACAAAGTACGTTACAAAGCATTAACAGGAACTGCAGGCTTCCCTCCCAAATAAAAACACAGAAAACAACGCTGCAATTAAGTATCCGTAACAAATTATGATCCCTGAAGACTGGTCGTTGCTCCTGAGTTAACACAATGCATTAAGACTTTTTACTTTTGCACTTTTTTTAGGTGTGAGGGGGAGCAAGGAGGAGGTTTGGTTTATTTTTTCCCTAACAGCTCTGCCTTTTGAGGGGAGAGCCAGGACTACGGGCATTTAGGTGATGTCATCTGCTAGACAGCAGCCATATGGAGAACATGAAATGGAAGTTTTCTACCCAGCTCCTGGCAAACCTGTGGCAGATGCCACGTGACTGGGACCAGAGAGAAGCGCTCCACTGAGACACAACAGGCACGATCCCCATCCTTTAAAATGTGCAAAGGGGCCACTGGCACAAACGGTGCAATCGATCTGTGGGCAGACGTTTTATCCCAGGAACTCTCTTTTAGCTCTCGTTTCCTTCAAGGGCTGGCGTCCGGAGAAGGACTATGTTGGCTGAAAGGCAACAGAACACAGGACTGTAATGAACCTCCCGAGTCACCAAAGCAGGCAATCACATCACGTAATCCTTTTAAAATATTTACCAGCCCTGTCTTAAAATTTGTTCAGCTTCCAGTTTCCATTATTCCTACTGATGCTTTTCCTCACTCTCCCAATTCACAGCACACGTTTTCTCAGAGCCATTTGTTCTCACGCCAGGACGGTCACTCAGCTTATATTGCTCTTCTGTACCCTGGCCACTTGGCCCTGAATTACGGCTAGAGAACATGAGTATCTTCTTCCTGGTCTTCTCACGGCTGAGTTAAAAAAAGACAAATTGTCTTGGTCTCTACACCTAAGACAGGCTTTCTATTCACAGCCCCTCCAGCAGGCATCCTCTGCAATTTTACTTCTAGTTTAGCCTCTGCCAGGCACGAACTGTGTTCTCACTGAATTCTTATGATATTAAAAGTTAACCTCTGTTAGCAATGCCTCAATACACTGTAAAACAATACATTTGTTTTCTCCATGGTCATATCATGCTGGCAACTCACAACCAACCTGCAATCAAGTTAAACCCTCAGTTCTTACCTTGTTCTGAACAACCTTGCCCTCTTCTTTCTATGGACCAATATTCACAACCATCTGCTTTTCCCTCTGTGAACCTTTTCTGGACTGATGATGGCCCCAGCTCCGTGCCATCAGTAAAAGCTGCTGTTGTTTTCTTATGTTTTCTACATTACTGAAACCATTAGACGAGATCCATCCCATCTCCACATGCACCTCTCATACTGCTCGTTTGCTGAGAAAGTTTGTCCTGGGAATCACTAGATTTTGCGTACATCATGGAAAGATGGTGTCTCACCAGAGAAACCAACCCCCAAGAGAGAACGGGAACTTGAACTACCAAACCTATAATGCAATACACAAGCTTATTTTAATAATGAAATATGGTTCCAAAAATCAAAAGAAAACATAATTCGGGGATGCTGAAATGATATGGTTTAGTGAGGATGTTAAAAAAAAACCCAAACCTTTCTGAATAAAGCCTTTCTGAACTTCCAATCTGCAAGAAGGTAGGTGCTCCAAGCATTTTATATGCTAATGTTAAGGCTATGTTTAGAAAAATATGTTACTTAAATATTTATTTCCATTCATTACTAAAATTCAAAATGAAGGTCGCTTTTAGAACAGCGACATAAGACTCAGAGAGATTTAATTGTAAGACAAATGTTATTATATTTATACACCAAATGATACAGCTGACAGTTTGCAGTTATCATCTCATAAGCAAAAACAATGGGAAAATGTAGGCTAGATTGCAAGGTTGTTAATCGAGCAAAACACGCCCTATCAATAATGATTTTGTAACAAGGAGTAATATGAGTTGGGATTATGATCCTATTCTCTGTCATAGTAGTCGAACTTTTAACTTGCTGGAGCAAATTGAGAAAAGAGCAACTGTATGCACCTGTAGCACCCCTCTTTCTTGCTCTAGTATGTAAAACTCATGGAATTAAGCTGATTGTTCTCACATTGGCCTGTGCTCCTGGTTACCTCACTCTGGGTGGGAATCAGCCATGATTTCATCTTGAATTTAAAGTAATACAACAAAAACAATTACATGAAGCCATAGACATGGGAGAAAAAATACGTAAAAATGTTTTCTGACTTAAACAAATTTCAGGGTTTTTAATCAAGGCTTTCCAAACTGACTTTTCAGAATAATCACGCTATGCAAAATACATCAAATCAGCTTCTGCAAAATAAACCCAAAATGTCCTTCAAATGGGCAGTTTGGTGTCTTTTATTTTAATTTCCCAAGTTTTTTGTCTTTAGGAGACTATGTCAAAGTGAAAATGCTGTATAAATTATAGACATGATCTATGACGCAGAACAATATTTATAACATGCCTTTAAAGTTATGTAATGCTGAGAACAGAAATGCAATTAGAGAGCAGAGGAGAGGAGAGGAAGTTCTGCACTCTGCAGAGCGTGCTGTCTCATCTTTTAAACGATGCAACATGATGGAAACCAATAAATGTTTCTGCAGAGGTGACTGGTTTCTCGTATGATGTATTGATATGGGAGGGGTTCATCTCAAAGATGCATTTTTTCAAAATCAATTTTTCAAATTCATTTGGGGAAAACAATGACATTTTCATTTTCTTTGTAAGAAAAGTATGTGCTATCTTCCCCATATGTCCTCAGAGGAGTGCAGGCAAAAGAGGGCATTTGGAAGTTATTTTCTAGTTTGTACTAAATTATTTCACGTGTTTCAAAAATAAAAAGCCATGTTTATATGCATGGATATATTTTAGAGAGAGACAGATAGCTTCTCAGAAATGGGAACCCAAGGTGACAGCGGCATCAGAGACTTTCTCAGGATGTCAGCTGCACTAGAGAGGTCTTTTTTTTCCCACTGACAGAATAGGGGTAATTAATTTCATGATTTCATTTTCACAAGAGAGATTGTTTTTATTTATTTGCTTTTCATATAGCAACTTAAATATTTATCTCTCACTAGTTCCCATCTGCCACATTCTGCTCCGTGCAACTGTTTGTGACTGATTAAGTACCAGAAATGTGCCAAGTATTCACCTGTGTAAAATGCCCATAGGATATCAGGCATCAGAATCATTAGCCCTTTTCAAAGCATATCAAATATAACTTCAGTGTCATATCCCAGAAGTTCCTCGCCATAAAGCTGCTCCTAGAATATCTTTGCCTTCTAGTCCTCCAAACAGAGGGAAGATGGATCAGAAGAGCTGGCACCACACAGCCACACAACCAGCACCGTACAGCAGTACCAGCAGCAGCATTAATGACATTTCTACTGAGAAATGTTAGCTTGCAACTATGAAGAGCTGTTGTTCGGGTAACTCATGCCGCTATGCCTCTCTAGTCTGGTGTCCTAGATAACTTCTTAATGCTCTGCCACAATGGCGGACCAGGGAAGGACTGATGGTGAGAGAGATACTTGTGTGAGACAAAAGTCTGACAGCTAGGGAGAAGAGAGGCATTGAGTAGACCATGTAAATGAGGACCTTTACACTGCAAATCTTAATTTCGGGGGACACGTTGATTTTTTATTGAAATAACTACTACACTGCAAATCTTAATTTCGGGGGACACGTTGATTTTTTTACTGAAATAACTACTGACAGCCCACTCTGTTAATTTTTTTGGAGTTTGTCCTCCAGATGATGCTGGTGCAGGTGTCATGACAGATTAATCTCTGCCATGGGGAAGCCCCTTGTGCTGGTTTTGGCTGGGATAGAGTTAATTTTCTTCATAGTAGCTAGTATGGGGCTGTGGTTTGGATTTGTGCTGCAAACAGGGTTGATAATAGAGATGTTTTCATTATAGTTGAGCAGTGCTTACACAGAGCCAAGGCCTTTTCGGCTTCTCACACCGCCCCACCAGCGAGCAGGCTGGGGGTGCACAAGGAGCTGGGAGGGGAGACAGCCAGGACAGCTGACCCCAGCTGACCAAAGGGATATTCCATACCTTATGACATCATGCTCATAACATTCTGTGCTCTTCCAGCAGCCTGGATATAAGCCAGTGCCAACAAACTATAGGTACAGAAAGACATGCCACATTTTACAGATCTGAGCTTACCCCACCATGCTGCAGAGGTTTTGAGTAACCATGGAGCAACAGACCCATCCCATGACTTGGAGTGTGAAGTCAGGGCTACTGCTGTCTTAGCCCTGCCTCATTAAATCTGCACTGGGAAAGAAAAGGGTGTGCCTAATATTTTTAACATTTCCCTTTTAAAAGCCTAGAACTGAGAAAAGAAAAGAAAAACAAACATACGTGGTTTTGAACAACTGAGAAAAGCTGACAAATCCTGCCCCCAAACTACTCAGAAATGGCACTTTAAAATTTTGGGTTTAGGTTTTAAGAAGAGTATGTGAACAACTTAAAAGAAGATTATTTTGAGGAATCTTCCATTTTCAGTAAAAACTCTCCTTTTTTTTTTAACAAAGCAAAGTTTGGATGGAACTTTTTTAGCTAGCTCTACTTGCAATCAGATACATCATAGGTCTAAGACCAGCCACATGGGCTCGTTTCACTAGGACGAATAAAATGTAAGCTCTTCTTTGACGTCACAGATACGAAAGGAAGCCAACATCTGATGTTAGACTTTTGTTTTCCTCCTTTTGCTCTTCATGACAAGTGAAGAGTTCTGAAAAATGAGCTGAACTAGAGGCATGCACTCTCAGAAAATAGACACAACACATGCATGCTGTGGTTCCAGAATTGTAGGTCATTATATCTGGTATTACCTCTCAGAAAGCTTCAAAACAAGAGTCAGAAATAATTTTTACCGAACACTCCATTTTCTGCATTGCTCTGCTCCTGCTGAAAGAAAGGATATTTGCATAAAACCTGCTTTGGTCTTCATCTTGTTCTTCTAAGATGCACATGTCCTGCTGTTTAGTTCTCACTAGGATTCACAGATTTCTTCAGAGCAACCAATAGCTATGTGATAATCTTGGACTAGAGTCCTGACACTCGGGCAAAGATCAAAAAACTAAGAGGCTATTTTCTTGCAAGTATTCTGAGAGGTGTTAAAACTTGGAGGCAGAAGGAGAGCAACTAGTGGGCTGCCTATTCTGCCATCCTGCCAAATTTACATTTGTTAGTGTTGCAACAGGGACAGGCCAAACAGGCTGGGAGCCACTTGTGCCAGGTCCAGATGCAGATGAAAAAACAGACTCTGCCTGACAGAGTTTATGCTACAAATGTCACTGGCATCCCTGAAATAGGATTAACAGGATTGTCTGTATCCACAGAAGAGAGTTGGGGTTTTTTCCCTAAAAATTATCTAGGGTGCCTGAGTTCAGTGAGCTACTTGAATGGCATTATGGCATCACCAGAGTAGTCCCTTTCATCTTAATGGACTACTCACATGCTACACGCCACACATTTAAGGTTGCTCCAGATTGGAGCCTAGAACATTACATTTCTGTGCTCCCCTTTGATCTCTGCTCCAGAACAGCATGCCTGTGCAGTGAAGTCACTTCTCCGTAACTGGGTAGTCTCTAACACATACAAAATGTTAAATAAAACATCATAACAGGCATTTAGCAGGCTATGAAAAGAGAATGGCGGCAGGTATGGTTCCACACATGGTATATCAGGTGCCACTGCTTGCTCTACAGGAAGAACATTCATGGAAATCAAAGGCAAGATGGTAAATGTGTTTAAAATATACTTCTACTACAAAACTCATACAAAACTATTCTCAAGTCTTGCATTAGGGGAGAATGAAACAAGAATAGGATCTTATTCCTTTCCTACAGCAGCCCTTCCTAGCACTGTATGTAATATTTTCCTTCAGGTTATTTTCATACTCTGAGTTCATTTAGAGCTGGTTCCCAGATGACCCCCCTGCCGCCAGCCGCGTCCTCTGTCTACAGGGCAGGTGCAGCACCAGCAGATGTAGCATGAGTTTCTCCAGATATTCACAGAGCACATCCATGGAAAAGGGACCTTGTTCACACAACACGCAATTACGCTGTGGAACTCATTGCTCCAGGAAATTGGCACAGCTTAAAACCTAACAGCAATAAAAAAGGACCGGATACTTATGTGGCTCTCAAGAACATCCACGGTTGTCACAGGCAACAACAGCAGACATTTTATACTTGAAGGCTTATGCCACTTCCTAACTCCTGGAGATCTGAATGGCACTGGACAACAAGGTCAAATTAGCCTTTTGTCTTTTCTTACCTGTTGTACCACAGGATCCTCAAGTATTCCTCTGAAGACTTTGTTCTAGATCACATGGGATCTGGACACTGGACTGGATGGGCAACAGCCCAACAAGGCCATCAGTTCCCACTTATATATACCACAGAAGAAGGAAGAGGGGAATTCAGTTGCCCAATGTTTTTCCTTCTTCACCCCCTTCCGCTGAGATTTCTAACAGCTGTCATGTACTTTAGTGCCTTTCATCCACAAAACTCAAAGTACTCTCTGCAGAGGTTATGTCCTGTTATCACCAACCTAGAAAGGTATGTCAAAAGAGCTGGAGTGACTTTTGCTAAGTGCCATACAGCAACTGAACTTAAGAATCAAGAAGAAAACCCCATTTCTAGACCTTCATAACTTTGCTGGTATTTTCTAGTTGAGTTGCACGCGTCATGACTCTGCCCACTGTAGGCTGGCATCCAGCCTGCTGCTTCCTTCTAATCAGACTCCGGCTTCTCACATTGGGATTGTGGTGGGCTCTGCTTTGAAATGGGATGCCTGAAAATGGTTGACACCTGTAGTCCTCTGGCTCTCGGGAAAATTTGTTAACCTTCAAGAAAGTCTTGGAGAGGAGGGACTTTCAAGTTTTACAAGATGGTGAAGTTCTCTTTGGTTCCTTTAAAAAGCATTAGCAAAGGTCAGATTAACAAGTCAACACTGAAACTAGATACAACCAAGACTCCCAAAATTGATGCAGAAAAGAAAAGAGGTGGGTGGGGACTGGGTGTGGGGGAGAAAGGCCCACAACACAACATTGGCTCTGATCCTTTCCCCCTTGTTGGGCCCGGGGCACACTTGATAAGGTGAAGGGAAATTGTAAAATTAGACCTGGCAACCTACACAGAGAGGCCCAGTGCAAGGCCCTTGGCCTGAGGCAAGCTGAGAAAGTTGAGGAATTGTGGGGGAAAGGGGACTTGGCAGGCTAACTTCCTGTGGCTGCATCCAGGGCTAATTAGTTTTCAGTGTTCTGTATGTGTTTGAATGGAAACGAGCCAGCACTGAGAGGCACGGGGTGAGGAAATCAAAAACACATGCACCGAGAAGGAAGAAGGGGGGAAAAAAAGGAAAAAAAAAAAAAACAAAACCAAAAACCCTGTCCTTTTTAGCTACATTTTCTTTTTCAGGAGGGGATCTCATCATTTTGTTCCATGAGCACTAAATCACCCCGGCTCCCCTGTCTATCACATCTCACATCTGCTTCAAAACTCATTAAACATCAAAAGGCCTGCCCTATCAGTTCTGCTTAGTTAGAAGTCTGAGTTACTAGAGTCCTAACCAGGGAAGATTTTGTATGTTTTTAATAATAGCTTAAGGAACTTCTTAGCACCCCATAAATTACTTAATGCAACAAACTCTTCCTGTGGACCAGCAAATGTTTTACAGAGGAGCTGAATGTTGCCTTAACATGCTTGTGGTCAGTCCAGAGTTACATAGCAACCTGCTTAAATGAACCTTTAATCCACGTTTCAGTTTAGGAATTGTTTTCTCATGTATCCTCTCCTACCGCTAGCCCACTCTCATTTTTACTGCCTCTCTAATTTTATATAACTACATTATAACCTGTATTTCCGTAGCATTTTGATCCTCAAGAATGCCAAGGCAATTATTAAAACAGCGATCATAACGGTACAGCACCAATGAAATCTGCCTACTTCTGCCATACCACTTCCCCTATTTCAAATACACATGTACAGTGCCCTCCACTACTGCATGTGCCAGACAAACAGTTCATGAAAATAATTTATATACAGGAAACACAATGAACACAGTAAAGGCTCCAGTGGGCGTTTGTTATTAAGAGTACCACAAGTGCTCTTTAGAATCAACTGAGCCTAGACTGAGTGCAATTTCTGAGTGCTTGTTATTCAGACAAAAGCAAGTAACTTTTCATCAGGACACTCACAAACTTTTGTCTTTAGTGAAGAAGTTGTTTCTGTCTGCAGCTGTTTTATCACTAGAGCACTCCTGTCCCTCTTTATAGAGTCAGAAAGCATGGGTTTTGCACTTTTCCTCATGCTTGGGAATTACTAAATCACTTTTGCTCACACTTTTAAAAAAATCTGACCAGTGGTCAGACTTGAAAATGAGAGTCCCATAGGTGAAAACTTCAGATGGTGACAGGCAAAACACAGAGAGGCTCTGAACTGAAAAAAAAAAAAAAAAAATCTGCAGCTCTGGCATTAGCAGTCATCCCCACTCGACTGATACTGATAGGCTTTGTCTTTTAGTTGTAACTGTTCCTTCTTCCACCTGAGGTTGGGAACATATCTACACTTCAGACAGGCTGAGGTTCAGCAGCATCCTTGACTCCCCAGGGTTGCGTTGATTGGTAGAGCCCTAAAACTCGGAATCTCTTCCCTCTCAGTTCTAGGGGTAAGAGATCCACATCTCACAGTTTAAAAAAAACACAGGAGAAAAAAATTAGAAAAAGAACTATTAAAGAATGGTGGTCAACAATAGCAAAAACCACAGTTGTATGTAAATGTTCCTTTTTATTTTCATTTACCAGGAGTGACATTCTAGGCTAAAAGGTATATAAGAATCTCTCTTTCAAAAATTATAAATCAACAATTTTTTCTTTTTTTTTTCAAAATGTCAGCATAAAAAAAGGAAATTAAAAAAAATAAATATCATGACCCTCAAGCCGTGGAGCATGAGCAGAGATGTGTGTTAGCACATCCATTATGGCCCTATGCCTCCACTTGCTATCTAACACTCACCTTGGTGCAGATAAAACAACCTTGGACATCAGAGGTGCTACTAGACTAGGAGTCAAGGAAAAATGAAGTCAATGGCAAGTTACTAACCCTTTTCTAGGATTCCTATTGCTTGCCAATGAGCTGTGGATACTGCTTACCAAGGGAGACTTCCCTTCCCAAACACAGCTTGTCTGGTTCCTTGCAATTTAGTGGAGGAGTCCTGCAGAACAGCAAGGGCTCCTACACCTGCAGCGGGTGCAGGAGAGCCTCTAAGGGAGCACATGCTCACTATATTCACTTCTCCTTCATGCAGAGGGTTCCCAGTGCTCTCTGACCAGATCAGATTTAAGGGAAAAGTACAAAGTTTATTCCAACATGATGCACCATTAGGGAAGAAGTTCCTCAGTACAGGAACAGTATGAGGAAATTAAGTCCATAGGGGATATCTAGTCATTTAGCTCTGTTTCAGGATCTGTGTAGCGCTCCCTTCAATGGCATTGCTGATAGGACAATTTCACAGCTGTCAGAGCTGCCAGCTAAAGTCCTAGGTGATCCACAGCCTGTGTTCATTGCTTCTCTAAAGAAGGACCTTTATCTGGGATAAGCTTCCCATAAGAAACCCCCAAGTCACCAGAGGTCCTGTTGAGTGTATCTGTGCCTCTGGAGACTGTCTGTAACCCTTCACCTTGACAAGTAATGTAATTAAGACATCAGTTAATAAGAGTACATCAGTGAAATACAATCAGACACAGTATTAGTCTCTCTTATACTATCTGCTTAAGGTATTAGGCACCAAGATAATAAACAAACTACTTCCTACAATGCAAGGCTGACACCCCCTACAAAGCATGATGTTGGAGCTTAAATATAGTCCTTGAGAGTTCATGTTTAAGCACAGAGATGTTCAAGGACATATGACTCCAAAACTATTTACTACACAAATACTTAGATGACAGAGAGGAATCCAGCTTAATAAAGTCTCTAAATAGAGACTAAGCACATCAGGAAACAATGACAACTTGAAGGTAATTACGTTTAGATTGAAAAATGCCTCAGCCACAGCTCACTGTGTTTAGGAACCCACATCAGACCATAAATATTCCAGAATCACTGAAAGACTATGAATATCACTAAAATGAAAAGTACCTAGAAGGTATCATTGCATGGGTAAGTCTTTCAAACAGGTAGGCTGTGTACTCCGGATCTGAAGACAACTATGCTCAGCCCTCAGCTGATGTTCTCCGATAAGGCGTTCAACAGCCATAGTCTTCCTCCTGTAACTGTTGTTTTTCTCTGTATTCAAGATTCGTATCCTGCATCAGTTTAAATTAAGCACCCCTATGGAGGAAATGACAGGTTCTGAGTGAAAGAAGCTCTAGGGAGTGTGTGCGCTTTCCCACTCTTTGATTTCCCCCTTCATGTGGAGCTCACACTGCCTTGGGATGATATTTACTCTTAACTTAGAGTCAAAGAACATATTTGCTTTCTGTTTTTCATTAAATACAGAAGGTTTCACAAAAGAGGCCATTTTTCATAAAAAAAATTGTTTTCAAGTGAAAAATATCTACCAGCTCTACTCCTGACTCTAAACAATTCCTGGCCTAGGAGCACATTACTGTGACTTTACAGTTCATAGAGTGTGACTCAAGAAATGAGAAAAATGTTTTCAAGAAGCTACCATGAATTTTTTTGGTAAAAAACCCCAAGTATTTATATCACAGCTAACAGTCCAGCTGGTAGCCTGCATGCCATCTGAGACAGCCATAGCATTTACTAGCATCAATCTTGCTCCTTTTTTTGATGATGGGCTTTACATTTGCTTTCACTCAGCCTCCTGCTTCTTCCTTCATTTTCTATCACTTCAAAATAATTGTCAGTAGCATGATATCAGCTGTAGTGTTTTTGTCCTCCTTCTGCCTTCCTTGTCTTCCTGCACTTAAAGACGTCCTAGAATAAGAACAACTGCATAGCTTGAAGGAGGCAACTGAACAGAAGGTACTTCAGAGATGTCAGGGTCATAAATTGAAGGTGCTTGATGCACTGTGGCTAACGTACCAAACACAACATGAGGGCTTGCTCTGTGTTAATGCTTTAAGGGGTGAAGTATGTCTTACTTACTAAAAACTTTCATAAGACATTCTTCATATGTGCTCAAATTCTTTGTGGCTTCATCAAAGCAAAATCTCGCCTCTGTTCAAGCAGGCAATTTTCTTTTTTTTTTTTTTTTTTCTTTCTTTCTTTTCACCAGAGACTTCCTGTGTATCTTTTTCTAAAATGACATAAATCCCTCCCTCATCAGACCAATGCATATTTGGAGGCATCTTATATAAACAAAATAAAAGGGAGTTTATTAGCAGAGATTAGGTCAACTGATCTGATCCCTACATAGTGGTGTAGTTTTGCACCTATGGAAGCCAACAGCAAAAACTCCCCTTTAGCTTTAGACTAAAGCATTGTCAATCATAGAGTTCAGAAACCACGACTTAAATGCAAGAAAATTGTTAGACTCACTTAAAAGTAATGAAATATACTTTAAAATAATAAATTGTAATATTTCTAATGTCTTTCTACATTTTCAGCCTTCACATTTGGCCCTCTTAAGATACAAATACACTATTTTTATGGACAAAGGATGAGATACACAATCCCTTCTGTAAAACAAATAAACCAAAATATTACCTATCACAAGACACACAGGTAGGTAGTATGAATTAGCAGCGTGAAATAAGGTGAAAAGGCACAGTGGAAGATCAGTCTGATTTTAGAAAAACACCAATGATCCCTTTTCCAAGTTCTGAGACAGAATATAAGGTAACAAAAATAAAAAGACATTTGGACTCAGAAGACTTGATAACGCATTCCATGTTGGCAGGACACTGTGAGCTGGCTACTTCGTGCCAGTAACGCAGCCAAAGAAGGCATCATTGCCCAGGAAGAGAGGCGAGGTGAAGTCATTAGGGATACACTAACAATACAACCACCGAGCTAATAACTGTGCATCATGATTTCTCTAGAGAGCTAAGCAGAAAATAAAACTGCTGCCTCCTCTGATGGAGTATATCCAAGGAATGCAGAAGCAATGCTGTTTGACATCTCTAGAGTGAGTCCTCCCAGTAAGCAAGACACTGGATATAGAAAGCAGGTGTGATTTTTTTAGCACGTCTGCAACATCTGTCCATCTAAATATCTGAGCATTGGTAGTAGGTACATCACCATGATATATGAAAGTCCCAGAGTCGTTATCCCAACAACATAAAGCCACAGCTCAGATGAGGGAATTTGTAATGTTATTTCTTCTCATTTTCCATTCTCCTCTTTGCCTTCATTTGTTGTTGTTGTTTCAACCTTCAGAGAAGACAGGAGTTTCTACATTTTATTCACAGAATGCCAAAGTCCCATCTCCACTGGAAAGCAAGCCGATCGCTGGGTAAATTTCATCTCCTGCTCTCATGCCATTGCTTTCAAGTGTGACAGTTTTGTAACACTTCCTGTAAAATAATATAGAAACTATACACCTTATCATTTTATCCCTGAAAGCATACAATTTCACCTTTGTTTATCACTTAATTTGTTTCTTCATCTATGTATTATTGCTTTTCAAACTATTTGGCAGCACATACTGTCACTCAACTGGAAAGAATGACAGTTTTGGCAAAGAGCTGAAAGGTAAGGAAGATCCTTTTCTGCGTGTACTCTGACGTTCGGTTTTCTCTGGACCAAAGCTATTATAAATTTCCTGCAAATCAGCAGCACTTGGTTTTGACAAGGCTAAGGTCTTCTGCAGCATGATCTTTTCCTTAATAATGGCTCTTACACTCAGATATGTTCACTTCAGCTTTGCAGACTAAAGAGTGTTTGAGTCCTGAATTCTGTTCTTTACTATTAGTAGTTCTTTCTCTGAATGTGTTAATTAAATCTCTGCCTTTCCTCCCACAGAATAAGCACACTGCATTTCCATTTTCCTGTCTAGAAAATTACACTGATAAAACAAGAAATAAAAAATAACAGTAAAAGTTACCCATTATTTGAAATCATCTATATTCCTGGGCAGCCATCCTTCCAAGGGCTAGACTTTCTGAGATCTCGTTCAGCAATTCACGCTCCCTGAATGGTTTGCCCTTCGTCCTTCCTTTCCCTTTGAAAAACAGATTTTAAAGAAACTAGGTTAAGTACTAACTCATTCTTCTTCCTTTGCTGCTCTTCTTCTCTCCCTTTGAGTCTCAGGTAACTCTTGCTTTGACGCTCTCTATCCCAACATTTTCATTTACGGATCAGTTGCGTTTCAAACCTCCCATCTCAGAACAGCCCCTCGTTAAATATGCTGCCTGCCTCTTGTTCTCTGAAAATGTTTTTTTCATAAAGGAATGCTAGCTCTTTGTGCTGTAATTACAATGGGTCTGCAAGAGGAGGCTCTGGGGAAAGGCAAACTCTGTGAGGATGTCTTCATGGTGACTTCTTAGGAGGTCTATGGGAAGGACACAGCTCTCCCAGGAAGGAAAATGGTTCCTCTCCCAGAGCACATGAATCTTCTGGGATATACTGAAGGCAAGGCCATCTGTGGAAAAGCTCTGAATTTCCCTGCTCCCACACATTTAACACTAGCAGGAGGGTGTAAAAGTGATGATGCGGATGGGAAGAACTAGTTTTTTGTCAGCTTCACTACGCCCATTCAGAAAAGGACAATATGAATGCACATGGTTGCCCTTCCTCTTCCACTGAGGATCCCAGTTTTCAGTACTTGTTCTCACATCTGCTAGAATCAAAATTGCATTGCCCCAATTCTACTCTACTGTGGTCTTATTCCTATAAATTCCTATGGAAATCAAGTGGAGCCAACCTGAGTAAAAAGTAAGTGAACAATGAATATGGGATTGAGAGTTTGGTCCTACATTTCCTAACCTTTCGTCCTCTCTATTTTTTTTTCTTAACTTTTTTCTTTTCTTTCTTTTACTTCTTCACTACACTAGTGAACTCAATAATTTGTTCCATGTCTTCTGTCGGCAGAATCTCCTGGGTCCTGGTGCCAAACTATGCTCTGCCTCTCTCATCCTCTCCAGCCCTCTCAGGTGGTAAAGCAGATACCAGACAGTGTCTTCACTGACTAGACTCCCTCCCGTCTGAACAATAAAGTTATTTTTCCCATTTAGTTTAGGAAATTATTTTGTCCTTCTTTGACTAACGGGAATTTCTGACAGTTATCAGCATACATAAAGCTTACGCTCCTCCCTAAACTTGGCATTTTGTGGCATTTGCTGGTTTGAGAACATTTTGTTCTTACTCTCTTCTGCCTTGGCGGTTAGCAGCAAATGCACATTTACATTTGTTTGTTCCCTTTTCTTCTGTCCTCACTTAAAAAATGAATTGGTACACTTTTCATTGCTGAGCTGTAGCCAGCTAAAATTGCCTCTTTACTCTCTCTCTTCTGTTCTGTATAGCTTGTATGCCTCGTGCTGTCTTTCCAGTTTTAAGCATCACTTTATTAAATTTCAAGGTTTGTTTACTGGCTTGCAATATACATCCATTAGCACAGCCTTATCCTCAGAACTACTTATCTGATTCACAAGCTCCTTGTACATTAGTACATTCAGATGTTCCTATTTTTAATGTTTAAAATAACTCCATCTTTCAGATTTTGTTTATCTTCTGATGTTAGGAGAACCCAACAGACTATTTGTGTTAAGTGAAAACTTGTGCTTCTTATCAAGTTTAGACATACACTGGAAGAGCAAACTCATCCATCATGAATCATTTACACCTGTACATGTCACCAACTCATGATCATTCACGGCGCTTTGGTAACACGTGTACATAATGCCAAAATGAGATCATGTCTTACATGTTGTTTCCACACATGTGAAGTCCCTACATGTGAAAAAAAAAAGCAACTATTAGTTACAATTGTGATTTTGCAAAATTGAACAGAGGAATTAACACTAGCCTGACAATCAGACCCAAATCTTCCCTTCAAATCATCGCTGACAGGAATATTTTACTGAAATCCCTAAAGTCAAAGCTCAGCTATACAAATAAATACTGTAGCAGATCCTGACAGGAAGACGTTCAGCCCAATCTTTTCCAGATGGCAGTGATGGATGGCTGTGTGCTTCTATTTATTTGGTTTCCCAGGCAATGGTGTCCTGCTTTCACTGGTCATCACTTGAAGTGCTTTGGCTTACAGACCGGCACAACAGTTGTGTACACTGCCAGACAGGTATTCTGGTGGGCTTACTCGTTGCTTGGATGTCATGACTGCAAAAAAAAAAGAAGCTAAATTTTACCACTTTGCTGGGATTACCTTTTCTAAAACCTGTATGTCTTAAATTTGTGACAAACTCTTGGCATGGGACTCAAGGAGCTCCCAGGTAAAGCAGAGAACAATCACATGCAACTTGCTGATGGCTGAGATATGCCAGTTCTGAAAACAATAGTGACCTAAAAGGAAGAGAGAGAGAGAGGGAAGACATCCAAATCCCAAACCACACTGACTGAAAATGTGGCTGTCACTATTGTTCTGTTCTGTAAAACACATGGTACTTTACATAGGGCTATAAAACAAATGTACATGGATCAGGGACTTATGTTATAGAATAATGTGTAGGGAAGAGTGGAGCTGGGATACAAAAGCTTCTGAATCCAGACCACTCATTTTGCCTGGCCATGCTTGAATAGTGAACCAAAGTTATTAGCAACAAACACATTTGGTGGCCTAGGTAAAATGATACATTGCCTCCAGATGATGTTCATTTCGCAGGCACCCACACCAGGGAGTAAAATGAGAACTGCTTGCTGCAGGGGTATGAGTTGCGTGGTGCTAGCACATTGTAAGCAATTTGGGAAAGAGGCTGTATTTTCATGTGTTCACATAACATCAAGCATAACCACGCCATATTGATGACTGGGGCTTTCGATGCTGCTGCTAACATAGCAAAGGATAAATGCAAATTCTTGATACAAGAACTTCCTGGTGAAACTAGGTGACAGCTGAAATGTGGAGACACCCAGGACTGAATGCATAATGGGAACAGATACAAAGAAATACATGCCCTTCCCATGGTCTCAAGTCACAAACTTACACAGTCGTTTTTAGGAGGGCAATGCAGCCAATACAGTGCAATTTTGATAAAGCCTCCTTCTAAATGAAAGCACACACATGAACATCAGTAAGTGGATAGATTAGGGAAAGGTTTCTTAAAACAAAGCTTTATCTGGAATCCAAAGACAGCAGGAAGTGAATGAAATTGGTTGAGGCTGTGGGGATGTGGTCACGCTTCTCTGTGTAGATGAACAGATGGGCACCAGAGTTCGGCATGTGCTGGTTTGGACAGCTGGGACTCAGGGAAGGCATAGAAAGGGAATGATAAGAGTAGGAGAAAATGAAGGCAGACTAAGGATTTCAGCAGAGGCTGAGTCGCAACATCAGTGTGCTCAGGCACAAGTCTTGCAAACAACTATGTACTAAATTAGAGACTGATGGTTACCTGCTGGGCTGAACCATACTATTCAACAAACAGAAAAATGAAGTTACAAAAACACTAGTAGCCATTGCAATGGCAGATAATCTGAAGTCAGAAATAAACTAGTGTGCCTGGGTTTTATGCTGCCTACATTAATTAGGCCCTCCTGTGGATGCACACTATGGTTCTACCTTTAATTACATGCCCATATGACACTTTTTCTTTAAAAGCTTCACTTTCATGCTGAAAAATTAGAACCACAAAAATATGGCACACTAGTAGCACGTGTATGGCTCACCAACAGGATAAGAGATTTTTTCAACCGATGCAGCTCTAAGTTGTGTTCACAAATACCTGCCAGCAATCTTAGATCGTCAACTTTTTAAATCCTACATATAGGGATTAAGTCCTCTCACAGTATTATTCACAGGTAAGTGAATTAAAAATGGAATTAATGATTCTCAGTTTTCAAACTAGAGCCTAGAATGGAATGAAGACTCTTCCTTTCCTTTCCAGATTGGCCTTTTAACCCATCCTACTATGTGTCTCTGTCCTGCTTCTTTCTCACCTTGGTCCTGCTCTCCTCATCCAGCTGCTCACAGCTGCCCGCCTCAGAAAAATTACCTTGGCCACACACCGTGACAGAGCAAAATCTAGCCTCAGACTTTCAGCCAGCCCGTTCTGATTCCATCACGTGCCAAGTCGCAGTCTCCTGCCCAGGTACACCTGGTCCCTGCCAGAGCTCCAGCCTGCCAGCAATGGCCGAGCTGTCTAAGGAGACGCCATAGCTAAGGAAAGTGAAGGTTGCTAAACAGATCGTGGCAGTAATTTATTTTATACATACTCTTGGCAATAAATTAATTGCTCAGACACAATACGCTGCTGAGTTCCAGATCATTATTCTCTTAGCCACTCAGCACCAACACAACAGCTGCAGTTGGCCCGAAGAAACTGAGGAATGAGGTGAAGACACAAGCAGCAGCAGCAGCAAGATACCGGTTATTTGCCAAATGTGACATTTTCATACAAGAGTAAAACTGAAATAAGTACAGGCAAACTTCTTTGTTTATGATGAGAATTTGAAAAATGATCCCAGTGACTTTAATTCACTCTTCCTGTAGATTCTGAGGAGAAAACTACCTCAGCTTTCAGGATTGTGCTCAAAGCCCACCACAAAGGAGAATAAGCAATCCCACATGCCAAAGAAGGAGATAAGCAGGTAGGCACATAGATTTTATGGCTAAAGGAGAAAACTAGGAGGTTATCTTGACTTCCAGTGCAATACAAGGCACAGAAATCCTATCTAAATCCCGAAAACTTCTTACTTAGCTGGAGGACATCTCACAGGCAAACAGCCAGTCATAATGTAAATTTACTCAATCACTTCAAGTAAAGAGGAATACACTGCATGTGGTGATGGGTTTTTTTCCAGCAACTCTTTGGCCTCACCATAAGTGTCTGAACTTGATTTTCAGTGTGAATTTGTCTATCTCATAACATATAAATTCGCAGTCTCTCGGTCATTTCTGCCTTTGTCCGAGCTGTTTGGTCAAAATCTTCTGTCCGTATTGTTACTTACAGACCATCGTTGAGCTTTCGTCTAACTTCCACTTGAGTTGCTCTCCCATTATGAAGGCTCCCTTTGAGGTCATATTTATAATTGTTTCTAAACCTTCATCATTTTTTCATCACCTTTTCGAAGTGTAGACAGCGGTAACTGGGCACACATCTAGTGCCAGATGCATATCACCAGCACTGTTTGCAGAGGAAATATGATCTCTTTATTCAGTGTTGTCTGTTTATACACCCAGTGATTACCCAGCCATCACTCACTGGGCTCACTCAGCCATAGCACTGCACCAAA
Source organism: Balearica regulorum gibbericeps (assembly GCF_011004875.1). Lineage (NCBI taxonomy): Eukaryota > Metazoa > Chordata > Aves > Gruiformes > Gruidae > Balearica > Balearica regulorum. The sequence continues at coordinate 86,963,473 of NC_046184.1, forward strand.
AGGTCATATTCAGTCATTCACCACAAGCTGGACCTTCCGAGTTACTGCTTCCCAACTGATAAGACTTCATCACACCAGGGCTACCTACTTTCTTTGTCCTACTAGTGTATAGCATTCCATTGAACTCCAAGCAACTGAAAAAAAGGACTTTTTTCCAGCAGGGTAGGAGTACGCTGTGTCAGCCTCATACAGAACTTCACAATAAGAGCACTTTTGACAACTCATGCCTACAGCATGGCACTAAGTGTGGGATTTAACAGATGTAGCCAGTTCCTTTTCAGATCATACATTTAAGTTGCGTTTCCTGCTATCTAAGGAATATCTTTTGTGTGACAGCTGCACAGAGTTCTGCAGGCTGCACCATTTACATCCTGAGAGAGGGAAAGTGGATATGACCCTAAAAGGAAGAAACCTAACAGTTAAGGAGGAGTCTAGGAGAGATCCCAGTATGGGTTATTTCTAGATACAGAATTCTATCTGAGAGCTCAGCTACATGCAGAGAAAAATAAATTGATCACATTCCACTCAGTCATGCTATTCACTCACTATGGGTTATGTTTGTCATGGAAATTATGTTTATTCACCTGACTTTTGGCCAACTACAGATACAACACTTTTCACCACCTAAGGATTTCCACTTCTTTTGACATTCCAGCTGGGGACTGTGAAATTTCATTCAAAGAGCTCACCACAAAGGGCATGCTCTGTCAAAACAGGAGCAAAAGCATGAAGAAACTGCCCTCCAAATACCCTGTTTAATCTTAGTGTAAGGTGATGCAATTCATCTGAAGGCAATGTGTTACTAGCTGATGTTAAGGCCAGCATGAGGTTTGACTGTCCATTCTCAACCTATCTGAACAGGCCTGTAGGCACTGGCTGAAAATACATTGGGATTCTATGATGATGTTCTATTATTTCTGCCAATACTCTGCAGAAAAACAATTTTATCTATCTCATTCAACTAGAGACATTTTAAGGGGAAAATATACAGGGGAGAAAAAAAAAAAAGCCAAATCCCTAGAGATTTAAATCAGCAGTTCCAGGAATGGAGAATAAAGATCTCTCTATTTCAGAATTTATTGGACCAGAGAGGAGGGGCTCAAATTTGCACAAGTTTTGTGCAAAGGGACATAAACTTGGGGAACTCTATGCTGCTGACACTCTCAGCAGGGGCTGAAGACTGTTTCTGGCTGAAGTCCACACTGATTTACAATGTTCAGAATCCTATCAAGACAGCAACATGTGTTATTCCTGTTATCTTGCATTCTTTCCTTCCACTCAGTTGTGAACTAACAACTCCAACACCATATAGTCCAGTGCTAGAAGAGATGGCAGCCACTAAGGTTGTAATTATATTAATCTAATGGTGCAACGGACTCTTTGCTGCAGACACATTTTCCTGACCAGAACTGTGGATTTGAGTTTTACCCATGTAAAGCCCAGTTACTTGAATTTCTCTCCAAATGCCATGCTGCTGATTGTATGAAAACTGTGTTGCATATACTTAGACCATTTTTAACTAGAAAACTAACAACACTTTGACCAACCATTGAAGCCATTTTAGCTATGAGACAAGAGAATTGCACTATGTTCACTACTACTATTGTAAAAATAAGTTAGGAGATTTTGTTCTGACTTTGAAAGAAGGAAATGAAGACACAAGCATCTTTCCTTTTTATTTCTCCTGTTGAGAGGATTCCACTTCAAATAAACAATCAGACATTTGGTGGGCCAGAATGGGAGTCAAAGTGACTCCCATTGACTCCAAGTGACTGATTCTGCAGATTGGTCAGGTGCAGGTGAAGCCAAGGTTCAAGTCCCTGCTCCAATTAATACTTAATCACAGAAAGTGGCATTTACCACATGAACTGCTGGATTTCCAGAAAAGATGCAACAGGTTTCTAGCCTGAGTTCTCACTGGGAATACATAAGGACTGCAAGTGTTGATCAGGCACTTTAAGCGGGGACTTTAAGCAGAGTTTCCCATAATGCAGTTGAATCACTTAGCTACGGGTCTTCTGGAGAAGGTGAAGATACATCTCTCTTGTTTGTAGAACAAGTCTCTTTTGGAGACCTGTTCTCAGCTGAGTGTTTCTTTTAATCTAATCTAAAACTGTCCCATACTGAAAGCATAGCATCTGTTTTCTGTTAGGAAAGAGAAGAGAAGAGAAGAGAAGAGAAGAGAAGAGAAGAGAAGAGAAGAGAAGAGAAGAGAAGAGAAGAGAAGAGAAGAGAAGAGGAGAGGAGAGGAGAGGAGAGGAGAGGAGAGGAGAGGAGAGGAGAGGAGAGGAGAGGAGAGGAGAGGAGAGGAGAGGAGAGGAGAGGAGAGGAGAGGAGAGGAGAGGAGAGGAGAGGAGAGGAGAGGAGAGGAGAGGAGAGGAGAGGAGAGGAGAGGAGAGGAGAGGAGAGGAGAGGAGAGGAGAGGAAGAGAAGAGAAGAGAAGAGAAGAGAAGAGAAGAGAAGAGAAGAGAAGAGAAGAGAAGAGAAGAGAAGAGAAGAGAAGAGAAGAGAAGAGAAGAGAAGAGAAGAGAAGAGAAGAGAAGAGAAGAGAAGAGAAGAGAAGAGAAGAGAAGAGAAGAGAAGAGAAGAGAAGAGAAGAGAAGAGAAGAGAAGAGAAGAGAGAAGGGAAGAGAAGAGAAGAGAAGGGAAGAGAATGCTCTTGACTCACACCAAATGAGACCTACAGCCTAAGAAAAAACTCGATGAGCACACACTACCCATGTTCCCTGGAAATACATTGAATCTTGCAGGCAAAATTCCTCTGTGAGCTCCTGCAAGGGAAGGTGCAGCTTCCCATTGGCTCTAGACAGTGATCAGTTTAGATAGAAAATTTTCCTGATAGAAAATGTTTTTCTCACAGGGGCTAGTTCAATCAGAATTCAAGCACATAGGAAAGATACTTACAGAGCATTTTGTACAAAGAAAATTTTCATCTAAACAATAAGCTAAATTTCTAATGATTCCTACAGTGTTTTGAGTTTAATAGCTGTCATGGCCCTGACTGCACTAATAGGCTTTAGTTGCCCTGACCAGCCTTACCTCTAGACCTCTCCCATACACCCCGCCCATGGGCCCAAGAGCTTCCTGCAGCTGGTCCTCACTGCTCCCTGGCAATCCTCAGCTACTAAGAAAATAACTCCTTAAAGATGTGCTTCCCAAATTTTAGGTAAATTAACCCAACTGCTGCTGCACATACTGTTGAAAGACTCTTCATCATAATGGCATATATTTACTACATCTCCCACATTGACCTTCATCTCTCAATCAGGAAGTTGCAGCCTAGGTGACAGGAAATCCCAGCGTATCTTTTTGTCAGGAGAGTCTTTCTTTGTAATGATAAACACTGTAATACTTAAATATTATTACTGGAGCCTAGTACCTCCCACCAATGTGAACAGACCATCCATATCGTATGGCTTCTTGTTATTACAGATGGTCTACAAAATCAGGAAGATGTATCTTAAATTCACTTTGCACTTTTGAAGGCCTTCTTCAAAACTTTAATAATAAAAAATAAATTAAAAAAATTACAGACTCCCCTAAATATAAGACAATTTGTGGGATGGGGAAGAAAGAGTTTCAGAAAATACACTCTAAATTCCCACTCCATGTTAGTGTCTTGTTCTATACAGAATGCTTATAGACTCCCCTCCCTGACAGAGAAGGGCAGGCATGACCCCTGCTTATAGCCAGCTTCCCAAGCAGGCATGCTTCCCAGCACCTCACATGGAGACAGAAGAAGTTAAAAGTAGCAGGCTTGCTGTGCTGGAAGACCGGACAACCTTGACCTAGTTTATAATCTGAATATAGAGAAACACCTTATTTTTTGTCTCATGTGCAAAGTTAAACATCCCCTTCCCAAAATACACACACAGAGAAAATATTCTTCCATTCCAAGTTGCCTTTTGTTTGGATAAATGCATTACTTTTACAATTTAAATGAAAGGTAAGACTATGAAATACTTACCAAATCTGCCCCATTTTCCCATCTTACCTTTGCTCCAGACAACTACTTCCAATGCTGCCTAGTCCTTGCTGCCTGAGATGGCCTTGTTTTGGGAACCAGCATCCTAGAACTAGCAGAAAGACCAGTGAATGTTTTCCATACACATGAGCAGCCCAGAATAGACTCCAAACAAAGCTGTAAAATTTTCAGTCCATAAGAAAAAATATTCTGTAATTCTGGAAGGTGTTTCAAAGCAGAAGAATCCGGTCTACAGGGGGGGGATGTGCTAAATATGATGTGCCCCATATGATACTGGACACACAGAAAAATCTATACCTTCATTGTGTGTAGATACTGTGTTGATCAAAGCAATATTTCTTCAAATACTGAAAGCACGAGAACTGATGGCCCCTGCCACCCCACTAAAAATCTGAATGTAAAAAACAAATTATGTGAATATGAACAACCTAAACAGCTATTTGGTACAGAAAAAAACTTTCAGATAGTACCTCATGACAGTAGCTTCTAAATGTTATTATTTCTTAGAATGGTGACTGTAATAAAGATAAATATTCCCCTTAAGCAGGGACACTACACAGGCAGAGGTGCAAAAGGAGAGCATGAGACAGCAAAACAGCTACTGCTTACTTTCAAGCTTTCCGTAATATGATAATGATGAAAAGCTTACCTGAAGTAAATGGCAGAGGAGGAGAAGGTAACTTTGTCTATTGTCTCTCAGATACAGGGACACTAGATAATAAGAGGAACCCATGAGATATCCATGATTTCTAAATCAATGCATAAATTAAAGTATCCTGATAGGTACCATAGCCCACCCTCAGTGTATCAATGTGCTCGGCAACCTCTTTCCTCCCCATCCTACGGGCTTGGCTACGTAAATCAAGACCAGCTCTGTAATGGCACAGCTGTGTAACCCTGGACCAGATGCCATGCAAAGAGTTGTAAGAAGCCTTGTCAGAGGCCTCTCACCTTTGCTCAGGAGCTGCATTGAGGCTTAGGGCCTCACCTTTGGTCTTGCCTGTGTCTGGCCTCGTACCACATTAATCCTGTGCCTGACTCAGTGACTTGACCTCCTGGCTTGGCCTTGCACCTGCTCTGTCACTATGGACTTGTGTGGCAATCACTGGATTCTTAGCTGAGCACTGTCACCTTCACTGGACCTGTGCTGCTCACCTTGTTTGGGTGCTGTGGGACTGTGCTGCTTTGTTGGTGAGGTCCCAGTCCCTGCCTGTCTTGCTGTCAACCTCAGCTCCCACCTCATCTTTCCTTGCAGGGTGAACCACTTTTGCTGAGACAGTATACAAAAAAAGTCTCAATCCTTTGAAACATCTAGTTGGTGAGATACAAATATTAGGTTTCTTACAGATAAGCATTATGATCAGAGTAAACTGTGACTAAAGAAAATGTCTGTCTTTGACTTTACAGAAAATTATGTGCAAAGGAGTGCAGAGTTATTGCTTCATGTGGAAAGCAGCCCATGTAATGAACACTCCTGCTAGCTGAACATCATGTAGATGGCAGGCTCACTTCAACAGAAAGTGTGAGCCTAAGGCCCACAATGTCCTTCTAAGGAATTCCTTAAGCAGATTAATTGTGCTACTTGCACAAGATCCGAGTCATGGCATCACCCCGGCAGTACCATGGCACACGGGCTCTGCTTTTTTTTTTTTTACAAGCTTGAGAAGTGGGCCCATGTGACCTCATGAGGCTCAACAAGGCCAAGTGCAAGGTCCTGCACGTGGGTTGGGGCAACCCCCAGTATCAACACAGGCTGGGGGATGAAGGGATTGAGAGCAGCCCTGTGGAGAAGGACTTGGGGGTGTTGGTGGATGAGAAGCTTGACATGAGCCGGTAATGTGCACCTGCAACCCAGAAAGCCAAGCATATCCTGGGCTGCATCAAAAGCAGTGTGACCAGCAGGTCGAGGGAGGTGATTCTGCCCCTCTACTCCACTTTGGTGAGACCCCACCTGGAGTACTGCGTCCAGCTCTGGGGGCCCCAGTACAGGAGAGACATGGAGCTGTGGGAGAGAGCCCAGAGGAGGGCCACGAAGGTGATCAGAGGGCTGGAGCACCTCTCCTATGAGGACAGGCTGAGAGAGTTGGGGTTTTTCAGCCTGGAGAAGAGAAGGCTCTGGGAAGATCTAATTGCAGCCTTCCAGTACCTAAAGGGGGCTTATAAGAAAGATGAGGACAAACTTTTTAGTAGGGCCTGTTGCAATAGGTTTTAAACTAAAGGAGGGTAGATTTAGACTAGATATAAGGAATTTTTTACAATGAGGGTGGTGAAACACTGGAACAGGTTGCTCAGAGAGGTGGTAGATGCCCATCTCTGGAAACATTCAAGGTCCAGTTGGACGGGGCTCTGAGCAACCTGATCTAGTTGAAGATGACCCTACTCATTGTAGGGGGCTTAGACTAAATGATCTTTGGATCCAACCCAAACTATTCTATGATTCTAAGATCAGCATCAAATGGATTCACAGAACAGTGGAGCAGGCACAAGAGGTTATGTATATGAATGCATATAACTATGCATATACATACGAATGCAAACTAGCCCCAGCCAGAATCACATAGTACTGTTGTGAAAATGTTAACATCCAAGACCAAGTACAGTGCTGGCACACTGTGAAGACCACTGCTGTCATATAGCTGCAAACAACAACAAATGCAAACGATATGCTACACAGCCATAAATCACAGTTTATATGGTAAAGCAATACCAGGAGGTTGTTACAGCTCAGTCACATCTGCACTGCTACTGCCTAAAGCACTGTCTGTGACATCCAAGGATCTGGGTTTCCAGGAAATACAAATTTACATTGAGAGATGACTCTGCCCACTAACACTTAGGCCATATGATAATAATGGTATAATAATAAACAACTCCCAATTAAGTATTGTAATACAAAATGGAAATTCTTATGCTTCCCTAAAAAAGTAAGTTACAGCACAAATGAGGCTATGTTTTGATCTGCTCATACCAGTGGAAATGTAGAGTAATTCCAGTGACTTCAGCAGAGCTCCAGAGGATTGACAGAGCAGCACAGGTGACATCAGAAACTGGTTAATTGTCCTTTCCATCACTTTGCTTGTTAAGGGAATATGGTTAACAGATTGCTGGAGAATGGTTTGAACAGCCTCTTCATCTCAGGGCTTCTGAGATGCAGTTCCAGGTGTCCATCTTGCCTTAATCTAGGCACAGGTATCCTTTGGCTAGGTTGTGTACAGATTCCACCTGCTCTGAAGGCGCTTCTAGGAAAGTCCATGGATTGACTGTACTGGGTTCTTGATGTTGTTGAAGGGCCCAAAGAATACATGGAAACAGCTGATCAGACAAAAATTACTAAGTACATCCATACTCCAGGCAAGCGTATATTTGAATGTATTTCAAAATACAATAAATGTTGGAAGATTTTTCCTTGGCTGTAACAGCTGAGTGAGCCCACAGCCAGGTATTTCTGAGGTCACTTCTATAAAGAGGGTGGACAAATGCTGGAATTAAGCTTTGAGTCTCAAAGCTGTTCTTAAAATGTAGAGTATGTAGAAGCTCACCCACAAAGTTAAGAAACACAGGAACCAGGAACTTGTAACAACAATGACCAGCTTGTGAAGGTAAAAACACTGTGGGGCTTGGATTAAGATTATGACACAGGACCCTCTCAGGAAGCTGGGAACTCTGAGGCATATACAGAATCTGAAACTTTTTTCTGCCAATCAGTGGTAAGTTTTATTTATTTATGTTTTTTTATATGTTAGAGAACTTGGACTCTACTTCAGAATAGTATGTCCTGACAATCAGCTGCAGTAGCCTCACTCTTCCAAGGACTTGTGTGTAATGGCAAGAAAGTTGAATGCTGTAATCTGACGATATGGAGTCAGGGACACAGCTACTGATTCTGCAAACTTCACCCTTCAACTCCAGCCACAATCAGATGGACATGCTTGCCTGACAGATGACTGTGGGTACTTTATACTAACTCCACAATTAATTCAGATTCTGGATCACTCAGCTCTGGCTGAGCTACTATGGTCTGTGATTTACACTAATATGCTAATACTATTCCAGAGATTAATTAATTTATCCCTGCTGAAGACAAAATACAAATAACGTTAAGATCTTGTGGAATGAGTTTACTGGTTCAATGGCAGGCAGAAAAGTGGTACAAAGGCAGCTGAGGGAACCCTGAAGAAATCCCATATCTGAATAAATTTACCAGCACAAAATTTGTTAATAGAAGCTAGACTGGGGGGGGGGGGAAGAACCAAAACCAAAAACTCTTATAGTTAAATCTGTACAACTTAGAGGTCAAGTCCATAAAGTAAATGAAAAAAGATATGCAGCCACTCATCCTGTGTGTGCTCGACTAACAGCTAAATTTTATTCCTTATAGTCTTCCATCAAATTCCTGAGCATTCCTCTTTAGCCTGAAAGAACAATAGACAGTTTTCAGGCTTCTTGCTCAGGAATATTCTGAATACATTTCACTTCCTTGTTCAAAACTTGACTTCACATCACCTCTTCTGCCCTACTGCCAGAGTCTGGGGATAATATGGTAAGTGCTTTCTTGAATGAAAGGTGAGCAGAAAGATTGGGCTTGGATGAGCTAAGTGAGCAAATGGCTGGGTTATAGTTCTCCAGAAACTGATCAGAACAATCCTCAACCTTGTTTCTGAGTATAACATAATGCAACAAATCACCTTGGAGATTATAATCGCCACAGTGAAATCAAAATCCAATTGAACAAGGCCCAGTTTTCTAGATACCTGCAGCTAAGAAATGGAGTTATTAGTATCTATGTTTCAGAGGTTGTTCACGAAGAGAAAGGAATCCAGAAGAACTCAGCATGCCTACTTACCTGATAATTTGAAGTCAGATACCATTAGATGAAGGAGTACATTGTGTTCTGGAGATGAGTTTTTCAAGGCAGAAATTTCCCCACAGACTTCCTCTGTCCTGACAGACTCTGCTTGACTGTTCTTTGTCCAGATGCTGATGCTTTCCAGGTGCTAAAAACAGGGAGATGATGCTATTTGCATATGAGGTAAAAAGATGTAGAGTTGAGACTTTGCTCATTGTGCTTATAGCTCCATCCATGCTGTTTCAGTCTTTTTCAGTTGCATCAAACATGGCATTGGCAGAGAGAGCAAAAATTAGGGGGATGCAGGAAGAGTCACAGATTTCTTCAGCTTAAGGCCACCAGGCAGATGACTTTTGACCTTTCAGGAGTCACTTCAATATAAACTTCTTTCACCTTACTTTTGTCAATAGTACAGTACCTGTTTCATAGGTACTTCATGAACATATGGTCACCCTCACTGTTATGTAAAATACATTAGTATAAAAGCATGGGCCATGTCTGGGCCTCTTGCTTGGCTCCAAAACCATGCCTTACTTATGTGGACTTTGTTTCAAATCAGGAGTACTCTGGGGTCTGGGACTGTTTTTGTTTTGTGTCTTGTTCAACACAGAGCGCACTGAGACTGCTTAACACATAATAAAATAAATAATAACAACCCTAAATGAAGAGGAAGCCTTGAACTATGGAAAGAATAACAGCATTTTCAAAGGTGTCTTGACAATGTTTTACAGGTTTCAAGCAGCGGTTCAATGGCTCATGATCAAGGTCTGCTCTTTCAGACTCGGCATCTCTCACCCCAACACTTTGAAGTGCATTTGGGCTGAAGAAAACATTTTGTTTGTTTGCTGCTAGCTCTTGCGGTCACAACAGCAGCATCCCCTTTCTGAGGACAAGGGCCCTTTGTCTTGCAGCACATTCTGCCGCAGTAAGCACAGGGGTGAGACCGCACCTCACCTTTTATCCCAATTTCACACGTTGGCTTCACAGCATTAATAAATTGGTTTCGTTTGCCACACATTTGGCAGGAGAATTTTCTAATAACATTTTTATCCCCTTTGAGAACATGAATCACTCACACGCTGAGTATAAAATTACTTCCCTCTCTCTCCTTATTAAAGACACCGCACGTTAGCAGGGGTCAGGCACTCAGCCTTGCCAGTGGCAAAGTCAAAACCAAGGGCACGGCTGGGAGGCACGGTTGTAAAGCTCACTGCTTTTCTTTCTTACGGACGGTGGATAACCTATTTAGCACACAGAATATATGGTTTTCTCCAGCTGTCAATCCTACCTGGTTGGGGTACAGATTGAGAAAACGTGTGAGATCTACCGTGTCACTCACACGGCCGTTCCAAACACGAAATCAGTACAACGTGCGCAGCAGATGTCCGCCGCTGCCGCCCTCCCAGCGGCCACCAGAAGTTCCCCTTGCTGGCCCGCCACCACCGCCTGCCCCCGCCGCGGCAGCCCGGGCCGGGGCGGAGGGTTCCCGCCACCAGGGGGCGGCCGGCGGCAAACGGGACCGGGCTCCGCCGCCGGGGCAGCACCGGGAGCTGCCCGCCCCCTCCGCGGAACGGGTGCCTTCCCCGCAACGGGCACGTCGGGCTGCACTGAAAGCGGGGCGGGGTGTGTGTGTCAGTGACAAGCCGAAAATCACGGTATTCACAAATTTAAATCAGTCTGGGTTTGATTTCCGGGTTAAAAAAGAAAAAAAAACCCACACTTTTTCTGATTTTCAAAATAATTTACTTTTTTTTTAAAGAGAGATCTTTGTTTGAAAACACACTTTAGACAGCAAGCAGGTCATGCTACTAGAGCTGATTAAGTATACAACTTGAGGAGCATTGCATTCTGAGTGTCATTTTGTTCCAAATCCACACCTCAGTCAAAATGCACCTCTTGAAAATACAGGCAATCTGTCCTCAGATTACCTTTTCTCCCAATTTCTTTGCAGAGATTCACTGCGATGGATGAAGATGGAGGAAAGACAAGTAAGACAGATGGCAAGAACTAGCGTGGACAGGGAGCTACGAACTAATCCATGCTGCCAGGTGGGATCACCGGCAGAGGAGGCGATGGGAGAAGCACGCACATAACCTGACTGAATCCCGGGCATGGATTTCTGTTGTTTCACAGAAATCTGAGGGGTGAGCATGAGAATCCCGCTCACACCACGCTGGTTTTCTTCTCGAGATCTGGCAGGTTACGTGCTGTGCTACCTAATGCAGCCAAGATTTAACTGCTCAGCGGCAGACCTTCAAGATCACAAGGAGCTTTGCTGGCAAAGGTATAGGCTTGTAAGGAATTTAGACGTCTTCAGATCTGGCAGCAGCTTTGCCAGCATTTTGGCATATCCTTGAGCGATCTGTTGATTCTTGGTGGTGTTTTTTTTCTTCTTAATGAAGCCTTTGTATTTCATTTCTGAGTTGTTCATAGGAATATTTGCATAGGAGTGTTCCACAGGTATAGCTTGAAGCTGTTATTTCAGCGATGATGTCATGCATCCCCCATGTTACACGAGAACAACACTGTGACACCAACTGTCAGCATCTTTTTCACCATTTTGTCCTAATATGCTACTTGTTGCATGGAACTTGTCAACAGTTCTTTTAAGGATTTGAATCAATTGGGGAACAGGATGAGATTTCATATCCAGCACAGCATGCTAACTGCTCCCTATCAACATGCTCATATTTAAATACAGAAATGAGAGCCCACATTTAGTGAATACCACCGATAGGCAGTTGTTCAGTGAGCACCAGGTTTTGTGGGCTCCTACGCTTTTCACATTTGACTCTGCGAGGCAGGTTGTGCTTTTTCTAGCTTCTGAGTCATCAGCAAGAACGGCTGAGCGAGCAGCTCACAACAAAAATACAATCATCTGAGGCATCTACCCTCTTCTTCTGCCGGCATGGAAATAGCAGCCAGCAGGAGAGCCTGCGCTGCAGCTGTCTGGGTTAGGTTTGATTGGTCAGATAAATCACATTGTATTGTTTCCATTCCTTTGGCTGAGGGAATGTGTAAGCACTTCAAAACCGAATGCTTATGCATGGGAACTTAAAACTAGTTTACTTAAATGCACACATATGTACCTTTGACATTGACTTTTTACAGATTTTCTTGTCAATAAAAGTAAATTGCTTGACTGTTCACAGAAAGTTAACATAAACATAGTCAAAGTGAATTCATACTTTAAAATTGTATTTTAGCATGTGACTGTGTTCAGTGACAACTTTGTCAAACGAAATGATAAAGTCTTTACTGCTGTGACTCCATGCCGACCACTGCACTGAAGCCATTTCCCTGACCAAGAGCCCCGAACGTTAAGGAATAGCAGAGCAAACACCGAATGCCTATTTCTGAGCAGAGGACTTAATGATTTACGGCAAGTTGCAGGTAATGGAATTGTCTCAGCTCATTGGAGGACACAGACACTGTCCAGTTACTTCCCAACTGTGTGAACGCTTTTGTTTTGGGGCTGACAACTCTATACCTTTTCACCACTTCTCAGGTCCTTCTTCAGGTTGATGAAGAAAGCCTTTCAGCATACAGCAAAAAAATCATGCCTTGCTATCTTTTCCAACTCCCACACATCCTCGGGAAGCAATCACAGCTGCTCCACAGAAGGGGTGCTGGCACCTCCTGCCTACCCACCCCTCCCAGCACCACGAAAACATTAAAGGAGCAGGGAAAGAGAATCAAAAACCTGAACATTTAGGAGAGTGGCTGGAACTCTCTTTCAGGAGTGAAAGATAGGGGAGCATGAGTGGTGTTGGAGTTTTTAGGACAATTATTGATATGGCATGTATGGGAGTACTGATGAATTAAATCGGGGCAGAATACTTGGTGTGTTTCCAGTTTCTCTGTCTTTGCTATGAGTCCCAGGTACACGAAGTCCGCCTGGTAACTCCTCCTCCAGCAGACTGAGCCTGAGGGCACCATCAGTTCCCCGTCTGCCCAGTCTTCCCATACAGGAGGTTTCGTGGGCTAAGTGAGCAGCTTAGTCCCTTGCACTGCTAGCATCAAATCCTGATCAATCCCCCAAGGGTTAACCATGACAGGCAGCTTTTCCGGATGCGTCGGTATTGCTATGACAGTGGCCAATAAAGGGGCAGAGGTAGGTGGGGCTAACTCAATTTGTGACATTTAAGATCAATTATTTTTGCCTGGAGACTCTCGCAGACCTGACTGACGGATGGGGTCTAATTCGTGTAGCTATTGAAAGGTTACCTCAGTCATCATCTATCCTTGATCAACATGGCTGCTTCAGTCTCTGCTTCCCTTCATGTGTGAAGCAGCTGCCCTTGTTTTCTGAGGATGTGGGGTAGAACTGACACAATTAAAGGTCATCCTCCATCTGGGAAGAGAAAGTTCTGGTCTACAGTGAAGCACGGGGGCTGGTTTCCATTTTGTCAGAGTTATGTAATCTCTAAATAAAAAATAATTCCACTGTTCACTACAAGATCTTGTTGCTTAATGCTCCCTAGAAATGGCTGCCAGATTCCTGTGCGAATGTAGCGTGTACACAGTGTTTTAAAACCTGCATAGATTGGAAGTTCTTTAAACTGTAAATGCAAAGCGTTATTTTATAGAAGGGAAACTGTTCTTCCAACTGAAAAACATTAGTGCCTGATTGTCAGAGGTGCTGAATTCCAGTTTAAGCCAAAGGCAGCTGCTTTTGGTTTTGTGCTGCCCCTCTGAAAATTATGTCTACAGTATTAACAGTGCGTGTTAATAACAAGCATGTTAAGGGCAGGTGAGTGACATGGAAGTAAAGTAGGGACACACAGGATACACACAGAAGGAAAACTAGACAAAAGGGCATGCAGTCAAGTCTTTAAAGAAAAGCATCAACAGCAAACATTTGCCACTTCAGGTTTCATAATTCCCAATTCATAATCCAACTGACCTATGTTGCAAAACCTGAACCCAAAAGCTTTGGATTTTCCAATTTAAAAACATATGCTCAAAAGCCAGTGATAAAAACTACATTTCTCCTCAGGATTAGGTGAGTGCACCCTTGCCTATTTTAGACAACAAAATTTAATTAAGTATTTTTTCGCCTATCCTCACATATATCAAAATGCACTAATGTTCAACAAAATTACCAGGTTGCAACATTACCTCTTCATTCTTTGTATTCGTATTTCAATCAACCCAGTGTCATCTCTTGAGGATTGATTTTTTTTCCTTTACACAGAAAAGTATCTTTTAACTCCTACTGATTTCTTTCTGGTTGCAGAACCATCATAGCTTAAAGTGGGAGGGATCCACGTGCAAAAACAAAGGCTGTGTTTCACCATGGCCTCTGTACCAGGACTGGAAGCATGGCAGAACAAATGAGTTAGAAATCTCCAGGACACAGAGGAGTTTCCATGGCACTGCTCACCTGGGCTGTCCTGCTTGCTTGAAGAATCTGGCACAAGGACATGGACAATGTGCTGGAGGAGGCACAAGGTGTGCCTGGAGTGCATTATGCCCTGGGAAAGCACTGACTCCCCACCTTTCTGCTTAGGTGGGCCCTAGAGCTTCCTATGGGGACTTTTTTGGGTTGTTCTCTTCAGCTTGAGCCTTTCTGTTAAGTTCCCAGATACGTACCTGTTATGTGACCAATAGCTGGATTTCCATCACCTGATGCATCCTATCACATGGCATCATGTCACTTACGTGTATTTTTGGGAATGAGAGATTACCTGGTTGTACTAACCATGATAACAACCCACAAAGCCTATAACCTGCTCTCCGTACACATGCCTTGAGGGCCTTCAGAAGAGGATGGCAAGAAATGGACTGTATGCTGGACTAACCATGTGTCAGGAAATACTTACCTTGCAAGCCATAGTTCAGCCATTCTTGAAACATGTTAAAGAGGGGAAGCTAATGGTCCTCCAGAATCCATCAGGTGAAGTGCAAAGCTGGCAAAAAGAAATGTGTTACTGAGCTCTGCTTGTCCAGAGTAGGACCTAAATATATAACAAGTATGTGCAAGCCAGAAAGAAACCAGCTATTGTCTGGTTCCAATTCAATTTGTTGATCTAAACTCAACTAATGTGCTTAACTAATGTGTATTAATATAAACTAGTGTGCTCTGGCATCATTGAAAGACAAACTTGATCCCATCAGGGATATTTTTAATTAGCTTCTGGTGTATAACTATACTTTAGTTTAATTCAGTGCATACACAGCATCCAGTATCTGTGGATATCCAGCATCAGTTAAGGTATCTAAAATTATAAACCTACAAAACTGTGAGTTTATATTTATGTAGAGAATCAGTTAGGTGCATCACATTGTATACATGTCATAATACCTGATATTATTCTGTTTGACTGCAGAAATTCACAAGACATTTTGGGAAGGAAACAAAACCAAAAGGAGATCTGTTAAAGAACCCAGAGGTCTGCTAATAAAACATGCTTTAATCTTCCTCTAATATCATTACCAAAATTCATTTTTCCTAGGCATGAGCCATGGATCAATGACAGTCAGACTGTAAACCTACACTACCTGGGTAGGTTGTCTATGTTGTCAGCATCCTTCATTGGTAAGGATTCACTGGTAGAAGGCAAAACAAAGTCCGTTTCTCCTTCTGCATCAACAGAGATAACTAAGGTATGTGGAGTTTACTGAGGTTTGCAAGGAAAAGTTAGGATCTAGCTACAGGTAATGCGGCATGTAAGCTTTTGTTACATCCATTGTGCCTGGCTGTCATTTATTTTGGAGCGAATGCATAAACAGCAAAAGAAGCTGTTTCTAGAATACAGCTGCCACAAACAGATGCAATCACAACCTCTGAAGAAAAGGGGCTTAGAGGTGCTGAGCAAAACTACGTTAACATGGTGGCTGAACTGGCCATGGTAGCACTTTGACCAAGAGATGGGGTAGAAGAAAGAAAACACAATGGAGTGTCCTTCAAAGGGATTAAATACGATCTGAATTAGAGACCAAACATAACTGATTTACAGTAATTTGCACAGGATCAAAAAATTTTCACCTCCAAATCCAGGACATGTTTGCATGTCTGCCTGCTCTTGTTAAGCAGGTAACTTTCACTCTTTGATGTCAGCATCTTCCCTGTGCATGGATGTCATGTCCAAGATGTCCTCACCCAGGAATGTGGGCCAGGTACAGGATACTTCAGTAGCAGGGAACCTATTCCAATCTAATGTGAAGACCTCTTGTACTGTGCATCCTTTCTTTCTGCACATACAGGACACTTCTGAGAGGTTCCATCAATCCACAATGTACCAGCCAGCATGCCTCTCTTGAAACATATAAGAACTAAAAAACCCTAAAGATTACAAAACTGCCACAAATTTAGGATTTAAATCCCCCGCTTCTTCCCATGAGAAAAACCTTTCATCTTACTTTCCTGCCTGCCCCAATGGGCACACAGACATACTATCTTCTTTAGAAATTTCACATACATAGATTACAGCACGGCATGTATAAATTGCTTTTCTTCCACAGACCCTTTAGAAGCAGTTCCCTGATTTCTAGAAATCTGTGGATCACAAGTTGAAAGCCACTGACATAAGGACACTGCACCTCATGGGGAAAGATGAGAAAAGCAGTGGATTAAAGACCAAGAAAAGAAAGTTACAGTGGGTCAGTCATGTAACAGACTGGTAATCATCAAGTTTACTTTTAAATCAAGGTTTGTTTTGTTTCTAAGTATGTGCTCTTATTCAAACAGCAATCAGCTTGGGGCATCCCAGTTGTGGTAGTCAGCCCTCAGGTAAGACTCGATGGTCCAGTTACTCCCTCTTCAGCCGTGGAAGCCCGTTGGAGTGATGATTAGCTGCGCCCAGTATTTGCATGGTTGCAACATATTTTGCCCCATTACACCTAAAGCTCAGCAAGGCTAGATGATAAAATGCTTAGGGGCTCATTTGGCCTTCTTATACTTAGAACTGTAAGTTGATGTACACCTATAAGCACCCTGAAGGTGCTCTATATGCACCGTTGCAAAGAGAGCTCCACTTTTGCAGCCCTTTGACATGAGGCATTCTCGGGAGCTAACAGACATAGCCAAGAAAGCATTTTCCTTGTAGTACCATCCCATTATTGGCATCCTCTGTACACATATCAAACTCCTCACCCTCTTTACTCCTATTTACTGGGAAGACCACATTAAGGAAAATAAGTTAAGCTTAAAGGAGTTTTACTGGGGGAACAAAAGCATGTGGCGCTCCACAGATTACCAAGACAGTAAACATCCAGCAGTGTAGAGGGAAATCTCCACAGTCTTTAGACAGCTGTACAGCTGTCATTAATGAAAAGGAGAGGAAATCTTTTCAAAGTGAAAATATGCCTAGATCTGCCCCTGTACATTAGAGAGGCAGGAGATCTAAGCATCGTTTTTTAATGAGGTAGAGCCTGAAAAGAATTCCATATATGTTAGGTGATGTAAGAAGCATTCTGTCACAGAACAGAAAGTGTTGCAACCATGCCTCACTGCATGAATCGAATTACTAGAAAAACAGCCAGAATCCAAATGTGGAAGATACCTCATCATTTAAGACTGTTAAAACAAAACATGTACTGTTGCACATAATCTTGCATTGGCAATCAAGAGGTGGACTAAATTATCTGATGCTTGGGTTCTCATTCATGTGCATTTGTATTTGCAGAGAAGGCGTATTCATAAAGACTGAATCTGAAAGGGCACCCTCATATTGCAACTTCTTAGCATCCCTAATGTGAATTTCATTTATCCATGCTGCAAGTATGATGTTTTTCAAGTGAGTAAAGAACCTACGATCTGCTCTCTCCAACACTGCTTTGCTGCAAATATTCCAGATAGCCTGTACCCCAGCCTGTTGCATCTTTTAGAAACTGCCACCTTTGGTTTACTGGACTCAAAGTGAGATAATTCATCTTAAAAAAAAAAAAAAAAAAAAAAAGGACAGTGTGGCAACAAGAGAAACAATTCATGCTATTTAAACATGGACATTTTGCTTCTCCATTGTGATGAAGGATCTAGTATCTCACATTGCCAGTGGGGGCTCATTAAAAAGGCTGCCCTGTATGGCTAAAAGCATAGGTGACTGTACTGCTTGCAACAGATGTAAGTCTCCAGCGTGGTCTTAAATCCAAAGGGACCCTCTGGAGGAGCGATACTAGGAATCAGAAGTATTGAAGCCGTGACCCCTGGCTCACACAGAGACTGCTCAGAGTGTTGTAGCATCCCTGCGAATAGCTGAGAATAGATCTGCCTCACTGTCACTTAGAGAAAGTACACAAATCTCTCTTAAAGCACAATATTAGAGCAGTGCAATCAAAGACCTAATTAGCAGTGACTGCATCACGGAATGGAAGGTGGAAATGGGGCTGAGCACAGCGCAGGGATACATTTCTTTTTCACACAGACCCTGTACACTGACCCCCAGTAGCCACCCAGAGTTCACCTTCAGCATCTGACCCAGACCTCCAGTCTTAACCCAGGTCTCAGAGGGAAAGCTGAACACCAAGCTCTGTGTTGTTGCTACATCTCTGATAGATGTGCTGCAGCACGTCGCTGAAAGCCTGACAGTCGTGTTCCCTGGGGGCACCCAGGCATCCAGCATCAGTGAGGTGAAAGGCAGCTGCCATTCGCCCCAGCACCAGCTGGAGAAGCCGCAGCAATGTGTAAAGAGTGTCAGCAGTGAAAGCCTTGGGGGCGAAGAGGGAAAGAAATGACATCACTGAAATGGAACCTTTCCCTGCCTCTGTCTGTCTGTCTGTCTGTCAGCAAGGACTTCTGAGTCAATAAATACCAGTCAGAATGCACAATTCCTGCTGACCTGCAGTCCCCCCTTCATCTCTGGAGAAAATAAACATGAGCTGTGGGTGCTGAGCCACTCTGCCTTCTTCAGAGCCTCCATTGTATTTGTGTTTGCAGCGTTTCAGCCAGCAACACTGGGTAACGTTCACTCGGTGCTCCCAGGAACTTGGAGGAACTCCCTGGTTATTATGAGATTACCCCTTCACTGCAAAATAAACGATCCTTTACAGATACCCTCTCAGAGGTGTTCCCTCACAGATGTCCGGGAGTCAGGAGGGGTCAGGACAGGAGGGATTTGACATTGTGTATAAATACTCTCGGTGCAAGCTGCAGCCCCCAGAACAATGCCATTCACTGTCCAAAGCATCCATGGGAACAGGAGCTGCCTCTGGAAAGCCTAAAGGTGGCTCTGTCTCACATCTCAGCCCACAGCAGCACCTTACACGGCTGTGGGCAGCTCAAAATCGGATGCAGAAGGGAGCTCCTGATCACTTGTGTCTGAACAGAAACACCAGTTGCCATATCCCAGTTTTCCCTGTTCCTAGGGGAAAGTGTTTTGGTCTGGGATTCTCTCGCTGTTTTATTCCATATCTTAATGGAGCCATTTGTTCTTGCTATCAATGTTCACAGCATAGTTGTCAAACTGCTGATTTACTAACAAAAGCCCCAGCATCCCTCAGGCTTGCTATTTGCTTGGGGGTAAATGAAGAGACAGAAATGTCTTTGTTTCTCAATTCTCTAGCAGCAAAAGCAGACTACCATTTAATATTTGGTCTGGCCATTAAAAGGAGTGAGGTGTACTTTGCCTGTGGGCTTCGCAGGTACTTGATGACAATGGAGTGATTCAAATGCTTTCTGGATTGTGTTCCGCTTTCTCCAAATTGGACCCTGGAGGTGATAGATTCCTCCAGTCCTGTTCTCCAGGACCATGATGCTGCTTGCCACTAACCTCACCCCATTCCTAATTTCCACTTCCAGATTTTCTGTACCCTGTTCTTTGAGACTGTAAGCACACTAAGGCAGGGACTGTTTTACACAATGCCTGGAAAACACCTGATACACTGAGATGCTCCATCAGCAACTTATTCAAGCCGCTTTTTCTCCTTCTTCCCCCTCCAAACACTCAGTTAAAAGAGAAAAAGATTTAAAGATATTTCAATCTGGCAGGGAGGGTGCAGGACTATTTGTTTGTTTATTTAAAAAAAATACTATTACTGCCAATTTTTGACAACAGAGTACAGGGGACTTTCTTCAGAAAAAACAGAGTATACAAATATTCTAGCAGGTTTCAAGTCACTTGTCTCCTGAGCTATTTGGGGTCATTCCAAAAGCCAAAGCTGCTTCACAATTTGCAGAATTTGCTCTCTGCATTTTCACCCAGAGCGCTGTTGTTTACAAGGCAGTCCTGCAAGCCTGAGAAACCATCCAAACATCACACCACAGTCCTGAGGCTGAACTAGTATGAAGGCGAGACACATTTCACCAAACATGGGGCAGAAGAGTGGCCCAACAGGACACAAGGGTGGAGAACTGATCTCACAGATGATGTGCACAAGAGTGTGTGGCATAAGGTGTTCAACAGAAACTTCTGAGGAAAGAGCAGAACAGCAATCATGAGTGGCACGAACTGGAGCCTCTGCTTCCCACAGCCCATGCAGAACTCACTGTAAATCACATTTGGAAATTGTAGCTTATATTTTAAAAAGCTTCTGCCAATTGCAGTTATGGAAATAACTGTGAGAACCTGAACCAGGGGTAAACCATTGCAGCCATGTAGAGCTGCCTTGGAGCTGGAAACAACAGTTCTTGCATCACCTTCTTGAAGCATTTCAGTCACAGCCTCATTAACTCATTTAATCTGCAGCAATGGGATTTGGCACTTTCCCGTAACGTGTAAATACAGTATTTTACCAATATTTGTAGTCAGGTACCCAACATCAGTTTCTGTCCAGCTTGCAAGCTAAACACATGCAAAGCTGGAGAATAGGCTCCTCGTGGCAAGGGAGGCAGTCCTGGTACATGGCAGCAGCAAGGCTGAGGGCTGTAATCTAATAAACTGTTGAAGCCATCTACATGTTAACTCCTTCCCAGGCACGCAGCAGAAAAAAAAAAAGTCCTGGACTGTGCTTCTTGAAACAATACTTCACTAAACAAGGCCCTGACAATGGAGATAGATTGCCTGGAGACATTGTGAGGCCAAGAAAAGATAAAAGCTTTCTTAAAAGAATGGCTGAAAATATTCATTGCCATATTGTGGTGATGACTATTTTCACCAGATATGGGCCACAGCTGCACATGTTTGTGTGAAGAAAGGAAGACAAGAATGAAAGGATATTTTTAATATCATTACTGTTTGGTCCCATCTTATTACAGAATACACAGGAGCTGGCTTTGCAAAGGATGCGTTCTTCTGAATCCTGGTGGCTTGGAGCCAGAGCTAAGGTAAATAGTTGTTAATTAATTTAATTTAAGCCATTAATGAGATACAGAATCTAACTCACTTTACAGCAGTGTAGGTCCTGGCCTATATGCTATACCAGGTCTATGTACTGTATAAATAATACGAAGTTAAGAAACTATTAATGTAGCAATGTCAAACATTCAGATGTTAAGGATCATCAGCAATAACCCTGACTTTATTTCAGCCCTATCTATGAGCTACCTTACTGGTTTTTAATTACATAACCACATAATAATTCTCTGTTGAAGATTCTGCATAGTTGAAGTCTTCTTTTATATTCATTGTTCAATAGGTGGTTCATGTTTTATTTACTGCATCCAAACTCTGCTCTGAAGCCTGAATAATTAATTTTCTAGTTGTTTCGGTTTGGGTTTTTTTTCCTGTTATATTTAATTTTTTAATTTCCAATTTGTGGAAATTCCTGTTCTGTTTCCAGAGACAAGCATCTGAGGTCCATGCCTCTCCCCCATCATGTTTCCAATCCTACCTGTAGGCCCCCCACTCTTTCTCAAAACATCAGGATATTGAGCCCAGCAGCTCTTTGTCCCAATGCCTTCATTCCCAGTACTTTGGTCCCAGCTGCCTACCTTCTGCAGTCTTGCCAGAAAGGTTCCTTCTCTCCCATGCTCTGTCAGACAAACACTGAAAACACAGCGAAGGCAGCAAAACTGCTCATCTCCTGTGCCTTGAGACAGCACAGCCACACCATCGTACCTCACCGCTCTGGTGGGAGACAAGGTTGCCATCCACCCCTGGGTTTTGAGAACAGGCAGAAATCCTTCAGAGAACATGCATTTCTAATGTCTTTGTCCAAAGCGAGATTTTCTGAAGCTCATAACTTAAGTAAATGTGGGAAGATTTTCACAGAAATAGGCAGGTATACATTCCTGACATCAGAGGGATCTTCCACCCCAACTGCTGATCAAAAGACAAGTTTTTCATCCAGATTAGGTAGGGATTATTAATTCTTACTGGTATCCCTTTCAGGTGGGTTTTTTTAGCATCTACATGAGAACAAAGCCTCCCTAATTTTCTTCTGAAAACTCAATTATTTTTCCTCCCTTTTGCAAAGAAAGGGGAAAAGGATGCAAGGTACAGAGATTAATCCCTGACATGGGAAATTTCACCTTACTTCAAATGTAGCAAACTTCATACAGAACTGAAAACAAGGCATTATAATGATGTGGCATGAATTTTCAACATACTTGGTCATAAACATTTCCTTATATGTTGGCTATAACAATCAGTTTCCAGGACTATTTCTGTTAAATAGAAAACAAAACTCTGTTTTGCTCTCATATTGATTAAAAGGTGTGCTAAAATCTTGCAAATATTTAGTCCAAAACTTGTTAATAATCCTTCCTACACTGTATTGAAAATGTTTGGCTCAATCTGAGCAACCTCTTCCACTTCATTCCCACAGCCATCATACTACAGAGTTTTACCTTCTTGCCCCAATATACACAACATGGTTAAAACCAGAGCAGTACAGCAGGGTGCCCCATACGAATTAACCAGGGGATCATTAAAGACTCCAAGCTATCAGCTTGGGGACTCGCCTTCCTCTCCTTATCCTGCCAGGAGCCCCATCCACCTTCCCAAGCCCCACAGCCACTCTCCTTCAAGCCCTTGCCCCCACCACCATGGCACACCTTGGTCTCTACCTGGGGTGGGGGGTTGGCCAGGGCCCATGCTATGCAAGTCTGGTGGAAAATAGGATGGAGAGCAACAGGAAACCATTGTTTATCATGCTAAAGAAAGGAGCGACCAGAAGTGAACAAGCAAAATGCTTATGTCTGTGACTCCTGTGACACTATGGTCAGGGTGAGGTCCGGCTCAGTTTGTTATCAGTCTTAGCATCAAGGTTGAGGACTGATTAGAACATTGAATTTCCTTCTCCCCAGAAAGCCCAGAGGAGAAGGTGATTTTTCTGGCCTGGGTGAGGATCCCAAGGCACATTGATAGAGGAGCTGGCAGTTCTGCTGCTTTGGTGGTACCTGTTTTGCGGACAAAAAAATGACTTCAGTTTCCAATGCTGTCAATCTGGAATCCCTCACCACCACCAAATTAATAAAAACGTCTTTAAAAAGTGAATTAAAAACATGTAAAAAGAGCTAAGTAGCCAGCAGTCTGACGCTTGAAGCCCAAGATCGGATGGTAGAGAGGGAGCAGGGGGTCTCTTTCTCACCTAGGTAATGATTATACGATCCCCATAAGGACATAGTTAAATCAAGTATTAAGAAGACTGCACTTAAGAGGGGGAAAATATGTCAATCACACTTTGCCTTTGACAAAAGGAAATTCCTTGAAACTGAGAATGGGGAGAGAGCGGGAGGGAGAGTGTCTCGTCATGTGGGTGGCCAGGAAACTGGAGGCCAGAAAAGTACGAGAGAAAGAGTAAGAGACAGGGGGGAAAAAAACCCCACCAGACTGAATTCTAATCCAAATGCTGTGAGGCGTTCACACCAGGCCTTGTGAGAATATTAACAAGGTTACAGGAGAGGGGCCTTTAGCCTCGGGAATTATTAGTGAATATGGAATTATATTTGCGCAAACACAACCAGATGCAAGCAGCTAAATGCTCTGCAGATGTGAAAGGAGACAGAGTGTGTTCCAAATAGGCAGCAGCTTCATGTGTTTTAACCCTCCATCGTGGTGCCGGGCTGCCTGTCTGAGAAGGCTGTTTTTCTGAAATGGCCATGGGATCAGAGGGACAGGGTCTTCTTTTTTATCAGAAATTCAAACATGGGTACACTTCAGGGATTATTCTTCCCCAGAGCCACTAGCATCTCCCAGCTGACTGACTATCATGCTGAAGAATACATCCTGACTACACTCTTTTATCTCTCTGTGCCTTCGATTAATTTTCTGGAAGTTTTCATTTTTCTTCCATTTTGCGATGTCTTTTTCTAAAATCTCCCCCATCCTCCTTCCCTGTTTTTCCTCATTGTTTGCCCTCTCTGGTTGCATTGTCTAACTCCATTGTGGCCTGAGCAGTTAGTCTGTATGCACAACATCGCAGGCTGTTTCCATTAGAATGAGAAATTGATTACAAGAGCCAGGTATTTCTTTGAAGTAATCCAGTTTTACTACAAACAAAGTCGCACTTCTTGAAATACAGTAAGATTGAATAAGAATCCCGTTGTTTTGCTCACAATCCCAGATCTGCTTGCAGTCAGGGCTCTGCTCAAAAAGCTCCTTTCCTTGGCTTTCTTTCAAGGCCATTGTGTATTCACTTCATTTCTTGTACCACGATTTTTGGGCTTGCTCCCTGCCTGTTTCTCCCGCTTTCCACTGTTTCATTCACTCTAATTGATCCTCTGACCCTGCATTCAATGTTTACTTTGGGCAGTAGCCTCCATTGTTTAAGTTATTACTAAACACAGGGTGCTCCCTCTTTTAGCCAGCATGGAAGGCAGTGAGCACACCTGGCACCCTGAGTGGGACTTATGGATGATTCGAAACCAAAAAGCTGCCTCTCAGCTCCCAAACTCCCAAATTATGAGGTGCATAATATCAGTAATTCAGTGTCTCAGCTGAGAACGCAGCTTCATCGTTCTAGGTGAATCGCTACTTTCAAAGTAATTATAGTCCCTACTCTGAAGAGGAGAGAGCATGTACTGAATCTTTAAAGATCAACTTATCAATTTAAGTACAAAGCCACTGAAATGGCCATAGGCATAATTATAAGGGTTTTTAGTGTTGCTTTGTGGCAGGGTTATGGCTTCTCCTCACGAAGAAATTTTCTGCTATGAAGAATAATGGCAGCAAATGACTGTTCATCCTACAGAAAAGTATGGAGATCTGGAGGCTTATGTATGTGGGATTTTACCAGGTTACAGTTTGACTTGGGTGAGTATGCTAAGTATGATTTTAATTACCTGAATGGTTTGAATTCCTATTAAGTAAGATCTTGCCTGTTTATTTCCTTGAGTTACAATGCTTGTTTTTGAAAACAATCACAACATTCCTACAGTATGGCTTGTGCAAAATTATTGATGATGTATAGCCTCAAATTTCATCATCTTTTTTAAAATATTTTCTATCACTGAATGCGTGTTTTAGAGGCAATTAAAGACTCTAGAGTCAGGGCAGAATTTTCAAATTCAGGCATGCTTTATTGATTATTCTTTACTCTCTGTGAAAAAAACCAGTGTACTCTCCTTAACAGTACAATATGTATGGTTTGATTACAAAACAAAGTTTTCACTAATTTCAAAGATGTATTTGAATATATTAATTTGCTTAGAGATTAAAAATCAGGGATTTAAAAAAACAGACCAGCCATTATTAGACTTCTCTTTGTCTCCTATCTTGCTAAAAAGAATACGGACTCCAGCAACCCAAGAGTATACAAGGCAGGAGGCTGCCCAGTGAAAAGAGAATGTGGAAAAATATCACAACTTCATAGATGAAACACTTATTATTCTGTGAAAAAAATTGTTTCCTATTAAAACTGTCAAATAAGAATTTTGTTCTCTTAGTATTTAAGGGAGAGTCAAGGCATCAATGGGAAAGAGCAGCAAAAAGAACTTCAACCTCCTCTATGAAACTGGCTAAAAGCTCCGCTAGCTCCCACATAAGCGGAACTCATTGTAACCTTGCACAAAGACTTTATTTCACTTGCTTCTTGTAATTAAGCTGGGGTTTTGGGGGTATTTTTCCTGTTGCATGTAATCTTGTTTTCCCCTCAGGCAGGGCCCAGAGGCTGCTTGGTGAACCACCGCCTCCCCTCAACATGGCTGCCGCTCCCCAGTGCTCTGGATGGGCCCAGAGCAGTGGCAGGCCTCAGCTGGTGGCCACGTTGAGAAGGCTTTTCCCCATTGTTCCCAACGGGGTCTGTGTTTTACGATGCCTCACAGTATAGGCAGCCACCATCTCCCCTGAGGGCAATGGCAGTTTCTGTTTCATGGAGAACAATGGATGATGGTGGCCAGTCCAAAAGGGAACAATTTTGCATGGGGAAAAAAACAACAACAAAACAACTTTTAGTTACAAAAAATAGCAGCAAGTATGGCCATTCATATGAAGCATCTGGGAGGAAAGCACCTATTGTGCCAGATCCTCTTTACAGACAAGCTGAGAGGGAGGTGGGAGACAGCGTGCTCATTTTCTGCAGAGGGGGAAGCCAGGAGCACCCTCCCTGGAGGAGGGATGGAGAGGAAAGTGGGCATGTGTAGACAGAACATTGTAAGTAATGTGGGCAAAATCGTATTTTGCTGCCCAAAGGAGAAGGGACAGGGTCACTTCTGTCACGAGATGGAGGAAAGGTGAGGAGCTGAAGCAGAGGGCTCAGGGAAAAGCTGTGAAGAGCTGATCAGTCGCTGCCACCATCACCAAGAGGCCAGAAGAGCCAGAGACATGGACTGATGCTGTGTGGCAGTGCCGCCCTACTGCCCAGCCAGAGCTGGGGCCCATGCCATCCCCTTGCTCCCTTCAGCAGCGGCGGTCGGCCTGGCTCTCCCGGTCTGTGGCACAAGAAAAGCAGGTGGCAGAGCAGGGAGGTTTTGCTGTCACCAACCAACACGATGCTCTCGGCAGCCGGTCACTCTGCCTGACTTAAGTGCCATTCAGTTTGGCATACAAGGGGAGCGGGATGGTGTGCGCCTGGGGAATTCCACACATTCACAGGGTAAAGCCAGGCTAAGGGAATGTAAACAAGGGCGTCATGTATGAAGAATAATTAATGGTGGGAGGTGACAAATCAGCAGGAATTTGCAATGCAGAAAGCAAAGGGTGCTAGAGTCTATTTCAGCAACTTTTCATTGCTCTGGTGAAACAAAGCAGCTGCAAACCCAGTCAAAGTATCCCATAAACCATAGGTGTTCAGCGTTCCCCAGATGGGAACACAATAGTCTGAGCAAAGCCATGAATGTGCGTATAAATAGTAGAGTAAAACAAAAAAATTAACATGAAAAATCTTTATCTGGGAGTGTTATTTAATACTACATTACCATAGGTGAGTGATTTTTTTTAGAGCTAATTATAACAACTCTGCATTTTATGTACTTCAGTCTTTCTGGTATCTAGAAATACACTTGGCTGTGCCATATCTACATTTTTGTAAACTGTTTATTTTGGTACTTAGTGACAGTCTTATTTTTTTAATTAACATAAAATAATCAGTGAAGAGTATATTGAGCTGTATGTTAAATGGATGTTAACTCATTACCAGTTCAACAGGTGTTAAGCCCCAATCTCATTTTAGCAATTAGTATTTTGATTAACCACTGCTAGTAAAGTTTGTAGATGATGCACAGCTTGGTGGAATGATAAACAGTATTGAGAAAGAACCAGTTATACACAGCTGGATTGTTTGGTAGGAAGGGGAACTCATTCAAGCAATGTGTCTGAACACACATAAATGGGGAAGGTCACACACCTGAAAACCAAAAACCTATGTTACTCTTACAAGTTGGGGGACTGTGGAAACCACTGACACTGAAATTCGTAGACAGAGATCAGATAGAAAGAACGTGAGCTCTCAGTGCAGTGCAGCAGCTAACACTATTCTCAGATATATAAATGTAATCTATTGTTCTATCAATCTGTGCATCATCTGCAAACTTTCTTAGGAACACTTCCGGGGCTTCTTTTTTAGCAGATGGTTGAGCAGAAGCAGACAAATGGTACTGAGAATAGCAATAGTCTTGTGGCACATTTTGGTGCTTACCCTGAACAGAAGAGCTTGAAAAACTGAAAAGATTAAGAAGCCACAATTGTAATTTAAAATGTGTAGAGCCCATTTTATTACACTTTTGAAAAAATCAGTCCATGACATTTCTTTAAGAAAAAAAACCAAAAAGCAACACATTCTTTGGTTATAAGGGGGGAAAATTTCTGAAAGTAAAACGTGTTTTAGCTTAAAAGGCAATGAGGTTACACAATCTAAAATTGGAAAGTGAAATTAGACTAATTTAGATTGGAAATAGGGCATATTTTTAGAAACTGGAACAATTCATAAACATAAATCATAGGTTTTACATCACTGACTTTTCAAAAGTGTCTGGTGCCTAATGACCCCTGATGTAAATGCAAGCAGATCTCTCTACTCTCACATCTTTAAGATCTTTATTCCAATAAGCAGGTTGAGGGATTCAATTCATTATTCTCTGTAGAATCTCTTCTGAGAACCTTGGACAGACATGGAAGTCACAGGCAAACGTTCACACTGTAACATATCCTCTAGAGAAAGTGAGAGAGATGTCATGCTAATTGCCTTTGTAAAAAGGCAGCTGTGAGGTTCTCCTACTAAAATGAACAACCAGAGTTACAAAGCACAGAGGTTCAGGCTGTGTGAATTCCTACCAATTCCTAAATCTGTTTGCTTATAAGATTTTTCCTAACAATTTCTTAACTTTGCCATGCTTGTTTAAAACTTTTAAGTTTTCTTCATTTTTCTATTATTTCCTGTAATAGTATTTGCAGTCTTAAGAGTTTTTAATATTTCACAGGTATGGAAATATCACCATCAGCTGGGTATACCTGAAGGTTTGGCAGATGGGGGAAATTATTAGGAGAGAGAAAAACATCCTCACTAATAATGTTGCCCAAATTAAAACTCTAGTTCATGGACTGTTACTTGAAGACACGCATCCACTTTGGAAAGGAAGAATCACTGCTGCATACCAGCAAAAGCCTCCTCGGCACCTGAGATGATTGTGACTGAAGAACCAGTCCAGA
Source organism: Balearica regulorum gibbericeps (assembly GCF_011004875.1). Classification (NCBI taxonomy): domain Eukaryota; kingdom Metazoa; phylum Chordata; class Aves; order Gruiformes; family Gruidae; genus Balearica; species Balearica regulorum. Next base: position 86,992,211 of record NC_046184.1, read on the forward strand.
TGATGATTTTATCAAACTGTTTCCCCGATTTGTTGCAGTTTTGCATACGGCTTAACAGATCTTTGGGTACAATGGGGTGAGGGAGTACATGAATCTAGGGAAATATATTTTGGGTGACATTTGTATTGATGCATATTAGCATACTGAAGTTTTAAAAGGACGGCATTTACATAGGAGATAGAAAGGTCTCAGGGCAGCATCTAAACCAATAAATTTCCTTATTTCGAAGGCTAAATTCCTGTAAGAATACCAGGAAGTATGAGAAAGTACTATATATTTGGACCCCAGTGCTTCTTACAACATCTTTCTCTCCTTTTCCAGTCTTATGTTCTTTAAAAGCAGACAGATATGGATGACACGTCAGCACTAATTTTTTTCTTTGTGAAGTCTGTTGACATAGCCTTTTTTTTCTGTCTGTGGATTTAATTTAACTTATAAAAGGTAAGTATGTCCAGTCACCATTCCTACTGACAATCCCCAGGAACACTTACCTGGACAGCAATATTTGCATATAAAACTGAATTTCAGATACAAAAGACGGGTTATTAAAAGCATGGCTTATGTTACACCCAAAAATATGTGAAGCATTTTAGATATAGAATAAGATAGTTCTCTGCTGAGAACAATGATCGAAGGTCTCCTCAGACACCCAGGCTGGATTAACCACCAGAAATAACAGCACAATTGGATTTTCTATTTACTGTAGTAAAGCAACCTTGTCTATAAACTCCTTATTGCTGCAAAGCAAAGGTGTGTGTCTGGGGAGGGCAAGCTTTTCCCCTTGATGTTCCAGGACATGGAAATACAATCCTTTTTCAGACACAGATGTTTGCAATAGAAAACTTTCACTCTGCTCTCTTCTGTTTTTAATCTGCTCGTGACAGGAAACACAGATTCAAAATGAATGTAAAGAACACAGTCACCATAACTGATGATAATACAAAAGAACATGTAGGAAAGATTTCTTTTTCCCAGCGTATTGTAGGGAGAAAAGATTTACTGATTTCAGAAGATTCTAGGTGTTTTTATTTCTCAGTGACTGCCAGTACAGTGTTTTTCCATGAACTTCACAGAATATAGCTCTCTGCAATGCTATGATACTATCAACAGTTTCAGCATACAAAAGATAATACAACACTTCTTCATGCTTGCTGCCAGATCTTCAGCACTTTCAAATGACTACCCTGCCAAAGCTTCACTGAAGAGACAGATGTATAAAAACAGTCAAAGATTCTTCCATAGCATGTGTAAAATGTAAAATGAAACAGGTAAGAGTAATTGATTCAGTCTCTTCAGCCAGTCTTGCTGCTAACCTCTAGGCTCTTGAGAATTTCAAAGATGTGCTTTTAAACTACGCCAACCTACATGCCTCAAGTGAAGTTCTTTATGTAGGACAATGTGAAGGGTTTGACTGGAGCCTTTCCTCTACTTTTTGGTTGCCTGTTCCAACTTCTCATCTTACTCTGTTCTTCAGATCTCACCCTACCTGGTCTCACTTCTCTGCCTTCTATAGTTTGCCTAAATCCCCTTTCCTTGCTCTTTCATTCAGGTAGTGTCTTGCTAATGACATCCTTCACTTAAAAAACAACGGGAGTCACAAGAGAAGGCTCTGGGGAGACCTTATAGCAGCCTTCCAGTACCTAAAGGGGACCTACAGGAAAGCTGGAGAGGGACGGTTTACAAGGGCAGGTAGTGATAGGACAAGGGGTAATGGCCTTAAACTGAAGGAGGGTAGATTTAGATTAGATATTAGGAAGAAACTCTTCACTGTAAGGGTGGTGAGGCACTGGAACAGGTTGCCCAGAGAAGCTGTGGATGCTCCATCCCTGGAAGTGTTCAAGGCCAGGTTGGATGGGGCTTTGGGCAACCTGGTCTAGTGGAGGGTGTGCCTGCCTGTGGGACAGTACCTAAGCAATACTGTAGCAAACAATAAAATCAAGTGTAATTATAATTACCCCTCTCCCAAGATACATTAAAAATATGATGAAACACTCAGAAATTGAGAAATGACAGCATCAACTATGTGATGTGATTTTAATTCATTTCCCTCTCTTCTTCTGTATAAATATTATGATACTGTCTCTAGCTATATGATAACATACTATTGTTTTCTGCAAGGGTCTTGCTTCATTGATTATTGTTCATTTTAAAAAATATTTTTTATTCAAAATGGTGTCCTAAAAGTTTCTTACCATAGCATTCCCTGTCATAATCCCTGAATTGAGTAGAAAATTACTAATTTCCTTCTACATTATTCTTTGTTACTTTGATCAGAGAATGTGAATGATTCGAGTATTTAATAAAATTGTTTTGACAATGCTGACTTGAATAGCTGTTACACTTTATTTTAAAGATGGGAGCTAAAGCACAAATAGATAAAGCATAAAACATAAATCTTACATGTTAAATTAACAAACATAGGTTCTAATACTTTAGGCTGTTTCATGTTTTTAGCATATGGTATATTAGAAGCACAGTAGCAAAAAATTAGCTTTTAGCTAGGAGAGCGCAGAATTTCTGCTAATTTTTCACGAGGACCACAAAAGATTTTAGTACACAGGATTTTTGACAGTGGCAAGGAATAAAACCAGGTTTTCAAAATTTATTCAGCTTCTTTAACCATTCTTCCTTTTTACAATCTGCTCCCAACAACCAAACGACTACTAATTTCTATGTTAAATAAGACAAGGAGGCAATGCATAAAAACTCTCTACACATCCCTAATTCCCAGGACCCCATTCACATTGTAGACCAACCAAGGCTAAGTCCTGTGTAAAGCACTGCTTCTTCAAGACTTCATGAAAATAAAAGTTTTGTGGGCTGCAGCCCAGCTACAGAGATCTTTCTACATGGAAAAAAAGAATCGTGGACTTTCTGTTCTGTTCCTAGCACTATCCTGCAATTTCACTCATCTCTTATTTGACCATATGCCTTAGTCTTCTCTTAAATCATTTTACAGGTATTGCCTGTATTTTTTTCCTTGATTTTTCCATATCTCTCTTTAAGCATGGAAACCCAAAGTGGACTTAGTACTTATTAACTGGTACCCCAGTACTAAAAAAAATCACTTAACTGACCATTTCAGCAACAGGACTGCACTAGCAAATAGAGTTGCTTGTCCACCACAAACTCTAGATCCTTTGCAGAATTGCTGTGCCCCAGGAGACACACACTCATCTGAAAGATATGGTCTAGAACTCTTGTTTCTAAGTCAGTTTGGCGGTATTAAAAACAGAGAATTGCACTAGTGATATTTTGACTGAGTTCATGTTCACCCGTTACTGGTATTTTCCTAATCTGGGCTCAGCGGCAGATTCTGCACATCTAAACAGTCTTGAAAGGATTCACGATGTGCATTGGGGAATGTGGGAAGGGGAAAAGTGTCTAGGAATCACACATGAGAAAGGTCAGAAGAGCTTCAGCAGCAGCGGGAGATATCAGAGGACAATAGTACAAGCAGTGAATCTTTCTCCTCCCCTAACATGGCCATCTCTCAGGATGCAAGCTGTCCCATCTTCTCTGGGATTCTCAAGCCAACCTCTTCCTCTTCTCACCTGCCTTGCACATTCACACCACTCTCCCTCTCTGCCTGCACCAAGAATACCCCATGCTTATTTTTCTGCCTCTACCAGATTTCTGTCATAGTAGTGGGCTCTTCTTGTGTTAAACAGCTATTGTAAATATTGTATTGATTTTTTTCCTTTTTGTTCAGCTTGAGCTTGTGTTCAACAAAAACTTCAAAGTAATAGCTCAGGCCAGTTCTGGTTAAAGAAAAAACCCCACAACTTTGAGTTTTTACATTGTTTTCAATTTGATTTTAAAACACGCTTTGTTTTAATACACTCCTTTTATCAGAAGGGTCTGAGTGATGTCCATGTTTTTAGCATTATTTACAAGTCTGCCAATATTTGTGTCAAGGGCACATTTCAACATAAATTATTCACTATCTATTTCCAGATTACCAGTAACAGTATTGAGTAGGGCAAAGCACAGGTCACCGTAGAACTCTACTAAGTCTCCCAATTCAAATTTAACAAGTACTTCTGGACACCTGTCAGCTAATCAGCCCTTAGTCATTTAATGTGTGCTTCTCTCGTATGTTTAATTAGAATGCTCTGTGGCACTAAGTTAAAGGTATTACAAAAGTCTAAAAAGTATCACCTTGTACTGTTCCATTTATTAACTCAAATTCTAATAACCTTGAAAATTAACACTAATACTTTTTAAGTATTATTAACTAAACCTTCATTCTTGAGTCTTTTATCACTGAATCCCACATAGATTTTTTTCCTTCATCATTTTGCCCCAAACCAATGTCTTACTGATTTATAATAACATTATAATATTTTTATGTAATAGATGTTGAATGCTTTCGCTTTGGTAATTACATACTGGAAAAGAGTTTGTTTTAAAATTCTTTACAACTGTAAAATTATCTTAAAATTTCATTATCACATTGTTTCAATTTTCTTTACAACTTTTGGAAGCTAAGTTTATATTCCATTTCCCTCTTCAGCATCCTCCTCTTCACCGCATTAGTTTAAGATAGCTCTACCTGCTCCAATCAGCCTCCAACAGAGAACAGTTCTAGTTGTGAGACAGAGTCTAAGGCATCTATGCATCCTTCCCACCATCGAGGTTGTCGCCTGATGCTCCACTCAAAGCACATCTTCAGTCTCACCTTACTGGAGCAGCCACAGGCTCTTATCTAATATTTTTTGGCCTCAGGATCAGAAAATCTCAAAAAATATCACCTAGACTTTTCCATTTTTCATCTTCTTCCTTGATGTCTTCTACGATTCAAGCAGTTTCATGTAACTTTTGCCTCATTATGTCCTCAAAAATGGCTAACGTATTTTTGCTGAAAAAAATGTTCAGATGCACACAGAAGTTTTCAGCTCAAATTATAAACAGTATCTATAGCAATTGATGCAAATGATTGAAAAAATTGTATGTACAATTTCTGGGTTCAAGTTAAAGTTCTTATTGACCGCACAAAGCAGACTTTTTAAAATTTGTATTATAGCAGAGTCTGATTAGGCTCCAAGGTACTAAGCACTGTACATAGTTTTAAACTTTAAAAATTTGTTATTAACCAATGCATCAAATTGAAAATTAAAAAAAAGTTATGTAAACTTACAGTTTAAATTTACTTCAGGATTTTACGGTTACTAACATTCTATGGCAATATGCTCAGTGATCGAGTTTGGACTAATCTTGCTCAGTACTGAGCTGGCTATGGAGATAATCACCCGTACGCTGCGTAGCGCCACAGGTAACAGACCTACCAGCGCACCTTCTTTCCTGACTGTCCGTTTGTTTCCCCAAACCCTGCAGTCACGGATCCCCACGCTCGCTGCCCCGGCTATTTCCAGCCCTGCACATGAGCCACAGTTCCTATCACCTTAACATCGGTGGGAGAGAGCTGCTTTGGCCTTGGCATTCCGCACAAAGCAGGGCACATTCAGGGGAGAGGGCCGCTTTTCAGGGTTTTCCGTGGGGACTGACTGTATAGTTTGGCGAGTACAGGGGAGCAAGGCAGGCAGAGGCGGGTATTTTCGAGTAGGGGCCAGGCTGCGGATCTCTCGGTGGAAAAGCTGCCGCGGGCACGGTCAGGCGGCCTGAAGGGAGCAGGACGGGGCACACTGCTGAGGACGACTTCAAGAGCAACCTGCACCTGAGGCAGGGCTCGTGAAAAAACGAGACGCGGCGGGCTGGGGCTTGCAGCACGGACACGGCGGAGCGAACAGGCCCCGACCTCCCAGTAGCGGAGGCCCAACGCCACCCCCGCCCACCCCAATCCTCAGCTGTCACATGACCGCTCCCCCCCCAGCTGCCACTCCGTGACTACGCATGCGCATTCCGGACTGCGGGAAACTCGCTACTGAGCGCATGCGCTGACCCTTCCGGAGTTCTGCCCTGTCTCCCTACCCCCCCTATCCCTTCCCCCCTTTGCCATGGCGACACCGGGTGGCCTGATCCGGGCCCTGCACCGCGGGACCCTCGGCCAGGTAACCGGCCTGGGACACTTCCCCCGTCCGGCGTGGACACGGGGTCCCTTCCCGGTCTCTCCGACTTGGGCTGAGCCCCGCGCTCCAGGCGAGGCTGACCCAACCGTCCAGCCGGTCCCCGTGCAGCGGGCCGGCTCCGCGCATGCGCCGTGGAGCGACGAGGGACGCGGGACGGTGGCGGCGCAGGGCGGGGAGGGGACGGGCCAGACGTTGTGGGCTCGTGCAGCTCGCCGCCCTTCGCGGGGCCGTTCTCTCGGCGCTGTCCTTCCCGCTGGTTGTTTCTGGCGCCTCTCAGCCGTCGGGGCTTTGACTCCGCGGGGCACACGGGGTTTGGGGGTACGGGAGAGAGGGAGGTCTGAGCCAGCAAGTGAGATGTGGGGGCGCAGCGGCTGCTTTCGCCGCGCCTGGGCGGTGTCCTGGTGGTCGTTCAAGCGCTGAGGTACCACTGGGCGTTCTTCGAAATTTCAGCGTTGCTCTTTACTTCTTCCCTAGAATATTATCCTACGATTTTAAAGGTACCTACAGGCTACAATCTCCCGTCTTGCTCAGCGGGAAAAAAACCCGCATAGGTGTCTGAACATCAGTTAGAGGATATGTGTCAACCCTCCGCCTTGGTACTTGGGCAAGTTCGATGGGATGTAGTAGTGGTTAAATTTACTTAATTCATTTGGGATTTTCATTGTGACCACAAGGAACAGGGACTTGATTTATTTTTTATTATTCCCCCCCCCCCCCATTTTATTACTAAATTGAAATAAAGGAGCAAATGATTGCATTGACCATGTTTGGGAAGATACCCCAAGCAATCAGCCAATTCAGGTGGGAACATACTCAGCAAGCATGTGTTTGTAGGCAATCTCCTTCATAAAGTTTTTGGCCTATAAATGATTTGCCTTACCAATCTAAATTTTTATGAAGCTTGTAGTATTGTTTTTACATGAGTGGAAGAATTATTAAAACAATCTGATGGCAATAATAGTAATGTTGCATCATTTTAGTGAATGTTTGTTTCCCTTAGCTGAACAATTGGCTTTTTCATGAAAACCATGCTCATGTTTATTTATCATCCAAATCCTGAATAGTATGTCATGTTTCTACAATGGAACATTTTATCCAGAATGGGTGTCAGGGTAGATGTGTTTCATGTTGCTTGTGAGGAAAAATAAGGTAAGTAGAAGATCAAAGATGACTTTCAGTTTCTTGGTGTTATCCATGCTATCTGTGACCTTGCAGCAACTGAATTCTGTCACCCTCAGCCACAGGGTTGTTATTCTGATAATTTCAAGCTAAAATATTCACTAATACACAAAAAGTTGGTGTCATTTACCCAGACTTGCTACTATATACAAGTTGCAGGAATATTTGAGTTATTTCAGAACTAGGATTTTTAAGGTTAAACTTAAGAAATTAAGCCATATTTCAGTTACTTATCAAAACAGCTAACAGCATGCAAATGACCTTGATTCTGCCCTTTCTATTGAGAAGGTAGAGAGGTAAAGAGGGAGAAACTTTCATAACTGATACTTTACTTAGGAACTGTATGCTTCCTACTAGGTGTTACTGTGAGGCAGAGGTAAGGCTTGTGCTTATATTTTTTGTTTCAGAATTCATTTGTGTATAAAACTACTTTGAATTTTAACCATATAGAAGACCTAAAGAGTCTTTGCACACTCGATAAGCTTGTTGGGTGTTTCCATTCCTTGAGATACTTTGATTTCATTTCCCTTCTGTGTATCTAAATCTCTCTGGGTTTTTAACACAAAATTTGAACAGTTACACTGTCCATCTAATACCTTTACCAAAGCAAACAACGTGCAGATCTTGCAAAGATGCCTCAAACCACTGTTTATCTTTAAAACAAGAACTGCAAAGTTCCTTGAAAAATATTGAAAGCGTTTGTATGTGCTTATCCCTCCAGCTACTCATGGTGGCTCTTTGGGATCCGTTCAGTATCCTAGCAGGTACCATCCCCTGCCTTCATTCTTCTAGCAAAGGTTTCTGCTTTATCCTGCATAATAGAGAAATCTGCTCCAAGCGGACTTGTCTCTGTTGTATCTTAATATTCGCTCTGACATTAATATCTTTGCCAGCTCTGAGTTGCCCCTCAGATCAAGATTACTCATCAGGTGCTTTGTCACCTCATTAGTTACCTGATGTGATAGGTCTGAGAATGTATTTCCTATATTCTTTAATACATTCTTTAAATGTTTTAATTTAAAAAGCAAGAAGCCCAAAGTTAGTGCTGGCTATGTAACTTCATGCTGCCCACCCCCAAATAACTAGTAATTTGTTTCTGATTTTAAATTTGCAAGTCCAATATGCTGTGGGCTTTTGTCACTTTCCTCTCTCACTTTAAGTGCCCTCTTATGTTTATCTCGAAAGAATTGCACTGGAACTGAAGTGGTACTTCAGTGCTTCTTCAGAAGAATTGAAAAAAATGCCTTCCTAATTTATGCTGTTCCTTTTGCCAGACTGGACTTCAGACTAGTTCAACTATTATGGCATACAGCTTGGAACAGATCATGTATTTGTTGTGTGCTAATGAGGAATATTCGAATTTCAAGCTGGAAATGTGTTTGTCTTCAAGCTTGAGCAGTATATATCTACTGGCACCCTTATAGTTTTTACGTTTGAGTGTTTGATAATGCAGTCATAGTTATTAGAGGATGTAGTTTCTGTGGTTTCAGCTTTGTTTCACTGTAGTGCACAGTTCATTGTTATGCTGGATTTATATCAAGCTATGGAAAAGTTCCTCTGTACTTTTTGTTGTGCATAGTTCTAGTACACAACTAGAATACATAGGCAAAATACATGTGGTTAAGAAGAAAGTAACATTTTATTGGAGAGATTAATTATATTTTGAATGTCTTGACTTTTAAGAGCCTGTTTTCAAATTGCTTGATTTATTGTTCTTCAGTCATCTCTAAGCCAGAGTTATAGCAAGTAATTTCATCAAGTCTGTTTCTTTGATAAGACACTCTTAAAAATGGCAACTAATAGGTACTCCAGGGAATTACTGATAAAATTCTGAGAAATCCAACTATGGCATAACCTGTCAGTAGGAAAATTTAATCTGAGTCAGTCAGCTGTTGGTGTGTGACCTGATAAAATATGAATTAGGTTTAGTCCTGTCAGCAAAGCTCTAGAAGTTGTTGCTATCGATGTAAGTGTTCAGTTATATCTTAAACATTACTAAATCAGGCTTCACGTTGTGTCAGTCATTGTGAATTTCATTGGTTAGCTGTTACATCAGTATCTTCAACTGATAATCTCTGTAGTCTCAGTGTTGCAAAGCCAAATTATTTAAGATCAGAAGTGGCCAGTGGTCAAATCCCAGCCTGTGTAGGCTTTCTTTTCTCCAACTCCGACCTTCATTCCTAACCGTAACAGCTGCTGATGAAAGAAATCTAAGTAAGTGAATGAAGTAAAGATAGGGACTGTTTGTGCATGGGTGATTAGGGAAGAAAATCTTAGCTATCAGCAGTACTACCAATGCCAGTGACTAACTTTGGAGCATTTCTGTACTGGTGTGAACTCAAACTCTTGGACAGGGTATCTCTTTTTCTCCTCTGTACCCCATAATGGACTTCTAATTTGCTCAGAGAGAAGCCTAGTCAGCATTGCACGTACCCCCTTCAGACTCTCTGATCTACACAGCTCCTGCTACATAGTATATTTGAGACATACCAGAAGGTAGTTTACTATCTTCACTGTTACCTCAGTGAGGCAGAAGAATGACAAGGTCTTACTGTTGACTACTGTCACATGCATCACTAGAAGACTTTCCAGCCTCCCAGACAGAGGCCTATTTTTAGATGTTATTTGCCTTCATGAAGAAGTCAGGAGTCTTTGGCACCATTTTTCTTTTCTTGTAGCAAAGTAGTTACCACTGTTACAGGTATTGTAAGAATACTTTAATACCTATATTGTTTTTCTTCTTGAGAGCATATTTTAAAGAAAACATGAACCTCTCATTTTTTTGCCTTTTCTCCTACCCTGATCTTCCCTCTTTGATAGGTAGGCCTTCCGTGGTCTTCACACGTGATCTATTAGAATGGCTGTATTGTTGTTGCTAAGCTGTACATTTTGATGTCCTTCAACCTTCATCTGTTGTCAGCTTTCACAGGATGCATTGGGATGTGGATTCTCTTTTAGCCTTATACAGAACTGCATCTTCCAGTCAAAAGGGTTGGTATTTTTTGACACAAAATACTTTCCTCTTTGGTGCTAGGATTTGGTGATTTTTTTTTTCTGGGGCTCAAAGTTGGATTTGCTGTAACAACACTCAGGACAGTGACTCTATCAGGCACAGTTAGGGTCATACAAAGAGAAGATTGGTTTGAGTCCCACAGTCCCAAGGATGATGCTTCTTTTACCTCTCGGTGAGTGCTACACAGAAGACATCTCTGGTGACTGTTTAGTCAGGACCATTGCAAGTACATTCAAATCCAAGGAGTCTTAGCCAACATGTTGGTAATCTTAGCAGCTCATTTAGGAATGTTCCTGTTTCTTTACCTGAATTAATATCTGAAAAAATGGCACAGGATAGATCCCTGTAGGTAGTTTCTGTAGTTTGCTTTACACTTCGCAACTGAAGGTGGTGCTAAAATCAAGACACTTTGACTGCGTCTTCCTTTACAGTGACAGCCTAATGGGTCCCAAGGCCAAAGTTAGACTAATCTGGCATGCTTTGTTCTTAACAAATCCATGCTTGCTGTTGTTTTCTTCTAGTTATCTTTTAGGGAATTGCAAAAGATGGTTTTTGTTCACTGAGAATTGATGCTAAGCAGACTACTTCCCAGACTGCTCCTCTTTTCCTGTATTTTGGAGACAGGAATGACATTTGTCCTTTTTTGGTCTTCCGACGCTTTGCTAGGCCTCTGTGAACTTCAGCGATTCTGGCCAGTATTTTCAGTATTTTAAGAAGACGTCTTCAGACCGGTTGACTCTGATGAAATTTGATTAATTTTTTTTATGAAGTATTGTTTGTTCTGTATTCAGGCCACCTGATCACTCCATTGTTACTGTGCTAGTTATGTTAATGACTGGTCATATTTCATATTTTTTAATGAAGATGGCTGTGAAAAAGGCAGTTAGATAATAATTGAAGTGTTGTTTTGGAGGAGACCATCAAAATACTTTTTCCCAGGTGGCAAATTTAATCTTGAAAATTTTTAGCTATAGTTAATGTATGGCTTTCAGAGAAAGGAAATAACTGAAATTCTCAGGCCCTAATCCTTAAGGATTCCGAAGATTGAGCTCTCTCTTCCTCTATAGTTTTAACTACAATTTTTAGTATCATTCAGATGTGTTATGAATGAAATGCAAACAATTTGAAAGCATCCATGTTCCCATCTTGAATTTGTTGCTGTCACATATGGATCAGTGTGCTAACTATTAATGAAATAAGTCCCCAGATGCATGTAACAAGCTGCACACGTACACACGGTTTACTGCAGCAGGTCAACTTCAGACTGTCCATCCAGGCAGTTATGTACTGAGATTGATGGATGAGCAGTTTTTAAGTGCCTGTGTTGGATTGTGACACTCCTCAGTGTAGCATCTCTTTCTTCTAGAGAGCATGAAGATTGGAGGTAGCAAAGTGCTTTTGACTGAGGGGAAAAAAAGCTGGAAATGCAAATACCTGTTAAACATCAAAGACCCATGCTGTTTCCTGTTGTCCGGTATGAGTTGTTCAGTATGTTGTAATGTACAGGACCTTTAGGAAAGATCTAAGTGACTTGAGAAATGCTTTCCAAATGCAAGTAGCCTCTATGTGGATTCATGTGTAGAAATTGGTACCTTTTTTTTTTTAATTTCCTGTTTTCCTATTTTTCTGAATTTTAACTTTTTTTGATGATTGTTGTTAGGCACAGATACTAAAAGTTATTTAGTTACCCAACTCCTCCTGAAGTCAGCTGGATTTATCAACATGTTCCAGCTTTTGGATTAAACCTTTACTGTCTCCTATCCAGGTTGGAATGGAAGTCTTTCCTAATCAGTCATTTGTTTTTATTTACATCACTGACTAACTGATGGTTAATCCTCTAGGGAAACTGGCTTACCTTTCAGATAAAGCATTGGAAGCATTCTCTATGCCAGAACAAAACCATTAGCTTGTGTATCATTTTCAGAACTGAAGGGAAGTAAGTTAGTATGCAGTGAGAATATACTTTTCTTGGATCTTCACTAGGTTTGAGAGAACTCAGATTTCCGCACAGATTTATTAGACCTTCCAGTTGTAGGGAGACTTCTAATCTGCCTTTCTTAATGCCTTGTCTCTAGTGGATTTTGACAACTGTTGTAGCTGCACAGGAGGGAGCTCCCATTGTAGACAGAAATGAAGGCTCTTTGAGGCGTGAACGGGTCCTATTCATTTCCATAATGGAGTTCTAACAATAAAGTCTGGCAAATGTAGATTGTTTTAGCAGGAAACAGCCCTTTATTCTGGCGTCTTGGCAGGGCTTGGGTAGAGTCCCGCCATTCTTTCCCCCTCTGGCCCTTGCTTTCAGTCTCTTGGCTGAGCCTGTTTTTTCTCTTGAGAGACTTCTGTTTTTATTAACTTGTTTTTGTACAGTGAGTTTAATGAAAGATGCTACTCTGGCAGTCCTTGATGTTGAAATTTTGTGTAAATTTCTCCGGTGCATATGTTGGACAAACATACTGTGAATTGTACAGTCTGTAGTGGATCACCTCTGCCTCTAGACCGCAGACTGGGGGTCTTGTTTTAATACTGTTACATTGGCAGATAGAATTTCCATTTAGTAATACAGCAAGTGCTATTCTAGACATTCAACAATTACTTTTTCCATGACACAAGTTGTGGTTTATGCTGAGACTCTAGGGTTAGATGAACAAACATTTTGGGAGTTCACTCAAATTACAGTAGGATCAGAAGTTGAAGAAAACCCCTAAACAATAAGTCAGTTAAGTCACCTTAGATCATATATTTTTTTTGAGCTCTGCTGAGTTCATAAGTAGAGAATTGAAATTGTTTTCCTTTTGGTTGACCTCTTGGCTGTAACAATACCATTCTTCAAGTCCCCAACTCAGACAAATCACGTAGCAGATTTTATAATTTTCTGTTATATCCTGCCAATCAATGTATCCACTGGACAGGATTAAATAAATTTTTTGCCCCCAGAGATGTCCACCTTGAGAGGGCACTGAAGTTCTCACTACAAGGGAAAGGAAATAGCTACATATTTGTCTCTGTGTATACACACACAGAGACAAATATACAATGAAGTATATATGCTTACTTTTAATTTCCCTCATTCTTGTGCCGAACTGTGATGATTGCTACCAGAAATGAAATGTCTACTTTTACTTTTAACTTAGAGTTCTTTGAATTATGCGAGGGCTTGCTTCTACTTCCTGGAGCTGGCAGAAGTCATGGGAAGGTGAAGTTTACCCGATTGCTTCGATGATGTCTACACAATATCTGAATGAAGAATTAGTATTGTGTGGACAGAGCACTAATAGAGGTTTCCTCAGTTTTCATGGTGTTGCACATAGGTTATGTTATGAACTCCTACCAGGATGCTGATGTTATCTTCATAACCAGGCAGATTAAACCATGCTATGCTTCATTTGTATTTAGGTGGCACTTTCATAACCGTAAAGACTAGGAACTTTTTTTTGTTTAGATTACCTTGTTTATAGATCAGGGGTTTGGAGCCTTACAGTACACCTTAGGAGGTGAATTAAGTGCTTCTTGCTGATATTTCAAAGCGAGGTAAGCCCATCTAGCTCACTTACTTAGGTGGGTGGTCAATATTTACATTCCTGTGCAGAAAGATTCCAGGGTTGGATAGCACTAAGTTTCCATTTTTTGAGGCTCTGAGCTCCTGTATAACTCTTCTAATTCCCAGAAGTATTCAGAAGCTAAAATGAGATTAAATTGTATATGTACTCCCACTCTGACAGAGGGAATATATGTTGGTTTGAATCCCATCACTGTCATTTCTGGTCACATACACTGTGACAATCAGATACTATACCTTGGTCTTCATAGTGTCCTCCTCACAATCTGGATGCTGAACTATTAATCTCATTTGGGAGATTGTTGGCCAGCACTCAAAAAAATCTAATTGCCAGCATCTTCACAACTTCCTAGGCTCACCATCATCATATTTCCTTTTGCCAGGTGCATAGGTCTGACTTTGGAATCTGCCATGTTAGCTGTGCCTTGGAAAAGATATAGCAACATTCCATGTTAATAAAAGACTCCAGGCTTCCTGATGATCTCGCCAAAGATTCACAGAGCAACTGTTTCTGTCACTTGCTTTCACACTTGCAGATACTTGAATATCCCTGTCCTTTGGCAGCGAGATTGCTAAATAGCCTGTTTTGAGCTTATCCAACAGCAGGAACAGTTCTTTTCAGGGATTCTGCCTTAATCACAGGTCTCATGGGCATTCACTTTTCTGCTTACCAGCATTGCTTTTTATATTAACAACAGCAAAGAAATATGGGGAGGTACAAACTTTTGATGACAGAACCATGTTATACTGTCCTTCCTAAATATAATCTTTTTATAGCCACATCAAAGTTTCTTTCAAAGGTGGTCTTTGACATCTACTCGAATTGGGTTATCCATTTGCAAATATTTTTCTTGAAATCACATACTTGCCAAGATGTGGAAAGACTTTACTTAATAGGTATCCATAGGGTGCTTTCCGTTCGCATGGGAGAACAAAACAGTTTCAAACATTTCAAAGCCTCTTTGTTGCTTATGTAAAGGGAATGAGGGGTCCAGCCCTCTGGATTCCTGACCAAATCTCATTTTGCATTTCTGCTGGCAACAAATTAGCCCATGTAATTGCTGCCACCAAGAATGAGTACGCATTCTGTTCTTCACACACTTCCCTTGGGGTTTTGGTTTGGTTTTTTTTCTGGCAGATAACTACATTTGAAATCTTTGCAGAGTAAAAGCAATGTCAGCACTTTGCACGTTCATCAAGCATTAAGCCAGGTCAGAACAGCCAAAGGTGCTGTCACTCCCTTCAGAGGGACGTTTTTACGGTTGACCATGCAACATTGATTGTAAGTATCTAGCAGAATACTTGCCAGTACTCAAAGAAAAATGGTGTATTACACACATCTCTGGGATATCTGCAGTACAAACAGTTGGCTGCTTTTACACTGATGTACTCCAAAGGGTACATCCAAATTGAGAGTTGGTAATTTGCCTGGTGTCCTGTGGGCCAGTTTGAATAATACAGGGTAAGTTAGCAACTCATCTTTAAAACAAACCAGTAAGTGTCACACACAAACTAGGGAACTTTTCATTTGATGTTTCTGGGCTCAAGGTGTGTAGCAAGTGGGACTGTGACTACAGTTGGCTGTGACTTGGGTGGTGTGTGCTGTGGCCATTCTAGACTCACCGGTAATGTTCTATAAACTTCTGCGTGCTTTAGGTCTCAAACATGATAATCCTTAATTTACTGCTACAAATCCTTACCTGTGTTGCTTTTGTTATTACATTCCTTAGATGTTAGTGACCAAGGGACAGACTTTTTTAAGCAGCGTTTTATTGTGCTTAAAAATAAGACTGAAAATGGTAGTGGACATTAGGTGTCAGTCCTACAAGAACTTCCTCTCGTGTAGGCAAAGAATTTGCTCTCTATACAGAAAACTTCATCTGTTGTAAATTCAGTCTGCTTGTTCAATAAAAATATAGACACTACACTCCTACTATCTTCAACTCAACCTCGGATTAAATTCCTTAGGAAGAGAATATAGCTTTTATTCACCATTTACTTTTGGGGGGTCAGTGTTTGTAGCTGAAATAGGGCATCCAGATGAGTTTCTGTGCTTCTGTACACAGCAACATGCCTTGGCTACATCCATTTAGAGGGCAAGACCTCAGCACAAATAAACCTCTCTGTCCCCCTCATCTATTGTTTGTCCTTTCTGTGGAAACAGCCCGGTCTGGTGATTTCAGGACCAACCTGCACTGATAAAAACAGTTTAAATGTAGTCTATGAGTATTGTCTGTCTTCAGGAGAAGTTTTTAAAATTCTGTAGAAGTCCCTGATACAAGTATGATTATTATGTCTAAAATATTTAAATTGATAGAATTCTCTTCAGCATAGACAAGGAGGACCAGCTGTAGCATTTTCTTTGTGCATGTGTGCACCATTAGGGAATTTACTGAGATTTCCAAGTCCTAAGGCCTCTCAACAGCCATAAGGTAGTTTTAAAACTTTCCTTTTCACCTGAGATGAATTTCAGGCAGTGACCACAAGGTGAAAGTTTTTGAGCAGCTGTGTTAATTTTGGCCCCATGTGAAATGAAGCTAACTTTTCCTTGCTACAGGAAATTGCCAAATAAAATAATGGAAAGGAAATGAACTGCTCTTTGAGTTTCTAGGACAATATTCTGAAGAAACATAGCAATTCCAAACAAAAAATATTTTTTAAAAAACATCCCTCAAGATGTAAGTTGATAGTCTTTGTTTATATCCCATAGGGCAATCTTGGTAGCAAGAAGACTCCTCACTTGGACAAAATATATAAAAAATATAATAAACTTTTTTCCATCTAGAGGTCAGAGAAGGAGCAAGAGTGATCAGATGTTTTTTAAGAGATTTGGATACTACTCTGATCAAAAACATAAATTTCTTTAATTTCTCTGGGAGGGAAGTATTTAGTTATGCCGGCATTCTTTAGCTTTTTGTTTTGTTTTGCTTTAAGGTTGTGATGGTTTTGGTGCTTAAAATGTTTTCATCTATTAACTTAAAAGCAGATCAACATTTCATATGTCAACCTATATTTATAATTTAGAAATACGATATACTTTGTTTTACATTTTGACAGTAACGTCTGTATCATGTAGCAAAATGAGTGCTAACTCTTTACTTGCTGCTATTAGTTTTATTCAATGGAAGCAGTGTACACTTCTGAATGTAGGTATATCCTGGTTTGCAAGTATTAAATGTTAACCTGTATTTCACATCTCTTCACAACATGGAATGGTTTTTCAGAGCATGTCAGCTGCTACCTGTGAAAAGGCCTCAATTCTTAAATTTTGTTAAATGCAGGTGGAAAGACTTGAATCTTGAAATGCCATGAGGTCTAGCCTTTCTAAATAGAACTCTAATTTCTCTTCCTTCCTCTTTGGTGATCGTACTTTGACCTTAATCATGCCTATATAAGATCATAGGCTCAGAGGACCAGAAGAAACCCAGCTAGAGGTGACCTGGTGCTTCCCCTGGCCCAAAATAAAAATTAGCTGCTCCTGCATCATTATCAACACATCTCATATATTTTTATTTTTTTTTAAATAAAGAACCTCTCTAAGCACTCTGAAACGTTTTCTTTTCCTTGCTGTTGGAAAGTTTTCTTTACATCTGGTCCGAATCTTTCTTACTGCAACTGAAGCTCATTGTTTCTTACCCTATTAACCATGGTCCCAAAAGTCATATGTATAAGACTATATATTTAAGGCGTATTTAAGACCTTGTCCCTCCACAGTCTTCCTACCACAGAACTAAACCTCAATTCTTTCAGTCTTTCCTCCATAGTCTTATTTCTGAAGTCTCTCATTGGACTTGATTGTACTTCTATGGCCTCTTTCTACCACTTGAAACACAGGATCTAAAACATGTCCCAGTGCTCCAGCTTAAGGCCATCCTCATCCTCAGTAGGATAAGTAAATTGTTTTGTGTCTTCTGAATTTTAATGCCATTGATATATTCCTGTGCAACTTTTGCTATATTTTATAAAAGTGATGGTTTTGCAGCAGCGTGGTATTGATTCATACCTTCTAAAATGTTACAAACCCCAGATTCTGTTCTGCAGTTGTTGCCTGGGCAGCTGTTCTGCTTCCTGTGTTTGTGCAGTTGAGTAGTCCTTTCTGTATAGATCCATGTATTTTTGCCTGGTAAATAGCATCCTGTTTATTCAGACTGGTTCTTCACTTTGTCAATACTATTTAGCATCTTTGTCAGCGACGTGGACAGTGAGATCGAGTACACCCTCAGCAAGTTTGCTGACGACACCCAGCTGTGTGGTGCAGTCGACAGGGTGGAGGGAAGGGATGTCATCCAGAGGGACCTTGACAGGCTTGAGGTGGGCCTGTGCAAACTGCATGATGGTCCCTTCCAATCCAAACCATTCTGATTCTCTGATATAACCTTTAGTACTTGTTCTCTAATCTAGCATCTCTTGTGCTATAGAAGGTTATTAGAGTGATCTGACGTCACAAGTTCTTGAGAAATGCTGCTGTCTGCTGTTTATAGCTGTAATTTCTTCGAAGTTCTTTATTTGTTCCTGCATTTTTCCAAGAATTGAAGTTAAGCTGACTAATACAGATTAACTCCACTCAGGTGAGGTCCCGTAGTGGTGCATGAGGTTCTCTGCGCACTCCCTGGCCCGCTACTGCTGTGCCAGTGTGCTTTCTGACAGCCCGCAACACTGCAGCTGGGTCAGGAGTAAGGCAGACCTGGTGGGTGCTTCAAAGAACTGTTTCCAGAAGGCATCTGTGCCCTCAAATTTTCATTGTTTGGTTGCTGCTGGTTCAGCCACATTATTCAATAGGCAGTGAACTAGTTTTTCTATGGATTTCTGTCTTAGTGTTGCTCTCCACAGTGTAATAAGCCTGTGTCTCTGCTCCCTCTCTTTTTCCCTTGTGCCACCTTCTCCACGCTATGTCTACAGTACTGTAACTGTCAAATTTTCAGCTTTGAGCATTGTGCGCATCATCTAATGGTTATAGAAGCAGCATGTACTGAACTGGCCTGACCTTCATGCTTTGCCCAGCTGGCCAGAATGTTCCTGGTGATGGATCAGCATGCTTAGCTCCCACTGCAGCCTCCTGTCAGTGAGGCACTAATTTGGTTTATCTCTTAGCACTTACTTGTGTGGTAGTTGTAAGAACATAGTGTCGTTATATCCTTTACCCTTGCACTGAGTCTGGGTGAAATGGGCTGATAAGGTCTGCAGTTAATGTCTGTGGTTAAGTAGTTTGATTGAAGAAGCTTTATTTATGCCTTAGCTTAAAAAAAGGGAAGTAAATGGTTTGAGAATGGTTAATGCAGGGTTGAGGCTGCTAGGCTGCTGTCCCTCTTGGACCATTTGAAACTATTAACTGCAGTTTCATGTATGTCTTTCAAAACCAGGAGGTGCAGAAGTAGCGGATGTGTCAGCATGCGTTGGACTTGTTCTGTAACTGGATCTCTTTGAGGTATGTCTCAGCTTTGAACAAATGCCATAGCATGCTGTCCATCCAGTTGATGTGGAAAACCGTAGGGAGCACAGCACACACACAAAAAAAGAGTATCTGGCTGTGTCCTTGCTCAGGAAGACAATATGGTAGAATAAGATTGGTGACTACCATTGGCTGCATGCAGACCCAGTGCTTGGTTCCCTCACCAACTGTGCACAAACCCTTCCTGCTCTGTCAAACGTTATCAGCGCTTCTTGTCCTAGGACCTCTGCAGAGTACTTGAGCCAGCTCTTCTGTTTTGTAGACTGCTGGCTGCTTAAAAGTCCCCTAGCCAGAGTTTGTAAACCCTGTTTCACTGGGCATTGGAGGGAAGGGTCCATGGCTGCCTCTGGTCTGGAGGTGCCTTCTGTTGTGTGTCTGTGTGAACTGCGGCAACCTGCTGTAGATAATCCTTGCATCTGTCAGTACAGCTGTCACTACCACATTGAGTGGCACACGGAGCTCATAAAGGCAAATGGGAGAATACATTTGCAGGACACAGCATACAACATTAAAGGACCCATTTGCTTAGTCATCTTTAACAAGGCAGCATGAGAGGGCAGCCTAACCCAAATGCAGTTATACTGTATTCTTTTGCTAGCCCTAGAGGGCAGAGTTAAATTTATAGGGTGGGGTTAGTATGTGCTGTAAATGTTCCTCCTTTAAATGTGTTTCTCATTTAAAATATAAATATTAAAATCTTACTTAAGCTTAAATATAAATGCATTTGACATTCAAGAAAGGACTACCAGGCAGTGTTATTTAAATCTTAATTTAGTTCAGTTTCTGAGCAACAAGTTAATCCTTTCTCAGAAGCTATTATCTGAAAACTTGCTCTGGTCTAAATATGTTTTTTCTAATTTAATGTTAGCTCTATAATACCTAATTTTAAGAATTAAGCATGATAGAATAGCATTTGTACCAGATGAATTTGATGTATTGAATTACCAGATCAAGATAAACACGTTTTAAAGGTTTCTACAGCAAGTTTGAGGAGAAGTAATTGCTTAAAAAACAATAAAGCAAAGTCTGCAGTACATAGACTGCTTCTAAGCTGCCCTTTTCCTTCAATTTTTTTTTTCTATCTCTAATAACATTAACACTTAAATTGTCCCAATTAGGCTTTAAAATTTATGCTTTAGCTAGTAAAAACTGACTCATTTGGTTTCCCTTCATTTTGCTGCTTAATAGCTGTCTGAAGACAGGTTTTGCTAAGCCAAAATTAGCAGATGAGCATATCATTTTAGCAATGAGAGCTTTGAAGTTGCAAAGTATTAAGGAGGGAAATAAAAAAAATAATAGATGCAAAAGATGCAGTAGTTGGGGACTTTTGTCAGCCAAAGAATTTCTTTTGTCTCTGAGGTTGAAGCAAGTTTTTGGGATTTGGTTTTTGGGGTTTTTTCCTTCCCTTTTTGATCCCTGTTGGGAGGATCCTCGTGTTTGAAATTTCAAATTTTCCAATTTGTGTGTTTTACTTGTGCTTGTGTTTGCTCAATGCTGCTCTTTCTTCCCTTTGACTTTCACATTTTCTTTTCCTTTGGCAAATTTGAACTTGCTTCAGTTTGGGACGGCTAGGGCTAAATGAACCACCACGGATAAAATTATAACAAGAAGAGCGAGGTCTGTGAATGATCTTTTGCTGTTTCCTGAGTCATTCCAGTCTCATTAATCAGTGCTGGTGCTGTGGAGGCTGTGTGGTGTGTTACGTCGCCAGCACAGCAGCTTCTCCGTCCCTTTCCCCCACCCCCTGCGTGCCTACACAGTGGGGAAAACTAGAGAGGGAAGCCATCAATCTTCCTTGTCATAGATGTCAGCAGTGATTCTCCTGTTGGCTTCCTGCTCTCTCCGTCGTGCCTACCACCTGTGTTTAGAATTAGCTCTGATGCTGCAGATCTCACTTGGCTGTTCACCTGTTCTGCCCTGACTAAATAGCTGTTAAAATAAAGCAGAGCAGCTAAATGCTATAGCATGTGAATAGTAACCACCAC
The DNA here is from genome assembly GCF_011004875.1 of Balearica regulorum gibbericeps. Classification (NCBI taxonomy): domain Eukaryota; kingdom Metazoa; phylum Chordata; class Aves; order Gruiformes; family Gruidae; genus Balearica; species Balearica regulorum. The sequence continues at coordinate 87,013,422 of NC_046184.1, forward strand.
TGTGGGTTGTGGGGTGATTTCTGTTGCAGCTGCTATTCTAATACTGTCATAATTTTCTGTAATGATGGGGGTTTTTAGATCTGAAATCTCTTGTGTTGCAGCCCAAAGGTGAGTTTGTGAGCAAGTCTTTATTTAATGTAAAGATGAAAATATTTTTTAGTTACATTATAGATAGAGGCATAAGCCTATCTCCCATCAGTTAGCTTGCTTGGATAGCTTTATGAACAAAGTCTAAATCAATCAATTAGTCTGAAGCCTTGTCCTTACCTTCAGTTACTCAAAGGATACAATTACCAAAAGACTCTTTGGGAGTTGATTTTTATACCTCAATATCTGGCTAGTGGGGGTCTGGAAAATATAAGTGTCCATCTCCCCCATCACTGGGTAGATTGAGAAGCTGAGATGTACTGCCTCTGTACTTCTAGGGCAGGATTAATGTCATCATCTTGTGGCCTGTTGAGTTAAAGAATAGGTCTAAAACTTCTATGTATGCTTTTATATAATTGTATAAATGTTTTCCTATGCAGTCCTGAGAACTATCTATTGGCAGCTTTCTCCTACCTCCTTGACTGGACTCTATCTTTTTCTATTTTTAAAGAGATTAAACTGTTTATAAGGCATATGGTTTCCTTGTAATTGTAGCTTCTCTGCTGTCATTTCAAGTGTATGATGGCAATGTTTATGTGGAGTTACAAAGAAGAGAGGCTCTGAAAACTTAAATCCTGTGAATGCTTTTACTTGATTTTATTTGTGTAACTTTTTTGTGAAGTGGAAGAACTGTATTATGACTGATTTTATTACATATTTGAGAAGCAGTTTTTTGTTGAGTGTGCTAGGCAAATACATGTATTCAACAAGTATATACTTGTATTCAACCCTCACAGAATCCATAAAGCTAAACGTGAAAGGTATAGTCAGGATACTAAGAATTGGCCACTGACATGGCATGTTTTGATCTGCATGGATCTTTTCAGTGTGGATTCTCAGCACTTTCAGAGACTTTAATTGGTTTCTTCCCCTGAATGAAGACAATTTGAGGCTTCCCAAATCACTAGTTACCCCTCTAAATAGCTGTATTTTGTATCCATGGTTTGTGTTTCAGTATGATGAGAGTTTCATGCTTGAGTTTGCCTGGTGCTTATCCCAATCAATTTAAAAACAACAACAACAAATCTTCCTGGTGAAGTCTTAAAAATCTTTAAAAAAATAAAAATAAAATGAGAAAGGACAACTTCCTATAATTTTAAGGGAGGCAGAGGTGACTTCTTATACTAATAAACAAAGGGAGACTTAGCATTTTAAATGCTGCAGATGTGGTGCTGAGCTCATGGAAGAAGCTGTAACTTTACGGTCAGTGATACAATGAAATGCTTTCAGCAGTGGGATTGTCTTTTGTTTTCCACTTGATTTTTAGTTTAGAAAAACAATTCTAGATTATGGCTAGCTGTACACTTCTATGCTTGTTTTTAAAGGAATCTTGGAACTCTTGCTTTCCAGATGCTCTAATGTTTAATTTTTAAGACAGATTTTCACAGATTTTTCTAAATTAACTATTAATATTTTAATTTCCATTTTTAAGCTTGTAAATGTTTTGCCTGGGTGGACCCTTAGCTTTTTGTAAAGGTGTGTTGTAGCTATTATGTTGTTTATATATCAATTATATATATATCAGAGTAATATGAACTCAAATTGTACAGATGTGTAAATTAGAGGGTATTAACAAAGTAAATTTGAGTCAGCTGAAAGTCATGGAATGAAATAGAAAAACTTTATTGTGAAACTTTTTCTACAGCTGCAGATGGTTTAAGGAGCATATGGCGTCCTGCTCTGGAGGTTGCAAAAAAGCTTTTAAACACAATTGGAAATGCAGTATGTACAGCTACCAGCATCCAAAGAACTGCACTGCTGCTTTTAGGGTTTAGTGCTGCTGCGCTGCAGAAGAGCTTGGAAGCTTCTCTGTGTGCTCTTCAAAAGACAAGAGAGTTCTCTGCTTTCTGAGGTCAACATTCTAACCCCTAAAATTGATTGTCCTCCTTCTCCAGGTTTCCTATAAATAGTGAAAGGTGTTTTCTGATACAGAATGGCTGACCTTGCTTAGTATATGAAAATAGGTTGGCCCACTAAGGGCAAAAGACAAACTGAAACTGAGGCCCCCCCTTCTTTGAAGAATTTTTGCTTTGGTAGTTTGTTGTGAGTTTAAATTTTAGGCAGTTTGCACATTTCTTTTAAAGATTTGGTGATTTTCGAAGATGTAAGATTCAATGGTCTTCAAGTCAGTCTGCCCATGTCATTAATAACATGAGAAAGTTGTGTATTATACATACATTTCCCTATATAACTGAACAACATGAAGTTGTCTTTACTAATATTCTTTCGTAAAATTCTTTCGATTAGACAAGCGTGCTGTTAACACCTTCTTTCCTTTAAAAATAAAACTGTTTGTGATGGTCTTTAGGAGATAGGATTTCCTTACCTCTAGCAACTTTGTTGTGTTCTCCAGTTCTGGCACATTTGTCTCATGAGCAGGGAAAGTGTGGTTTTTGACTGCTGAATTGAGGCCTTGACAATTGCAGTTCTCCTTACTACAGGTGTGGCATATGAGTAAAGCTCTGCTTGGGTCCAAGAGAGCAGCATTGCATTTTGGAAGCTCTCATCTTTTCTAGCATACTTTTTTGCATTGAAAATGGATGTGGCCATACTGCAGGGTGTCAGGGCCAGACTTTAGCCATCCTGCTCTGGGACAAGAATGTAATGCTTATTCCTGATTGAGAGCATTTGGATGTTGACAGTTTTTCAGTATAAGGAGCAGCAGTTGTTCATCTCATCATGAAAAAAAGAAATTAGGTAAGAGAACACCTGAATCTTAATGGGGTTTAGGCCAAGCTGCATTTGGAAATGCTGCTGAGAAATGCACTGTGGTGTTTGGAATTGCCATGCAGAAGTGTTATTGAGAGAAAACAAATAATAAATGTTAAAACATCTGTCAGATACTATGCTCTTAACAGGAGTGAAGATTAACATGCAGCACTACTGGTGTAGGTGCACACACCACACAGAGTTAAACATACGAACAGGAGGCTCACACTGTGCTTACTACAGATGTCTGAATGAGTGAGTGCCTGTGGGCTGGAGCTGCATGTCTTGTGGCTTTCACTCTGCTCCACTGGGAAGTCTTCACTCCTTTTGTTTTTATCCTTTTCCAACTCCAGTACTTTCGAGCACACAGCTCCCATCCCCTGACCTAACAGCTCCATTGAAGTGCATTCCAGCCCCATGATTTCATGGTACCAGGCAGAACTCCCCTGCCATGCTGCTATGCTGCCCGCTGTTTCTCACAGAGTGAACAAACAGGGAACATAAACTCTCTCCAAATGAGCAATGTTCTCTGTGTATTTTTAGTGCTAGAAATCCAAGACTCATTTAAGGATGTTTTGTGGGGGATTTTTTTTTTAATATAGACTTCTGCTAACACAATGGAATATTTCATACCACCCTATTTATTGTAACATGTTATGCTTTATGTTGTTACATGTAATCAAAGGAGTTAAAGATGAAAGACTTCTAGTCAACTGGTCCCTCAGCTGGGAGCCAGTGTGGGTTTGTTCTTTGTAATGTATTGGCTAGTGCTTTACACAGGTCCAGCCTAGCTCAGTTTTCATTATTGGATTTTCTTGTTTCTGCAAATTCCATACTTAGGTTAAGTAATTGCTGAGATTAGACTCAGTATAATGCTGCTACTGTTTGTTTCTTGTGTTTAACTTGATATTGATTGCCCATATACTGAACAAACTTTTTGTAAGTAGTCATTTACCATTTGAACATATAAGCAGCATTAAAGATGCCATGCTTGTTTTCACAGGTATATTCTTTATTGGACAGACAGAGAACTTTGTTCTTTCTTTGTATGAAACTGTGTCCATTTTACATTGTACTTAGGTGTTTTCTTTCCAACATGTAGTGTGTCACCAGATGCTAACTTACATAGTATTACAATAAACCTATCTTTAATTAGCTCATTGTTACCCTTCAGATATTTGGAGTTAGTACAGAATTTGAATATACAGTTTATGTTGAGACACTGATGTCTTGTATTTTCTTGGTGAAAAACATTCTCAAACTGCCTATTTAAATGTCACTATTGCATTTGTACCATCTATTTGAGTATATTATACTGAAATTAGGGACATAATTTTGCCAATACATCCAATATGTTCATAGTGACATAATCTACAAACTGGGCAGTGGTTTGGGAAGGGGAAAAGGCAGATAATGAACATGTTATGGGAAGCATATGAAGCAGGGACAGTGGCTGCAAGTGAGTGGAGTCTGTGTGACTTGGAACTAACAAGGTTTGTAGACAGAACTGTTCTCCACAGGCTGAGGGTGCCAGCCCTTTTTGGGTCAAGGCATTGGCACGTGAGCTTATCTGTGCTGACTGCTCAGAGATTCCCGCTTTCTGATATAGCAGACGGTTACCCCAGGTAGTAGAGCTGTTTCTGCACTGAAGTAGTACTAGCTTCAGGGTCCCAGGAGGAAGCAGCAGTAACATCAGGAGACATTTCAGGTGATGCTGTCTTTGTCTAGACTGCAGTTGAAAGATGTGCAAGTTTCTGCACCATGCTTTAACGTGGTCATCCTAACATACTTTATTTGATGCACATCCATAGTGGATTTCTAGAACATTATATAAAGTTTCTTAGCTATTCTAACAGTGCAGGTGGGAAACATATTCTGTATAAAGTCACTGGAGTCAAGGCAGTAATAGCTTCCTTACCATATGGCATTCTCTGTGCCTTCTTATTGTCTTGATATACCATGCAAGAGCTCTCCTGGGAAGCAGGGGGTGGGGAAGCACAAGTGGCAGAAGAGAGTACAGAACACCGGGGGGGGTGAAACTATCTGACAAGAAAATGGAGAGTAGGGCTGTAAGAAGCTATAGCCTGTGTAGAAAGATGTGGTTAAACCGGCATATAAATGGGCATTGGAAAGCAGGCAGCGCTGTGGGGAGAAATAATTGTGGGAAGGAGCATCAGAATTTGAACTGAGCAAGGGGAGACACGGAGATGAGAAGAGGAAATGTGCTCTGACAACCAACCAGCTGTTCTGGGATCCCTGTAGGGGCAGAACACCATCTTAGTGATCATCTGTTTATAGCCTTGTTTTCTTCTTGAGCTCTTATGCTCTTGGTGAAGATCAGGAACATGGGAAGCACAAGACAAATGTTACACCTGTAAAGTACCTGTTGCATTGCCTAGCAACTGCTCTGTGAACTTCATAATAGAAGCACAGCTCTGAAGCCTAGTGAATCCCGAGTTTCTACAAGACTTCATTTATGTATGTTGGGATTCTGTATGCCTTCTTCTCTAGGTGAGCACCTGGCCCTTCCTTCTCTGCGTTAACAAAAAGCTGGCTGCAGTCTTTGGGCCAGGTAGTAGCCTAGTGGGAGGTGAGGGGTTTCTGCGAGTGGTGATGAATGCTCTGATGTAGGTTCTAGGAAAACAAGGAATCAAATGGCAAACAAGGAATTGAGTAGCATAATTCCACTTTTGTGTAATGGAGAAAAGAGGCATGGGTGGTCAAGAACTGGAACAGAAGAACTGGCAGTTAGAATTGTTGTTGGAGGAAATGGTGTGCTTTTCATTGCAGTGATTATGTTGTAGCTCCTGTGCTGGAGGTTCTCCAAGAGCACTTAGAAACTGACTCAAGAATATACATAGAATTCAAGAACATATTTGGGGTGGGGTGAGGGGAGTACTACCTGGACTTAAATGTATAGGCATTTATGTGAGCGGGAGAAATTAGCATGGCTGCTAGCCCAAACCTGCTCTTACCTGTCAGTGCAAACATTTAAACGTTGGATAAGAAAATTGTCTTGATCTGAAAAACAGGCTTACTTTGAAAGCAAAGAGAATTTTCCAGCAAATTTTGTAGAAAATCAGCTATTTTTTTCTGAACTATAGATCATGTTAAAAAGAAAATCCTATTCCACTTAAAAACATTTTCTCATTAGTTTTTCTTGAGTCTGAGTCAAAATGAAAGTCAATTTGAAGCTGTTCTTTAATAGTTAAAAATAACGGTACTTGGCCTTGACTTTTGCCGCCATTTCATCTCATTTCACAGTTGTATGACTCCAGCACTCTTCTGGAGAAACTAGCTGCTCATGACTTTGATGGGTGTACGCTTCGCTGGGTAAAAAAGTGGCTGGTTGGCCGGGCCCAAAGAGTTGTGATGAATGGAGTTACATCCAGTTGGTGGCTGGTCACAAGCGGTGTTCCCCAAGGCTCAGTACTGGGGCCAGTTCTCTTTAATATCTCTATCAATGATCTGGACGAGGGGATCAAGTGCACCCTTACTAAGTGTGCAGGCAACGCCAAGTTGAGTGGGAGTGTTGATCTGCTTGAGGGTCGGAAGGCTCTACAGAGGGACCTGGACAAGCTGGATTGATGGGCCAAGGCCAACTGTATGAGGTTCAGCAAAGCAAAGTGCCAGGTCCTGCACTTGCGTCACAACAACCCCATGCAACACTACAGGCTTGGGGAAGAGTGGCTGGAAAGCTGCCTGGTTGAAAAGGACTTGGGGGTGTTGGCCAACAGCTGGCTGAATATGAGCCAGCAGTGTGCTCAGCTGGCCAGGAAGGCCAACAGCATCCTGGCTTGTATCAGCAATAGTGTGGCCAGCAGGACTAGGGAAGTGATCATCCCCTTGTACTTGGCACTGGTGAGGCTGTACCTCAACTATTGTGTTTGGTTTTGGGCCCCTCACTACCAGAAAGACATTGAGGTGCTGGAGCGTGTCCAGAGAACGGCAAAGAAGCTGGTGAATGATCTAGAGCACAAGTCCTGTGAGGAGCGGCTGAGGGAACTGGGGTTGTTTAGCCTGGAGAGAAGGAGGTTGAGGGGAGACCTTATTGCTCTCTAGAACTACCTGAAAGGATGTTGTAGCCAGGTGGGTGTTGGTCTCTTCTCCCAAGTAACAAGTGATAGGACAAGAGGAAATGGCCTGAAGTTGCACCAGGGAAGGTTTAGACTGGATGTTAGGCAAAATTTCTTTACCGAAAGGGTTGTCAATCATTGGAACAGGCTGCCCGGAGAAGTGGTTGAGTCACCATCCCTGGAGGTATTTAAAACATGCATAAATGTGGTGCCTGGGGACATGGTTTAGTGGTGGACTTGGCAGTGTTAAGTCAACGGTTGGACTTGATGATGTTAAAGGTCTTTTCCAACCAAAATGATTGTGTTCTATGATTTTTTTTTCCCCCTATACATTTGTAAGAGATTCACAGAAATGAAAACTGAGTACATCAGTAAATAAATCCTCTACTTTGTTAAAGAGATTGTTTATAAAATTTAGCAAGAAAAAAGTCATGCAGACAGAGGCATAATGAAGTTTATATTCCTGCCTCACAACAGAGTCTGAGGGTTTGTATTACACAGCTTTGTGACTGGGACTCCCTGCTGAGGTTGATGGGACCCTCATTTATAAGTCAAGCAGTCTTGTATGCTCTTACAACTTGGCATGCAACAAGCATTTTCACATAAAGCATTGCTGAGTTACTTTCTGAATATGGTGGAATTCTTTGGAAAGGTCGGGGATGGTAATTGATCATATGCTGACAGCTTGGGGCTCTGAGAAAATGGTCAGATGGAGGGCTGTGATGCAGGAAAACAAACTTTCCAAGATGGTAACTGTCACTTAGCCAAGCTATACATTTTTTAAGCATTTTAATCTTTGCTCACAACCTCAGCTTCTTAATCATTTTTTTGCTGCTTCTCTGTGAACTCTCTTCAGATGTTGACACTTTACTGGTACTGACACATCCACAGTATTCCAGGTATGATCTTGAGCTATGGCAATATTTCTTTGTAGAGATCTTTTAGAAACTCTGCTGCTGCCAAGATGGGTAGTTTCAGGACTTTGATAATCTCTTTCATTATTCTTTGACCTTTGGGTCAAGGACTAGTTTTTCTTTCAGGAACTGCTCACAATGTTCTCTGCAGCTAGAAAAATAAGACTTCAATGTTCATGGGAGTTAAGATGGCAATCTGCTTGAATATTGCATATGTTTACAACAAAAATGTTTGAATTTCCCTATGCTGTGATCCTAAGTTTGGAGTAGATAATGTATTAAAGAGAAACATACAGCTTTGGTGCAAAAAAGCACGAAAGAATCTACCACTTGGTTTCTGAGATCTAGTTTGCACTGATCTTGTATACAGCTATGTTTGTTTGCCTATGTAGTCTGACAGCTTAAAATTACACTAGTTGTCAGTCTCTCTGCAGTAAGATAGAGTATTTTGACTGATTTACTGCCATTATTTTTAGTCAATCCTGAGATAATTTATACATTAATACACTGACAGGAGGAGAAGAGAGACAGGCGTAAGTGAGGCTTTATTAATGACTTTAAAATATAAAAGAATCTGTAAAAATAATGCATGTGTTAATTTTACTAATGCTTTGTAACAGCATATGGTCACGGATCGGATTTTCTCTGGTATTCAGCCAACTGGGACGCCTCATCTGGGTAACTACCTTGGAGCCATTCAGAACTGGGTGAATCTGCAGGAAGAGTGCAGCTCAGTGCTGTATAGCATTATGGACATGCACTCGTTCACCATGCCCAAGGAGCCAGCTGTCCTGCGCCAAAACATACTGGACACCACTGCTGCCGTCCTTGCCTGTGGTATTGACCCAAAGAAGTGTTTCCTGTTCCGACAGTCGCTGGTTAGTGCTCCTGTTACATTAGATTTGTTTCTCATTAAGTGGCTTTTTAGACATGTTAATGAATGAGCATAGCATTACTGAACTCCTTTCTCATCTTTGTGTTGGTGGTCCTACAAAATATTAGCAATGTTGTATTTCAACTTATCTGTTGCTGCTGTTTTGAAGTGGCTGAAACCATGATTGAGAAGTCCATTTAGGGATAAATTTCCCAAGCAGAGCTAGGAGTTTGTGCAGGTTATGAATAAAATACTGAAAAGACCTGTTAGGAGACCATTCATTTAGCTCTGTAAATCTCAGTCACAAAAGATTAACTCATAAATGCATAAACATGGTCTGTGCAATCATAAAAGCATGTAAAACACATTACTATGGTTTTGTATTGGCACTTAAACTTAATCTGCCAGATGCACAACATCTCCAAAGGGTGATTGGCATGGGAAGTTTTGTGTCAGTTCTGTCATAATCACTAGGGAATTCTGTCTTCTCTGGGATTTTTTTTTCCCCCGTCTTCTCTATAACCTCCTTTTCATATGCATCTTTTTCCACTTGATCTGATAATCACATGTGAAATACTTGTTTCTTCTCTTGACCTTCTTACTTGGCATACCTCAGCCTAGTCTACTGCATGCTGCATTTTCCTGGAACACAACTTAGTTTCTTGCCTGATTAACTTTCTGTTATTGAGTCTAAACTGGCAAACTTGTGTAATTTCCCAGAGGCAGATGTGTGATAGCTTCTGCTCTCATGAAGATATCTTTAAATGGATGTCTGACTTGCAACAGAACAGCAAAGGTGATGTGCACAGGGTCTGAATTTTATCAGTGCAGGATGAAATCATGGTATTACATTCCTCCTCTGAAGATGGTTCTTTACTGGCAGAATTTCCTGTTGGGTTTTTGTTTTGTTTTCAAGCAACTGAACAATTCAGTTACGATGCAGGATCAGTGACTAGATACACAGAGAGGACTCTTTAGCCTGAAAGATAGATGATTTGCAGGTTATGGTTAGAGAAGAATAAAGTAAACGTTTATAAAACTGCAAGTGAAATGGAGAAAGTAGATAGGAAACACCTGTTTTATCCACTGAAGAACGTGAACTAACAGGTATCAAAATAACACCTGGTAGATTCAGCATGAGCAAAACAATGCTGCTTTTCATGAAGTCCACAGTTAGGCTACAGAACTCCTTGGCACAGGATACAGTGCATGCTGAAATGTGTGTGAATTCAGGAAAGGACTTGACAAATTAATCTGAAAAGTCAGCTGGGGACCTGAGGTGCCACCTCTGCAGGAAGTGCTGCAGCCCCAGTTGGGAGGGTGTCTATGCTTTTGTGTACTTATGCTCTTTTCTGTTGGTTGCTGTCAGAGATGGATATTTGATCTCTTCCAGTGTTGCTTTTTCTTACGTTCTTAAGAGTCTAAAAGCTAAAATACTGCTGTTCCAGGTCTTGCTGAAGCCAACATACAGACTTCCCTTGAAGCCAGCAGATTATCAGTGAGGATCTTACATTGCAAGCAGCCACAGAAAACATGTTGTATCTTCCACAATATAATAATGCAGAGATTGAGTCTTTGAGTCCCCAAAGAGAAAGTATCAAACTCAGGAGATGATGGGAGGACAGGACTGTAAGTGATGCTTCTACAGAACCAATACAGTCAACAACCAATGAAAACTTCAGATAACTAGACTTCAAAAATGTTCAGTTTCATCAAACAAGTTTCCAAAGATGATTCTGGTTTGTGTTATGGTGGTTAGGCTAGCCTCTGTTAAATAGACTACCTTTTATTGTAATTCTTCTGGGTGTCCTTATCTATCCAGATCTAATGGTGGTTGTTCTTAATCTAAACCATAAGTATTTGCTTTCCATGGGCAGTGTCTGATGTCTTGAACTGTATTCTTACTAATACTTATCATGTGTATCAATACAGTTTTCAGAAGTGGCTGATTCTAGCAGATTTTTGTAAGCTCATTGTCACACTGCAAGCAGAAGAAGGGCTATTACAGTTGTTTGCGAATCCAGACTGTTTCAGTAATGGTTCAGGCTGAAGTGGTTTGACTTCCCAAAACCAAGTCTATTCAAGCTGTATGTAGTGATCAGGTATACCCAGAGATGCACTATGGTCTGCTACAATTCCAGACATTTCTCTGGAAGCAATTAAAAGGAATATCTGCGTATAGCTCTTGATGCGAGGAAAGGAGACAGGAACCTTGTTAATGTGTTTATTGTTTTAGTAGTTCATTTAGTAATGAAATAGTACGTTATGGAATGTCATAATGTCGAGAAGATTGTTCCTAAAAACAAAGGTGTAAGATGGATTGTAGCTATTGCTAATCAAGAAAGTTTATTGCTTGATTTTGGATTGGTAATTGCTCAGTTTTCAAAAAAGGAGCTGGCCTCTCCTTTTCAGCCACTGTAGCAGTTTCCAAGGGTGGTCTAAAAAGCCACAGTTTGGTTTACAAACATTTGGCTGAGGTGTAAAGCAAATTGACCAAAACTGATTGTATACTGAAATAGGTTGTACTTCCAGAGGTCATCAGGAAAGCTGTTAAAATCCAGTTGCAAATAGAGAACTGGTTTAGGTATTTGGTTATGGGCAAAGTTGCTTTCTCTCTTCAATACTAGACCAAACTGATAAATGAGAGAGTTCTATCTTGAAAATGACCAAATCTGTAGATCACAGAAGTGCTACTGCAGTTACTTGTGATTAACGCTTCTGTTCATTTTTTTAAAACAAACATCATGCAACAAAATTATTATGAAATAAGAAATTTTGGGTTTAATCACCAAAACTAGGTACAACTAATGACTAGAAGCATCGTGATTCTGTAGCATAATGAAATTCTTCCACTGCAAAAGTGTACTAGTAATGGTAAGCTCCCTTTAAGGGAATTGCTCGTGCAGTCACTATTGTACATGCTTCTGTGTCCTCTTACTTTATCTGGGTTAACTTGGGCAAGAATGGTCTAGAATTGCTGAAGAGGGTGGGGGTTTTTTATTTATTTGTTTGGCTTACTCTTTCTGTTTGTTCTTTCTGTTGCTGCTTGTGTTGCTTCTCTGGAATATGTTTGCCATATGTGAAACAAAAAATCGATTACTTTTTTCTTGAAAGGCATACACATTTGGTATGGGTTTCACTGTCAGTAGGCTTTTATTTACAGCAGGGTTTATGCAGATCAAATCTCTAATCCAGAGCTATCTGAAATACCTGCCTCCAGAGTTTTCCCACATTTTATCATCCTTTCCAATACAAGCAAGAGACAAAAGGCTGAGCCATGTTAATCACAGATTGACTGCTGGGAAAAAGTGTGGTGACAAAAGATACCTCTCACAATTAAACTAGATCGAAAAGGTGCTGCTACGATAAGGAAACAGGTGAAGTTGTCTTGGAGTCCCAGAACTGATTTCAGTCATGTCCTTGCCTTGCAAGTAAAATGAAATAAAAGTGAGAGGAATTTTGCATAGACTGATTATTATTGTATTGCTTAGAGGGTATATGGCCTCTGTTCTTATTTATCTGGCATACAGCTAAATTTCCTATAAATGGAAAGTGCTAGTTTGATGAAAATTAGTTTTGTATGCTTCAGAATCTACCACTTGTAAATTACAGGCTTTTATAACATATATAAACAGAAAGTTAATGGCTGGCTGTATATTTGGTCTCCATACATAGCAGTTCACCAAATACCTCCCACACTTACAGTACCATATACAAACTTGAACTCCAGCTTAGGGAGGTAGTGGCTACAGAGAACAAGTGATTAACTTGAAAATATTTAGAAGCAAGAAGGATGATGGTGCATATTTAGGGTCATGTTTGGAACCACATTGTCTGTGAAGGGTTATAAACAAGCACAGTTAATTAGAGTATCTAGGAAAACACAATTTTGGAATATGTTGGACACTAGAATGCCTCCCAGTGAGAAGCTCTTTCCTTACAGCTTGTTTAATTATATTAAGTAGGAAGAGAAGCCATAGAAGAGTGACAATTTCTATAAGAATAAAAATAAATGTATATTTCAAAATTATGCATTTTTATTTGGAGCACAGCTGCAAGATGTGTGAAACTCTCTTTGCTCTTAGGGAAAATAATGTCAAGATATGCTTTAAGTGGCTGCCTTTGTCCACCAGGCATAAAAGAGAAGGAACAGAATAATGACTTAACATATCCTGAGAATACTAGAAGAAAGAGCAAATATATTCCTTAAATTGTACCATAACTGATAAAAGCTGTAACAGTCATCTTTCATAAAATTTGGAACATTTTATTAAAACCAAAAAAGACTACAGTGAGGGAAATAAGGATGACAGTAAGCAATCTGCACACATGGTAAGCTTATATGGTATAACCCATTTTCTCTCATTCCTGGTGGGTACAATACACATTTCAGTTCTTACCCATAACCATCTTGTATCTCATCTGCTTCACAGTCAAAACAATTTTAGAAACTGTTGTTGCTTTTATGTGGTCTCAGGCTGTTCTTCCTGTCCACCTACCTATCATTGTAGACACATGCTAAATGTCCCAAGAGAAACAAAAATTCCATCAGAGTTGATTCAGCAGGCAGTGGTTAATATGCTGCACTGACACTTCTCTGAGGAGTTCTGTGAGGTTCTGGACAACGTAACATTCAGTTTCTGGGCAGAAAATTGCAGTTTTCAGCCTTCTGGATGGGGTGATTTATTTTCTGAGTATAATCAGCTGCAGTATTCTTGCAGCGTGCAAGCAAATTGAAGCAGTAACTCTGGGAGGTGGGAATTTGCCAATTTGTCTTAGCCTTAACTCCAAAAGCCAAAATACGACAATTTAAATGTGTGCACTAACTGTTTCACTGCTATTATTTTCCAGAAATATCCAGCTGCTTTGTTTTGTGGGCAGAGTTTGAATGGATTCATACTACTTCTTGTCCAATTTTCAGAGGGGCTTAAAAGCTTCAATTGCATCATAGCTTATAAATTCATTAAAGTACATTAATTTAGCATGGTCCATTGAAAACTTCCTGTCATAAGAGGAAGTATGTGACTATTTAATTTAGAAAATTATACTACTTCTCTCATCCCTCTGTTTTCTCCCCCACAGGACTGGGCTAGACGTAACTAGAGCTCAGTGGGAAGAAAAGTCATGGTTCAGTAGGAATTTTTTTGTTCCTTCTTTCTTCCTTAATTTACCTGGTTTATCTCATACTACTCTGTAGCTGTTATATGTTCCTCTCTCCACCAGTCTTCTGGACACACCAAACTAATTACTCAAACGTTATTGTGGGTTAGACTAGGAGAATGTTTCTGAAAATATGTGCATTTCATAATGAATAAAGAGAGGGAAAAGGGTGCCTCGGCCAAATTACTGTGCTCTATCTGGGCTTATAAACAGAAAAACCTGATTCCGGTAAGGATATTCTTGGTCAAGCTCTTTGGAAACGAGAAACAGATCTTACTTCTGTAAGTTTTAGCCAAATAAGGGTAAGTTTAATTAAATTGTTCAAAGGTAATAATGAAAGCGGCAAATACCGATAGATTTACCAATGCTAGCTAGCTAACCACCCCGCAATTCAATACATTGCTTAACATGTTCTTTCATTCAAATGTTGCCTTTGTAACCATGAACTTATGCCCCCCCACTTGAATTATTTATTTGAACAGGAATTTGGGATACCATGTCAAATTTTCTGTCATAAAACTATCTCACCGGGTGCTCAGTTGTGTGCATTTGATTCAAGAGCAGTCTATTTTGTCTTGTTTATGGCTCCATTATTCTCTCTAGCTGTATCATACAGAGATGCATTACCAAGTATCTTGAACATATTGTTTGCCACCTTAGGTATTAAAAAAATCTTACCTCTTTTCAAGAAAAAGAAATGTAACCAGCACTTTCTTCTAAAAGGCCTCTCGAATTTTTTAGAAGCACTGATACTTCTAGAAGAGACAAAAATCCCCCCCAAAATACATTTCTTTTGAAGTTTAAGACCCTTTCCCTCCTCTGTTCAGATTTCTTTTAGTACACAGCTACCCAAATTACCTCCCCAGACCTATTTGTCCTCTACACTGTCAAAATCAAATCTTTGAAATTTACTGCCCATTTAAAATGTAGTCCTTAATGAGGTTACACTGCTGAGGGGAAGCTGTTACCATGTAACAGATACGCAGCAAATTTGCAGTGCTTACAGAGAAGGGCTGTAGGTTGCAACTTGAGGAAATCCATCTTGAAAATGAAACACTACATCTCTTTTTGCAGGAAGCCACTTCAGCTGTAGACACACAACTTTATTATAATAAGCCTCAGAAAGCTGAGTTAAGTGTTGCCGATTTGCCTGCTTTCAGATCTGTTCATTGTATCCATGCTTTCCCCTCTGTTAATCTTCTTGAATCTCATTGCTTGCTGTCCTCCTCAGCTGTATGTCTCAGCATGAAAAGTCATCTAGAATTACTTGGACTAAAAGTAGCTATTGGTTTTTCCATGTGTGTATCATCAGCTGTGGCCAGGGAATAGCAGCAATAACTTGGTAGGGAATAGCTAGGATCAAGGACCAAGTAGTAGGTCTGCAGGGAGAAGCCCTGAGGTTGTACTTCAGCATGTAACGCCCCAGAGATGATCCAAGTGTACATTGTGATCAGAGTTTAATAACGTCAAATGTTATTTGATGCCACACAAGTGAACAATTAAGAAGCTATTTGTCTGTAAAGAGGGAGGAGCAGGGCATTCAGCCAGGTGAAGAAGCAGAGATATTTGTGCCTTCTAGATAACTGCTCATTATCATTTGGAAGTGGTTACCTCTGTTAAATAAGTGTGCTTTAAAAAACATAAAATAAAAGGAATCTGACAATGCAGACACGGGCTTGTCAGGTCACAAGGAAGGAATGTAAGTAGTTTGTTCTGGAAATAACTCTTTGATTAGTGATTAGTAAGCCAGGTTGTGGGGGATGCTTAATGCAATGGAAATTGAAAGAGGAAATGTGTCACTGGTAATAGCAGAGAGATGACCATCTCAACCCTTTGAGACATGTTGATGGTTTTTACAGACTTGTAACAGATTAGGAAAGAAAACTTAAAGTGGGTAAGAGCACAGAGAAAGAAAAAAGAGAGAAACTTGATGTATTTACTGAGGAAAGCAAAGGGTATGATTTGGTCTAGAAAGAGGGGTTCACTATATGAATCTGGTTAAGATTTTTTGTGAAAACAGCTAAATGGGAAATAGTTGGCTTTGTAAGGGAAACAATAAGTAGAGGACTTACAAGACTGTTAGTCCTCCAAATATTTTCAGCCAGGCTGCAAGAAATATTTCTTGAGAAAATAATGTTTACCTTGAAACCAGGCTATTATATTCTTTCAGGACACAAAAGTAGCTAGAGTTGACACAATGTATTTAATGGATTAGATAGCTGTTTTTCAGAGTCACCAATGATTGTAATGTTCTTGGAGGCTGGTTTGACATACAGTTCAGGAACTGTCACTGCTTGTAAGTTTTGGTCATTGGAGAAGTAACTCTGTTTTTCTAAGTTTTGTATTGTTTTATACTGGGACATTTGGGGAAGAGTGCACTGCTGAGAAGCTGATGTCTTCACTGGAGAAGAGCTAAGCTTACTATTACCTGTTCTCTTTTGGGAAAGCAGGGCATGCCTGAAGTACATCAGGCTCCAGACGGTACTTCTGTTGTCAGATTTTAAAATACAAACTAAATTAAGTTCTCTACTGGTTCAGGTATACACAGAATAACCTTAATTGATTGGAACTCAGTATACTTTTATTTCCTAGAATCATAGTTAGATTTTGGGTGAACTCCAAAAAAAAAAAAAAAAAAAGCATGCAAAAGACCTCTCTGACAGTCCTACCCTTTTTAATGAAAATTGTGTGAAAAGTAATGCTTCATTGACAAAGGTCTCCCTTGTGATGGCATGATAAATGCTACCCAACACAACAGGAAGCAACTGAAAATCATTTGACAGATTGATGCAAAGATGAGATGTCTCTTTCTCTGTTTCATTTCATTGTTTGAATTCACTGGAAGGATTGCCTCTCTCCACAATACTGTGGGGAAATAAAGTCCCTGTGGGTGAAGATACCAGAATCTAACAGAAAATGTGTTACTGGGATTGTACTACTGACCCACCAATAAAGATGATGATCGTGATCAGGAGATGTTAAGTGAGATGAGAGAAGATGCAAATTCAGTACAGGGAGCAATAGTATTACATTTCAACTATCCACATACAGCCTTTATCAGGTTGAGACATACAGATAAATTTTTTGGATGCAATAAATGATGCTTCCTAGTTTTACAATCTGTTAGAAATTATGCCATTCTACATTTGCTTTTAGGTGGTGCACATGACCTCGTTCAGGATGTTTCAGTGGAGAGCTCTCAGTAGTACCAATCTCATTACAGTGGTGTTTAGCATTGTGGCTGGAGAGAGCAGACCAAATGAAGTGCATGAATGTTCTATTTCAAGAAAGGGAGCTAGGTGAAAATGAAGTCCAATTGTCAGAAAGAAATAAATAAAAAGCAAGAAAGCTATAACTATTCTGGACATCATATGAAAAAAAAGAAAGGTATTTAAAAAAAAAAAAATTAAATGTCTGACATGACTCATGAAGAAAACATTGGTCCAGCAAATCCCTTTCTACGGTTCCATAAGTTAGGAGGCAATCATAGGAAAAGATAAGATTTTCAGAGGGGAAAGCTTGCCCCAATTAGAAAAACAAGAAAGCAAGTAAAATTGGCAAGTCCCCTTTTTTCTTTTAAACAAAAAATTAAGGGTACTAAAAATAATTTGAGGAGCACCCTGCAGAGGATTCTTAAGCTGATAACTAGTGGTTTTGTGTCAAAAACAGGAGGTCATTTAGGGGATCAGTGAGGGCAAAGTATAGGAGACAGTCAGGGTTGATCAGGCCCGAAGAGCAAGGCTCAGTTCTTGGCATTGGACTTCGCTGCTGAAGGTATTGGGAAGGTTGCGTCTTTATAGATTTTGTAGCAGCAGATCAGAATAGCTAAGTCAGTTTATTGTGAATTTACAGAAACTATTAGATAAAGATAGTTTAGACACCAGATGGCTGGGAGTCTGAAAAAACCCTCATATGTGAAATAGCAGAACTGGTGGCCAAGGTGTGCAGTCTGCCACCATAAATGGTCACTGTGCCAGAGAAGTAGTAGATTGAAGTCACGTTGGCAGTACACAGGCAGAGCTCTAAATGGGATCCTGGAAACTGTAAACTGATGATTTGGACTCTTACCTTACCAGGGATGGTAAGACTCTTCAACAAAGAGTAGGATGATGAGTGCATGAGTAAACAGTCTCTTTGAAGAGTTGCTATGGTTTCTTTAAAAGGAAATCCTGTTCCACTGAACTGCTGGACTCTATGAGGTGTCAGTAAGCACGTAGATAAAGGGCATCCCAGGAACATAATGGATTTGAATTTTTTGAAAAGCCTTTGACAAGGTTCTGTATCGATTTTTATTTTTAAAAAAATGTGTTGGAGGAAATGTTCATTAATAGTCTTGCAGCTGGCTGAAGTTGAAAGCCAAACAGGGTATAGTGATCACTTTTTTTTTTGAACAGCGCGGTCAGTAGTCATGTCCCTCAAGGATTCGTGCTGGGAACAATTCCGGTCAACATCTTCATTCATGACCTGAAGAATGTAGTGAACAGAAGTTTGTGGGCAATGCTGACTTCTGTTGGGTAATCAAATGCCAAGGAAAGGAACTCCAAAAGAGCTTCTAAAACAGAGTAGGTGGGCAGATTAGTGGTAGAAGAGCTTTAAATGCAAAGCAAAGCATCTAGGTAGAAGTAATCTAAACCTTTACACGGTATTGAGATGAGTCACAGTGCAGGAAAAAAGTCTTGGAGTCATCATTGGCAGTTCTCTGAAATCACTGGCTCAGCACAAGTAATTTTCAAAAATGCCAACAATATGTCATCATCGCCATATTACCAGAAAGGGTATTGAGAACAAGACAGAGGTGATATTTTGTCATTGTACAAAACCTTAGTGTGCCAGAATCTTGAATATTGGGTAGAGCTTTAGCGTCTGCATCTCCAGAAGTGAATTAGAGATGATATGAAGAAGGGGAATTAATGCTACAGAGGATAGAGTAGCTGCCTTTAAAAAGAAAAATTTAAAGTCTGGGGTGCTTTAATTCGAAGAGGAAAAGGGTGAGGTGTAGATGCAATCAAAGTGTACAAAATCAGAACAGCACTGGATAAACTGAATGTGGAATTGTTCACCAAGTTGTGCAATACAAGAAACAGGTGGCATTCAAAACTAGTAAACAAAGAGTTTAGTGGATAAATGAATGTACTTCTTTATGCATCAAGTTTGAACCTCTGGAGCGTGTTGCTGCATGAGGTTGTGAAGTGGGCAGTATCAGCAGGTTCAGAAAGGGATTAGACACATTCATGGGGAACAAGGACACTTAACAGGACTGGGCCAGGGATAATATCTTCTGATATTCCCTAGTACAACAATTATGCATGATGGAGAAGTACAAGAGGAAGGTACTGTAGAAAGCAATAGGGTAATGTGCTCACCCTAAATGCCATCTGTTGTTGCTGCTCCTGGAAATAGAGTGCTAGGCTACAGCTACCTCTGTTGTAATCCATTAGGATATTATTTCTTACATTCTTACGTTTTGGTTGTTTAATGAAGACATTTGCTCGGAATTTTAAATGGACTCGGGGCAGGAGGCTGACTGAGTTTGAGAGAATGGCTTCTCCTAATTGTGATCCACAATTAGGTATTGCTCAGTGCCAGAAAGAAAGAGTAGTCTGGGCCTGTATTTTACTGATATCATATACATCTTCACTTCTTCCAGTTTCTTTGTACCCAAAGTTATCCAGTCAAAGTGGTGAAGTGCTGTACTTAATGAGTAACCACATTTAAGCTGATGCACAGTGACCCACCAAATGCAGCAATTACCTGTCACTCTTGCCAAGTAAAACACAGTAGCTTAAACCATGATTTAGTCTGACGAACGATTTGTGGTTTAAGCCTGGTACCTCTTGATTCACAGACTAACAGTCAGTTACTGCAATCTGGGTGATGAATGTTAACTCATGAGGCTCCAGTACTGAAATTTTTTCCAGCTGAAATCTCTACCCTTTGTATTTTGTCCCTCTTTTATCAGGCTTTTTCTCCACAGTATTCAGCACTCTAGCCTTACTTAAGAAAAGACTTTGTGTTTGAGGATTAGAAGTGAGTGTAACTTGCTAAGACCCAGAACTACGGACTCAACTCAATAATACCGTTCAGATCACTTGGTGTTTTGGTAACTGATGTAATGTCAAAGCCACTGATACAATGAAACACACGTGCAGCCTTGGCTGTGGAAGCAATGTCTGACAGAGCTGGATCAATGCATAGCTTTTAAAGGGAGTCCTTGTCAACACAAGTGCAACAGAGCACCATCTCCTCTCTATCCGTGACTAGAAGAAAGGAATGAGAAACCACTTGAACCAGATGATGATTCCTTCTAAATGAAATAGGGATCTTGAGCTTGGTATTTTCTGTACAGCTCAGTTTACTCTTTGTATCTTGTAGAAAGTACATTTGATGCACCTTGCTGTACTTTGTCTTATGCACAGAAGATTGCAGGTCAAATAAGCATGAGGTAATTAAAAGAAAAAATTAAAAACAACTGTGGGAAAGGTAGAAAGAAGGAAAAGAAAATCAACCTGGAATATTTCATATCTCTAATCGCTTAGCTGTTGTCTTGAGGACAGATACCTCTATACAACATTGACAACCAAAATAGCCTAATGACTGTTAGCTAGGAAATGACTACATTCAAAATGTGACAACAAAGGAACTGCTTTTAACAATGCTAGTAATTCTTACTTGTTAACAAACACTTTTTATTGCCTTCCATGTGGATTGTTATATCATGTTGCAAGCATGAAGCTTCGAACATCTTTCAGATGGTTAGCATGCTCTTAAACATCCAAACCTGCCAATATTGAAAAGAGTGAATCGAACATGTAAGCAAAGGAGCAGAACAGAGATCACTTTGTTCTTTCAATAATTATCTTTATATATAGCTAACTAGCAGCAGACCAAAATGACTAGAAAGAAGCTGAAGAAGAGCATATGCATCAGCAATGCTTGCCGGTTTTACTAATCCTAAAATGAATACTGGAAATGCAAAAACTGAAGGATATGTGTCAAGAAGCTAAACATGGATTCATCCAACAGATGTTGTTGCACAGGACCTTTCTTGTCTCTGCCTGTAGAGTCTTCCTCTTAGCAGGAGAGGGGCAATTACTTGGTCTAATGTCTTTCTGAAACTATTTAAATTCCACTATAACTGCAGTCCCCCCAGAAAGTGAAATGTAGAGTTTGTGGTATGAGTTTAAATTAAGTCTTCTTTCTCTCTCATTTTTTTTCAAACCACCCTTGTAGCAAAGGGTGAGTGGAGGCCTGATCCTTATCTTTCACCTGCAGATCAGTATTAGTTTCGATAGGATTTCAGGACAAATTATTCCACAATTCAGACTGTACTGTAAAATTCAACACACAACCTTAGCCATTATCCCTCTTTTGCAGACAGGTCAGGGTCATTAAGACCTGTTGGTGCATCCAAGGCCCTGAACAAGCCTCACCTGGACCCTCCACCCATGCACCTTCTGCCCAGTGCTCCTGGAGCTCCACTTAAGCTCAGGCCCCCAGTCTGCACCTGAGCTATATCACAGTGTATCTGTGCTTAACCCTTTCCCCACTGCCCTGATTTTCTCACTGAGCTTCCTGGATTGACCTCAGATGTTGCTAATTACCTTGCCATGTCTGATGATCACCAGACTGTCACTATCACCACCCCTGCCCTGATTAAATACTGCAGGACATTGTCCTGGTCAGGGAGGTGACTGCCTCTGCCTGGCTTGTGGCTGTCTCCAGCCACAGCCTTGTGGAGCAGCCTGGCTCTTCTTGTTCCCTGGCATTAGCTCAGGCTTCTGTGAAGGACTTGAAGTTATACTGCCAGACACGCTGCAGTGTAACGTAGCTTGGGCAAGGGGTGGGGGAGCCTGACCTGAGCTTAAGTGTGGCTCCTGGGGCTTTGGGCAGAGGGTATGGGTGGAGGGCTCAGGTGAGGCTGCTCAGGACAATTAAGGGAAATGAGTGCATTCGCGGCCCTGATGCAGAAAAAAAGGAAGCTTGGGTGGCTTATTGGCACTGGAACTGAGAAAGACAAAGAGGTTTTGTAACTATTAATGTATTATCTCAAGGCTGTGGCACAGTGGCCAGCAGCTGGTTAGTTTACATGTGAGTTCAACTTTGTTATTGCTAATATTTTTCTTTCTTCTTATAATGTGAATTGACAGCATCCAGAACCTTTCTGTGCTGCTTGAGCATAGTGCATTCAATCTGTGCAGTGTCCAAAGCTTACCATTAACTTGTCACTTGACCTTGCTGAAAAAAAAATATAAAAAAATAAATGGTTTTCTGATTTCTGATACTATTTGTCTGTATTGATTTTGAGAAAATACACATATAAATGCAGAAGATTAAAATATATTCTGACTTTGTACTTCCAGGTTCCTGCGCATGCAGAACTTGCCTGGATTCTTGGATGCTTAACTAACGTGCCCCGTCTACTACGCTTGCCCCAGTGGAAGGTATGGATAGTTTCATAAATTGAAAGGAAGTGTATGGGAATTCAGTAGAACTACTGTCCTTGAAATGCTTATTATCTATCCAGTACCAATTGTATCTTCTTATCCTTGCTTTAGGTTTAAGTAATTCTCTAGTCCTATGGTGGAAGGAGGAAAATGTGTTTTTTCCAGGTCTGTTGCTATTAGTGAAGATTTTTCTGCTGGAAGCTACAGGATAATATTTTTGGCAGAGACTTGCAGAAAATACTAAATAGGGGGGTTGTTTAGTGTTGTTAACTCCCAGCATTCCAGCAAAATCAGTTTATTTTAATGGTTATTTAATAATGCAAAAAACCTACAAGATATTGTAGTGGAAACCCTGAGCCTTGCTGATTCAAGAGTTTCATAAACAGCTTTTCTTTTTTCACTGTGAAGAGTGGCTGTTCTTCAGATTTTGTGGAAGAGGGTGCAAAAGAAGCATGTGTTGGAAGAGGAGTATAAAAACTACTAATATTAAAAATGTATTGAGTGATAAAGTTAATGCACCTTAAATGTTTGTCTTTACAAGTTTCAAATGTTCATCATCTTAATCTTGGTATTACATCAACATGACTGCATCAACTGAGTTCTTGCATTTAATTTCCTTGTATTTTATTTTGGCATTTAGTAAGCAGAAAAACCAGAAGGCAGGAGAGAGAAGTATCAAAAAAGGGAAAAAAAAATCTTAAGAGCAGTTTGGCTTGCAGAGTTCAGAGCAGTCTTAAATACCTCCAGATGTTTTCTTTTTTCCTGTTTTTCTTCTTAATTAAATAAAAACAGTAAAACTTAAATACAGCAACCAGCGTTAATGCATGGCATAGATTAAAGCCAACCTTTTCAAACCTGAGGTTCTAAAGTTAAGCTCTTAAATCCAACTTTGACTGGATTGACTTTCCAAAACTACAGATAGGTGTTACAGGTGCTAGGCTTTGCAAATTAGGTCCCCTGAACCCTAGGCACTGAGAGGTGTAGACAGAAGACAGGATCTGTATGAGAGGGTGAGGAAAATCTAAAGATACTTCAATAGTCTTGTTGAAATAATTAAGATTTTAAGAGTTTTAGCATATTTAGCTACTGTTAAAAACAAAAACTAGATATGCCATTACTAGAACAGAGTAAGTATCTGTAGCCTGACTCTGTTGGTTTAAATGATCCATATGCTAGAGTGGTAAAGGACTTCAGGACAGTGGGTGGATTGTGGGGAGCAATGTGAGCTAATGGAGGGAACGCTAGACTCTGCCACTATAGTTCAGGGTTCTCTTCCTGGCTGTCACTGACTCTCCTGGTAACTGTGTTTGGTCACCATATCTTGATCTCTTGTCTGTGAAACACAGGTATTAATGCCTTTTCTTATCTCTGTTATAAAGCATTTCAAAAATTTACTGCTAAAAATGCTATTTATAATGTAGGGGTTATCAATAATAGGTGTAATAACCCATTACATAGTGTATTCGTAATAATTTTTGTTAGTAAGATTGCAAACAGAAATAAAACGCAAGCCTATTTTATCCTCACTACAACATCAGACCAGTGAAGGGAAATTGATAAATATAGGACATAAAATGGGATGTGTTATATTCACAAGGAATGGATTTTACATGGCACACTTTTCTTTTGAGTTATGCAATAAGTTACTTAAATTGGTCGGAATTCTAATTAATTAAAATCGGAGACTTTGACGTCATTAGCCAAAAGTGTGGTTCCTCTCTGTTTTTCTTTTGCAAACAGATGAAGCGTGCCAGCCAGAATAACGAAGGAACTGTTGGTTTGCTGACATATCCAGTGCTTCAAGCAGCAGATATTTTGCTGTACAAGTAAGAGGCAGAACCTGAGCCCATGGGCAATGTCGGTTCAGCTGCATTAGAATGAATGTTCGTCAGGTCAACATGCTAACTTATTAAGTGGGGGAGCTGGGTGTGATTGGATCAGAAGGTTGGGAATGAATGACAGCTTTTTACTTCTCAAGCGGCTGGTTGAAAACTAGCCTGGTTTGAAAGCAACTGACAGGGCTGTAAAGAGAAAAAGCTGATCGCTTCAGAACAATTCTTAGGAATTATAATACATTGATGATTAATTATACATATTACGTATTTGCACGCGCACACATTTTTTTAAGTAGTTATTCTTTATTTTATGCAGTGTACTGTAGAGATACTTAAGCTGACTGTGTATAGTATACCCATATTATTGTGGGATTCTGTGTAGGCCTGTTGATACCGATGAAGTTGTGAGTAACTTACTGCACCTTGTGGTACCTGGGCTAGTTCATTTTTCTCTGTGGTGTACTGTGTGCTGCAATGGAAATACATGCTAGTGAGGGACTAGTGACTCAGTATGGCTAAGTTTGTAGCCTAGCTGATAGAGCTTGTAGTGCATTCTCGTGACCGGTTGCATTTCATAATGTTTTAAACCGTCTCAATAAGTAAATGTTAGAGACACTGCAATATGTATTAATTATTTTTATGTTCTGAGCATATGAACTTTGTGGAATTGTTCTGAAGTGAAGTTGTGAAGATTCGTTGGGACAGAGAAGTAATACAGAACTATGAAGACAGGGACTTTAGGAGGACAGAATAACCAAGACTAGCCAGTTGTTAACCCAGAAGAATGTATCTAGAGAAATTTAATTCGAAGTGATCATTAGTAGGAGAAAACAGTAATGTTAGAAGACTAGTAGATGATATTTCTAATTCGCTTGAATTTTAACTAAAAATAACGGGAAACAAGCAAAAGTCAGCATTAATTTGAACATTAAAATAATCTTCTAAGCAGTGAGTCCCATTTGATTGTCAAGCAGTATTTAAGGGTGAAATTTAGACAACTTTATCAGAAATCACCTTGTTTTGATTGAGCTCAACCATGTGTGTCTCTTCCATCTCTAAGATCGTGTGATGTATCATTCCTTAGTGAAGCCTGTAGTTTGTTTGCTACCATATGTATTAACAGCAGGCTGTCCAGACAGAGCACAAAACAAGGAAGTGAAAGAGAAACAATATCTCTTTGAAGAAATTTGACATAATATCTTTAATAAGAAATGTTTTCATGTAAAAACATAATATAGGGAACAAGAATCAGGGAGAAATGGAAACACAGGAAGGGAACAGCAGTCATGAAGAAGAATTAAGAGCTGGAGGAGGGGGAAAAACAGTACTAATTCAGATGAACCAAGGATCAAAGAGACAGGAAAATGGACAGAAGGTAAATATATGACAGCAAGGAATAAAAATAGTACCAGGACAGAAATATTAAAACAGCAGCAAGGAAAAGGGCAAATAATCATGCAGAGACATTTATAAAGACAATATGTTTTTTGTTTAGTGACAAACTTTGTGAATATGGAACCATTTTGGCGTATGGAAACATTTCTTTTGACCTGCTTAAAGTATATTGGTTATGGTAACTAATTTTCTTTCTGTTAGTTGTAGGTCACTGATTTCCTGTTGGCTACTGTAACTGGTTTTAGGTTACCTTGCTGACTATTTGGTGGGGAGTAAAGGTGGACAAATTGATTGCTGGATGTCAGTCCAGTAATTCCGAATCGGAAGGAAGGAGTACCGTGTGGAACTGAAATTTTCTGGGAACTTAAAAGATGCATAGTGAACTTTCTTATGCTGGCACATATCCAGGATTCAGAGCTGAATACCCCACGAGCCTTAGAAAAAAAAAATCTGCTGGGGGAGGGCAGAGTAATCAAAAGCTGGCAAGACTTCAAATCTGCCTTATCTAAAAGAATCATACATTTTTAGTGAGTATGATTAACTGTGGGAAAGAGTCACCAGGGGAAGTAATGGATTCTTCACCTCCTCATGTCCTCTGCAGAGTGAGTTTTCCTCCAGAACTGTGTTCAAGCTATTGAGTTTAATACAGAAGATCAAATGATCCTTTGATCCTAATAGTTCTAATCTAT
Organism: Balearica regulorum gibbericeps; assembly: GCF_011004875.1. Lineage (NCBI taxonomy): Eukaryota > Metazoa > Chordata > Aves > Gruiformes > Gruidae > Balearica > Balearica regulorum. Next base: position 87,039,665 of record NC_046184.1, read on the forward strand.
GAATGATAACATTTGTGGCAGTAGAGGCACTGGCCCACATGATATTTATATAACGGTGACCTATGAGGAAGAAACACTCTCTTCTTTCCTTCCCTTGATAAATCCACAGTACTAGCTTCTCAACAACAGTTATGTTTTCCTGAGACTTGACAAAGCAAGGTGCTTGTGCTTTATGCCTTGCAGATCTTTCTTACTTTGTTCACACACTGTAACACATGCTCTTTGATCTCTAAAGAGACAGCAGGAGATACTACAAAAACCTTTCTTTGAGCCGAGTTTAATGATTTGCTGTTATTGGTATCTTTACCATATATGTTTTCACGAAGGGCTATTTTTGCCCTTGGAGATGTGCTTCAGTTCAGGACAAAAAACAGACTCATCCTGGGATACAGTCAGTTTGGGATCTTGTTCCCACAGCACCTATATCTAGCTGGGACTGAGTGTTTGGCTCAATCTGGCCCTCACCCATGGCAGAAGCTGTGACAGTCTTGGGTAACATTTCAGCAGAACTGAGAGCTTTTCTGAGTTTCCTGTATCTGTCTTTTATTAAAAGGTCGACACATGTTCCTGTTGGAGAAGATCAAGTCCTGCACCTGGAACTAGCCCAAGATATAGCACAACACTTCAACAAGAAATACGGAGAATTCTTTCCTGTGCCCAAAGCCATTTTAAGTAAGCTAGTCTTGGTTATTTTTTTTTTTTCTTACCCTTAACTGCACTTCAAGGTAGAAGATAGATCTAAATATCATGGAAATAGTTTCAGGGACCAAGAAAAGGGAGCGGAAAATTAAAAACTGACAACAAAAGACTAGAGGCTGTGAAACCGAACTCCCAAGACATAAGGCTTTACAAATCCCCGGTAGAGGAATGTATGTGACGTCTGGTATTCTAGTCCAGGGGCCAGATGCACTCTGCTTCTGCCAGTCACCCTTGCTTTTCAGGTATTGGACCCTTTAAGAGTAGGGTCTCTGCTCTGTATTGCTAGTTCAGGAGACATGTCAGGAACAAGACAAGAGACCTCTAGCAAGCAGAATTCTTCAATGTCTGAGTGGTAGATGTTTACATCAAGCATGCTTGTAGGTTTATTTCTACAATGCTCAAAAATCTTTTAAGTGTGTTATACACTTGCATATTTCAGTAAGGGTCTCTTACAGAGCTTAGACTTAGCGGTTTTGATCTTAGACTCAGGGAGACTTATAAGGAAAATCTTCTCAGCCATTTTTGAGCTATAAGGTCATAGGCCGGGGGGTGAGGAGGAGTCAGATGGCGCAAATGGCATGTTTGTTAAGAAACGTGAAGAATTGGGCAAGGAAGAAGCATTGCATCTTTGTTGTAAGTAATGTAGAGGAATGCACAGCAGAGACCTTCGCCCCCAAAAGGGCAAGGAGCTCTCACCTTAGAAAAGACAGGCAGTAATAAACCTTTCTCAATTTTCAAGCCTCACTGACAAAAATGGTGTTAGAATCAGAGTGGAGCTTAGGGAATACTAGGTATGGCAAGCTTTGCAGTTTCTAACAATTAAATACTAAGCACTGTAATGAAGAACTGAGTGTAGCCTATGATTGAGGTGAGACTGTTTCCCAGGAAATAAAAAAAACTCAATTTGAAAGAAACAAACAAAAAAACTCCAACACTTTTCACTTTCCGCATGAAAAGCATACCTTCATAAGGGCACAAGTATATGCAAAACAATGAAATATCGTAGATGAATGGAGAAGTTAGGGACCTATACAGGCTCACTAGCTGTAAGTGGTTAGATTACCTGGACTCCTTCAAATTTACAGAAAAAAGACAGACTGTTTCAAAAGGTGATTCAGAACAGAGCACTTTCTGGGGCAATCTGAACGGTACCCAGGAGGAACACTTATCCTTTCACTGAGTACATAGGCCATCTATGAGGAGTATGTGGGTAATCTAGTTTGCTGTATTAGGTGTCTAAAAGCAATTAGCGTGAGTACTTTCTCGATCAGTGGTACTTTGTGTACTCCATGAATGATGTTTCTTGGTGAAAGACTGAAACAGTTTGGGTTGACGCTGTTAAAGAAATACTTTGCGATATTCCTCTAACGCTACTATTCTATTTCATGTACATGCGTGTATCTTAGTAGTTTGTACAATACCCATACCTTTCTTATCTGAACAGTGCTTTCGCTCTAATGGAGTTGGTTAGTGTTCAGTTAGGGATCTTTAAATAACTGTATTTAGGAGAATTACCAAGAGATTTTGGGTGAAAGTTTCCTAAAGTAAGGAGATTAACTGTTCAGGAATTCTTTTTTACCAGTGGATTTAACCTGTTTCTCCCCTGTTACAGATCTTTTCAGTAATGTGCAGTCTGTGCTTTCTGGGTAACTTGTCCCCAGTGCTAGGAATGCAAGGGAGGAGAGAGTTTTGGGGGAAAATCAGCATGTAGTCACAGAAAATGTTAGGAAGTGTCCCAGCAGAAGTTCCTGCTTAGCAAGGAGGCAGGGAAAGCATAAGAAGCGTATGTGATTGTTTTATCCATGCTTAAAAATGAGTTGTGAGCACAGAGAACTTTGTCATGCTGCTACAAAGTGTTCTTAGCAATTGTCATAAGAAAACATTGTCTATGTGTGTTAATGATGATTCCTCCCTTTTTTTTTTTTTTTTAAGGTGCAACAAAGAAAATAAAATCCCTCAGAGATCCAACAGTGAAGATGTCCAAGTCAGACCCACAGAAGTTAGCTACTGTTAACATAGCGGACAGCCCAGATGAAATAGTGCTGAAATTCCGCAAAGCTGTGACTGACTTTACATCTGAGGTGACGTACGACCCAGCTGGTCGCCCCGGTGTCTCCAATCTGGTGTCCATTCATGCTGCAGTAACGGGGCTTAGCATAAAAGAAGTGCTGCACCAATCTGCTGGTCTCGACACTGCTCACTACAAAATGGTAGTAGCAGAGTCAGTTATTCAAAAATTTGCACCTATCAGGAATGAAATCAAGAAACTCCAGGAAGACAAATCCCATCTGATAAAGGTTTTAGAGGATGGAGCAGAGAAAGCCAAAGAACTGGCTACCCCTGTCTATCAAGAAATAAGACGACTAGTGGGATTTCAGTAGAAACTGATGAGTAGTTGCAAGGATTTTTGTTTCCTGGATGGACATTTTGTTTATTTGTATCTTCTTAATAATTTTGATTTGAAACAAAACCTTTTTTACCTGAAACAATTTTTTTTTTTTCCTGGAAAATCCCAGTAGAACATTGCAGGTGTTTGCATTAAAAAATGTGCATGAAGCCAGATATTTCCAGTGGGACCAGCACTGAGCTTGTCTTGGATAGTCAAAGAGGGAGGATGGAAGCAATCACGATTCACAAAGAAGTCCTGCAAAGGCAAAATATGAGGTTGCCCAAATGGGGTTTTGGGTTTTTCCGTTGACCACTGCAAGAAGCTGAGGTATAGGCAAGGTGATCAGAATCTAGCAGAAATATTTGTAATCTTCTCAATAACATCCTTAGCTGTGCATGTGATCTTGTTACAGATGGACAACTCATCCCATTGGTGGTTATTCAGCTTTGATATGGTGGTTGAATGTGTTCTTGGATAACCAGAATAAAAGCACAGGCTTACAAATCAAAATGCTCAGAGTGATGAAGAGAGAATTTACTGCCTCTCCCTATCATGTCCTCAAACTCAGTGTAATTTTGTCTCTGCATCTAGTTTGTGTGAAGTGAGTCAGTGTGTCTTATGGATGCATGTATCCATACTCTAAAACTCACTGTGACTACTGTGCTAGATGGCCTCTTTGATAGTCACTCCAAAGAATCCAGAGAGTGCACTTGAATTTCATTTCTGCCACCTGTGCCATCCTGCTGGTCAGGTCTGAAGTACTTCAGTGACAAACATGTTCTTCAGCTGCTCCTATTCCACCTGCTGTTTGGTTTTGCAGGGAGGTCCAGGATTTTTCAGTTCAGCATCAAGTCTAGGATTCTTTTAAAAAAGGTGTATGGGAGAAGATGTAATCTTGTGTGAAGGAAATCTTAGGTTGAGAAATCAGGCACCTTCCTGTAACATTTAAAAAATTACTTGTTTAGAAAATTATGCTGAGGTCAGAGCCAGACTGAGATTAAATAGTTCTTTATGCAATCTCTTAAGAGGCTTTATGAGCATCAAGAAGGCTCAGTGATGGGAGAATGGTGTTAGCCTCTGCTGATCCTGGGCTTCACAAGATACGCAGACTGGGACCCATGAACCATGGCATGTGTTGGGGAATGTGTGGCAAAGGGGAATTGTCAAAAGGAGACACCCTCTTCTGAAGAGAGGGTAGTAGCACATGTTAAAAAGTAATGAAAACACTACTGGTCCTGTGCCAACATATTTAAGTGTATTATTGCACTTACTGGTGCTGTGTTTGAAATTGCTATACTGTAATGTAAATTGAGTTCATCCTGTACTCTGGCAGCTCATAACCATTATATGCCTACAGCATTTGTCACGAAGGATTGCAGTCTTACATGACTTAGTGAAACTGGGAGGGTTTCTATGTAATGCAGTTGCTTGCTTTTTCTTTTTTTTTTTAAAAAAGTATTTAGTTTTGAATTTAGTTAATTATCATAGTGAGGTGGTTCAGAAAGAATTATTTAATTTTGCAAAACAAGAAATTGTGGACTGACCATCTGTAAATCTGTATTGAGACCTGTATTTATTTGTTAGGCATCTGAAGAAGAGAACTGCCATGCAAGAACTTGGTGATGACAGAGTTTCTAAAGTTAGTCAAGACTTAGAGGAGCAGAGTGGATGGTGACAGAATGATGGGAAACCAAACTCGGTGTAGACAAGTCCAAGGAAATGTCCTCTGGAAAGAAAAAGTGTTTTCAAAAATAGACCCTGGTTTCAAGTTAGCTGCAGAGTATTAGGAAAGGGCACAGTTATAACTAGTAGTTATACAACAGTAGTTTTACAAAACTTTTGTCAGGGTTTAACAGCCGCATTAGTCTGCATGGGAACTAAGACAAAAAATTAAGGCACAGAGTTACCACTGCTTACTGACTTGGCATACAATGTTTGCTGTGACACTTTTTAACATGGATTGATTTCTGCAAAGGTCCCACAATAGGTTCCTTAAGAGAAGGTAACACAGTGCTCGTGGAGATACTGAAAATCTTTTAACACTAGTGTATCTAGTTTCTTCCTGTTCCTCTTTGTCACTGACAAAGATAGGCGCATATATTCAAAAGATGAATCATTGTTTCAAGTTGTCTTTACACTTCTGATACTCAAGTCACCTAACATGTAGGGTTGGCATTCAACACACTTTCTTTCCAGTGAAAAGGAAATAGGAGTATTCTATGATTCTAATTATGATTCATTTTTTGAATATATGCTTCTATCTTTGTTAGGCAGTTCTCAACCCACAGTGAGGTGGATTGAGAACTGGCTGAATGGCAAGGCCCAGAGAGTTGTGATAAGTGGCGCAGAGTCTAGTTGGAGGCCTGCAGCTAGTGGTGTGCCCCAAGGGTCAGTACTGGGTCCAGTCTTGTTCAACATGTTCATTCATGACCTGAACAAGGGGACAGAGTGTACCCTCAGCAAGTTTGCTGATGATACGAAACTGGGAGGAGTGACTGACACACCCAGAAGGCTGCACTGCCATTCAGCGGGATCTGGCCAGGCTAGAGAGTTGGGTGCAGAGGATCCTAATGAAATTCAACAAGGGCAAGTGTAGGGTCCTCCGCCTAGGGAGGAATAACCCCAAGCACCAGTACAGGTTAGGGGTTGACCTGCTGGGAAGCAGCACTGCAGAGAAGGACCTGGGAGTCTTGGTGGACAACAAGCTCTCCATGAGCCAGCAGTGTGCCCTCATGGCCAAGAAGGCCAATGGGATCCTGGGGTGCATTAAGAAGAGCATGGCCAGGAGGTTAAGGGAGGTTATCCTCCCCCTCTACTCTGCCCTGGTGAGGCCACATCTGGAGTACTGGGTCCAGTTCTGGGCTCCCCGGTTCAAGAAAGACATGGAACTACTGGAGAGAGTCCAGCAGAGAGCTATGAGGATGATTAGGGGACTGGAGCATCTCTCTGATGAGGAAAGGCTGAGAGAGCTGGGTCTGTTTAGTCTGGAGAGGAAAAGGCAGAGAGGAGATCTCATAAACACTTATAAATATCTAAAGGGGGGGTGTCAAGAGGATGAGGCCAGATTCTCTTCTCTGGTGCCTAGTGACAGGACAAGGCGCAATGGGCACAAACTGGAACACAGCAAGTTCCATCTCAATATGAGAAAAAACTTCTTCACTTAGAGGGTGACCGAGCACTGGGACAGGCTGCCCAGAGAGGTTGTGGAGTCTCCTTCTCTGGAGATATTCAAAACCTGCCTGGATGCCATCCTGTGCAACCTGCTGTAGGTGATCCTGCTCTAGCAGGGGCATTGGACGAGATGACCTCCAGAGGGCCCTTCCAACCCCTACCATTCTGTAATCCTGTATTCATATGTCTTCAATGTAATTTATTAAAAGGGAAAAAAAAAAAAAGGGGGAGGTGAGGAGATGACATGAACAAGGAATTCTGGGTTGTTACCCAAGTTGTTCAGAGCAGTCTTTCCAAAACTGTTAGATTTTTTAATCTTTTTTTTTTTTTTTTTCAGAAAATCATGTAGGTGAAACAGGAAGTAAAGCTTCAAAAGAGCCCTTTCTTTGGGGTAGAGGTTTAATATATTACATAGTTAGCAGTGTTTCAATCAAATTTACTATTTTCTCTCTTTTTAATTCAAGAATGGATTGGGGTTTTCCCCTTCCCTTTCCCCTGTCAAACACATCTTATTTGCCTGACCTGTTTCTTTCAAGTAAGGAAATACGCCTGTGTTTTCTTCTTCAGGAAAGTTAAATTTGTGTAAAATGAGTGTATTCACCTACCGGTTGTTGATTTAGCCTTTTTATTTTAGTAGTTCCTGTGGAAGAATTCTCATAATAAAAGCTGTGTCTGCCCAGTGAAATAATCCCAATTCCGCTAACAACCTTGATCATGAGAGTCCCCTGAAAGGAGACAACCGTAATGTAGATGTTTGCAGGTATCTGCTGCCTATTTCAGTTTTCTTAGAGCGTGGATTTTCTGGGAAGTTAACCATTTTGGCATTTAGGTTAAGAGTCTAGCTGGACCTAGCCTGGCTGCCTCTTTGCAGTCCTTGAGCCATTTACTTGGCATATGGGAAGAGTTTGGCAGGAAGAAACTGAGCTTGAAGCAACATGTCCTCGCTACTGTCAGTAAAAGTTATTTGATACCAAGCTACTCTGATCTCTTGTCTCTTCTTCTACCTCCCTGTTTCTTCTTCAGAACATTTTTGTAAGCGCCCATTCTAGATGGTGTTCTGTGGCAGTGTTTAGCAACGTAGCGCAGATGAAATAGAGCAGCTTTTTAGAGAACAGTCGTTGGAGAAGGATTGATGCTAAGCATTTCAGAAGGATTTGTTTCATGCCAACTCTAGTCTGGTGCCTTGGGGTTTTACTCTTTGTTTACATCTGGAGTGCAGTAGGTGCATTCCTGAAATGCATTTTCATGTTTGGTTGCATCCAGTTCATATTCCCTGAGACTCCTCTGTGATGCTTGCTGAAGGGCAGTTAGTGGGGACATCAGGGAATTTCTGCAGAAGTGCATTCCTGATCCCAACCACTGTGTTAGCGTAGACATGCCCTACGGTGCCGTGGAAGTCATTGTAAGGTGTTCTTCCAGGACTGGGTGGAAAAGAGATACAATCGCATCTTTCCTAGTTGAAGAAGGAAGAGTTGAAAGGCAGAGAGGTATCTTTATCCTTTGCTGTGTTACTCTCTGTTTCAGCTTCCTTTTCTTCAGTGATCCTTTTCCTCAAGTGTGTGCGGTAATTTCTGTCTTGGTCTTGAAATCTCCTCCTTTCCCATTCCTGTATGTTTAGTGCATTGGAAGTACATATGTAGTGGTTGGGATCTGCAGTATCAGACCTAGCATCTCCAGGTAACTGAAGAGATTCACTTACCTTTAGAGATGAACATCAACTCCACAGTGAATAATTTACTAAGCTCTAAAACGTGTATACACTTGAGACGTTTGTCTTTGTGACCAATGGTTCCTAGGAAGTCATTGTATCACTTACCAGAAGATGCTGGTAGTGTTTTCTGCTCCCAATTTAGAGCACCGAATTTGGGAATTTTAGATTCAGGAACAATGTTTTCTTCAGCAGAGACTTCAGATGATGATTGGCCTCATAAATTAACTCTGGCACTGCTCCAGCATCTGCATATGTCCGTGCCTCAAATAACCGGAGAGTATGTATGTTGTACATTATACTGGAATTTGTTTGTAAATCTTAAAGATGTAGTTGAAGTATAGTTAGTTTTCAAACACCACGATCTGGGTTCTCAGATTCTCCAGAAGGCCTTGTGCATAGTTCTGATTCAGTGTGTGTTTATTTACAAACAATTCAAGCAAAACTCCTTAGCAGGATCATAATTGCCTCCATTCAAGGTTAGGGAGTTCATATGAGTGAGCTGTAAGTTTAAGGAAGGACAGTGAAATGGGATCCTTGGGGACTGACCTGTGTCTGAATGTTTTGGGAGTATAGGTTATCAGAGCAAGTGTTTTCTTATCCTTGGTTAGGGCCATCATGATCCTGATGACAGTACGGCAGTAAATACTGCTGATGAAAGCCTTTATGTCAGCTTATGTAGGAACTCTGATTTTTTGAGGACTGTACTGTAACATGAAACTTTACCTCTTCTGGTCTCTGCAGTTTGCTAGATTATTGTGTGACCAGAAATCTGTTTGGAAACCATTAGCCAAAGCCAAATCTGATCCTTAGCCTTTGGATGTTTTCCCAAAATGGGGATTTCCCAAAAGAGCTTGGTTTTGATAAGCTACGATACCAATTTCAATAGTTGCTGTAGGATCAGTAAGAGCCAGAGGTCCATTCTGAATGACTTATTTGTAGTGATCATTACTGCTCTGATGCACGTTCTACTTATCCATATGGCTTCAGGATCGTAACAAAACTCAGAGAGGGTCTGTGTGTGGTTCTGATAATAGCAACAATACGGACCCAGGTGGGTTTGAGTCTTGAATCTAGTGAGCATGCTCTTTCAGTGGTCCAGCTTGGTTAGATTTATGTTTAGAACAACAGATGGATCATTTACCTGCACCGATATCTCTGTATTTGAGTTCCTGGATGCCACCTACCTGTTTATTTATGACTGATAGCTTAGAGAAATAATCTAGCATGCTAGCATGGAGAGTCTAGTGGAAAAGGTTTCTGTTCAGGAAAGATGTTATCTCTTCTTGCCAGGAAAACAAAAGCTCTCTGGTATATTGGGCTATATAATTTCCTTTAAATAATTTGATCCGTTCCTTCTTTCTGGGTAAACGTCACAATAATAGCTGCAAGAATGTCACAGCATTCTGTAGTCTGAAGGCTTGGAAGGACACAGGTATCTCCTGTCATCATTTCAGAATTCCCTGACTTTACTAGTTGTGTGAGCCAGTTTCAGGGAAAACGCTGCAGCAAAACTACGATCTTCTGTGACATTTATCAATCTAATTAAAGCTTTTGTGGTTTGGTTTGGGTTTTTTTAACTCACTAGGTTGTGAGAGAAGACTTTTGTTAAACTTTGAATTTCCAACCAAGCTTTCTGTCGCATAGTCCTTTGGTAACCAGATGACAGCTGAGGTAATGGAAAATTCTGTTTATTGTCACAGAAGATTCTGTGCTGATTCCCACTGTCATTTATGTCGGTTTTGTTGGTTGTGCTAATGGTTGGTCATATTGCGGAAGGTTTGACAGAACAGTATTTATTTTGTGCCAATGAAAAATCATTCTACCTGCAACAGTCCCACATTATTATGCAGATGGTAGATCATTTTAATTGATTAATCATTTTGCTTTTAGGCATCAGATTTGGTTTTACAATTATTTTATATAAAACCAAATGCCAGCCTCCTGCACTGAGGGATGAGCATGTGTGCCAAGTTACAATAGACAGTTTTAACATCTGGGAAGATATTTTGCTACTGTGGTAAATTGCTGTCACAGAACACCGTGGCTGAAGATGAGATTACCCGCTGCATGAGTGGTCTCGTGCTGCCTGTGGACATGAAACTAAGCCCTGAGCTTAATGTCTGTTGTGCTGTCGTGCTCTCAGCACTCCAACATGGCTGTGAGACAGGAACAGCAAATCTGTGCCACACCAGAAGGCTCGATCAGTTCCAGATGTGTTATATTTGGTGTATCTGCAAGATGAAATGTCAGGACAAGAGTTCCAGCACCAAAATCCTTAAAAGTTATTAAATGTTTGGTAGTAACAGCATGCTTGTAAAAGCTTGGGTATGATAGCATGGTCATAGCCTTGTTCGTATGTCTGACGTGAGAAGTCATACGGCTGTCTGTGATGATGAAGTAAAGTAAGCCATCTGCTTCCTCAATACAATCAATGTAAAGACAGTATGAGTCTAATTTGAAGGGTTAATGGATTAACCCTTACAGGTGGGAAGCAACAGCTTATGGCAGAGCAAGATGGTACCAGATCTCTCTTGCTGTCCTAAACCATTCTGAAACAAGATGCTCACAGTTCAGGTGAGGACTTCAGATCAGACAAAGCACAGGCAAGATCCTGCATGGACAGTGTCACTTGTCCCACGTGCTATTGTATCTACAACTCTCCGACCAGTCTGATTTCCAAGGTGCATCTTCATTGTTGGTGTGACTTTATTGTCATCCATCAATATGAAATGATGGTCACATGCTGATAAAATGAATGAAACTTCTGTTAGAAACATTGAATGTATGTTCTCTATTATCTTTGGTGGAAACTTCTTTCCTGGTGCCCCAGGATTTATAGAAACATATTGTTAAGCTAAATACAGGTTAAACTTCTCAAAACAAGGCTACTCTCTGGCATTATCCAGAGTTTCTGGTGGAGGTGGTCTCTGGCTTCGTTCACTCTGTTTATCTTCATGTTTCCTTCCCTAAACCAGATCCCTCTCTGAGTAAAGTAAAATCTTGTACGTTGAATATTGTGAGACTGACTTTTTATTGTGACTGAAAACAGTTGTTCAAGTGTATTTCAAGACTCTTCATGGTGTTTGCTGAATGGATAACAAAGGTTTCACTAAGTCCCTCTTGAGTACTCAAGCCAAGACAGATCTTTCTGAGCGGGTTGGGGCTTGCTCTGCCCACACTTATTCCTTCACGGCCTGTCTGGCAGATGTTTGTACAGCAAGAATGACAAAAAGAGCAATTTTCTGTTTAGGCTTGTAGACTGTGAGTGGCATCCATTCTTTTTAGGCAGCCCTCATCAACTTTGTTACTGACGTAAGTGTTTGCAAACCTCCAGAATTGAAGTTGTGTGGATATTCAGGAGGAAGAAAGCATGGCTATGTACCTTATAGTTGCTGTGGCTCTTCAGGACTTATTCTCCACATCTGCTATGTGTCCTGCCTTCCATCTGTTCTGGTTAGAAAGTTGCTCCTGAGATTCTTGCTCTTAAATATAGGTTACACTTTTTTCTTGCAACACTTTTCTTGCAACAGTAAGCAAGGTGTGCAGAGTGAATGCTGGGCTTCAATGGCTGTTTCAATTTCTTTCAAAAGAATCCAGTCATACATTCCTGGGGCATACATGGAATCCACGTGGACAAGGCATCTCAAAGGACCATGGTTTAACTATAGTTTTGATGCACAGAAGGCTCCTCCGCACCACATCAAGAACACTTCTCAAGAAGCACTGGAGTTACTGTCTAGTCACAGGCTGAATGCACTGGACACGAATGACTAAGCCCATTTCTTTCTCAGAGCTAGTGCCTTCACTAGGCATGAACGCCGACACGTGAGGCAGAAGGGCCTTGATGGACCTTCGGAAAATGTTGGCTGGGGGAGAATTACCGCTGCCATTGAGACAACTAATCCAAGCTGTGACACTTGTGGCTTATGTTCAGCAACATGAACCCCCTAGAAGGAAGCTGTGAAGTGGATAAAGTTACTGTGTGGGCTGCATGAAGGCTGCAGGTTGCATAGTGTTGGTGTGACCTGTTGGGAAAGTATCATTATGGTGTTTAATAACCATTGCAGAAACAGCTCAGGGATGTGCTGGGATTCTGAAGATCTTGGATTCAGGTGTGTTCCTGAACTCTATGTGGGAGCAGGTTGTTCTGGCTCCACTGAAGCCAGAAATGTGCTTGGGGGGGTGGGGGGTGGGTGTTATTTCTAATAGGCTTAATTCCTATAGAGAAATGGTGGTGGTAAAATAGACTTCAGAGTTACAATACACCTGGGTAAAATAACAGCAAAATTGAAGTGCTGAGCATCGCTACTATTTTAATCCATTTTGCTTACCAGCATCACATCCTGGCAGGCTGCCTTGGCATAGAAATTCCATTTTTTTCCTTCTTTAAGCCAGCAAAGTCCTGACTCAAAGGGCTTCACTCTACTCTCTGCTTGCCTTTGAGGAGATGGATTAGCTGAAGTGCGAATGTCGTCTTTGTGGTTTATGAGGATGTTTCAGTAGATGATGAGTGGGTTGTCAAGGGAGATCTCTGGGTGGGCTGAGAAGATTTAATGGATGCTGGAAGGTGTGTGGGGGTAGGGTTTAGCTCTCTTTAGTTTAAAATAAAAAAAGTGTAATGTATCTTCAGCGGAGGATCAGCAGCCAAGAATTAAAATAGAGATTTATCAACTTTGTAGAATGTTTTTCTACAGCTTCATAGAAAACAACCAAATATGCACCATCACAGCCATTTTGGTGTGTTAGTTTTAATCTCATTTTGGGTCTTTGTTGTCTGCCTTGCACTTTTCTGCTCCTTTAGTATTATTTCTGCAAGAAGAGTTTCGCTCTTTGGTTAAGCAAAAAAAAAAAAAAAATCTGAGAATATGTTTTACCTTCTATTTCTTTGACGCCCTTGAGCAAGTTGCTTAACTGTGCTTTGCCTCAGTTTCCTTTGCTATAAAATGAGGCATAGGAAACTCCGTTACACAGGTATTGGGAGGCTAAACTAATATTTGCCTAGCATTTTGAGCCTTCCAGTTGAAGATGCCCTCACTTGGCACTGAGTTATAGTATTTCTTCCTCAGATGCTCTATTAGCGGTGCTTGTGGCACAAATATAGTGAAGTGTGCTGGAGGGCAGACAGTTCAATCCAGAGTCATAAATAATGAATCCACTGAAAGCGTCAAAGTTGTCTGCTTCATAGAAACCTGTAGGCTATTGCTTTCTAACTTGATACTTTTTTTTTTCTGCTGCAAAATGCCTGAAAATGTCCCGAAAGAAACTTACACTAGGGTCTCTACTGCAGCTCCTTAATCTTTGTCTCCTTGCAGCCTGAGAGTGAGGGCCTCTGGCAAGGATCTAATATCAAAAGAAGGGTAATGCCACTACAGGGAGGGGAAAAATGATTGCTAAATTTCCTGAATAGTAAACAGTTGGAGTTTGGGTGGGTTTATTTTAAGGAACTAGTCACTCTGCTCTTCTCGCCCTCGCTGTGCTGGTGGATGTCTCTAGGGTGGGATGCCTCTCCGCACCCCGAAAATAGCAGCCAATGGAGAAAACAGGTTTGACGGGTAACGTGTCACAGGGGTTAAACAGCGGTGGGGAGCGTTGCTCAGCCTGCGTGGGTGGGAAGGAGCCTTCCTTCTGCCGGGGGAGCTCCGCGGGTCCCCCCGCGGGCGGGGGAGCGCAGTGCGCGGCGGTGGGCGCCAGGGGGCGGGCGCGGGCGCGGCGGCGGGGAGGGCAGAGCCGCCCCCTCTCCCCAGCTGCGGCTCCGAGGAGATGCCGCTCAGCCTTCCGACTTCGAACTGGTCCCCACGGGGAGGGAGCCTGGCTCAGCCCCTGTTATTTGCGGTGTGGGTACAGGACGTCTGCCATCAGCTCCATGCAGCGGCGCTGCGCGGCTCCGTAGAGAGGCTGGGCTGTGTCCCGGGCTCCCCTCGTGGCCTCTGGGCACCCACCGAGCCCTCCCAAACGTCAAAAACAAACAGGAGGCGTCTTGACGCTCAAGTTGCGCGTCGCCTTTCCGAGTACCTTGTCCTCTCCCTCCCTTTCCTCTAGGAGGATGCTCGCTTAATGCGCGGAGCAAAGCCCGAACACTGAAGGTCATCCTGAGCTCTCGGCATCCCGAAGGGCACTTTCCTCGCTCTCCCGCAGGCTTCAGAGCAGAAAACGGGGCAGATCCTGCCCCACCTTCGGGGTAGTGAAGCCCTGTAGGGGAAACGAGGGTGACTCCAGCCCCTCTCCCATCCCTCTCCCGACACTTGTTCCCCAGCACTTTCCCTCAAACGACCCGGAGGTTGGGAAGGATTTCGGTGGCCGAGTGGTTTGAAAGCATACGGGAGGGGACTGTGCAGGCGCGATCGGATCTGCTCATCGGGAGTTAGACGAGCCGAAGACTGGTCCGAGCCATCGCCTCTGTAACGTGGGGAAACAGGGAGAAGCGTGCTACATTGCCCGGGAAACCTGTCGTTATTTTGTTTTCGAGAGAGGGCAATAGGATCGATAGGGCAAAATACACCTGATCCTGCTAATTGCAGCGAGGACAGAATGAATGTATCGGCAGATAAAGACGCCTGCCTTCTTTTGTTGCAGTAGGAGCTCCGATACACGACCTTTTCCTCTTGGCTTTATTCGTTTCCCGCTGCCTCTGCCGGGACGAGCTAAACGTGCCTTCGGAAAAAAAAAAAAAAAAAAAAAAAAAGCAGAGACGTGGGGTTTGGAAAGCCAAGTCCGATCCTGCTCCTGTATCCCAACCTTCAGGCTCTTTCAGCCTCACAATGCGATGCTAAACCTCTCGTGGCCCTGCATCTGCTTGTCTCCGCGGGGTCGGAGCGTTGCAAGTCTCCGAGCCCCGGTGTGGCGGGAGTGGTGATGGAGGAGAGGGGCAGCAGCCAGGCGGAGAGGGTCTAGTCCGGAGCCCTTCGCCTCTGCCGTCCTTCTGAGGCCCCAAACTCATGGGTGGGCAGATCTGCACACATCTGTGTCCCCATCCAGGGACTCTCGGGGTGTTAAAGCAAGGCAATGATTGACTCCATCCTATTTCGGCCAAAGGAAGCGTGTTTTGCTAACGCAGGGAATAAAACTGCGAATTGCACCCCGTCATGTAACATTTCCCGCAGTTTGAGTTCTTTGGGACGAGCGAGAGGTTAAACTCTAGGTTCACGTGAAAATACCCCGGAGACAACGTGCGTGGGGGAGGCAGCAGGAGCGGAGGCACTGCGGTGCTCTTGCTTTTCAAGCATCTCAGCGGGAAAAATTGCGGCAACTTCCCGACGACGAAAACCAATTTAGGGGAGAAAAGAAAACAGAAAACAATTAGAGAGTTGATACGTTTCGAGAAATGAAGCCTTGAGCGCCCGGTACGGTTCCGTGCAGGGTACAGCGTTAGTTGCCTTAGCTAATCCCGCTGAGCATTTTTATTCATAGCTCGGCAAAGCCTGGCGGGTCCCACCGATCCCCCCGCGGTTTTAGCGGAGGCTCCGGGTGCTGGAGCCCGCGGCGTTGCGGTGCCGGGGGCGGGCATCTCACCACTCCGACGGCTCGGAGCAGCCGGTCTGTCTCCCCTGCCCCTCCTGGTGCTTAGCCCGGGCGGGAGGTCTCAGCTCCCGCCTTCTGGAGTCCCAAGGGTCAGCCCCAGCGGGTATCTTTTCTGCCTCTTTTATTTCAGGAGACTGAGGCGCCTACACCAGCGATTCGCCTTGTGCCTCGCAAACTTTCCCCAAGAGTTGTTGTGTCCGAAATAAATTTTCTAAACAAGCGTTTGCCTCGCAAGTACGGATATAATCTTCCTGGGCTTTCTTTTTGATGACTTCTATTGAATCGATGCTGCAAAGCTCTTTATCTTATAGTGCAATGCGGAATGTGGCGTTGTACACATATGGTTTAGTTTTTTCTCCCTAATTCTTGCGAGCTGGGCAGCTTTGAGCCGGGAAAGGCATATTTATACGTATTTGACTCCTTCCACATTCTAAGACGCTGCGATGGTGGTTTGGGAGATCTGTTGGGGCAGGTTAAACTACGTTTCGGGCAAATGCACTTTAAAGCGGATTCCGAGGAAGCGAGTCTATCCTTAAGACAGAGCTAAAAATGCCCTGGAAAATCGTTATTGCTGATGCGGAAAATAGGCTAAGCACGGAACGATCAATTGCCATGGCAAACAGATCAAGAATAAGAGTTAAGATCCCGCGTGGAAAAAAAAAAAATAGAGAAAGGAAAAAAAAAAAAAAAGAAGGTACGTGTAAAGCCGCTTATAAAACAGGATGCGTGCAAAGCCGAGGGAGCTGTGGGGCAGGAGTGCAGACGGGGGTGGCTAACGCGAGGTCTGGCGTGCAGTGTGGTGTGCAATGCGGGCGTACCCCGCAGGGGTGAAGGTAGAGGGGAAGCAGTGGGGGAAAGGAGAGGTGTCAGGCAGCCTGCCCGCGCTCAGGTACGGCCGGGCCGGAGCCGGCAGGCCGGCCCCCGCTGCCTTTCCACGTCGCCCTGATGGAGTCGGGGGCTCCCCGCCTGGGGACGTGTTTTGGGAACCCCGCAGCCGGTACAAAATCACGCCACCTGGTCCCCGCAAATGGGCGAGCAGGGGGGCTGCGAGGGCTCCCCACGCCGCTCCCGAAACTCATTCCAGCTCGGAGCGTGCACCCAGGGGCTCGCCTGCCTCTCTGTGTGAGTGTGCGTCTCTGCGTGAGTGTGTGTGTTTGCGTGCGTGTGTGTGGGAGCGTCCTGTGTGTGTGCGGATGCGTTAGGCTGCCGTGTCCGTGTCTGGTTTCTGTTTGAAGGCATCTAGAAGTGTGGTCTCTGGTCTCCACACGACTCGCGGGCAAGGCAGAGGGGGTGAGTATGAGTGATGTAGCCCCTGGTTGTGACCCCTCTTTGTGCTGTATCTGAACTGCCAGGCCATCTTGTCTGGTGTGTGATTTTTATCTCCAGCTGCTCAGGAGGAGTTTACTCCGCGTTCTGCTTCTTCCTCTGAACTTGACAGGGAAGTGTCGGTGCGGTTTTATTTCGTGCAAGTCAGTGCCTGCAAAAGCTATGTATGCTTCCCATTCAAATCAGTAAATCCGAGTAAACTCCAGTCTCTGAATTGTGCCACCCCTTTCCAAGCTGAACTCATGCTCCTTTTCTAAGCTGCAAAACTCCTTCCGTGTCCCAGCCTGCCGATGTGTGCATCTGTCTGTCGGTCTGTCTACCTTTGGGGTTGGGCTTTCTGGGAGCGGCAACCTAGGTCCAATCAATGAGTATTCAATTATATGTCCAGTCCTTATCAGTTCGTTTTGGGTGGGTTTCACCCCCGCCCCTCGAATTCGTTCTTACTTGAGTAACGAGGCAATGAAAGACCCTCTCCTTCCTGAACAGCTAAGGCCCCCAAACTAAAACCCAATTACAGCAATCACATTCAGAGGGCTTCTTTGAAAGAAATGTGTTTGTATTTATATCTATATACACGAGCATAGATCCATGAAAAGCTCCCGAGCCGCGCCAGCGTTTAAACGAGGTGCCAACCCCTGTGTTGTGTGAAGAGAGATAACGTGCATCTTCCTCTAGGCGCATTTGAAATAGGTTACCAGTTTATTGTTACTGGGTTTTTTCCTCCACAAATAAACATGATCTGATTTCTGAAATCGTTGCGTTTCCCCCCTGGTGTTTCCCCCTTTTGTGTGATGTAGCTGCCGTTGCAAACGGGAGATGAGCAATTTCGAAATCTCGTATCACGATTAGAGGTCGAGAAGAGTTAATGCCGCCGCCCCAGCTCTGTTTCCAGACAAACACATTTTGGAAAATGGCAATATGCTGAAGAGAAGGCGCTCCCCGAAAGGACGAGCTGCTGGGCGTTTAGCCGTGAAACTGTGGCGTCGGGAAGCTCTGCAGCTGCGGAGATCCCGACCCCGATTGCTCTGTAGCCATTTACGATGGTTATTTCTACCGAGTGCGGGAAGGCGGGAGGGTCGAGCTCTTGCTGCAACTCTGCTCAGATTTACGGCCGGGAACCGCAGGGAACTGTGCTGTAAAGCCGAGATCTTGAGAGCCTCCGCTTTGGCAGGGAAACGCCTCAAGACCTGGTGGGACACCACGATTCATGGAGTGCCGCCGAGGTGTCTTCTCTCCAGCGAGGCTTTGGGGCTTGCGCGTCGTGTCGGTCTCGGTCTCTCGGGGCGGGGGAGGTGTTTCCTAAATTGTTTTCCAATGCCGAGGTTAAAACGAAAAGGCGGCCTTTGAAGCGTCGCTTATGAGACGCGCCGCGCAAACCTGGAAACCAAGTCGGCGGGGATCGGTCGTGAAACCTAAAGAGGGGATGGGGAGCCTGGAAATCTTTGCAGCAGAAAAGAGGATTCATCGCGTAACACCGGCTAGACGGCGTACGCCCGAGACGTGCGTTTAAAAATCAAAACAGGATGATAAAAAAACCTAGCGCCCCCCCCCCCCCCCAAAAAAAAAAAAACACCAATGCGAAAAACAGAGAAGATGCAGCTACAATAAAAGCGAGTGACGCAAAACCTGCACCGCACAGGCCGACCCGCATGCCCGGTGTCAGGGCGGAGGGAGGAAGGTGCCACCCAGACGTGTCGCATCTGCCGGCGCGGCCTTCGCCGGGGCTTCCCCGGGCCAGCGGGGGAGGCGACGGGCGAGGCTGCGGCCACGAAGCGGAGCTGACTATCGCGCAGCTCCACCACCGGTGCAACAGGCGTTGGGAGGGGAAGGATCGCTTCGGGGGCAGACCTGCGACTAAAGGCCCGGAGCCCCGGCCTCGGATGTGAACTGGTTTCGCGCTCCTGGTGACCCAGCTCGTCCTTTTTGGGTGCTGGAGGATAGTCTCGGAGCCGCTGTTGTTTTCCCGAGCAGAGAGCAAAGGCGCTGCGATTTCTCCTCCGCGGCTCTCTGGGTGATTCCTTTTCCCTCTCTGCTTTTATACGCTTGCCCATTGACTTTTAAAACTTCGCAAAGGTTTCTGTTCCCGGGGCTCCAGATGCGTCTCCTGACACTGAAGAGTCGCGATCGGCTTTTTCCCTTTCGCAGGAAACCGCCCAGCCCATGGGGGTTTCTTCTCCTCTGCTCCAAGTTCACAGACACGGTCCTGAAGTCGTTAAGGGGGCAAAAGGGACAAGTGCGGGAGAGGCATAGGGTCAGGAGTGCAGGGTCGAAGCCATTAGAGCCGCCGCCTCTGCGGGCTCGCCCTTTTCGGCCTCGGCATTTCGCTGCGGGCATCGCCCCGTCCTTAGGACCCAGGGCTTAAGGGACACGGCGGGGAAGGGAAACGTCACGGTATTTCTCTTTGGAAACACTAAGGAGATGGCACTGAGGGCCACCGACCTCCCGAAGAAGTGACCCCGGCCGGGAGCGGGGCTTGAGGAGAGCGCGGTTTTCCCACCCGCTCTCTTCTCCCTTCTTGGGATGCACGAACCTGAGGGTCCCGGGGCAGGCATACAATAAATGACAAGCGGAACAAACATTTCTCTGCCGCTCCCGGGACCTGCCTCTCTCCGTCCTCTCCATCCCCTGTTAGCCCGAGGGCGTCTGCTGGTGAAATCCTCCCCTCGCCGCCGCCCTCAGCTCCTTCCCTGCAAGTTATTGGGTTACACTCGGCTGCCCTGTTATACGGGGCATGTGCTGGGTTGTTAGAAGCCTCTATAAAAGAATAAAGCCTTAGTGGCAGCCCGAGCCTGAAACTCGTTTCCCTACACGTTATAACACAGTCCGCAGACACCGTTTAGTAGCGACGGGATTGGGGCTAGTAGAAAGCCGAGTCTCGTATTATTTCTATTTGATGGAGAGAAGAAAGCCGTGTAAGGTGTTTCCTGTCTCCTTGAGATTTTGTACGGCCCTTTAGGCAGGTTATTTCTTTGGAAAACAGCCACAGAGCCCATTGTCTTTATCTGATGCTTGAAAGATTGGGGAGGAGAGGAAGGAGAAAAATCATTGTTAAAAAAAACACTTTGAAGTTGTGCAACTGTTGCTGCTCCAATTTTTTTCTCCGGTTTCCAGATGCACCAGAAATCCTTACTTTGATCTCACAAAGCAGCAATTTATATTTTTTAATTTTTTTAAAAAATTGGTTGGGTAACTCAGAGCGTAATGGCAAACATGCCGGGAATGAGGTCATCGGGCAGCGCGGGGAGAGCCAGGGGAGGCGGGGAGCGAACGCCGAGAGCGCAGGAATGAGGCGGCGGGGAAGGGGCTTTCTCTCTGGTTGCCGGAACATCTGCTCGGGGCTAGTTTTACATCCCCGCTCGTTCACAAGGGAAAAGTCTCTGGCGGTGCACATGGGGCTGGCTGGAGCGTGCGAAGGGACCTTCCCTTCCCTGCGCCTGCCTGGGGCTGACGGAGGGCGCGATGCCACGGAGGGAGGCGCGCACACGTAGGATTGCGAGAAGCTCAGGAGCTGTTAAAAGCGCGGCTGGGGGACATGGCGAGGGCCAGAGCAGACGGGAGATGTGGGGGCCACTCTGCTTTCGCTGCTGCATGGCCAGCCCTCTTTGAGCGCTCCCCAAAAATGGGTCGCCCTAGGCAAGACCACGAACCTCGCGTCTCTTGCAACGCTCCCAGCTCAGGGATGCGTGGGGTGGGGTTACCAAAGCCACTCCGACTCGGTGCCTGCGCCCGCCGGGGTGGGGACAGCTCTCTTTCGTCTGCTCCCTCCTGCCCGGAGGCGCCTGGACCGGCATCCCCGTCCCTACGGCCACGGCCACGGCCACGGCCGCCGGGCCCGCGGTGATGGCAGGGGCAGAGCTAAGAGCGCCCTGACGGGAGCAGCAGGCTGCCAGCTGCCCCCCCGGGAGGACCTGGGGTTCTTCTCGGGCCGGCCCCCTCCCTGACCGAGTCACAGTCACCTGCCTAAGTGCTTGACTCCCAGGAGAGTCCCACCCGTGCGGAGGTCGGGAGTTTATTTTACTAAGGAAAATAAAATGCGACGAAGGGGGAGGAGGGAGGGGATGGACCCGAGAGACACCGACCTCATCACTCTCCCACTGAAAACCAAACAGCGCCGTGTCCCCGGCGTGGGTTGTGTTGAACCCGGCGTTGAACGCAGGTCGTTTTCTTGCTGGGCAATCGCTGCCGCCGCCTGGCTTTTCCATCCCGAAGGTACCGATTCGGGTCAGCCCGCTGTCCCTACAGCCCACGCAAAGCGTGAAGCAGCTCTCTCGGGAAGCCCCCGTGGGGATATTTCCAGAACCTGCCCCACCGGGTAGCCGCGCTGGAGGGATCTCGGGCCAGGCTCTGCTTCTGCCGTGCCTGGGGGCGCCCCGCTCGGGATGCGCGGAGGATGCGCCCTTCTTCCTCCCTTTTGCGCGGGTGGAGACAGACCCAGAGCAGCCGCCTGCGAGCAGGATTTCGGTGTAAGGCCACCTGGTCCCACGGAAGCCACCGGCACTACGAAGCCCTGGCTCCGATCCCACTGGCGAAATGGCCCAGGCAGAACAGGGCAGACACATCCCCGCAGGCTGGGTCCTCGCGTGGGCTGGCATTTCACCGCGAAGGATCCGCCGCCCGGCAGCGATGGGCCGGGGCTGCCGCAGCCTCCTTCTCCCCTGCGCGGTGCGAACCGAACCGCTCATTGCCTCCCCCTCAGCGAGGCCCGCAGCCCGGGCGCGGCGGGGCAGGGGTGCGAGGAGAGGAGCACACGCCAGCGGGAAGGCGAGGTGCCCGCGGGAGACAGGAGGAGACCTGGGGGGGCTGGCGGCGAGGCACACAACCGCCTCCCACCGCAGCCTGGAGTCGAGAACTGCCAGCGAGGAATCTGTGGTCTCCAGGGGAGGGGGCAAGCCGGTACCGCTGTAAGTGGCCCTCCCCTGGGAAACAGGATCGCAGTGACTCGCGGCCGAGGTGGCGGGATCTGTCGCGACCGTTCAAAAAACGTATTTTTAAAAGAGGAGAAATGGGGAGGGGGGAAGAAACGACAGAAACGAGATGCTGACATTGAGGAGTCGCAGGGAGACATCAACAATTGGTGCCTATAGACCACATCAAAGGACTGCAGAGCAACAATAAAATGCCTTGAAATACTTCTTAATGCAATGTTTGCATTGGGCAAGTCCACAAATGACGCCGAATTTGCCATCACAGGGGAAAGAAAGCAGCAGATGAGGAGGTTTAGCCAACATTCCTCTGAAACCCGGCTTTAGAGGGAAAAGAGAGGAAGGGAGAGGGAGAGATTTTTATAATCCTGAAAGGCAAGAGGAGAAACCACATCAACGCAAAGCGAGCAAATGCGGCAGGGCGGGATTATCAAGGCACAGGGGTATCTTAATAAATGGACCGATCTGCAACATGCGTAAAGAAGAGAACTTCCGATCAGGATTGCTATAGGGGCATTTTTGACTCTGAAGTTATTGGTCGGCCCTGCTGTTTTAAGAGGCCAAACTTGGCCCCCTTGCGCATGCGCCCCCTTCCGCGGGGGTGGATTTGGGGGCACCCACAGCCCGAGGATCGTTCTTTCCCGGTGCGGGACGCCTCTCGCACTGATGAGGAAGGAGGGAAACTGGGGCAAATGTGCGTGCTGGCGAGGGGAAAGCCTCCAGGTTCCGGTCAGTTTCTGCCAGACAAGCAGTCACACTCAGATGAGCGCTTAATTGCTATTGTGTTTTTGTTTTCCAAAGGCAGAACTCCTATTCCCCGAGCGCGGCTGCAGTGTGGCACAGGCTGGCTTTGTCTGGTTGCTGTGCGGCCGCTCTCGTCATGCTGATCCGGCCAGACCGAAGCCCAAAGTCAGGAGTACCTATTTAGCCGCCTACCACCCACGCACGAAAGAACCGCTGGATGCAGGCGGCTGAACACCCCCTTGCACGGGCAGCGGGCCCGAGCCCTGCAGCGGGTCTCCCTCCCTCGCTGGCTGCTCACCTCCGAGGAGATGAAGCCTCTCTGCACCCCGATCTGTGCTGAACTGCCAGATCCCGCTTCTAAACTTGCTTTGTTGCCCCTTCTCCCGTGGGCGAGCTGCTGTTTCCTCCGCAGCCTCCTCTCCCACCTCACCCGCCCGAGCTGCACCGCAACCGGCCGGCCGCGTCAGTCAGGCGGGAGTCGGCGCCTGCTGCCGGCAGCGCCTTTCCCGCAGCCGGAGCCAGTTGCGGCTAAGCCGCCTGCGTTGGTTTCACAGGAAACCCCCGGTTGGTGCGCCCACCTCGGGCAGCCTC
This sequence comes from Balearica regulorum gibbericeps, assembly GCF_011004875.1. Taxonomy (NCBI): domain Eukaryota; kingdom Metazoa; phylum Chordata; class Aves; order Gruiformes; family Gruidae; genus Balearica; species Balearica regulorum. Next base: position 87,062,736 of record NC_046184.1, read on the forward strand.
GGAAAGCGCTGCCGGGCTGCATGTCCTCGCCCCGGCCGGCCGGGGAGCTCCGCTCTCCCCTGCTGCAGGGATGTCCCTGCCATTCGACCCCTGCGGACAGGAGCTGGCTGCTGCACCCTCGCCCCCTGCCCGCAAAATATTGTTCTGCGAGAGCCTGAAAGGAGACATTGCGGGAGAGGACGAAGGGGGGCTCCTGGGGCGGGCTGGGCAGGCCGGCCGGCGCCTTGCGGCTCTGGCGTCCCGCTAACGCTTGCCCCCGACACCCCGCCGGCCCCGACACCCCACCGGCCCCGGTCTGGCTTCGCTGCGGCTGCCGAGCGTAGTGCCCGGCCTCACAGCCCCAGTCCCGACAGCGCTCGGGAGCGCGCTGTGAGCTCCCCGGGAGTCGGCTGCAAGCTCGGCCCTCGGGCTCCTCCTCCGGGGATGCCACACGCCGCTCGCTTGACCCTGGGCGCCGGGGGACGCGCCGGGGGAAAGGGGGGGGGGGGGGGAAGACGACGACGACACGGGGGCAGGGAGAGGCCTTGCGGCGGGGGCGGTATCGCACACGCTGCCGGGGTCGCGGGATCGCGGCTTCGAGGCGAGGTCTCCCCCGGGGCATGGAGAGAGAAGATAAATTCGCTCGTAATATCAATATCGAGATAGAAAGTGACCCCGACGGGAAGGCTGCCAGCACCGAGGCAGGAGCAGGGGATCTTTGTAGGTTTCCGCGAGTTTGCTGGGAATTACCGGGATGAGCTGTGGGGAGGCAAGAAGGCTGCGCCGGGGGAGGGATAAAGGTCCAGCTACATCAGGTGGTGCCTCTACGGCGGCATCGCCCGTCGCCCTCCGTTCACTTCCAAGGTTTCTATCTTCCAGCCCCTGCGAGGTGGGCAGGGCGCACGGCAAACGAGGGACTGCAGGCACTAAAAGCAAATGCTACCGGAACAGCTCAAAATTTAGCCCTGGGAGACCTCAGTCCCCGGTAGCGTTTCGGTTACTAGAAACTAACAAAAACAGTATTAGAAACTAAAAGAAAACTCGCTTAATAATAAATCTGGGTAAATTCTGGGCGCGGAGCAAGAGCGGGCGAGGTTTGCGATGCGGAAAGGGAGCCCCGGCCCGGGCCCGAAGGATCATGTTCATTTTATGGGGACCAGAGCCGGGTTTCTGGCGTGGCTGCTTTACACGGCAGTCGCGGTTCACCTGGGGCGAAATAAGCCGCATTTGAAGTTCCCGGGGTTGTGCCACGTACATTGCCCATCGTGGAGGCCGGGGACCGCTCTCCTGCTTTTGTGGCGGTGCCCAGCGGTGATAGCGCGGCGGGATAAACGCCTGTTTTCGATAGCAGACTGATCACATCCCGCAGCCACCGCTCCTTTGAATAGGCCCATTAAAGTCCGCTGCATTTTAGGATAGGCCCTAAACGGGATTGTTTACAGCATAACACGTCGTGTATGAGGTTGGGAAGCGTACAGACCTCTCTCTCTTGGTTCAAAGTGCTGTGCCTTGAAGAGAAAAAAAAAATCCCCTTATTTATATTTATTTTTTTGACTGAACACACATTGAAATGCTGTGCGCAGCTCGGCTTTCTTCCCTGGAAAAGCGGACTTTGGATCCCGTCTCGGTAACAAGGGGCCGGTTGTCCGCCTGCGGCGCCCCATACGTGAACCATTGTGTGCAAGACTCGCAGCGTTTTCTGGGGGACGCCGCTTTTTCGGCGTGTGCGAGGTGTGGGGACAAGGGAAGTGGATGGAGGGGGGACACAAGGCGGGAGCGTGGCTGCCAGGTGGGTCCGGCCTGAACCGGGGGGAGGTGAAAGCAGGCTTGGCCGCTCCGGTTCCTCCTCCCAGCCCGGCAGCCTCAGCTGTGTGCGGGTGAAGCCACAGATCTCCCCAATAATCACATTCAGTCCTGCGGGTTGGGAGCGGAGGGTTGCATTGGGGCTGGGGAAAAAAATCAAAAGAAAAAAAAAAACCCAACCCACCCAAACTTCAAAACCCTCAATCCACCCAAAATTATAATAGCGGCAACAACTTGCGAAGAAGTAGCTCTTCCACGCGCCGTCGTACAGATGCTGTTTGCTACAGGTGTGACACTGATTTTTTTTTTTTTCCTTTCCCAGTGGAAAAATAGAGCCGGGCGCCCGACTGAGAACAGTTATCTTTTAGATTAAAATCTCCCCACAGGGAGTCGCGCGTGGGCTGCCCCACGCCTGAATCCGGCCCGGCTTTCCCGGTGCTTCTCACATCCCTCCGGCCGCGTTGCGACGAGGCGTGGGGCGATAGGGAAGGCATTCGCGGCCCGGCCCGAGCTGGCAGCAATAGCGGCGCTGAGCCCAAAGCCCGGCGGGTCAGAGCCCCTCGGCCTCCGGGAGATGCTTGTCGCCTGGCGGGCAGCCCCGCCGGACCGGCTCATGTGCCCTGGCTCTGACAGTGAGTCTGGTTAAAGCTCTTGTCCTAGAGCTTGCCTAGATACAGACACGCTGTGCGCTCTTTCCGAGGTGCCCTGACCCTCTAGATGTCCTCCGAAATCCCGTAAGGGCAGTTTATTTCTTGGAGAAAAAAAAACAAAAAACAAAACACCCACCAAAAAAATCCAACCACCAAACCACAAAAAAACCCCCACCCAGACCCAAGAACCGCTTTGACATCTCTCTCAGTCCCTTCCCGCCGGCCAACACCACCCCCGAGTCCACCTGCAAACGGGGGCAGAGGCAGGAAAAAGGAGGCCCCGAGGAAACCCCAGCGACCCACTGCAGATGGAGCCGGAGGAGCGCGCAGGGGGGCGGCGGAGCTCAGCCCCCCCTTCCCTCGGCACCAGCCTTCCCGTGCGAGCGGCCTCGTCTCGCTTTGCCACCTCTTCTCGGGGGGATCAGATATGGCTGTCAGGAAGGTAACGTGGCGGGTGGCGAGCTGTGGACAGGCTGGCATGGCTGATTAGACACTTATTTCCCTCCGCGTCCCTCTCCCGCTGGAAGGTGCCGAGCCTAGTGCAGCTTTTTTTTTGGGGAGACCTCTGCTCTCCAGTGGGCTTGCCGGCCTCTGTCCTCCGTGGAGCTGCCTCCTGTCTCCCGCCACCCAAGAGCAGCAGCCACGCAAATTCACCTGTCAGCACAGACCTCAGCGCAAGGCAGGGAGAAACTTTGCGGAGAAAGGTTTCTCCCCGAGGAGGAGGGGGAAAAAATATAAAAAAAGAGGCGGCAGGAGCAGCAGCAGCAGCCGAGAATGGGTCCTGAGGCGCCCGTGGGTGTGAAGCGGGGTGTCCCGGGGGGGGGACGGGGGACGGGGGGACGCGTCCCCAGGCTGTGCCCGGGGACTGCAGCGCACAGGGAGCGGGTACACCGAGCGCGCCTGTGTGTATCTGCGGGTTTTATGCATGCGGGGAAAGCTGAAAGCTGCACAAACTCGGCGACCCTGCTTTCAGCCAGACGAAGTGGGTTTGTAGGCGGCAAATGAAGAAAGAGATCATTTAGACCCTCGTTTATCGCTCCGGGTTGTTCTGAAGTTTGCCGTGGTAAATACGAAATGCATGGCTTTTAACCCTGCCCGTGTCGTTCCAAGTTAGTAGCTGAGAAGGCAGAAGGGTCTCTAGCTGGGACTTTTCGTCTTTGTCTGCGAGGGGAACCTGCTTTGTTTGAATTACTCATCATAATTGCCTATTTCCAAACAGCTCCACGGGGAGGCTCCGAAATGCAATCAGGTCTGATTAGTGCCTGCGAAGAAGAGACGCCCGGAGCTGGAGGAAGTTCAGGGACGATTTAAGTTCCCGATTCGCCTCCCCTCCGGGAACACTGAGGCCGGAATGGGGCTGAGGAGGGGGGGGGACAGGCCCGGGGACACGAGGCATTTTGTTGCCTTAAGCTCAGGAAACCTGTCGATGCGTTTCTGCTTTCCCTGGTCGTCTTCTGCCGCCCCGAAAACAGGAGAGCCGAAAATAATGTACGCGCGTTGGTCTGCGATGCCGAAACAAGTGGGGGAGAAGCCCTGGTAAAATGGAGGGAAAGTAGTGGCTGTTTTTTATAGTCCAAGTGTATAATCGGATTTTTTTTTCTCTCCTGATAGAAAGCAGATAAATTTATGAAGGGAGAGCTAAGAGAATAATTACAGGGTGAAGGTAGTTAAATTTTATTTCGAGTCCCAAAGGCAAAACCTGACATTTTATTGCAAACATCTGGAAGGCTTAAGAGACTGGCATGGTGTTTGTTTAAACACTAATAGAGATTTTTATTCTGTAAAACACAAACAAAGCCCATTTAAAAACACTTGAGATTGTAAATATTTTGCGGTGGTTCAATTCTCAAAGCCCGAGAAAACCGGGGGAATGGGGGGGGGGGGGAACGAATCGACGGCATAATAGGGGTATAATTATGAATTAGTTAATAATACGCAACAATACCGTTTGTGCAGACCATAAAAACAAATTGCAGGCGTATTTTTTTCCGCAGTCACAATAACTGACCCCGCGCAGCCCGGGAACATCACCTCGCTCGAGTTTCCAACCGGCGACTTGTGTTCGCTTCAAACTCGCCTCTTACAAGAGCGCCAGCCTCGAAATCCTCCGGTCCGTTTTAAAAGATAATCGACGTTGCATTAAAGTCCAGTAAATCACTCGCTCACATTATCAGACAGCCTTCAGCTCGCACTCGCTGACTAGTTTTAACATTGTTTTCAATTACTAACTTAAAAAAATAAAAAAGAAAAAAGAAATCCCCGGGCTAGGTCCGGCTGAAGGACCTTCGGTAAGGTTTTCCTTGCTGTAGAGCAGGGTTTGAAACAGGCTGGGCTCAGCCCCTGCGAGCAGAACATCTGGACAGCACTCCCGCCCCACAGCCGGCTCCCCTTATTTCTCTTTTTCCCCAAATATTTCCATATATAAACAAATATTTTCAGGCTCGCTCTGCGACAACTGGAAAGCAGGCGTGAATGATTTCTTTATAAACCCTGGGGCCTGGCCCTGCGACCCTTGCTCCTGCCACTTTATTCCAGGGAGCAGTTTCCTGGATTTAATGGGAGCTACCCCTGCGAGTAAGGGTCTGGAATAAAGACCAGGCAAAGGGACGCATTCATCTCTGGCGGCCGGGGGTCAGAGTCGGACCTCAGCAACTGAATCCAGATTAAGCCCAGGCCAACTCCAGATTTACGCCGTCGCCGCGGCGAGCAGGGACCCGGTCCCTAACACCGCTCCGGCTGAGAAGAGCCCCGGGGACCGGGCGCCGGCGGCGCAGAGCGGATGCGTTTTGCTGAGCGAGATTTTGGTGCAAAGGCTGAATCGAAATCCCATCCCCACTTTGAGGAGCGCGGGTTTCTCTGGGCGAGCCCTCTCAGCGCAGGGGGCAGAGATCCCTGCGAGGGGGCAGCGTTGGCTCTCTGTCCCGTCCCCCCCATCCCCATCCCCATCCCCATCCCCATCCCCATCCCTCCCCTTTCCCCCCGGCACATCCTCGTGTGCGCAGGGCCGCAAGGTCGCTGCAGGGACTGCCCTTTCCCTCCGCTCGCACTGAGAAGCAGCAACGCCTTTGTGTTTATCGCTTTTTTGCACCGCCCGGCGCAGACGGCGAGCTGTGAGCAATGCTAAATCTCCCGGGCATTGGCGTAGCGGCAGGGAGGAGGGAGAGGAGCGGCCGACGGCGGCTGTGTGTCCCCGCGCCCCCCGGACACCGTTCCCGGGACCGCAGGGAGCTGCTCTTCGGTCCCTGGCAAAAGGGTATGCTCCCTGGGGTCTGTCAATTAGGGGCCATATCGGCATGGCAACTCCGCTGTGTTTCTGCTTGCTGCGGTGGGGGCTGTGTCCGGCTGCCAGGGCCGGGCGCGGGGTGGTCTGACACGGCTTACAGACCTCGAGCAGCAGCCTGGAGAGCCCCTGGCTATGAGACTCAAAAGGGGTCGGGGCTGCTTTAAACTGTCGACCCGTAAAACCACACTTAACGCTGTGGAAAACGTATTTCTGAGCTCTTACATCAGCCCCCAAATTTCGTTTAAATCGCCCTGCCTTTCCAACACTATTTCCTCTCGCTAAAACGCTATAAATATTCCTCTGTTTTCTTGGGCTCTCTTTCTAAAATCTCCCTCCAGCTTCTTTAAAAGTCTTCCTCGGTGTCTCTCTCCCAGACGAGTGTTTCCGAGGCTTTCGGAAATAAGAAAATGGATTTTTTGTTTTTTTTTTTTAATTTTATTTATTTGTGAGAAATTCCTTCGCCAGAGGAAGGACACACAGCCGGGGGAACCTCTGGAAACGCATGTGCCCACTCCGGGTCTCCGCTCCTCCGTCAGTCCCGCTGCCGGCTCCCACCAAGCCCCTGGGGCCAAGCGGGGCAGCGCTGGGAGGGACCCCCTGTGTGGCAGTGCCGCTGTGCCCGGCGCGGAGCCCTCGGAGAGTGACCTGTCAAAGGCGATGTACGAGAGGGGAGGGGAAAATATCGGCGGCGGGGGGGGGGGGGGGGGACACTCGGGGTGAGGGGGTGTAGGGCTGGTGATGGGGACGCACAAAACCTTCTCCTCGGTCTAGGTAACAGGGCTTAGCTTTTCCGGGATTTCCCGAAGAACTGGCTTATTTCTCTCTTTTCATCCGAAATCCCTTTCCGTGCATGTGAACCCCGTTGGGCTGTTGTCACGCCGGCGAGAGCCAGCGCTTTAGGCCGGGGAGAGGGGGCTGAAGGGCTCCACCGTACCACGCAGACATGGGCACCGTGGGGTCACTCTGGTAGCTAAAGGAAGTGCTTCCCCTCCCGCCTGCCCCCTTCACTTGTGTCCAGTCTCATCGAAAATCCGCGCCTAAGAAAAATCTCGGTCTCCCCCGGAGCTGCTCGAAGCAGCCCTGCGCCTTCGGGGAGCATCGGAGAAACACCAGCCAAAAACAGTCCCCTTCTGAAATTTGGCGTGTGTCCTCGCCCGCTTTTCTACCGTGGCTCGATCCATACTAATTCCCTCCGTTACTTTATAATTATTTATTGTTTATTTTGAACCTTTAATCGGTCCTCGGGATCGAATTAACCCCCCAGAGGCTTTCCCCTCTGTATTTTCCCTAGACGGTGTTTCGTTTGACTTCACCTATTTATCCGTGGTCCCATCAGCTAATGAGAACACCCGGTGCTTTTTTCACCTTCTCAAATGCAGCCTCTGTTCCTTTTCACTGCGAGCCCCCCGCACCACGCGCGACCGAGGAGCGTGGGAGCAGCTGCGGACCCGCCTCAGCCCGGAGGGGTTTCAGGGCAGAGTGAACAGGCGAGCAGAAATAAAATGCCGAATATCATCCAGGCGGCCGGCCAGGATCTCTACCTAGCGGGTTTGTTCTCGCTAAAGTGGCAAAAAAGCGCCGGAAAAATAAAATAATAATAACATCAATAATTATTATATATATAAATTCTCCTTCCCAAAGAGAAGGCGCTCCCCGTGCCCGGGGTTTTCTGGGTCTATTTGTCTCGCTGCCGGCGCCAGCCCACGCCGCCCGCTCAGCCCCGCCGCTCCCCGGACACGCATCGTTTTGAAGTGAAACTTCGACATCCCCCCCCCCCCCCCCGATACGTTGCCGTTGCCGCGCCAAACACCGATTCCGCCGGCAAGCGCAAGTAATACATGGCATGAATGACGTTTTAAAAACACTCCCTCACCCAGCACCCACGGGTGATGATAAAGCCCCTCTCGGGTGCTTTGCGTGGGGATTAGCTAGCAGCAGCCCCTAGGAAACCTGGGTGCTGCGGAGAGAAGTGCGGGAGTTGTTACCTCTCTGCATTTAGAGCTATGGGTTTCCTAATGGCTCCCCGTTCTTCAAACAGTTAATTCTCCCGGCCGGTGCTCCAGGACTCAGATGGCCAAAATTCCTCGCCCTGAAGCCTGAGTCTCCCTCCTCTCCCCATTGGATCGCAGCTTTTGGGTCTCTCCCGATCTCTCCCTTCTATTGGCCAGGAACAGTTGGTTGGGGTTTTTTTTGGGGGTTGTGGTTTGGTTTTTTTTTTTTTTTTTTTTTCTTGACAGGCGCACGCAGCCTGCTAACTCTTGGAGGAAAAAAAAAAAAAAATCCCAGAAGTTTGGATCAATCAGAGAGAGACAGAAGGAAAGGGGAGAATAAAAAAAAAAAAAAAAAAAAGATGAAATCCAGCCTGCAGCCCCTCTGAGCAAGTGCTGGGGACCTGGGCTGAGCACACCCTCCCGGCTCTGCCTACGGAGTATCTGCAGCCTCATGTAGTGCCTTCAGGAGACTGAGGGCTGGTTCTTCTGGGGGTGCAGCTGGGGAGGGGTGGGGGGAGAAAGAGGCGAGAGGCTCTGCCTCTGGTCCCCGAGCTCTGCGCTCCCAGCCACTGGCCGCTCATCTGCCCAAGGGTCTGGGCTGGGGGATAAGATGAGTGAGAGGCGAAGATCAGCGGTGGCCCTCAGCTCCCGAGCGCACGCTTTCTCGGTAGAAGCCTTGATCGGGACAAATAAAAAGAGGAAACTGCGAGACTGGGAGGACAAGGGGCTGGATTTGTCCATGGAAAGCCTCAGCCCCAACGGCCAGCTAGGGGACAATGAAGACCCGACTCAGTGCCTGGACCTCAACCCCGGTTAGTGCAACTCCTTTCTCTTCGGGGACCCCCCAGCCCCGTTCCCTCCCTGCTGCTCGCCGCGGAGCCCTGCCGGGAGCTGCCCGCCGGGAGAGCGGCGCCGGGCAGGGAGGCAGCGCGTTCCCGAGAACATCCGGGACTGGGGGTAGAGGAAAAGGGGGGGATTTTCCGAGGATTCCTTGGATTTTTTTTTTTTTTTTTTCGGTTTATGGGGACTTTTCTCCTACTCACTGCGGCTCTCCCCCCCCCCAACTCCATGATGTCCCGGGAGGGAACGGCGTGTCCCCTCCTGCTTCCTCCTTCTCCCTCTCTCCTCCCTCTCCGTGCCTGCCGGTCGCGATAGTCCTTCCCGGGTGTCTCGGGACACGCGTTTCGCCTTGCCACGGAGCTTCCCGACCATCGTGGGGGTGCCGTGTGGGTCAGGGGGCAAAGGAGTGGGGCACGACACTCACATCCCCGCGGGAGAGATCACCCCTCTTCTCTTCCGTGCACCTTTCCGAGACACCGGCCACCACGCCGAGTCTGCCCCGCGGAGACGGTGCCGCCCTAGCCGGAGCTTTCGGAGGAGGAGGATCAGCGTTGCGCCGTGGCGAGGGCAGCCGGCTCCGCGGAACGGCGGGGACCGGCTGCACACGCACCCACGCCCCGCGACAAGCTCCCACCCGAGACCTCCACGGCCGGGCTCATCACAGCAGCGAGGGGCTAGGGGCCTGACCCTTCCTCTCGGGATCGGGCCCGCCGGGGAGGACGGAGCGCTCAAGACCCGGTGGCGGCGCAGGGGGGACGGGTGAGGGAGGTCCCCCCTCTTCGCAGGGACACGGGTCCCGGCAGGGGAAAGGGCATCGGCCAGGACCAGGGGCAGCGGGTGAGGGGGGCTCCGAGAAGTCCGACTCCTGCTATTGAGACTGGCGCTTCCCGGGAATCGGGGCGTTTGGAGCAGCGCCGGGGCTCCGGCCCCTCGGTCGGAGGGGGGGGGGAGAGAGAGCACGAGATTTCCCTCGTGCTTTTATTTGAACTTTATTTTAAACTTTTATTTGATTATTTATTTCTATTTAAAAGGGAGCCGTTGGCTTGGAGTGATCATTTGGGTCAAGCGAAACCCTCGGTCTGCTCTTGTCCCCCCGGCCGTTTCTCTCCGGCCTAAAACGACGGCCCCGCAAAAGCAGCCGCGGACCCGCGGCGACCCCGAGGGGTGAAAGGCGCTGCCCCCCGCGCCCCCGCCCCGCCGCTGCCCCCACACCCGCGCAGCCCCCGCGCCCTTCTCGCCGCCCCCCCGCCCCGCTCCCCAGCGCCTTAAAACGGGATGGAGCGGGCAGCCCCGCTCTCACAATTATAGTGTGCGGAGAAAGCGAATTTTTAGGTAATTTCTCTTTACTTTTCCTTTTAATATTCGGGTGGGGGAAAAAGGTCAAACGATTTCTGTGCGCGACCCCGTAAGAGAAAGGGCAGAAATTTCCTCCACTCTGCTGCACTTGGAGAAGAAAACACCTTTTTAATTTATTTTTATTTTATTTGCGTGACGTTCCCCGCGCTATCAATAAGCATCAGATGCTCAAAGCTGCTGGGTTTCAAAAAGAAAAAAAAAAAAAACAACAAAAAAGAGAAAGAATTAGAGATCGAGGTGTAAAAAATATCTGCTGTAAAAAAATCTGTTAAGTGTTTTTGAAGGGAGAGAAAGACCAGGAACTTCGGAGACCTCGCCCCGCTCCGCTCCCAAGGAACCGCATTTCAATTTGGTTGTAGCAGCAGTAGCTCTTCCCGGTGCGAATCCTAAAAAGAAGTAGGTAAAATCTGCTGCTGGGACCTCTATCTCAGCGGAGCGACGGGCTTAAAAGAGAGGGCACAGAAGCGATCAAAATACCAATCATTAAAAAAAAAAAAAAAAAAAGCAAGGAAAAAAAAGCTTACGATTTCCGAGTCTTCCTCCTTCAAAATAATAAACACGCGAACGAAACGACAAAAATCCGCTTTCCAATAACAGAGCATATATGTGCACCAGTCTTCATTTTTAGAACTGTTTCTCATTATTTTTTAGCCACAGTAGGATACATTTTTGGACGGTCTAGAAGTTAAATTTGCCCATTTCTCCATGAATTCGAAATAAAAAGCTGGAAAACTCCCCTTGGGCCAGACTGGAGAGCGGGACAGGATGGCTGTTAACGCCTGAAACCTTAGAAAGCAAACGTGATGTTTTTCATAAAGCAAAGGAAATCAAGAACAGTTTGAGAAATCATTTTTAGGAGGTTGATAGACTTTAAATAAAGTCCGCGACTGTAATTTGCGCAGTCACTTCATTAAACCTAAATCCTCCGCGGTGTACCTTTGCTGCTGGGTGAAAATTGATTAGCGGCTCTATAATGGCCACCAAATTCCGTCTTTACAAGACCCAATTAAGAAAAAACTTTACACCTAAAGTATTTTAAACATGCCAAATCTCCAGCCATATACCAAAAAAAAAAAAAAAAAAAAAAAGAAATTAGAAAAGGGAATTTTTATAGCGTCTCAAAGGTTCAAAACTCAAAGTCGCTGCCCCCGCGTAGCGTAGGAAATAATACGGGGCTGTTCCTTCTCCTGGAGATATTACCGATACGGGCGTGCTTACGCAGAGGCCCCAAATATTAGAGTATGCGCTGGGAAATGAATGTGTTGATTTTGCGTGTGATAACGCAAATCAGCCTAGCCCAATTTCTCGATCTTTTCGCATAAAACCTGCTGAATTTAGGCTCAGGAGGGTCTGAAAGGCTGAAAACCATTCGCCGCCGGGAACCAAACAGCGCCAAGGAAGAGTAAGGCTTCGCTCTCCTTTTTGCAGCTCTTTTCCGTGTAGTCGGGTGTCGGGATTTCTCTCCCACGCGTTGGCCACGTCTCGCGGGGATTTTCCTCTCCGTCCCCACCGCGAGTGGCGCTCGGTGGCCCGGGGGTGGTGGAGGGCTTGTGGCGGGGCGGCCCCGCTCTGCTTTCGGCGTGGGGGCTTCGCCACCCTCGGTGCGGCTCTGCGCTGAGCATCCAGCCTTCGGGGGGGGGGGGGGGGGGGGGAGGGCGTGGGAGGCAGCGCTTCTCGTTTCCCCGTTTTGGCGAAATCCCTCACCCCTTATTTGCGATTTTCCAGTCTAGCCCAAACCCTTCGGCGACAATATCGGCGATCCCGAGTCGCCTCGAGTGTCCGAGAGACCCTCCCCGCGGCCGCATCCTGCGGGAGAGGCGAGGTGGCAGGCTGGGAGGTGCTGGGTCGGGGGGTGGCGTGGGGAAAGGTGAGAAAAGCCAACGGATAAATCTCCCAGGTTTGTAAAAAAATATCTCCCGAGCATCCGAGTTATTTATGTCTCGGCCATGAATCTTGTCGCCAGAGTTAATGTGCTGTTTTACGAGACTCATTTAAAAGGGGGATAAAGCGGGATTTTAATCACGTGCGGGTTTTAATCACGAAGTTGTGAAAAGGAATTCGGGATTACAACGGCTCTCACTCTTCCCCCCCCCCCCCGCCCACTCGGGGAGCGCCGCGCGTGGGGCGGCGGCCGGGCCGGGGGGAGGCAGAGTTCGCCGCGGGGCTCGGTGGAGCCTCCCCCGCTGCCGCCCCGCCGCCGGGCCGGGCCGCCCCGCTCCCTCCGCCGTTCCTCGGCTCTCGCCGCCGCTGCGGAGAGGAGGAGGAGGAGGAGGAGGAGGAGGGTGGCGGGGCGCAGGCGGCGGCGGGCGCCCCTCCGTCCCCTTGGCAGGTTTGGTTTCAGAGGGCAGAAAAACAATGGGCTCGGATGTCTTCTGGGTATTTATAGATTAAACCTGAGCGGCGGAAAGGTCACGGGGGGCCCAGGCGTTGCCTCCCTTGATGTATATATTATTTACCATCGTTTACAGCGGTGGCTTTCGTCGGCCTTTCCCTCTGCCACCCCAGGGCCGCAGGGACGGACCGGGGCAGAGCCGAGCGCGCTCCTTTGCTCGTAGAAAGTTTAAGACGGGTTTTTTTGGGGGGGGCGAGTTCTCCCTGCGGACGCGCCCCCCCCCCCTTAGGCGATCGGGGTCGCTACACGGAGAGACGCTACACAGGCGCTTCAGAGGCCGAGCAAAATGGTGCCGCTAAAAATTGGTAATTTCTCGGCTTTGGGGCGGTCCTGTTCCTCGCAAAGAAACGCTCTGGCGAGTTTGTAAACGAATTTCGCCAGTGAGGTCTTCATATCACACATCCCATCGGTATTTTTGATTGCATATATTAATAATGCACACAACAGTTAAAAAACCCCAACAAAACCAACAAGCACAACAAAACAAAAAAGTCTTCGGGAGTTAGAGAGTTTTATTTTCATCCATCTGCGAATACATTGCATTGCAAATTGTTTTTCGTCCCATATGTTTTTCTAAAGCTACATTAACGAACAACTGCGAAGCTTTGCAACGCGAGAAAACAACACGGCACACATTTTGAGACCTACAACGTGTTTATTACAGCTGCTTATCCATAAGATAAGATAGTATAAATACCCAGATTAAGATCCGATAGCTTGACAAAGCCTTCCGTGGCTGGCAAGACTAAAACCTCCATCACTTTTACTATGCCTCTCCCGGGAGGTTGCACGAATATCCATCCTACTCCCGCTCCGCCGCAGGGTACCTGCTCCTCCTTGCCCCCGGGCAAACCCCCTCCGCCGGTGGGGGGTGCAGGAGCCATGGAGCCCGCCGACCCTCCGAAGAGGCAAACAAATTTTAAGAGCAGGAGAAATGTGATTGATAATAAGGGTTGGGGTTTTTATGTACCACTGCTTCTGAATGCTCATATTGATGAAGTCCTATTTTTTGAGCAGTGGCTGTTAAACCCGTGAGTAGGGAGTGACTTAATTTGATTCCAGACATAGTTTCTCACTTCAGCTTTTGTTTGAGTGCTCGGTAGATGGGACCAGAATTTCAAGAGCTGGCAGAGAACTTTTTCTTGTCTCTTTCCTGAGGTAGGGTGAATTGGTGTACAACCTCCTTTGCATGGTCCTTGAGGCTTGCGGATGAGCAATGCTCCGTAACAGCAAGGTGTAAGACAGAGTGTCAGCTTTGCCTTTGGCAGAAGTGCTTGGGACTGGGATTTATTGATGCGATGTTTTTCTAACAAATGTGTGTGTGACTGGGATTCTATGAATTCATCCCACCTGTTGGATCATCAGTTTGCTTCCTAAAGAGAGGATACCGAGCTCAGATCCATTGCTCCCTCGTGTATGCGATGGAAGGAAACGCGAAAATCTGACCCTCGTAATGCCTCTGCTCCCCCCGTACTCTGGCCGCAGAGCTAATGCTCTCGCCCTTCCCAGAGGAGACGGTTGCAGGAGGCAAATGGAGCTGTCCAGATGAGAGCCAGGAGAGCCCTGTGGGCGCTCGGGAAAGGGTTGCCTTGGTCAAGTTCGTACAACTCTGACCTTGGAGCCAGAGGAGATAGAGAGTGAGAAGGATTTGTCTCTATGGTAATATGCGTCTTACTGAATTGGTGAACTCCTGCTGCTGGGTTTGTGAAACTCTTCCTGCAGAGAGGTGAATTGCTCACGCTGTATTAAGAGGACAGGTGATAGAATAATAGAGACAAATCTTAAAGAACAACGGAGTGTTAGAAAAAAGGCAGTGTGTCGAACAATGTCTTCCTTTCTTTGTTATGTATTTTAAACCTGCAGTGGTTTTTATGCAGGTTTATTCCATCTGCTGGGAAGGGGAAAGCTTCTATTTCAAAAGAGGTTTCTTGTCTTTGACAAGAACTTTGGGAGAATCCGAAAAGCTTCTGTTACAAGCAAAAGTCAAGTAATTCCTTACAAACCATCAATCACTTCTCCCTCCTCCCACTGGGGACTGAGCACTTATATCAAATATCAGCCCAGCTAGCCTCTCCTCAGGCAGAAGTGTCCTGCTTTATCTGTATCTGTCTTTAAGGAAAACTGATGCTTTTTTCAGATGGAAAAGTTGAAAGATGTCTTCCAAGAGTGCTACATTCAGGAAAGATCATTTGCATTGTTTTATAACACAGTCGGTGCCGCTTAAGTCACCTCTATTCATACAGGTCACACTGTTCCTATTTTAATCAGTTGGATTCCCATAGGAGCTTTGCTTGCAGTCTTACATCTTCAAAAGCCAAAGTGCGGTTTGGTTTTTTTTTTTAACTTTTCTTTTTTTCTTGCCTTCTGATCTAGATTAATAAGCTTACACTACTTTAAAAAATACACTAAAATCAGTCCGAGAGCACTTGGAAAATTCCTGGATATATTGAGACCGGCTCATATGGCATTTACATCAGTTCCTGTTGCAAGTAAAATCTATTCAAGTGTGATTTAAATCACCCCAAGCATCCATATTGAGGTTTGTAGTTTACACCGGTGATGTAAAATCAAGTTCAATGAGAGAAGCTTAAGTTTTCTAAAACGGACAATGTTTCAGAGATCAGCAGTTTCCCAAAGAGGCTGAGCTTGCTAGCGCCTGTTGGTGGAATTACAGGATTTTATGCTAGCCCTTAGCTCTCTGACATCTTCCTGAACAATACAATTACTTTGCCCTACCGGGATGGGAAGTTATGTTTAAATCCTGACAGCAAAAGCAGGGTGGGCATGGTCAGTGTCTGTCAGCCCGGGAGCTGTGTGGCTCCATTGGGAAGAGCAGCAGCGGGCACCTGGGTGTACAGGGAAACGCAGGCGACGGGGGGTTCCAGTGCTCCAGTGCCTAATCCTGCCCAGAGCAGCTCTGTACAGCAGGACATTGAAAGATTTGGCTTTTCTGGCTTATTATGCTAACGAGAGTTTCCACAGGTAGAGAGTACTGTGCAGCAACGCTGAGACATTTTTATTTTCAGAGGAAAAAAAAAAAAAGTGTAGCTTTGTGCTGTTTATTTCCAATACTGTTTAAAACAGGTTACAATTGCAACCTTTTTGCCTGAGAAGCACCTGCTGTCTCAAAATACAATGCCATTGCATTTCTTGCGGTAAAAGCTGTAGCATGCTGTGGTGAGAAGGGATAGCGAAAGATAACATGGTGTTATGGTAAAATTAAATATCTTTGAAAGCAGATTAAGAAATTTTAAAACTCTAAGAGGAAACGTAGTGCCAATTCAAGCTCTAGCAACAATATTCATGCCAGGGGCATCTTTTAATTGTGTATTCTGCAAGACCAGAAAACAATGAATCAGTAAATCAATCCAGGAAGTGACAAAAGCACTCGTTACAATAATATTTACAAGAATATTTCCATATGCCATTTGCTCAGTTGAGCTATTGATCTGAGATTATTGTGAAGATGGTGAAAGGATTGTCCGAGTCAAACCCCTGTGACAGTGGGTTGTCCAACGTTTGCTGTATATTTGCAGCTGTTAGAGGGAAGGCAGCACCTGGCAAATGTCTTGGGCCAGCAAATACTGATTTGCAGCTATAGAGGAATTCAGAGGAGGATGTTTTACCTGGGGACTGAGCAGGAAAAAAAGAAGGTAGTGAAGAAGCATTTAGGTATTTAGGTTTGGTTGAATAAAAGCAAATTTTTTTCTTTTTTTTTTTTTTTTTTTCTTTACTTTATTGTGGAAGAGGAAAAATTAGGTTTTGGCCAACCTTTAAATATTTCTTTTTGTATCATCAAAACACCTCACATTTTTAAGTTACACAACCATTTTAAAAATGGATCCCCAAACCTCCTTGTTTAAATTAATTTAAAAATATTTTAAAAACAAATTATAAAATTAATTTGCAATTAAAAATGAAGGCATTTTGATTTGGATAATAATGAAATCAAGCATTTGGACATTCAAATCTGCTTCCCAATTTTTGTTCTTTTAACAATCATCAAAGTTATTTACCAAATTCTGCATGATTTCATAAATAAATTTCCATTTCTCCAAAGCTGTATTTTCTTGGTCACTCTATGTATAAAATTAAATTAAATTAAATTAAATTAAATTAAATTAAAAGTAAAGTAAAGTTCAGTTTAATTTTTGCATGGTAGAATTCAGTCCCTGCCATAATGAACAGTTTCACTGCACTGCATCTGCACCTGCTCATTCTTCTTATGGCTTTTGCTTTTTGGGAAGGAAATCTTCCAGTATTGTTAAATGGACATTTTCAGCAATGTCCACACGTGTAGCTCTTGGAAAGGAGTTCGGGAAGAAATTATTGCCAACTACCTTTAGAAGAACTGATTTACAGTTTTTAAAAAGTACTTAACCACCTGGTTAAGAACTGACACAAATCATATTAATAATCTGCACATTTATATGAATGCAGCCACGCAAAAATTGTTCAGTGGGCCAGGGCACACAGAATAATTATGAATCACTTACAGTGCTTTGACTTCACTCAGGGACTGGATGCACTCTTGGCTATCATTAACGTTTTTCCCATGACCAATTAATTAAGAAAACCAAGCCTCTACTTTCAGGAGCTTCAGGAAATAGAGAGCTCCCTGATCAGAAATCTACCCCCAAACTAAGGGGAAAACTGAGGACACCACAGTGTCTTTGCTTTTAATGAGAGTGAAGAACTGTGTATCGTAGACTTCTTAAGAAGCTGCACCAGTTCATAGCAGTAGCCCTAAATAAGATACCCAAAGTGCTGACTGACTGTGTGGATGCTTATGGACAGAAAATAATTCTAAGGAGAACACGTCATAACGTTTAGAAACGTTTGGTGCATAGGATGAGTAGGTTAGGGAGGCTTCAAAAATAGGGTCTTGTTGTTCTATCCCTGAAATGCCTGCAGATCAGTTCTGTAAGTTTGTGTTTGCTGAGGAAGAAGAGAACAGATGGAGAGATTCACAAAGACTTTTTTTTCACCTAATTGCCGCACTGGATTGTCCTCAATCTTGCTCAGAGGATCCTATTAAAAGATCAGTTATTAAATGTTCATAGGTATTATTGTCATCACTTCTACAAGCATCACTTAATTTGACGAAGAAATGATCCCAGCACTGCCCTGTCATCCCTCTTTCAGCTTTGCATGTAGATGCATTTTGCACAGAAAAAATGCAAATGTATTTTTATTGTGCTTTAACCAGTCTTTCTTATCAGGGTGAAAAAATAGTAGAAGACCTATTGAGCATTCCTCTGTATCCCCTCAGACCTTGATGGAAACACTCCCACTGGCTTTTTTAAAAGCTGACTTCAGCCTTGAGGTTGTAGTGGACTCTGATGCTGCCTTAACTTATAATAAAATACCATGCAATAATTGGCATTGGCAATCCTAAATTTTTAGTTGACACATCCTCTTGCAAAGATGTGGGTTTGTTCTTTTATTTATCAGGTATCTGCAAAATTAGAAAAAAAAGCCATTGCAAGTGTCCTACGACATTGCAAATACAGTGCCACGAAGGCTGCGCGCAGCCACGCTTACGAGGCAGCTGCTGAAGGAAGGCCTGGTTCTGCAAGGTGCTGAGCATCTGCATTTGAAAGGACTTTACGGTGCTGGTTTTCAAGGGTGCAGCTTTTGTGACCTTATTTTCAGTGGCGTTGAGAACGCGTAATCACCACGGAGATCTTGACCTCTCACTTGATTTCTGCTCTGAGATGCCCTAAACAGCCGGCGATAGCCAGAAAGTAGCCTCCCCCCTCAGCACAACTGTCAGGGTTGGAATAATTTTGACTTATGTACAAGGATTTCTTTTTCATCTGCTGGAGTACTGTGTCAGCCTGTATGAGTAAAATAATCATGACAGTGAGGTTAATGCCTGGGTGATCACTTTTATGTTATGGAAGTAAGGATCATATTTTCCTCTGCTCTTGAGTTTTCCTGAAAATGCCTGATAGTGTGAAAATTGTCAGGCTGGATCAGATACAGGTTTCTGGATTATGCCCGTCTCTGCAATTTCTAAGTGCTCCTGCCTTTTTATTGTGTAATACAATAAAACAGTCCTCCATACAAGGCAATGAGGCTGTTATTTTTAGATTGAGAAGTTGTTTTTTCACTTCAGAAAACGTAATTTTTTTATGCCAGAAGGTTATACGAAGCTCGGAAAATATAGAATACAGCACATGGCCGTGGGTGCGTAATGGTTTTTATTTTGCTCCGGAATTTAAAAGATAAATAGAAGATTTATTATTGTAGGATTTGGGGGTTTCCTGTGCCAGGCTCCTTGGAGCAAATAAAAAAAAGTCTTCATTTACCATCGAACAACTGTACCAAAGTCTCCATCTGCCTAGCAACAAACCAGTCACGTTCTTCGCTTCAATGCTGGGGAGTGTTACCCACATAAGACTGTAACATCACAGTTCTGTTACGCAGGTCCCTGCAACGCTGACGGAGCGGCAGAAAGCCTACACTGCCCCATTAGAGACTGCTCAGATTATTCTGTACATAGTAATTCTGTTTACTCCCTAACTCAGGAAATTGTGCCTGGGCTGGGGAAGGGGAGGGCTGCTGTGGAAGTGCCTAGCAGCATGCCGTTACAGCAACGGACAATAATTAATAGCTTTTGTGAAAATATAGCCATAATGCAGCTTCAGGAAAAAAAAACAAACCCTCATTTGGCGTCTTGGAATGAAAGATTCGATTGTGAAGCAGCTGTTTATTAAGAGTGTTTCAAGACTGGTTGCTCGAGTTACATTAAGGTGGTGAGCATCATTTATCCAGGGTAATTCGGGAATAATTGATTTTGAAAAAATGGAGAGAGGCTTGACTGAGTACATACGGGGCACACGAGCGAGTAACCCACTATGGTTACAGCATGTAAGAGAAAAGCAGTTCAGCCCCAAAAGGGGACGGAAAACGCCTGGGGCATTTGTTGCCTCTGTCCTTTTGCCTTGTCAGATACCCTGCCCCTGGTTGCGCTCGCAGACGCTCGCTGGACTGCGATGTCCCCGGGCTTCTGTAGGGGCTGACTTGTCCTCAGGGTGAGAAATGGCAGAGGAATGACAAATCAAGACTAAGAGTGCTGTAGCTCAGCCTGGATGAGGACTGGGTGCCCCATACTGCTCTGAGGGACGAGGGACGTTAACGCGCTGGTGAATGGACCAGGTCGCCGTTGTGTTAGCTTCATTGTGACGTTGACAGTGTGTACGCTATCCTCCTGGGGGTGAAATGATGGTCAAATCAGGAAGAGATGAGTTCATGGGGCAAAGGAGTAGAAAACCAGGCAGAAAGGGGGATCACCGTTTGGAAGGGGAGAATGAGGCAGGAAAGGGAGCGGCTCAGGGCTTCATTTCCTACCCACCGGCTGCTCACGGCACGAGGAGGAATTAGAAGCTATTTTCAGACCTTCTCCCTGCATCTGGGTACCCTCCTGTGGTGTTTTTTTTTTTTGTTTGTTTGTTTTGTTTGTTTGTTTTTCATATAATGAATGGCACAGTTCCTATAAATGAAATATACTGTTCAAAATAGTTTATGAAGGCAACTTATTACATTATACCAGACAAACGTAATCATTTGGTGTAGCTTAGATATGTAAGAGGCCTGGGGGGAGGGGAAGGGAAAACCTCCCAAATAAGCAGAAGCTTTCAGGAAAAAGAACAAGGTTTCTTCCTGTGATCATTGCTCTGCATGGTTTGATGTGAAAAAATCAGGAATTTCAGGAAAAATTTTTAAAGTCTCTTCTAGATAAAATACCTTCTCTTACAGTGAACTCCCTAGGATTTTTTAGAATAATATTTTAAATCCTATTTGCTACTTTTGCTACTTTTATTCAGGCCTTCAGCCTTTTTATAATGAATAGTTGTTACACATGGAGTTGTTTTAAGTCTATTTTATTATGCAGTTTCATTGGCTGCACACTATTGATTTCCATTGCATACAAAAAAAAAATCAGATATTTCAGTGCTTTATATTATTAATATTTAAATTGTCAGTATACAAAACTTTTTTATGTGCCTGAAAGAACATGTTAGTCATTATTGCAATGAGTGTAGTTATTTATTATATAGGTATACCTAGAGGCAATTTCTAATTGCTAATTAAATTACACATAGTGCATTTCTTATTGTTAAGGAAGTAATTAAACTTGACTTACAATAATCAACTACTACAGATAATTCAGTCTTCCCCCTCTACTCAAAATTTCTACTTGTTATTTTGTTTATTTGTGTGTTTTTCCTGGAGGTGGGAGTGGAGGGAAGAGGGAGGCAGCTTTTCTGCACGGCAGCAAAATTTTTTTGAAATGTCACTCTGGCTAGTGCTGTGTAATTTAAATGAAGAATTACGAATAGTAGTAGTGGTTTCTTATTACAATTATTTGTAGTTGAATGAGAATATTTATTTGTGAGCCGACCCTTAATAATTTTATTTATGAATATTCAGACAATTGATGAGTATTCATGAAAATGCTTGACAGTCCTGAATTAAAATAAACATAACTACATCTCAGGTAGTTGCTATTCACTGTAGCATTTACGCAGTGATGTTTGCTGTGCAGATAAATGGGAAGAAAAAGCTTATTATTATTATTATTACAGTAATCTAATGAAGTCTATTCTAGTTATTTTGTATTTCTTTCCTGAAAAATAAGTGTGTGTCTTTTAAAAACTTTTTTTTCCCTATTTCTGCTTCCTTTTTTCTTTACTCCAGACTCACAGTTGTATTATTTTTGACTCGTCTGAGTCATGACTTCTGTCCTGTAAATCCGGATGCTTATCTAGCTTTATTTCTGAAGCAAGAGGTGATTCATTGTTAGCACTTGGGCTGTTGCACATGCTTAGACTGTCGACTCTTTGTGACAGCCCGATGATCTCCTTCGCTTATGTTTAACGGTACAGTGGAGCGTCAATCCACACGCAGGGCTTTGGGATATTACAGTTGTACAAAGAATAATATTTTGAAGGTGTTGCTGGTTAGTCACCTTCCTTTAATAAGACAACATTCACACCAACCGTTTACACTGTGGTTGGCTAAATTTTTTCCCATGTGCATACTAAGACGTGATCTTCATTTCTTATGCCAGACTGCTGCTTTGAGCACAGCAAGTCAAATGCTCTTAACTCTTCCCTGGTATCTCTGTCATTAGGGAAACATGGACTTCAGCCAGGATTTGTCATTATTTTACTTGTGGTCTGAGTTCAACATCGTTTAAGAATAAATTCAAAGGGACACTCAAAGATATTTGAGTAGGAACTGAAATCTCAATACAGTAGAAACCCTAAATGAAGAATGAAGAAATAGTGAAAGAGTTTTGCGAAGTAGAATGGAAGTCTTGTGTGATTTCGGTGCACAATGAATTACAGGTGAAATCTCCATTTTATAAAGGAATATTTTGTAGAAAAAAAATAAAAATCAGAAATTCCTGAGATATGTTTCCTCTTCCTCTGTCTAAGATGTTGGGAGAAAACCCCTTTCTTTTTGTATATCTCAAAAATAAACAAGGGAATAGAAAGCAGTAATTTCTCATTTGTGGATGCAGAGAGCAATCTGAAGCTGAAGGCTCAGTTTGCAGTGTTTGCAGAGCAATTAAAAATAGCAGGATTCCCAATTCAAACTGCTGGCTTGAAACGCATCCTGATTTAGTAAGGAAAGCACAGGAATCAGTCAGTGATTGAGTCCCTTACACAAGGGACTTTTACAAAATTGAAGATCTAACAGTTTCATTTTCTTCAATTAAATTTCGGCGACCCTCGCACAGATATAAAGGTTATTTTTTATGATGACATGACTTTCAAAGTTATTTTAAAATATTTATTCCTTTGTTTCTCTTCAGAAGAGTATGTAGATACCTATTTGGGGCCAGATTCAGCAAGCAGCTGAGAACTCTAGCCCATCCTGTTACTGTATTTAAACAAAAACTTATCAGTGACAATGACTCATGCCAAATACCTAATATTCCCCATTTTTAGTGAATGTAGTTCTCCCTTTCTTTTTTGTTTTTGTTCTAGGATTTCTTTTGTTTAAGGATTAGGAAATTTTTGCAGGGAAGAAATTCCTACTGTTCTTACCAGTTCAGAAAAAGTGACTGTCTAATACCGAACAGCAAAGAATTTGGGTTCAAATTCCATTTTGCTTGCTATATACTTTTTCCACATTGTATGCATGTATAAACCTCTCTATATAGATAGATTTATAATATGTACATGTATATCTAATACTAATAATATTTTGAATAGATATATTTTAATAAGACTGTAGTCTAATCTTTTTCTAGGGCCACTAAACCCCTGAATTTAACGTTTAACGTATTTTAAGTATGGTAGAAATACCAATCTTTTCCATTCCTATTTTACACTTACAGTTTGTTATGGCAACAAGTATTAGATACTAGTGTTATGTTTGATGGCTAGAAATAAGAGAACCGTGCTCTGCAAGAGGTTTCAGGCATTTGGTAATGAAAGTTACTTTCATTTTACAATGGAATTTAAACACCTGTTTTTGTATAGGGCAGAAAAAAAAAATGCCTTGCTTTGTGCATCAATTTATCCCATTAAGTTTGCAGCAAGTACCTCATGTCCAGGAGTCGAAGGTAGAACTGTCCGCTGTCTTTGGTGAGAACCACTGAACAACACGAGCATTCCCGTTTATCCAGCAGATATTTTCGTGGCAGCCAGAGTTTCCCTCCAGGCAAAAGTGGAGGTGAAATCCTCTTTTAGAAGGGCAATTCAAAAAATTCCCCGTGTTAAACAGAAGTGCAAAAAACTCTTTTAATGAAAGACAGATTGCAAGCGTTTGCCTGAGATTATCACTCTGCTAAACTGAAGCAGAACAGCCAAAATTCCTGCGCCATTTACACCCCGTGAGCAAGGCAAGGGCAAAAGCTGGAGGGAAAATATTTGAAAGCATGGGAACAAACAGCTGAGAGGAAGAAAAAGCTGCGCTTTTAGTTGCTGAATCTCTTAGCAAAAGAAAATAATAGTACAACAAAAGCCAAACTAAGCAAACCCTGGGCTGTGCCATGCCATAACTCCTTAAAGGGACACTCTCAACTTGCATTTATAAAAAAAAAAAAAAAAAAAAAAGAACAGTTCTGAAATCCTCCAGTTTCTGTTCCCTTTAAATACTCTGACTGGCACTTGAAAGTGTATAAAACTTTAATTTTTGTTCCTGGGATCTTTCCTCTTTGTGTTTGCAAAGGTGGTTTCTGTTAGCTAGTTTCCTCCTTGCTATCTGAGGCCCTGATCCTGCCAAAAGGTATTCATGTCCTTTATTGTGGCGAGTCTCCTATCGAAATCCCTCCCAGCAGGAAAGGTGAGCTCACATTTATGTGTTTGTAGGATCAGTGCCTAATTGTAGGGGAAATGGAAACTGCACAGAGTTCTGTCCGTGGCACAAAGCAAACAATAGAGAATATGGAGTAAAAGATATTTATTTAATACTTCAATTATAGAAATGCTAGATGTGATGCGTAGCTCTAGTAAGGCACAGACCCTTCAGAGAAGAATGTATTTTTCATGTTATAAGTATATAGTTTTAAGCAGAAATAGCTACTAAAACAGCATGTATTGAAATTATTGTAGGTGTGAGGTGAGGAATCAGGTTCTTTATTTTCATTCTATTTTTTCCTTTCTATGTGAAACTGTCAAGCCCTTTTGTTGCTTGCCATTGAACTCCAGTGGGACTTCGATTTTATTTTCCCGGTGCATGATCTTGTTTTGCATATTTAGCAGTTCTGATGATGGAACTTAAGATAAGTCCATTCAGAAATTGCAGTATTTATTAAGTCACCTTTTATGGTGGCAACACAAGACAGAATGTTAAACAAAATGAAATTGTGACCCTTATATGTCCTTATTCAGAAAAATAGTCTCACTGAAGTCACCGGGAGCTGGAAAATACATCAGATGCAATTTAGACCTAAAAGCTTAAGCTGCATTTCAAATTAAAAAAAACCCAAACAAAACAACCCCAAAAAACAACAAGTGTGCTTAAACCATTTACATGCTTTCAAAGATGCTATCAAGATTTAAAGTATATTACCGGCATGCATGACCATAATTGAAAAATGTAGTTCAGCCACAGCATGCTACCTTTAACTTGTGCTAGAGGTGATTGAGATAAAGACTGCAAACTTGCTGTCATTTTACAGAGCTAGGTAGATTCACTGCACAAACCTCTATCAGACCCAACGTGAAGAATGAGAATGACAGTGGACTGAGCTGTTAGGTGAGAAATTATCTTTCTTTCTGGGTATCAACCTGAGATAAAAGTTGGGGAAAGGTGTTTTGCTCTTACTCAGTTTTTGGACTTCAGTTGCAGGAAAGTTATGAAGAAGAGAGGCAATCTTTATTTCTTGTTCTCTCTTCTCGCACGTTGATGCAGCTATTTTACGGAGA
Organism: Balearica regulorum gibbericeps; assembly: GCF_011004875.1. NCBI lineage: Eukaryota > Metazoa > Chordata > Aves > Gruiformes > Gruidae > Balearica > Balearica regulorum. Next base: position 87,087,422 of record NC_046184.1, read on the forward strand.
GCCATTTGCAGAGCACTGGCGAGATGTTAGTATTTACATCTTGTAAAATCAAATATGAACTACTGCACAGCAGCACTTCAGGAAGATTTTATAAGCATTTTCCGCTCCAAAGGCATAGTTTTTCTCTTCTTCTGGGCCCTGAACTCTTGATGACTCTTCAAGGGTATTTCAGTGAAAGAAGCAAGCTTCTTGCAATCAGCAAGAAAAATGACTTGCATTATGTCCTGATGTCCCCATCACAGAAATGTTAGTTCCTCCTGCCCCTTCCCCAGTGGCTGTATCCTGTTGTTTACCAACATTTTCAGGTCCACGTACTTTTCCCTGAGTATCCCATAGCACCCCAATTTCAGTCCTGACGTCTCTACTACAGCCGGGCACAGGGTAGTGTTTTCTCCATCTGGCTCCTGTCTTGGGATGAGCACATAGAGCAAGTAGCCAAAAGAGCCACTTAGTTGAGGGTGCTAATTTGTTTAGCCATTGATTTTCACAGAATTTGTAGAAATTTAATTCCTTTGAGACCTCTATCCCTCTGTCAAAGTTGGTTGAAGTTGACGAGTGAGTCAATTTGGATCAGTGGGTCCAGAATATTAATGGGAAAGGGAAAACTGACCAGCCGATGGCCTTCTGTGTGCCTAATTTGCTAAGAAGTATAGGTAAAATGTTTCATACAGAGACAGACAATCCATCCCCTTACATTTTATATCCCAGTGTAAAATGTTTGATACAGAGACAGACAATCCATCCCCTTACATTTTATATCCCAGTGTTCAAAGGAGATACTTTAGGCTAGAGTTATTTTATGTGCTTATGAAAGGATGATGAAAAAATAACGTTCCACACTTTCACAGGTTTTTTATCACTTGTATAGCTTCATTCTTCAACTTTCAGATCTGAGTGATTCTTCAACTTTCAGATCTGAGTGCCACTTTAGGAAACAAAACCAACTGCATAATGCTTATGCACATGCTGCTAAAAGGCACTGATTCTCCGTGCCCTTTTGTTCCTGAAATAGGTCTTTCAAACACAACATTTCCTCTCCTTTCCCACAATATCTGATAAGGAGAGAGATAGCTAACAAAATGCAGTATGCCACGGTTAGCAAACAAAGTAGCCCCTGATGATACAAACAGAACATCAAAACTCAAACCAATTGGTTTAGAGACTCTGCAGATTCACACTGATGTCCCTAAGGTGGTTTGCAGACTTCTTGGCAGCTTGGTTTAAAGGACATTGTGCTTCCTGATGGCGAGGACAGAGGGCTGCGGACAGACAGTGGGGAGCTGAGCTTGGCGCCAAGTCCTGCTACTTACCTGCTGCTTGAACTTAAACCAGGCTTAGGCCATATTGGTTTTGATCCTGTTCATTTCATTTCAGCTTTGAACATTCATTTCACATTGAACACTGAGTGTTCAATCAATGATAAATAAACCTTGGTGTGTGTGAAACCCATTATCTGATATCTGAAGCACACTCAAATATAGTGAAATAAAGATTACCATTTGAATGCAAAGCTTCAGTCTTAACTCTTGTTTTAAGAAGTTCAGTGTATTATTAAAACATCTTAGGGTTTTATGAATGTCATTTCACTTGCTTGATTTTTTGCGGAAGGAGATTTGAGTTGTTACGCATTCAGTTGATGTACTGTAACATTACCTTAATGCTGACTCTGACAAACCATTCAGGACCATTTTCCCAGAGATCGTTGTGCCTTCGCCACTGCCCCTTTCCTTGGGCTGTTTTAGAAGCCCTGACTGCTCAGAAGGAAACATTTCCCCTTATTTGGTAAATGTTAACTTTTTTCTAATTATAATTAATATAGAATTAACCTTTCATATTTTTTTTCAGTGGTTCGATATAAATAGTTACATCCTTTGACTGAAAATCTCCCTGGCAGGAAAACCCAGATTAAGAACCCATTTACTACATAAGACTAATTTAAACCCCATATTAAGGGTTTAGTATAGTTTGTTGGCTCTTGTGTGAAACACTGGATATGAATTTCACCAGAATATTTATAGATACAACATTCCTCCTTTGTATCACCATCTGCTCGCCACCTCTGTTTCTCTAGCTGAGCTTCAGGGTCTGTACCAATGTCAGCGGAAGCTTTAAAATCTGCCATTAAAATAGCAACAACAGCAGAGATCTGCTGTTAAAATAATAGCAACAACATCCCTCTGTGGGATGCTAGGGAACACATGACTATGGACAGGCCTGATCCAGCATTCCTTTCCTGCCCTGGGAGCTTTATTGGGGGAAAAAAATAAGAAAAAAAAGAATGCATGGGCTGACTCCATTTGTGTATAGATAGATGGAAATGTGGAACTACTTTCTCCCATTGTCCTTCTAGCTGAACACTGGGGAGAGAGTGGAACAATGCATGGAAATGCCATGGAGGGAATGCAAAGAGATGCTCAGCAGATGAATTCAATATAAACAGAGCTAAAACCACTGATAAAGTTAATTTATATGTTTTTCAAATGACTCTCCATATAATTGTGACTGAGCCAGCTTCTACACCTATTACAGTTAACGGTAGCAGGATTACAGTTAATGGGAGCAGTCCTTATGTCTGATAGCCGTGGGACTGAACTTATGGGTCATGTGTGAAACACCATGAAAACACAAGTACAGTTGTGAGCAAGAAAACTCAATGTGAAAATGAAAGTAATAAATAAACATTAAACGTTTGGCAAATTTTTATTTGATTGTAAGGGAAAACCATCGTGGCGACATCATCTGGTTTGGTCCAGGAGTTTTTCTTTTTTTCAAAGGGTCTACGTGGCCAATGATATAGAAAGAGTTGAGAAATGTTCCTGGGTAACATCTCAGCACATGCACACATCTAATGAATTAATATTCAGCAGCACAACTTCTTAGCACATTTTCATGCGTTTGACTAGCAGAACTTCAGAGACAGTGTAATTCCTGACATGGAAATAAGATTGTGGTGGCTAGTAGGAAAGAAAAAGATGATCACAGCGATCAGTAATATATGTTGAGAGGCTTTACTTTTCATATTTTGATGCTGCTTTGATAGTTAATAGTTGATAGAAAAATAGTTTAAGACTTTAAGGAGACAATCTGAAACGTAGCACAATGTGCTTTTTTGAACAGGAAGAAACCAAGGGCTTTAAAAATTGCCTTTTCACAGAAGAGGACTGAGGAACTAAGCTAACCATAACAAAAGGGTAAAAGGGACAAACTGTCAAGACAGAAAGTGCCCTTGGATGGTTTCTTATTCTAAAAGTGCGTGGGTGACCATTTGCAATGGATGTTAATGGTGTAAAATCAATGGGGTGTTTTAGGTGCCTGGGTTTGGATAGAGCAAAGGACATCTCTGGTGCAACAAAACCTGTGAATTCCCATCCTTCAAAAAAAAACACTTACGTAATCAATTTACATGTAGAAGTAGAAGGAGGTTTGCTGATTTTGATGCAACTATTTGATGAATATCTAGGCAGAAAAACAATTCTGTGTCTTGTGGTGCAATCACTGTGAAGTGTAATGCTTGCTGGAGGAAGTGTAAGGAATAAAGTCTGGAGGACCAAGACTGTTATTAAGTATCAGCTGTATGTCAATGAAGTGACTGTGTGGAAAATATTAGTGATAATTGATAACTGGTCATTTCAGAACAGCAACATTGTTATTGGTAAAGTGTTCAATCTCTAAAAGAAAGATTCAAGATCCTGCTCAGCTATTGCATGTTTCGAGGCATAGGAAGAATATACACAGAATTAATTAACAAAGAGCACACACGATGGCAATGTATTAAACAATGGTGAAGAGTAGCGGGAATACCGTCTTTGTACGCAACTTTATTTCCTCTTAAATTGTGCAGGATTTTTTACGTTGCTTCCCTTATGCGCTCAGAGAGTGCTGTTGGTTAAGAGGAACATCAGATGAAGTTGTGAACTGCTAGCGTTTCTACTGTCAGAGGGAAAAAGGCTGCTGCATTTTGTTTTCATCTAAACTGTGCGAGTCTGTCAGCAAGACTATGTGGAAAGGAACAGAAGACCAAAACAGAAGGGGAAAATAAGAGATCTCCATAAGATAAGGGAACCCAATTTATTATTTTTAATGACAGGCATATGGAAGAGACACGTATACCACAGTAGTAACAAGAAACAGTCAATTCAATAACCGTAGAAGACAACATTTATTTTTATGGCAGGTCAAGAGCCCAATTCACAAAACAGATGAAACTTTGCTTTCATGAGCTCAGCAGGCCAGACCCATACCACGCAAGCCATGACTGCCGTTGGACTGGTCTTTGAAGTTAGTTGTATCTGCAGTATCAGGCACTTGAAGCCCAAGAATGTTAGGGGAAAAAAATCTTTAAAAAAAATACTGTAGAGAAAGGGGGAAGTAGCATAAAGGAAAACAAAGACAAAATCCACATTCTTGTGGCTATAAATCAGTTCCAGTGACCTGAGTGAATTTTCCCTTGTTGATACTATGTGAAGCTGACCCAGAAAGACACAAGTATGAATACAGTAGCCAGTTGGGCAGAACAGCAGTGAGATAGACATTATCTGTGTAATCTGAGACAAATTCCTTTTATTTTTGTTCAATAAAAGTAAGAAGTGCACAGTGCAAGCCATACAGATGAGGTCAGACTGGGCAGCATCTCTTCTGTGTGCCTGTGACTGCCTGTCAGTAATCTACAGGAGTTTGAGACACGGGCTCGAGGCTTTACTTTGATCTTCCACATCTAGTGCATTTTACTTCCTCGGTCTAGTAAGACATTGTAGAATCTCTCCTACTCAGTCCGGGGTTTTGCAGAGAAGCAAATTGATATGAAATGCATCGAAGAAGGTTTCTAGCCAGACACACCTTTCTGTAAAGGACGTACCTGCATGGCTAGGAAGAAGTATCCATCATTAAAACAGATAGTTTATTTGGGTACATCAGCCCTGCTCCTTCTTGCTTATTCCTAGCTACTTTAAGCTACTTTCTGTTCAGCTCATTTCTCACTATGTCTTCCCCAACTGTCCGGCTTATCCCTTCTGTTTCAGAATCCTCTTTCTTCGCTTTTCCCTAGAAAACTCACCATGCTCATACTCTTAGACCATCTTGCCTTCAGCAACATTACTGCTGATAATTCTCTCCAGATGTTGTCTGGCACATGACCATCAGGCCAGGCACTTCCTAAGCTATTACCTTCCATTAAAGAAAAGAACAAAAACAAAACCAAAGACAATTTTCTGTTTAGACAACTAAAAAACCCATACCAAAACACAGCTAGAACATGCAGAAATTGCAAACCAAGATATTAAAGATTCACAAAAACATTAACATGATACAATTCACATAACGGAAGAATTACGCCTGCTAACAAATGTAAAGAAAAATAGTATGTGAATAGTATGTGCACAATATATAAATAATAAATATTACTCATAAAAACAATCATGACTACAGACTTGGGTTTAGAACCTGGTGAATTTCTACCTTTCGTGTAAGTAAAGAACAGAATCTAGATTTACAAACACTTTTTCCTTTTCTGACTAATTTCTAGAAATGTGACCTGATGGAGTTCTCCATCTGTTGCCAAGGCATGCTGGAAATAGTAGGCTGCATCTTTAAAGGAGGAAAGGAGAGGGTGGGTTCAGGGAGGAGACTTGGTATCTTCCACATTTGATCATTTCACACCTCAGGTCTCACAGCAAGAGGGATATCCTTTCTTCCTTCTGCACCAAGTGAACTCCATGCGAGGAGCAGGCAGCTCCCCTCAGGAGCGGGTCTGAGGGGATATTGCTGTCTGCTACAAGGGCTAGGACTCTGGTCAGGTCCACTCAGAATATTTGGGTCCCTGGCCCAACTCAGGATGACAGAAAAGAACCTTGCATCTCAAGAGGTTCTCCAGTGGGAAGAGTCATCACCACAGAATATACATTGGATTCCTACTGAGACAGATACATAGATAGGACTATCTTTTATTAAAGTTGTTTTTGAGCAAATCACGTCTGGAAGATGAGTAGCTTATGTGTTCTCTCTCTCATTCCCTATGCTGCCTTATCTATTTCTCCATTAAAATGACATGTATTTTAGAAATGATTCCATTCTTCTTTCAGTTCATCTACATCAGTTGCTCAAAAAGGCAAAAAGGTCAGATCAGAGCTCTTACACAACTCTTGCTGATTGATATTGCCGATAGAAGAGAGGAATTCTTACTTTATTATCACAAATCTTTTCATAAGATTTGATATCCTCCTCAGAAAGAGTTGATCTGAATCGGTGAAAGTTGTCATAATGCAAACAGAACTATACATTACATAGAGTGAAGAATTCTTTATTTTTAACGAAGATGGTAAATGGGGAAAGATGAAGGGAAAAGAAGAGTTTTTTCCTATTTATCTTTGTGTATCAAGGAAGGCCAAGTAAAGAGGTGGCTTTAATTATTTTTGTCCTTAATCACTTTCTTATGCAGCACTCATCTCAGAAATTTCCTCACACCGTTCTCATTCTGTATCAGTCTACAAATATGGCTTTGCTCACAAGTATAAAACATCCTTCAGCTGAGTTCCTTATTTCAGCTGAGCTCTGTAATAATGTGCCACTCTTTCAGCCCTGTAAGATTTCCCTTTGTGGGAGGCCTCAATAGTACAGAGCTGTTTGGTTTTGGCTCTGTCTATTGCCAGATGAAATTCATGACAACAGCTTTTCAAGTCTTTAAAGTGCTGTCTGGTACACATACAAGTAGTGAAACAGGAAAAGAATGTGAGGGAGTATATTCATTTTCACAATTATTATTATTTTTTTAGCCCATCTCAGAAATCTCTGTTCTTACTCTGTTTCTTAAAGCTCCCCTTTAAAAAAACAAAAATAAAATTATATTTTGGACCAGACTAATACACCATGACATATTAAAAGACCTGAGATATTCAAGTATCTCACTGAAACTTTAATCTGCAATAATTTTGTATCTGAGCTTTTTTGGGAAATGCAGAAACCCAACACTTTCCTTTTATCGAACAATTTTATGTGTACAGCCAAACTGTATCTGCTAGTTTGGAACACCACTGCTTATGAGGCATCCTGCGCTGAAGGTTTCACAGAGGGTTATTGCAGGTCCTGTCTCTGATCTGTCCAACAGTTGCTTTATTTTGAGAAATTTGCTTAATTCCTCATGGCTAAAATGAACAGCTGTCAGCAGGACCTTGTCAACTGTCTTCCTACTGAAGACAATCCACTAACAGACGAGCTGTAGGTTCTTTATAGAGCGTAAGTGCAAGTCATCAACGTATCTTCAAAATCATACTTTTAGTGCCATTCCTGTTATTTAGTCAAATACATTTCTACATCCAGACACAAGTCCAACCTGTATAATTTTCAAGCAACTATCTAGGTTTTAAAATTTTAGTTTATTTGTTTCTTCTGGAAGGTAAACTACCTCTTCTTTGCATGATCTTGATAAATAGGTCTAATAACACTGTATTTGGTCATCAGCCCACCTGCTTCTGCTGCCTTATTTGCATTGAGACTTTCGATGATAGTACTCACTTCCTCCTTTTAAGTAGGTTATCCAAGAATTCTGTATTTTTTTGTGGTTCTGTGGGAAGAAACCCTTACAACAATTTAAAAGTTGTTGGCTTTTAGAGACTTGACCTGCAATCAATAAACGCTTTTGGTCTCAAATCAGCCAGCACCTCTTCTCAACATGTTACCAGATGTCCCTTGCTGTCCCTTTTGAAGAAACTGCAATATTATCTGCTTTTTTTAAAGCCTGTCCACCATCTTTCCCTTATATAATGCTTTGGTTTATGCATTTTTAGACTAGTTCTGTTTAACAAATTTTCAGGAAATCCAGTCCCTCCAATCCCTGTGGATTTATGTATTTTTTAACAAAACCTTTTAGCACCTTTCTGCTGATCTCAGACAGAAAGGGATCCACCAGGCGTTTTTCTTCACTGGTTCTTGATTTTTTAAGATGGAAAGCTTTACTGGTAACTTTACCATTTACCCTTGCATTACAAGCATCTCACAGAGTTTTCTTATCTCAATGAGCTTACTGTTTTCTTTTAGATAACTCTGAAAAAGCTATAGATATTTCTTTTGCCCTAAGTTATAAGCAGAGTTCCATCCAGTTGTCACTGATATAATTTGTTTTAAATGTCAGTCTTTTAAAATTAGGCACGGGGAGTGAGGATACTGACTGACTAGATCCAGAGAGATCAAAGTAACAGGATTTAACAAGCTACTAGTGACAGGGAACACTTCAGTGCCTGAATATGCATCCCATGGTTGACAACAGTAAGAGCATCCCCTGAGTTAAGAGCTTACTGCCTTTCGAACATTACCAGCATCTAACAAGGTGACTAGCTGTAAGTTATCTTCTTATCTGCAAATCCTGATGATCTTGCTCTATCAAGGGCTGGATTCCTGAACTGACTACAATTCTCTCTCCTGTTCTAAATTTTATTAAAAATTCTTTAAAAAAAAAAAAAAGAAAGTAAAATGAAAGAGGCTTGTCCTTGGATGGAACAGTATGGAGTATACACTCTTTTAAGTTACCCTTTTAGACTCTTTGATCAGAATATATCTGCCATCTTCAAACACCAGGCTTTTAGGATGAAAAGAAGGTATTTGACTAATAAAACTGCCACCCCTTTTCCTTTTGATGGCCTGAAAAGCAGTATGGTGTCTGTTCTCATATTGCATCTCAAGCAGCTTTCATTGTTGGTCTGCAAAGGAGCTTCTTGTAATTGTACAGTCATGTTATTTTATATATATATATATTTTATTGCTTGTAAAACTTGTTGACCTAAGCTGGTCAACCATTTAACATTTAAAGGCATCATTTGAATTGCTTCATCTGTTCTACTGGCTTTCCAGCTGTTGCTTTTCTAACGCTTAAACTTAAAGGCTGTTATTCTACTCCTTTTAGCTGATACTTTTTATAAACAATTCCGTGCTGCCTGTTGCAATAGCAACTATCCCCTTTTATTGATAGAGGAGACAACAAATCTTCAGATATCTTTTCAGGCTTGTTACTACACTTGGTTTACTTCCTTGCTTCCTGTGTTTCATACTCTATATCGCTGCACTAACATTAATTGAGTTAACTTTAACCACTCTGAATTTCTCCTGTCTAAATACCTTATTGCTACCCTTCTGGGTCTCCAAGCATTGCTGTGTCCTGTGCCTTTTGGAGCACAACTGCAAATTCAAATGACCAGAAACTACTCGTTAACAGAAGGTACTGACCACTAAAGTGGAAGGTGTTTGCAAAATGAAGAGAGATGCTGAGAGAGTAGGGAAGGGAGGGCATCATTATTTTAAAAGCTCTGCCGGCCTCCCAGCGGAGTCGATCTCTAGCCTGCCTGACAGCCTGCACAAAAAGTGGCTGTTTGCCTCCTGATTTGCGGCAGATCATTCAAATCAAATGAAGGACAGGGTTTAAAAGACTGCCTGAACCTGAGCAGCAGCGTGCCCCGTTCAAGATGGTGACTCTGCACGTTGCGCGCCCGCTGCAAGAGGAGGGTGTCCGCTAGGAGTTTTATTTTGTACAGATGGAGGGGGCCTCACCATCCGGGGTAACTTGGCAGTGCAGTAGATTTTGGGTGTCCCCGAAGCTTTTGCTCTCTTTGAAAGTCAAGGCAAGGAAGGCACCCTGCCTCGCTAGAGAGATTTCTGCTGCCCAGACGGGGAAAGTGCTGCTTGTTATTAAGTCTCTTGGAACTGTGAGCAGTCGTGAATGCACGTTTGAAAGCAGGATATGCTCTACAGTGATCTCCAGGGCTCATAAGAGATTTTAAAGGAGTTTAAAGAGGAAATCAGACCTGATCAAGAGAACTTGAAGACGTTAATTTAACAGGAGAACTCTATATAGTTTGAGGGTGTTGCTTTCCTGTGTATTGATTTTTCTGAGCTAAAGAAATGCATTAGGATATTAAAACCAGAGCTTCTGGAGTATGGTTTGGATGAAATCACAGAGTGGGAGAATGTGGCAAATTTGCCCACGCAAAGCCGAGTGTAAGCTTTTCCTTAAAAAGTCACATCAAAGCCATAAACATTGCAAGATGTAAAGCCCGACAAATGTACAAGCAGAAAAATACCTCTCCCTGTTCTTTCCATCTGAGCCTACAGAGGAGAGTATAGGATAAGATAAAACAACAGTAAATGCTCCCAGATGCAAAGGGAAATAGCAAATCAACCTAATTCGGGACCTAATGCAAACATTAAATTACTCTTGCAGGCTTTGCTGCAAATTTACTGTCATATTGATGTATTTGAGAGCTGTCTTTAGCATGGAAGCTGGTGCAGATGTGCAGTCCTGATCATACCTCTTCTGTCGATAAGAACCTCTGGATTCATGCCATGGGTGGGGGAAAGTGAGGGCATTATGGAATTTGGTCCATCTGCATCGGAGGAAGAGGAACTTGCTTTACTGCTCAGGTTTTTTCAGCTTTATTTCTGATCCAAACTCCCACTGGTTTTGAAGCTCAGAGGAGCTGAAGAGGGTAGATAACTGATCAGTCCTGTGACGTGTGTGTCCTTTTTGTAATGAAACTCACAGAGAACTTTTGGCTTGCTAGCTTTAGTATCATTCTTTCACAATAGCGGCTTTTTATTTTTAATCCAAGTAAACACAAGTACATTATGTACTTTAACACTGCAGCTCAAACCTTTTCCGCTAGCAGCAGGGATACGCTGCAGACCACAAACAGCATAGACTGAATAACCTACTGATAGCTTCTAGTGGCCTTTGCAGGATTTTCTTGGTATTATGATGATTAGTTATAGTATTTACTGTTTTCTACCAATAAATTACATTAGCAGCTTATACGTTTCTTTTACAATGCAAAGCAATATTCACCGTTTTCTACATTTGCTCTCATATGGTATTAGGAAAAATGCACATGTTGAACTTCTACTTATTTTTTTTTCTTTGATATCGAGAGGGTCAAAGCCTCACACAGAAAATGGGCTGTGAAGCCCCTTGAAGTCATCATCATTGTCCAAAGCCAACAGCTTCTTCATTGTTCAGTGCTTTAATACTAAAGCCTCTAAGTTCAATGAGTGCAAGGACTAAAAGAGTTATTGCTTCTTAATGAAATAATCTGAGATGCCTGTACCTTTAGGATATCCTCGTGTGGAGTAAGGAATGGTCTTTGGCCCTAACAGCATTCTTGGTTACTTTGATGAAAATCCACAGAGATCTGCCTACCTTCTAATCATGATAAGTAACAGCAGTTTAGATATATGGAATTTAAGACACCATTATATTTCCATCTATCACAGACTGCAGCATCTTAGTCACCTTTTTATTTGGCTAAAGACTAGCTTCTAGAAAAGCACATAGGCTTCATCTGAAAGGTTCAGAAGCTGGAGAATTCAGTGCTGCTTACAGCAGGAGATATTATCCCACTGCTAAGAACATGTGTCTTCTTTTCCTCAGAAAAGGACTTCACCTTCCTGCATTGGTTCTTGTCATTCCTTCCTCCAGGAAATTAAAGAATTCTCTTATATTTTATGTTTTATACTGTAAGCATATTCCTGTATGGTAATAAACTCACACTGTCTTCCTTTGGTATATAAACCAGGCAGAGCTCCTTACATCTACCTCTGTAACACATTTTTCTCCAGACCAGAAGTAATTTTGCTGTTTCTTTTCTCTATCCCATTGAGCTTTTAAACATCTTTTAGAAAATGCGTGCGCAGGACTGTGTACAGTATTCCAGTAGTAGTACCACTACTTTAAAAGACTAAAAATCTAGAAAAATCTAGATTAAAACTACCTCAAAATCCAGTTAATATTCTCCAGTTTAAACACCGTTACTTGTTTTTTCCAGAGCATTGCACTGGGAGTTCATACTGTGTTGCTTGTCACTGTGAGCCCCCCACCCCTTTTCAGACACACCGCTGTTCAAAACACAGTCCTCAGTTTGTAGGTTTGGCTCCCATTCTTTGTTCCTAAATATACAACTTTGGATTTGCCTGCTTTGGCATGCCCTGTTTAACAAGATTTATGTTCCATAGAATTATTTATATCTTTATGCTTCAGTTATTTTATGAATGGGATCCCTTCCTGGCTTTCACGTTCTTCTTGCCCAGAAGGAATACCAGGCTCATCAGCAGAGCTCCTCCGCTCATCCCATTCACTTCACACTGACGCTATTCTAGTCTCTCAGCGTTCCCCTGCCTTTCCAAGATACGTTCAAGACCGTCGCAGCAGGCCAGAGCTCTCTTCAGCCAAGTCTCTTAGAATTGTTGTGCACAAGTGGTCTCGGCCTGCCAAGTTGATATACTTACTCCTAGGGGGGACTGATCTGAATTTATCTAGCATCCTCCTCTGTTACTAATAAGTATAAATGTTCTTCATCATTCTTATATGGTGCTGTCTTACTTCTGAGTCCCAGGCCTGGGTATTTGTTATTTTGTATTTACACTAATGTATCTGAGTGCACTGGTCATACTAATTCAGCATTCTTAGTTTTATAGGCTACAAGCTAGTATTTATTGTGGTTTTCTGATGAAGAATGTTATGCCTGTAAATTCCCTGATACATTTAACACTTACTAATGCAGACTTCCTTGCTGTTCTTGGCTAATTTACCCTTGACTCATTCAGATCATTTCAAGCTCTAGCCAAAATTGCCTCCCTTACCCATTGCTTCCCTCATGCTATGGATTCCTATGGACCCCTACTTTTTTCTTCTGCAAATCCAAGTTGTATTGGGACATTGAAATGTGTCGCTTCTAAATACAAATACCCATGCACTTTTAACCAACTTTCGGGTCAGGCTTAAGAACGCAGTTTGACCCTTAAACTGTTAACCATAAAAAGTGTTAATCTTCTGCCCCCTCCATCAAGCAAACTATTTTTATGAAAGTGATTATCTCAGTGGAAGCTCTCACACTTGCTATCAGGAAGCCTTGGTGCGTGCTAATAGTTTGCTGTAATACTAGAATTGCAGCTGCTTCTGGACTGGGGGGTCTCGGTCCTGCTGCCATTCATGTGGACACACGACTTTCATTCTTTGGTCCTGAGACCTGGGGTTGGTGGCTACCAAGTCACCCCCATCGTATGGCAGGGTGCCGCCTCCGTCTTCAAGCTCTGGAGAAGATGATGATGTTTGCTCAATTCAGAGAATAAAATATCACTTCCATAGGCCTGAATTCTTCCTGAGCCTGCTCTTCCCACCCGCAATTGGGAATCAGAATACCGCTATAATTGCATACATTTAAACACATATGGGAGGGAACCATTTTTCTTCAGGTCAATGTTAGAAGAAAATGACAGGGGAAAGGAAGAAATAGCAGTAACTTTCACTTACAACTGACAGCCACCTGGGGGATGCATGTTAATTTCTGCTCAGTCCCCCCCTCCAAAAAAATTGATGAACTGAAATTATTTCTGACATTCAAGCCTTCAGAGCCTGAGAGACTGAAAAATCACAACTATTCAGTGCAGAGAGGAAAGATAATTACCATCACATGAACAGGAGACTGAAGGTACAATTTTGATTCTGGTAATACAGAAACAGGGAGACAGACTTAAGAAAAAAATGCCAGGTGCCTGTAGGAGAGATCACAACTGAACTGGGGGCTCTAGCTATGTCTGCAGTAAAAAATGTAAAACACGCATAAACCACAGAATATAGTCTTTTTCCACATGAAATGGTTCAAAATGTTGGCACATGACTGTGTGAAATATCATATTACATAAATACTTATATAGGTAGCACCATGATCTCTATTGTAATCCTACAGAGCCATTCTGAAATATACTGTGCTTGCTCTTTGCTCAGGGTTGATTTTCTTTACTTTTCAAAACTGGACTAAAAATGGTTCAGCTGCTTGCAGAGACAAAGTGAGCAGTTTATACATCCTAAACCAGAAATCTCCCTCCTTTCCTGCAGGCCTGTAGGTTGGAACAAGAGCTGGACATTTTGCAGAGGGATATTTCCATTCCATTCAGATTTGGTGCAAATTACTGCTGGCTCATGTTCATTTAAGGTTTCTCTAGACTTGTCCCATGAGTATACTGATTTAGTGGGCAGACTCCAGCCACACAACTCCTTTACCCTGCCGTGGGAAGGAGCTTGGGAAGATGCAGCAGCAGCAGCAGCAGGGATAACTACTGCTGTTTCTCCTTTTTTTCTAGGATAAGACAAGAACTGGAGAAGGGGACAATGGGTGGTACCAGAGCTTCTCTTGCATTCTTTGGTTTGGACTGGATGTGTGTCAGTGCATATGAATATACATACATTTGCACAGAACATTAAATATAGGGAAACAAGTGGATTTTCTCCAGTTGTTTCCTTTGGTTCATTAAAAAGCAAACACTTCCCAGTCTTCTTAAATGCATCCCCAAACCCCACATTGTCTTTAGAAACAAGCATATGTTCTGCTCAAATTCGCTCATTTCACTTAAGAAAACCGCATACCCTAACACAGATCCAAAATGTAAGTTTTTCACAACACACACCAGCATTACCCCGTAAATCACGAAGGGCAGCACAACCATGATCTTTTCTCATCTCCCTTAGCCATTAGAGGTACTTACAGTGTAAGAGGCTGAAAATTCTTATATTACCAAGAAAAATGTAAGGGTTCCTGAGTCTGCAAGAGTGAATAACAGAGGGCAATGAATAAGGCAGAGGACAGCCAGAAAAGGATTGAAATTTTGCACAAGCAAACATACATTTGCCATCTGCAAAGCATCCAGAACTTGACTATTATCTCAATTCTTTGTGTACACGCCATTGGTATATAGACAACTTGGTATGCAGGGATTATATTCCCAACATGGTGATAAGAGATGGTGAAAATAAAACAAAAACTATTAAAAGATAAGTCAGGAAAAAAGTCAGGTATTCAAATGTCAGGAGCGTGGGACAGCAGGAGAAAAAAGCTAGATGTGGATATACAGTGATGTGCAGCTGGACTGGTCTGACGCCTTCCCTGCAGAAAACATGCAGGCACAGCGCATCCCCAGGCGGACTATGGGTATGTGGGAGGGAGTGCAGAAGCAGTAGCCTAGTTTATAGAGTGTACATCTGGACCGTAAGAACAAGTAACTATTCTGTATGAAAATCCCTCTCTGCTGTTGCTTTTCCAACGATCCCTGTGACTTGGGCAGTGGGTGGGCTGCAGATGAAATGAGCACCTTTGGCAGATTACCACTTGCGGTCTTCTTGTTGGACCTGTCTTCCTACTGCCTCTGTCCTATGCATTTAGCTTGTGTGGTGAAGGGCCTTCTGATCTGCTGAAATAAATTGGAAGTATATATAATCACTATCAATCACAGATGACAGGGTTTAAGGACTCTTCTAATTAAACCAGCAAATTCAGTCTGTTAAAGTTTCTCTTCGTTGAGATGCTAGGTGCTCAAATAGTTACTCAGCAGATCCTGAAAACTTTTGAACTTTAACGTAATACTGGAAGTATACTAACTAATGACATTGCTACAGAGGGATATGCTGGAAAGTTATTATGAATTAATTTTTAATGTATTAGCTAATTTACATGGAAATGCTGGGTAGCTATTCTCTAGAGATGAAGTAAGTAAAATCAGATCAGGGTCATCTTAATTCTCAGAAGGGATTTCCACTTAAGTTGCTTCATGCAGTTAAGCAAATCCACTTCAAATTACCAACTTCATTGGTTTACTACAGTTTTCCTGGATGTCTCTGTGTAGATAGTCCCTTGAAGAAGAATTCCTTACCACCAATGTAAAGGTGGTAAGTTTTTAAAATAGCATGAATATTTTTTTTCAGTTTTCTTGAGATTGATTTAAAAAATAAAGAGCTGACTTAAGGAAAAGTGAAACAATCTACTCCTTACCTAGCTTGGAGAGTTCCCTGTAAGGTTAAGTGTTGGCTTACTTCTTAGTAACATTGCTTAAATAATTCTTTCTAATAGAACCTTTCTGAAGCCAAAGAAGGAGTTTTTCAAATACACATTACATTCAGGCAAGCTTCTGGTGATAGAAGAGGAGCTAATATATGCAAGATGGAAACCTCCTCAGACTGTATGAGGCTGGAAGGAGGAGGCTAAATGAGATGTTCTTTTGGAAGTGCAGTTTGCTGTCTTGATATAGAAGGAGAGGCAATGAAAAACACTGTAATTAACATGTACAGAAGTTTTCATGATGAAAAAAAGTCATCATGGAAGAAAAGGCGGTCTGAAAAATAACTTATTCATAAAAATAATGGAAAACAGAGGGTTGAGAAGATTGAAGAGCAGAACTACTCCTGCATAAGGGAAGGATCAGGAAGTCATAATTCAGGTCACATTGACTATGTAAGAGTGAATTACAGAGCAAAACCAAACCTGAACCTGGAAAGGTTTTCTGTACTAACTATACCAGTGGTTGCTGATGGCTCTAAATTGGAAGTCAGTTTTAGTTAATATGTTGCTAATTTTTTCCTCCTCTGTTAAAATGTTTTTCATTTTCTGGTGTGCTGAAAATATCTCTGAATAGGACCCTTACAAATATATGAACTTTTACCACAACTCACGCAGGCGGTGGTACGAAGAATGCTGGAGAAAATTGCTTTTGGCTTGAGAGACACAGAAGACAATGAGAAGCTTCTTAAAAAAAAAACCAACCAATCTAGTTTGCATTTTCTCATGGAGCGGACCACAGGACCTATTGATTTGCACTGTGCAGTGGAAGAAGCACCAATATTTTCCGTGGCGTTGGTGGGGAACAAGGAGTGTATCACATACTGCTCTACGAGAGGAGGACAGCTTCACTGCTTCAGTTTTCCAGGATAAAGTAAAAGGCTGGAATCCTTCAGTCCTCTAAAGGAGGACAAATTCAAGGGAAAACTTGCCCATCACACTAGAGCTGGGGAAAACAGTGTGATGCTGGAAAAAAAATAGAAAACTAGCAGTTTATAGCCAAGCTACACAGTATATTGCCCATATAGATTTTCAGAACAGAACATTTTTTTTTGTCAGCGTTCACAGAATAACTGTTATTGGCCTTTAATAAAGAGCAAAAGCTATTTGGAATAACTACTGTACAGAAACTAAAATGTGCAGAGGCTTAAATCCAGACTTCAGCACCTGGCCCGAGCAGTCGTGCCAAGCGGTGGGCAGGGAAGTGGGGCGGGAGGAGCGGAGGGAAGGAAACCCTGGGAACTGCTTTGAACCTTCTCCACAGAGTCCCCACAGTCTCTTTTGTACCAAACAGCAGCTGAGCAGGCCCTGCTAGCAGCAGCCTCTCTGTTTATCCTCCTTGCCACCTTTGTCTGCTTTTCTGTAGGGTCCCACGCAGCCCCGGCTCATGCATGTCTTCGTTTGGGCTCCTTTGCACTGAGTAAGTGCAGTGGTGATACTGGATGGGGATTTTTGCCCATGAGTCATGAAACGTGACATTTACAATTCGCCGAGTCCTTTTGCAATTAGATTATTTTCTTTTTTCTTTTTTTATTTTCTTTTTTTTTTTTTTTCTTTCCTGAAAACCTCTTTTGGTATTGTTTCTTTTTGCTGCTTTTCTGCTTCAGTTTGCTGTTTCCATTTGGTAATGTCCCTCAAGCAGTGCTTTGTCAGCCTGGCTAACAGTTGCTTTCTCTGTCTTCTGTATGGTCCAGGACCTCATCCAATACTTTTGTGTTTTCTGTTGGTTTTCAATCAGATGTTACCCAGCATTTTATGGAAGGAGAACTCCTAACCTTGCACACACTAGCCTTCATGCATAGTCCTGAGGCTTCTCTTAGGAGGTTGAAAATTGAAAAATGAGGAAAAAAAAACCTCCTTAGAAACATCTTTCTCAATGAATAAATCAAGACACACAGTTTTCAAAACTGCCTGTGGGGTTTTTTTGAGGAAAAACCTGAATTGCTGTGCGTGCTTATTTGGTTTGCATGATGTTTCATAGATTTCTTGGTGTTTGCCTTAAAAACCTGTTTTAATTGAACACAGTGACAAAAACCATACAGGCAGAACACCGGTTAGATATTAAATCCTAATTTATACCTGAACTGCCTTTGCATGCAGTCAGATGAACAGCAATTGCAAATAATGGTATGGCCAGCAATGCTGATAATTCAGACCACAGGGTTCACTTCTGAAATTCTCCCACTTCCCATTTTTTGGAAGGGAAGGGAAAGGGAAAGGGAAATGGAAAGGGAAAGGGAAGGGAAGGGAAGGGAAGGGAAGGGGAAGGGGGAAAGGGGAAAGGGGAAAAGGGAAAAGAGAAAAGGTGAAGCTGTTGTTATGAATCGAACTGCTTGTGTTGCGTATCTAAACTGTGCCTTGCTTCTGCCCTGGAGTCTGTAAGTGCAGCTTCTAATGACATTGCTCCAGCTGCAGGAATCTGCTCAGAGAAAGAGGAGGAGGAGAAGGAGGATGGCTGCTAGCCATTTTTGTTTTCTAACGTGCATGGGTTGAAGAAAGAAGAATCCCTCATGGGATTTGATTTAGATGGTTTTGGCAGCTGTAAATTACTCACAGCATGCTGCGGTGTTTGTGCTACGAGATATTTTCATTTTTGTCGAAATCTCATGCTAAAAAAAAAAAAAAAAGAAGCCCTCACTAAACTCGAAGAAAAATAAGGCAGCAGAACAGGAGATCGCTGCAGACGTCTTTCAGCTGGCCTGTGCCTGCCTGCTCTATAGGAGGAGTTTTAAGGAGCTGGATTCACCATTTAGGGAATCCCGAAGAAACAGCAGTGAATGGCACCAAAATGTTGGTTTTCACTGTTAATGGCAAAGACAGTGCTTTTCTTGAGACTCTGCATTACATTAAGGTACATTTACAGAGAGTACTGTCTGTCTTAAGGTTTTGCTGCAGTACAGGGTTTTAGAGGAATTGGGGAGTAATGAGTTAGTACTTTCTAAACCATTGTTTACTTCTGTGGTTATGTCCTGAAGGCCATTTAAGAGTGATTCTTAGTCAGAGGGCAGAGCTGCTGCTTATAAATTGTATCTCCACAAATAAGCAAACAAATAAACAAAAGTCTGTGCTAAAAATAAAAATCTCTTGTAATCTTAGGACCACTGTGTGCAAATACCTCTATTTTGTGGAGGGCTGCTCTTAGAGTAATTTCTGCTTTAAAAAAAAAAGATATATTTTTACAACCTCCTATTGCTGCTGCTGCAGTAGAGCCTGAGTAGCAAGAAATGTGAGATTGCTTTCTATCAGAAAGGTGTTGCTGCAATTACAATAATAAAATCTATTTCAGTGGAGGGGAATCTCTTGGGAGGAGCTCAGCTTGAGTCTCAAATCCCAGGCCAGCTTGCAAGTTTAGAACCCCCCAAAACCCAAGAGAAACAGTAACAAACACCCCACCCCCCACCCCCAACTTGCTTGTAAATTGAGAAATTGAATTGATTTAACCCAGGAAAGGTTGAAGAGTGAGGAACACAAGTGTCCTTGCTGACATTTTAGTTTTTCAGAGCAGTCACGCTCTTTCAGGACATTTTACACTGTAAGAGGCATGTGGCCATACAGCCTTTCCACAGCAAACGGAGCCTGCAGCAGAGCAGGACACCTGCAAAATAAAGTGTTACAGTGGAAAGGGAACAAGAGCTGCCCACCTTTCCTTCCATTGGCTTGATCATTCCAGCATCTGTTCTTATTCCACAGCTCTGCCT
Organism: Balearica regulorum gibbericeps; assembly: GCF_011004875.1. Classification (NCBI taxonomy): domain Eukaryota; kingdom Metazoa; phylum Chordata; class Aves; order Gruiformes; family Gruidae; genus Balearica; species Balearica regulorum. The sequence continues at coordinate 87,106,977 of NC_046184.1, forward strand.
GATATCTACTTTATTTTTCTGTTTCGTGTATCACTGTGTATAGTACAGAGTAAAATATTTTAGAAAGTGGGAATATGAAAGACATTTCAGAAAAATATATGGACATGATAATATTGAGATTTTTTACAAATGTCAGTACAAAAAGGGTTGTAATCATCAAAATGAAACAGGAAATTAGACATAGTTTCAATTATGAAACAATAATAATACCTCTTTGATACAATTCTACTTTTACAAAATTGCGTTTTCTGAAGAAAAACTATTTTATCAGCATTCTTTGACCAGCTTCAGTTATAGTTTCATTTTACCACCACTTTCTCAAGTGGACTAGAACAACAAAGAGTCAAGAAAAATGCTGGTATCTCGTATTAGTGAATTAGTGTTCATGAACTTCCAGCCTCCCTGCTGCCTTCCTTCTCTCAGTGGACCCCTTGCTGCAGGTACAAATGCATACATACGCACATACCCATCCCTGTGGCTGGGCGGTGGGCAGCCAACCAGCTTCTGGTCTTGCTTCATGACACAAACTTTGTGTCACGGTCCATCTACTTCCATCTCCACCTTCTGGTGTATCCAGCTTTGTAAGGCACTGTGATTATAGGCTTCTCCTCAAGAGACTGATGTCAGAGGACCATGGGACCCAGCCAAGCCTTCTGCTGGCATTCCCTCAACCTCCTTTGACTGAGAAGTATTGCTGGATGAGGAAACAGGGGAGAAACAATGCGGACCTTAATAAATTCTGTTGTTACTGTTCATTTTGTGTAAGGCACTGCGACCCGCCCTCTTTTGACGAGGAATATTGAAGGCTGTGCAAAATGTTTTCTCCTGTTCCTCTGAGGCAGCTGAGCAGTTTTAATCCCTGTGTTCTGTGAGTGCTTTCTGATATTGGAAGCTTCTGTTGGTGGAGAAGAGAGAGGTGATACGTCAGTTTGAGGCCAAATGATATGACAGTGGTTTCATGCTGTCATCTGTTCTCTTACACATTGTCTTTGCCTATTTTCCAAAAAAATCCATAATGGCTTCTACCTGAACTTCCACAGGATGGTAGGGGAAGTCCTGGCTTTGGCTGTCTGAGTAGCTGAAATAGTTGAAAGCTGGAGATGGACTCTTTACAAGGGCATGTAGTGATAGGACAAGGGGTAATGGTTTTAAATCGAAAGAGGGTCAATTTAGATTAGATATTAGGAAGAAACTCTTCACTGTTAGAGTGGTGAGGCACTGGAACAGGTTGCCCAGAGAAGCTGTGGATGCCCCATCCCTGGAAGTGTTTAAGACCAGGTTGGATGGGGCTTTGGGCAACGTGGTCTAGTGGAGGGTGTCCCTGCCCACAGCAGGGGGGTTGGAACTAGATGGTCTTTAAAGTCCCTTCCAACCCAAACCATTCCGTGATTCTATGAATAGGTCCATTCCAAAGTCCTCCGCAAGAGATTGCTAATTTGAGATGGAGATGTAGAAATATTTTCTCCAATATATTACACTGGAGAGCTGATTCTCCTTTGGTTTGCTGCCTGAGCTATACCTGTGCAGAAAGAGAGCACAATGGAGAATAATTAGAAATCGCTAGTATCACTGTAAATGAGGAAAAACACTACTGAAATCAATAGATGTAGCTGTTGTGACTGAGAAAGTGCAATTACTTTGCACTGAGCTAAATGCACACAGAGAAACACAGTGGTGGGTTAAGATTCAATATTAGAGGAATTTCATAGATTTCCCCCATAATCCAGCATATGTGGCTTTGTGCCCACCTGAATGTGGTTGTGTGTTTCATGCGATGTGGGCATCTCACAGAAGTATAGAAATTATGCCTAGGGAACACTGGGAAGCTGTTCAAACCATTTAGCAGTGTTAGAGTAATTTCTGAATTTCAGCTTGACTTGCATTTTCCGTAGTCCGTTTTCTCTTTATATTTTTCTTTCATGCTTTTATGTCTTTCTAATGCCCTTTTAATGTCTTTATGTTTATTTTGCTTTATTATTTCTTCTACGCTTTTTTAAAGCTGTGCTGTTATAGCTCTTTCCTGTCTTTTCTTCTCCTAATCTCTTCTCACGCTGATCTCTTTAGCTTTCTCCCATTCTCCTTCTCCTGAGCTTTCTCCCCTTTCTTACTTGCAGTGTTTCTACCTGTTTCCTCTGAAAATATGTGGACCCAGGACAGTCTTATGAGTTTTGGGAGGGAATGTGAGCCAACAGATCTTTTAGCGAATCCTACAATCAAAGCCTTAATTTTAGTAAATAAAAAGTATTGTAGCCATCCCTGTGGCAGGAGAGGTGGCTCCTGACTGTTTGCATTGGCTTCCAAGCCACGTAGGAAATTCCTGAGAATGTTTTCAGTGATTCAATTTGTTGTTAGTAAGTCTGCAGTCACTGAATTATTTTGTGTATGTGTGAGCAGATTTTCTCTCTTTGCTTTTTCTTCCTTTTTTTTATTTCATTACATCTTTGAATTTTTTGTTTTTATTTTTCTTTTCCTCTCCCTTAAATTATTTTTCTCCCCATAACACCACTACATCATCTATTTCCATCCGCTGTGTCCTTCTAGGTCCTTTTCATCTTGCTGCTTCTACCCTTTTTTCTCCTTGTATTCTTCTTGCTCTTATTGTCCCTATCATACTTTGCTTGCTCCATTTAAAACTACTGAGAGCAGAGAGACCCATGCCTCTAAGGAACAGGTTTTTATGATATTAGAAATTAAAATTTGGAGTGTTCAGCTTAGGAGGTCTGAAGGTTACCTTTCCTGAGACAGTAACTGAATTGGACCTAAAATTCACCTGTGTTTCTCCTGTAATAGCCCCTTCTGGGTGCTCAGACTTTAGGAACAGGACAAGCAAACTGCCTGACGTGAATGTTTGCTATGCTAAGTGCTCAGGCAGCATGTGGCCTTAGAGACCATCAGCGGCTGCCACTTGCCATTGAGTATGGCAAGGAAACGGGGAAGAGTGTGAGGGGATACGGGCTGAGAGAAGGGATCTGCTGCCTGCCCACGGGCTCCTCCTGTCCGTGGCCGATTTCAGATCTCTTTTCCCTTGGAGCTTGGCTTCTTCCTTCCACACCTGGGAAAGCCCTGTGCAGGGTGGGACATCCTTTCTCAGTGAAATGTGTGGGTGCAAAAGCTGTTGAACTGGTGCTAGCATTAACAAGGTGATGTTGTTTTAAGACTCTGTGGTGGTTCTATCTACTATAAAGCTGGTAGCACCGCTGTAAGCAATAACTTGAGGTGGTTTGCGCAAGTCCTCAGGCACCATCAGTGAGCCCAATTCTGCCTTCTGTGCGAGGCTTTCATGTTTGTACAGGAAGGCAATCTGGCTCATGGTGAATGTAAATGGATTTACTGCTACTCTGAGACAGCAACTGTGAATTAATCATAGCCCCTGTGAGGCAATGGCTCAGATCTGAGCAATTCTGGTAAGTGTGATTCAGCTTGGACTTCCCCAGGACACATCTAGCACAGCTGAGCACAGGCACAGGGAAATAGTCCTGGCAGGCCTTTGAGGGCATTGCATGTAAGTAGATGTGTGTGTCTTTGATCTTGGACATGTGTAATCCTGGTGTAAGCCCCCTCAAATCAACCTTGGTCTAAAATAAGTAAGAAATTGCTCGAGCTCATTGAAGAAGCTGGAATATAATAGTTTTCTGTGACAAATTCTGCATAAAATTGCTTTAAATTGTATGCAGAAATTAAAACATTTATTAGGATCTTCACTAAAACAGTCTGTGCTACAATAGAAGTTTTTGCTTTCTGGTGGTTTGTACTATCAAGACAACCATGTTGCCTTATGAAATTTGAAAGCTCTGTTCATTCTTAGGCAGACTGTACCGGCCTGTGTGACTGATTTGTATGAACTGTAATGTGCTTTTTACTCAAGAGCTGTACATTTCTGGCAGATTCTTTTGAGTACTTTGCAAACCTTTGAAATAAAAAGCTGTGGAGTATTTGAGTGCATAAATAAATAGGAGGAAATCACATGCAGTAAATCACTGGGAGTGCATAGACAGTCTAAGGATTGTGAAAGAAATAAAGTGTGAAATAGCAATGATACAGTAAAAGAGATATAATAAAATCAGAAAAAACAGTGAGTCAGGTGCTAAGCAGCCTGAAGGCTGCTTTGCTCCACTCCAGCAGCTCAATATAGCAGTTAAACAAACATTTTATAGCTGGAGGTACACATACTGTACGTCCTCTGAAGTTGAGTGCTGTGCCACTCTTGCTGCGAGGGTGAAATAGTAGCACACAGTCCTTACAACGGCAGTCTGCAGGACTCATTCAGTGGGTCAGTGTGTGGGGCTGGGACAGAAGCAGTATTCACCGTGTTAAGGTGTTTGGAGTTCCTGCTTAGTTCCCTGCCAGTTCCCAAGCACCTCTGCCCAGTCCTGCAAGAGCTGGGGAACCACAAAGGGATACCGAAGTCTGTGGAGCATCTCCTGACTCAGTTGAGGAAACTGGGAAGTTATTCTTATCTTTTCCATACATTGCGTCCTGCAAGCAAATACTGGTTTTCATGCCAATTTGTTAGTGGAATTTCACAGGAAATTAGGCATTACAGGCAAAAAATGCAGGGGAAAAGTTTCTAAGGTTGGTCTTAGCTCTGCTGCCCCGCTGCCTGTGCATTACAGCGCGGCTCCAGCACCACTGTAACTAGTTTGTTAATTAATGAGACAAGTGACGTATTTTTTGCAGCTGATCTCCTTCACTCACAGTTGCTGGTGTGTGCGTGTGTTTACAGAAATTATGCTTAAACTAGACTGTAGGAGTTTAATTACAGGGGCATTGCTATGCCAGAGCTTTTTCCCCATGAATGACATTGATCAGTTCAGTGGGTGACGGTGGTGAGCTCAGCTGTAGTGTAACTGCTCCCAGAGCTTTCATAGGGGTCTGGTGGAGGGCAAGTTTGAAGGAAGGGTTGGAGGGAGAAGAATGACCTGTCTGTGTAATGTATTTCCCTCCCATGCGTGAAAAATGCCACAGGAGAAGTCACAAAAGGTGCTTGCTGAGGTCTGTAGCACCTCCATAGCTGGGAATAACTGCTGGCACTGAAGAGCCTTTCAATGTCTTCTGTGCGTGTGTGTGTAAGACCGAAAAGGTTGAATAGGTCCTTGAAAGGAGAGGAATTTTCATTTTTGTATGATGTAGTAAAAAAAGGTAAGAGAGTGGAGGGATCTGATACAGCGGAGGGCTCAGTTGACAAGATTGGAAGTTCATCCATGCAACATTTTTTTCCACAAATGTAACTGTGGCAAGACTGTGTTAGGTCCCAGAAAAAATGATTTTGCAGCGAACAAGATGCCAGTACTGACAAATCTTATCAATACTAGTGCTGACAAATCTTATGGATTTATCATAAAGTCACAGGTTTTGCTCATGCTGCATCTGTTTCACAATGCAGAGACAGGCTACTGGCTGTACATAGTTTTTAAGAAACCAAGTCAAAGAGAAAGGCATTCTCAGAGGCTCGTAGAGAAATGTGTTAGCTAGGAAACCCAGAGGAAGCCCCAGGTCTCTTTATGAGCCTGGCTCTCATGTCTCTAGGTATGGGTAATCTCTGGTAATGGCTCATCGCATATCTCACAAACAGGGTGGGCACCTGTCAGAGTTGGAAATGAAGTCAGGTGTCTGTCCTAGCAAAGTTCAGTCTCATTCTTCTTTTCATGCAGTCTTCCAGAATGAGATTTTCAGAGAAGACATTTCCTTTTGTTTAATTATCTTGTCTAATAGCAATTAGTACCGTGTATCACCTGCTGCAGTCAAGTTGATCTACACATGGCTTTTCTTGACGCTTCTATCACTGTTATATGAAAAGCAACTGATTCTTTAGCCCAGATACAGACCTGAGACTTTTTTTTACATCTACAGGCTTCCCTTGAACTCTTGACTGGCATGCTTGATGGGACTTTATTATGTTTGCTCATTTTGATGTTAAATGCTAGATCAGGGGTAGAAACTAAAAATTTGATGGCCACTGTTTTTTGACTAGTAGATTAATGCTTTGGTCATTGCAAAATGTAGCGTTGGCCTATTCATGTAAAGAGTAGCAACATACTTCTTACTTATTACTTGCTCTCCTGTATGTTTTGCCCTAAGAGTTAGATAAAAGTAGATGTAAGTATAAACATTTTGGTTTTAAGCCCTGCTACTCTTTCCATCCTCCCAAGTTTGATAAAAATCTACATTTATGTGAAAAAAAAAGTGTAATGTTCCTACAGTAATTATTAGCATGTTTTGGTGTCATAAAACCATGAACATTGTGCTAGGTGTTTTATTTGCAAGTGTGTAGTTTTCATTTAAGGTTAAAGGGGTGACAAACAGAGCATTTGGACCTGAAGATAATGCTGTTTGTTATGCAGAGAGAATGGAAGATTATTTGAGTAGGGTCTTAAGATCTCAGCTTTGGTTCAATTTCCTTCCAGAAAAGTAGTCTCAGTTTTGAAGATGTAGCATTAGAACCAACACATCGTTAGGATGCAGCTAGTGGTTTACAGAGTCTTTCAGCACCAGATCAGAATCTGGATCAAGCCCAGCTCAGGGGGTATAACAGTTACCAACTTCATGGATGCACAGTGGTCCCTCTTTAAGATCAGTTTGGTGAGTCTCAGTTCCTCCTCCTACTGCACAAACTGGCTGCTCAGTCTTGTCGTCTGCAGCAGACATGCTCTCTTTCCATATGCTTCTTAGGGGTTTAGCATAATAAGTGCCCAAGTCCAAGTACATCCTCATATAAGAGCTCCTACCAGGGCCAGAATTGCTCCATGGCAGATGTGATACTTGGAGAAAGCTATTCACACCAGTCATTTTACAGCATTTGAATCTCTGGCCTGGTAAATGAGGAATATTTTGTGAGGTAGGCTAGGTAAACTATGCTAGGGAAAAGCTTTGGAGGGTGAATTCTAAAGGTTAATTTTTAACATTTTTCTCCCAATCAGATGACATTTTCCCTTGGTACCTCGTGGGTAGGATTGGGATATTTATTTGGTGTCAGGGCGAAGGTGTGCTGTTGCTGAGGAGAAGGCTTGTGGTGGACCTCCGAACAAAGCTTTGTGTGGACTTACTGAAGTCTGTTGAGAAAGACTTTGAAATTTGAGTTGCATGAGTTTCATAAAGGAGGGGGAGCCTTGCAAAATAACAAATAAACAGCGCCTTTACTGAATGGTAGGAGCAGCTGCCTTGTAGCCCCGTTTGGTATACATTCTCCTTTTCTTTATGTGTAGCTGACAACATTTATTACTGTATAATGTGTTAGGTGCAGTGTAGCAAGGGAACAGCATGATGTCACATTCACAGGTGGAGCACAACTGGCTGGTTGCAGGAGGGGTGTGCTGATGCATGTGCCCCATGCTACCTGCAGGAGACAACCATGGTCTTTTCTGGGTAAGGGAACGCTCTTTGTCACAGTCTTTCCCAAAGGAGGGGATTGCTGTGGCTCAGGTTTCAATGAGGGGGACAGCGTGTGCCTCCTGGTTGTGCCAAGGAGCGGGGAGCGCTCTGCCACCTGTCCCTCCAGGGAGTGCTGCATGGCCACTTGCTGCTCGAAACACAAGGGACCCGAGCAATACAAGTTTTGGGGGTGTGAGGGTGGATGAGTGCAAGCAGTGACGGGCAGGATGGAGATGGGTGGGACTCCATAGGCTGGATGCAATATCCCACACAGGACACTTGCTTTGTGCGCTGAGGGCTTCTCTGCATGGGAGGTTCTTACTGAATTTTTTTAATTGCCAATCAGTGTAAGGCATGCTTTACTCAAGGAAAGAACCAAACCAGCATCACGCTTGCTATCTAAGTAACCCCAAAGTATCTATGGCCTGTAAGTCCACGTGGAGATGCCTCGCTGGATTTAGAAACACCAGAGTTATTACGCAAAGCATGTCTCATGGATGTGACCTTCTCCATTCCTCCCACTCAGTAAACACTGGAATTGGTTATTCTCTAGCTGCATCTTCCTTGCAAGAAAGGCACATTTTTTAGAGTAAGATACATAAGAGGAAGTTAGCTGTAAAATACTTGATATAATGAGCTTGTGAGGTGTTTGCCCCAGTTGCAGAGAAGGCAATGGAGAAGCACGGGCTGTAATAGATGTAATGTTGGATTTGCTTTGCTGCCTTCTGGGGAAAACTCGTTGCTCCTATTTTCCAGTGAGGCTGCCAAAGTGCATTAGTTTACCTTTCTGTAAATATCCTGACTTGTTTTAGCAGTAAAAAGATACCTGTGGCTGCAAAACTGGCATTTTGCAAAGACGCCTTGAGATTCAGCCATGGAAATAGCCATTTAATTTCAGCCAGACACTTTTATTTTCTTTTATTTTTTTCCTCTATGCCTCAGTGGAACTTGCCTACAACTGTACTGTGTTGTTAATGAGGAGTGTTGTGAGATGTGCTGTCTACTCGGAGCTGGGAGAAGGAGTCTGCAGATGGGTGAAAGGCTTTTTAGTACTGGTTTCTTTGCACCTCAGCATGATCTCAGTAAGATTAAAACAAAGAACAGACTCTCCAGCCAGGATTCTGGGTGCCTCATGCAACAAAAGGTATCCTGTTGAAGCAGCCCCACAGTTCTCTATTATGTTCATATTTTCCTCTAACATGAACTAGAAGTGGGCAAGCAAGCTGCTGAGGTGGGCTAAGAGGTCCCTACTTACCTGGTGCACACGGGAGGAAATCATCGGATCTGCTTGAGCAGATCAGACCTGCAGCCAGCAATAGAAAGCAGGACTGTCTGACAAGAGCTGTGGAAAGGGAGGGAAAGAATAGTACGACATTGAGGACATTATCCTGGCTGACTGTCATTCCTTCAGCTGCCTCACTTCTGAGGTGTTTTGTGAGAAGGTGTAAGGTACGGGGTCGTAATGCTTGCTGGACTGTCCTCTCTTTACAGCATTTGGTGTCAAGAAGCCAATTACAAGAAGCTGTCCTAATCCCCAGCCTCTTCCTTCTCCTTTCTTGCTCCGTACATTTGTTTAACTTCTGTTTTATCCTTGTTTTCTTCTCTTCCCTCCCTCTCCTTCCATGCCTTCCACAACACATCTTACTGAAGAGCAGCCCAGCTGCTTCTCAGACCCTGCTGGGCTCCAGGCTGGAAGGGGTGGGTCACAGTTTTGCTTTGAAGCATCACTGTGGGGCTTCGCAACTGTACTAGGAGAGGAAATTGCTGCCTCCTCCCGTAGCCACATGGTCAAGTTCAGCAGCATTAGAGACAAGCTTGGGCTGCTTTTCACATCAAATTTTACCACACAAGAAGAAGGTGACAGAAGTATGGTTGAAGGGAAGGTGAAGAGATGGGGAGGAAAGTACATTGTTTTGAAACTGTGTTTTCCTTCTCTTTTTCCCCATGAGAACTGGTGCATTTCTTATTAGTTTAGTGCTTCTCTTTGACTACTGCATGCTGAAGGCTGGGAAGGGTTGAAAGGAACTTTTAAGCCACAGATGGCAGCATTTCAGAAATAAGGAGGGCATGGCAGGATGCACAAAAGCACCAGAGATAATAAATTAAGTGATGGAATTATATGTTTAGGCGCCCAATAAGGGATGTGCTAATTGATTGCTTGTGCACTTATACTCCACTCATAATGAAACCCCAGGGACAGTTAAAACTCTGCTTTGTCTCTCTGCTCTTCTGAGAGACTTTTGAGCTGACCAGTAAGATAAATCTACAGCAACATCTGGGAAGGATGTGAGCGATCATCTGTATATCAGAAAAGTCACGCGCTTTTTCGTTAAGACCTTTCATGTGGAATACGCTAAATGGTAACAAGCACTGGTAGATACCTAGATTCTTGGTGTATCAGTGTCCGTGGGCGTCTTTCCATCTCCGGGCTCTAGTGTGAATGCTTTTGACTTTCCATTGTGTGTATTTTCTGCAGTAGCACTCTATCAGTTTTCTCTGTGACACAGTTTGTGATGGAAAGCCCTAACTGCAGGAGGAGATTCTCAGTGTGCGAGCTCTAATGTTGGATGGCAGAGTGAGGTTGAACAGGGCTTTTTGGGAGGCACAAGAGGACTGCAAAATCAATGTGTTATCTGTATATCTGTTTATTAATGAAATGGTTAATGATATTATTACTACATTTACCCTTCAATTTCATAGTCAGCAGCACAGTGAGATAAGTGGAACAAATCACATCATTCAGAGCTGATATTCCAAGATGCCCAGAGTCCTGAGAGGGTGCTGTTACATTGAAGTATATTCATTTAGCTGTCAGGGATATTTGCACACTTGAGATTTGGAAACTTGATTATTTTAAACTCATATCCTGAAGGCTAAAGTAGAAGTGAACAGTGAAGTAAATTCTTGTTGTTTTCTACTTCAAAAATATATGGAATATTTCAATTTTTACCTGTAGTTCAGATTGAAAATGTTGAGAATTTTGCAGATTTCCTTTCCACATGAAAAATTTTCATCCTTTTTTTCTAATCAGAAGTTCTAAAGTTATTCAATAGAATGCATCACATTTCTTCTTCTCATCTGCAGTAAGATACAGCAAGCCATTCTTCCTACTGTCAAAACCCCTAACTTTTTTAGAGAGATGTTTGAAAAAACCCTCAATAAACTCAAAATATGCATATAATTTTCTAAGTGTAGTACATGCTTTTTAAAGGTTTAAAAAGAATGTGTTGTGAAATAGTTTAGTTCTCCATGGTTGAAAATGTGTGGGTATTTGTACACACAGCAAATTACTACCCCTGTTTTTGACATCCATAAATGATCCTATCTGAGGTCACAGAAGACAACAGGTTTCTGAGGTCACCACTGATGCATTTTCTGAGATCACCACCAACGTATTGACACTGATGCATTGCCGTTGGTGGTGGGGTAATCAGGCAAAGATTACCTGAGAACTTTGCAACTTCAATGCTTCCAGACTGTGTACTTTTCAGCATATTTTGCTGTAAGGTAGAGTTTGCTGAGAACACCTCAGTGGGGCATCCCATTGTTTCCAGTGCACCAAACTGAGAGCCAGGCAGACACAAGCTTTCTGAAATAAAGTATTTTTCATAAAATGCCAAATACAAACTATCAGAAGTTTTTGCCCACATTCTTCTTGTACCTTTTACATTAGATGTGGATGAGAGAAAGAAAGGAAAACAGACTGGAAATTTCCAACATCCAGAAATGCTGAATTATGCAAGTATCAATTTTTAGAATTAAGTAGTGGGATGTTTTTAAGTTAATAGATATCCAGGTATTTGGATGTGATTCTTCGTTCCCTTTTATCAATTTTATTCTGGTATGACTTCTAGCCAGAAAGTGGAAAAGCGAGTCTCATAGCAGGTAAGGGCATGTAGGCACACGTACAGGTCTGACTGAGAAATCAAGAGGTGTATATCTGTATGCATATTACGTGCAACATCTGTGAAGTGTTTACGTCAAGAGCCATTCATGCCCTGTTATTCAGAAGGGACTAAACCTGTGCTTTAAGAGTAAGTGCAAGTGCTTGGTTGTATGTCTGCGTGTGTGACTGTGAATGCCAGGTTAAGAGCACATACTTCTTTCAGTGAAGTGGAAAAGGTTATGCACCTCTTCAGTGGATGTATAGATGAGGTGTTCGTGAGTTTTGTAAAGATGAATGAAGTTCATGGAGTTATTACAGTTAGCTTGTGATCGCCAGATGTTGGAATATGTGTGTGCATGCATGCTGGTGCATCTGTTGTTTGGATAATAGGATATACACATGTGGGACAACTGTGCAGTGTAGGTGTTATTACACTTGGGACCATAGCTTCAGCAGGCATAAATCAGGGTGGCTCAGTGGAAGCCAACAAAGTCCAGCAGTGTGCGCTTCCTGGAATCAGCATGTGTGACTGCATGTAGGGAATTTGACGTGTAGGATTGCGGTTGGCAGAGCGTGTAAGGATGTGACTTTGGGAGCTCGAGCTGAAGACAGTTAGTAAAAGAAAAGAGGAAAAGCCAAGCCACAAATACACATTCAAGAAGCGCGGATGTTAAGGGAAAAGGAAAGACTACATACACTGAGACTTATCCTCCAGGCTAAACCACCAGTTTTGTGCTGCTGTTTCTCTGTGGAAGTACATGAAAGCTGTGGGATTTTAGAATATTGATCTTTAGATAATTCAGTTGCTGGCAATGTCTGCATTAACAACTCATGCAGCCTGACAGGAGCAGATCTGCAGAATGAAATGGTTGGTGTTCAAGAGCTGATGTCCAGACTGTCCAGACCGTCTGTCTTTTGAGTAGGGTTAATTTAATTTAATGGCTGCACTGGAGCTGGGGAGGGCCTGGAGTCTCTCTCAGCCATGACCTCATTCCTTGTTGTGCCGCTGCTCCAAAAGGGAACAGCTCATACCTGCTGTTATGGCACCTCTGAGCATGGGCATGAAGCTTGTGCTCCTCTGTCCCCCATCCCTTCCTCATCCTGCCTGTCTGCTGGATTGAGAAGGAACGTAACTCAGTGTCTCCTTCCTCTGCTGTATGTGAAATGGGAGTTTCTAGTACAGGGTTTCCTCCTGCCCGGCTAGCTAAATGCAGCCACAGCCTGGCTCTCACTGAAGTATTGTCTTTGTATGCGTTGCCCAGAATTGCACGGGGTTATTTTGTCTGGTTAAATGACATAGCATGGAGGAAGTCCACTCATCTGTCCTTTCCTATCCCTAGGTCTCTTTCAGCATCCCCTTCCCTGTCTTCTGTCAAATACAGCTGCTGTTGATGTGCTGCCTCTCTCAACCGTTCAGCTGACCTGGGCAGTGGTTTAATTACTAAGATGTTGTTAAACATCAGTGCCTGGTACCACTCCCTGGATGTCGAGTGAAGCATCAGTTTTTGCAACTTTGAAAACTTTTTACAGTTTTAATGCTTTCTGTGAATAACCTCATCCTAAGCATTGTTCACTTTTGCAAGTTCCCTGATTATTTTAAAGTTGCTAAGATAATAGTTTCAAATTAATATGAGGTACATTCTTGGTTGTAGTTAAAGGGGGGATTGCATTTATGGCTTGGCATGTGCATCTGATATTTCAGATTTCAAATTAAATTGTTTTTATATGATATGGTTGCCTTTCATAGCACAGGTTGGATCGAAGGTCCTAATACATCCTTTCCAAGCCCATGCACCCTACTCTCGTAATGTAGCACTGTAACCTATTCAGTCTCTCGTGGTTCTGTCCCCCGTGAACTCATACCAAGTCCATCCCCTGTTTCATCACTTTTAAAAGTAATTTTTTTATGTTCCTGGCTTGCTGTTGAAATACTAGAAGTTGAAAATCAGCACTATGCTCAGGTGTTTCTGGAGAATCTTCTCTCTCAACCCAACCTGCATGGCTATATAGTTAGAGGCAGGAAAACTGTCTGGTTTGGATGCAAGTCGGTTGTATGGGAAGGAAATGAAAGGAAGAATATGTTTATCACTTGTGAGAAATACCTCAGGCTCATTGTTTAGTAGAAACATCTGGTCACTCTGCAGAGGTGATCGAAACAGCAAACAGAACGTTAAGTTGCAAGAAACTTCCTGACGGAAAGTACCATTGAAAATTCTGTAATTTCTGCTATGGAAGCCAGTGGCAGATCACTGATTTAAAAGCCAAATACATTTTTAAGAATTCAATCCCATACATATACTTATGTATCTTTGTGCGTGTGTGTGTGTGTGCTTATGTACGTAATAAAAATAGAACAGATTCAGAGAGTGAGCAATTAAAATATTTAGAGTCAAGGAGAAGCTTTGTTATGAAAAAAATCCAAAAAGATTTGGATTACAGTCAAGAAGTTTAGATAGAGGGCAATCAAAATTGCACTAGGGCAGATTGTCTTCCAAAGTCTGGTTCAGAGTGTGGGGGGTCCGAATGACAGCTTGGATAATGTCGCATGTGCATGAAACAAATGTAGTTTAATGATTTGTTGAACTATTAGAAACCCAAACATCAGTTCAACAGGACTAGCCTGATAATTACTGTTTTCCCAAAAGAAAATTGTAGATTGTGAACAAAACGACCAATTTAAACTTGAAACTTCAGCTTAATGGATCTGCATTTTTCTTGTAAAACCATTCCCATGGAAATTTCCTAATGATTTCCTTTTGAAATGGTTTCATTTAGAAAGGAAATACAATCAATACCTAGAGTGCTATTTATCTTGTTATAACACTGCAGCAAGTGAGCACTCAAACTAGAAAGGCAACGCATTTTAAAGTGAAAAAGGACTCTTTTCTTGTGTGCACAGTTACACTGTGGAACTCACTGCCATGTGACGGCAGTGCCAAGAACTCAGTAGGACTCCGGGAAGAGTTGGACATTTCTTATTATTAAGATGCCAGCTGGCTCCCTGATACTGCTGTCATGATAACCACCATGGTATAGGGAAACATATGTAATGTCTCTTTTGCTGTGGTTTGTAGGCCACCAAATATCTTCAGCTTGCAAAAATTTAAAATGTTAATCTTCCTTTGTTTGAGCTGTGTTCATACCTACAAAAAGACAGCAATATTTTCTGGACTTCACAGTCATTTTAAACTTCTTGGTGATTTCACACCTGGTCTCAGAGAGAACAGATACCTCTGCAGCATTAATCTTGTGTCATGTTTTCATTTTTTACAAATGATTTTTCTTCCTGGCTGGCAGAGAGCAGTCCAAGCCACAGAATCCAGAAACAGACTGTCCCAGAGCTTGTGCCTGCTCTCATCAGGGAAGGGCCTGACACAGAGCTGCGATCTAGTTTCAAACTCCTGCACAATTTGTGGTTATTTAGAGCCAACATTTTGGTTTAGGCTGGTCTCTAAATATTTGTTCTATGGTTTTATTTATAAGAATAATGACTCTATGTTTACAGGCTACAGCATATAATGCATCTAATGCCTGGTCTCTTATTTTTTTTAGCTTTCCCCAACTTTCAAGTGCATTTCCACTCTTTAATTTTACACAAACTCTTGGACATTGGCCAGACAAATTCTTTGTAGTCTGTACAGTTCAGGATCTTGGCCAGATTAAAGTTGTCATCAATTTCACCTCCCTCTTCTTTTAATAACATCCCACTTTCTCCCTGGTACTTCTCATGTTTTTAAGGGTTGCCATTCTCTGTGTTCTTTTGCATTTCATTGAATTTTATGCTCTTTTATTTTACCTCCTGATTTAACTGAATCTTATTTTTTTGCATGCTCTTTTTAAGGCCTTTTACTGTTTTCAGTATGGGCTTTCTGAATATTTGCTACTGAGCAGTCTTTTGTGAGGCTGTGTTGGTAATTCCTCATCCTAAGGCAATGCTGACTGACAGCTGCAGAGAATCTCCTCAGGGAATTTTAGGAATCTCTTGGTTTCTTCTATATGGAAATTTCAAATTGCATTTTCCTTAAAGCTAGTCTGAGATACTATGACCCGAGCTATTTTTTACTTTCTGGAAGACAATAATAAAACATCAAACGCTGAGTCCAAGATTTGCTACTTCAGTGGGGTTTGTTCTCCTGAAATACAGTTGCCAGAAGCCTCTGCTGGGGAAAGGTTATGCTTATAAAACACTTTCAAGCAAAAAAGTTACCTCAATCCAGAGATGGGAGAGTATATAGAACAGGTTTTTGGCTGACATCCATTTGATGGGATATCTTTAATTGTGATGGATAGTCTGAAGCAGACTGATGAGTTGCAGGCAGTTTTCCTGAGAGAATATGATGGGATTGGGTATGAATTCTACAAAGAAATCCTATGCTGTGAGACTACTCAGAACACTCTTGGTTACCTAGCTTACACTTCTGCAGCAAGAATTTGTATTTGCCAAGGATGACTTCAGACCCCAGCAGCCAGCATCTCCATTTTTAGCTGATTCAGCTTGAAACTGGAGCTGGTCTCTTGAATGTCTGGTTCAAAACTCTGTGTGGGCAAAATGTGTAAGTTTCTTTTTTCTCAGCATTCTTAAAAAACCCCATAGACTGTGAGATTAAAAAAGACTTTAAAGTTTAACTGTAGCTGATATTTTTTTTTTCTGGCTGGAGCAAGAGTTAACTTTTGAGGGCAAACCCCCAGGGCTAAGTATACTAGTAAACTCCAGCTGCTTTGTACTTCTTTGCCAATGCTGAGAATCCATAAACCCAATTTAACTTGCTGGTTAAACCAGGTTTACAGCTGTTTTGCATTGCTGGAGTGGAAGCAGAGCAGCTGGAGCATACCAGTGAATCATGGTGATTTTTTCTTTGCTAGGTCTTGTGTCCCTTTGAGTCTTACATGGAATAAGCCAAGGCAGAGGCAGTCAGTTCTTGGCAGTGCACAGTCGAGTTGATGCAAGACTTGCATTTACAGCCAAAGCCACCGTGTTTTTTTGTCTTTGTGTTTGCTTTTATATTCTCCTGCTAGTTGTGTTTGCCATGGGGGTATAGACGTGTAGTATTTCCATGTCATATTAGCCTTATACTCAGTCTTTGTTTTGATAAGGGCAGCCATCAACTTCAGTGTATTTTACAATCTTTGCTGGCTCAAGTAATTTTATAAAAACACCTTATAAAACTATAATTTAGGAAGATGAAGAAGTCTTTGAGATTAAAGTGCCAGAGGAATTCTTCACTTCAGAATCAGCTTGTCTCTCTTTGATTTCACTTGTGACTGTGTCAGGTCTATTTGTCTATGCCACATTTCCCCATCTATACAACATCTTCTAGTTTTGTCTTTTCAAGTCTTGCTGATATTAATGCCATTTTGTCCTGTTGCGGTTTCATAAAAGGGTCTTAGGCTGGAAATTAATTACTTGAATGCTTCTTTGGGCTGAGATTGCAATGCAGCATTAGGACTGATGAAGTTCTGGGTTCGGATAAGCTTGTACTGTCCCTAGATCAGTAAATCCTGATATTGGTTGCAACTTGTAGTCACTAACGTGATAAAAATAAATATTATTGGGGATTGGACCGGATGATCTTTAAAAGGTCTTTTCCAACCCAAACAATTGTATGACTCTATTATCAGTAATAAACATGGTACAAATTCTAGCTGTATGTAGTTGATAATGGGCCAAATGCTGGAAGAAGGTACAATTAATATAGTAGGGTATGTGAATGAATGGAAAACAGTTCAGAGGGATAAGACAATACATAAGAAAACCTGCAGAACTACCTTTGTGATATTTGTTGTGTACAGCATGTGCATGTGCTTACAATCACCTAGGAAGTGTTTAGAAACATTTGCCTACAGCAAGAGCAATTGCCAGATCAGCTGTGTAAAATGCAACCATGCTAACCTGAATGACTCTGTTGAACTCCAACCTGCCTCACCTCTGCTGCGACTGCTGCCTTTGCCATAGCTGGACTTCTTGTGTAATTTTGAAGTTACTGAGGTCTTTGTTTTAGTTTCTGTCCAAGTATTAGGGCAAGTATAATTAATATTATCCAACGAACAGCTGTATACTTGAAGTACTTGTACCAGCTGCCACCACACCATGGCCAGATGAACTTCCACTCTTTCAAACTGTTCAGACTTAGCAAGTGTCTGTTCTTTCACTTTCATAAGGCTGTGCATTTTGTATCCGGATTCCAGTAATGTCACACTACTATATGCATTGTTCCCATGCTGCTGATTTTGTGGGGTGCCAGTAGCTGGTTTGAAAATGGGAAGTCTAAAGAGAACCATGAGATCTATCTGCAACCAGAAGCAAAAGCAAGGTGTCCACTCTCTGTTAATTTCAGCTGAGTTCATAGAAAAAAGAAAAAAGTGATGTCCCCCAAATTTTCTCTGCCCATGCATGTCCAGGATTTTGTACCTTCTTTGTAGTCCGCAGACCCTGATTGCCAGCAAATCAACTGTGGGGAGAGGGAAGGACCACCTGTTGCACTAAATGTTCACAAACCTTGCAAATAAAAATAAACAGTTAAAAAACCCACCCTAACAGCTTGTAACAGCTGCCACATTCCACCCGAGAGAAATCTTTATGCTAATGGAATCTGACAGGATCTACATTAGATATCTACACGTATGCAAATTAAAAAAAAAAATTTAAAAAAAGAGCATAAGTCTTTTGGGCTCCTCTAGGTAGGTGGTGTTTTATGTATATAAGGTTTTTGTCATTGTTCTCACTCCTGGAGTTTACATTCTTTGATATCTTGGAGTAAAACATTTGTTGAGTGTATGAGCTGCATGATATGGCCAAGGACTAAACTGAGCTCTTTTTGTTTTAGTGGTTAAATATAGGGTGTAGTATCCCTGCTGTGCTCCAGCTGCAGAGAAAATTCTGCTGAAGATCCATGTATGAAGTTGCTTAGAAAATTAATGTCTTTTAATGTCTCACATACCAGTTTGCCTCTTGTATCAGACTAATGAAAAAGCAGGGAATATACATGAGGAATACTAGGCAGCTGAGTTGTAGAAAGAGGTCAGGCAGCAGCAGCTCGCTGTTTTGTATAAGAGGGCTCTGATCCCAGGACACAGAGTGTTGGTGCAGGAAGCCGGTTGGGGTTATTTTCCATCATCTTGGGGCACTCAGTGGGGATGCTGACCTCAGAGTCACCATGCTTGTGAGAATGGTGTTTTCCTTCCTATCTGCCAACAAGAAGCCTGGGAATTTGTGGATCAAAAGAAATTATGAGCGGAGGATTTCCAAAGCGATCTGGAGATACTAGAAATGGGAAAGGGATTAAGAAATAAAAAAATCTGAACTGGTTTAATGTTCCTCTGTAATATCAGCAATGGCCACAGTGTCCCTGGGAGCTCTGAAAGTGGTCTTGTTGGTAGGCTCAAAGGTTGCTGAAAGTGCTGAGAAATTTCCTCTCCTCCAGGTCCAACACTGTTAAATGGCAGTAGCTAGATATGTGGTCAGTGTGGTAAGAAGGAAAGATAGGAAGCCATCCAATGGGGTAGTAGAAATGGAACAGCCTTTTTGCACAGTGGCAGAGAAAGAGAGCTATGATTCAGGCCTCAGGGAGGTTTTTTTGCACATTGAACCTATGGGTCTTCTCCGTGAACTTTTCAGTAGTGTCACATTAGATCGTTTCAAGACCCTTGAAATACAATGCTTGCAAGACCCTGTCTGCTATTGAACAGATCAGGCCAAGTCCCATGGTCAGAAACACTTGGTCAGCCTGTTTGTTCAGCAAACTACCTGTAACAAAGGGCAGTATTTTAAGAACTTTTCTCTGTATTGTCTCTGGGGAGAATGTATTAGACTGGAGGGGTTAAGCATTGACATTCCCCTGTGGTCAGCAGGTCATTCTCCACACAGACCAAAAGGGCTGTGTTTTCTTCTGACTACACACCACTCCATAGGCTAGCAGAAATAATCAGTGGAAACATCACGAAAAAAGAACATAAGGAACAAGCAAGAGTGGAAATGGACGATTTTAGAAGAGAATTGCAAGAAGGGAGAAATGAAAGAGGCGGAGTGATATGAATTGTTCAGTCAGCAAGAGCTCTGGAGATGTTCACCCCAATAGCTATGGTGCAGCAGGAAGGACTCTTCTTCAAGCAGACAGGGGAAGGAGAGGACCTTGTAAAGAAAAGTATGTAAGATCAGAAGGTGCATGTTCATGGATGCCTGTAAAAGCAATGAGGAACATTTTGACCTGAGAAAGTCTCAACTGAAAGTCCAGTGGAGGACTGTAGGTTTAGAAACCTCAGTTGCATCTGCTCTCGCTTTTGCTAGTTGCCAGCAATGGATGAGCTTGGTTTTGAAGTATCCTTTCTCAGGGACTATACTCTACCCTAGCAAGACAAAAACATAAAACTGTTTTAATTGCTGCTTGCCTAACATGCGCCAAAAGTGGCGTGGATTGCAACCTAACATGGCACCAGAGAACCATCATTCCTATGTAGTCTGAGAAGGTCTCCTAACTCTGAAAGGAAGCCACTGCATGAGGGGTCTGCATTTCCCTATGGCTGGACCTTGGATTCAGCATGTGGGCTTTTGTACAAGGCAACTCTTTAAGGAAAGACAAAGAATCTTATCTTGTCACTTTGGAGATAGAAGAAATTATAGGAAGCTCATCTTCCTCAGAAATCCTTCTGTTTGTCCTTCAGTCAGACACAATATGTAGTATCAGCCACAATCTGTACCTCAGGGTGTTCACAGGCATGTTCTGTTTTGCTGGAGCTTCAGGAGCTATTACCTAATTCCCCTCTGCTTACACCAATGTAAAGAAGATATAATGTCTTAGAGTTTAGCGCAGTTGCACCCACTGAAGCTGGCACATGAACAAAACCAAGCTCCCAGTTCAAATGTCAGAAGAAAACTCAGATCTTCTTCTTGTCTTGTTTCATTGTGAGCAAGTATGTGCAGCAGAGTGGCTTGAGCTGTTGCTAGCTGCCAGCTGCCACAATTAATTACTACATATCGAGACTGGTTCACCCTGTAGCCCTCTGTATGCTGCTTACTTACAGATGTTGACACCTGTCTCTGGATTAATCCAGAATCCTAGCACAGGTAGAGAACTCTAGCTAAGAGTCACAGAGTCTTATAGAGATGGATGTCGCTAGGGATGATTTTCATTTGTCAGATGCACTTAACTTCCTCTGAATTCCCTGGGTCTGAAATAAACTCACTGCCTCTACCTGGATGACACCGTTCAAGAGGACTTAGCCCAGGAAAGGCTGAAGAACACCAAAACCCATCAGAATGCCTACTGAGACTGAACTAAGAGCAGCAACACTAGTGATTCCCCCTCTGCCATTTCCAAAATTGGAGGAAGGAGAGGTACTTGCTGTTCTGTGCGCTAATTTGGGAGTGGTTATAGGTCATATTTCAGGGCACAAAATAACAGTCCTTGGAAGAAAAGAAGGTTTTTTTCTCCTGTGTGTGTTACTGCATGATTGGGTAGATACTGACATATCAGTAATCAGTGAATTCCTTTTGCAATTTTTTATTTGTGCCAGCATGGCAAATTATATCCAAGGATGTGGCTCTCCTTCCACTTCCATCATTGTAAAGAAAACCCTCCAAAACTGTTAAAGTCAGTGGAGTGACATTGGCATAAAATCAATGAGAGGGAGCTTTGGCCTATGTTATTTAATCTTCTGCAGCAAGCAATTCCAGTCAATTCCCAGTGATCCCCAAGACTTCAGCCACATGCCCAGTTGTAAAGGCTGTCCAAGAAACGCTGGAATGATGCAGGGACAGCATCTAGCCAAGTGCCATCTATTGGCCATTTACCATACTGCTTCAGAGGATGCACAGAGTTTCTGGGTGCCTGAATCAAACACAAATGATGTGGCCTAAAAGTCTCTTTAGATGCAAACCTGCAGGCCAGTACCTCATTCAGGGAGGACGACTCCATAACAGAAGCTTTTCCCTAGGTCCAGTCTCTTCAGACCCCTGGTGTGGTTTACCTATACTTTCTTAGGACCTCGGAGAAGATGCAAGACTTTTGGTTAATGGTTCAGCACATGACCAGACATAAAAAAAGCTCTTACTGTGAATTGTGAAGCACAGTCTTGCTTTTTGTTGAAGGATAAAGTGATTAGCCATCACTAGGAAAACAAATGTCCTAAGCATAGTGACCCCTAGTCAGGCTTACGCGGTCTAACATTTTCAGGTGGAATAATTTGAGCTAGAGGAAGCAGATAAGTATCACTGGGCTCCCGAAGTGGGAAGCAAATGTGTCAGCCCCTCTGTACTCTCAGATTGATTCCGCCTATTGGTCACAGAACCCTAGAAGGTTATCTCATATTACCTTGAATCACCTCATTTCTAGGATATCAGTTTTGGGTGTAGTACTGGTCTCCATGTAACAATCCTCCGTTGGTAGGTTTATGCTACTCCTTTAGAAGGATGGATCTGTTATTGCTTCAGCCCAACTTGGAATTCAGTTGGAGACATCAAGGACTCAATATTAAAAATGGATTGGGAGCAGTATATACCGAAACTTTCTAATGTCCTACAGAATTTCTATATTGTACAGGCAGATTGTCTAAACTGTTGGCAAAGTTTACTGAAAATGTCCTTCAACCAAGTCCACTATCCAATGACATATTCACCTAGGGTTCTCACAGAAGACAAAGGCTTCCTGATTGCACCAGGGCTGCAAGTTTCTCATATACTATCTGCCAAACAGTTTATGTTCATGCCACTCCAGCAGTATGGACTTTCCAGACATTTTTCCATGTGGCAGGAGATGGGGCTGGTAGTTCTGCAGGTGGCATCTTCACCACAAGCCTCTTCTTAATTATGGTCCTCTGCACTGGTGCACAAACTGCTCCAGGAGATGCTATCTCTTGGAAACACTGTAAATCTGAGATTCAGCCTGCATGACCCCAGGGTTGTTAAAAAGTTTCTGGCACTTGCTTGGTATGGAAGGAATTTTAGCCAGGGTGATTTCATCACATTTTTAACACAGATTGTTACTTTTTGTCTCCTTAAGTTTCCCCTTCAGACAGAGATATCTCTTTCTTTCTTAAAGTGCAGAGAGTATATATAAATAGATGTTTTATTCTTTCACTAGGATGCTTGTATTTAGGTGATCAACGAGGACACTGAAGTATGGTTTCTGTACCATCTCTGAAATCTACTAAGCTCTTCTCGAGCCATTTGACCAAAAGCTTCACATCACTTTTTAT
Source organism: Balearica regulorum gibbericeps (assembly GCF_011004875.1). Classification (NCBI taxonomy): domain Eukaryota; kingdom Metazoa; phylum Chordata; class Aves; order Gruiformes; family Gruidae; genus Balearica; species Balearica regulorum. The sequence continues at coordinate 87,129,421 of NC_046184.1, forward strand.
TCCTCTGTCAATCATATATATAACACTAGTGTCAATTTGTTAAATCAGGTTCAAAACATAAACGCATTGCTTTGCAGAATGTATTGTGAATTATGTTGATGTAATGTAGGTGTGCACCCTATTGCAAAATAACACCGCTATTTGCAAATTCCAGCTTAGGCCTACTTTATGAGAGCTAGGACCCTATATATACCACATCCACCTAATCCATACATGAGATATTTTTTCTAAGAAATGGCCATCTGACTCAACATGTCAACCTGGACTTTTAAACTAGTTGAACCTCACTTTTTTGTTGGCTTGCTTATTTTTTGAGCATGCCTTCTTCTTCTTCTCCCCCATAGAGTTGGTTGTCTCATGTGCTCTTTTCTACAGTTTGCTTCAATTGCTTTCCTTGGTAACACATTCCATATGTTTGCTATCATCTCCCCTTTTTGTCCTTCAGTAGCCTAGAGCATTTTCCTCACCAAAAGCTGAACAGTTATTTTCCCGGGAAATATCATTGTTCCAAAAAAATATATTATAGGAGCAAATAAAACACATTTCCAAAATGGTACTGCCAAATAACAAAATAATAAAAAAAAGCTCATTATTTTTGATGACAAGTATATTAAAAGGAAAAAAATGTGTTGTTTAAAAATAACCAAGTCTTCAATAGTAGTGCGGGAGGATATTCAATTAAATGGAATGTAGTTTTCCAGTGAGCCCATCTAATCTTGGATTGAAACTATGGGTTGAATTATTATTTTTTTTATTTCTATTTTTTCATCTGTATTTTGTACTCCATTCCCAGCATTATGGTGATGTTTGTTACTATTTATATTTTATGTTGAGGGTCCTTTTTTCAGCTGTCTCTAAAACTTTACAAAAATGCCAGATGTCATGTTGGAAACCCAAAGCCCCAAATCAGGCCATAAATCACAACAAACCATAAATATATATGTGTGTGTGTGTGTGTATGGCCATTGTACTGTTCTTTAGCACTTCCCTTGTTGGCTTTCCTCTTCCCTCCCTTTACCACTCGCAGCAGGTAGAACCGAATTGTCTTACCTGGTGTGTTTACTTTGCAGACTCAGAGCAGAGCACTGGGTCAGACACAGAGGTGCTGGCAGAAAGGACGTCCTGCTCATTTGGCTCCCATTCTGACCTTACATCTGGTGGCTCAGGCCCTCAGCCTCCTCCACCTTCATCCATGGAAGAGATCCAAGTAGAGCTGCAGTGTGCTGACCTCTGGAAAAGATTTCATGACATTGGGACAGAGATGATCATCACAAAAGCAGGCAGGTAAGATATCTCTGGCTTTCTGTCCAGTTAAAAAACCAGATCATAACAAAACAAATATTTTTTTTTTTTTTTAAGAAAAAGAGAACATTTTTCCTTCTTGATAAGCCAAAGGAATAAATATGCAGGAAAAATTAAATGGCTGTCAGAGTTTCACAGCTGTATCTCCTACTAGCTTTCTTAAGACAGGTCAAGTTGTTTCATATTACTGCTTGAATCAGTAGCTCCAAAGGAGAACTGGCAGCTGCAGGAAACTGTTGAGTGTAGCCTTTCCTCTGAGCAAATAAATCAGGAAATTATCATTGTGCTGTTGGCTGTAGTGAATTTAAGATGAGTTATGAATTTGGGCATAAGCCATTTGAGTTTCCTTTCAAGTTTCAATAGCACTTCATAAGCCAGTTGATTTAATCTCAAATATAGTGAAATTCAAACTCACCTTTGCACAAAATGAATGTCTTCCTGCAGTTCTAAATAGATAAAATGTTAATGATTTCCTGTATCAAAAATCTGCAGGCTTAACATTTCCCTCTGCTATTGCAGCTGATACCATGTCAGTTGACATTAGGAAGAGCCACTAATAAGCCAGATTTTTTTAAAAATTAAAAACTCACCCTGCTGTGCCATTAGCCAAAGGTAAGAACATCATTGCTGTCTACTGGCTAGAAATCTGTTCACCAAAACACAACTTGAAACTAGCTGTAAATTTCTAGATCCCTCAAACTATAAACGATCCCAGATTTTTAGACAAGTTTGCGTTGACGTAATGTTTCTTACTTCCACCTAATGATGTTTTAATTCCGATTAATGCTGTGAAAAAGGAAGTCAGCACCATGGACAGAGCCAATTAAAGCGAACAAGCCACGTGACTGTCCCAGGAGCTGTTCTGCCCCTTCCGCAGGCAGGCAGAAGAGAATATTTCCCAAGTTTGGGGGAAAAACCATGGTGTTCAATTGTTTATAATTTTGTTTCATCTCTGTGCTCTCAGAATTTGTGAGAACAGCTAGACTTGTTGTTCTATGTTCTTGTGAAGTTAGCACTATTGCTCTGTAGCTCCAGGAAGTCCAGATAATTTGAGGAGAGCTGTATTGGACAAACAACTCAGATAATCCCTGAAGAAGATTATTGGAACCAGATTAGCTTCTGATTTTAGATACACGATCTCATTGGCACAGGAACCATCTTGCATCAGTACAGATTGGGCTGCTGTTTTGGCCCTTCTGCCTCAAATGGAAGAGGCAAAGTAACTGGAATTACAACACTTGCTATTATGCAACAACTTTTCTCTAGAGGTGTCAAAGCAGATTCAGAGAAAATTATTATTATCCTTTTTCATACCGGTTGAAATTGAGACCTAAAAAGATTAAGTGATCTGTCCAGCATCATTAAATACAACACTGGAAGAAGCAAGTTTCTTGCTTCTGACTTTGTTGCCCTGATGCCTGGGCCATGCTGTCTCAGAAAATTAAAATAATATATTGTTACCTGTTGAATTAACTATAATTAATTCTCTTATGATACATGGAGTAGATAGATAGACTTAACAGCACCATACATATCTTGAAGCCCACCAACACCAGTGAACACTAAAATGCCCAGAGGTTAGTGGTATGAAGATGATCTCAGCAGCTCACACATTTCTGATTGAAGAAGCTGACCTTTCTGGGATCTTAAAAAGCCATACCCTGATTACAGGGTTTCTTAAAAAAAGTCACCAAAAAAGTTGCAACATCAACGCTACTGCAATTTTGCAAATAGTTCAACACAACTTCTCACAAAAGCCTTAAGAACATTGGCAGGGGTCCGGGAGAAAGAAGCATTCTTGGAAAAAACCACACTGAAATATTCTGGGGACATATCACATAATGAAATTAAATACTTTGGATCGGTTAAAAAAATGATAAATTTCTATTTGGTCAGACTGATGCACACATACGAAAAAGATTCTGTAGTTCCTTGGAAGTTTTAAGGAAATTACAATATTGAATACATTGCAGTTTTTAAAGAAAAAACACATCTTTTTTTTAAAAAAATTGTTATCTACTGTCTTCAAGCTATACACTTTTATTTGTTGTTTGGAACTGTTTGAAGTATGTATTTTGACACTTTTGATACAAAACTATTGTTCTAACATTTATGAATTGAAATGTTTCATGTCAGCAATGGTTCATGGAGCTTGCCATTTGTGTTGCCTTTCTGACAAATACAGCTTCCCACATCACGTATCATCATAACAAACAATAGATACATATCCCTAATTACATTGTAATAAAAGGAAGCTGATTAAGAATTATTGTGAGATGTGCATAGTTCCTTCCATGTGGGTACATGATGCAGCTGAACTACAATTCCAGTGAAGCATCATGCCAGGCAAAATGAGCCCCATTTAGTGAAGAAGCATCCCAAACCAAAACATTCAGATTCACTTCCCATGCCTGTTTTTCTTCTCTTTGCTTCTACCTGGCCCCAAGTGAAAAAGAAAAAGAAAAAGAAAAAGAAAAAGAAAAAGAAAAAGAAAAGGAAAGGAAAGGAAAGGAAAGGAAAGGAAAGGAAAGGAAAGGAAAGGAAAGGAAAGGAAAGGAAAGGAAAGGAAAGGAAAGGAAAGGAAAGGAAAGGAAAGGAAAGGAAAGGAAAGGAAAGGAAAGGAAAGGAAAGGAAAGGAAAGGAAAGGAAAGGAAAGGAAAGGAAAGGAAAGAAAAAAAAGAAAAGAAAAGAAAAGAAAAGAAAAGAAAAGAAAAGAAAAGAAAAGAAAAGAAAAGAAAAGAAAAGAAAAGAAAAGAAAAGAAAAGAAAAGAAAAGAAAAGAAAAGAAAAGAAAAGAAAAGAAAAGAAAAGAAAAGAAAAGAAAAGAAAAGAAAAGAAAAGAAAAGAAAAGAAAAGAAAAGAAAAGTTTTTATTTTGGCTCAATGATTTTGGTTTTCATATTTTGGAGGAGAGACCTCTACGCTCTGGGGTAAACCTTAGTTGGTCTCCATTTTCTGATGAAATATCTCTTTCCCTATTTATGCAGCTGTTAGAGGTGTTTAACAGCACATGTTACGAAAGAACAGAAACCCTAACTTTATGTTAAGGACTCAAAAAATATGTATGTTGATTATTTTTAGTAGGGAATAGATGTAGGGAAACCTGTAAGGACTGTAAAGAATATTTCTCTTTCCAAGATTTTTTTCTGTGAGGCCATTAATAGTATTCTCAAGTGCCTTTGCAAGTTCCAGTCTTGATAATTTTTCCACTTAGGAAAGACCATGTACCACAATACAGAGTCATAACTTACTGTGCAAATCATATATTCTTTATATTCCTAAATAATATTCTTTCTCCCTGAAAGGAGATGCTTATCATTACTTGAGTGCTGATGGCCAACTGGCTCCTCACTGGCTGTTCACTCAAAATCTATATAGCTACTAAATATATGTATTTTTTCTGATTGATAATGTTCTGCTCCAGAAGTGATATTAACAATATTGGAGGGAATTTTTTTTTTTCTGCTGACTACATTTCTAGGTTAACCATTGCAAAGCATAATGAAAAGCTGGGCAGTTTCTTTAGGTAGCACATCTGTTTATTGGGGATGGTCTTTATGATAAAATTCACAAATTAAACCTCCCGGGTTAAACATTTTTCTTTCAGAGAGGATGTTTCTATGATGGGTGAGAGCTGAGGCTAGCAGTCTTGTTTCTCCATATGGGATACATGATATATGATGCATCCCATAGATTAGACTGTATGATTTCTGACAAAAATAGCAAAACCAGTGTTATTTCCTGAGGATTTCCTACTACTTATTGAAATTGTGAGAGACGCACAAGTTCTTCCTTCCCCAGGGAAAATTTTGCTCTTCTTGTTGCTTTCTCTTTGGAAACCCTGTTTGAGTGCTGCAAGGCCTTCTTGTTTTGAAAGCCTTTATAATTACAGACTCAGTTGCCTATAACTACATCTGCTCCTTAATTTCCTATGACTCGTAAGGCACTGCTTGGTTCCTGCCTGACCCCACAATCTCTTTTTGCTCTTACTTTGTAATGCTAGTTTCTAACCTATGTTCTCATTTCAAATGTATTTCTGGAACTATATCCTGCCTAGGTCAGGCCTACTACACTATTTAACTTTCAGAGTCCCACTCCCACTCACATTTAATTCTGCTTTATTTTTTCTTTTCTTGACGCTATATTTATAGATGTCTTTTTTTGTCTGTTTCCATAAACCTACTTCAGTCCTCTTAGAACTTTTCCTTTCCAGAAGAAAGAATGTTGTTGTTCAGAATTTAATAAAATACTTATAACAAGACTCCTTTGTTCTTTGTGCAAAAGATGCAAATGGCTTTCTGTCAGCTGCAGAGCATTCAAATCTGCAATCTCCTTTATCTCTTTTTTGTTTGAAATCCAACCTTAGACTCTGTACAAAATAAAATAAATTCAACTTAAGCCCCAAGTCATACTGATCTAAGCAACTAGTCCTAAAACCACATGTAACTCTTTTTTTCTGCTCTCCTTCACCAATGGTGATCACACATGTACCCTGGAAACATCAGCAGAGGAATTTGAATCCCTCCCCACACCCCTACAATCTCTACCTAAGGTCCGTGGTCACCGGAGCTGCAGGGGTAACAGTTCACCACTGCATGGAAGTGCTGCCTAAGGGGGGAAGCAATCTGCACTTATTACTGGGGACGGGTACACTATAAAGAGTGCTTGGAGTCCTGCTCCAAGGGAAGCGCTGCCTACTGTTTGTGGGGGTGGTTATACGAGTGTGACCACGCACAGAAGCACAGCCAGGAGGTATTCCTCTGGGGACTCAGGTTCTGTCTGACACAGAGCCAGCATTTCTTCTCAACAATGAGGGAAATGATCTCATCTGTCATATCATAGTTATCATATCTGTACCGCTGGATGGCTCAAACCTGGGTGCTGAGGCAGCTCTCAGTAATAAGAGTGGAAAAAACCAGCAGTGAGTGGAACAGGTGACTTTGTCCTCTCCTGACTCCTCTGTGCCTCCTGATAGGTTAAATTGTATTTTGTCTGGAGTTTCTTTGCCTCCCTGAAACTGTGAGTCTGAGTTGTTTGAAACGTGTACTTAGGGCTGTTTACATTACTGAATGGGGTTTTTTTTTTTTATTTCCAGTGGAAGGAAGGAAAGGCTCTATAGTGCTCTTCAGTTTGAAACAGAAGTGGGGATTTTGTTGCAAAGCTCTGTTGCTGTTGAAGGGGCACGTGAGAGGACTCTTCAGAGCGAGCTGTCAGGCTACAGCTACCACACTGCTGCCCAGAGGTCCTGGCCCAGTGGGCCAGATAAGCTTCCTCCAGCTTCCAGAAAAATGTTCCCTTTGGGAGCTACTGAGAAGATCTGCTGGGCTCCCTCTCCCTTGTAAACAATAAATCCTCTTGCTCCCAAACCCCGCCCTCAGCCTTTGCTCTCAACACAAACATGATCCCACACTGCAGAGGGAAACAGAAAGGCATTCCTCTGTCCTTCCCTTCCCTTCCCTTCCCTTCCCTTCCCTTCCCTTCCCTTCCCTTCCCTTCCCTTCCCTTCCCTTCCCTTCCCTTCCCTTCCCTTCCCTTCCCTTCCCTTCCCTTCCCTTCCCTTCCCTTCCCTTCCCTTCCCTTCCCTTCCCTTCCCTTCCCTTCCCTTCCCTTCCCTTCCCTTCCCTTCCCTTCCCTCCCCTTCCCTTCCCTCCCTCACTTTCACTTCTCACAGGTTTGTTTTTATAAAGAAATATACGTTTGGCACTGGTCTTAAATGCAAGGAAATAAGAGGTATAAAACAGCAGTGATAACTTCAGGCTGCCCTGTGAACTCATGCACATAGTAAACACCGTGCACACTTAATCTGCAAATCTAAATCAGATTATTTTGCAGGGTTTCTCAGTCAGATTTTTTTATGACTGGGAAATGACTACTTTGTCTGTTACTGTCAATAGACAAATTGTCTTTTGCTACAATTGAAGAGCACATCCCTTAATTTTAGGGTTTGCATTTAGCAGATGTCACCCTTAAGCAAATCTAATCTAAGTTGTTGTTTACATAGTGTATAAATCATTACACTAAAAAGTCATGAAAACTGTACAGTAAATTGTGTCAGTCCTTGTAAACTCTCATCTGACTTCTGCTCACTAAGCTGTCTGTACAGAAGTATTTCCAATGTCTGAAGAGCTTTGAGGAATTGCATTTGTGTTTTGAGACAACCTGCCAGGTACCTTTAAATTTCTTATCCCCTAATGGGGAATTGCCCTCTTTAAAGCTAAACTGTCAAACAGAGAATGAATTTATGTTGGAAGGGATCTTTGGAGCTCATCTGGCCCATGCCTCCACTCAGAGCAGGCCAACTTTGAAGACAGATCCAACCTGACCCAAGCTTCACCTGTGCTGGTTCAAGGGGTAGGGATAAGAGTTGGAACCTTGAGAGACCTAAGGGTTAGAAACTGAAGCTTTATGCTACTGGGAAAAAAAAAATCCAGTTTGGGGATATACCTGTGATCCTCCTTCTTTAAACAGTTTTCACAAAGGAAAATTGAGCTATATCTTTATGTTAAATGAAAATTTTAAACAACAACAAAAAAATTATGCTGGTTGCCATGTTGCAACTACTTCTTTCTATTGCTGAAAGTTCCCAAACATGGTTCTTAATATCAGTACACTACTGTGCTGGCAAATACTATTTTAATCAGGTTTTAGAGATCTTTATATATAATCACCAATTTTCTTCACAGTGAGAGTTTCATAAACCTCATTGTTGTTATTGAAGGAGAGAGGAATTCAGTAGACTGAGGCACATGGCTGTTACAAAAATGCTTTTCAATACACTTCTAAGTGGTCCTAAAATAATTGTATTAACTTATTTCGTATCACATCATATTTCCCCTAAAAGGGTACTGTGTGTAAGTTCACAGTCTAAATTTAGGACGACTGTTTTCCTGCTGAGTGGCAAAGCTAACATATAAATAACTTGATCATCCCAAACTGTTGTTGATATAAAACCTCCTCCTAAACTATATCAGATGTCATCACGTGCTCCCTATGAAAACAGACAGCCTTCGTGTCTGTAGCTGCCGACTATAAAGCTAGCTGGTATCTTTCTAGACGAAAGCCTCTTGACTGTATATTAATACAGCCATATTCAAACGGCCTGAGTTCCTTCCAAACCTTTGAACCTCCAGTTTTCTATAGAGTTGGTGCCTCCAGGGGGGCAAGAGCCCACCAAGAGGAACATGGAAGCACAGGGACTTAACCAGGATTACACCCCAGCACCTCCCTAAGATGCTACTGTTTGCCTCTGCCTTTTGCATTTTCCCCTTTCCACGCAGCAGTGCTGCTGGAGACCTGCTGTGACAGTTCCAGGCCACATCCTTATGGCAAAGAAACCTGAGTTACTTTTACACCCACAGAAAAAGAAAACCAGTAATAATTTACAAAACTTTAAAAGTACACTTAAACCTTAGAGAAAGCATTGGGATCAGCCGAGCTTTCTCCAACCATTTTAGAGATTAGCCTCTAAGCCTGTTCAATGGTCTGTGGTAATCTTTTACATGGTATTTCATAAGCAAACAACCCCATAGGCTACACTGCAACTTTACACGGGGCTACAGATTTGGAGAGAGCTTCTTGGAACACACAGCATTCAGTTTTCCCAATACAGTGCACAGACTTAGACCCAAAGAGACTCAGATCTAATCCTGGGTTTCTCATCAACCCTCTGAAACATGACCTACCTCTTAAGCTGCTCCCAAGCCACCTCTCTCCAATTAAGGAGAGCTGGATTGTAAAATGCCACATCCTGTACCCATTTGGCTTGGCAGATTTAATGAGCCATTGTGGTGGAAACAAGGTATTGCCCTCAAGCCACCACAGATTAATGCATTATTCCTCTCCCCCCCAAATTGTTCAACCAGCAAACTCGCACCATCCGTTGCACAAATCTGCTCTCTCCTTGAAGGATTAATGCAGACAATTTTTCTGACAGTTTTATGTCTCTCATAACTCTGGTTAGCTGTGCTCTGGCAGCTGTGGGGTGGTGCTCTCCCTGCCCCCCCACAATAAATGCCCTTTTTCAAGGCAGATGCAGTTACTAACAGGTCAGAATTTTCCTTCTCTGTGGCCTTAGATGGAAGAGCTGTGGGTAGGGCGAAGGCTGAGCACCAACCTCCTCCTTCACACCTTCTGCAAGTGGGTATATGAGGCTGGGATAGGAAAGAATAAAATCGTTTCTCATGGCCACATCCCTTCAGTGCAAATGATTAGAGACATGTTTGGAGATGCTGACATAAACTTTCCTGTTTTCTTCCTCCTCTAGACTGTGTCCACTGGTAACACTTTGAGAAACAGAAATTTTGGGAGGAGATTTACATCTTCTTCCCTGACATTTCACTAGTCCTCACTAGTTAGAAAGTGTCACAATGGTTTCTAGGGGATGGCCCCTAGAAACAGTGGACAAACATTTCTTGTACACTTTTCCACAATTGTGGCATTTGGATTTTAAATTCCCCTTCAATATCCTCCTTCCATCCAAACCACCCTCATTCCATAAGGCTATATCTACTTATCACAGGAGCAGAATGTAATTTCTGAGCATCCAGTACTTTCAGAGTTTCTCCTACCAAAACTCCGTATCTTCTGGGCAGAAGCCATGCAACTGAGTAATACCATCCCGTAGGGCCTCAGTTCAAGGTTTTCCTAGATAAGGTCTGAGAAGCCACTCAAGTAGAGCTCAGGCTTGAGTTAACAGTCAGTGAAACAACATGGTATTTCTTTTCGTGCTCTGCTCTGCTGCACATTTTCCTTTGCACTTCACCCAGTTCTGCTCCTCAGATTTTAGGAAGACATTAAAATACTGCATTAGTTGCAAATATAATATGGCATAAACAATTCACTCAGCACGCTGTTTGAGGGATGTGTAGAACGGCAATTGGACTGCTGGCAACCAGAAATTTTTTAAGAAGGAGAAATTATGTCGTAGCCACACTAACAGTGACATGTTTTGAAGTTAAAATTGTTCTGAGCTGTTCTCTTCTGAAATAATTGTCTAGCTACAAACACCCCCAGAACAGTGACTAATGCACAGCAGAGCTAAGCTTGTGCTCAGACAAGAAAAGAGAGGGTGGGAATTGATTCTTGCTGGTGTAAAGTTTCATAACTTGCCTATGAGGAGAAAATGCTTAAGACAGTTCTGGATCATATGTTATAGAAAAGTCAACACTTACTGAAAAGATTGCACAAAATACTATCTAGACTTCAAGGAAACCATGATGATAATGCCAGCATTTCTGTTAAATGTGAAATATATGCCTAATAAGCAGATTAATTTGAGGGACATTCTTTCTTAAATAACTATAAACATAAGGTCAAAAGGATCTTTCAGGACAATGAATTTGCTTTAAATATTACTCCAGTACTATCAAACTCCAAACTGAAATGTGATTTTATCAAAAAAAAGAACTAAAGTGATCCTGCATTTAATGTGATATGAGAGAATAATTCCAGATGGACAGCCAATGGGAAAAACAGCAAGAAGAAGGTATGCTACCATCTGAGTACTGAAATGCCTAGAGAGGAAAATTTGTGTGGAACATAACAGAACTATTTGCTAGGAGCTGGGAACAGGCAGAGTGCTTGACTGGGAGTGTGTTATTGTTACCCACCGGGAGCAGGTTATCCTGCTACCCCTTTTCTTAAGTGGAAAAAAATTCAAGATTTAAACCACAGTCTTTGCTACTGACACCAAGCTCAAAGGAATCATACCAAGAACCGGGCTGTGTAAAGTAGTGTGCTCCTGGATGTTGGAGAGGGGTCTAAGGAGCCCCTTCAGCTTCCTTATTCACCATTTTCCTCCTTATTTCTACTCTTCTTTTCCTAGGAGAATGTTTCCAGCCATGAGAGTGAAAATTACAGGCTTGGATCCCCACCAGCAGTATTATATTGCCATGGACATTGTGCCTGTGGATAACAAGAGATACAGGTAAGCTTTTTAGGTGCAGGGGTAGGAACATTGTGATAAATTAGTGTCAGGGAAAGCCTAGGAAAGACACATACCATTATACAGCATTGCAAAGGTATGCTGGAGGAGACCATGTTGATTTACACCAACATAGTTGATTTGACCACAGTTGTGAGACAAAAACCCAGAGGTTTAATCTACCCTTTTGCACTTTTGAATTGAAATCTTGCTCTTTTCGAATAGCAGTTTTTAATCAGGGAGATCCGCAGCATATATTTCACAACCGACATAATTAGCAATGACTGTCTGAGGGAATTGGTAACTGGAGTTATCAGTGGGGAGTCTGCAGCCTCTAAAACTACTTCAGCAAGAAAGGAATGGGCAAGCGGCAGCTCGGGTCTGGCCTGAACTGAATTGGGTGATTTTTGTTCTAAAAGCGTTCACTGTCCAGCCCAGCAGCCACAGGGAATATGGGCCCTGACCTACAGTAAGGAGACACTGAGAAAGCCTCTGGTGTATCTCCACCACTGAGCTGAAAGACAGGAAGAGGGGATTTCTCTGGTATTAATGGGCTCCCAATCCTAAAAAGTACTCTGGAAAACTCATGGTCCTCTGCATCCCAGAAAACTATCCAGACAGAGGTGATTTATCTATATTTATTAAAAGACCTCTGAGAGCAAGTCTTCCCCAAATAGTGTTGATAGCACCACATTTCAAGGATTCAAGAATTGATCCTCTGCTTCAAATGATAAATATTACATTTTTGCTCTCAGATTGTGCAGTGTGTTTCTCAGGAAAATGCTTTTCCTGGGAAGCATCAAGGTACTTTCTGATACTCAGCTAGATGTTTTGCCCCTTTCTTTGAGTGGTTCTGACAGCAGTAATGTAAAAAATAAATATATTGTCTTACACTTTGTTTCTGTCCTTGTTAGCTTGTGCAGCCACATAGAGCAAACTAGCAGTGAAAGGAATGGATTTTTTTTTTTTTTTTTTTTTGCATTTCTTTTGAAAATACATGAAATGAGTCATTGTTTGTAGGTGAGAAATGCAATAGCTTGGCAGAGCTGAGTAGAGACTCAATGAAGGGCAGCATAGGGCAGAACTCAGAGGTGTTAGCAGGACGGTTGGTGAAATGCCTTAGACTGAAAGAGCCACAGGACAGAAAGAAAAAAAAAAAGTGTCTAGACAAAACTGTGATAGAGAAATTTATAGCATATATAGGATGGCTTGATCAGGCACAAAAAATATTTTTTCCTCTAATATCAACATTTGCAATACTATATGGAATTTCCTATTTTGCAACATTTCAAACCAGAATTCTGTTTTATCAATTCTTCTAGTGGTATCTATTGGATTTTGCCCTTTCTGGATGAAGACACGTGTGTTTTGCACCATCTGGCATAGCAGCCAATGCAGATTTCCAGAAATTACAGGGCATTTATTAGTATTTTCAGAGAAGGCTTTGTTTACCTGTATTTTCTAGCCTCTTATTCTGGTTCAGAGAGGGTTAAGGAGTTGAGAAGGCACATGTGGCGGAGTTTTACAGGGAAAATAACTGCAAAGGTGGTTTTAATAAGGAATCAAGTCTGAACAAGTGGCTCAGGGGTAATCTGGCTTTCATTTAGAAGGTAGGAGGTTGCAATAAAGCACATTCTCCCCTGACTGCAAATGAGAGCTTGGGATGTATGCGGTAGGGTGGCAGGCAAGGGGGAGCCCTGGAAATGTTCCTCCAGTGAGTGAGTGACAATTTCCCTTATCCACCTCCCCTTCCTCTTTCAGGTATGTGTATCACAGCTCCAAGTGGATGGTGGCTGGCAATGCTGACTCCCCAGTGCCCCCGAGGGTTTACATCCACCCTGACTCGCTGGCTTCTGGAGACACCTGGATGAGGCAGGTGGTCAGTTTTGACAAGCTCAAGCTGACCAACAACGAGCTTGATGATCAAGGCCATGTAAGTTAGGAGCTAGTCCTGGTGCCTACTGTCTCAGACTCGTAAGGGTGATGCTGCTGCTCTGATGCTCCTGTGTTGTGCTGGGCATGCCTGCCTGCAGTCACTCTCCAGAGTTACGGAGCTGCTTTTCCCTACTTCAGTGCTTTTCTTCAAAATGTTGCATGATCCTATAAAGCAATAGATCCCCCTTCTCCCTGTACATAGCACAAACTTCATCTCATGCATGCTTGTGTAAGAAAAGAGTGGTTTTCTTCATGTTAGCTCTTACTCTATCCCTGCTTCCTTGTACATCTGGATGTAGTGTAGAATATTTGGAAAAAAAAAAATCTTTCCCTTCTCCTTCTGTTCTCTCTTCAGATAATCTTGCATTCAATGCATAAGTACCAGCCCCGTGTTCATGTTATCCGCAAGGATTTCAGCAGTGATCTTTCTCCTACAAAACCAGTCCCTTCAGGAGATGGGGTGAAAACCTTCAACTTCCCTGAGACAGTCTTCACCACAGTGACAGCCTACCAAAATCAACAGGTAAGGCTGTGTGCCTTCAGGCTCCTTTTATGTTGGGTGTTCATAAAAATATCAGTGTGCTTTTTGTGTTTGAGACATTAACTTCTCTAAGAAACATAGCTCAAGAAGAGTGTACACTTTACAAGCTCACTGCTTTTTTTTCCTGCACAAAAAGTAAATGCTTGCTATGGGGTAGTGGGTAGACATGATGTATCTAGGCAGAAAACTATCTTGCAAATAAGGTGCCTGCATTTTTTACTGTAAAGTAAGTAGGTGAGATCAATTGTAAAGAGATGTATTGTGTTAGCTTTTCCTTGCTGCCTTGTGGTACAAACGACAGTGTCCTGTCCCCGCTCTAATTTAAGGCAGTGCAACTAGTCCAGATCTGTTATCTCGCAGAGTAAACACAAAGGGGTTTTTTCACTGCTAAAATGAAGGAAAAGTTTTAGAGAAGGGGAATCTTATCAGTTTGCTGACAAAAGAAGCCTTTGAACATAAGCAACAGTAGTCCATGTATTGCATATGAACTAAAATTCTCATGCATAATTCACATTTGATTCAGATCTTGCACGGTTCCCAGTGGAGAGTGTTACTATTGACTCCAGATATCATAAGGAAAAGATGTTGCCACAGTGGGATCCTATCTGCAGAGGCCTTGACTACTGAGCTTTGTTACTGATCTGCCTTTTTTCTCAAACAAGACTTCATGGCACCAAGAAATGTAATTTCAGTCTACACTACTGTTTGATTACAGAATTCCCTGTCTATCCCTATTTTCCCCAAAGATATGGTGTCTTTTAGAGCAAATTAATTGCTAGGAAAATGCGAGCATTTGAGAACGTAAGCACTTTAGACACCAGCAAAGAAAGGAGTTTTGGAAAGGGCTTGCTGTGGATGCCAAACATCTTGCTCCCCCTTCTCCTTCAGTGGCCAGTGAAAGCTGGTGTCCTAGTCTTTGAGAAGAATGTGACCTGCTGCTTCGCTTCTGCAGGCATGTTCATTGCACACGTTGAGAGCTCCTTATATCCACCTTTGTAGTCTCCTTATGTATCGCTCATCTACCAGAATTCTCAGGGATTCCCATTAGCCTTCATGCAACCTCTGTCACGCTTTGGGCTCAGTGTGCTCCTCTTCTCTTGTTTGCGTACATATGCAACATCTGTGCTTCTGGAAAATGACTTCATGAACTCAGTGGATATCATTATATTTAGTATTCTTGGACTGAGGGACAGACCCATGTCAAAACAGCTTAGGGCAAATTGTAATATTTAGCCAATCTGTAAAAATTGTGAATTGTTACAGAGTTTTTATTTTGCAACATAAAAGAGAGGGCACACGTGCTGACAGTGCTCCCATGATTGCTTTTGGATACCCACTCCTAACTTTTTCTCAGTCTGGTCCCCTTGAATTGACTTAAATCAGGATCCAAAATGCATCAACTATTCCACCAGAAAAAAAATATTGCAACACAATGCTGAGTTTGCTGTCCTTGCAGCACTGGAAATTTCCTGCCCCACTTGCCCAAACCATGTACTCCACAAACTTTTAACTGTAGACCAGGCATGGGAAGAGAATAGAGAAAGGAGAAGAAATGACAGGAAATAAGCCTGTCATTCTTCCCTAATGACTAGACCTATAAGACATAATTATTTCAACATTAAATTAATTATAGAATTAGACATAAGGTAAGAGAAGTGCTAAGGGAGGGATCTCTGTCAGGCACTGGGTCTGTAAGCCACCTCAATGTAAAGAAGCACTGAAATATCTTCCTGTCTCACTGAATTCCAAATTTTTTTGGGTTTTCCCCCACCATTTTTTTGGAGGGGGGAGGGGGGGCATTTTTATGATGCCAGTAAAGGAAATTCTGGTGGGTTGGAGAAACCTTTTCATTAAAAATAAATTTAAATGCCCTGAATCTGCCTGCCTGCCCTCCAGTGGCTGTAAAACTTTGCCTTACTGGGAGAAGCGTCTCTGGAAACAATTGTAAAATGTTAGCAAATCCACCACAGGGATTCCCTCTGCTGTAATTCCATCCTCCGCAGAACATATCTGTCTCTGTACACACAAGTCCCAGGACAGCTGCAAAGTCAGGCTAGCGGAAATTAAGTTCACAAATTAAGCTTCTGCAAAAATAGGAGCTGCATTCCAGATCTGAGGTTAATATCCAGAGTAAGGGCTTGGTTCTGACAGAAGCAAAACACCTGCAAATCCGCTTCAGATCAGTCTGTATTAAACTAGTCCCTTTTGAGCAGTTTCAGCAAAAACACCTCAAATTTGATAGGATCTGGGGCTCTCGCTCTCTTTTCACTCCAGAGACAGGGTATCCAGGACAAGGTGAGGCTGGCAGAGGGAAGCTCTCGTGCTGCACCAGGTCGGGGAGTAGCTGACAGGGAGTGTGATATCATGGGCTGCAAGGTCAGAATCTCAATATTATTATGCTTCCCTAACCACACGGCCATCGATGAGTTATAGCTCCTGGGGTTTACACCTGGGTCCAGGGTGTGCTTCTCCTTCGGGAACAGCTTCTCAGTCCCAGCTGTGCCAGGATTCCTGATGCTGCCAGGTTTCTGCCTCTGGCGCCGTTCATTTGCTAAGCAGATAATCCGCTCATGGATAGCGGAAGGGCAACTTTAATATAAGTCTGGGGAAATAAGTATGAAAGATCATTGTACAGGTAGTTTGGGCAAGAGTGGTAATCATCAGTAATTTTCATTTGTTGAAAGGAAAAAGATTTGGAGAGATCAACTAATTCTCTTTTTCTTCCTTTGTAGATCACCAGATTAAAAATTGACAGAAACCCCTTTGCTAAAGGTTTCAGAGATTCTGGAAGAAACAGGTAACAGGAGTTTGTCTGTGTTTCCTCACTGATCTCTCTCCTTCCCCTGATGAGTGTGCAAGGCATGTGTCTAAGGCTGAGGAAGGCGTTTTGTGATCTTAATTAATTTTTACAGGAGAAAATTGCTGTAGCCTAGTTCTTAGAGGAATTAGAAGGACTGTTTTACTTTGCCTAAACAGATCCAACGTATAATGATGACTTCCTTAGAAAATACTTGCCAGGTTTGCCAGTTAGACTGACTCCGATTTTTTTCAGAAGTTTCCTTCAGTGCTCCTCCTACCTCTGCCTGAATCCTGCAGTCCCATACCCTGACAGAGGGTTTTAGATATTCTTAGACAACATATCTGTAAAGACAGCTTATCATTGTCCTGCTTGACAGCATTTTTTTCTGTGATTGTATTTTTTTTTTGCTGTCATATGTTTAATTTCCTGTTCACTGCTACCTTAGTACCCCTTCTGTTACCACTACTTTCAAGGCTGTTTTCTTCTGTAAATATGTTTTGCTGTTGTTTTTTTTCCTGCTGAATAATTTATTTATTTATGCTCATTTCTATTATTTTGATGTTCCTCTGAGCTTTTCCATTTGTTGTTGAGAAACACAATTAAAACCTTCTTTAACATCTCTGATAACTTATTAGTAAACTGTTCATGTATTACTGATACGGTGCCGTAATTTCCAATGAATTAGGTAAAATAAATGAACTTGTAAATATGCTGTAGAGTTTCGTAATAAACTCAACAACTTTTCTTACTAAAATGAAGAACAGTGATAGAAAAATGGAGGACTGCAGATTGTAAAACAGATAAATAGATCACAGGCTAACACTCTGCAAAAATAATGAAAGTTGTAGGAGAGGAGACCTCGATGCTTTTGCTTGTTCTTTACTATATGTAGAGCTAGTGGAAGGGCATTTTTAAATTTTAATTTTCACAGGAAATTCCAAAACTTGCAGCACAAATGCTTGCTTTACATTAAAAGAAAAAATGAATTTCTGGTAGGTTTTCAGGATAAAAGTGCAAAAATATTCTAGTTTCAAACAATTTCAATGTCTCTCCAGTGATGTAAAATTGTTTCAATTTGTGTCGCTTAATTTTGTCAGTATTTTTATGAAAAGATTAAGTAGAACACCTTAAATATTATTCTGTTGTTAAAATATAATGTATTCTAAATAGTAAAATGGGAACTTTAATAAAAACACCTTTTGTATTAGTAAAAGACATTACAGAATAAGAAAGTCCAAACAAAAAGTTTCAACTTTTTCTGCCATTCATGAATCCAGCAAAGTGTGCAGCAGATCTAAATACTTCAGATCTAAATGATGTGGGTATCCTTTAAATCAGCATGACAAAGGCTTTCACCATTAAATTAATTATAAAATTAGACATGTATGACCAAGGTACAAGAACCCTCCAGTTGTAAAGCAAAGCTCTGAGTGTGCAGACCAGAGTGAAAGTCATGTGCATAGCCTTCATTTGCTGTCCCCATGGGCGCTGTAATTCAGTTTTTACTTGCATGCTCCTCTTGTGTGTGTTCACCAGGACCGCTACCTCATTCGTGGTTTGGTACGGGAAGCATTCAGTGAATAAGCAACTGCCCTGTGTTGCCCGCCACCCGTGTAAATGCTACACTCTCCATGATCGCAAAGAAGACATCTTACTGACCCTAGTGGTTTCCTAGCTCAGCTCCTCTGTTCTCATCTTAATGTAGCCCTGTGAAAAGATGTTACCACCCTTAATTAATTCCCGCTGTGAGCATTAGCTCTGGTACTTGAGGCATACATGACTTTTCCTCTGCTTTCCTCTCCCGTGTGGGGGAAGTAGTATGTGCTCGCTGTACAAGGTCTTCCCTGTGTGCAGAGATACAGCTGCACTGGAGGCTGGGCTTAGAATAGAGATTGATGCAGTTCCAGGTACATGGTGGGCTAGATTAACGTGGAAGGCATTAATAAGGTCCTAGCCCAGTGAATTTGGACAGTTTCCTGAAAAGGTTGGGAATTACTGATCTTTGTAGCTCATTGATTTAAGAAAGGGCAGGAAATTGCTACACGGCTGCAGCTGTGGGGAGGGCTCAGTAAGGCTCTCTGCTGATGTAAAGAGGAATTAAAATCTTTAAGGTATTACACATCAAAGAGAGCAGCCTGAGGCTTTAGGAAGAAAAAACAGGCAAAGGTATTTGCAAGCACATATAGCAGTCAGGCGCCTGCCGCACAAGCAGTGGTCTGGCTAAGGTTGCACCGCTGTTGTCAACTAGTGGAGGACACTCTTAATGCTCAGCTGCTCCCTTTAAAGAGGACACGTACCTAGATGTACACATAAGAGGGAGAAAAGCATTAAGGTCCGAGCTGTGTGTGGAAAGGACTCTCCAAATGGGACTTAACTGTGCTGGATGGCTCCTCTCCCCCTCGTGACCTTCTAATCTTATCAGGATCACTGGTCAATTGGAGTGATGATTGCGATGCTCTGGAGCCTCCCACATCCCCACAACAACTTTGGTCAGCTACAGTGCATCAGGCTGTAGCTGGAGAACAACGTCCCACTGAAAATGTAGACCTCCTTTGAAAAAGAAACAGGGTAATTTGAAAAACGGTTCATTTGTGAAGCAGGCAAGCGCAGTATATGTCCAAGAGGTTTTCTATATAAGGCTTCAAAGAAAAAAAAAAAAAGTGTGGCAGCAGCAGGGGCCAATAGAATGTCTGAGACTGCCTCGGTGCATCGTATCCCAGTGACATCGGGATACTAAATCAGAGCCATGGTTAGAGTTTGCCAGCAAATGATGGAGGAAAAAAACCCAAAACTAGAAAAAAATCCCCAGAGCATGGTGGGAGAAGAGGAACTCTTAGTCCACTTCTTCCGTAGGACATTTACTTTCTGCTTTGTGTTGAGGCTTTTCCATGAAATGGATTTTTTCCTGCACTTATTTCTTATTTTGATATTGTTTCACTGTTGTTGCCTGCTGCAGAAATTATGGCATTGACTGTTTTTAAAACTAGTTCCCCTTTAAAATCTTTCACTTCTGTCAGCTCACAACCTTCCCATATGTTTCCTTATCAGTATGTTCTGCCTTCATTAATGTGAGAGACTGCTAAAATCCTGCTGCCCTGGGGACACCCCATCATGATGTAACTGCCTGTATCCATCTGGGGAGGGATCTTTTCACAGATCCCTTCTTGGATCTCCTTCAGTTGCTTGCATGGTTGTCTCCCTTCACAGCTGAGTGCCTCAGTCCTTGTGCTGGGAGAAGGAGCAGTGAGGTATCTCAGAGGGAAGGATGCAAACAGCTCAGCAGCTGAACGCTGTTTTGCAGTCTTGGAGCACTCAAACCATGTTAACTAGTGGTGTTCAAAAATCTGGCCATCAGCCTTGATGAGTTAGGGAACTAGCCTCTGTTAGAAGGCCGAGTCTTAGCTCCCTCTTATTAGAGATTCCCGCTACATGATTTTTGGTCTCTCTTTGCTTTGTCTGCAAAAGCACGTGAAGCATCTGTAAAAGCGAAACAAGATAACTGGTCCTGGTGGTGAAAGTATACCTACATAATGTACGTATGAGGCAGGTATTACCTGGTTGCTTTTCTGAACTTCAAGACATTGAGAACCAGAGTTTTTGACATATAGAGCTCAGCTAGCCAGATGTCTGGGTAGTGAGGGTGCAGGTTTAATGCCACAGAGCCTAATTTTGGAGACTGAGTAAAGTTCATTTGACAGTGGGATGCTTGGGGGAGCTCCTTATCCAGGAGGAAGCCAGAAGGGACAACAGTCAGGAAACCCAGCAGAGTGAGGGAAGAAAAAAAACCCTAAGCTGAAGGCAAGCAACAGTGCTTTCCTTTCAGATGTGGGCAGCTGAGGTGGATAGAAGTTGTTTGTGTTGGAAATGCTCTTTGAGCTTTTGTCTAGGGTAAGAGAGCCAGGAGGGCGCTTGGAGCCAATCGTTTGGCTTCCCCAGTGAACAATGAAATGATGACCTGAATCCTGTGTGCAGCAGGAATGGCGAGGTCGGCCATATGGGATGGATTATGGAGGTGCACAGATAGCTTGTACATCTTTTTTCATTTTTCAGACAATGGAACTGTTTCATTTATTGCCTATTATTAAAACTTTATAGCACTAAAAATAAAAAAATGAATGAAAAAGAGAGAGCGAATTTTGGATACCTTTTAAAGGACTGACCTTATTAAAATAAAGCTGGCAGTGAGTCCTCTTCTGATACTTTTTTTTTTTTTTTTTACTTCCTTCATAAAGATGGTGTGAGAGGGGAGGGTTTATGGCCTGACAGACAGTTTGAAGTCAATTTTTCAGTGCCTTTCTTTGGAAGAGAAAGTGGATGCCACATGGATAATGTTCAGCGCACTTGGTACCAGCAGCCCTCACCAAAGCCCAAAAGAAGTTGCTGAGATTTCAGAAATGCTGAAAACAATTCTTTTTCTGTCAGCATTTACTGCTGTCCCAGTATTCATTGAACAGGTGGGGTTTGTTTTCCCTGTAGGGGTGGGAACACACACAGAATAGCACTTCAATATTTCTGCTGACTAGGAGAGCTTTATCTTTCTGTGCTGTGGTGGAGGTCTGGTACCACACTAATGTCATAAACTGCTATGGGAGAGAGAACTGTTAGAGTTGACAGCAATGACAGCGATGGTGTTTCTTGATTCCCAGCCCTTCACCTCACTTCCCCCCCCCCCCCCCAAAAAAAAAAAAAATCACAGGAAGAAGAAAAAAAATACATTGAAAGGTTAGGGACAGAGTTGTAAATCAGTCACACAAAGATGGTGTGCATCCTGACCCAAGCTGTTTTTGCATGGCTGCACGTTGTTCTTCTGCAATACCGCATACCTGGTGTGGTAGGTGCCTAGCAGGTTTGCACAAGAGGCTGCTGTCTCATGGATCTTGTCTGATGCATGGGAGAATCTGAAAGTTCAGTAAGGATGTGTTCTGCTTAGATGTTATTTCAAAAACACCCACAACATTTGTTCTGCACAAAGATAAAAAAAAGAAAAACCAAACCTGGAAAAGAAGCATGATCTAGTATACAGGGACCTAAATTTGTGTATAGGGGAACTAGACATAACTTTGAGGTCTGTCACCCACATACTTAGGGAGGGGGTTTTATAATGCATGTTCAACAAGTGCACACCTCTAGGGGAGTAAAGGACTCTTATTTGGGGTGGGAAGACAAAAGAGGTGAAAGAAGTGGCTTTAAACCAACTGTGGAGTTTGACATCCATTCTTCAGGTATCTGTGGCTGCAGTGCTGCTCAGAGCATTACACGGCAATCTGTGATCCAGTGAAGCCACAGTGTTGCTGCCAGCAGCTGCAGTGTGGAAAGGGGAGGGTGACAGGACCCATGTCCACAACAAAGGGGCTGTTCTAGCCCAGCTCTAGTGGTGGGTCTCTGGTGACATCCCTTCTTTCCTTGGTATTTGAGGCAGGAATAGAGCATCTTTGCAAGCTGCTCTGGTACCCTCAGTGCTGCCATTTACCCTCTGTGAGCTCACAGGCACATTGGAGTCCAGCCCCTGAAAGCAGTATATTATTCCTGTTTTACTCTTTTATGTCTTCTTTTTATTATCTCCTGACTATTCTCTTTCTTCCTTTTCTTTTAGATGTACAAATTATATGGTACTTGTGAGAACTGCATTGATACAGGGGAAAGTGGTAGACAGAGAGCTAGAAACTGAACTGTGAGTCAAGCCGAGCTGAGAAAGATGCAGAGGCAGGGCTAATAGCTTTAACCTGCCTTTTCCCTGAGCCACCTCCTGTTAGCGGTTGGGTTTTACTGGAAGGGAGTCATGAGAGCAGAGCTAGAAGTCAAATGCTGGTGCAGAGTGGGGTTATGTGCGTGGGGATCTAATGACTGAGCCAGGCCGTGTGAACACCGGTTTTAGTGAGCTGGCCTCCCTACTTCCCTGCACAATGATTGCGGCAGACGGGGAGCAGCTGGATTAGCACAGCTGGAACTTTCAGTCTGCATTTCTGGATGTATTACTCGGTTTTAATCATCAAGGCAGGTCCTTTCTACAGCAGGTCTTGTTGCATTGCAACCTGCTCAGGGCATTTTATGCCCCTTGGATATATGGTACCAGAAAGTCCTCCTTCAGTGTTTGGGCTGGGGATCACTTCATGAAGGTGCAGAAAGGTACCATTCTCTTCCCAACTGTGTGTGTCGAGAAGCAGAGGGAGTCTGAACATGTGTGGCTTTCTCACAGAGGGAGTGGAGGGAATCCTGGGGGTGGTACCATTTGTCAAAGAGCTGCTTTTGCACACAGAGTCCAGCTTAGCAGATGGGTTCACATTCTGCACTGCCTTGTTGTCTCTGAGCTCCATGAGCTGGCAGAGGCCACTGTATTAACCAAATAGTTTTGTTGTAATGTGCTCAGTGTTAGTGTGAGACTGCTATGCAGAGATGTCTTCTGTATCTACTTCTAACAGCTTAGCAGCTAATAAACACCATGCAACAACCTCTCTTCTAAACCTCCTCTTAAAATACAGAGTTTGGTTTGCCAACTCCAATGTATTTAAAGCATCTGAGCTTCCGGGGAGACTTTGGAAAGTTAACTGAGTGAGTGGAGGCACGTGCAGAAAGACATTTTCAGAAGCAAAAGGCAGCTCCAGTATCAGCTCAACATCTGATGAGAGGCTCTGGGGATGTTAGAGCCTTTTGCATTGAAAGGGGATATGTTCTCGCATTTGATGAAGCATCTCTAGTCATGTTCGGTCAGTGCAAGGGCTGTAACCTACTGCTGGAGAAGAGGCAGGGGAAGGCGAGGAACGGGGAACAGAGCAAAATGCAGCTTCCACAGAAGAGAAGCTTTCCTGCAAAGAACTCCAGGGGATTATCTTCTAAAGAACACGAGGGTCATTTCCTGATTATGCACCTATGTCCTTACTGAGCCTGTGGAATTAGAGACTGTCAGCAGAGCTAGCATTCTGTAGCAAAAATAGAAACAAATCTGAGACCCCAGCCCTTCAAGAGGAAAAGCTGTTCTCACCTGATGTTTGGCCTTTCTCTTTGGTGCTGTCTTTGCAGTGAATTAGGGACTCAAAGCAGAGAGGCCGCTGACCTTTTCATAAAAAGCCTCTTACACATTTCTAGTTGAAGTCCAAAACCAAGGAGATTCCTTTTTTAATGGCTTCCTGTAGCACTTTAGGACAGTGTCCAGAACTGGGAGGTGGCATGGAAAGGCAATTCACAAAATTTCTCTGTTTCTGTAGGCTGAATCCCAGACCTCTCTCGTTTACATGACAGCTTGCATCCACAGTGTAGAAGCCAGCTCTACGATAAAGCATGTCTGGAGGAGCTGATGGTCATGTGTTCCCTGTGAAGCAGACAGAAAGTTTGGGATGCTTGTTATAGAAAGAAAAAGGCCCTAGGAGACTGTTAGGAGTTTTTGAAATCCTGGGCTGGGGAAATTTCATTTTACTCTAGTGGCCAGCACCTGTGCGGGAAGGCTTGCTTGAGGAATTCACAGATGCCAGGGTGACCTTTTGGTGGCCGCTGGCAGCCTGTCAAGTGAGGTCAGCGCCCTCTTTCCCCGGCGCCGATACCCTTGCCAGCTGACTGACATTCTTCTCTCCTTGTTTTATTTTCTTTGCACAGGACGGGGCTGGAGGCCATTATGGAGACCTATGCCTTCTGGAGGCCCCCCGTGCGCACTCTCACCTTCGAAGACTTCACTACCATGCAGAAGCAGCAAGGTGAGTGTACTGAGGGCATGCAAAGAAACGTAGAAAGAGCAGAAGAGGGTCTAAGAGCAGCAATGCACACTGCTGTGTGTCTGTCTGGTGGCTGGGGGGAGTTCATGCACCTCACTGAGCTCTTGACTGCTGTGAAAGGACACCAAGCAGACAGGATGGATGGAAATGGTGGACAAGCTGTACCTTCTGAGGTGCAGTGTAGCCACTTCATCTCCCTGATGTCCCTAGTGCACGTAAAAGCTAGGAGGAGGAGCAGGAAGGAGCGCAGGGTTGGGAGATCTAGCCCAAGTACATGGCATGAGATGAGTGTGAAGAAAGCATAAAGACCAAGGAAATGCTCTAGCATGTCAGACACGTTCTCCACTTACAGTTTGCGTTTGCCATTTGTGTGGAAACACAAGGGGAAGGGGTGTATGCCCTCTGCAAGCTTTAGGAGACCAGAAATGTGCCTCCTCCCAGGATCACACTGCCTTGCTTTCAAAACCCGGTGGCCTTGCCGGAGAGACTTTCTGTCAGTACAAGTCTGGGAGGAATTACTGGGCAGGCCAAGTGTTTTCCGCTTGTTCATGCTGTGTCTTTTCATAGCTTCTGCCCTTTACATCTCTCATTTGTTAAGTAGGCCTTTCATCTCCAATTTCAGGCTGTGTTACTATTTATTTTTTTTGCACTAATAGGACTTCCCCATTCACTTCATTGCAGCTATTTCTAGTTAAACACACAGTGATTACTGGGAAGAGAGGTATGAGGGCAACCTGGTACTTTTTTTATTCCAATATAAATGCAAGAAAAGAAACAATCCAAAGCTGTGTTCAAATGTGAAACCTGTGAGGTTAAGCAATCAAAACCAAGTGCATGCCCTGTGTAGCAAGTTCTCCAGCCCCTCACATTTGAGCTTGACATCACCCCAAAACTTCCCTCTAGACCTCAAATCCATCTGGGGATGACGTGGTCTCCTGCAGAGGGAGGGCAGCAGCAGTGGCTGCCAGGGCTGCCCACCACAGGGCAGGAGAGGTTTTGCACAAGCTCAGGGGCTTGTGTCAAGGAGCACTTTTAGTGACGTGTGCGGTCAGAGATGGGTTAAAGCAGGGATTCAGAAACGTTTTCATCACCCACCTAAATAGAAACATAACAGCCTCTCCTCCTGGTCACGGTCGCTGAAGCAGCCTCCCTCCTCTGTCTCACCCCCCTATTTGGGCTTGCACACCTCCCTTCCCCTCCCCTTGGTTATCAGATAACATCCTAGTGGCAAGTCCAGCTATTGCTTACGTGGTAAGGTAATATTAGGAAAGGAAAATATTTAATGTATTTTTAGCTTGTTTTAATATAGTTTGGCAGCTGAAAAACCAGGAAGCAAGCCAGTACCCTGTGACCAGACGGCTCTGTACAGACCACCACCACACAGACCACTAGGTTTAGGGCAGCCCTTAACTAAAGTTGTGCCCACAGGTCAATCTCAAAACTTAATAACTCACTACAAAACAGTGCTTTTGAGCTCTGCATTTAGCTATGCAAAACAACCTCAAGATAATATCGGAAACATTCTCTCCATCATAGTGCTCATCTTTCTAGTGCTTGCTGTAACAAGCTGACCCCTGGTCTCAGCGATAGGTGCAAAGCCAAGGTACAAACACACTCTGGTTTAATTTCTGGCTGCTGGGACAGCCCCCAAGGGCCAGCACAAATATATAGTCTGGAGGTCTTGGAATTGCTGGCAGAAAGAGCAAGAAATACTGAGGTGGCTTTAAGCCACATGTGATTCTTCCCTCCAAACCTAAGATGACCAGGATGTACAGTGTCCATACCTCTTCATCTCCTTGCTTTCAAGCACATGAACTGTGTGACAGGTGAGTAAATCACTGGTATTTAACAGCTGACTTCAGCATAAGCTATTGCACCTCAGATCCTTTGAGCCTTAGCCAGTCTTTTCACGTAAAGGACTTGTTTGGGACTCTACTCCTCTCTCCCACTTGAAGCTTCAGTGCTTTGAGCTGCATGCTGCTATCTCATACCCTTCCATATTTATGAATTAGATGTTTTCAGGGTATTATTTTAATAAACAGACACTTTAATTCTAGATCATACTGTTGTCTCCAAAGCTGGGCAAATATGTGGTATTTCCAAATAAACACTCAAGGAATTGCAAGCCCCTGTTTTATCCCTTGAATTGTTAGTTTTGCATAGGCTGCATTTGGTTTAGGATGAATTTTTGGGGGATTGACACCAAAATGGATATTTTTAATTATGGCTATGGATGAGAAGCAAATCAGCTCCTGGGGAGCTGAACAGCTGGCACCAGGAAGGAGTGCTACATGGCTGGCTCTGGGAAACTGCTCTGGGGCTAGGGGAGAATTTTGGGATGTGTGAACTATCCTTCCTGACTTCTCATCTCTGCTGTGGCTCTGCATGAAGCCTAGATGTACCTACTGCAGCTTAAAAGGAGGGCACACTTACTGCAGAGACAAGGTGAGAGCAGCAAAAATGGACACATGCCTAGGAGAAACCTCACCGATGAAGAGTGAGTTATGGTTGTTCAGCCTGGAGGGGAGGGAGGACGTAATAGTACTGAAATAGGATGCTGTCTGTGGTGGATAGGACAAAAGTAATAGGCTCCAGTTATATGAAATCTAGCAAAGTGATGGAACAGATCTGCCGTAGGAACTGTGGAATTCAGCCCTGATTTTTGAGGGGTGAGTCCCCCTTACTGTGGTAGGAAAAATGGTGCATTCTGGGGCAGATGCTTGGGACTCCAGCAGTATAAATATGGTGCCTTTGCTGCTTTCCAGTTGGATTTTCATGTGCTAAGGATTACTATGGATTCTTAGCTTTTCTTTTGTCACTTAGTGATTTTTCCATTAAATAAGTGTTATCTGCCTTTTCCAAAACAGCTCTGTGAAAAAAATCCAACTGAATTATTTGTTTAGGTTAGAGATTTGACTGATAGAAATAACTGTATAGCTGTGATGCATTTTTGGAGAGCATTTAACTTATTGCCATACGTGCCAGGTTTGAAAAGTTAGCATTAGCATGTATTAAGAAATGAGTAGCTGACTGATCTCAAAACTGATGTGAAAACACCATCCAGTGAGGACAGTCTCAGTGTTGCTCTGCAGAGACTGGTTCCAGTACTAACTTGTTCAGAACTAAATGGAACAGTCCAGTTGCTAAAAGGTACAAATCCCATAAAGACTGCAAAGTGGTCTGTAATGATGGAGACAAACGTATGAAGAGCAATAGAGATTGCTCGGTCAGCTGCATTCAAACAAAGCGTGGCTTTTAGTTCAGCCAGATACAGTATCATGTGTCTAGAAACAAAATGTAGGACGTGCATACTCACCAAGTGTGCTGAAAAGTGTTGACATCACAAAAATTTGGAAGTCTCAGTGGATAAGCCACTGCACAGGCAAGGGACAGTGTATGTATTCCTGTGATAAAAGGGGATGTGCAATCTTTGGTGTAGAAAAAAATAGTGCTAAGCAGTGGGGAGACAATTTCCTATCTGGAAATGGACATTACAATATAATCTTCAACTGTAAATATTTTTAAAGAGTGGAAAGAGATTGAAGAGGATTCAGCAAAAAAAAAAGCAGAATAATTTAGCTGGAGAAGATGCCTGAGAGTGAAAGCTCAGTTTGCAGGTTAATCAAAAAGAAGATCAAGTACTGAATCTTTATGGCCTATAGTATTTAGCAGAGAAAAGAATACATGGTAGCTTCATGTTACTCATCCTTGATAGACTCTTGTGACAGCGATTTCCATGTTTTTATGACACAACTGTGTGAAACATGCTTCATTATGGTGGCTCTGATTTTTCTACTCCTGCTGAATGTTCATCCCTTTTTGTGGCATGTTACGAGATAAGGAGAACAGAAGTTCCCCCTCATCCACCTTCTTCATACAATTAGTTATTTTACAGGTTTTCATGTCCTCCTTCTGTGCTTCTTACAGTGAATACTGCCAGTCATTTATTTTCTCTTAAAGTGGGAAGTTTTCCAGATCCTTAATCGTTTCTTTAAAAACAAGTCTGCACAGAGTATTCCAGATGCATCCACATGATACAATTATCTAAAGGTATTATAATTTTTTCCACATTATCCTTTCTCCCATTCAACACGCATCCTAGTGCTTTGCTCATTCGTTTGGCCCAAGCTGTATGTTGAGCAAGGGCCACGGTGATGCACCGAATCAACACTTGGCACGCTGGATGCAGCTGTTTCATACAGGGATTAAATAACTTTCTAATCTACACAATGACAGGTTTCAGCTGCCACACAACGTGGAGAGCTGGATATCACGACCAGTCACACAGATGCCTGGTGCGGCTGACACTGGTGGTCCATGAGCTTTATTTGCCCATGTTGCTGTTGAAGTAAAGTGCATTAGTAAGTCTCTGCAGGTCTGTGACCTGAGTGGCCATCGTATTGTCCTACCAAGGAGAAGCACATGCCATTTCTATCAGTGAAACCCTCTGGCCTGACTACAAAACCTCTCTTCTGGAGCACACAATCCAAAAGTCATCGTAGCTTTATAAGAGCAAGCACCGTATTTGATAAAATCACAGCAGAGCTGCAGCCAGTTTGAAAAAACAAAAATTCCAACCCCCCTCCCCAACAAACACTTTGCAAGAAATGCTCAGAAAACGGCAGTCCAGGGGAGGCTGACCTTCTGGAGAATGATGTCACGCACTCTGCAGTCTACTTATTACTAGGGAAAAAGGGGGCTTGGGATTATTGAATGCACATGGCAATGAGATGTGGGGAAAGCCAAGAATCTATTAAAGTCTTTAATTGGAATATATTGTCAAAATTTAGATTGAACCTCATCCAGATTCTCATTATTAAAAATATGTGGCTCAGTTTCTTGCTTTTAACAGGGAACATAAAGAAAAAAAAAAAAAGAGGGGAAAAAAGAAAATAAGAGTTCCAGTAACTCTGGATTGTGTCACTTTCCAAGAGTAGAAAGAGCCATTACTGGCTCCTCTATTATATACAGTTTCCCACAAGATATTGAGATGAGCAGATTGCTATCAGTGACTGTAAGTTTTGCCAGGACATAGACTAGAAAGGCACTGTGACAATACTAGAATAGTGATCAGTATCTGATCCTTCCTATAAAAGCTGATGACTTATGCAAAAGTAAAATTGAAGGTACCCTGGCAGCTGGTAAAAAGAATTGCCTCCTAAGCAGAATTTCAGGACCAGTATGAGTGACATGATGTGGTATATCAGCAGGTTTGCAGCACATAAAATATTACTTCACCATTAAATTACTATTTTGATGCATGCACGCCAAGTCCTCAAGAGTCAAACAGCTTTGACTGGTGAGTTCTCAAGGCAGCTTTCCTTTCAAATGGGGTTTCTTTGCTTGAATAAATGCCTTTTCTGAGGACTCTACCAATTGATTTCAGTAGATTCAACCTGTTCTCCATCAACTTGAGCATCTGCATTGATCTTGGATGGGAGATCTGAGGTAGAGAGGCCACCTATTAGAGAGTCTGCAAAATTGTCATTAGTGATTTTTCAGATTAGCATCAAAAGCTTGAAGTTAAAACAGTACTGGAGGCAAAAAGGGGTGTGCTCCTTGCCAGTACGACAGCTGTTGCTGTTTCTGGTATCAGCAGGTATCTCTGGTAGGAGCAGAAATGCTGCTATCTCTAGAGCAGCGTGGATGCACAAACTGGCAATTGAGTACAGCTCCTACCGTCTTCTTCTGAGAGGGAACGTTGTAACGCTGCAGTCTTGTGCCGACAAGGATATGCACAAAAGTCTCCCTCTCTTCTGTGTGGAAGAGGTTCAGTCTGCTCATGTACTGCTGGAAAGGAACTATGTTTTCTTGTAGTAGCAATGAGTCCAGACAGACCTTAAGGCTGCATGGTATATCACCAGATGGGAGACACATACCCTGAGCTGAGGTGTTGCTGCTTTTCCAGCTTCCCTGTCTGTAAACATTACCCTTTTTGGGCAGGCATCACATCTGTCTTGCCAAAGTTTGTCTGTACTGCTTGTTACTTATTTCTTCTTTGGTATAATACTCTTCTCCACGTTGGGTGTGTTGCTCAGAGAGCTGCCCTGATTGCATCCATCTGAAAACAATACTGTGAATGCATAAATGTGCATTGGTGTCAAGTGGAGGGAAGACTGAGCCCTCCAGAACTTCATCTGAAGGCATCAGAGGCGCCTTGAGGCAGAAAGAAACAAATAACTGTTAAGATCCTTTTGGCTTTATCTGAGATCCCAGATCCCAAAAATAGCATCTCCCAAAAGAGCAGAGCTGCTGATGTCAAAGGAGGCTGAACAACCTACGAATACATCTGCTTGGCCATTTGCCTCCCAATGGCAGCCATTGATTCTCTCAACAATGCCACCAGGATAATCTGGATGCTGCTTCCCTTTCAAAATCAATTGTGAATGGTCTAGGCTATTGGCAGAGGTCAGATTTCTGGGTTTGGTCTCAATTATCTTCTTGATTCTTTTGACCTTGAAGAGAAGACTGGAAACAGAGCAGTTGTTGCCAGAGTTATTGGGATCAAGAGCTGGTTTCTGCTGCATACTTCAAATGGCAAGTAGATTGCCTCATGTAAACAAAGCAACAGAGAACAAACCGTGCTAGCTTCTTCTTGGTTGAGCTGCAGACAGTTTTTCTTTAGGGAAAGGGTGTTTCTGGTTCTCCAAGGTCTTATCTTACACAGTGAAAACCTAAAATACCCTCCCAGATGTGACACGAGGGGCTGAGTCAAAGTCTGTGCTGCTCCCTGAGGACCCGAAAGGTGCCTGAAGCACGCTGTTACTCCAGGGAGGTGTTTACCCTAAAGTTTAATTACTGAAGCCTTAATCTCTGTTATCTCATGGGCGGTGATCAGATTTCACATGAATGAATGGAGACTTTAAAGATTTGCACAATTTCTTTAGAGCAGCACATTATTTTGTCATGAGTAGAAAGTGACGTGTGCTTTGAGCTTGCCACAATACTGAGACATTTTTCCTCAGTTCAGAAATTGTGAACCACAGTGCCTCTGGTGTTTTATAGTTGTTCATTGTATTTTTTTATCATTTAATGTGTTGGAGCTTCCAGGGTCAGTGTTGGCCCAAAGCAGACTTCATCAAGAATGGCAGGGGAGGTTTGCAATTCAGTTTACTTTTGTCACCACCAAAGAAATCACCACGATTTCCATTAATCTCAGCTTCAAAGTTGCAGCAGCGTCTGTTGTGACTTTCTGAAGGATTTGTGCCACAGGGAGTCGTTTTCTGCATCCTGTTTTCATTCAGTGTCATCTCCTGGGGTAGCTTTCATTACATGACCCTTTTGTCAATGAATGTGTCCAGCTGATGGTTGTAAATGTGAGGGACAGTGCATAATTATCACTGATGAACAATTTTCTCCATTAAAGTGGGGTGCTCATCATCCTCCAAGCCTGAGTTGATTTGATCCATCTGTACTTGAAGAAGGGAAACAGGAGACATTTCTGTAGGAGCTAAGGTACAGCTCATGAAAATGTTGTGTATGCCACGTTACAACCGTCTGCACACAAGACAGAAAATTACGTCCAAGAGGCCGCCTCCTGAGAGAGCATGGAGCTGGCCCAAGAATACTGAGTGTTTGTATGAGGAGCAGAAACCCTTATATTAAAGACAGTCTGGGAGGGATAGGGAGGGGGATGTTGTCTCTTATTTTTGGGAAAGTTCTCTTGGTGCTCTGGATGTAAGTGGGAATGGAAATCAGAAGTCCTAAATTGTAAGTTTTTTGTAGCTCTTGTCCACATTAGAAAAAAGGGTTGTTTTTTACCATTAGATCTTGAAAATATTTTATCTTGGAGGATGACTGAGGCAAGTTTCATCTCTAACTTGCTGACTGCTCAGTTTGTGTTGCAGAAATCCGTAACAGCTAAAGGAAAGTGTTATTCTGAGTTGTTCTAGATTTACCATTAATTCCAGTAATTCTTATGATTTGAGGCAAACTTATAAAAAAAGATCTTTCTCTATAGTTTACTAACCTTAAATAAAATTTCCTTTCATTCCTCACTTTTGTGCCACACGGTATATACTTTGCCCCTTAAATCTGTTGCCATAACCATCCTTTTTGTGCTCTGTGAACTGTATCTCAAAGAACTACAAAGCACTCTTTGTGTTTCCCCTACAAACCCAGGAACTTGGCATGTGGTAGGTTTTGGGTCTCATTTGGGCCTTTTAAAGATTTTACCAGTGGATTCATAATTTGATAATTGGCCAAGGGCTCTAGAGAGAAAACAGGCAGCTACACTCTATGAAGATAGAAATGACTCTCATTCCCATGAAAGAGGGAAGTTTTCATTCCTAGAAATGGGGAAAGAGCCAAGACAGAGTCCAGCACATCACAGATTAGGTATCTCTCCCCTTGCTTAGTGAGAGGACAAGGAAGAGGCATCGAAGCTGTTTAGTTTTCCAAGGTGATTAAGAGGAAGCTCAAGAGGGGTAGTGGTGGCGCAAGAAGGATGTGATGTGAAGAATCTTGCAGTCCTTCTGAAGATTTTAGGTTTGAGTTTTGGAAAGCTGGGAATGGGTAGAGAGACTTCAGGCCATCAGTCATACTTGCAAGGCAAAAGTTGTCATGATATGTGGGAGCAGGAGTGACACGTGATTTTGTGGCATCTAGATGACTGGAGATGCAAATAGGCGTCAAGCAGGGCTGGGGCATGTGCTGCCTGAAGCAAGAATGAATCCAGGGTTGTGATAGACCTGGCTCTTAAAGGACATGAAATCAGATGATTACAGTGGCACACTCCGGCATCATAATGTATCAGTCAGATCACCTGGTAATCTGCACAAACCTTCCCTCATTACCATCTCAGATTTCCACCTTTGGGCAAGTACTTCATTTTTGTTCTGTGACCAAAGGTGCAGTAACTTGGAAGACAGGGAGTAACTTTCATAAGCCATACTTAGGGTGCATGCATGTGTGAGTGCTCAGAATGGGAAAGGGATTTTACCTTTTAGTTCAAATTTGTTTTCCTCTATGCATGCCATCACATTTATTTACTGTTGTGTCCAAGGGTAGAACATTGCAAAAAACTGTGAAGGCTTGGTCTCTCCCATGCTTTAGAAAGTCCCTTTACACGTGTGTACATATTTGTAGAGCCTTCACAAAAATCAGGCTTTTCAGGAGTGACTTAGAGTATGTCTGCATGGACAGGCTCCTGTCTGTGCTCCACGCAGGCCAAACACATGCCAGCTCCTGGCCAGCTCCGTTTGGAAAGCTGGAGAGCTGCATTAGTGTGGCTCTGTGCCCAAGTGAATATAGACTGCCTCTCAGGAGGGCTTA
Organism: Balearica regulorum gibbericeps; assembly: GCF_011004875.1. NCBI lineage: Eukaryota > Metazoa > Chordata > Aves > Gruiformes > Gruidae > Balearica > Balearica regulorum. Next base: position 87,162,895 of record NC_046184.1, read on the forward strand.
CTAGCTCAAGCCAAGTGCCAAGAGGAGAGGCGTGAGCCAGATGAATGACTAGTGGCTACAGCCCCTCTTTTCTGCACCCTCAGGTGCTTGGACATGTGCCTATCACATGGTGGAGACGCTGATGTGTTGGGTGTGTGTCAGAAGAGGGGCTGTGGCTCCTCGAGGAGATGGATCAGTGAGGCCGTGCACCTATCACTCCCAAGCATCTGGCCTTCGGGCTAGATCCTGCTCAGATCTGGGGGGAGAAGATGGCTGGGCTGAAGCTGTGGGCCAGACACTGCTCCTGTTGGGCTGAGTACAGCCCATAGGTGCCCATGCTGAACCTGCAGCCCATATCTGTGGCCATGATAAGCTCAGCTAGCTTGTAGGTGGAAGTTGGCTGTTTAAGAAGTGTTTGCACTCAAAGAATAATAACTTTGTGTTTTGAAACATCAAAATGTAAGATCTTAAGACAAATCACCTTGTAGTTCCCATCCTTGTTAGAAAGTCAAGGCACAAGCTCTGAGGACCTTCAGCCGCATGTGTTCTTAACAAGAACACGAATACCAGGTTATCACTGTCTGAACCCAATCACATCAAGAGCTGGAGACTGCCAGTGTGGTCAGATAATGGCAAACGTTGCTCAAACTACTCTAAAGCTTTTGCCTGTAGCTGTCTGATGAGACTCTGCCATTGTACAGGGCATGGCCCTCACATTCGGGTATCTTGTGCTGACTGCACCTTCAGCTTGTGCTTGCTCTCCTCGTCTGCAGTAAGGACTTCAAGGACTGAAAGGTTTGTACGGAGGCACTGCAGGTGATGGTAGCAACTGATGCCTGGAAACATTAGCAAGGAAAGTATGCTGCAGTTGAGTCCAAAGTGTGATTTATGTCCACCTTTCAGATAAAGGAGGTTGGGATAAGTTGTGGGTCAACTGACTAGTGTGGTGTCATTCATAAGAGAGATCCCAGAAATTTTTCCATGCACAATTGCTTCAGGCTCCCTTGGCATGGATGCTCTCCCCTCTATCTCCCTGTTGCCAGAAAGCTGCCTTGGCTAACACTGGCTGCTGGCAGATGTGTTTTCCATCTATACTGCAGTGTTAGAAGTTCTCTACGTGACCTGCCCTGTGTGGAAGAGGTCCCCCTTTCTTTTCAGACACCCTGGCATGCTGAGAGCTTCAAGAATACTCTAGTCCCTTGGTTTAAGGCACATCTTACCTGTGGACTGGTTACGTTTGGGCTTGCAGTTTATCCTGAAATTGTCCTTAACACAAGCTCAGTCTAAGCAAAAGCAAAAGCAAGGGTCTATTTGGAACATAGAGAGAGATGGCACTATTACCAAGGCTTAGGACACATGCAACAGGAAGGAAAGACCAGTCATAAGCTACTTGAGATGAAATTTTAATGGCAAGTCTTATTTGTATCTAGATGAGAAGCTGTAGGTTCTTCCCTGCACCTCATGGGTAGGTATTTGACATTGGTGCACAGCCAGCATTTCTGTATGGTGTCTCAAGATGGACGACTGGCATGGGGAAGAAGGTTTACCTTTACATCCCACCCTCTCCACAGGGTTTCCCTGTCTTCTACCATGATTTCATTCTCCTTTTTCCCACCTCTCCTCCTTACCAATTATTTCTTTCTTCTCAGCTCCATTTGCAGGTTTTAATCTTTCTTGCACTAGATCATTCTCCACTCCTCCTCTTTGGAAATGCTCCTATCCTTTGATAAGGTCAACTTAGGTATCACTTGTATGCCCAGGCAGAGAGCAGGCTCCTTGTATTTTATGCAAACATGACTTGCTAACCACACATATGTGGCACTGATGTATGCAGGGCCAGAAATGATCTTCGGGAGACCCGTCACAATAATAATTAATCACTTTGGAATCATCAGAAGTGTGGAGGTGAGAGACATTGTGACATTACTGGTAAATGCTGTTGGTGTTGGCGACTATTTCCAGGTGTAACGATGGGTAGAGAAAAGGAACAGAGGAGAATTATTGAGGGATTCTTTCTGTTCTTGCCTAAATGTGGTTTCACTTGACTTAAACCAGACCTAAACATAGCCTTGTGTATCAGTTTAACTAGATTGGTTTGTATCAATGCCTTCCATTAAAATGACATACACATCTGTGTATCTGAGACTGTAGTATGGTGTGGATGTACTTGCTGGGCTTGCTGCCATCTCTAGGGGTATTTGGCTGACTTTGTAACAACTACAGTCCAAGCTATAACTTCACAAAAATCCAGGTTGCGTTTGGCCCATACTTAGTGCTGCCAGCAAAGATGGATCAGAAATATCGTTCAGAACAGAGTAGAGCTGTTTGCCTTCTGAGGAGAGTGAGCTGAGATGGGCCTTGCTTTGTATTCTTTACCGTTGCACTTAACGGTGTAAAGATTATTCTGCAAATGATCGGGAACTTCACACTTCTGCATTAGGCTGTGTTGCAGAAGCAGTGTGGTGTGTCCTGTGGTTGGCATCAGCAGCAAAGCGTTCTTGAAAGAGAATCGTCAGGTCTGGCATTTGCTCCCGTTGATAGATCTCTCACCTTCTCATCATTTTAAAGTTATGGAGAAAAAGAAAAAAAAAAATTGTTTTACTTTGTTTCCTAATTGCTGTGTTGTCACTTCAGGGTTTTTCTGTTGCCCTGCAAATAGGGATAATTCAGAGCAGAATCACTTCAGTCCCTCTTTGGGGGTGACCTGAAATGTGCAATTCTCAGTTTTGGAACCATTAAGCAACCCTTGCAAATCAGCGATCTCCACTTACTCTTACTCTGTGGAGCTAAAGCCTCAGTTATGGATATGACTCACTCATAACTCCTTAGCAGATGTTTAAAGCCTAATGCTTGAGGTAACTGGTGTGTGTGTGCTCTTCTCCTGCATAGTTTTTAAAGGTTAACTATGGGGTAAAGAAAGACTGAAATGAAGACATTGCAGTTAATAATTTATTCTACATATTTTATTTCAAACAGATCATTAAATGCTCATACATATATACATATGTATTTTTACTTATTCTCCAGACACTGTCAGCAAGTAAGTCACCGTCTGAAGTTTATTCATGAAATATGTGGTGTAAAGAATCAAGTGCGGGATTACTGTGGGTTAAATACATCTCACTTTGTGCTGTATTTGTTTTGTGATTATGTGACCTCTCTATTTTGGACTTTAATAGCCAAATGATGATATATGAACTCAGCTGTCTGACTGCCCTCTCTGTTAGGGGTTATCCTCTTCAGTGCATGGCTAACAGGAAAATGTCTGTCTGTAGTTGTGCACATCAGTTCAATCTCACCTTTATCAGCAGTTTCAACTAAAATAGACTTTGCAATGAAACTACTTGTGTGAAGGCGGATGTTCCCTTCTGCCGATCCTGCTGCAGTATTGACAAGCTGCAACAGAGAGACAGGGAGAAAGGCTGGAGGAGGGACCATCTTAACTTATCACAACAGAATTAGCCACAGATTGTCTATCAGAGGCTTTAAATGAACCAGGGAGATGTACCTTTTAAAATCAACACATAATTAGAAATTCACATAAAAGTTCTTGGAACTCTGAGTATTTCAGTGTTGTCAAGAAAGGAGTACAGGGAGTCCATGATGCCATTTGAAACTTCAGATTTTCTCTTTAGTTCTAACTGAGATTTGACACAATGCTTCTCTTTTATGCTTCTGAATGAATGACAAAAGGTGTCAGTGGCTTAGCAATATGCATTCATCCCCATGGCTAGTAATGGGAATGACTGCGTTGACTTACCAACACAGAAACACACATTTTCTTGATGCTGCCTGGGTCAACAGCAGTCACTCCAGGCTGTGCTTACCCAAGGCTGGTTTTCTTCTTTTTTCTGGCTCTTGTTTAAAAAAAATATTTAAATTAAAAACTCCCAGATATTATTAATGTCTCAGAGTTACATTTTCACTGTAATGCCCCATTCTGTTTCATCCTAGGTGTGTTAGAAAGAATCAGATATAATCTCACTTACATTCTCTCCATCATATACTGCCACAGAACCTGTCTTTCTCGTGCATGTCTTAACCATTAGTATCACCTATTGTCTTTTCATCAGGCAGCACTGCATTCAGTTCCTCCCCCATTTTGCAGTATACCTAGACTGGTCTCAATATCCCACTGGTTTTTTTTTGTTTTTTTTTTTTTTCTGCAAGGTGACACAAGAGAAAGTTGTCCCTTACTTTTGATCCTTAATGTGCAATCTCTGCCTCGGTTAAATTTCAGCCGCCCACTCTAACGCCCTCTTTTCCAGTCCCTTTGCCACTCACCTGTCATCTTCTAGCCTGTCCAAAATGCTGTCTTCCTAGTTCCTCTGGTTCTGCTTATCCCCTGGTCAAATCTCTTCACCAGCACCTCTTTACTCCTTTTACAAGAGTCTTCAGTATTACTTGCCCTAATGCAGAAATGGGATCTTAGGCAACAAGAATCATTCAACTGAAAAAAAGCCGTGTTTCACACCAGAAAACTGAATTCCCTTAAGCACAGAACTGATTTTCCTGCTTGACGAAAGAAGCTTCCTCTAACTCAGAATCTTGCCTATAATCTCTTCTCAAGCCTAAAATTGTGCCATCAGCTTCTTCATATCACATACTTTCAGTTTGTTACTGGTTTTGGTAGTATTATGCAGTATTGTTTTCCCAGGTCAGAATGTGAGCATCCCCACTGTGCAAAAAAATTAATTCTATCATTCGTAGCATAAATAATGTATAATAAATACATTGATGCTATGGATATGCATATATATCAATATTTTGTTAACACCAGTGATACAACATATGGAATCCCTTTTAAAGTTAAAGCACATGATTGAAAATCCTGACACATCCCCTTTCTCTGCTCTGTGGAACAGGCTATAGCTTGAAACTGTGTCCCTTCATTACAGTGTTACTTCTGGCTTAAATCAGTACCGCTGCACCACAAGCCATCCGAAAAAACTGTTGAATGGTGCAGAAGTCCAACATGCTTTCAGCCACTTCCCGCCGCAAGTCCCCCCGAGCAGATAATAAAGCATGTTTGCAGTGGGGCCATACGGCCCACTGACTGATGATCTTCCTGCAGACCAGGAGAGAGGAGATGAGATTTTTTTTTTTGGGGGGGGGGGGGGAAAGGACTAGATAAACATGCCTGGAAATGGCAGATCTCTTGACGGAGCAGTGCTTCCTTGCAGCTTTTCCTACTGCCTTGGATTGCTCTGTGGCAGGCTTGCTTCCCTCTCTTATTTTAAAAGGAAAGAAAACCTCTGTTAAAAAACAAAATCATAACAAAAAAACAGCAGGAAAGACCAAGGGATGCTATTAATAAAGTGAGGGCCCTTGCCAAGAAAGGCTGAGTTTTCCAGCGGCCATTTTACCACCCTTGTTTCTTTATTAAACTAAGCTGTTTTTTAATGAGACCGTCTCGTTTTGCAGATGTGATCCCAGGCTCTGAACATCCTCCCATGTGTTTTGTTTTGCAGGAGGCAGCACAGGCACCTCCCCGACCACCTCCAGCACGGGGACCCCGTCACCCTCTGCTTCGTCTCACCTGCTCTCTCCATCCTGCTCCCCTCCAGCCTTTCATCTGGCCCCCAACACTTTCAACGTTGGCTGTCGGGAGAGTCAGCTTTGCAACCTCAACCTGTCTGATTATCCCCCGTGCGCCAGAAGCAACATGGCCGCCTTGCAGAGCTACCCCGGGCTGAGCGACGGCGGCTACAACCGGCTGCAGAGTGGCACTGCTTCCGCCTCGCAGCCCTCCGAAACCTTCATGCCTCAGAGGACTCCATCCTTGATCTCAGGAATGCCAACTCCTTCCTCCCTGCCCAGCAACAGCAAGATGGAAGCATACAGCGGCCAGCTGGGGTCCTTCCCCAGCTCCCAGTTTCAGTATGTCATGCAAGCAGGCAACCCTGCCTCCACCTCCTCCTCTTCACACATGTTCGGTGGCGGCCACATGCAGCAGAGCTCCTACAACGCCTTCTCCCTGCACAATCCCTACAACCTCTATGGATACAATTTCCCTGCTTCCCCTAGGCTGGCGGCAAGCCCGGAGAAACTCACCACCTCCCAAAGCACTTTACTCTGCTCTTCCCCCTCCAGCGGGGCCTTCGGAGAGAGGCAATACCTTTCCACAGGGATGGATCACGGGATGCACATGATCAGCCCTCCCTCCAGCAACCAGCAGACGGCCAACGCCTGTGACAACAGACAGTACGGTGCGGTTCAGGGCTCCTCCTCACAGATGTCTGTGCACATGGTCTAACAAGCCGTGCCTCTCCTTGGCATCGAAGGCAGACGGACCTTCGTCGTTTCTGTGGGAAAGCCCATCCCAGAACCTTTTTGCCTTCAAACTTATAGCAGAACTAGTATTGTAATGACAAATAAGAACACAAGCCACCTAGGTATGCGCCACCGAACCTTGTGGAAAGCCTCAACTGACAGCCATTGCAGCTTGTTGTAGCCCAGGGCCTCCAGACCTGGCACGGAGCATCTGCTCTTTCTGGACATTGCAGAGAGAAGGGCATGACTTTAATGGAACCTGGAGAGAAGCAGCTGAATATACCATTTATGCATTAACTCTCAGCTAGTGTGAGCTTTCGACGTGGAGGGAGCCATGCCCATGTGCTGTCTCCTCCAGGTGTTGAAGAAAGGCATTCTCCCAAGGCTTCGTCCTCTGAAGCTGCCCTGCCCATAGCTTTAAAGACCTCCCCCTTTCCAGACCGTTCCTCGTTCCTGGAGCGGTTCAGCCTGTTTCTGAAGCCAACAGCGGCCCGTGGCTCCTTCTCCCACTGTAGCACAGGAATGGTGCTGCTGGCCTGGAGCTTCTCCTCCCAAAGAGGTTTCTGCGTTTTCACCACAGCTCTACCTGACTGGTGGTTTCTTTGTGAGGGTTGAGCTTACCAGCACCCAGCCTGCAGACAGAGATGGGAGAGAGAGAAAAATTGTATCCCACAGGTGAGCCTCAGACATTAGCAGGGACTGATCTTCATAAAGATGTGTGGGGGAGAGGGGGCTCGCCTCCTGTTGACGTGATCCGAAGTGATGCGCCCAAACTGAACAGACAGCCTTTGTGGGGAACGTGTGTCCCGTAGCACTCAACCCAATGGGAGGAAACTCTCCAGACTGAGCTCACGGGGAAGAGCAATGAGAAAAGAGCCCTGCTCTACAGAAGTGCGGCCAAGCCTCCCCCACCTTGCATGCAAGAGTTGCCATAGAAAACCATTAGCATTTCAGTAACAGTGAGGTCGAGTATTCGCCAACCTCCCGCCTGCCACATGATCTCTGTTTAACCAAATAGATCGTTGCCTTTTGACATCTTTCTTTTCTGTTTTTTTCTTCTCTCTCTTTTTTTTTTTTTCTTCAAATCCTTTAAAAATAAGAAAACAATTGTAGCTTGGTGCAAGCTATGCATTTAAGTTGTGTGAAAATGCAAATACCAAGTAACAGAATACAGATATTGAGATTTGTTGTGAGGTGTTGTAGATAAATGTATTTATATGCCTAGTGGGGTATTCAATATTATGAATATAAAAGAGGGCAATAAAAATGGTATGTAAAATATGTAAGAAGAAAAAGGTGTATAAAGATTTGCCCTATGCACGGAACTCTGTTTCTAAGTGCCAAGCACAGAATGCGCTAAATAAATCTTTGCAATTGTTCCCTCTGTGTTTTTCTCTGTCTGTGAGGCTTCCTCAGTGGTCTTTTAGAGACAGACATTTTCAAAATACTGCCACGTGTGTTTGCACAACAGAGGAAATGAGGACATGGTGCTAAACTGTGAAGTCCAGGCAATATTACAACAAAAATAAAAATTCTGTTCTTTTCAAGAAATTTTAAAAATTGAGTGATTGGGATCTGCAAGGTGCCTGCTTTCACAGGAAGTGTGTCTTATGGACAGCTAGAATTGTTATTTTGATTGTTGAAATCTAATAAAGAGCTCTTCAGAATAATTTTTCGCAGTCAATATAGAAAATCATATTTACAAATAACAGTATAATTTGTTTCTCATTTTTAAATGTAATTTTGGGGTATGTGTCAGGTTTTCATTTGCACTACATTTCTAATATGAGATTAAAACATTAACAATGAAAGCAATGGGGAAGCTGAAGCCCCCTCCAAACCTGGAAGTAAGTTATGGCTGCAGAGTTTACAGCTTTCCTTGTGTCAACAAGCTTTTTTTTCTGAATCGAAAAAGCACCAGGAAAGTAGAAAGATCTTGAAAGAGAAATTCTGCAAGCATTTCTTAATTTTTATTTTTACAAGGGAAGATAAATATACCAATACCATTCCCAGTTCTGTGCCTAGTCTGTCTGACTGTATTCTGGCTTTTAGTGTGACTAGCCGTGGATGTTGCTGAAAAGGGTTGAAGGGACTATGGATGGGAGAGAATCTGTCCCTTCCCTTGTCATAGAATCATAGAATCGTTTAGGTTGGAAAAGACCTTTAAGATCATCAAGTCCAACCATTAACTTAACACTGCCAAGTCCACCACTAAACCATGTCCCTAAGCACCACATCTACACATCTTTTAAATACCTCCAGGGATGGTGACTCAACCACTTCTCCGGGCAGCCTGTTCTAGTACTTGACAACCCTTTCGGTAAAGAAATTTTGCCTAACATCCAGTCTAAACCTTCCCTGGTGCAACTTGAGGCCATTACCTCTTGTCCTATTGCTTGTTATTTGGGAGAAGAGACCAACACCCACCTGGCTACAACATCCTTTCAGGTAGTTGTAGAGAGCGATAAGGTCTCCCCTCAACCTCCTTCTCTCCAGGCTAAACAACCCCAGTTCCCTCAGCCGCTCCTCACAGAACTTGTGCTCTAGACCCTTCACCAGCTTTGTTGCTCTTCTTTGGACACGCTCCAGCACCTCAATGTCTTTCTGGTAGTGAGGGGCCCAAAACTGAACACAGGACTCGAGGTGTGGCCTCACCAGTGCTGAGTACAGGGGGATGATCACTTCCCTGGCCCTGCTGGGCACACTGTTTCTGATACAAGCCAGGATGGTGGTGGCCTTCTTGGCCACCTGGGCACACTGCTGGCTCATATTCAGCCAGCTATTGACCAACACCCCCAGGTCTTTTTCCTCCAGGCAGCTTTCCAGCCACTCTTCCCCAAGCCTGTAGTGTTGCATGGGGTTGTTGTGACGCAAGTGCAGGACCTGGCACGTGGCCTTGTTGAACCTCATACAGTTGGCCTCAGCCCATTGATCCAGCCTGTCCAGATCCCTCTGTAGAGCCTTCCGACCCTCAAGCAGATCAACACTCCCACCCAACTTGGTGTCATCTGCAAACTTACTGAGGGTGCACTTGATCCCCTTGTCCAGATCATTGATAAAGATATTAAAGAGAACTGGCCCCAGTACTGAGCCCTGGGGAACACCATTTGTGACCAGCCACCAACTGGATGTAACTCCATTCATCACAACTCTTTGGGCCCAGCCAACCAGCCAGTTTTTTTACCCAACAAACGTATGCCCGTCCAAGCTGTGAGCAGCCAGTTTCTCCCGGAGAATGCTGTTGGAAATGGTGTCAAAGCCTTTACTGAAGTCCAGGTAGACAACATCTACAGGCTTTCCCTCTTCCAGTGAGTGGTTCACCTTGTCATAGAAGGAGTTCAGGTTAGTCAAGCAGGACCTGCCTTTCATAAACCTATGCTGACTGGGCCTGATCACCTGCTTGTCCAGTACGTGCCATGTGATGGCAGTCAAGATGATCTGCTCCATAACCTTCCCTGGCACCGAGGTCAGACTGACAGGCTTGTAGTTCCCCGGTTCCTCCTTCCAGCCCTTCTTGTAGATGTGTGTCACGTTTGCTAACCTCCAGTCAACTGGCACCTCCCCAGTTAGCCAGGACTGCTGATAAATGATGTAAAATGGCTTCGTGAGCACCTTCGCCAGCTCCCTCAGTACCCTTGAGTGGATCCCATCCAGCCACATAGACTTGTGTGTGTCTAAGTGGTGTAGCAGGTCACTAACCATTTCCGCTTGGATTATGGGGGCTTCATTCTGCTCCCTGTCCCTGTCTTCCAGCTCAGGGGCTGGGTATCCAGAGCACAACTAGTCTTACTGCTAAAGACTGAGGCAAAGGAGGCATTAAGTACCTCAGCCTTTTCCTCATCCTTTGTCACTATGTTTCCCTCCACATCCAACAAAGGATGGAGATTCTCCTTAGCCCTCCTTTTGTTGCTAATGTATTTATAGAAACATTTCTATTGTCTTTTACAGCAGTAGCTAGATTAAGTTCTAGTTGGGCTTTGGCCCTTCTAATTTTCTCCCTGCATAACTTCACGACATCCTTGTAGTCCCCCTGAGTTGCCTGCCCCTTCTTCCAAAGACCATAAACCCTCCTCTTTTTCCTGAGTTCCAGCCAAAGCTCTCTGTTTAGCCAGGCTGGTCTTCTTCCCCACCAACTTGTCTTCCAGCCTGCTCCCGCGCCTTTAAGTTTTCCTTATTGCAGAGTGTCCAGCCTTCCTGGACTCCTTTGCCCTTCAGACCTGCCTCCCAAGCGACTCTGCCAACCAGGATCCTAAACAGGTCAAAGTCTGCCTTCCGGAAGTCCAAGGTGGCAGTTCTGCTGACCCCCTTCCTTACCTCTCCAAGAATCAAAAACTCTACCATTTCATGATCACTATGCCCAAGATGGCCTCCAACTGTCACATCACCCACAAGTCCTTCTCTGCTCTCAAACAACGAGTCCAGCAGGGCCCCTTCCCTAGTTGGCTCACTCACCAGCCATGTCAGGAAGTTATTGTCCAGACACTCCAAGAACCTCCTGGACTGTTTCTGATGTATTGTATTTCCAGCAGACGTCTGGTAAGTTGAAGTCCCGCAGGAGAACAAGGTCTAGTGATTGTGAGACTTATCCCAGCTGCTTATAGAATATTTCATCTGTGTCTTCATTCTGGTTGGTTGGTCTATAACAGCATCCCACCATGATACCTGCCTTGTTGGCCTTCCCCCTGATTCTTACCCATAAACATTCAACCCTATTGTCACCATTGTCAAGCTCTTCTGTTTACCCTTAATAATTAATTCATGGTTTAATCTTGAAACAGGGAGCTTTATAGCCTTTCTAAAGTCTTTTCAGAATCTTTCAGAAATACTCTTCAATCTCTGCTTTGACGTTTGCTGTGCTTTTGGGTTTGACTTCATCCGATGGCAATGATTTCTACAGGTTAATAATATGCTGCGGGAAGCAGTATTTCCTTCTGCTGGCTATTTGTGTTAGATTGCTTTTTCTTATTTATTCTATTTAATTCTTTGTGAGCGAATCTGTATTTCAGGTAAGAAGAGAGTGTGATTCAACAAAATCGAAATCATCTTCAGTATCAAAATGTATGTTTCTAATCATGATTAAACCAAAAAAATTATCACTGGAAACAGTTGCTGAAGAAAGCAAAAGACAGATGTAGGGCACAACCTTCAATATTAGTGTGAAGAACTGGAATCCCAGTTTCCATGCATTTTAGTAGGAATCCATGGGGAAGAGCTTTGAAATTGTCACCCAGACTCTTCAGCAATATGATCCTTCAAGGTATTGAGCACCCTGTCCCTGATCCAACCAAGCTCTTCAGCATACTGAGATAATGTTACTCTAGCCAATTGTCTACAGTATGAAACTTATTGAACTTAGGGTGAGCATTTATTGACCATATTTATTTACCATATTCATGGACATAATTATTTAGCTCATGTGGCACACATATAAAATGAGAAACCTTAGCTAGCTAGATAGTTATTCCTTCATCTTAGCATATGTGTAAGTGTTTTGTTGATTCAGGCTCAGAATATTCAGCATCAAGACTGAAAAAGAACAGGAAAAAGCCCTGAGGCTTCCCTGTCCCAAGATGTAAAGTTCTAAGTACACAAATATGACTCAGTGTGAAAGTTACACTGACAGTCTATGAGGATTGAAAACAAGCTCACAGTGAAATGGGAAAAAAATTAGTAAACTTTTTCCTTGATTGTCACTGTGCAAAGTAGAAGTAGAGCAGCGTTTGGAGGGCAGTATCAAAAATTATTTACTTAGTGTTCAATTAGGTGCAGAGGTGAAATCATCACAGGATAACACTCCCCTGAGCGGGCAGTCTGCTTGAGGCCTTGACATCCCCCCCGAAACACGAGGTGAGCATTGAATTTGAAGTGCACCCAGGTATGACAGAGGTATCTTGGTCTAGAGCAGTTGCTCTTCTTCCCCTGCCACCCCTGTGGGGACACAAGGCTCTCAGCCATTTGCCACTTTTTACTGAGGCTTCCCAGAGAAGAGGCGATGGCGATGGGCAATGGGCAATGGGAGAGGTGCACTGGGGCCAGACTGGGAGATCTGCTTGGGACCAGCTTGCCTGGTGGGCAGCCCGGGTTGTAGTACACACAGCAGCGGCTCCCGGAAGACTCCCTTTTCTTGGGTAACTGCCCTAACCACAGGGCTTGAGGGTCCTCCTGGTATGGTCACGCTCTCATCCAGGAGCCCTTTGATTGCTCATTTGCAAAGCATGTGTGCGTGGGGGGCAGAGGCAGCAGTTGTGTGTTTCCTCTCCCCTTCCTTCCTTCCCTACCTCACCACGAACATTTGAACCCGTTGGCCAACTTTAAGCAGCTTTGATAGTGTGGTCACAGTCACAAGATATAAGTTCTCACATGTTTCTTTAGAAGAGACAGCGGAGGAGGACAGGGCTTTTACTCATTTTCCCAGTGCAGGGACGGTCACCATGTGACATTTCCTTATTCAAAGAAGCCACACAAGGAACAGGTATCATGCATGCACACACCCCACACAACCCCCCAAGCTTCATCTGGCGTATGCATTTTTTTAGATGCCAGAGGAGCTGCAGAAACCTGGGGATCTTTACTCCACCACTCCTGAGCTGACCTGTTTGCTCTTAGCCCATGCAGGCTTCTGGCTTCCAGTCCAGGAGAAGAGAAGACTCTGTATCTCCCAGTGAGATGCTGTAAATTTAAAAAGTGAAACATCATGTAGCTCTTTGAAGAAGTACCCTTTTTAAAAAGCCCGCTCCAAATGCCAGGAAGCACAGTGGAAATCTCGGTGACAGGAGATCCCTGGTCTTGCAGCATAGGCTGTTCCAAATGCAAAACTGGCAACTTGTTACACAAATGAAAAGGATGGGGCAAAAGTAATCAGAGCAGGTTTGTCAGCTTTGCAAAGTTTATTTAGCTTCATTCCTTAACACACTGACAGGCACAAGACATAAATATTACCATGACCACAGTCAGGGCAGCTCAGCATACCCAGGACATTGCACTCCAGTACAACATAGTGTTCTTGGAGGGAATGTAGATACTATGTGTTAAAGCAAAATGCTCAGGGCACAAACATAAATACAGATTAAGGTACAATGCCCGCGACGTTATGTTAAATAGACTACAGCAAAAACTACAGCTATTGTGGCTGATTTATTGCATACTGGGTGAAGCTTTACTGATGTAAGCGAGGGCTGACAGATAGTCATTTGCCATTTAAAAAAAAAAAAAGTGTTCAGATTTGTTTTTCCCCAATGTGTGCATTGACCCAGAGCACACATCCCATGTTAGACTAGCACTCGCAGATGAGTTCTGCTGGTTGTTGCTTGTTGGGCATCATTCTAAACAAAACAGCAACAACATGAAAGTGCACCCAAGGACTGGGCAGAGGAGTGCCTGAGCATGCCAATTACATGCTGCAGATGCACTAGAAATGCAACTATAAAAGCAGTGACAGAACTTTGTGAGGAGGGTGCTGGTGTGGCCAAGGGATAATTTGCTATAAATAAGCCAGTTCCCATCCAGGCAACATCTGACTCCTTCAGCACTTTTACTTCTTTGGAGAACCAGCCTGCAGGACCAGGCATTTTGGCCAGGTCTGTAACCCAGCCAATGGGACCATTTCTGAGAGCTTGTCTGTTGTTCTGCTGGGAGGGGTTTGTGTAGCCTGCTGATGACCTAAAAAGCTTCTGCTGGAAAAGGGGCTCACTCATTTTTGTAACTGCTCCTTCTAATTTGTCTGTAATTGCTATCTAGGAAACTGTTATCGAATACAGCTAAAATCCCTGGAACTCTTTTCAAGGGTTGTTTTTCCAGGTTGGTAACTCTTTCTTATTGCCCCGGAAGAGTAACATGGCCACAAGTGGCAGGAGCAGTGTATGGAGCACACCTCTTTAAATATTAGCTCCTTTCTACAATAAAAATCTCTGATAATTCTAGCCTGAATGGAGGACTGGACTGGACTGGACTGGAAAAGAGCAGTTCACTTGGCTGCACACTGTGGTGTTTCAGTGATGAGCATGGCTTCTGTGCTGGATAGTGGTCGGCATTGGCTGATTCAGGGAGGAGCAATAAACCTCGACAGTAGGGTTAATTGTGCAATGGTCTATCTCTGGAGCACTGAGCTCATCTTTTTTTCCTGACTCAATGTGTAACTCGTATGCTGTGGGGGAGAAGGATTAAGAGCCTGCATAATTTTACACTGGTTGAAGTTTCTACAGATGTTGTTCTTATTCTAGTAATGTTCTAAATTTGTTGAGCATTTTGGAAGCTCTGACACTCAGCTGGATAATGCCCTTCTCTGCTGAGATAGAGCGACTTCTGTGGGCTCCTCTCGGATGCTTTCACGAGCAGTCCTAGGTTCTGCTAGGGCATGTCTACCCTTGAGCATCCAGCACCGTACACACCTCAGGGCACTGTTTTCCAGCTGACTGGATGCAGCAGTACTGCAGAGACACAGAGTTGGCCCAAGGGGGGCTGTGAGCAGAGAGCACCAGCCCTTCTCTTAGGATGATGGGGAGCGTGGTGCTGGTTCAGCCACAAAGGGGGACTGCCTGCAGATATTCTCAGTGAAGGTGCCTGTGCCTGGGGTGGGCTATTCCTTCCAGACCACACAGATGACAGCCCTTGGGACATGCTGCAGCACCCACTGCCTTCCCAGTGCTTCCTTTGAAAGAATCAGGGATGCCCAGGGAATGGTGGGAGGGGTAACATGGCCTCAAGTTTCTCTCTTACCTGACCTGGTTTATAACATTTCCCTTAATGTGCAGTCAGGTAATTGCACATTTATAGAGTTGCATTTTAAGCTGGTGGAACTGGCCCGGGAACATGTGCAAAGAAAAACTGCAGTCAGTTTGATATATTAAATAAATAATGTGGTCTACTGATTGGAGTCTTGATGTAATTACCTGCATCTGCCTCACCCAGTAAAGCTGGAACAAGTTGCAGTGCAATTCGCTCAGCATAAACTTATGTACAGCCTGCCAACCATCCAAACCAGGGCCAGCACTGTGCTCCATGGTTTATATTATGTTGCTATGCAAAGACCTGTATACCAAAATATTAAGATTAATGAGAAAGAGGTATGAATGCACATGTGTGTGTGTAAAAGCACCAGAGGAACAGGAGAGCAAGAATTCAAAGAATGGCCTGTACTGATAGCCAGGGACATGATCAACAGCAGTGAAACTGGTAAACACTGAGGAATGTGTTGCTTTCACCAAAATCACAGCACAGATGACTCAACAGCAGAAAATCTGCAATCCAGTAATGGCAGAATGGCAGCAAGACTACAGCACACTATGTGCACCATTTCTTCTCCTGTAACCCCAGCAAGAAGCCAAGCTTTAACAGCAAGCTACCCAAAATGAGGAAGGAGAAGACTATGTGCAGCCATGACAATGTGCAGCAATGTCACCTAAGATTTACATCGGGTAATTAACCAAGATTCCAAGGTGAAAGCTCAATACCTGTGACTCCTGAAACATAAGACAAACTTGTCCAAAACCCAATGCATTATCACCAGTGAAAAGAAAGCCGGAAGATGAAGTGAAGAATTCTGCCCAGAGTTCTAGGAGACATACATTTTGCAGCTTGTGACTCCCACGAGTGTGTTGGCAGTGTCATGTTTTTAGAAAACTAAATAAAAGTCACTTCCACTTCTATACAGTCTTGTATTTTTTTTTAACATGAGTTCCTACAGCTGTAGCATTACCCATAAAATACACCAACTCCAAACTCTGTGAACATTACAAAGTCAAGTTTTACAGAAGACTAGAGGAAACCAACACAAAAATGTGGTGAATTAAGGGGAAAAAAAGTAAAAAATAATAAAAGGTTATGTAAAAGGAGATTGAACTAGCCTGAAGAAACTGACATAAAAATGAAAAATAAGTGCACACATCCAAAATAAGAAAGAACTGGCCATGCACACACAGCAAAAGAGACAGTATAGTCTGTGAAGATGTTCTGTGAATAGCTCAGATACTTTTGAATACTGAATAATAAATGACCTTCCATCTTCAATGGAGAATTTGAACTTGTCCAAAAGAGCTTGTGATGCTCTAGCTTCTGACCATATAGATAAAATTCATATCAACAAAAAAAATCAGCCTTTGAAAAGAAACATGTTCTTAAACATAAAATGTGCTGTATTAATTGTTTACACTATATACATTATTGTATAGACTGTTTATAGCTACTAAATGTATCAGGCAATCACTAAACATTCACAATTAAAAGCACATAAAATTGGTTATTTTGAGTGTACACAAACATAAATGGTACTATGCTATGCCTAATTGTTCTTTCTTTATTTTGGGTGACACAAACACCAATAAGTATTAGGATTTATCTCAGCTGTCTGGGTAACAGGGGTCTTGGGAAGCATTTTCCATCACTGCCATTACCTGGGAAGGAAACAATGTGATTCAAAGAACTTCTAGAGTTAAAACCCTGGTTAATAGTGATTCTTGATTTCTGATACTTGGTTTCTGTTGAAAAATGAAGACCCTGGCTCCTGTCTCAGGTCTACTCACGCACAAATCCAAATTAAGGAACTAAATAATTTTAAGGTCTGTGTTTTCCACCACAGAGGACATGGTGGGGAGGTTCTGCAATGGTGTAGGAGAAATGTAAGGCTGGTAACATCTGTATAACGTGACCATAGTCCTACCTGTCAACTGAGGCTTATAAATAGCAAAAAGTGAGAGGACCAGAGAGAGGGAGCAAGGCTTAGCTGTCATATGGCCCTACTCCTTTGCCTTCTCCTTTCTAATATCCAGGTCATATTCACCTTGTGAGAGTATGAGTGTGCCGTGATACCTGATGTGAAGGGATCTGCTGATGCCCATCTCTTTCAGGTCTAAGCTGGTAGTTCATTGTATTGGCATCAGTGAGCAATATCCATGAAACGGGGCCATAGCCATATACAAATCAATGTGACCTATGTTCAGAGCATTTTGACATCTCTTGATGCCGAGTTTCAGCAATGATTTACTTTTCATCATATACAAGTTGTGAAAAGAAGATACAGCAAGAAGAGGGAAATTCAAGAGGAATACCAAGTAAAGTAGCTTGACCAGCTGAATTTAGCTGTCACAGCTCTAAAGCTTAGGAAAGTCCTGCAAGATCAGTCCTGGGTGGGCTGTGGAGTAGATGCCCAGTGCTAATGCTATTTTCCATTTCTAAGTACAACAGTTTTACAACAGAAGGAGCAACATACAGCATGCCTGAGTTGCCCCTACGAGGCAAGTGGGGAGTTCAAAATTTCAACTGAGCTTAAATCCAACCTAAAAAATTCTATAGGTTCATCCATCCGTAATATGTGTGTTTTCTTCTCCCTTCAGCTGTTGCCACAATTGTGCCACTGGGGGGTTCTTCAATTTAGTTCTCCACTACTTTTATCCATGTTTCCCAGAATGCTAACGGCTGCAATATAATGAGATTATTTATGATTTCTAAACATCATTTTCTAATGCATCTCCCAGGCTAGCAAAGTGGCAGCCCAGCAAACCTCACTGAACCAGAGCTGCCTGTAACAATCCCACAGTGTCCAGCCATCCATTTCCATTCCCTGGCCTCACTGGCTTCTCACTGCACTTTTTCAGATTTCCTTCTGGAGTTTGTTTTTGGTTTTTTTTTTTTTTTTTTCACAGCAATAACAGAAAGAAAATTGTTATTGGCTGCTGGTCTTCAGTCCCTGAAAGGGCACAGCAGCAGGATCCGCCTCTCTTCTGGGACTGGTTTGGTGACACACAGTGGAAAGAATATAAGTTCTGTCCTTGATGTTGTTCCCAGACATGGACAGAATGTCCCCTGACTCAGCAGCCCCTGAAAGAGAGTCTGCAGAGACATGGACGGATGTGCTCCCACAACCTTCTGGTCTGGTCTCAACAGCTGGCATTTCCTCTGTTCTGTCATTTTTCTCACCCACTTTGGGCCTTGCCCTTTCAGACTGGTATACACCTTAGGGTGAACACATTTCTAATGCTGCAAGTGCAGATTGACTCTTCTTGAGTGTGAGAATGAGTTGACTGCTTTTCATCAAAGTTGTTGGGCATTTATGTCTAAATAAAGACTTTCATATAGCAAACCCCCATAATTTCAGGTTTTCCATTAAATACTATTCCATGTTAATTAATTTTAAAGAGAATTTTGCTGCTTTATATAGCCAGAAAAAGACCTACAACCTCCTCTTTGTGACAGTACTTGAACATTTATCCTCCTCTTTCCATGGCCAAGACATTTAGAGAGTTTAACTAAGTAATCCTTACATCTTCCTTTCTGGTCAAGGCACTACAGCCCCATTTTACATACCAGTAAACTGAACTTGCTCTTGGCCATGCATACCCTACAGTAGTCTCCGCTCCATTTACTGCAAAACTGTAATCACTGGTAGAAGCAATGACAAAGTCCCCATCTTTGCCAGTTTGGTACGGCATTAAAGATAATGTTGCTCCATTTATAATTCCAGCATTTAAGTCAGATGAGAGGAAGAGTGTGACGTGTGATGACACCACCAAGCACAGGTGGTCTGAGCTGTATTTCTCACGTCGCTGTTGCAACATCACCCGGACACGCAGGCTTAGTGGGACCAAGCTCAGTATTTTATCACCGACCCATGACAAGGCGGTGGTGAAAGAGTTTCCAGCTGAGGCTGCAAAGGCTGTGGGTTGCACAGGCAGGAAAACTTGACCATTGCATGCTGCTCCAGAGCAGTTCTGCTGCTGGCTGCTGGAAATCTCCAGGGCACAATTGCCAGCTCCTCACTAGCACGCAGAGCTGAAAAGTGCACCCGTGGAAATGCAGTGCTTGTGCTGATGGTGCTCTTCAGTTTGGTTTTACTCCCTCTCTGTGTGCGGATAAACAGAGCCCCGTGCCAGCAGCCTTGTGTAGGTGCACAGAGAAAAAGAGACAGTTGTCCAAACAATATGGTATGGAGAGCTGGGGAAAAGGCATGTTGAAAATGTAAAGGACATTTACGTTAAAGGAAGGTGTGAGAGCTGTAGGAAGAGCCAAATTACAAAAAAAGTAAGTACTTCAAGCAGCCAAATTAAACAAGACGCAATGGGGGCCAACTTTGCCTCCCAGGCATTTCATGAGCCCACACCCCAGAGTTCAGGGGGTGCTGGGGGGAGAACCATGTGTCCCTCCAGGTCTTATTTAACTTGGCGATGTGTAAAGAACTTTAACTCTTTTCTGACTTTCCTGTTCCTACAGCACTCACATCTTCCCATTTTTTGCTATATTTCCGAGTACTTTTTGTTGGATGAGTTTTCAATCCTTTTGAAGACAAATAATTTCTTTCTATTTAGAAAAATAATCAGTGGAGGCAAAGCGTAAAGTCATTTCGGTCATAGTATCTTGGAGAAAAATAGATACAGTATTTTGGAAAGAATTTGAAATGAAAACACCAAACCTGATGGGATTTAAATGTAGAAAACCAAAAATTCAGTCTCGCCCCCTCTTTTCCCTCCCCCTATCCATGAGGTCACCATTTCTCATCTCACACACTATGGCATCTTGCCGGGATCCTGAGGCAGACACCAGAAAAAGTGTTCTTGCTCCTGCAAGCACAAAGCAGCATCAAACTGGCCAAGGGAAAATAATCAGAGTGATTTCTCAAAGCTACAAACAGATAAACTTTGTAGAACCAGCAAGATAAAGACATCAAGAAAATGCCAGCAACCTGTATTGTCCCCTCAAAAATCTGATGCATAAGTGCTTGAGAAAAAGGAGACCAGAAGAAAACGTGTGAAATACTGCATGCGCATGGAAATTCAGCATTGTTACATGCAAACAGCTTACACGTAAAGGAAGTGTGCGTGTGTGTGCATGTGTACAAAGTCTGAGAGGCAGGAGAGGATCCCTGCACACACAACATGTGGCAGGCCTCAGTTCAAGAAGTTTAATCCTGCTTGCTAGCACTTCGCTGCAGCAGGCTGCCTCTCTGAAGAGGGAGGGCTGACACGGTTGACATCTCATCTCTGCTCGTGCTTCTGTGGCAAATGATTTTTCTCACAGCATTACTCACGTTGCCTCTGTTTGGCATTTGGGGAGTAGGGGTTGTGAATATTCTTCTGCCCTTGCAGATGTCTCTGCAGAAAGACCCTGCAAACTCAAAGGACCTCCTGGCTGTATCAACGGCTCCTACTTGTTCTGTCACAACTTCTGGGACAACAGTGGCAAAGTGAATGCTCTAACTCTTAGCAAAGTCAGACTGCAGCACAATTATTTTCAGTGTACATTTCTGAGTTATTTTGTTGCTACTTACATCCTATGTGGACTTGAGTAGAATATCCAGTTCAAAAATGTGTCCTCATGACAATTTCCCCAATGCAAGAAAGAAGGAGAACTTACTGCAAAGAAAAAATTGTGCCCATTAGAGAGAAAGATTTGTTTGTTGAATTTTGGCTGTGGATCTGAATTGTCTCCAAGGAAAACTGATGGCATTAAGGGCAAGGAGTCAGTTTAGCTAGATGGGATAGTCCTCTGAAATAGAGGAAAGTCTTAAACATGTGCTCAGCATCAAGCGTATTCCTAATACTCTGTCCATACTAATGCAGATGTCCATATGCCAAAGCCTGCAGCCAAAGTCTTCAGCTCAGCAAAAGCGTATCTGCTGCCCATGGGCATGAGTCAGCTAGCAGTGAGAAGCACAGCTCCTGTCTGTACATCTACAAAGCACTCTCTAAAAATCACCATTCAGTGATTTACCACCATGCTGACTTTGTTGCTCGGGGCAAGACACGCTCGAGCTGTACCTGACAAGACTTCCAGCCTACCATGGTGTTAATCACATCAGTCCATATAACGGGGGGGGGGGGGGGGGGGATTCTCCTTTTAATTTTCCTTTCCAGTCTGAAAGCCTCCACTAGCCATGTTCTTCTCAGCTCCTTAAGAGCAAACAGGTGTTTATTTCTGTGCGATGCCATGCAGCAGCTTGGCTTGAAGATGTCCCATACACCTCCTGGACTACAAACTGGGAGTTTTACCCAGGTCTGCAGTTGTCCCCAGTATCTCTGAAAGCCAATCATTTGGGTTTTATTCTTATTTTGTCCTCTGCTGCTACTTTTGTCCTGAATCAGATGGAGGTCGTCAGTCTTGTAGTGGTAGTATTTTCCTTACACCACTTGTGGGAATGTAGGGATGAGCGCAGAGTGTCTGGCTCTGACACTGACAGATCTCACACTGCTTCCAGGGAGATGCCCAAATGTTACAAAGATGAACCATATGGGCAGCCCCAGCACTTGAGGCCATTAATAGGAATTTTTAAGCAACTGTGATTGATGGGGCAGCTCTTACAAGTCTGAGATCAATGAAAATGCAACTTGATCTTTTGAACTCAACTCCTTAATTTTTTGTTCCTTTTTCTGCACAGAATCCCATAAAACCATTTCTGTGCAGACAAAAGCTGTCTGGGACACTTCATGTGGATTTGTCATGCATTTTCCTTTTGCTCCCCCTCTCCACCCTGTTTCTAGTTTTACATGCAGTTTGGTTTTGAGTCTTTCTCTGTGATTTCTACAGGCAGTTCAAGATCAGCTTTTTCTATACATGTGATTGGACATTGTCCTGAGGGGTTTTTGAGACTCATTATTTTTCATTTGTTTTTGATTTAATTAATTTACCCCTCATTATAACCTAAACACCAGGGAGAAGAAATGGTAGGAAAAAGGAAAAGCAAAAGTCATCGAGGACAGAGGAAAGGATGAACAACTTTCAGGAGAAAGCAGGGAGCCCAAGAAAAGATTGAGAGAGAGAATGCAACAAATAACTATGTCTAATGAGGCTTGAATTACCCAATATTGATATTTTTCCTTCAGGATCTGCTGACACAAGTCAACATTATCCACAATGGCTCCATCTTCCAGCATTTTCTATCAGACTCTTGACCAACAGAGCAGTCAGTCCCAGATGCCTGTAGTCTTACAGCAGCTGGATGCTCCTAGAAATGAAAGCCTTCTTACAACTAGAGGAGAAAGAGCCTGGAAGGGCAGAGGGAAGGGGCAGCTTCTTAGAAAGCCAGGCAGGGAATTAGGGAGAGACCGGGCAGCAGGGACAGGGAGTGACAGTAGCATAGGGACCTGTAGTTAGCTAAGGTCACAGCTTAGGCACACACAAGAGAGCCCAGGGTGCAGGAAGGAGAGGCCAAAAGCAATGCAGAGAAGGTGAGTGAGCTTGAGAGAGCAGAGAGAAATGCAAGGCACAGCAAGAAGAGAGGGCAGAGCGGCTCAGAGTGAGGATGTGAACAGCAAAGGGCTGCAGAGGAGAGGAGGGGAGCACAGCAGTAAGGAAAATTGTAAGATAGGCAAGGGAAGAGCCTTGGAGAGGTTGGGAGGGATGCAGTGGGAGAGGGGAAAAAGCAGAGACCAACAGCAGCTCTTCCCCCTCCAGGGAGGGGAAGATCAGGAAATGGAGCCCATGTTTTATGTAGGACTGACAGCTGTGTTTTGAACCTAAAGCAACCACATATCAGTCAAGAGTTGGGAAAATGTTCCTTTGAGCACTGAAATGAAGAAATAGGTGAAAGGAATGAAAGCCACATGTTTAGTTGCATGATGCTTAAACCAATGTCCATGCAAATAGGATTTGGAGAAAGGGTGGTTCTGACTCAGATTAGCAGTGCCTGGGGTGAGATATCACCCCTTCCCTTGACTAGCAGGGGCTCAGACAGCTCAGTGTGTGGCTCAAGGTAGGTAAGTTTTAGCACAGTTTTGCGACAGGCTGTGCATACTGGGCTTCCAGTAAGGGTGAAAATGTCCCGGAAATCCCAGTTTGAACGCATTTGTTAGAGCACACCAAGCCTTAATGGAGTAACACTCTACTAAAAGTGCTTAATGGAGTAACGCTCTACTAAAAGTGGGGAGGTTGGGCACACTTACCAGCTGATCTTCAAACCAGCCTTTTGGTGGTGTCATACAGATTGTTCACAATGTGGGTGACTTCCAGGTCCTCACCAGGATCTTGTGGAGAACCCACATCTCTGGTTTGCAGTTCATATCTGACAATGTGGTATCCCCACAGACACACTCACACTAGAAACGTTCTTCCATTAAAAGCCTTAACATTCACAATATGCAACATTCCCTCAATAAAAATATTACATTAGCTGATGGTAATGACTCAGATGTGCCTTGAGCTCTGGAGTGTGCCAGTGACAATGCTACTAACCTGAGTGATTTGGACTTTACAGTCTTTTTTTTTGTAACTAATACATGTGATTAACATTTTCCTCAGAAATGGTCAGTGGAGCAGTGAGACATACCAGACTGGCAGTGTTAAAAATTGGAGCTGTGTCCCCAAAGACCAGATGTAGGTTGTCAAAAGACAGGGCCAGCTTCTCACACCCACACAGGTCTCTGGCTACACCACTTGGCCTCACACCCAACTTGGAGTGACAGCTTTGAGAAGTGAACGGCGAGCTCAGTCACCACAACTTTCTCAGACGCTGGCTGCAATTACTGAGGCTGCCAAAAGCCACAGGAAGGCAGCCAGATACCATCACAGCATGCTGGCAAGGCTTGTCTCTTACAGGCATCTACTGACTGGAAGCCCTTTCATTGCCATCCACCCGTTTTCTAGGTCAACTGCAGCACAGGGCTGAACTTTAACAGGAGACCCAAACAACCATCCATTGACCTAACCCACCTCCCCTTGCAGGCTGTTTGCCTCAGTTGGGCGCTCCTTGAACCAGGTGAGTTTTTGCTTCATCAAAACAGCAGCCTGGTCTTATAGAGCCTCTGTGACCGGTCACATTTAGCTTTTCCCCACCATGAGCATTAGGGAAGGACTAAATGGTTGCAGGGAAGTTCCTTTCAGCCTTGCTCTCTCTGAACCTCTGCTTCTTTCTTTTTCTTTCCTTCCTTCCTTCCTTCTTTCTTTCTTTTTCTTCCTTTTTCTTTCTCCTTCCTTCCTTGCTTCCTTCCTTCCTTCCTTCCTTCCTTCCTTCCTTCCTTCCTTCCTTCCTTCCTTCCTTCCTTCCTTCCTTCCTTCCTTCCTTCCTTCCTTCCTTCCTTCCTTCTTTCTTTCCTATTTTCTATTCTGTTTTTAAAACTTCCTTTAAAATGACACTGACTCTCCTACTTACAGTCATTGCTCTGGAGCTCAGTCAGCCTTGTTGATCCCTGCTGCAAGTGACAACACTTCTCACTGTCTTTTATATATCAGCTTAACAGCCTGATAACAACTGGGCAGGACTGGATATTCCTGGCACTCTGTGTGTCTACTGTGCAAGGCTTGTAGTATGGCACTAGCTGTATTTTGCTGTCTCTCGCTCTTGAACTGTTACTTTCTGATTGCTTGAAAATGACTCATGAGGTTCATATGGTCCAAATTAAGTCTATGGCTGCACATTCACAGTGCTGTAGATTACTTAAAGGATTTTAGGCAGAATCTTAATATTTCATTGTATGCCTGAAAATGCCTGAGATTTTTTAACAGGAAGCAAAATGCAAATTTTGCTAACTACAGAAATATTTCATCAGCTGAAGACCTGAACCCTACTTCCATGCTCATTTAATACCCTTTGTAGCACACTATGGTTAATGCAGCTATAAAGCAATGTTGTTACAGAAACTTTCAGTCTCTCAAGGGCATTCCTCCATTTTTGTGCATTAGTTCAACATTAGAATTGTTCTTCAGACACTGGAGCATCTTTACCAGGTGTTTCTTTAAAAAACATGACAAGCATCTCATGGGACATTTCCATTATCTTGGGTTGTATAAGATGTTATGTGTATACAAATATCCATTTTGAGCTCTGGCTGGCAGGGTGATCTCTACGCCCAGCAGTTCTTTTCCAAGCCATCCTAAGAGCTTCTCTCCAAGCCCTGGCCCTGTTCTCACCCTCTTGACATCTGCAGCACTGGCCCTGCACTCCTGGTCCACCAGCTCTCCTTCTCATCACCAAAGCAATGCTTGAGCATTTTCCAGAACACATTTGGTGACAGGAATTTCTGAAGAATAGGCAAATACTGCTCCTGGTGTGCAGTTACTGCACTCAACAACACTTTTTCAGAGCTGCTGCTAAGCGCACATTTGACAAGTATGTAGGTGAGACTCAAAAAGCTGAAAGGACAAAAGTCTTGGCTTCTCTATTCTCCATTACCCTAAAAACCTGACCTACCGACTATTTTGGGGAGCTGTAGCGTTGGTCTGAAGTCACTCTTGCACCCCAGAATTTGCTGCTGAAAAAAACCAAAAAACCTTCCCTAGGTCTTAATTCTTTTATGCTTGACTCCCCAGCATTCCCAAAGGGTGTTCAAAATGCCTTTAGCACTTGGACTGTCCATTTTAAATTTTAGCAAAGGCTGGAGGGTTTGCCAGTGGTTTTGCTTTCCCAGCATGAGCCAAACATGCCTGCCAGATTTCTCAAGAGGGGATGTAAGATTTTCCAATTTCTAAATAGGCCAATGAAGCATAAAAATATCGAAACATAAATTGAATGTGTTTTATGAAAGGATTCTCTGTTGTCAAGGAAGGAGGGCTGGCAAACACCTGAGGGCACTGGGAACTTTTCTCCTCTGTGACCTGAGGCTCTCGGGAAATGACCTTTACCAGCCTAGAGGTGCAGGAATGCAGTGGTGCCAAACTTCCCCTCCGTGTGTTGTGGGCAACTTAATGGAAAAACCTGTAAATATTGCAGAATGTCGCGAATTGTTAGTAATATTACTAAGTCTTTAGATAGAGGCATGTACTGTGCATTTTATTCGCTGTAACTCTCTTTTCGTAACAGTTAACTACTGTCTAACAAGGAAAGAAAAGTCAGAGGTTTCATGCTTACAGGAAGTATATAGTGTCGATGGATTTGCATAGTATTTAGAAGAGTTAGAGTTACATTGCAGTGACGCAGTTCTACAGCACTTGCTAATTCCCTCTTCTCCCCAAATACTTCCTCCTGGCTCCCACTCTTGTTTGTTTGAACATACCCAGCCTGTTATTCCTCTCTCCCAGCGCTGCGCAGTTAGCAGACAATTGCAGTTTAACATATCAATGTTGCATTTAATATTCTGTAGCAGATCTCAGGCTGACAGTGCATCCAGATGGGGGTCCACTGTGCCACCCACCAGCATCAGACGTGGTCATCCAGACTCTCCAAACAGGAAGCCCAGACATTTGTCTCTTGCTGTCTGTTTCCATCCTGCTTTCCGTCTCAAAATGTTGCTCTCCATTCATGCATCTCTTCCAGCAACTGCAGTAAACCAGGTCTTAAAATCCCGCCTGATTACCTAGCAAAGTGGAGCGTGAAGCATTCCCAGGAGAGTTTGTGCGATGGTGATCTCCGCATCAGAGGGAGGCTTTGTATTTGTCAGATTTCTATCCAGAGTTCAGGTTTCACATAGATATTACCCCATCCTTACACATGTGTAGCAGCTTGTTACTCTGCAGTGCCGGACCAGAAGCAGCAGAGCTGTTGTACCATCTTCTGTTCTGGTTCTGGTACAGAGGCAAACCTCCCATGAACCACCTAACAGCATTGCAGGGGTGACCCTGGAAAACTCCCTGGAAATGCCCTATTCTCTTTCCACCTTGAGAGCTGGTTTCAATTGCCCTTCTTTCGTGGCAAATGGGGGTAGAGGTGGTGACATCAGGCCCTTCTTGGCAGCTCCCTTTTCACAAGGAAGCATGCATTCAATTAGAGGATTTTAATTAAAATACTTTTCTGTAGCATCCTGTTTCCAGGCCCTGCTGTAAATTTAACTTGACGTTCTCTCATTTAACAGGTGGGTGAGATTATTCTGAGAGCTGCCAGATGGAAGAAAGCAGAAACAGGGCTGGCTGTTGAGATGGAAGAATGAAGAGAGGAAGAGAGAGAGCAAAAGCAAGGAGTGGGACAGATATCTGCTGCATATCTGTCAATATTTACTATGTAACATGCTATCCCTTTCTGTGATGGTTCTTCATTGCCATATGCATGCAACTTCTTAAATTTCTTTGAAGCATAAAAGTGGCAAATCCAGGATCAACACAGTTGCATTCGATTTCCTTTCCTTTTGGATTGGAGCAGTTCAGGAATAACCAATGAATGGCAATTGATGCAAAATTCAAAGCACCCCCATCCTACCCCCCAAAAAAGAAGAAAAGGCACCCTTTAACCTGGAAGCTGGGAAGCAGAGTAACAGCTGTGAGGCTGCAGTGGTAGCCATGGGAGTGGGCAGTTGGCTAGCTGTCCCTTCTGCCGCTGCAGCTGTGTCAGCACCAGCTTCCAGATGCAACAGGTTAAAGGATATGGGAGAGAAGAGATTGTTTCCAAGAGATTAATACTCAGCGGCTAGCAGGAGCAAGGATGAGGAATTTGGAAAGCTGCCAGCTGGGAGTCTGTGAAGTAGAGAGGCTGGAGACAAGGGGTGGCTAGGAAAGAAAATGAAAGGGACCAAAGGAAGAGAGAAAAAGGGGAAGGACAGCCTGGGAAGGAGGAACCTTAGGGAACAGGGAAGGAAGAGCTGCTGGGGGTTGCTGAGCAGAGGGAGAAGACTGAGAAAGCTACAGAGGTGACAGGGGGAGGAATGAGGACGAAGAGGAATGAAGACCCTCATGCTCTCTTTTTCCCTTTGAATGCAACAAAACATAAAGGAATTAAAGACCAAACTTCAAGCTAATGAGGAAGGGTGCCTGCACTGATCTCCTTCCACTGTGCTATGTTGGATCGTAGTGCTCTGACCCATCCAGCACACGGCCTGTGCTGCCAGAGGTCAGACATCCAGAGCAATGTGGGGTAGAGGCTGCCTGAGCCAGTACAAAGCTGTGGTGCAAGGAGGATGATATAAATCCTCAGAAGCATTGCACGCTGCTGTCATAGCAGTAGTGCAACTAGTCTCACTTTTGCATTGGTGGCCTAAACCAGCTGCTTTCAAAGCAGACTTTTGCAGCAGAAGGCTTAGCAGATAAGGTGCTACTGGGGAAAATGCTTGGTAAGCCCTGTCTTTCTTCTTTCCATTTGGTAGAGGTTGGTTTAGGCTCCTACTTCAGAAGTCTGGAGCTTTTAAAGCTATTGATTACCTCTTTAGATTGCTGCTCTAACTCCAGAGGCCCACTGAGTGAATCCATAGTCTGCGTGATTTAGTTGTAGACTGTTAAACTTGAAATTGTCCAGGTGAGTGCTGAGCGTCTTCATGGTTTCCCCACAAAGAATGGGATTTCAGACAAAGCTGCGATCAGTCCAGGATTGACACAAGAACGTTTTATGCAGATGTAACCCCACCGAAAAGCCTACCTCTAGGATGGAATAGCAAAATACATAAGCATATTACACCTACATTTGTGATTAGATTTTGCTGTATCATGGGCAAGTACAGCTTGCTTTCTGTTTAGCAAACTGAAATATTTCAATATACACCAAAACCAAAACATATGCTTTCAATTCTCCAAATGGGAAAAATCCTATCTAAAACAAGCTCCCATTTAAAAAAAAAAAAAGAGAGAGATTAAAAAAAAAAAGTTCAGTGGAGAATTCTTTACCAACAAGCACAGCCCAGACATTTGTACAAGCTGAAGCTTACATCAGAAAGTCATTGCACAAAATCAAGTGCTTTGGCCAGCAAACATACTTTTATCAGTCACGTTGTAATCACTCTCTAAAAAGAGATCTTAATTTTTTTCAACAGGATCTGCTCTCCATATTATTGCACCAATGGTCTTTAATTGCATCAATATCCTTTAATTCTTTACCAGTCATGTCTCCTATGAGTCTTTCTATAATTTTCCCTGGGATTGATGCCAGGCTAATGTGCCTGTATTTGCTTGAGCAAACTCATTTCTCCTCTTAAACACAGGAAAAACAATGAGATTTTCCCCAGTCATCTGGAACTGTCTCAGTGTTTCAGGACGTGCGAAATATCAACAGAAATAGCTCAAAGTGCTCCTTAGCAAGTGTCTTTTAAGCTCTCTGGTAAAATGCACCTGGTCTGTGGACCTTAAAATGTTTAATTTTAGTAATTGTTCAGAACCTTCTCAAATTAGTCTCGAAAGTATTTTCAGAGATTCACAGGGAAGAAGGGCTCACCAGGCCGTCTGCTGAGACCTACTGTGTATCACTGACTTAGGATACACATGTTGCCCATCTACTTTTACATCAAGTTCCAAGACCAAAGCCTGACCAAAGCCGGGGTTAAGGCACGGCAGAAGCCTCCGACCAGCCCTGTGCCTGTATCCCTGCCAGAGCAGGGAAGCAATCTGTGAACACACCTGACAGCCCTGCAAACAAAGTTCACTCTGTACTGCAGAAGAAGGTGAAACCCCCTCCAAGTCTACGCCAGCGTGACTTTGGGGAAGCCCCATCTGCACCTCAAGTAAGTTGAGGACCGTGACCTTGAACAAAGTGGCAGAAGATGTCATCCCCAGGCATCTACAGCGGAAGCACTTTGGAGCACAGACCAGCTCCCACTCAAAAAGCTTTCTTTGACTTCAGATGATTTCTCAGGCCTCAGGAAAAAGCAAAGCAAGAAAACAAATGTTACTTCTTTCCCCAAAAGCCAGAAAGCACACTAGAACATGTCTGGTCAGCTGAACACTGAAGAAAACTTCCCTTCTGATACCTGCAGGGAACTAGAGGAAATCTGATGAACTGCATTTGCTTTCAGTTGTTGCTCGTTTAGAGAGTTATACAGAACTGAAGGGTTTTCAACATACTGAGGGCAAAGGGAGATAATTTTTTTACTGAGAACTTTGATGCATGTGACTTTCTCTGAGCCATTGCTTTCCAAGCTGTTGGCTCTCATGCTGGAAACCAAATGGGCATTTGTGAGTCTCAAGATTTTCCCATGACTCTATCCTTTTTTAACCCCCAGAGCAATAGTTAAAATACTCCAAAACTTCCAATTTTTCCCAGATTCCCAAGATTTGTGAAAAGAATATGATTCAGAAAGTTCCCTTCACTACTTCAAGAAACTTTGCTTTTAAGCAGCTTCTGTCTTACACTTCCTTTGCTACAGACCATGAACTTTTTACTCCATCCAAAGTATCATACGTAATAAACTGTACCCCGCTGCTTTGTTTTCTCTGTAGAACTGAAACACAATGTGGACTGAATACCTCTGACTTTATAATTTTGTTGCTAAAGCTACCTGTATCCAAGCAAGGCTTTTTTTTTTCCCTAATATATTTTTAAATGTTCTCTTTAAAACCACACTGGTCACTTTTATTTTAAAAACTGGTTTATTTTGACTTCTCACATATGTATTTTTAATTCGTAAATTGTGTTAACCACCTGCTACTTTCTCTATTTTTTTATCTGACAGCTTGTTATTTAATCACTGCTTTCAGATAACCTTTTAACCAGGGTGATTTCCATTCAGCTGTATTTCCATCCATACCCAACAAAATAGCATTTTACACATGCACACGATGATCTCCTGTGAGCATTCATCCGGTAGGGGATCCACAAAGGACTTCCAGGCTTAGCTGAGCTTTTCCAAGTTTTCCAGTCAGAAATACTTACAAGCATTTCGAAATGGCTTTTGGAGTTTGAAAAAAAAAAATAATTGAAATTTACTGTTTCATGGAATTCTGTTTGCACATGACAAATAAACTTCTGCCATCACAGCATTGAGACTACCAATGACCCTTAGGTAAGTTATTAACTCCTTGTCCAGCACAAGAATTTGTACTGAGCTGCCTCATCCCGGATGCAGGATACTGCATGTAAAGAAATTACCACCTATTATTTTTAGAAACTCTTAGCAGTTTTGTTACTAGTAACATAAGAAGTCCAGCAAATACTCCCCAGGTTCTTCTCAGCCAGATGTCTGTCATTCCCCATCCTCAGTGAAACTAGTTAGACCTTTAGCCCACACGCCTTCAAATTTTGTGATTCTGAAAAAAACCCAGTGACTCCTCAGTACATTGCAGACTATCTGATGCCTGGGGACAGAGCCTCTCTGCTGCTATCCCTGCTGGACAAGTTGTAACTGTGAATTTTAATGCCCGTGTCATAAGACTTATCACATCCTAGTTGTAAGGACTGCTAGTTTTTTTGGCTCTAGGATTGATGTCACCCAGTCTGGTTATTATCTCATGCACAGGTGGAGCAGAGAAACATTCCTTTCACTCAAGCACATGGAGGCATCTTAGAACTTGTACCCCATCAAATTATTCGAGAAAGGTGCCTCAATGCATGCCACTACTGAGTGTACAGTCATCTCAGGTCAACCGTAGCCATCATGGACTGACTTCATGCTCACCCATCTCCTTTAGAAACAGATCTCTGTCTGCGGCCAAAGCTCAAAGGGACACAACTGGGATGATTTGCTATCGTACATACATTGTGGATGTATGAATGTGAGTTAAAATAATTTTTGAAGTTTATGTGAACACAGGTTTTATTTCTGATGCTATTTCTGTAACGGCATGGCCTACAGGATTAGTTACCCCAAAGGCTGCCAATTTTTAAACATTTGGACTCTGTTTCATGCCACAGACCACTGCTGAGACCTCTACATCTCCCATAGCCTTGTTTTTTCTGAGAAAAAAAGGAATAAAGTGATTTAGGAAGACTTAATGCTCCTGAACAGATGCACCAGCAAGATATGTGACAAAATGTCAAGTGGAATGTGCCTGAGGGCTTGGAATTTGGCCGTGGAGGCAGCAGATGAGTCCCCAGGATGGCATGTCCCCCAGAGGCCTGGCATGCTTTGGTGACAGCTGTGATTTTTATGACCCGACTTCGATGACAGTTTGGGAGGGGTCAGTTCTGCTCTTTTCTGACAGGAATTTGGTTTGTCATCAGATTTTAAAATCCCTCTGATTTATGGCATCAGCCACTGCTGGCGTTTTACTCAGATGCATGTCATCTCCCCACTGCCTGCAAACTGGGAGGTTAAGGTGCAAACACTAACATTCAAATTAAACTAATTGGGATGAAAAGGAAAGTGGTAGGTCGTGAGGTGATAGGAAACACCAAGAAGAGTTAGCTCCAAAAATCTCTCATTAAGAGCATTTCATCTGAAAACAGACAGCTCTTCCACCGCCATCTGAACACCAACTCTTCTACTAACATCCACAGCCCATAACCTGACAGACATACACATGTTGCAGGGAATTAAAAGTTAACAGAGGCGTACCCCTTGGTAACACATCCCCTCGTATTTGCCAGTGACAACGCAACCTCCCAGAAAGGTGATCTGCTTGGAACAAAAGCTTTATGAGTATGTGTTGAATGCCTCCACCCGCACAGGGTAAGGACCATGTCAGCACAGCACTCCTCGGCTTCTTAGCTCCCCTTTGCTGTGACCATGGTGTGCATTTCCGTGGTCACTTAGCACCCAGCATGTGGCACTTGCAGACAGTCATTTAGGGCACAAGTTGCTCCTGCTTCCCTCCTGGGTTTTCTGACCACTGAAACTTTTTTTTTTTTTTTTTTTTTTTGCAGCCCTGGTAAGACACAGTAGCACAGACAGTTCTGCAAGCCAAGAGCTCAACTCCCACCAACGCTGGCATTTAAATCACATCCTAAGAGAACACGTTATATAACAAGTAGGTCCATTCTGATGATTCTTTCAGCTGCCACCACAGCTTAAAAGAGGGGAAAAACAAGGTTGTTGCTTCTAAACATCACTTTATCACCCTTTACTTACCTCACAAGTACAGCTCTGTTACCAACCAGAGGTGTTAACTGTCTCCTGCTGGGAAGTCCAGTTCTGTTCAGGCTTCATAGCAACTGGAAGATCCCAAGGTACAGGATATTCTCTGTGGAAGTGAGCAGAGAAAGCTGAAGGTGACCATGCAAATGTCTGAGACAAGAAAAAAGGACTGGTTCTGAAACAGCCTCCCTGCAATGGTGAGAGACACTGGCCTTAGACTAATGTGGTTGTGATCGCAACATTATTAAAAAGTCCTAAAATGGGTACAAGAAGCCATGGGTACATCCCCATGTAAAGGGATGAGGGTCTGCTCCCTGGGACAGAGGCTGGAGACTTCACGAATCACTTTTTGGGGAGATGACAACAAAACATTCAAAATCACTGGATACTCTGTGGCCAAGCTGTGTGTGCTCTGTGCAATCAAGAGGGGCTGAGTGGTGGGAATTCTCAGCATGGTACTTGACACTCTTCTAGCAAAATACATGTATTTTCTGTCTGGATGCACCACCATTCTTGCCTGGCATCCTTTTATCCTTGGGCCTCATGCATTTGCTTCCCTCTTTCTGCCACATGGCATTTTTAGCACAGTCTGATTAGAAGTTCCTTCCATTCCCGCTTACTTGGATTTTTTGCATGTTTGTAAATGCACAGTCTTACTAACCATCCAGTGGTCCATTGGGTTTTCCAGGCAAAAGGTGTAAAGATGTAATTTTCTACTGTAAATTTCTAATGAAGTGAGAAAAATTTAAGAAAAAAATACATTCAATCCTTTTTTATCAAGCATGAATTGAAGGAGTCCCAGGCTCATATTTCTCATTGAAAGTTATTTGACCACAGGGTTTTACAGGATAAATACACTCCTTTCCACACAACTGATTAAAAGGATTTTACATCAGCTTTCCCACAAAAATTGCTTGAGATCTTTGGTGAGTTTCTCTTTGCCCAGGCAGGGGAGAAAATGCAAATATTCCCAAAAGTAAGAGGAGCAATTAAAATCAATCAAGTATTTTTTTCACCAAAATGAAAAAGCCTGGGAGAATCATGGTGGAGCGACAGCAAGAGGAAGCTCAGCTTAGATCCTTGCCCGCAAAGGATGCACAGAGGGTCCCAGGAGGTCCATCACACCTCCTGGGGACTTGGAAAAATAGCTGGAACGGCCCTTGCTGTGGAAACATTCCAGTTCAATTTTTCATAAACCAGCTACAGTTTTGGTCTGTTGAAAAACTTCATCTCGGTAAAAAATGTCAGGCAGGGGTGATTCAGGATGTCTCAGTACTTCTGGTGCGGTGAAAAACCATAATAGTTTTGTCATCCATCCATCAGGATGAAAAATAGTTTGAAATATCAGAGTTTTCTGGTGAACGGGTGCTAGAGATTACAACTGCATTTATGTAGAGTCAGTTTTTCTCTCTGTTTCCCATCAAAGGGCTCTAGTAGTCGTCTTGTAGCACTTCTCACAATTAGCTCTGTGTGAGAGAGGTATACGAATGGCAGCAGAAATCTCTCCCCGAGGGACTGTTCTGCTTCCTTAATGGCTATTTTGGTTTATGTTCCAGTTGTCATCCTAATATGCAACTGCCTAATCAGATAGCAAATGCTCCCTAAAGATCTCAGGATGCTGCATGCAGTTTGGGGACAGCACTGAAACAGGAAAGGCCACTGCCACATGAAATAGACTAATACATTTTTTATTAATAGTCTAAATATTTTTCCCCTGATTTCTAAGCAGCTGAGTTCAGTAGGCACAATCCTCCTGTTTCCTTATTTAGAGGGATAGCAACACCAAAATGCAGGCTTTGGGCAAGATGAGTGG
The DNA here is from genome assembly GCF_011004875.1 of Balearica regulorum gibbericeps. NCBI lineage: Eukaryota > Metazoa > Chordata > Aves > Gruiformes > Gruidae > Balearica > Balearica regulorum. Next base: position 87,197,518 of record NC_046184.1, read on the forward strand.
CCAAAGAGTTGAAGGGAAAATAACGAACCAACCAATTATAACTGCTAACACAATCAGAAAGTGTGAAATACTGGTCTGAGGGCCCGAAAGACTCCCAAGCTCCACAGTCATTTGAATAAGCAATCAGAATTTCAATACCATCTATCTGCCTCTAGACTCTGCAATACTTCACAGATATTTTTTTTTTCTTCCCTGAGAAATGTTTTCCAGATTTCCTCTACTTCTGCTTCTTGCCAGTGATACAAATACCACAAGAACAGTCTATCTCAAAAGTGTTCTGGCAAACAATTCAGGTGCTGGCTAAGACTCTAATGCGCGTTGGCTACATTAGGCTTTTATAACGTGTCAGCCAGCCCCTGATAGCTACCATGTGGTGATAACGATTATTCAATCCAAGCCCAAAACGAGATGGAGAAAGCGCATGTGTAAAGTGGGAATCCATCTCTGCAACCATGCTTTCATTCCTACCCTTGCTAGGGATGAATTCGGAGGCCTGAGCTGTTACCGCTGAAAGAGGTCCTACTCTTCCCAGCCTCGTATCTATGGGTTCATCATCACTATTTGTCACTACTATGTCTTAATCTTGGGGTTTTTTCCCACCTTAGCGGTGCGGAGGTTGTGGAGAGCCTAGTGCAACTTGCATATCTCTCTAAAGCAGCTAATGATCGCACAGTCCGATGGAGAAAATTGATTGTGTCAGAGAGAATGAGCCACTGCTGGGCTGATCAGCCTCACCAAAGTCAAGGTTTGCACTCAGTTGCCCATATTTTGGAGTTGCATGTCAGTTATAATTTAATACTGGGAACTCACAAGTGTCTGACTGGACTTTGGAGAGAGCCTAACCACGCTGTTCTGCATGTCAAATTAACTACCCAGTAGTGAGCTCCCCTGGCTAAATGATCACCCGTTGGCCAGCTGCCACACCACAAAGCTCCCCATACAACCGTCTCAAAAATGGAAACTTGTTATTCTTGAGCTGCCCTGTGAATACCCGTTCTGTCAGGGCTGGAGGGAAATATTTGGGGCAGGCAGGCTGAGAAAACAGAGAGGTGTTGGGTGTCAGAATTGATTTAAATGGGCTGCACCTTTCCGCAGGACCGTTGGAGCTCAGCAGCCGGAGGATGGGAGGTAGCTGGGGGGGCAGCTCAGGGGCAGAAGAAAATGTGCTGGAGATAAGCCTCAGATGCCTGAGACCGTCATTTGGATGAAAGAACAGAGCATTGTGTGTTCCCACTTGACGTGTGAGGCCTTCCTAATCTTCACAAGCACTCACAGGTAGCAATTGTCTTCTGCTGCTGGTAAATCAATGGAGGTTGCTTCCCAGCTGAACTGCCAGGGGACCTGGTACGGCTGAGAGTGACAGATTCAGCCTCAGCAAATGACCTTCACTCGAGTCAGCTGTAGAGTTAATGGTACACTGCACAGACCAGGCAGCGACTCCTCACCAGGCCTTTTGAAGAACCTTTGAGGGTGCTGAGCACTTCTGGGTGCTTCTCCCAGTAAAAGATTCCCCTAAAGCTCCTGCATTATCCAGACCAGGACATCTACTGGAGCACACCACATCTCCCTCATTTCAAAGGAAACCAGGCTGGTTAGGGGTTGGTGAATACCAGCTGTCGTTCAGACATGCCATCAGGATATAGTCAGAGTGTGCCCAGGAGTCAGGAGCTGGAAAGTGGTAAATTGGGATCCCTTGATAAAGATGTGACCATGACCTAGAATCACAGGATCCTGCCAACCTGAAGGAGGTCTTGGTCTAGAGAGGGTCTTTGAGCCCTCTGCTCAAAGCAGAGTTGGCTGTGAGAACAAATCAGATATTGCTCAGGATTTGCTTCAGTTGTGTTGTGTAAACCCTCTGGGCAGCCCATCTGCTTTACTGTCCTCATGGAATGATCTTCAGCTGTATGAGAGGTTCTCAACGCTTCTGTGCCACCAGAAGGCCAAGAAGAGGGACAACATATTCATGAGGGATGACAGAAAATGCACCACTGTAAGTCAACTGTTTGTCCTATAAACTTTTCATTGGCCACAGGCCACCCAAACCAGAGCACATCAGCTTGCATAACACAACTAGTCTACACCAGATCTTTTCAGACTACTGGCTGCTGTCACCCAGACTTCATGAAGCAAGTTCACTCATGTAAGCACAGGGTAAACCATAGCCACTTATGCACTTTTAAGCAAAGAAACCCTGTTCTTGCAACTCATAGTCTCAAATTCCCAGGGTTGAGCTGGGTACGTCACCCAGTTCTATGCTTCCTTATCTCAGCATGCTAGAAATAGACCATTCAATGAGTCAGTCTTCTGAGGAGAAACATCTTTCCTGCTGTAGGTTCATCACCAAGAAATACCACTCTTCCTCTATCCTCCAGAAGCCACATGCTTCACTAACTCTACAGGTACAGGTGCCTAAACAGTACAAGTGACACCAAGATGCTACCACACTGGGACCAACACAACAGCAAAAGCTACCCAGGTCCACAAGAAATCTGGAGAGATTGGTTTGCACATGAAACCAAGAGGAAACACATTATATCATCACGAGCTAAAGTCTACATGAGTGAAACCAACCATGAACGGCTCAATGTCCAAGTGGAGAATGGTGATGAGTGGTGTTCCTCAGGGGTCAGTACTGGGACTGGCCCTGTTCAACATCTTTGTCGGCGACATGGACAATGGGATCGAGTGCACCCTCAGCAAGTTTGCCGACGACACCAAGCTGTGTGGTGTGGTCGACATGCTGGAGGGAAGGGATGCCATTCAGAGGGACCTTGACAGGCTGGAGAGGTGGGCCCGTGCGAACTGCATGAAGTTCAACAAGACCAAGTGCAAGGTCCTGCACGTGGGTTGGCGCAATCCCAAGCACAACTATAGGCTGGGTGAGGAATGGATTGAAAGCAGCCCTGAGGAGAAGGACTTGGGGGTATTGATTGATGGGAAGCTCAACATGAGCCGGCAGTGTGCGCTTGCAGCCTAGAAAGCCAGCCGTGTCCTGGGCTGCATCAAAAGCAGTGTGACCAGCAGGTTGAGGGAGGTGATCCTGCCCCTCTACTCCCCTCTGGTGAGACCCCACCTGGAGTACTGCGTCCAGCTCTGGGGTCCCCAGTACAGGAGAGACATGGAGCTGTTGGAGAGAGTCCAGAGGAGGGCCATGAAGCTGATCAGAGGGCTGGGGCACCTCTCCTATGAGGACAGGCTGAGAGAGTTGGGGTTGTTCAGCCTGGACAAGAGAAGGCTCCGGGGAGATCTAATTGCGGCTTACCAGTACCTGAAGGGGCCTACAGGAAAGATGGAGAGGGACTGTTTATCAGGGAGTGTAGTGACAGGACAAGGGGTAATGTCTTTAAGCTGAAGGAGGGTCAATTTAGATTAGATGTTAGAAACAAATTCTTTACTGTGAGAGTGGTGAGGCACTGGAACAGGTTGCCCAGAGAGGTTGTGAATGCCCATCCCTGGAAGTGTTTAAGACCAGGTTGGACGAGGCTTTGGGCAACGTGGTCTAGTGGAGGGTGTCCCTGCCCGCAGCAGGGGGGTTGGAACTAGATGGGCTTTAAGGTCCCTTCCAACCCAAACCATTCTATCATTCTATGATTCTATGAGGAGCTCTTCTGTCCCTCATGGTGCGTTGTCACTATGCAGTCAGAGAGTACAGATCTTCTTGGAAATAGATACACATACCTGGCGTTTTGTTCAGGTGGAAATATTCTACATGACTATTTTCTTAGTCATAAGATTATATTAATTATTCCCATTTTTAAATTAATTTTCTACTGCAATTTCCAACATCCATAGAAAGTCACCTCCAATCTATGATACCTAAACAGATTTGGGACAAGCAACAGGCATCTTAGATAAATATGTTAGTTATAAATCTTTCCCTCCTCTTCCAAAACTATTTTGAAACTGTTCTCATGCGTGGCAAAGTTACCTACATTAAATTGTTTCCTCCCTTCCTTACATTGAGGCAGTTTCTTCCTTGTCTTACACTAATTTTCTCTTTCTATTCCACAGCCCGTTCTGAAGTTCTGACCATTTTCAGAAGGCTTTCTGGCTTACTCCACCTCACTGGAAAAGACACCTTACCATATTTTCTGCCTCTTTTTGATATCCCATAGCATTACATACAAGAAATCCTTCTAAAATCCATTTTATATCAAGGTAGTGTAAATCCAGTTATACATTGTGCTACATGTCACTGTTATATGTTTGTATTTACATTGTTCTTTTTTTTTATAATAATAAAGATAAGTTTATCATAATTTCTTTTTACTTCCCAAATACAAAGATGATGAACTCTTTGATAATAACTTTGCTGGGTGCGACCTATTGTGTGATAGTCTGATCTGTCATCCCAGAAACATTTGAGCTGGTTTAGTCTTTTTCGTTACACAGCTCTGTTAGCTCTTCTGGTGACCTTGGTTCATCCTTTTCAAACACGTCACTCTGCAGGGTCTGTGTGTCTACCATAAGAGTGCCATAACTTACCATATCTTCATCTTTAGAGAGGCCCATCATTGCAGGCTTGACATGACATCTCTGATAAATAGTTTGCTCAAAGATCTCTTCTGAACTTGCATATAGTACACAGGTGTGTATCAGCACTAGCAACTTTTTAATCTGGTCTGATTTTTATGCTTGGGCTGGCAGGCTACTCAGAAAAGATGCTCACATATGTTTTGCTATCATCCTGGCCTTCCAGAGAATGTGAATGGTCAACAGGCTTGACAAGGCCACAGTATTAAGCAGACGCTGCACCAGTATGCAGCATGCAATAGATTTAAATCAAATCAAAAGTTTAGCAGTCTCACAATTTCTTCGTATTGCTCTGTGCAACTAGAAGTCTAATGCTACTTTCATAGGCATCTCCAAAGTATTAGGATATTTACTTGTGTTTTTAACTATTGTTTATACTACAAGATTGCTTTCCAGAAAAAGCTTTGTTATTTGTTATAAACTCAGAGAGGTAGCTGACTATTTGATGAGGTGTTGGGTGCACTGTGTCTGCTTTGGAAAAACAAGAATTCTAATCTCAGGGAAGGCCTGAGAAGTCTAATCTCACGGAAGTCAACAATATCAACATCTGAAGCTATGCCACAAAAAGGCGGATGGGAACTGCTGTGAAAGGTAAAAAAGTAGCAGGGTTTAGTATGGAATGACAAACAAATGTTATGCGGATCACATTCAATTTTTGAAAGTTTTGGATAAGACTTGCATATGATGACATCCCCAACAATATGGTTAAAGCAGAACCAGCAAGAATTCTGCTTGTTTGCAAAAGGGAAGTTCAGAAAGGAGGATCTTGAAGACCCACAAAATGATGTTTCATAGAATCATAGAATGATAGAATGGTTTGGGTTGGAAGGGACCTTAAAGCCCATCTAGTTCCAACCCCCCTGCTGCGGGCAGGGACACCCTCCACTAGACCACGTTGCCCAAAGCCTCATCCAACCTGGTCTTAAACACTTCCAGGAATGGGGCATCCACAGCCTCTCTGGGCAACCTGTTCCAGTGCCTCACCACTCTTCACAGTAAAGAATTTCTTTCTAACATCTAATCTAAATTGACCCTCCTTCAGCTTAAAGACATTACCCCTTGTCCTGTCACTACACTCCCCGATAAACAGTCCCTCTCGATCTTTCCTGTAGGCCCTTTTGGGTACTGAAAGGCCACAATTAGATTTCCCCAGAGCCTTCTCTTGTCCAGGCTGAACAACCCCAACTCTCTCAGCCTGTCCTCATAGGAGAGGTGCTCCAGCCCTCTGATCAGCTTCATGGCCCTCCTCTGGACTCTCTCCAACAGCTCCATGTCTCTCCTGTACTGGGGCCCCCAGAGCTGGACACAGTACTCCAGGTGGGGTCTCACCAGAGGGGAGTAGAGGGGCAGGATCACCTCCCTCAACCTGCTGGTCACACTGCTTTTGATGCAGCCCAGGACATGGTTGGCTTTCTGGGCTGCAAGTTTGGGCACTGAATGTTAAAACTGTTTCTTTTCTAGTTGCTTCTGGAGGGACATAACAATTGTCATACCTGACCAAATGGAAATGAAATGTGTCCTAGTGGCCTTTCTGTAGCCAAGTCTGTGGAACAGAATAACAGGAAAAGCTCATTCTTATTTTCTGCCAACAGAAGAGAAGGGGTTCACACTATTACTTTTAAAAACATTATTTTCCACTGTAACTTCGCTATTCTCCTCCAACACGCCCACTTTTGAATCTCATTTAACTAGTGACACAGTCCTCAGATGATTTTGGGAGCACTATGGGTGCATTATGAACTATGTAAAAAAGAAAAAAAATCCTCTTAGGTTAACATTCAAATCTGATGCTGCTGCTCAAATTCAGGGATGCCCTTTGCTCTTGTTAGCATTTTCTCTCCTCTCCTCCATCTATCCTTTCTACATCGAAGAGATTCACTCTCTTCACTCATCTGGAAGTCTGTCATGCTTACAACCATTTTTGTCATCTGACACGAAGCTTTTCCCAGAAGTTAGCCAGAGTTGTTCTTGGTCAGTTCCATCTGTGTGGCCACAGTGCAGGATAGCTGTACACAACTCAAAGCATCCTGCAGGATTTGGATCTGCTATTCTGCCAGCTGTGCCATTACCAGCAAATTCTCATCTCGTTCATTTGTCAGAATGAAATGCAAACAGTGGAAGACATTTCAAAAGTGGCTTGTGAATTTTCACTTGCCCACCTGAGGCATGTGTGAGTATGGGGTATGATCTATTTTGAAATCACAAGTCCAAATACCATAAAATTCGAACATGGTCAGCTTGTGTGCAAGCAAGCAGTATAGCCTATTCATTTGTGAACCTGTTATTAACTTGCATTAAGGGACTGACTCTATCTTTGCCTACAAAATCAAATTATAGAAGTGGAAAAGAGTAAATTTCTACCCTCCCCCAGCAAGTCTGTGCTTACAGAACAGCAGGTGCAAGTTTCAAGGGCAGGTCAAGGTCACTTTCAAAATGTGGCCCTTTATGTCAGGTTATCAAATGAAGATCTTCTTGTCCTTCCTAAATGCCCATAACAACACAGGCTCCCATCAGAAACTGAATTACCTTGCCTTTGCCAGCAAAGAACCTTTCTGTTTCATAAATCTGATGCCTACTTTGCATCAGTACTGTGACACAAATCTAACACCAGGTCTAAGGGTCTTTAACTACTCTGGGGTAGGTGAGGAGACAGAGATTCACACACAAGAAAAAAATGGCTTCTAAGTCTTTCCACATAGTCTACCTGCCTGTTCCGTTTTGACGTTTTAATGCCTATCACCAAGATGAGTAAGGTGGCTGGTGGCTGATGCATTGAATTCTCATCTCCCTACTTCACAGCTTTCCAGATGGCATCACATACCAAATAGGTCTGACAGAGATCCTTTCCATGCTGACGTTCTTTGAGGCACAAGCAAAGTCTTTCCAGCCTTCCAGCCTAATCAATATCCTTGCTCAACTCATGCTACCCTTTCCTTCCCCCAGAATTTCCAGGCTTTCACCCTAAAAACATGAGCTCCATCCAAAGACCACTTTCCCCTTAAAGAAATAACAAGGTAGAAATTGCCTGGTGGTGTTATCACTGCCTGTGCTCTCTCAAGGAAGGTATTCTCACAGCTGCCTTCCCAACCAACCTGGGCAGAGTTCTTGTCAGCCTATCAGGAGGAAAAACGCTCAAAGCAGACAAGTTAAGAGCTTATTTCAGGAATATGAGATTTCTGCATGACCTTGTACAACACAGGCACTTTCCCAGCTTAGCAGTTTCCCCAGAGGTGTAGTTCTAAAACACCTCCTGAAATAGCCCCACTACAGCTGCTCTGAGAGCACTTCCCAGCCTCACCATGCACATGCCTCTTGGGATTCACAGTGGCACTACCTCAAACTGTTTCTCATGAGGAACAAGGCACCCATTGCCTCCTCTGTGCCCCTGCCCCCCCCACCTCCCAAATGCATTCCCCAAGGTGCAGGTCTTCTCACCTGGTCCTATTTCTCAATCTCCTCACTCTTTGACTGTCCTTTCATAGCTTCTTGTTTGTTGTTTTGGTTTGGTTTGGTATTTGGGGGTTTTTTTTGAGAATGAGGTCTCCCATCTTGTAAACGCCATCCGCGCTTTTTTGTTGCTGTACGTGCACTGTGCATTTGGGTATATTCACATATATGTTGAACTGTTTTCAGCCTAACAAGTAACCCAGTTTTCTTTACATCCATCAGATACTCCCATCCTCATTTACTATGCCATAAATGTTGTGCAATCAGCTAACTTAGAAATATTTTTCATGCTTGCTTTCAGATTATCAGTAAAAACACTCAACAGTGCTAGACCAAAAGCAGACCTTTGTGGGACCACATTAGAAACACACCCCTCCTTTACAGAAGATTCCCTGTTCACAGATACAGTTTTCAGTCACTTAACTGGTTTCTAATTTATTTAATATGTGCAATAGTGTCCTGGCACAGCCCTAGTTTTTAAGCAGAACTCAAAATATTTTAAAATCACATTTTGAAGAAATTGAACCCTACATGAACAGGATTAGCTTTGTCAGCCAGGAAAACAATCTTTTCAATGAACAATGTGAAGTTATTTTAATAGAATCCCTTTTACATGAAACCTCATTGACTAACACTCATCAAATTTCTGTACTTTAATTGTTTATTGATTGTGTCCCACTGTCATTTTTTCCCAGTGTCAATATCACCCTAACTGACCTATAACTTCCCCTGTTATGCCATTTATCACTTTAAAATGTCAGCAGACTAGCTTCCTAATATTTCACTGGAATCCTTCCAGTTCTTCAAAACTTGAGAAATTAAATCCAGTATCTCAGAAAGCTCCCTGATCCACTTAAAAACCCCTTGACTGCAAGTTAGGCAGATCTTCTGACTTTAAGATATTTAAACTTTCATGGTTACTGTTTTACTCAGCTACTGCTGAACTGTGCCACATCTACCAGTACACTACCCTAATGCAATAGATCTTTTTTTTGGGCTACTTTCCAAGTTTTGTTCTCCAGGAATTGCATGGACTTTTGGCTCTTTTTCAGAGGAAGATATTGGGTTTAGTTTTTGGAGCTCTCCACATTTTCGTGCCTGGTATGATGGTTATGACCATTTTGACTGAGATTCTGCTCATGATTCTTCTCCTTTTTTTGTGCAAAATCCCAGCTACAAGGTCAAATGTTCTTCAAGGAATGTCCACATTCTGAGAGGCACATCTTCAGCAGCACATCAGAGTGTGAGCTATGCTTCATTTTTGTTATCCAAAGGTGGTTTTTTTTTTTTTTTCATGTCTGTGTTTTATTTTTATTTACATTTTGCTTGCAATCTACTGACAGCATGTGGGCATTTGGCATTACTAACACAAATTCTGAATAAGTTAATCTGCATTGATTTTCTTAGATTTGTTAAAACAATCTAGCGAATGGAAATTTTACTGATTTTGTGTATAAACCAGGATGTATGTCTTTCACATGTGCTAACGCACATATGTGTGTGCATCTATATAAACTGTATGTGACATCAGTATATTTTGCTTGCATTATCAACATGGCCAACAATTTTCTCATTGTCCTTCATCTTTTCCTTTCCTTTCTTTTTTTTTTTTTTTTTTTTTTTTCAGTGCTAAGGCACTATTCATAAGCCTAGGAGACCAATTCTGTATGCCAACCCATCTAAAAATAATAACAATTACCTTCCTTTAATTTCATAGAACCATAGAATGGTTTGGGTGGTAAGGGACCTTAAAGATCATCTAGTTCCAACCCCCGCTGCCATGGGCAGGGACACCCCCCGCTAGACCTCCTTTACTACCCTGGTTAGGAAAAGCAGGCACAGGTAGGTGTATTTTTTTTTTGTTAGCTCTCTTATCACCAGATATGTCACCACATACATCAGCATCTATCCAGGCTGTCTTTATCTTGAGTAATCTTCAGGGATCTTCTTGCTAATTTTGGCTAAGATCACTTTTGTAACTGGAAGATCAGAAGACGTAAGTCATTCCTGTTACTGCTGCAGTGCCCGTGCCAGTGCCTCTGCACCGGGAGGCGGTCCAGACGACCCATGTGAGACATGGCTTCTTCCCCAACAAGGAGATGTACAGAAGACAGGACATAGCCTTTTGAAAAGTCTGAGTCCCATGGTATAGCAGGGACTGGCACTCAACTGAGTCAATATGAAATCTGTATTTTTAACACTTCCTTTTTCAAAGGCTGGCAATTAGGAGTTGTTGAAAGTATTCATTAGAGTTGCCTTTTTCATAGCAAGCATGCAAAATTGCGGAGCAGATGGCGCATCTGAGAAATTCTTTGAGAGGGTCAAGCAGTAAGTGCAGTGCCTTTTTTAACCATGAAGGTGACGTTCACTAGCCACCCCACTACCCTGTATGCTTCAGTCCCTCTCGTGCTCTCTCGGCCTCTTCCTTTCTTTTTTTGCAGTTGTCGGTGCTGTGCGTGTAACAGGACTCCACTGAAGCCATGCAGCACTTTCCATTCTCCCCAGCAGCGTTATGCATATGCTCTGCTAGCTCAGCTAATCCCTGTATTTCTCAAGAATGGAGGTCACCTCCTGGGAGAGGACTGAAGAGAGATTCCTCCTCCTCTGTGGAGATGCCAAATACAGCAACACATGGAGCCAGTTGGTGCGAGTTCATGAACAAACTGTGACACTTTAAAAAGGATTTCTCTAGCGGGTGTTCTTTTTTGACATTTCCAAGTCTATAAAATACAAAGTGACTATTAAAATGCAAAATCCAGACCTATTCCATCCTGTGGCTGCTACAGGGTGGTAACAAGTTGAGAAGGAGAAGGCAGTTTTCCCTGCCATCATTTCTGATTCCAGCACTGATCATCTTCCCTGTTTGTTTTTACATGATGTGGTACAAAGTGGGAAGGACTGGGCTTAGACTAGGAATATGCATCTGACTTATTGGCTTTCTGTGATAGCACCCTCCATGATCCCTTCCTGCACTGACAGTGTTTTGGGGATACATCCAGGGTAGTTTTCCGGCATTCTTCATTGATGTCCTTTGGTCATCAATGCCAAAGTTGAGACAGTCTTTTAAATAAAGACAGAAAACAGATCAGCCAAAGCTTTGAGATGAAAGACAAAGGCTTGAATGAGGGGATGTGGCATGTTCAGCTGGGGCGCTCTGGATAAATCACCAGAGAAAGTGGGAATGGCACTGAATTGGCTTCAACTTCCTTGGATCTCATGTTCTCATGACCTTGAAGAGTCAGAGAGAAGGGGAAGACAGCTGGTATTTTACATCAAGGTCATGAGCAGCATGGACAGGACTCTGTCTCTGGGCCAGCTGAGGGCAGCATCCAGAGTTCACACTAATTTTGATACAGCAAACCTCACCACTTCTGCTGGCAAAACAAGTCTCCTGTAGGTCTTCTAAACATAGGTCTGCTGCCTCACAGCAATCCACAATTGATCTGACACACTTCTCAGTTACATGTAGTTAACTTCACTATAACTAGGATTGTTCCCTCAAGGACAGAGAAGAGCAGCCACTAGACTAGGGTATTCTCAGCCTGGGATGTGAGAATCTTCCTCTGGAATGGGGCAATCAGGTGTTGTACATAATTCTACGTCTGTTTTTGTTGAAAATCTGCATCTCCATAGTTCAGTGACACAATCATCCTGTCCCTTGACAGTCTAATGAAAAATGAAAAACACGTAAGTGAAAAGTCCCCTAAATCCTAATCGCCCTCCCAAACCACTATTCTACTCTTTCACTATTATTCAACACACTCTTGGCAAATGACGTCCATGCTTGTTATTTTCATAGTGGCACTGGCAGTGCTGACAGCTCTTTCCCTTTATCTCCTGCAGCACCCGCTGGAGTGCTACCCTTGGCAGAAGCCATTGTGAAAGTCTTATCCTAAATCTGCTTTATCACTTTTAATAAAAGAGAAGGTCTCAGCCATGGTGTCCTGGCTGAAGGCCAACCCAGGTAATTGCATACTGGATTCTTGTAGTTCCATGCAATGTCAACTAGAGTCAAGGTTCTTTGGTGCTGCTTCAAGCCTTTATGCCATGCACTCTGACGCTCAGCTCATAACAAACTATATGCTCTATCATCACCTGAGCACCCACTCCATAACAGTCTCTGCCTTCTTTCAGCATCACCCCAAGATATGTCACATTTCTATGCCTGAATAGATTTAATCCAGAGCTGTAATGTAAATATTTTCCAAGCTTTATGTCCTGCGTTGTGTGCTGATGTAATTAAAGACCTTACCAGAATGCAACTAGCAGGCATAGACTCACTAAAGCAATCGTGACTCTGTATTTCGTAATATTTTGAAATAAAAGTCTTAACTGTAATGCTATATAATTTAAATTTTTCTTTCAGTGTTGGAAACATCTTTTGCAAGCTATCTATTCCTGTGCTCTGGTTTCTCTGATCTACCGTTTCTCATGTCCTTGGGGAGATGGGGAGGTTTCAAGCTTTTATTGAAATTCACCAGATTCCCCTCATGCTCCTGACCCAATTCATGGCAAATAATTCTAGCTCGATGGCAGGTCACTGGTGCTTGCGCTACATCAGAAACTATAGTGCATGCTCCTGTATAACAGAGAGGGAAAAGCATTTAAAACCTTGAAGGTAGGACTTATTTATTAAACAGTAAAGTTGTCAAAATTTATATGTTTCATTCTATAGAAACTTCTGATATCAACATTTATTTTGGATGCACATCTGGACAAAATGTTGAAACAGTAATGTTTTTATTGAAAGCAAATTTGTCCTTTCTCAGAAAAAGTTTAGCTTCAGCTTGGTCCAACATAACCGTGCGTCCCTTGGAACTGCTGCGGTGCCTCATGAGGGTGATACATCATGTTTCTCAGTTGATGAAGTTCCCAGCCTGCATTCTGTGATGTTTTGTGACCATCTGACTCTCAGAGTACATTGCAAAAATTTAATGAGAGAGACGGTTATGATGCATTATGGGAGTATGATGTCTATAAATTAAAATGTCCACAAGGCACATAGTAACTCTTGTGGACATAAATTAAAGCTGAACTGCCCGGTCATGAAATGTTTTAATTCAGTTTGACAAACCAAAGTATTTCAATTTAGGCTGAGCTAATTCAAAACAAAGCATTTTATTTTTCCCAATAGGGAGTAAAAAACTCCAGCAAAATGCCGTGGGGAAATTCAGAGCTCTTAAAGACTGCATTTCCATTCAGAAAAAGATATTCATGGGAAATATCTGACCCCCTATAATACATACTATATTTCCACATATTTATATTAATATATAGATAAATATCACAAATAAATAAATATAAGCCAGGTCTGTTAAATATAGCTTAATGCGTTTAATATACAGTTGGTGATATTTGAACTACAGTTTGGTGTAGAATACCAGTAGTAGTAAGTTGGACAGAAGAAGTCATAGAGCATTTATTTCTAATCCCTATATGGATGAATCTGTATGTTGGAACCTCAACTCACTGGAAGCTATTTTTCTTAGTTTCTTGGGAAGAGACGAAGAGAGAGCTGAGACGAAAAGATGATGCATTTCACCTCAGCCTTGATGTGTTCACAGCACTGACAGGCCCTCTATTGCTTCATTATTATCCTGTAATACTCCTAGCAATTGGGAAACATCTCATTACTTCTGCACAGTTTTCTGACTTCCCATCTTACCAGAGAAAATTTGTTTCCCTGAGACAGAGGTCTGCTATTGCGTTGTGTCAAAAATCTAGTGTTTATGTATTGCTGGCAAAGGCCTGCGTACACCTTCTGTATTACCACTGTTTACTAGGAAAGATTTGTCTTAATGGGAGTTGTGAATTATTTCAAATTGTTTCCCAGTTTTTTTCAAAAGTACTTCTGTTTCCTGGAGACCAACATTCTGTTTATGCCCCAAAGCAGAGTCCTATCCCCAGCAATCTGTGCCACCAGAGGTGGAAAGGTGTGAACAGCATCAGATCCAAACATCTCACAGTTTTTAATGAGATTTCACCATGGGAAAAGTATAAAATTACACTCTTGTTATTCTTACTTTAGGAACCACGAGTCATTGTAAACGTTTTCAGACACAAAATAATGGCAAAGCAGCTTTAGAAATTGATGGTAACTGTTCTCACAGTGACACGGCTTGCCACTCGCAGCTGCAACGGGGTTTCTGTAAGAAATGCGACATTAACTTGGCCTGTGATGCAGGAGACCCCACAGCCACGTCAGCTCTGCCAGCTGGATCCCGCTTCCAGCAGCAGCAGCAGCAGCAGCAGTGAGGAGTCCCGTAGGAGGGGATACTCCTGGGACACAGCCGAGCCATGGGGGTTGCAAAGCAGCAAGGGTTTTACCAGACTGTGCAGACGCAGAGAGGGGGCACGCAGGGGGCACACCGTGTCCAATCTTCCCCTCGGCTTTCTGACCCCGCCTGCTGCAGTGGCGTATGACTGTGCCATAATGGCTTGTGACTGTGAGCTGCTTCTTGACAGGCAAACAAGACTGCCCATTTTCCGTTCCTTTTTTTTGCTCATTCGGCTGCAGGGTCTGACTTGCTGCTGTGCCTCAGCCGCCTGCCCAGAGTTATCCAGCCCCGTGGCCTTTCCAGAGCCTCTGCTTTCCAGGATGCTTGCCCGGCCTCCCTGGGCTGGAGAGGGCTTTCCATTCTGTGTCATGAGATGCAAGCCCTGGTGTCTGGGTTTATTCAAGCTTGTTTTTGCTCAAAGGGTCCTGTTCTACCAGGTGATTGAGACTACATCAATAGGCTGAATGAGTGCCCCCTCCTCCACACCCTTTACCACACCACCAACTTTGTCTTCCCCGCAAACTGCATCGGCTATGAGTTTGTACTTCTCACAGCATCCCGAAGTGAAATGTTTGTCCAGGATCACGTGTCTGGTGTTTGCATTCAAAAGTATCACTGTAGAATATGAGCCGAAAATAAACAAGATAACAGCTGACAAAAGAAGCTGGAAAATACTGTCTCTGGAAGAGGAATAGCAAATGCATTGTATTGTAAAACACAGGGAAAAAACACTGCAGGAGATATGGATATAGCTTCAGCACTCAGTCAAGGGTACTTGACTTTTATGTACATAGGGGCAAGGAGGTCCCATGAAGCTTCTAGCGAAACACCAGCATCCAGGGAGAGACAAGTTTGTGCAGTGCAGGTTGCCTTTTCTCAGTGTCCTGAGCCCTTGCTACATGACAGCATCACCATCTGTAGCTGCAATTTTGAGCTACAAATAGCATGAAACATTTTTTCCTTCCTCCATGCCCACTATGCCATTCACGCCACCAATGTCCTGCTGCAGACCCATCCAGTCCTTATCTCATTTGCCCTCCTCCTTCCCTATATTTGTGCCAGACTTATTTTGAGCCCATTTATGTGAGCCATTAATCATAGAGTGGTTAGTCATTTAAAAATAAAAAGAATTACTGGTCTGTGGACGTGGCAAGTCATTTCCAGCTACTGAACAACTTAGCAAGGGATTTTTTTTCTCTTTGGTTTAAAATATTCTAGATACACCAGGGAGGTTTTTTAATCTGTGTGTTTGTATAAACAGAACATGTAAATGTGTCAGAGGGGGCGAGATGGGAAACAGCCAACTCTTGAGCAGTTGCTAAAAGATGACACTTTGTAAACTATGTTGATAACCCTCTGTGGGAGGAATAGCAAAAACTTAATTAGTACTGAAATATATTAGGAGAAGTCTTATTTTTAGAGTTCCAAAAGGAGCCTGCAGGGACTTCTTGTCCTTAACTTCTTGTGCAGAAGTACAATGCCTTGACTGCATGGGAAGGTAAGAGGCTTGATAGGGAATATGGTGACCCACATTTTCCTGTGACTTAGCCCTGTTCAGTCCACACAAAAGTCTTGCTGACTTCCAGGAAGGACAAAAATCGGGCTTGTAAATTCTGGGATCTAAACTAACGTGAAGAAGTAAATAGTCTTGTCATCTGGGAAAGGATCTCAACTATGAGGTGTCCCAGATCAGTTTGCTGCTGACTCCTTGAGTAATCTTGGGAAATTCATTGAGCCTTTTTGTACTTCACCTCTGTGCTGGCAAATGGCAATAGCAGCAGTGGCTGGGACACAAATAGCTTTTCCACCTTGTCAATATTTTTTGCTTTTAACAGATGTTGTGCTTTTTGCATTAAGACATGCCAAAAACCTTTTAAAATTACCTACAAAAGGACAGAGATGGTAGATGAAATAGCTGGTAACAGCATGCTAGGATCATTCACCCAGCATGTGAGAGGCTTAAGGCTAAGTTAAAAGTCTAATTCAGACACCTGAGCCCAATTCTTCTTC
Organism: Balearica regulorum gibbericeps; assembly: GCF_011004875.1. NCBI lineage: Eukaryota > Metazoa > Chordata > Aves > Gruiformes > Gruidae > Balearica > Balearica regulorum. The sequence goes on from NC_046184.1 coordinate 87,213,786, forward strand.
TTTAAATGTTAATACCTTAGCTGCCCTTGGCTATTCTAGGTCAGGCCAGCCTCACTCTAGAGTACAAAGGACCCTTCTTCTTTCAGATAAAGATTTTTCATTAAAAATAGCTCTGGCACTGCAAAAATTTGAAGTTTCCTGATAAGAAGCTGTTCTATTCAAATATTCTTCCCCATTCCAGATAACATTTTGGAGCTTTCACTTTGGACCAGTCTCATCTGATAGGTGGGCTTTTCAATGATGCTTCAGTTGAAGTGAATGGAAAACATACCATGAACTCTTTGTTGTCAGCAGCATTTAGATATTGCACTTATCTGAGGAGGCCACTCCGGTCTTGTGGGAAGTCCCTTGGTTTTAGTGGAGAAATAAATAATGAATTAGCAATAACAAAACCGAACAGTAAAAGCCAGTTGCTGAGAGCCACATGGGAGCACTGTTGTGAATGTCTCTTCCACTGTGTGAAAAGCCAGAGACGGCATAGCTGAACAGGAAAACACTGTGGGCAAATCTTTGTATAGCATCATAGAAAGAAGCCTAAAACCAGGCCAAATCACCTTTCTCCACTTATTTAAATAAATCATCAGATTGGTGATGAATGATTTAAACTGCACCATGGTAAGCTGAGATTAAATAGCAGGGAACTTTATAAAAATGTTCAGCTGAGCAAGAGAAAAGGCTTTGAGGAGGTGTGAAGGATTCAGAGAGCTTGGGGTGCATCAGGTCAAGGCTTCTGCTCTCTCCTGACATAGGGCTTCTCCAGGAACACAAGACATTGGTACAGGGGATGCTTGCAGCCCTGAGGGATACTAAGGACATGTACAGGCTGCTCTCCGTGATGCTTCAGCTCTACCTCCCTGCACAGGGGGATGCGGTGTGGCAACACCATGGACAAGTAGCCTGTGACATCCAAGCGTTTGAGAATCTGCCCTTGGGCTACTCACAGTAAGGCTTCTGAGCCACTGGTGTTGGTGTGGTCTGGATGGTTGTCAGTAGTAGGAAGAGCTGAGCAAATGCCCTGACTGCAGCCAGCCAGTGTCAGTGCTGTACAGACAAGACTAGCAACAGCTTTGCTGTTACCTTGAGAAGGCTGCATACCATCTTCACCCTGTACACGGCCATATGGATGGTTGTTCTGGGCCAAGATTCCCAACTCTTCAGCAAAATCACTTCAGGAAATTAGATGAAAAGCTGCCCTGCATGACACATCTCTGTGGGTGTCCTGTTCCTTGGAGCTTGGGAAGCTCCGAACGCTTCTCATCATAACAAACAGCTCCCTTGTTTCCACTACAGCTTTGCAGATAAATGAAGGGAAAACCAGCCATGCCCAGGGAAAGGAAGCCGACAAGAAATTTTGAATATAAGTGTAATATAAATGTCAGTGTACCATACTGTGATAAGAGACACTGCTCTGAGCCACATACATCTGCTCTCTTTTCTGTCTTTTAAGATCTCCCCTAGGCCAATTGACAGAACTGTGTTTTAATAACTGCCAGGCATCGCCAGGCACTTACTGTCCAAGGAAGGGTGCTGAAGAACCCATCAACTCCAACGAGCAAGAGAGTTTTCTTGTGTGATGGGAACAATTTATTCAAGCCTATTTCCAAGATGGGGAGGAGGCTAAAGTCAAAATTGACCTTAGCTGTTAAAAGCATCCAGCTTTATTAGAAATTGTTACTAGAGCACAAGCAATGTTTTACAGCCTGTAAAATCATTCCTCCTGGGGAATTTCAACAGTGGGAATTTTTTTCCCTGTGCTTTCATGCCCTCATGCTATATACACTGGAGGGAGAAGGAAGTTATCGGGGATCATGGCATATTGACATAGGCATAAGAAAATGTCTGCATCTCTCCTGCTTTCTCTCCTTATAGTACTGTGTGAATGCTGCTTCCTAGAGATTCTCAGCCTCTTCCAAGTTCCCTGGCCATGTCCGTTAGAAAAATCAAAGTGCCGCTGCAGCTGCTACCTCCTCCTTCATTTTCACTCCCAGTTACTGCTCAGTGGTGGGATGAACAGGAGCGAATGCAAGCATTCATCATCATAGCCATATAACTTTTCTAAAGAGATGCAAGAGTGCCATACTTCAGCCACACCATTTCTCCTGCTCCATTTCTTCTTTCCTGCAAACAAGCCTGCAAAACCAAAGGGCCAGGTTGTTTTGGGAAGACTGAAGGGCTGCAGCTGGCCATTTGAGAGTGGTGGCTAAGGTGGGATTTCTGTTTGCCTAGCTGGTCCCTCAGAAGACCACCACCAGGGACAATGCACTCTAGGATTTCCTGCTATGTGGTGATGGGAAGAAGGCGGACTAGAAGAGGTGGATTAATTGGAACTTAATTGGAAAGTTCCCTGCACTCTGCAAAAAGACGGTACACAGTTTCACTTATGGGAAGGCAGTCATGTGCTGTCCAAGACTGGTAGCAGAAACAAACTGCTGTGGACTTCCTCTGTTAACGGCCAAATGTCAATCATGTCCAAGCTTGTGCATAGCAGATAGGGTGTCCAGTTGCCACTTGGACTTCTGAGAACCCACTCTGTCATGGCAAGCACAGGCCATGATTAGTGCTAACCGTACCGTGAAGTGGTTGCAAGCTGAATTAAAACATGTCATAGGCATAGTCACTAATGTGATTGTTTTGGTTTTTGGGGACGAGAGTGAAGAAAAGATCAAATAATACAGCACCAGGGAATCCCTGAGAGACAGAAAGACTCAAGCATTTGTATCTCCCAGCTGGAAAGTTGAGTTGTTGACTGTGGTTTTAAGGAAGCTCATCGAATAAAATCTAACAGGGCGATAAAAATAGTTTGTATTTTTGTTCCACCTCCAGCAGCACCCATGTTATTCCCAGCATGGTCATGACTTAGGTCTCAGCCTCCGTCTGCCTGCCTACGGGAGATCACTTCATTATGTCAGCTGTCTCAGAGTCACAGACGTGCACAGCACTCCACTCCTGGCAGCAGTCAAATTCAGCAATATTCCTTTACCTGCATTTATCTGAGTGACAGCCTCTGCCCTGCTTTCTACAGCAAATGCCTTTAGATACCAATCCAAAATAGCCAGTGGTGTCGTCTGGGGCTAACCTCAAAGGCAGTTGGATCAAATTGTGAGGGAAGGATTCAACATGTCTAATTTCAGGTGTCTGCAAGGAAACAGTTTATGACTCAGTGGGTTGCCCTGCGTCCCCTTTACAGTCACAAAGAGAGATAAACACTTTTAGGACCTGACCTTTTTCACTCATTTTAGATGTCTACATTACAACAAGGTAACTAGCACTCTGTGGAGGGACACTATGCACCCAGACTTCTAACTCAGAGGAAGATGCCCACATGTGGTCAGCTGCATCCCACCCATTGTGACTAAAGGGAGGGAGTCCACCATACTTGCTCACATTCAGAATTTACACTGTCCAAAGCCCTCTGCCAAAACCAGCAATCCTCTTCACATGATGAGACAGTAGTCAGTATTATGTGGTTCTCAGTTATTCCTTGAAACCTGAAGAAATCAGAAACTGTGAGTGCAAGGAACTCTTTAGTGCAACATCAACCTTATCACACAAGAGCGTCTTCGGTATGAAAAGCCCAGCCTCTACTCACAGCTTCTGGCTGATGATTCCAGGCCCTTAATTCACCCACTAACTTAAAAACTTTGTAAAAGCTCTGTGAAATAACAATGGACGTAAAAGGGAAAAGAAAAAAACCTAGAATTTTTTAAGAAATATGACTTGAATTGTTTTTACTAAAGTACAGGCAAACGTTTTGCCAAAGCAAGAGAGAATAAACCTACAGTTAATATTTAAAACACCCCAAGTGACTAAACAGTGCTTGACCCAGCAAGATTTCAGCTTGAGGTTACTGGCAGCTGGTTGCCTAGAAACTGATTAGCTGCAACTATGAAAATAAATAGCTTATTTTCACTGCAAGGCACAAAATTGAATTTATTTGAATCAGTTGAGTTTCTTGAAATTCATCCATTTCTTGCAGTATGAAGTGATATTTGTAACAACAATACATAGTATTTGTAACACAGTAAGTAGTTTTGCTGTGAATTTGCCTAGAAGGTTGTGTGACAGGAAAACCAAGGAAAATATATCTGTATTGAGTTTGACAGGCAGGGACTTTTCCATCTTCCATGACTTAAATTATTTCACTTGCATTTGAACAGAATGAAAAAGCCACAGATGACTTAGAATTGACTAAAAACTCACATCTTCCAACAGTTTTGTGGAATGGCTCTAGATGCTTATAAATCTGAGCATTGCTTCAGTGTCTAACAACTGGGGATTTTGATGCTGACATGTAATTGTTGGTTCTTTCTGGCTTGCAGCACCAGATAGTTGTGGTCCGCTCCGGTGTAACTAATAGTGCCTTCTCTACATCCTGATTTTTTGCTGTTGTAGTTCTTATGCTGCTAGTTGCTAAACATGTGTAATCCTCAATATTTTAAGCTCTGAATAGAATCGTAGAGTATCTTGAGTTGGAAGAGACCAATAAGGATCATCGAGTCCAGCTCCCATACAGACCATTTATTTATATACACAGACCATTTATTTATACAGTGGGCTTGATTCTGTACCATGTCTCATCTGGAGGTGATGCAGTCTCTTTGCAATGGAAAGAACCTGTAAATGACACAGTTGCCTAGGTTGGTTCCCCAGACAGTGCATGCTACTCTCCCACGCACACATGGTCCACACTATGAAGAGGAAAGATAAGCAGCCAACGTATGCTGCACACTAGTGTTGCTCTGATCATGTGGGAAGGAACATTGCAGGTGACAGTAAATTAGAGCTGAGTATAGATTTTTTCTGCGGGGGGGTGTGTGGTATGACACAGCACAGGATGGAGCCTGCTAATCAGGAGAGCAGCACTAGGGTCTACAAGACCCCTCAGCCTTGAGAGATACCTGTGCTCTGCTCCTGCACTGCTCCGACTCCCCGAGGCAGCGCTGGCGTGGACCGTGCTGTCTCCGCTGGGTTTGCTGTGGTGGTGCCAGGCACATAGTCCCAGGGCCACCACACCCTCCTTCAGCCCCAGACGTGGGGAACGATGCTCACCACTGAGTCAGCCACTTGCTCTGGCCTCTAGCTTAAGGCCCACAAAATTAAAGGTCTCTCCACTGTGTTGACAGCTGGATCTGTTTTGGATATGACTCCCCTCCGGCATCGCACTGCTTTTTTGATTATTCTGACTAGATGATGCTAAACAAAACTCAGCTGAGTTTTTCAGGCTACAAACAGCTTTGTGAAACCAGAGTGCCCCTGCCACACAGCCCTGGGTAACTACCATCATTCATTCTTGAAAGCCAGCTTCAGACAGCACCATCTATATTTGACATGCCCTTGCCAAACATCAGGATTTACTCTTGGGAGTACACGATACCCTGGGTTTGTATTAAAGAACTCATTGTTAGAGCCCACAGGCCTCAATAAATATGTCCCAATCCTCAGCTTGCCATCTTAAGGGAAATAATGTTAGTTTTATAGATAAAACTAGAAAAAAAATTGCCTCACATTTCATCTGCCCATGATTAACAAACCATGCCCTGCACTGAGACTGAAGAAAGGCCACTATCTAGCCTGGCTGTTTTGGGAGGTCCTGGAAAGGACATCTGTCTTGAACGCCCCCCACGTAATGCTCGGCATTGCACACCATTGCTCGAAGTACTCCTCTACGCAAGGGCGAGTGGCACAGCCATCCCTTCCCCACCAGCATGGATCCCTGTGGAGCTTCATGCTGAAGCTTTTTCCCCGTCTTGCATCTCTGCAGGAAGCCCGTGTGGGAGGTCCTGGTGTGCTACAGTTGAACATGCCTGTTGTCTGCAGCAAGATCTACCCAGCATTTATTTCCTGAACTACCTCTGGCATCATTCAGCTAGATCCCTGCCTGGTGGAGACAAGCGTGTGGACATGAGGGAGAGGACTGAAAATCAATTGCAGTAAAGTATGCTGGTGAGAGGAGCGCCACAGGAAAAAAAAGGGAAAATACAGCAAAGATGTAGGGGGCCAATAGAGAAGCATGTTTTACTGAGAGGAAAACTAAGCCAGTTTCAGCGTTTCAGGTCTCAGTTTTAAGAAATTCTGTAATACCATTGAAAAGGACACATAGTGAAAACAACAGTCTTCTACCCCATCTCTGCAGCACTGTCTGCCTCCGAGGACATGTGGGCAAAAGCAGCTTTACACTCTCAGCAACCAGGCATGGATTCGGCAAGAGATGAGAATGGGCCCAGATGGAGTCACCTTCAGGGTGAAACTCTTTTCTTTAGCCTGTTGGAAGGAAGGAAGGAAGGAAGGAAGGAAGGAAGGAAGGAAGGAAGGAAGGAAGGAAGGAAGGAAAAAAGGAAAGAGGAGGGAAAGAGAGAGGGAGAAAGAGAGAAAGAGGGAGAGAGAGGGAGAGAGGGAGAGAGGGAGAGAGGGAGAGAGGGAGAGAGGGAGAGAGGGAGAGAGAAAGAAAGAAAGAAAGAAAGAAAGAAAGAAAGAAAGAAAGAAAGAAAGAAAGAAAGAAAGAAAGAAAAGGAAAAAGGAAGCCAGGAAGAAGGGAGGAAAAAATGGAGACTAATGATGTGGGAGAACTGGAGGGAAAAAAGTGTGAGAAAAGATGAATAAATTGTAGTAAAAATATAAGGAAAAAAGCCTGTAAGCATGACTACAGAACTACATGTAACCTTATTGGTTTGTGCAGAGTTTGTGCATAAATAGTCAAGTCTGATTAAAAGCCAAGAGAGACAGGCCACCCACTCCAGAAGGAAGAAGAAACTGGAAGAAGGTTTCCTTGCTTATGGGCAGTGTTATGCTGATTCTTCTTTTCCTGAACTATTCCAGTAACTTACATTATGGTCATTGCTACTACTCACTTGTGCTCCTTTGCATTGTAAACCAGGAGAATGACTTCACCGTACAGACAAGGGGAGAACTTTGGGCCACCCTGAAATTTTGCCATCTCTCATGAAGAAGGTTCAAATAGTGACAGAAGCTTTACAGCACAACACAGGCAGAGAAACAAGACACTCCATCTTGGGGAGATGACACATGCCAACTTCTAGGCTTGTTATTGATGTCCTATCAGATACAACCACACCGGATTATCCTGGCAGGAATGGTAACACGCGGCACAGAAGGTGCAAACAGTCATTTTAACACACCGCAGGAATACATGCACTCACACATTACACATTTTGAGGATGTTACCATGCGGAAGGGACACCTATCAGCTAAAGGGAGGCATAAAGCAATTGTAGCCTTCTCAACACATGCCTGACCCAGGCATTTTTATATACAAACAAGCTTCTTGAAAACAAAGGACTGAAACTGAGACAAATATTTACTTGGCATACACCTACTCAAATGCTGGTTTTGCTGCCAAAGCACCAGACCCAGGAAAAGAGAAGAAGGAATAAAAGTCAAAAACTTTTGAACTGAAGTCCTTGAAAAAGCAAAGACTCATGAAACCGCAGTGGCTCTGAGTAAATGTCTTGTTTGAATGCTAATTCTTGCCACTGAAAAAGTACGTGTAACATCAACAAGAGCAACAAGGAAAAACATGTATGCTTTAAACAAACAAACAAACAAACAGCCTCTAAAACCACCCCGAACCCTACGCAGTGATGGAATACAATTACTTGGGAATATATTCCCAAGAAACAGTTTTTATCAGCCACTGGCTGGATGACATTTTCTCAAATAAATAAATTATATGTGTGTGACTTTCTATCACTTCATGAAAACAAAGTTATGTAAAAGCCAGTTCTTTGCAGCATAACCTTTCTGAAGAAACCTCAGCTGATGTCAGGTAATTATTTGTCACCCGAATCTAATACTTTCCACCCCATGCCAAGTCATTTTCATGGGATCTGCAGGGTGTGATGTGGATCAGAAATACCTTTGCCATCCGTCACTGCTGAAAATCACTGGAGCTGGGTCCATCTGCCTGTGTTTACCCAGCAACCAGAGTCGCGTTGCTAATGCGAAGGTCGCCCCATGTGAACCCATCAATCAGCGAGCTGGCGTTTTCAGCCCTGTACCAATATCAGAAATAAGTTCAAGGGAACAGCTGTTAACCCTTCACTGTTTCTAAATGGCCGGATACATCTATCCTTCATGGAAGTAATTTTCAAAGTCACATCCAAAGTGACCTTCAGTACACAACTTAAATGCCATACCTACGAGATACCTGTGTGATCTACTATCCAAAACTAATTTTCCTGCTGAATACATCGCAATATAGATAGTGTAGCTAACTGAACTGTAACTGTCAGATTTAAATTTCAAGAAAACTCATATGGTATATGCTCTAAACTGATTACCAGCTATACTAAGAATACAGTTTAAACATTTCATCTCAAAACACAATGTTACATTTAATGAAAATAGTTTTTGATTTTCTATAAGGTTTAAATTGTTCCTGTATTTGCTTATTCCTAATTTGATTTTTTTTGGGAGGTCTATGTCAAGATTATAAATGTAGTCAGCTGCTCAGTCATACTTTAAGGTAACATGCTACGTGCCTTTTTGCTTTGTACAGACCCATGCCTTCATGCTCTTTTTGTGATTAAAGCTAGCCAGACTAATTAATTAAAAAATTATTTCTATTTCTAAATTGTCTGCAGACAGACTGGGATTTCCACTAATTTCTTTCTTGTCTGAAATTGTTCAATGGATGCTTTGTCCAAGCATACCTCAGACCATAAACTCTTCATAACTGACCTGCAATGACTGATCCAACCATCTCATGTTCCCAGTGCTGGGCCTGGGAGAGTTGTGTGTCTGTGTGTTGGACAGAGCTCTGAACAGAGAAGGAAAGATTTTGAAAAAAGGTATGCGGTACAAAGATTCACAATTTCAAGACCTGAAGTAGCTTATCTTGGAGCTTGTGCAAAATAAATGCATCTAAAAAAGGCAAGATCTTCATGTACCACTGAGGTGTATCCACCTCTGGGCAATAGTTAATAATAGTAGTTTAAATTTCCCAAGCAACTGAGGTCAGAGAGTGAAAAATATCAACTGAAACTGAGGGAGTTAATTGTGATTGGGGGCAATCTACCTATTCTAGGTGGACCCTGGCCTGGATGCTGACTTTATAAAATTTTAACCCTATGAAAATATCCTGAAGCATTCAGTTCAACAGTTGAGATGACCCAGATTATAGCTTGAGCTAATAAAAGCTGGTCTTCTAAGACATTCAACCCTGTTGTGTTCCCAGTCTCTTTGTGGGGAGACAGTTAACTATGAAATAATCCATAGCATTTCCCTTGTGTCCTAGATTACTTCACTACTTGTTTTTTATTTATTTGGCTGCTTTGGGTTTTTAAAAAAACTGTTTTAAAACATGTACTCTCAAACAAGGTTTATAATACAAAACGGAGCGATCAATTGAAAGGTCACCTTATTTTGAAAAAAAAACCAAACCAACCCCACTGTTTTTAGGTGATGCAATTTTGTGAAAACTTCTGAGAAATAAGTGATTTACAGCATGCTTTTGCAGTGTCTGCTGCTTGTGCTTGAGACCATTAGCTTACATCAATTCTTGTCTGTATCGTTCCTCTAAAGCGTTGCAATGGGGAATGATTTTGGCTTCTTAGGTGTTTTGTTGCTTACACAAAATCCAGTGACAAGTCATCAGAATGCCTGTGATGAGACGGTGGTCTCAGCAGCTTTCTGCAGTGGCAGAGATGACAGTGTGAGGTGCTAATACAAGTCAGTGATTAATGGGATATAAGAACCCAGATAGATTAGATTGGATTAGGCATGCATATGCTTCATTTAAATTAAAACCATCACACACACACAAAATAATCCTGTGTTTTGTTGCCTTGCCAGAGAGACCAAGCTATTACAAGTCAGTCTCTGGCTTTCCAGTGGCAGGGAGATTTCACTCAAAGAAGTCTTATGTAGCCTGGCAAATCATGGCCTCTAGAGCTGAACCCTTTCTGTCTGCTACCTGTTTTATGCCTGTTGCTGCAGCAGCAAAGACAGATAAAGGAATGAGCAGCAGGTTCCCTGGGCATATTGCAGGTTACACTGGTGTAGACAAAGGTGGGATTAAAATCAACCAACCCATGTAAGCAGTGACTCCTGATCCAGTAATAATGTGGTTTATATGGTGCTACCTCAAGGTATTAAAGAACTGTTGCTTTATTTTTTGTTAAAAAAAAAAAAAAAGAACAAATATTAATCAGTTGAGAATAATCCATGCTACAGCAGTAGTAGCTCAGTGTAGTACTATTAAAACCAACCAAAATTCAAGCTGTATCACGGATGTACTCATTGTGCCTCATTTTTCCACAGAAGAAATGGGGCTACAATGCTTAGCAGAGTTTGTAGTTTGTAGTAACCTGTGGTAAGGATTGTAGGAATCCGTAGCTATGTGTTACCACACACCGGGACATCAAGCAATCTCCTCCTTATAGATTCCTCCAAAGTTTTTCCTTCTCTATAGGACCACTAAGACAGTTTTCTTATGAGCTAGAATTTCCTGTTCTCCTGCTAGCTCATATATCAACCTCAACAAGGCTGAGTCCATGCAAGCATGGTTTAAGCCACCTCTCCCTTCATGAAACAAAATGCAGTAGTAGTTGGGTATCTTCCTATTATTTCTGTAGACACTTTAATTTGAAATACTATACAGTTTTATTTAAAAAAAAAAACCTGTGCATTTTCTTTTTTGTGCCAAATCATGCTCTTCCTTTTCCTCTTGGTGCTTAAATACCCAGTAACTTTAATGGAATTGCTGAGATAAGGAATATGGAAGATTAGTGTGTTGCCTCAGAGGCAGCTCCTCACATGAGCGAGAGAAGTGTGCTTTGTCCTTTAGATATTTTTCCCCTTGCCTGCTTCAAGGTCTTGGTAAGTCACTGCCAAGTCAGAGCCCTTCGTATCCAACACGCTGTAACAAATCCAACATTGTTTGATCCCAGGAAAATACTGAGAAGCCTGCTCAGGTAGAGAAAGGAGCACATCGATAAGCACCTGGCTGGGTATCTGTACTGTGGCTAATACAAACGAGTTCATGGATGCGGACCGTGATGACAGCCGCCAAGAAATTCCAAAACTCCACCTCCTTCTGCTCCAGCATCTGAAATTTAACCTGGAGCTTTTCGCTGCCCCCAAGCACCCCTTTCCTGGGCAGCTGTGATGAGCATCATGGGAGTGGCGAGGGACGCCCCGGACCGGGACTGCATTGGGGTGCCTCAGGTCATTGCGGAGGTACCTCAGCACAGCCGCAGGACAGCAGAGGAGCCAAGTCCCACCATCTCTCCGGTACCACCGTGCCCTTTGCAGCCTGGAGGGAAGAGGGCAGTAAAGGGAAAAGAGAGCTAAAGGAGCATTTAGAAGTGAATTAGTTAAAAAGTTACTCTCCATGTGAACCTGTCAATCTTCTGTAGAGGATTAGGCCCACTGGGGTGAGGAAGCCCAGGCGCACATACACACACACGCACATACACTTTCACATAGTATCACTAAGGCCTTGTGGTTAAATATAGCTCTGAAATCTGACAGAGAAAAATTAGAGGGGAGAGGGACAGCTGCAGGATCCTGGGGTGTAGGGTCTGATTTCCAATGTAATCTGCAGCCCACCAAAGATCTTCACTTTGGAAAAATAAAATTCAGCCATTTCTAGTCCCTGCCTGCTGCTTTTCCATTGCCTCATGTGTGCCGTGAGCCTCTGAGCTCCTAGCAGGGTCCCCACAGCAGCAGCCTGGCCCATGCTAACCAAGGGCAGCTTGTGCCAATGAAAAACATACACACATCGGGATTGCTCAGACCTCTTTCTTTTCTTTCCACCCTGCTTTTGTTTTTAGCTTGTTGCAGGAGACGAGTCAGAAAGACTAGTGCTAGTTTCTTTCTTCCTAGGTCTGCCTGCAAATCTCTCCTGCTCCTGGAATTAAAATGAGGTTGGCAAGTTTTACCCTTTTCCAATCACACATCATTTGGCTCTTCTGGCCTCCAGATCCAGAGCCTCCAGAAACAATCCTGTTGATCCCACATTTTGAGGATAAGGATAGTACAAGGTCTGTGTATTGCATCTGCCTCCCTTTGGAGCATGGGAGGCTTCAGGGGGTCTTGCTGTCTGTCCTGAATCTGCTTGCCTGCTTTACATGTAATGTTCTCATATTAAAAAACCCAGAAACCGCATAAGGTGGTTGCAACATGAGCTGAAAGGGTGAGTCCAAAGATTACACAAAGCTGGGATCACTGTGTTTGAGGTTGGTACCTCTGGTCTGGGTTACAGAGGTTTGAGAGCCGTTGTAATGTACACAGGCAAATTATAACTCCTCGGAGGTCTAAAGTACAGTCAGAAGTTGGGACTGGGTCTCCACTACAAGGTCAACACCATTGTTGGATGCAATCGTAACTTTTAATGCATCTTGGAAGGACAAAGAAACTCCAATGAACTGGAAAATATTAGTGATGTGCCAATGCTTGAAGAGTAAATGTGGTGGGGAATTATAGGCCACTTAGGTTGACAACAACCTGAGTCAAAAATCATGTACTGGCTGATCAGAAGCTGGAAAATCCTACACAACTTTAATAACTTCTTTAAGTTAGGAATTTCTCATAGCAGTTCCTTCTTTAGTATTACTGTTGTTTACCAGTATTTTCCAAGGAAGATTAATTTAAAACATTCAGACCAGCTTAATGTCTTGCCGTACTACCAGATAAGTAATAAATGTGATTCATCTTCAACACAAGAATAAAGTGCAAACCTCAGACAAAACCAGACCCCAGACTCTGCCAGAGCTCATTAGAAGTTAAGCACAATGCAAAATATCACGTTCCTTTTGAAATCTATGGCAAATTATTTTTAAATTGTATAATTATGTTTAACCAAATTCTCATTTCCTCATTCATAGCCACTCATACAGAATACACTACAACTTCCTGGACTTATTTTGGGTAATAGATACAGTCAGGCACAGAATCATAGAATCATATAGGTTGGAAAATACCTTTGAGATCATCGAGTCCAACTGTCAAACTAACACTGCCAAATCCACCACTAAACCATGTCCCTAAGTGGCACACCTACATGTCTTTTAAATACCTCCAGGAATGGTGACTCAACCACTGGTTGGCCAAGCAGGCAGACATCTTTAGGACATAGGTGAAGCAGCTGAACACATTATCAAACCCATTTCCTTCAACCAAACTTTCAATAGAACTCAACTGGCATAACATTAACCAGAGCTAACCTGCTGCAATGTAAAACAGGCAGGTTAGTTAAAATGATCTTCACCAGTGACTTGAGCCATAACAGTGTGACTTTGCCCTCACACAAAGATCCAAAAAGCTGGTTTTCCAGTTCTGTGGAGTAGACAGTAAGCAGCAGCATAGGTGCAAAGGTAGATCAGATTGCTCAAAACCTTGTCCAGCTGTGTTTTTAAAATCTCCAAGGGTGGATATCTTAGAAAAGCCTAAGATGACATTTCTTCCTTCACAAAATACCCATTCCTCTTTGGAGAGAACATTTCCCCTTTGCTGGACTCCTAATAAAATCCTCTGTATCGATGTACTGATTTACAGCCTCTTCTGTATTCTGCTGGCTTTGCAAAACAATCCCTTTCCTGTTAACCCATGCATGGGGGCACGCCCCAGGGGACATAGAGACAGGAACCTAACATCACCACCTACGTGGGCTTTGCAGGTCCCTCTTGATGCACACAATTAGTTTGGGGCAAAAGTTTTTCTTGCAGCTGATAATAGCAAGGCAAGAAGCCTTGTTCCAGTTTTGACCGCATAGCTAGGTGATGGTGGACGGCACACGTCACCTATCCATGCAGTTCCAACTTTAATGCAGTCACCATGATAGCTGGCCAGTTAGGTGGTTTCACCTCTCAAGAATGCTTTGGGATTGCCAGATGGAGGCTCTAGTGAAAGGCGAAATACCATGAGCCTGATTCTCCGCTAACTTACCCCTTCGTGTCATTCAAGAGAAAAACTGCTGAAGGTGTAAAGACAGCCTGAGCAAAGCAGGGAATCTGGTGCTGTAGGGCTGCTGTTAGGACCACTGAGCCACCCACAGAGAGCCCGAGTTCCCAGAAAGGCAAATTTCTGATGTGTCCTGAGGCAAATCCAGGCTGCACACGTCTTTGTTGCTACATTGCCTTGAAACATTGCTTTGGAGGCTGGAGTTAGCGGGCAATGCTGAGACTAGGTCCAGAGCGCTGACAGACCCTGTAAGCCACAAAGCTGCTTAAGCACTTGCTGTTTTCTCCATCAGGGCAGAAATTGCTCCATGTTTAACTGTTTACACCACAGCCTAGCGAGAACGTAGTCTGAGAAATGACTGAGTACTGTAACACCATAGTTATCCCACAGCTCCGCTGCTCTCATTTCTGCTTGCATTTGTTTCCTTCCCTTCCCCCCAACCTCTTCATTCTCCTGGCTTACCCACTGTCCATTCATTTTGTCTTCTCAGTACTTTTTTCTCCTATGCCTCCTTTTTACTCTCTTTCTCCGAATAACTTCTCCTTCCCTCCCCCTGCCCTGCATTTTCTGGCAGACTTTTGGACTCTGAGTTCAGTTTTATTCTTCCCTGGAGAAATGACTTAATGCCTTGGCTCTAATGAGCAGTGTGCTAACTGTGAGCCCTTGCTGCTTAGTCTGTGTGGAGATGTGCATGCCAGTAATTGGGAGCCCCATTTTTCTTCTGCTTTGCTTTTCTTCTCCCCCTCCCCTTCTTTTCCCCAGTCTCATTTAGCCATATGATGGCTGAAGAGAGCAAAGAGTCAGACAACTTGGTAAGACCTTCTGTATTAGATCACTGCTGTTCAGGCACTCAAAAGAACAAGTTCAACAGCTCAGGGAGCACGGAGTGCAACAGGAATGAGCCTCCTGAGTATATATAAGGTTTCCCCTGTGGGGATATTTTCGCATTTATTTTGCAAGCACATTAAGCTGCCCATGGATTGCATATATTCTGCAGTGTGGACACTGCTCTGGGTTGCCATCTGCGGAGGCACGTGTCAGCTGAGCCCTGCTTTCCCAGAGCTTTGGTTGGCTGAAGCCAGTCCCTTCACCAACAACTTTCCAATGTTCCCAGCTCTGACCAATTCCCCTCTACCTCATAAACACAGGATTTCTCTAAGTTTTAAAGGCCCTCGGGTGCCCTAACTTGATCTGTTCCGTTCAACCACTTCCTGTAAACAGACATTTATGGTAATTTTAGAGGCCACCAGGGCCCCTTCTCTATACAAAATGAACCTTTGCTCCCAAATGTCTAGACTTTGACCTCCTCTCTCCCCAGCTTTCGTGCTCAAACTCTGCTGTGCTTCCCAACTCCAGTGTTTGCCTCTGAAGTGCCTGGTCCAGCCCCTCTGGTTCCTTCTTGCAGTCTTCACAGCTGCTCAACACTCTACTTGTGAGATGTGAGAAGACACTAGCAGAGTGGTAGTCAGCAGGACTTCCTTGCATAAAGTAGTCACAAGGCACCCCACCAGCTAGAGGCCAAGCTTCAGTGCGCTGCAGCTCCCATAAAACAAAGGCTGAGAATACAAAAGGGATCTTGGCTGCAGCTGGCAGAAGGTGACAGACTTTTGAAGTCATTTTAGTGTCTGAAAGAGCTCAAGAACATGAAGTTTCATGATGAAAAAGCCACTAATTCTAAAGCTGTAATTCACATGTCACCAAGCCACAGAATTAGCCACATCCCAGACGTATCCAATGTCTCTTGGATGGTCTTTTCAAAGTCACCTAGTGGCTGCTGTCCTGTAACAAAGGGCATTCTCCTGCCTACTTTCTTGGGATCCACCAGAGCCTAATGTTGGTGAAACTGCATGTGCACCACCTAGATGGTTGGCCACTGTGGCAAGTGCCAACGCCAGCAGATATCCACAAAATCTAGCTAGCCTTTGTTCATTGCTGTGTGCCATGCCATGGTTGCATCCAAGTCCCTGATTCATTGCCTAGTCTGAGCCACACACAGGATCTTTATTCTGAATGTGTTCCCAACAGCTGTACACAACAGCAACTATTATTCCTTTAGGGTACAGTCTCAACTCTCTTGAAAGCGCAATTTTTCCTTGTGCCATTCAATACCACATTCCCCCTTCCAAGCCATAAGTTGACAACAAGACCTAAAGAACATCATCAATAGAATGCATGATTAAAACTATAACCAACCTGTAAGCTAAGCTGATTAACAGTGGTCAGTTACGTCTACAAAGTCTCGTGCGCTCATACTTGGCTCTGCAAGATTAACCAGGATGTCAGTGATCTTGATCACAGGAGACAGTCAACTCACTCTTTTGTTCTAGTGATTTCACATCTGAGGGCTACTGCTCCTCAGACTGCTGCTGCTGTTGCCTGGTGTTCTGTATCTCACTCTCTTTGGGAACTGGATAAGGTGACTACTGTCTCAGCCCATTACAGGTGATGACATATCATTATGGATTAACAATTAATTTTCAAGAAGTGGAGGCAATTTCCAACACCATGAATCTCACCTTTCTTTTTTTTTATTTTTTTTTTTTTTCTTTTCTTTTCTTTTTTTTTTTTTTATTTTCTTTTATTTTTTTTTTTTTTCTTTTCTTTTGTTTTCTTTTCTTTTCTTTTCTTTTCTTTTCTTTTCTTTTCTTTTCTTTTCTTTTCTTTTCTTTTCTTTTCTTTTCTTTTCTTTTCTTTTCTTTTCTTTTCTTTTCTTTTCTTTTCTTTTCTTTTCTTTTCTTTTCTTCTTTCTTTTTCCTTCCTTCCTTCCTTCCTTCCTTCCTTCCTTCCTTCCTTCCTTCCTTCCTTCCTTCCTTCCTTCCTTATTTGATTTTTTTCACTTTGGCAAGTCTCTAGTATCTCTGACATCAGCTTGTAATTGTTTGGGTCATTCTTGGTTTTAGTTTTCTACTCAGCAAAACATCAGAGGGTGACAAGCTATACTGACAATCTGCAATTTAACAGAGCTAAATATGGATCAGAATCTGACTCAGCATTCTTCTTTAGTTATTTTTACACCATTTCCCACTCATCTGTTTTATTGGGAATAATAGTAATTAGTAGTTCATGTCCAAACCCCAAATTCACTTACAACTATTTGGACTAATGGCCAAGGATTGGCATTAATGTATCAGTCCTCACTGCATCAGTAAAGCCATGTAAAATAAAATTCTATTTGACAGCTGCTTAAATTGCAATAGCATACACTAAGTGTATTTTATGTTAGTTAGAATAGTAGTGCAAAACAAGTACGTGGTGTTTTTGCAGATAACACAAATAAACATATGCTTACTTTTCCCTATGGAGCAATTATTCCTTTGCGAGGGGAAATGTCTCCCTGCTCTTTTATACTTTCTAATGGCATAGGCTTTTTTCCTGTAGTACATTAGGACTCTGACAACCTCACACCTTAAAACAAAATTCCACCTTGTAATGAGATCTTACCCTCAAACTGATGTGGGGGGCTGTCCTAGCCATTCTCAACTAGTAATTTGAAGAGCATCCCAAGCTGTAGGTCTAGCAGTCTGGGTCCACGTTTCATCTGAGACCTACCACGTTTTTGATTTTATTTTGTTTTACTTTAAACCAGATATCACATATGCTATCTAGTTCTGAACTTTGCTCCACTGCTCTTCAGTTTAATGTTCTAAAACATCTCTGAAACCACTGAATCTTTCCCAGATTTGTCTTTAATCTTCAAATAGTATTCTTGTACCTAAAAAAGAAATGTGTGTATTGTACAGCATGAGAGGTTACCAGGTCTCTTTTGGCAATGTTAGGAGGGTTTTATGGTCAGTTCAGCTAACACTGGCCTCCCATAAATAAAGAAGTGAAATTTTACCCTCGTGGACTGGGGCCAAAGCCGCCTTCTCTATTTGAACATGCTGACACTCTGTTTTTGTTGGTGTGTGTGACATATAAGCCACTGGTCTCCAACTCTGACCACACTGGTATAGGAAAACCATACTGATACCCTCCTCAGAGGCATCTGTGGACAACTTGCTTTTGCATTTACTGTTATAGTCTCCCGGGACTCCAGCCTCTTTCATTAACTCCCTCAGCTTTGCCAGCTGTTGAAAGCTTGCACTCTGTCTTCTGGACACCTCTCGGTGGTCACTTCCTACATTCCTTTCTGAGCTTCATGAGCACATCACTACCTTCTCTGAGCCTTCTCCCATTGCATGCCTGTGACCTACAGTTGCTACTTCAAGTAAATGAGCTAGTTGCAAACTTTCCTATGCACTGCACTGGTCCAAGGAGTCTCTCTGTGGCTTCCTTGTCTCTTGGGGCAGGAATACTGGTGTTTTTCTCACCACCTTGAGATCTGTCATCATGTCTTACTGCTTGAATATCTCTCCCCACTCTTTTTTACACTACAAAGAATTTATATTTGTAATTTTTTTCAGCTTTACTCCAGCAACATGAGCTCTCTTTTAAGATGCTTGAGGACTTGGTCATACTCTTGTGCTGTTTCTCCCCAGGTCAAGATGATATACAGGACCTATTAGCCTCCCTACCATCCAAAATTCACCGCATTGTCTCAGGGAAACATGTGGAATACCAAACACAGCTCAAATCACAGACTGCAGAAACTGTGTCTCCTGAAGAGTGTGTTGAACCTGCGCAAACATGTGCTTTGTATTTTGAGGGGCTCTTGCCAGACTCCTACTGGGGCATCTAGCACAGAAAATATTTGGCATCAGCTACATCCCCCCATATTTTTTCTGCTTTCAGGTAATGGAAAGTTTGCCTTTTTATATTTTCAGTTCTTTTAAGGATCCAAAATTAATCAGATGTACTAACAACCTCACTTCTCTCACCCCCAATACAATTCTCAGCATGACTAGCCTATCCAAGACCTTCTCTAAGCCTATTTTAAGGCAAAAGGAGTTTTCCCATTGCAACAAATCATGTAACAGTCATATACTTTCAGCCCTATTCCTTGCTGTGTTGACAGCTTCCCTATCATCTTGACAAAGTTCTCAAGCTCTTCCTCAGTGTCCTGTTCTCTCCCTCCTCCAAGAATGGCACCTTTCTGGAAGACTGGAGGATCAGGCCATCTTTAATCCAGGAAAAGCTGCTCTTCCTCTTTGTACTTTTTGTATTTGAGATTTCAAATCTGTAGCATAAAAATCTAGCTCGTATATATACTTTTCAGTGGAGGTAATATCACTACATTTTTAGTATCACCTATGTGTAGATAATCCTTTACAGTTAGTGTCCAGCACAAAAGTATAAGTCTGATTTATTGGTTGGCAAGTACATTCATCTTGAGTTACAGCAAGAACAGCCATTGATCCTATGAAAAAGGATGTTACCATTGTTTTCTCATCCCTACTATGAATGGCCTGCTGGAATATGCAATGCATAACAAAGTGATAGGAGCTATCGCTTTTGCATTTTTCCCTCTTCAATCAGAAAAAGACTATCACAGTGTGCACTTTGATATGGCTTTTTTGCTTGACTCAAGCTGAACACTGCACACCTTTCTGCTTCTGCTCATTTTTTTGCCCAATGTAGTGGGAATCTCTGTCATGTTGCATATCCTCCTTCCCCTCCAGCATCACACCACCCTCCAGTATTGTGTTCTGCACACACCTCTACAGCCTGAATAACCAACCTGTGCACAGCCCTCACTGAGGGCTTGATGACCTGCACTCTACTATCCTGCTTGCTTTCTCTGCCTATTTATGTTCCACAAAGCATCCAGGCAAAGTACGACAACAAAAGCAGTCAACAAAGCCCTCTTTTATCCACTAACACCTTTGATTTGTATTAAATTGCTTATAAAATACTTCTGTGGCTTTTTTCATTCTGAAAACTATTTGCTTTGCTTGCTCACTTTCGGTAGCCTACGCTTGTTCACTTAACAGGAGTATTTCCAATCTCTGAATGGTTGACTGAACTTTTTATAACTAGGAAGGATAGCAAAGCAATTTCAAGGCAGAGACACAAATGCTTCTAGAAAACACTTTGGAACTAATTTCATGACATGTTGTTCTTCCTTGTACTTGGTAACTTATCTCTGGGGAACTCCAGACTGAGCTATGCATAGCCCTTTGTTCAATGTTCATTGGACTTCCCTATTTCCTGTCATTTTTGAAACTGAAATCTATTACATTCTTAATTATATTAGCCACTGTTAAGCATATCAAACCATGGAACTTGGGTTTTTTTCTTAATAATTTGGAAAATTTAATTTAGCTTTTAACATGACAACATCAGCTACAGGATTACTAACAGTGATTCAGTAATTTAGATACAAGCTGTCACATAGCTATTGCTCATTTAGTCAAGCCTTGAAGAATAATGAGAAACTTACTTCTTTCAAATAGTAGATTATTTGTAATCTGCTTGAACTTTATAGCGTATAATCACTGACATCAACCATATCATGCTGGATCTGCTTCATGACTACATCAAGACTTGGAAGTTTTAAAGATGGTATAAAAACAACAAGAAAAAAATGCCCCAAAAGCCAGGCATAATAGATTTTTTTAACCTGAATTTCATGATTTTTAACACTGTCAGCATTTACTTGAGTGTCTGGAAATTATTCTTGTGTACAAATACATGTGAATTAGCAAAGACCCTAATGATAACCTAAACTGAATTGAGTGCCTGTCTTAAGATATTCTAATAGGATTTGTCACTGCTCTGTTTATTTCTAATGGCTTTTCAGTCATGACCAGAATATCATCAATCAGCTAGCAAAGGTATGGGTAAAGGCTTCTGATCTTGTTTATTCTCAGCCATGATTTGTATTGCAATGATGTCACAGACTTTCACGCTCTTTTGCAGGGGAATGCTTATGTCTGAGCAGATCTAAGTAAAACTTTATGGTGCCTGAAACAGCTCAAAGCAACATTTGTGTCTAACAGAAAGGCTGACTCCCCTCTAATTCCTGTAAACTCAGGCATTAAATTCCAACTTTTGAGCAGCAATAAAGATGACTGAATTACATTTGATTGTCCCTCCCAGACTGCCCCATGTACTGTAGGATGGCTGGAGCATTCCTGCCTCACGTCCCCGTGGCTCAGAGCATTCTCCAGTGGGCTGCATACCACATCTGCAGTCTGGTCACAGTTTCCTCTCCAACCTACCGTCAATGATGATTTCATCATCAGTCACATCTTACTTTGAGATCATGTGAAGATGGCACCAGCCCTATGCCTTTCCAGATTTTTTTACAAACCATGGTTCCCAAATTCCCTGATACTCCTGGAGCACCTGAGGAGGATTATAGTCTCAAAGTTAGTACAGACTTACAGCGACTGATATTAGCACCATGACAGGCAGAACTACAAACCTATTTCTACAGTAATGCTCTTCTACCATGAGACTGAGATTTTCATTCAGGAGACCAAAACATACCTATATTCAGTGGGTTTCATACTGGATGCTTTGCATTCTTGTATCTATTTTTGGATAAAAGAGAGGAGGAAAGAGAAGCACGTCTTCCCTAGTGAGCTGGAGAGATTAATGTGGAAACCAGCCTTAAATTTGGAAGTGGCAAAGCAATGGGTCTGTTGTTAATGAGAATGATGAGTTTTTCTAACTTTTAGGAAAACTACAAGATTATTTCTGTTGGAAGATTTACTTGTGCTCAAATCCATAGTATTAATAATATGTTTCAAGCTGGAGCTATGACCTCCTAGGTCTGTGCTCCTCTGTCCAGCTACCTTTGGACACCAGTGCCACAGCTGAGGCATGAAAGTACTTCCCCAAAGACATAATTCTACTCCATAATATTATTGCAATCACACTTCTAAATCTATATATAAAATATTCAAGGGCAGAAAGTCAGGGACACAGAATTGGGAGCTGCTTATGCAATATTAATGTCTGATCACAAACTCATATTCCCATAGGATGCCTTCAGCTTGCAAGAAGGCCCCAAGGCCCCACCACAGGAGGAAGCAAGGCTGAGTAGTGAGAGGAGCTTTCTTATGCAGGATGCTCCCATCATCTGCTGCAGGAGCTGACAGGTGTGAAGCAAAGGAAGCAGAGAAATATAACAAGATATCCTTTACAGATGATGGATTTTCCTAAGTTACAGGAAACAATATAGGAATTTTAAAAAAAGGAGAAAAAGTTTGGGTCATCTACCAGATTGGGATGACTAGGCTCCCAGCCTCATCCTTTATCATTTGAACCCACTATCTGAATTGTGGGCTCGTATCCTCATTTAACCCCCTGCTTTCCCACTCCCACTCCACAGCCTGTGCCCTGCTCCTGGATCCATCTCTTTTCTGCCTGCACAGCAGCGACGAGCGCACGGGCACGCTGAGGGCTACCTCTCGACTAACTGCGACGCTGAAAAAATGCCTGGTCCCTGCTGCACCCTGTCAATGGAGACACAAGCAAGGAAGCTGGCAGCAGGCGAGAGGAGAGAAAGTCGGGGAGAAGGGAAGGAAAAGGGGGAATCTCTGTCCCAGTGAATCTGCAACACAGGCACTATGGGGCCAGGAGCATGCCCAGACAACATGGGGTGTTCAGGAGACAAAGCTGCCAATGTCTGAGAAACCTCCTGTTCAGGAAGCATAGCCTTACTAATTTAGAGGCTGGTACGTTGGTCAAACTTAGAAGAATTTTCACAGGGACAGGGAAAAGCACATACCATATATAAAGGCACCACCCTTATGCCAAATTTCAGGCCCTTACTTCAAAGCTCAGGGTTTCTTAATGAAATATCTCTCCCTCTAATCTCATGTTTGGAAACTGTTGTTCCAGTTTAGCTGAAACAGTTGATCCATCCACCCAAAGTCATCCTTAGGTAGACATTTGGCATGGAAATCTTCCATCTGTACTGTTTGTATTTGGCAGAGCATTTCATGGGGAAGTGCTTTAAAAGGGTACAGCTTTGGAAAGTGTAGAACATTGTTAATAGTGAGATGTGTCATGCCATGAGCCGTGAAAATTATTCAAGGAGCTTCACAGGCCTTCATGGAATAATTTGCAAAGCAGGGGAGGAATGATCCTGAAAGCATAAACTTACTTGCTCACGACTATAAAGAGAACTAAAAAACCAGCTTTGAATAAAATTGCTGGGGATGGTTTCCCAAGCTTTTTTTTTTTTCCCCAATGTATACCAATGTTTAAGTCTAAAGCCTCCTCATCTTCCCTCCTTTCTTAGGCTCTAAGACACATTTAGATTGACAGCAGTACATCCTGAGTGTGGTGGTTGCTGTGATTCCTGCATCTTGTATTTCCACATCTCGAAGAAAGTGATATCTGCCCAATGTAGGAATTTGACACTGTTGTAGGGTGTCCTCAACCCCACCTACATCCATCAAATCTCCAATTCCCTTTTTGGGACTACATACAAATCCTCCCCCTAAATAAACCCTTGCCCTATTATACCTGCAGTTACCGGCAGCCATAGCACAATCCCTTCGTTTGCAAAGACTTGTGTTGCGACTCATACAGTGAGAAGTCCCTCCCTAAACCATGTGTTGGTTCAGGGGAAGCAGAGATGGCAGCGGAGAAGACTAATGCTTTATGCAAAGAGAGGGAAGAGGAGGCAAGCTGTCCTCCACCAGCAAGCGGAGAAAAGTAACTAACCACAGAGTGGTTTCCTCAAGCAAGGCTAAAAGTCCAATGAACTTATCACCACAAGAGTAGCTCTGGCAGGAGCTAAAAAGGGGAGTTGTAAGAGTTTGCTAATGCTGCGCTGGTGAGCAGAGGAGGCTAACCACAAGGGATGAGCAATCATATGGTTCCGAGACCGTCTGTCTTAGTTTACTTCACCTTAGTCTTTAACAGAAAAGAAAGGTCACCAAAAAAAGCCCAAGATTACAGAATCTGCAGCTTCTACTGTGCAAGCTGAAAGTGTGCTGGGAGGTTATTTCACGCAGCTGGCTAGCGTGGTGCTTGGGGCTGAGGGCTGGGACAGGTGAGGGTTGCCTCGTAGAGGAATGCTGGAAAGAACACACGCTTACTATTTCTTTCTTCCACTATTTCTGGCTCTTCCTAGGCTATAAAATCACATCATTTAAAGAAAGAAAAATCACAAAGCACCAAAAAATGGATCCAAACTGACTTTCCAGTCACAAACGGGTCAACACAAGCCAACTGGCATGGCCACTGTGCAGCTCCCTGTAGCTCTAATTAGCTACTTCTCTTTTCCAATTTGCTCAAGTGATCTAATTGGCCCCTCTGCAAAAGGCGATTCAGGGAATGTGTAGTTATTTATAAAATGTCAACCCAAGCTCAATAGCTAATGAACCTCAACCTGCACTGAATTCAGCAGGGTGATTTCATCTTGCATTGACCTCCTCTCCCCATCCGTGCCCACTGAATGTCAGGAGTTTGTTTATACTACTTGTGCCTTCTCTCTCTGAAGCTGAAACTCTTCTAAACGTGTCAGGAGTATGGGAAAACACAAAAGGAATTTCTCTGGCCTGCAAAAAGTGCTAAGCTTAACACAATGGTATCTAATAACAGCAATGCCAATGTGGCTGGCAGCTGGCCAGGGTCCATACCGACTTCAGTGCTAAACACAGCAACACATGCTGAGGCCTCTTTCTCTGGCTAAGTCTGAAGACTTTTGCCTCACACCCAGCCCACATTGCGCTTGGCATGAATGAGTGGGGAGACACTGTGAGGTCTGGACATAATGGGATCTCCATCTGCAAGTCTCTCTTTCTCCAGAGTGACCCCCTCCCCCCTCCACCATTCTTCTTTGCTGCAGATTTAATTTTCTGTAAAGTTCACACTTTCCATCTCAACAGCCAGGATATACAAACATGAGCTCAGCTTCCACCCTTGACCAAACTAGAAAGGAGATCTTCTGTTATTGTTGTCCTTGCAGAGGAAAGCTTCTCAGCTGGGGAGGCATCAGACCAGGGGGCACAGGCATTACCCCCTGTGCACCACCACCTCTGACAACACCATGTCTGAGCTGGACAGACTGCCTGAACACAGCGAACAGGAGCGAGTGAGGGAAGCAGTCAGAAGATGAGGGTGATCCAGTCTAGTTTTGGAAAAGCTAGGAATTTCTTTTCAGCAGCTCCCTAGCTTTGGGCAGACCGACACCACACTCCCGTCCGAAGGTCAGAGCCCACCACCCTGCAATGCCTTTGACTGCTCCTGCAGGATGGGAAGAAAAGTCTTCCTCTCCCATCCTCTGGATGCTTTCCAGTCAATGAAACTCTCCACACTACATGCAGAGCGGCAACGGTGGAAAAATACCACCAGTGTTTGGAAAGGAGCTAAATGCTCCTTCACTTTTGCCAGGAGCAATGGAGAAAAGATGGGCTGGAGCTGCAAAACTTGTGACCCAGTCCTGTCAGAGGCACTGGCGAACAAGAGATGTCCCCGCACACACAAAGGGACATTTTTGTTGCTTATTTGGTTGAGGCTGCTCCGTAAGTAGATGAAACAGCGCTCTCCCCAAGACTGCTGGGGATGGTTTAGCAACCTAAGCGACTGGTTTCAGGCAGCAAGACTTCAAGGAACTGCAGCTTCGAATCCCAGCAGAAGCCATTCAGCAGTTTATCCTTGCACAGATAAAACGCCTATCGTGTAGTTACCGCACTCAGATCTTTTCGATGAGACCTCAGAGACTGAGCTCATTGCTGGGCTTAGCGGAAAGTAAAGAACTCATGATACTAGTGGTAAGAGCAGAAGTTTTCCTCGGTGACTCTGGTTAAGTTTTTTTCCAGACTCCCTTCTGTGCAGTTGTGTGCTATCGCGCGCAGAGGGTTTTTTATGGCAGCCCAGCCTATAGAATAGTTATGTGTGTATGCTGTGCTCTCTGCGACGGTCCTCTGAGAGGAACCCACTCCAGAAATATACAACGTATTTATAATCAGATCAAACAGAGAAGGTGTTGTTTTAAGATTTAGAAACCTCAACAGAGAAAAGATTTTCTGAAAAATAAATTTCCTTTACTTTCAGATCAAAGGAGCTGAGTGGAAGTTTTCGTGTCAAAAAAATATACTTTTGTCAAGAAAGTTTCTGCCTAGAAACAATCTCCTTTTGCAAATATATTTTTAATGTGCAACTTTTCAGATTAATTCAGTGTGGCCATTTTTACTATCTTTTTTTGTTTTTTTCCTGTTGTTATGCAATTTTCGGGTATTAGATAATCAGGCTGTCACTTTCTCCTTTCTTTTTCTTTCCTAATTTTCTCCCTTCCCTCTGCATCCTTTCTCCACCACAAGGAATTTTTTACAATTCAGAAGCCGGAGAAAGTGGAAGATGAGCATTTTGACATATATATTTCTTCTCTTGGAAGATAAAAAGTAAGAAAAATGGATATATTTCTTTTTGCTTTTGCCTTTGAAAAAACAAAATAATGAAAAAGATTTCTCTGATGCTTGCTTCATGTACGTGTATTTCGCATTTTCCCGTGTTTATTCTCTCTCTTTTTTACAGAGGGAAAGGGAGGAGAAAAGAAGCAAGGAGCAAAACTAAAATGTGTTTCTCTTTAGGAATCAAATTTAAATGAAAACTTCAACATGAAGTGAAAAAGTAACTCATTTTATTTTGATTAGAATTTTTCTCCAGAAGAAGTTGCATGAGAACTTTGAAGAGTTTTTTAAAGAGCTTTTCACTATATAAAGTGGCTTTTTGAGCTAATGTTTCAAAGAAATACAGCTGGCAACAGGCAGTCTCTGGGACACATTTCACCCGTACATCTACAGTAGGAACATATTTTATCAGAGCAATTACCAGACATATAAATCTAACATGGGGCCTACTATAATTCACAGCACATACATTAATTTATGCCAATCAATAATAAGTAGCTGTTTAAAGCACAACAGGAATTTACCTCAAATAGGAGAGACAGTGTGAGGAAGGAGTGATTTTATTCAAAGACAGATGACGGATTTACCATCATCACATTTTCTGAGTGCAAACAGGATGGCAAGATTGCAGCTCCTCACATTTAAGGGTCTGTAATAAAGGCTGAGACATTCTGTATAGGAAGGAGATGAAATATTATCAGTGCGTCTTAATAAGGTTGCTCCGAAGAAGAACAGATGGTTTTACACAACTGGACTTGCAGCAAAGCTCAGCAAGAGCTGAAAAAAATAATTTTGGCTAGAATTTGTGTAACTTTCCAAATTAATTCACTGTGGCCATGCTTCTACTGCTTCTTCATTCATTTCCCATGAACATCAGAGCGATCAAGTTTTACCCACACAAATTCCTGCAGAAGGCACATTTTCAGCTTGCTTCCTCACATATTCAGCAATGATGTATTTTAAAGTCTGATATGAAACTGGTCTTGACTTAAGAAAAGCAGAAAAAGGCTTCCAAAGCCCCTTACTAGAGCCGTGGTGTTGCAGCTTTTCAGCTTATAGGATCTTATGTTACCTCTTGAAATAAGGATGCACAACAAATTTTACACTGTGTGACTGTGATTACAGAAAATTAAAAGAAACCCTGCACTCGTCTGCTAAATTTCACATGAAGCAATGTTTGCTAAGGAATGATGTTTAGGTATGGTCTGACTCACCCAGAAGGTCTTTGTAGGGGGGGTGGTGTTTTTTTTTTAATATTGTACAGCAAACTAGTCTGAATTCTCTGCTATCTTTGCCAAGCTGCAGCAGCTTGTTCAAGCTCTCCTATTGATGGGGGCATGCTAATTTGCACAGCACACAGAGAACTATATTATAAACATTGAAAACAAGCATAGCTAATTAACAACATTTCAAAGTAATCCATAAGAATATAATCCCTTAGAAAGATAGGGAAAAGGAAGAACAGAGTAACTTTGAATGAGGTGTGCCTTGCAAGGAGACTACAGTTGGTGAAAGAATGACCAAGAGATGGAGCAAGAAGCAGGGATAAGTCACCGACTAAGTTCTCAGCTGTAACTTTATGAACAATATCTCTTTGGCAAGGCCTAACCTGGCCACTCCTCAGGGTGAATAACCTTTCTTTATACATATAGCAAGAGCCAGGAGGTTTTCCTGACATTTGAGACAGAGACAGCAGCCACCTTTTTTCATTCCAGAAGAACCACACAACAAAGCTGTTCCAGCAGTTTTGCTGCTTTGGCTGAGGGAAGGATGGAGAAGAGCAGATGCTAACATTTCCATCAGGAGACTTTCACCTGTACCATCAACCACGTATTAAAGATGAGATACCTGTGAGTAACAGAGCAGACATGCTGCAAACACTCCTAGACCCCGAGGGAAAAGACTGACAAAGTGCCTGCTGGTATTTCCTCATCCTGTGCAGAGTGAGAAATGGAGAATGAAACCTTCACCGCTCTGAGAAGGCACTGCCACATCGCCCCAGAATAAGCCACCAGTGTCACTCCAAGGGTGATGCAGACTTTCTGACGTGATGAAAGCCACATGATGAAAGAAGGATCACTAAATTAGCAGGCTGAAATGCAGAGCCTGACCCCCAAGGGCGCTTTGCGAACAGCACTGGGGACCTGCCAGTGACAGCTTTGAGCCCTTGAGTGCTGTCCTGCACTGAACTTCTCTTGCTCTTTCCCTCTCTCTCCCCTTCCCTTTAGGGGTATGGTAGTGGATAGGCCAATGTCGCCCACCACCACCTGGAGGAGAAAGGACAGCCAGCTTTTTCTTCCACCCACCCTTTGGAGACATGTAGCCCGCCTTCTGCAATGTCGTAATGTGCCAGAACTGTGTTACATGCAATATATGAACACAGTGCAATCTCATCCACCGTGTCTGAGCTGGACTTTCCAAATGTCATGCTGGTTTAACACCAGAGCCAGGTTCACAGCCCTGTGGTCAGCTGCAGGGGTGGTTGCAGCACTGAACTCCTGTGGTCCCCCAGTGCAGGGCAGTCCCTTGGACACCATCACTAGCCCAGATACATTCACACACCATCTAACCTGGCCTAAACTTAGTCTGGAGCTAGGACTACTGAAAGGCTAGCCCTCCTCAAGTTGCACAGACCTCAGAAATGCCCTTCTTGCTGGCTCTCCTGAGAGCTGCAGTGTGGGAGCCTGATGCAAGTCAGTGCTTCTCCCCAAATGAACAGCACCATACCCCCACCCCATTGCAGGGTAGAAGCCATTTGTCTCTATCACTTCCCATCATTTTCGTCATCCACAGTGCAGAGCACCAGGTGTCCAATAAGGGTTAACGCTAGCGCAATAAATCTGTGCTTTCACTTCAGCCAGCCTCCTACATGGTTTTCCACCTCCGATTTCTGTTGCAACCAAAGATGCTAAACACTTCATTAGTGAGGAAGTCATTCAGTTATGTATCTTGGATCTCAAAAGAAAAACCCACATTCAGACATCCATTCTAAACAAAAAAAGACCCCAGTTCTGCCAAAATCTTTATTTTCCTACAGTATGCCTACATTTTCACTTCTGGTGAGAGGTGCCAGAGGGTAAAGAAGAGTGAAAAATCAAAGCACTTTGATACACCCTGTCACACCCAAAGCAGCAAGAGCAAAAGCCCCCTCACGCCACCTTTGCCTGGGCACTTCTTCTCCTCCCTGGTGTCTCTCTGCAAGTCTCAAAAGGATTTTTTAGCTCCCAGCAGCCCTTGGCTCAGCAACGGAGAACGACAGAGCAGTTTTGCACCCTCCTTTTTTTGTATACCTTCAGGACAGTACTACACACCTCAACTTATTTCATGCAGACCTGTGAGAGCGTATGCTACAACTGCAGCTCCCAGCCACTGTGAGCTTAGGGCAGATTTCAAACCATAATCTGGGGGTGAAAAGACATACATTCCAGTAAGCATTCCAGGTCTCTCAGAGCTGAGTTCACTGGGAAAAAATCTTGGATCAAGCCAGCATTAAAGGGATCACTTTAAAAAAGAAGGAAAATACAGGCTTAGTATCAGGAAATATTTGCTAGCAGGGAGCTTTGTTCGAATGTGCAGCTTTCTCCCAAAGGAAGAGATGGGGCTTCCATCACTGGAATCAGTTAAAACTAGACCTGACAAAGCCCTGAAGAATAATTCACTTATACTGGCTGGAGAGATGTATTAGATGGGATAAGAAGTCTTTTTTCCACTTCTAAATTTCAATTATTGTTATTTAACCTTTTTCTGTATGCTCGCTCCCCTCAGCTGGGTGTTGCAGGAATGGATTTCAGCTAAATGAACACAGAGGAGTGGAAGAGGCACAGAGCTCAGTCTGAATTTCTGTGTGGGCCTAAGTCCAGGAAGAAAATGGCTTCCTAAGGCTGGATAATTAATTTCTGATTTAATTTTCAGCTTAATATCAAACTCTTAAATGCAACAGCTATCTGTGCATACTGCAGCCTTCTATTTTCAGGCGCTATATCTGCTTTAAAACTGCAGCTCTAATGCTGTTAGCAGATGGATGTGTGTTATTGCAGTATAGGGAACTGGAAAATCTCCATATACCAAGCTATAAATATTTCTGTGACATTTATTATCCTCACTTGAGTTCAGGTGCTAAAATACTTGGACTGAAGTCATGTTTGTAGCAGAAAAAGTCAATCTTGGATCTTACCTTGTTGCTGGCTAAATTATTAAGAACAGACAAAGACAGCAGGGAAAGGGAGTCCCTCACTTAGTAGAGGTCATGCAACCTTTGAATCAAATTAGCTGAAGTTTTGACTCATTTAATGATACCAGTTCTCAAACACTCCTGCTCAGGCAATATGATAGATCACTTCACCAAGGCTTTTCTTATTCTCTGTTTCTCTCTCTCTCTTTTTTTTTTTTCCTCCTTTTTCTTGTCCTTCTTGGTGTGTGTGCAGTAGGATTGCATTTGCGGTCATGAATCTGAATCCCAGTTTTGCCAGCTGCATTGGATTGTAAACTCCAAGTCATATGAATCTCAATTTTGATTGCCCTAAGGGAAGTGTTGGATTATGTAAACCAGGAGATAATAGCCCTTATAAAATCCCTCCAATAAAATAAAATCAAGGTGTATGTGTCATGGTGGATTAACAGACTTGCCTTTTCCTTCTTTTTTTTCCTCTCTGTTTCAGGCTCCTGGTTGCAGTTGACTAGAAACACGTACCACAGGGGGAAGGGGAGCATACTGTGATTTGTGAATTGTACAGAAATGTGTGATAACCTGTAAGATAGTAAGTCAGTTCTGTGTGGTGAAGATTAAATGGAAGAGAAATGGTGAATTGCCTGCGTGGCAGTACTCAGCTTATGTAGCAAAGAGCAGCTATTTGAAACAGCATGGGAACATTGTGCAGCCAAATCGAGTGGCCTGACTTGGCATTTGTCCAGGACAAAAATAGGGACCTTCAAAAACTATAGGGGAACTTCTAACAACTAAACCCCAAATTTACTTCTAGCAACCAAACGTTTCACCTAACGGTACACCTCGAATAGCACAAGATCCCTCAGACACTCACTGTGGCAGAGGTGTATTGTCAGCTCAGAAAGGAAAGTTCTGGCTGTCCGGCCATTCCCAACGTACCTCCACACACACACCTATGGGGCGTGTACGGATGGCTGAGACCTTTCTGTTGAGATTCTTTTTATGGAAGAACAAGGAAACATCTCTGCACAACAGACATTTTTCACCAGAAAACTCCACATTGGAGGAAAGCCTTTTTGTTTGATGAAACCAGGATGCTCCATTTCATTTATGTCAGCTGGTGGTTAAGCTCTGCAACACTGCAATCTCCAGACAACTAGCGTTTGGGGGGACCTAGCTCACCAGTATTCACCATGAACTAAATTACTTGTGTGGACTGTATCTCCCATGGTACCCAACTATCACAAGGAGGAGGTCCTATCTGCAGGAGGACAATGATGCATTACATAAGGTCAGCTGTGGATGTTATTTTCAGCTCTCTTTTTATACAGATCAGACAGGTCAAACGTTAGCAATAGGGAGCGTATACCAAGCAGTCCAGTAGAGCTGGGGTTGTGGTCCCCAAAAGCTCATGTCTGACCTACAGGTTCCTCTGCATCCTCAGGTCCAGGCTGCAGCTCTGGCATTCTGCTCTGAGGACGCTCTGCAGGTGCAGGGCTGCCAGTCCCCAGCCACAGGCTGCCAAGCCCAGCAGTGAGGAGATGCAGCTCCCCGACAGCTCAGAAGTGCAGGCCAGTGTAAATCCAAAAGT
Source organism: Balearica regulorum gibbericeps (assembly GCF_011004875.1). Lineage (NCBI taxonomy): Eukaryota > Metazoa > Chordata > Aves > Gruiformes > Gruidae > Balearica > Balearica regulorum. Next base: position 87,245,716 of record NC_046184.1, read on the forward strand.
AAATGAAACATTTTGATTTGTTAAAAATGGAAAAATTTCAGAATTTCTTATCCCACACAAAATTTCAGCATCTCAACCTTTGTGGGGTTTTTTCCCTCCCCCTTTTGGGGCTGAAAAACAGATGTCAACATTCACAGCAGCACTTCCATCTGTCTCTGGGTTACTTTCAAGATAATTCTGCCAAGAATTATTAATTATTACTTGCAAGATAATACTGAGTCATCCCTACGCTACTTTGCTGACAGCATGGTTCAGTCAGTGGCCCACAGGCTGCATCTGGCCCATCACGAACAAGACGAAGAACAAGGCCATTGGAATCACAAATAAAACCTGAATAACTCAATCACTCTTCCTCCTCCTACTCTCCAACACAGAGAGCCCAGTTGTTGGTGCTGTCCCTACCAAATTTGGCCCTCCATGTGGCATGATTGTGCTGCAGGAGTGGGATGAGAGCATGTTGGGACCAGACAAACACAGTCAGGTTTAAGGGTCCCTAAATGACAGAGTCAGATGCCAGTGCTTTTAAAGTCAGACCACACTCATAAAATTTGGTTTGAAGTACAAAATTGATTCAGAGGTGAGTTGTTAATAGTATTTCTAGCATGAGAATGTTGTTGAATCTAGTAAATAAAGGAAAAATAAGATCAAGACCAAAAAAATCAAATAAGAAATGCCCTGCCTGTTTAATCCCTGCAAGTAATTAACCTTTGCAAGAAAACTAGCATAGGATGTGGTAAATTCTCCATCACTTGGGTCTTAAAATCAAGGTTAAACAACTTTTTTTTTTTTAATAAGATATGCTTTGGTTCAGCTACAAGTTGTTGGAGTTAAGGCAGGATTTACTTGGTGACATTATTTGGCATGTGCTATGTGGGAGGCCAGGCTAGGCCAGATGATCATTAAAGTCCTTTCTGGCTTTACAGTCTATGAAATTACTAACTTGAGAACTGAGCCCCTGAGCTTGACCACATTGCTAGTGGGTGAAATAACTCCTCAAGTTGTGGACAGACCCCCCTACAAGCAGTAAACATCTTGCTCTACCGGATTCAGATTAAGCGAGGGCATCTACCCGTAAGGAGTGCATGTTGTGTTTGCTGCTCCCTAGCAGCACAGAGCACCTTTACTGGTGTTGAGGGGGTAAGGCACTTCTGGAGGATAAAATAGCATCTTCACACACTCACAGGTTATTTGTGGCTGTTGACATGTCTGCATTAATGCTGAGCTGTGTTTTCCCACCTCCAGGACTAGTTAGATAACTTCTATTACCAGATTCCCGCTGACCATCTTGGCTTTGTAAATAAAGGGTGAAAGCTGTGTTGTGGGACAGATTGCAGGGAAATGGGGAGGCTCTTGGAAAGGGGTGGAAAGAGTCTTAACCTTTGAATCACCAGACAGGGTAGACCCTTCCTACTAGAAGTGCATTGTGAAACTTCAGAGAAGTATCCATCATCAGCTGCTTATTCTTCTCTTTCCTTTCGAGTCTCCAGTTCCTGGTCTGAACTCATGGCAATCTTCCTGACAGACTTCTCTTCCTACAAGAATCTCTTGTTCTCTCAGCTTAATTCGATTCTTTCCAGTACGTGCATCCAGAGGAGCACTGAGAAAACAGAAAAGCTTGTTCCAAACGTGGGTCCCAAACTGCCTCTGTGGTAGTAGTTTTAGCTCAGGTCTCAACACAGACCACATTTGAAGGTCCATCAATCTTGGTCCAATATTGGTCCTAGAACTTCAACAGTGTCTGCTGCCGTCCCAGCAGTAAAGTCTTTTATTTCTCTTGACATTCACCCAAGTTTTAGAAAGGTTAAAGGGTTAAATAATCCTAAAGCAGGAGTGTAGGTCTGGGGTTAAATGAATAGTTGGAGATTGACGCAAAATAATTTTACTGATCCAGCATGTTTCTTTTGAACTCTCTCAATGTCTTCATTATTCCCACAGTTGTCTCCAGCACTGTGTGGCCAACTTCTAACTACATCTACTGTCTCAACAGGAACTCCTTGCAGTTCACAGAAGGGTCAGCTGAAGGGAGGAAGTGGGCAGAGATTCGGTCAACAAAGGCTCCAGTTTATTAACTGCTACAGGTGGCCAAAAGGATAGTATACAGTGAAGCAGAGAGCACTTTATCATGCAAGTAACCAAGACATTTTCACTTGATTTACATAAAGATCGCACTGTCAAGACAGGAGCACAGCCTTAAGTCTACTGTGATTATATGTCATGACTGGTAAGAAAGAAAAGGCAAGAAGGTACGGAGAAATAAAATGGAAACAAAGAATCGTGTGCTCTCCCATTTCTGACCTCTGTAAATATGACCTCTCTTTTTTGCTTTGAGCCAACCATATCAAAGACATGAGAACTCTCATTGCGAGCATCCTTTGGAAACCTGTGAAGTCTGTTTTCTGGCAATAATGCTGTCCAACTGCATCGGGACTGTTTTTTTCTGAACATTTTGAGCTGACTCAGTAAAGTACGGGGCTTTAAAAATCCCTCCTACAGGGAGAACTGCAGCTACACAGTCTATCTACAGCTAGAGGGAAATACTGGGGGAAAGTATCTGAGAACCATGTGCACAATCCAAACGATTCGGCACTGACCTTCTAGTGTAGTGTTTATTAGCTCTTAACTATTAGCATTTGCTCAGTGTGCTTCATTGGGTGAGACTGACATAATCCAACAGTATGGTGTGGCATCTGGATGATGTTATCACACATACTCTTGCATGAACAATCACATTCATGTGCATATGCATGTACGCGCACACATGCACATACGCGGAGATATACGAGCACAGCACAGAATGGGCAACTGGAGGCTTTTCTTTTCTTAACATTGTAGGTGACAAACTAGACAGGCTGAACAGATTCAAAGCCCTTCTTTCCTCTCTCGCTGGAAAGGCTGATATACTTCCAGCACTATTAATCATTTTTGAAAATGCACAGAAAAATAGAGGTGTACATGCGAAGCACAGAAGGAGATGTTTTCATTGAGCTGGAGGGTAACAACAATACCATGGTCTTTTTGAACAGACTTCACAGGCAGTAACCATAGCTTCCCCACACTGAGATGGAAGAAGCCCATTTATGGTCGTCTTTGTTCAATAGTGAATAGACTAGTGACTAGTGCTGTGCATGACCATACATCTTTAGATACGGCCCTTTGTCCCTTAGGATAGGGCAGCATAAACTGAGATTATAATCTAGTGCATTGTGTCTCTTTCCACTTCCCTCGCCTCAGGAAATGAAGGCCACATGGGAATATCATAGCCAGAGCTGGAAAGGACACCTACACTAAATATTGCTCTGCTCATCTGATTACGTGTTTCTTCTCTCTCTTTTAATGAACTGTGCTGCAATGAGAATTGTTGGAACAGATTTCTGCCCCACTGGGGTGGCTGTTGCGGTTCATATGTTCTTTTTTGAAATATCGGGGGGGGGGGGGGGGAAGTTCGGCTATGTCCCAGGAAAGAAATTAGGCAGAAAAATACAGTTTCATCCTTAGTATAATTTTATGGCAGGGCTTTCACCAAGAAGTCGGTGCCTCAAAGTTTAGGATCAGCAGTGGTGGAGGCTCAGGTGGAGGGGTAGAGACAGGCATGGGGGGAGCATCGTGGGGACAGGCTGAGAGAAGACACTAGAAATAGAAAGGGAGGCTAGGACTGAAGGAAGCAGCTGTTGACTGTCTGATAACTGAGATGAGGAGGTGGAGATGAGGACCTGAAGTGTAGGGGGAGACAGGAACAGGACAAGGGCAGGCTGGAGGGTCACGGACAAGCTGGGAGGGGAGAAGAAAATGAGTGCCTGCAATCATTTGAGCCAGTGCTTCCACACCAGGAAAGCGGTCTTCGCTGCGGGACTCAGGCACCGCTGCACGGTGCAGGTTGCTTGTTGCATGCAGAGTCCTCCTGCCAGCCTCTGGGCTGTTTCTGCATGGGGCTGGACAGGCATCTCTGCACCACCGTCCCGGAGATGGCAATATGGCCCAAGGGCTGGATGGGGTGATGGTAGCACCTCGGGGCAGGGAGGGAGACCCTTACCACTCTGAGGAGGGGGATACTGCCAACTTTCTCAAGTGACGTCCAGCCAGGATTCTGTGGGTCTTCTGTAAGCAAACTGCTGCAGACCTCCTGTGCAAAGTGCTTGCCTCCTCGTCCTCTAGCCCATACAAAAAAATGACCCCTTCCTGCTACAGCCAGTTGTGCTGGGAAGGCTCTAGAGATGTGGGTCTTGCTGAGGAGAAACCACCACCACCAACTCCAGTGTGTGTTGATACTGCTGAACTATTTTCAGTGATGTGAAAATCCTGAGAAATCTAAATGTTTCTTTTCTTTCAAACACTTTGAAAAGGAGGCATTTTGATTTTTCCATGTGGATTTACTTCTCATATAGAGACTCATTTTTGTTTGAATCAAAATTATTAATATGTCACATGAAAAACAAAAACCAGAATGAAACCACTTTGGTTGACCCCTGTGATGCTTTTACATTTTTGAGACCTGCTTTTGAGCAAAGGAATCGGCCCTCCTGATAGTGCACCTGGGAGTAGTTATTGCTTCTTATGAAGGAATAACCAGGTTTTCAGTTTGGTATTTTAAAAACTGAGGAAATTTACACAAAAATACATTAAAAAATCATTAGGGTTGTAAAATCAAATACTAAACAGTTAGGAGGGACCAAAATTAAGATAGCCATGAAATTTAAGTTCAGTCCCCTTGCACATGTATAATATGATGATTAATTATAAACAACCATTTTTCCCCAGGATGCCCATCTCATGCAATATGCAGATGGATGGTGCTTTGGTGACAAATTGTGGGTTGCATAATGAAAAAAGCTGTTGTTTACCAGACCTCGCACAACTGCTGAAGAAGACAGAACCTGAAAAATAAATATGACGCTGGGGGAAGAAAGAGAGAGGATAAGAGAGGGAGAGAGGATCGTGCTATGGCTTAGACAACTGAAAGCCGTCCTAAGAGAACTGGAGTCCAGCCTTGGTTTGGTCTCAGAGCTCTTGTGCAATGCCTCTCAAACCACTCCAACTGTTTTTTTTGGGGGGTGGTCAGTAATCCTGCATTCTTCTGTCCTCTGTGCGCCAAAGATGAGAGGCCAAGCAGAGCTGCGCGCTGAGTCAATGGGAGCCGTACTTTGAAGATGGTTGTGTGCCATGAAAGGAATCACTTCTTAATTTTACATTAGGCTGCCCAGCTTGGCACTCACATGTTCGCAGAGCATGTTGCACAAAAAGCCTGCCCATGGACTAATAGCTCTGCCTTGGTACATGGAGCTGAAGAGTGCTTGGTAATGCAAGGGCAGGGGACCACACACTGAACGAGGAGGATTAAACCAAAATACTGAAAAACTTGTCAGTAACTGAACACTGTGCTCTGAGTGGGGGGCATCTTTGGAAAGAAGATGGTGTGACCTCATAATAAAAGACTGCAGCTTATGTATATTATACTGGTTACCTTAATTGGGGTATTTCCTAACTTTTGGTGCTGGACTCTGCAATTTTAACATTTTTATAATCAATTTAGCTTATGGTGGTAAATCAATGTAGCTCATTTCTAAAGCATGTTAAGAATGTCCACATGTTCAGTTGAATTAGTGACAAATCATATGCCTTTGTGTATGGAAAGACCTTTGGATTGAATTCCTTACGGCCATGTGCTTTGGTGAGCTGCAAAATAGTCATACAAGGGTTTATAATAGTTTCAATTCATTGTTGTTTTAAACCACTTTACTCCAAGCTGATGCAAATTTCTCACAAACATGTGTCCCTGGAGACTTTGTGGGAGTTTTTCAAAGGCACAAATAGCAGTTCAAGCATTTAACTCTGTGTGAACTGGCAACACACAAGTTTCATATATAGACTGACTTTTTCTTCCTTCCTCTGCTCACAGCAGACCCATCTGTAATTGCTCAGCTGTTCCCAGACTATTTCAGATCTAGTTGTTTCATCACATTATCTTCAGGAGGAGAGAATTTGAGGGGCCATTTATTAACACAAAATTGCCATTACAGTAGAAAAGCTTCACCTTAGACACATTCCTCAAACATGAAGGAATCCCTGCCATCATGAACCTATTTTAGCTGTCTCTTCTCTAATTGCTGCTCTGTATATCCTTCTCTTCCTCTCTTTCATTTCCCTAATGTTCTCTTTGTTTTTAATTGGCAACTCCAGCCCAGCCATCTGGAAAAAGAGAAACAGGAGGGAGAGTTTACAGAGAAACAAACTTTGGGTGCTTCTCCCCATGTAGCGTTCAGAAAGTCACCATGATAAAAAAAAGAGTGTGCCATCATTATTCCTCACTGGCAGCTAATGCTTTTCATTCAGAGTCTTTCATTACAGGACCTGACATCCCTTCAGTCCGTACCCTCAGGTCTCAGATGGGCATCTGAGACACAAAGGAGGCCAGCGCCAGAAGGCCAGAGGCAGGAACAAAGCTCAGGTCACCTGGCTCCCAGATCCCCACTTCCAGCTACGTTACAGGCAGCAGTGGGTCCCTCAGTTCATGGCTTTGGAAATTAATTTCCTATTCTTTCTGGAATTATTTAATTCGCTGTTTGGTGCATGCCCAAGTGTGCCCGTGTGCGTGCACACACACTCACTCTCCTCCATCAGGGTTTAATGATACAGAAAGAATTTCCTTACTACATTTTGTCCTTCATCAGATCTAGGATTACCAGATATTGACTGTGAGATGGTGTTTCCCATGTTATGGTTTCCAGCCCCACGTTCCTTACTGACCAGGACATTGCTGCTCCTGTGTTTTCCCACCTCCACCCAGGTGGGAATTCATTATCTACCACAAACACCCATGAAGCCTCTTCTGCTTGTTTCTCATCACTGCTTGAGGCTGAGACTACCCACCCAGGGCAGTGCCAGTACCCTGATGCCTACCAGTCCTGCCAAGGTGCTGGCAGCTGGTGGGACTCTTGCCCGGATGGGTTCGGGGCTGGTGGTGGTGCTCCATACTCATTTCCATTTACCCTTGGGCATAAAGGGAAGTGAACCTGCATCCCTCAATTGATAGGACAATGGGTAATGGCTTTAAGCTGAAGAAGGGTAAATTTAGATTAGATGGTAGGAAGAAATTCTTCACTGTGAGGGTGGTGAGGCACTGGAACAGGTTGCCCAGAGAAGTTGTGGATGCCACATCCCTGGAAGTGTTCAAGGTCAGGTTGGATGGAGCTTTGGGCAACCTGTTCTAGTGGAGGGTGTCCCTGTCCATGGCAGGGAGGTTGGAACTAGGTGGGCTTTAAGGTCCCTTCCAACCCAAACCCTTCTAGGATTCTATGAATTCCCCCTGAACGCCAGGTTGAGCATGGGGAGTGCACAGGGTAGAGCACTCTGGCTGAGGAGAATGAACTGTGTCCACACTTCTTAATGTAAAATCTGCCCAATCCAGGTAGGACTGAGGGACTGGCACAACAGTGTGATGGCTTTTAGTGGGATGAGATTGAGAGTTTGCTATGGCAGTATACATGTGGCACCTTCTCAGGTACATGAAAGTATTCACAGACAATCCTCTGCAAGGAGTAAAATCAGAATTTGTAACTGCTAAATTATGGTGCTCTTCAAAGGCAACAGTATTCTCTGCAGCTAGGAAAAAGACTCAGTTGTGCTGTGGACAGTGTACTTGGTATCCAGACATAAGGATGAAATTTGCTAATGACAGGGAAATGGCTCTCCTGAGTCCACAGTCCCCCTTTCCTGTTACACCACAGGGGATGATTTAGTTTCAATGCATGACAGGTCCCACAAAAGGAATTATGCTATTAACTTCTGAACCAAAATTAATATAATCATATAAAGAAAATGCACTGTTTCCTGTCTGTGCAGTGCATAAAGCTGGAAATTAAAAAAGTCTCACTCATCTTCTCTTTTACGTTTACCAGACTCCAACCTAACTGCTTTTTTCTTCCATCTTCTCTTTTTATAGCCATCTCTGCACACAGAGGTCACACAGATTCAATGGATCAGTTTAGAAACTTACACAGCTAAATGCACGGGTCCCTTGCATAGTGTTAGTGTAATCTGTGAGGAATCAAAAGCAAATTAAACAAATAAAAGTTACTTTTCAACCTTTTAAATTGTTTCCTGACTTAGTTACACTGATGCAACTTTTGAGTGAGAGGTAGTCCATATACCAGCATTTCACTTGCTCTTCTATGCCAGAAGAACAGAGCTGCCTTTTTCAGTTTCCCAAGCAGACTTGCCTGCAGAGATACAGAGAGAGACCTTCTAGAGTCCTTGTTCCTATTATGGAGCAATTTAAAAAAATCAAAATCAAACAATCACCCCTAAAAACATTTCATGTCTCCAAACTGGCCTCTTGAGAAAGATGTGTGTTCAAAACTTATACTTCTCGCATTCCATTAAAACATTCCCTAATTATTTTTCTCTCTCATTTAATCTACATCATGGTTTAACCCCAGCCGGCAACTAAGCCCCACGCAGCCGCTCGCTCACTTCTCCCCAGTGGGATGGGGGAGAGAATCAGAAGACAAAAGTGTGAAAGCTTGTGGGCTGAGATAAAGACAGTTTAATAGGTAAAGCAAAAGCCACGTGCGCAAGAAAAGCAAAACCAAGGAATTCATTCACCACTTCCCATGGGCAGGCAGGTGTTCAGCCATGTCCAGGAAAGCAGGGCTCCATCACATGTAATGGTCACTTGGGAAGACAAATGCCATCACTCCAAACACCCCCCCTTCCTTCTTCTTCCCCCAGCTTTATATGCTGAGCATGACATCATATGGTATGGAATATCCCTTTGGTCAGTTGGGGTCAGCTGTCCTGGCTGTGTCCCCTCCCAGCTTCTTGTGCATCCTCAGCCCACTCACTGGTGGGGTGGTGTGAGAAGCAGAAAAGGCCTTGGCTCGCTGTAAGGACTGCTCAGCAGTAACGAAAGCATCTCTATATTATCAACGCTATTTTCAGCACAAATCCAAAACAGCCCCATACTAGCTACTGTGAGGGAAATTAACTCTAGCCCAGCCAAAACCAGCACAATCTATTTTGTCAGAAAAAGTCTATGCTAATTGCATGCCTGTTGGCTGTACAATGTATTTGAAGTATTTTAATTTTCTGTTTAAATCTTTTCTGACATATCCCCGAACAAAGCACAGACTCATATACTAGTGACATTCTTCAAGATGTACAATCTACACATACGTGCACCTTCCAGCTGTGCATATAAGTCTGTTACCTGAAGATGAAGAACTTTTTTTTTTCTTTGGATATTGTTAAAGGACAATGTCACCCTGCCCTTCCTTGTGCACTGGGGAGTAACACACAAAGGAACTCGTTCCCACTTTCCTTTCTTCTCCCTCTCAGCTAAGGGTCCCAGTACAGTAATTCTGGTAAGGAAGAGAGTGGCAGCAAAAGATTGTCTGTGAAAACCATACATACTGAAGAACTCCAGTGCATTATATGAAATACCATATCTGATATGATATCAAAACTGTTATATGAAAAAAATCTTTTTTCATTGGTCCATGTGCATGTTCACCAGTTGGTGTCTCTAACCTCGCTAACCTCATAATTCCCTGCAAGTGGATATCAGCATCTGAAAGACCACCCACAAAGTTCCCCTCATCTTTAAATACTTATGGTGGCACGCTGACCAGTAAAGTATAGACAGAGCTCCAAATGGCTGAATGTCATCAATAAGGATCGTACTCAGTGAGTGCACAGGTGAAGCTTGAGTTGTGGGTGGGTTTCCCTATGACCTAAAAGGCCTCCTTTGGCCTTTTGGAGGTCTCATAGCAAGGTCTGGTGTAGCTTTCTGTCTATTTTGATGATCTTTGGATGAAGATAGCTCTCCCTTTGGACAGATCTATGACTGAAACAGTCAGTTTAGGAAACTATTCACAGGATCCAGTTCTATCAACATAGAGAACCATCTAGGTGTCCAAGACGGGAAGCGGTTTGGTTCTATGGGGATTAACCTCAGGGTAAAAGAGAGAAAGGTCAATTTCTTAGATAAGGTGAAACTCGTGATTTGGACTATCAGAATTTCATCAGTCTTAACTCCTTCAATAACTGGGAAGTTATCAGTGCTTAACAGAGCCACTACTTTCAGCTCTAGTCCTAAAGAACCAATCTGAACAGCCTCCCAAGCCTCAGCTCAAGGAATCTGAAGGCCCGGTATTCCTCAGCTGGAGTGGAGAAACACAGCAGATCTGCAATGGCCTGGTCTCAGATTTTTTCAGGAATGCATTTGTCTGCCTGCTGCCTCAACCACCGCTGCAACATTATAAGTCTGTGCTGGTGCAGAAGAAGGTGCAGTGCCCTCCAGGAGGGACCGTGAAATCCAATGCTGAATTAAAATCCTTCTCAACAGGATACTTCAAATGAATTTATTCTCTGTTCTTCCTAGTCAGCAGATGACAATCTCTGATAATGACTTATCTTGATGGATTTCAGCCCCAGACAATAGGGCTGATCATTCTCCTGTGACAGTCCTGGCAGAAGCCAGACCAGGGTGTTCCTTTCACTGATCAGGCTACTGGGGGTCTCCTGATGGCCATTTCTCTGCTTGTCTTTGTGTTTGTGGAGATGAGCATTTAATCACATAACCCAAGTGCCACCATCGCCTGAGGTCTGCGTGGAACTTGCTCGGGAAAGCTCAAGTTCCCACAAAAGGAGGAAAACTATGAGACAGGTATGAAAGGTCCTGCTTTATTTAGTTTTGTAAGAATGGAAGAGGGTGAGCTGTAGAGAAGGCCTGAAGGGGATACAACTACCCATCCTCTGCCCAGCTGCATCACTGGCTGCATCACACACTTCCACATCAAGTGGCACGGTCTATCGTGACATAATGCACAATTGCCATTGGGGCTGTTACTGCCTGTACTAACACTCATTTGAACACATATGTGAATACACTTTTGGAGAGAGGAAGAGCAAAAGACCTCACTGAAGACCTCATAACTTTTCCTCTTTGGGCCAGACTACATCAATGAAAAAAAAAAGTCTGTCCAATTTTTCTTTATGGCTTATAAAACTTAGACTGAACTGCGAATCCTGAGTTTCATTTTGCAGGAAAATGAAACTCATTTTCCTGTGTGTGTGGAGGCATGCGTGCCGCTGGATGTGGGTGTGCTCGTGTTTGAACTTGCGAGCATGTGCTTCACGTGGGGTAAGCTGCACGTCTGCAATCTGTGCAGCACTTCAGCTTGGCTATGCAGCCTCATGTAAAACATACTGTTATGTCTATTACCTTGCTGCAACTACTACCTCTTTCCCATTTTTCACTCCCTTCCTCTCTCTACCCTCTGGTTTTTATTGTTTCTTTTACCAAGCCTGGCTTATATCATTTCTCCTATCTTTCCCACCATCTTCACATTTCTTCTTTGCCTGCCTTTTACTCTCTTATTTCTTTCATCACATCCCTTTAATGTCTTTCTAAATTTCTTTTAGTTTTCCTTCTTTCTTTGATTAATTTCCTCAGCTCTTCACTCCCTTCTTCATTCTTTCTCCACCTCCCATCTACCTCCACTCCTTTCCTTTCTGAACTCTGATTTTCATCCTGCACCCACTGCTCTACTCTCTGTTTTCGAGCACAAAAGGTCTCTGGATATATCAGTTCAATTCAACCTGCCTAATGTCCTGCTTCAGGCTAGTGTTGAAACTGGAATGGCAGCAGTTTGCAAGGTTTGCAAAAGCAGAATTATATGCTACAAGCTGACTTGCAATGAGCCTTTGCTCTTATTTTAGGAAATCCAGTCTCAAAATTAGCCTCTCCAAGGTGCCAGACTTAGATTTTAACTCCCAGTATGTAAGTCAACATAGAGTCTTTTTAGCACCAGCACTGAAAAATAACTTTGGAATAGACACTAGACTAAACTATTGCAAACACCTTCTGATGACACCGTATTTCTCTTCTGATCACACTTGTTTGGACCTGCATTTAGAGTTAAACTTTAAGATTGACCTTGCTAGGAAAGCCAACACCAGACTTGCGAGCACCAGAATCAGCCATGAAACTCCACGTTCCAGGCAGAACATACATGCACTACGTATAGGGTTGTCGGTCTAGACTGACATACAACAACGGCCTCCAGGAAAGTTCATGTACAGTCACAGTTTCCCCTCTCCAGGGGGATGATAGATGACCTCAGGTGTAGAAGCAAAGTGAGCGATGAACTTTCCGTAATAGGAAGGCCATTTCTCACTGCTGTTCCTGCTATGGCAGTTGGCCACGTGCTCATAGTATCTGTCTTGGCTGGACAGTGGGCCATCCACCTAAGGTACCGTATGGCTCAAGTGTTGCACTGGGAGCCTGAACATGTTGCATTTGGATGCTTCAGTTTTAAACCGTCCTCCTGCAGCCAGATAAAAACATGTAGAGAATTTAAATGTTCCTGGGAAGCCCTCTTCAAAACAATCAGATAATGCAGATAACTGAACAAGTGGTCCTCTGCAAATCTGCCAAACTGAAATCCTTTAACCTTTCGAAGGGTACATGGACAGTTATGAAGACCTAAAGGCATCACACTGCACTGGAAAGTCCTCCTTGAACCACAGACTTGGGGAGATTGCAGGGACGTATTTCCGCTGTTCAGAAGCCACTGCCTAAATCAGACTAGGAAAGCAGTACATTCAGACAAGTCCATCCAAGGTTTCAGTCTCTGTGAGGCAACTGATATGCACCTTTTGCAGTGTTTTCTTTATATTTTCTGCAATTAGTGCACAAATAGAGACACTGCTTTGCTTTGCAAGTGACATCTCTGGCTGTTCTGCAGTAGCTCTGTGCAGGACCAAGAGTTTGGCTTTCACAGGCATTTTTTTTATGGGATTCACAACAAATATGAGAAAACTCTTAACTAATCTTGTTTTCCTGGAGGTTTGTTTGGTTTTGTTTTGGTTTTGGTTTTTTTTTAAATGGAGTTGCTTCTGATTTACAGCAGACTGAGCAGGGAATCAGGACACTGTGCCTAATTAAAGCCGAAATGGAGGCTCTTGCACAAAACTTGCTCTGCTTTTGTCTGGCATAGCTGTCAGTCTGAATGCTCTGGGTGCAACCCGCAACATCAATAGCAGCAAATACGCTTGGACTAGCAGAGGGGAGAATTTTCCTTCCTGGATCAGGGAATAGTCATGGGACACTGCTGATAGAGTATAATAAGTAATTTCTTTGCCATTGACAGGTTTCTGCTTATCACCAGCTCCAATATCTGTCATAAATGTGTACCAATCCAGGCACAAAACTGTTCCAACCCACCCTATACAATGAGAACATCACCATCACCACATGCTGCTTTACCAGTCTTTAGGGAAAGGAAGAAGCATTCATCTCAGCAAATCTTCATTATCGCTGTCCTTACCCATGTCTGAAGTGGGAGAAAGAGTCTAAAAAACTCACAAGAGGACTCATGCAAAAAAGTAAATCTGAATGAAACTGTAACCTCTTTTTGTCCTGGGTTGTTTTTTTGGGGTTTTTTGTTGGGGTTTTTTTGTTTGTTTGTTGAGGTTGGTTTGTTTGTTTGTTTTCTTTCTTTTTCCCCCAGTGCATTTTCCATGCAACTTCCACTGGCAAGTACTTAAATCTAAAAAGCAAGCCACAGTTGGAGAGACTCACTACCCCGTTTTTTACAGCTCTACCTGCAGTATTCACCATCAAAATCCCCTGAAAGTGAAAAAAGCCAAATTAGTTTTTTCCTCACCTAGTCTGACTATGTTACTCAGCAGTTACTGAGAATAGCCAGGCTGCTTTAAACTAAACTACACTAAATTAGGAGCTGTTTTAAGAATCTAGTTTGGCTTATTTTCCGTTATATTAACACTTCAAAATACTCCATCTGCTTACAAGATGGGTGTGAGAGAAGAAGAGAAACACAGCTGGCCCAGAGTGGGAAGAATGTAAGTTTAAACAGCCTCACCCCTTCCCAAATGTCTTTTTGGCGGTACTTGGTGACTTTCTGGATATTTTCAGTTCTCGCTTTCTTTTACAAAAGCTCATCATACCCAATTTAATTTTTATAATAAAAAAATGAACTGAGAGTTGCTGCCAGCCCACTTTACTGCTGCTGCAAATACACTGGTATTCAAGATGAAAAGGAAAAGAAAGAAAGGTCCTATAAGAAGCCCTAAAAAGGGGAACTTATCCATTAAACTTAAGTTTGAGGATGCTAAAACTTGCAAAGAAAAGATGTTTTCCTCTATCTCATGCTTTAGTAGTTCCTACTGATTCTTTTTCTTACAAGTATTTATTCATAAAGACATGTTTTATTACCTAAACCCCTGAACTTTTTCCTTTGGAAAGTATGTAAAAAGCCAAATTCGGGGATATATTCCAGAAGTGATTGCAATCGTTTGCACAATTTCTTGCCATGTGATCTTCAATTACATGCCCCAGAAAGCATATCCTTCCACGGCTCATTGCTAATTTCTTCCTTGACCTGAGACAGACCAGCTTGCAGTTTCTTACGATGCTTTAATCCACCCTAGCCATGGACCTGGAGGCACAATGGGTGTCACTCTCAGCCAGGTTCAGCCTTGGTAGCTTGTAGCCAGATTACAGCCATCATTTGCTGCCATGCAACTAAGATTGTTCCCAGTGGTGTCCAGGGAACCAGATAAGAGGATGTGGTGCCCTTCCAAGCTCCACGTATCAAAATAAATCCTAAGCATGCACCTAAACAAGAGCTGCTCACAGCAGATTTTATAGAGATTTAGAGTATGACGTGTGCTCTCTGGGATCCCATCAGCTCAGCTTTCACTGACTATGCCCAAGGGCTCTTGACCTTGGCTCCTTTTTGACTAGGGATAGAAACCTAAGATGCAGCACTTCCAAAGGCCACCAATTAATGGCTCAGTAAACTGTGCAGTTCTGCAACTCTCCATCTTCTTTTCAAATGAGTAATGATATCACTGATGATTATGACGTTTAAATAGTCACATTTAATGTAAAGTATCATTTTGTTGCACTAAAGGAGGTAATTTACTTTTCCAAGCACGATGGCTGCTGACTCCTATGGGTATTTCCCACTCAGACACGGTCAAGTCCTACCTCTGAGTTTTTCTTGGCAATTGTGAAAATGGGAGAGTCTTGCTTTCCTGTTTTCCAGTACAACCTAAGGTTGTGTGGAGCAGAACAAGACAGATGCAAGTGCACTGCAACGTGCTTCTTGCAGGAGGTTATAGCACCCTTCTCTCACCCTGCTTCTGTCTCTGCTGGCTGGCTCTTTCCATCCTGTATGCAACAGAAGCAGTGCAGGTTTCAATCATATATTACAGCCTGGACTCCCACGTCATGGTAGATAGTCCCACCTCTTCCTTCCAGTTCTGCCTCCCCTCTTTTACACGCGTATGTTAGAAGAAGATGCTAGTTCAGGCTTCCTTCAAGGTTTGTTCAACCAAGGAGACTATAAAACAAGTATAAAACATTTTTCATAAAACCCAGAATGAAACAAACCTTCATCAGAGAAGAATTTCACCAGGCTCGCTTGTGGTTTAAAACAAAGACCATCTCTTTAGCTGGGCTCGGGTCCAGCCCAGAGGCATCCCCCTTTTGAAGGTGCAATGAACACAAAGGGTCTGGCATGCACCTGAAAACTGGTACTTTCTTTCAGGCTTGGATTTCAGGAAATAACTAGGGAGAGCACTTCTTGCCCTTAGTAATTCCCTGTGCTCATTACAGGGTTTCATGTTTGGGTGAAGGCTACGAAGGATTATGGACAACTTGAAACACTGAAGTCAGAAGTGCCTCAGGCACCAATTTTCCCTTCCAACTAATCCATCATTCCTGCTGTGATTTCAGGGAAGTGATATAGTTAGCTGTCTCCTTAGAAGAAAGGATGGCCTACTGCTGTCTTTTATATTCTGTTGAATTATAACACTTTTCTTTTTCATCTCGCCTTTCATCACAGACTTAAGTGTTTTTCTTTCCACGTATACAACCGTGCAGGTTTCTCATTCATTATCTACACAGGGATGGCCACACTGAGCCCATCTGCAGTCCTTCCTCTCTGCTCCCAGAGGACCTTCTGGGGAGCAAAGTTTTTCTAATTTGGAACAGACTCTCATTTGAGCAATTCCTTACCAGCACCTTGCCAGCAACTGCATGTGAGCTTACCACAGAAAGGGATTTTAAGCAAAAGTGCCGTCTTCTCCTTCATGTCCAGCCATCCACAGCAGCAGACATCAAACTATCTTTGGACCATGTAGCCAAATGCAAGAAATCGTGTCAGAGACAGCGCAGTGAAGCACGAGAGCTCAGTTCTTCTGGTCCTTCACTTTGTGTGTGTTGAAAAAAAAGCGTTAAAATCTAGATATCGGTGCAAGTTTGATATATTTAATATTAACTTTATGCTGTGCAGTGGTAAGTTGCATAGTGCTCACTCTGTTACCCTGATTAAAAGGTACACATTTTATCTTTAGAACAACTAGAATATCTCACATTCTGAGACCACATTAAAGACATTATCAGAGGTGTCTGATAAGATTTTGTCCTGGTTTCAGCTGAGAGGATTGATTTTCTTCATAGTAGCTAGTGTGGGGATACGTTTTGGATTTGTGCTGGAGACAGCATTGATAATATAGAGATGTTTTTGTTCTATGGACCTATTGTTGAGCAGTGTGTTTACATGGGGCCAAGGCCTTTCCTGCTTCTTGCACTGCCCTGCCAGCGGGATGGCTGGGGGTGCACAAGAAGTTGGGAGGAGGCACAGACAGGACAGGTGACCCAAACTGACCAAAGGGATATTCCATACCATATGACATCATGCTCAGTTTATAAGGAGCTTGAGGGAAGAGAGAGGGGGGGCGGTGGCGTTCGGAGCAATGGCGTTTGTCTTCCCAAGTAACCGTTACGCGTGATGGAGCCCTGCTTTCCTGGAGATGGCTGAACGCCTGCCTGCCCATGGGTAGTGGGGAATGAATTCCTTGCTTTGCTTTGCTTGCGTGTGTGGCTTTTGCTTTACCTATTAAACTGTCTTTATCTCAACCCACGAGTTTTCTCACTTTAACTTTTCCAATTGTCTTCCCCATCCCGATGGGTGGGGGGAGTGAACGAGCAGCTGCATGGTGCTCAGCTGCTGGCTGGGGTAAAACCACGACAGATTTTAAGGGTGATTCATTAAAGATTTGATATAAATGTGTCCTTTTTTTTTGACAAACAAGTATTGAATACTCTGCTCGAGCAGGATCACATTGCATTGTCTTCAGACAAAAGCATGGAGGTGCAACATTTTTTCATTCTGAACGTACAAACCAAATTTACTTGTGAGGCAAAAGGATTGTTGCGTGCTTAGAGTTGCAGGTATGTCAGATGGATTTTCTGAGTCATGGAAGTTGTTGGCAAGGTGACCCACAGTCAGCCAGCTTCCCTTCTGTCATTAAATACACAGTTTCATTGTCGATGCTTTGAGGTTCCTTTAAATTCAGAGGAGTGCTTGCCCCAGCTCATGTCTGAAAGCTACCGAGTCAAAATCATGAAAAACTCCAGCACAGAAAGCAGCTCCGAGGACTTCCTTCCCAGTGTATGCCCTGCTGCACTCTGTTTCCCTCTTGGAGGATGCTGTCTCCAATCCAGCATTTAAAGCACCCATGGAAGTGTATCAGGTGGATAAAAATGCGGGGATAGGGGAACACAGATGTCTATGTGATACTTTCTGAGTTATTCAGAGTTGTGCATCTATTCCCCAGACTGGTCTAGCAGTTTCTTACAAGCTTATTTAATCAATCCTATCAATGATAGGCCTAATGAGGTCACCATTCCTAAGCTTTATTTGAGGAACAGGCATCAGTAAAAGAGCTTAGGTTTAGTTTGGAAGTGTCTCTCTGGTCTCCTGAGTTTCAGTCTCTTAAGAGTAGAAATCTGGCATGGGATTCATTTCACCTAACTCAGATAGCACAGTTCCCTCCACATGGGCTGGTTACCAGAAACAACCTGTAGAGTCTACGCCAAGAAACAGGCACCTCTCTGGTGCAGTTCATGACCTATTTTGTATGAGATGAATGAGATGAACAGAAGAACTGTTTTTCCTCCTTGGACTATCCAAACAACTATCACAGTTGAAGAAACCTACATTTTTCACGTCTCAGCTTAGGGGATGACAGATCCCACCCCTGCAGCCTGAAGCTGAAGTCCTGATTTTCACTGCCTGAAACAAAAATAAGATTTGTGAACTCCCTGATAGGCTGGAGGCTGCCATGGAGGTCAGTGGAATACCATCAAGCCCAGTACTTTCTGAAAGCGTGTATTCAAACAACGCATGCAGACATCATGTCAACTAAATGCAGTGAAGAATTTTGCAGTAACAGGAACAGGCAGTGGCCCTTTTGATTCTGCATCTTCACGTACTGTATAATCCTTCCTTCTAATACTGGCACTCAGTTCTTTTGATTGAGTACAAAGACATTTTCTTCTCCTGGGTAGCCTTTCCCTTTGCAACCGGTGACATAACACTGCAATAAGCTCTTCTGTTCGCTTCTCACTGTCTCGTTCCCAGATGCTTATATCATGGGTTGAACCTGTTTCCTTAAAGGCCGATTTATGTGCTTCTGTTTATCTGCATTCCTTAAATTCTTTTGTAGAATAAATTTATGCATTTTGCACTGTTTGGGGTACTTTTTTTACTCCTCTCTTCACTGAAAGCTCTCAAATGTTTTCCTTGTTCAATAGCTTTGCTGGTTACTTTGGAAGTTTATAAATTTAACTCCCATACTCTCAGTAAAGATTCACATATCTTGTCTAGGGCTGTGTGTCTGTGGCATATTCTTTAATGCTTTCCTGCACCTGTTAGATTCTCATGAGAAAAATGAATTTTTCATAAGATGCATTCTTCTGGTGGACACAATAGGTTTCAGTTTGTGCAATGATCCTATCAATTTCTGCACAGCTGTGAGTAAGATCTAGATGTAATTGAAGATATATAGGACATTTGCATCATCAACAGTAAAACTAAGAATTATTTTTCAATTAAGAATATTTTCAGGCAAAAATTCTTGGCACTGTTCAGTGCCTCTGTTCCTCTTCCAAACATATATAGCAAAAAAACAAAAACAAAAAACAAACCAAACCAAACCAAAACCAACCAAAAAAACCCTATAGAAAATGGTACCAGGATTCCACAAAGCCCAAACCTCAATTCAGGATATAGTTTCATGCTGTCTGGGCTCATTAGCTGTGGTCCGTATGTTGTCCTCATCAAATATTGGGCAGGTGTATTTCATGGGAAAACAAAAGTCCCTTGTATCTGCACTCTAAATGATTTTATTTTTCAGATGGCTTGAAGGAACAAAAGCAAGACCCTGCTGTTAAAATGTATAATCCAGATCTTTGGCCAAGACCACTGGCATTTCTGTGCTCTGATGGGTAAATGTGCAGTCACCAGCCTGAGGGGAGGCCACAGAGGTTCTCCTCAAAGACTCCTGGCTGCCTGAGTGGCTGCGCAGGGCGAGGAGAGCAGGAGGGACAGGATGCGCATCTTTTGCATCGCGGTGTACTTTCTGCATCGCTGCTCGCTCCCGAAGCAGCGAGTTCAGTTCCACGGGGCGGGTTTGGACTCAGAGCTCCACAGGATGGAGGTTTCTGTTCATTCATGACGCAGGAACATCTGCCAAGGTTTCTCCTGCTGCTTTGCAAATGAGACTCGGTCCCGGCTGACAGGCATCCCCCTTCCCCCTCTCCCAGGAGATTGTCTCAAAGAAAGCCTGGCTGTTCAACTCATGCAGCAGCAGAGGAGCATTTTGCCAGCTGTTCTGCTTTGCCAGCTGAGCCGTTCGGGCTGTTTCTAGGAACAGGCGCCTTTTGCCAGCCCTATCTGCTGTTTCCAGCCACAGCTCACCTCGGCAGGACGATGAGCAGAGAGTGACAAACCTGCTACGGCCCCTTCTTGTCCCTTTGAGGAGCAGGAGTGCGTGTACTCCTGACACCCTCCAGGTCTGAACCACATGGTCCCAGCCCACACACTTCATCTTTGGTGGCCCCAGTCTCATCTTCATGAAGAAATACCACTGTTCTCAAAAGAGAGGGGATTCCTTCTGTGGAACTGGTCCAATATTTGTCAGCCAGTAAATGAAGATTTTAAAAATCGTTACACAGACAAGCTAACGGTGCTAATCACGCAGTTTTGCCCCTGTCTTACCTATTCAGGGAAGTGAATACCCTCTTCTTTGCTCCTTTCTGTCGCCTTCTGTTTACTTTCCCGTCTCCTTGGTCCCTTAAATTTATGCAAAGACCATTTTAAAATGTGTCAGAGGGCCATGAAACGATTTTTCTCATGCAGCAGATTTCAGGATCTTTAGCAATGACATCACAGGCCATCTGGAAAGGCCAGCAGCAGCCACATATCATCCCAGAACACACACATACCCAACACCTCCTTCCTATGTGGAAAAACGCAATGAAGTCCTCCTGGCTCAATGGAGTTGTAAATGTCCTTTAAATCTGTCACTTTAATGTCCTCCTTGGAAGAGGCAGAATGAGGAGTTAGGGTTTTTTTCCTTATGGCTCTTTATATTATAAACCAGAGGAATTCAAAGTACTCCATGGATTTGTTACATGAGTTCTTTGAAAATACAGTATTGTCTTCTGGCAGCAGCAGCAGCAGCAGCAGCAATAAAGTTTTGAACTATGTTTCCTTCTGACATTCAGGACAGTCAGAAGTCAACCTGGCTGTAAGCAGATGAGACAAGACAAATCTTTCATGGCAGCAGACTACCAAAATCAGGTATTCTCTGTAGGGAAGGCTTCAGTCTTTTGGGGTACATTTAGGAAAGGTGTAAAAATCAGGTTTTCCACCTCAAGGAAAAAACATCATTGTTGGAGGACAGGACTACAGTCCCTGCTGCCTGTGGAATATTAACAAATCTGTAAAAAAATTAATGCACATTTTGTAGAGTGGTTAGCAATCCTCACAAGCACATAATACATCTCAAAAATGATGTCAGCAAAACCAGGGGTAGTCAAACACTATATTTCCGTACCCCAGTGCACCAGTATTTTAAGCACCTTTCCTGCCCATTGGAACTACAATTCTTATTATGCTGAGCTAAACAGAAAACTGTATGCAATGAGGAGACCAGCACAATGGGACAAATAGCAAACATAACAAACAGAACAACCAGTAAGCACAACATGGAAATTATCAAATAAGAATAGGTGATGTAATGGGAAAACCAGGTATTTTCAAGTTGAAAACTTCAGACAAGCTTTTCTTTTCAGTTCAATTAATGCTTCCATACATAAGGAAGTTACACTACATTCCTTTTTGTATTTTTTTGCACTTTAATCCTTTTTTTCCACTTGATATTTATTTTTCAGTTCAGTTTTTCCTTTCTTTTTTCCTTTAATTATCTTTTCACTCTACAGTTCATTTTAGCATAGTGGCATGCTTGACTGGCCAACCTGGCAGGCATGTAACATTCCAGTACCGCATTTATGAAAGCAATGGATGAACTGGTTTCCCTGCTCACTATTATTTTTTTTTTAATTGTTGAGGGTGCACTAAAAGACATAACCAGCTTTTGCATTTTTACTTTTATAAATTTGTCTTCTGTAAACTTTTTGCCTTCTAATTTTTCTCTCCTCATATTCTTGCTTTGATCTGTAGTCAGCATCATGGTCGTCTTTGCCAAGTCTGCACTAACCATCATATGATTTTTCTTGTTCTTGTTTCCTGCTCAGATTTTGTTCTCTTATTCATCCTGCATTTGACTTTCATCCTTGTACTTACAAGCCTGACAGAACGCTTGGACCTAAAGGGCCCTGAACACAATGTCCACGCTTGAAAGACATGCCACGGCAAGTGCTCGGAAGATCTGATTCCAAACATACATGTGGTGTTTTCTGTACATGAGTAACTCCTTGGTTTGCTTCTGATTACTGTACTCATTCTTCTTAAAATAGTTTTGAATCTCAGTTGCTGTAAACTCCCTTCCGCATTCATTAGAATTCTCTTACTGTGTTTTTTCCTCAATTATTGCAATTTTCTCCTTTTTTGTGGCCAGTCGCTTTTTCACTTTTGTGTGGGCAGGAAAAGAGGTTTTGTGCTGACAATGTTGATTAATCAGTATGGCCACATGTTGGGATATTTTTAGAGGGAAAAACCCCCCAAGTTTTAAAATATTTTTAATGTGGAAAATGAACAAACGAAAGCATTGCAACCAGAATTAATACTTAGGTAACCATTCTTAAAAGAAAATAATTATTTGATGTAAAGGACAGATGAAATGAAAATAATTTTGAAATTTTCCTCAGCACTGATACTACTACATTGGTTCTGGCTGTTTTAAAACAGTTCTGGTAACACTGACTGGAAAATGAAGGAATGTATACAGACCATGTAATTCTCTGTGAAAAGAGAGAACAGTGAGGCTGATATTTCCATAGCCTGATTTCTTAAGAAACTTTCTTTAGAAGGAATTGGAAATGGGTTTCCAGGACTCAGCCAACTTACGAATTATAAGCAAACACAACAAAGATCCCAGAATGCAAAACCTATTTAGGATGTAACATCCTTATGAATGCTAGACAGAAAGGGCAAGTAAGTGAGACGTTTTAAATTAAAATGACCTTTTAAATTAAAAATCTGAATTATTCTGAACTCAGAGTTGTGGCTACAGTCTGTAAAGTGACCACTAGCTGAAAAGCATTCTGTTTGCCGAGAAGCTTGTGTTTACGTAGCCCTTAAGGTCCCAGAAATTTAGCAAAGGCACCTAACGTGGACAAGGGTCAGAGTGTACCAGCCAGATCTTATGCTTCTGATTGCACCGTCTACGTGTTTTCCAGATGTTCTGCTTGCAGCCAGCCGGTTGGCACAACAAGTCCTTGTCACCTCCTGGCCATTCTCTGCAGCGCTGTGACGCTGGGGTGCTCTACCGAAGCAGTGGTCCAAAGGTGGCCAATGGTCTCGGTGGCTGGGCTTCTGCCAGCCAGCTCCTCCCTTCAGCGAGGCAGTGCTTCAGGTTTGGCTATTGCAGGCAGATTACCAAAACTGTGAATCTCTTCACTTTGCATTTGCTGCTGGGACTTCTGGCACTGTTAAATCTGACTGCTACATCAAAAGAAGTGGTTTGGGGGGCAGCCAGAGAATTACAACGCCTCCAGATAGACTTTTTGCACAAGAAAGGTGTATGGTTCTGTTCTTATAATACTTCTCACCTTGTTAACCAGAAAGCCAGAATTAGGGGCTGTGTTTCAACATCAAGTGCAGAGCAACTGGAGGACAGCAACATCCTTTCAGTCGTGCATACAACACCCAAGAAGGGGTTAGGAGACTCCCAGTAGAGCAGGTGCGCTGGCACCCTTTTCTTACTTTTTCTATTTCATTGGTCAGGACACAGAGAAACTCTTTTTCCCTGCAATTAGGAAATTCACCCAGATCCTACTAAAATAAGAACCGAGTAGGGAAGCTTTTGTATGTGCATTTTTGAATGATCATTTCGCTAACTTGCAGACTTAGAGCTTTTGATAAACCCTTTAATCGGTACCACTGAAGCTCCATTAATCTGTACCACTGAAGCTAACGCAGTTTTGTCCGAGTGACTGTCTTGCACAGTCTACGTTGCTTCACAGATGCAGTGGTGGTGTTGACACACTGATCAGCAGTAACTACTGGGACACTGTGAAAATGCCCAAAAGAGTGTTTTCCAACAAGACCTGAAGGAATAGGCCTCCTACCTTTCTTAGAAGAGACTGAATATAATTCCCTTGTAAACATAATGTTTATCTCCAATTCATTCAAGAAAGGTTGTAATCGTGTGGCTACATGGCGCGCTCAGCTGAACTTCACATGCAGAAGTCAAATGCACAGCAAATGTTACCTTAAGCAACAAAATTATTCTCTATTCAACAAAGCAGATGAGAGAAGAAGGAGAGACTGGGTCCTGGAAAAGCCCCAGGGTGATCCTGGTACTTCCCAGTGGGATGAGGGAGGAGCAATACTAAACTTGGTAAGGGTGGACTTTAGAGTTATGGGAGAACTTGGGCTGATGCAGGCTGAGGGCAAATAAAAACTTTCACTGACTTTTTCAAAAGTGCCTGAGCATTAGCAGCTTATGTTCCATTTTCAAGAGTACTTCCAGCCTGTCTTTCTGAGGTTTTGAGGTACCTGCAGGTACAGAAAGGCATCTCTTGAGAATTTCAGCACCAATCTGTCCGATTAAGCACCAAAATTTCCCTGAACTCAAGAGGCACAAGGTATCTAACCTTTCAAAATGCTGGTGGATACCTGTTTGCACCTGAAAACCTGATCTAAGTCTCACTGAAAGTTATCAGGACTTCTAGATCTCTGATATGTTCAGTCACTTAGATGCCTAACCCCCTCTGATGTAGATATTGTCAGATTTACTTTTGTAAGTGGGACCTAATCCACTATAGAGCATGTACAGCATGCTTCCCTGGTGGGTGCTAGTGGGACCATAAGCCCCAGGAGAACGATGAGTGAGTAGGGGAAAGCATGAACTAAACTGTGCAAAAAAAAAAAAAAAAAAAAAAAATTGCTTGTCTTATGATGACTTGAAAACTTACTAAAAAATATCTGCCTTAACATAGTACAAATCATACCACAGAGTTGGAAAGAAATTGGAAATAAAAAAGGGGGAAAATGATAGGAAGAACAGATACCCAGAGATACTGAGCCAAACAAAAATACATGCTGGATGCATTAGAAACAAGAAAGGTCTAGGTGGGAAATGTGATGGCATAAGAGCAATTTCCAGGAAACAGAGGAGCAGCAAAGAACTTTAATGAGTTCTCTACAGATTTTTATCATGGAAAACAATTGGGAAATTCTTAGTGCAAAGGTCCTTTTATGGGAAATGAATGTAACCATAACAAGTGCAACCTGCAAGGCAAAAGTTTCAAAGCAATCTGAAAAACTCAAGAGGAGTAAAACACTGTGAGCCGATGGCTCTGTCAAAGGGTTTAGAAGGAAAAAAAATTAAAATTGCACAAATACTGAAAAGGATGTGGAGCTTATGCAGAAATACTCAGTGGATAAGGAATTGGCTGGATGGTCGCACTCAAAGAGTTGTGGTCAACAGCTCAATGTCCAAGGGGAGAATGGTGACAAGAGGTGTTCCTCAGGGGTCGGTACTGGGATCAGCACTGTTCAACATCTTTGTCAGCGACATGGACAGTGGGATCGAGTGCAAGTTTGCTGATGACACAGCAAGTTTGCTGTGGTGTGGTCGACGCGCTGGAGGGAAGGCATGCCATCCAGAGGGACCTTGACAGGCTGGAGAGGTGGGCCTGTGCAAACCGCATGAAGTTCAACGAGGCCAAGTAGAAGGTCCTGCACGTGGGTTGGCGCAATCCCAAGCACGACTATAGGTTGGGTGAAGAATGGATTGAAAGCAGCCCTGAGGAGAAGGACTTGGGGGTATTGATTGATGGGAAGCTCAACATGACCCAGCAATGTGCGCTTGCAGCCCAGAAAGCCAACTGTGTCCTGGGCTGCATCAAAAGCAGTGTGACCAACAGGTCGAGGGAGGTGATCCTGCCCCTCTACTCCGCTCTTGTGAGACCCCACCTGGAGTACTGCGTCCAGCTCTGGGGGCCCCAGTACAGGAGAGACATGGAGCTGCTGGAGAGAGTCCAGAGGAGGGCCACGAAGCTGATCAGAGGGCTGGAGCACCTCTCCTATGAGGAAAGGCTGAGAGAGTTGGGGTTGTTCAGCCTGCAGAAGAGAAGGCTCCGGGGAGATCTAATTGCAGCTTAACAGTACCTGAAGGGGCCTACAGGAAAGATGGAGAGGGACTGTTTATCAGGGAGTGTAGTGACAGGACAAGGGGTAATGGGTTTAAGCTGAAGGAGGGTCGATTTCGATCAGATATCAGGAAGAAATTCTTCCCTGTGAGGGTGGTGAGGCACTGGAACAGGTTGCCCAGAGAAGCTGTGGATGCCACATCCCTGGAAGTGTTCAAGGCCAGGTTGGCTGGGGCTTTGGGCAACGTGGTCTAGTGGAGGGTGTCCCTGTCCATGGCAGGGGGGTTGGAACTAGATGATCTTTAAGGTCCCTTCCAACCCAAACCATTCTATGATATATGATTCTATGAAAAACAACAACTGCTTCCGAAGACTGGAAAGCCTCTTGCACGTTACTTTGTTCAGTTTTTGAGAGGGGCCAAGAAAGAGCTGGGGAATTGAAGATCACCTCTGTGCTAAAGGAAGGTAAAGAATTTCCCCTAAGAGCAGGTAGACCACACTGTATCACATGTATGGAACAGTCCTCCTTCATTTATTTTCCTTAGCAAAGGTGGGTTCCAACAAGCAGGACATTTGTGTTGCAGCATTCCTCTGAGATGAGAGCATATCAGCACGACCTTTTTACCACCCTGTTTTTTACTGCAGTACTTCAGTGAAAATTACCCTTACGAATATCAGGATAAACCACAAATGTTTGCATCATAGATAAGAATAATCCATAATCTGATTTTGACAGGAAAAATCTCTGCAAAAATTTGGCTACTGGAACATGCACATCTTTACAATGTTGTATGCCTTCAAAACATAGATTACAGAAGACAATCCCCAACTGCCTTTTCATCTATTTTTCTTCTCCAGCATTATTCACAGCTTACTATTTGCAGCAAAAGAACTTAGTTTACCAGATCTGTTTCTAACTTGAGAGGGCCATACTGATTTCACATCTGAAACTCAAAGTGGAGCAGATCTGATGCATTGAGGACATTGCAGAACCATATCGACAATCATGTATTGAAACAGACCATTATTTTTAGATAGCCACAAAGCTATCCCAAACCTTAGCAATGGCCTTATCTTACAAAGGCCCTACAGATTCTCCATGCTTCCTTTAGTGACACTGCAGGCACCAATTCATATTCACAGGCATCAAATGTACAAGCAAGCTATCAAACTTTGTTAAGAGTCAAATAAATAAGCAAATATGCAACCTCCACACTAGCATTTCCTGACTTGATGTTTAATGACCAATTAATGGTGTTTAATCACACAACCTAAAATTTCACTTCAGAGAGTGTTGTGGAGATTGAAAACAATCAACACAGTTATCAATTATCCCTTGAATGTATAAATCTGAGAATTTTTTATTATTATTATTATTCCAAAGTCTACAGTTAATCATGAAAGTTTATAAAGGAAATAAATATAACTATGCACCACAGTCTTTTCAAATATTAAAAAAATATTCACTTATTAATACCAATGTACTGTAAAGTAAGTGTGGTGAATAATGTGGGAAATTCAGAGGGCAGAGGGTGCCTGGGCACTGTGTGTGAGAATGCTGTCACAGAAGGTATTGCATGTCACAAATAGAACCACCTGAAATTTGTTAAATATTTTTTGTTGAAGAGTGGAATTTATGAAAAAATATTTTGATACAGCTCACAGGATTTTATTTCATACATATACGAAGACACATGCTCATATCAAAACTTTCCTTTGTGAAGTTATTGAGAATAACTACTAAGGGAGAGATAGAGGTGGTCTTTATATCCTGCAATGACTGCTTTCTGTCATTGTCCTTTTGCTCTTCTTTTTAGTTCATTATTTTTGTCGTCCTAGATCTCTTTTGGTCCCTAAGCCTGAAGAAGCACAGACCCTTTCCTGCAAGTCTTGTATTTCTCGTACATATCCTTTTGCAAACCTTGTTTCCTGTTTGCACTATGGCAAGTGATACCTGTAGGTAGAGAAGAGAAATACGAGACACTGCCATCTTCCCTCTCCAGACACCTACCAGTCACCAGGCTGACACAGCTGCCTCACACAGACCTTTCTTTCTGTGTTCAGAGAAGGTCCCTGCAAAAGATGCTTCCTGGTCCTGGACATTGGTGACTTGACATTTTTTTCTGTTCTAACATGTTGTGGAAACACAGAAAGAGCCTTAACCTCTTCTTTTTTTTTTTTTTTTTTTTTTTTTTTTTTGGTGATAAAAATGAGATGCTTGAGTGAATAAAATGAAGAATTTCTGCAAAAAAGGAGTGTAAGTGGTTTTATTCCAGCTTTGGGGATATCTGTGAACACCCTGAACAGTAGAGCTGACCTCTATTTTCTAGTCTCTGCACACAGAAAAAAATGAATGAGGAAAAAAAAGACATTCTTTTAAAAATCAACTCCTTTGCAACTTAATAGGACTCTGATCACCCATGTAAAATGAGTCATGTTTTATTACACTCTTCTCTAACCCTGACCTCCTCCACTCAGACACACCTCATGGAAAGAGAGGTGGAAGCACAATTTCAAGGGCAAGAAGCAGGTAATAATATTAAATGGCCACGGTGGGACTGCAGCAATGGATTGAGCAGATTGGATTTGCCCAGCGCACCAAAATGCCCATTCAGCCCTCACCTCTTTACAGGCTGCCGTCCCAGTCCCTCTGTGCTATATTTCATGGTCAAATTCAGGTGATGACATGGACAATTTAGTGTCTGAGTTCTTTCTAACCCAGGACATGGTGTTGTAATTACACGCTCCAGTGCAGGCCTGCATTCCGAGATAACAAACAACCTTGTAAAAGAGGGGAAAAAAATCCTTTAATAGAGTGCAGTTCCCTTCTCCCCGGACTGAAAAAGCAGAGCAGCAAACGAAATTTCACAGCATCGCTGTGTACCTGGAAGGGCCAAATGGAGTGAGCCCAAGTAACACCAGAAATCATTCTCCAAGAGCTAATGACCACTAAAAGCATAATTTCTTCCCTCATCCTAAGTGTTTTGCTGTAGGTTTAATGCAAATACAATTTTCATAAGCAGCTCTTTCCCAGCTACGTTGCCTCTGACAATACTACTTCAGTCTCTGGTCTTGCTCGAAACACTCCTCATTGAGCATCAGAGGCTCATTCCATAAAGCAGTTTTCATGCAAGCAAATTATCTCCCAGCACACACTCAATAAATCTACACCAAAACCATCTGCATTTCCATGCTTTGGCCTCAAGACAGTGGTAAAAGACTGTGGGTTAGGACTGTGAAGTACTGTGGGATGCAAATCACAGGAAAAAATACTCATGTATGAAAAGGGAGAAGAAACAGGAGAGTAGAAGAGCACACAAAGTTTCTTTTAAAGATATAATTAAGGGAAACCCAATAGGGGCAAGAGGGGGCTTGTAGGTAGCAATATCATTAGATAGCTGCTGGAAAAAGTTTTTTTTGCCAGTTTCAGCTTTAACTTGCATTAAAAAGTTGAGAGTCATTGCCTGATCTGTTTTTTGAAAAATTTATGATTACTACTGCCTAAGCCACAGGGGCAGTCTCTTTTTGGGTCCTTCAGCTCTCAGTCCTTCATCCAAGTATGAAATATCAAAATACATCCATTTCTAGACTGGGTCCTCAAAGTTTATCTTTCTGCCTCTTAACAGCCCTTGGGTATTTGTGTTCTTTAATTCGAGCCTCTTCCTGCTTGTTGTTTTTTCCCCCCTTATAGTCTATGCATACATATTAATGCGTTCACAGCAAACATCCCAAAAGTCAAATCAAGAGATGGTATTCATGTATTATCATAGAGAAGACCCCCTCTTTTCACTTAGATTTTTTCAAGGTCTGTCATCAACAGATGTTATTTTATCTTCAGGCCAACTGGAACAACAGCTCTAAGAGGTATGAACCGCACCATTCATCTCAGCATGATGTTAATTCAAGGTTGATCTATACATAGACTGGAACTAAAAAAAGACCAGCTCTATAAATCATACCTGTAGTCAAGTGTGTACATGAATATTTTGAAGGCTCATCCACATACTAACCTGATTTGGCTAAATCACTGCCAGAACAGGGAAAAGACAAACGCCTACGTCAGCTCCAGTATCTTCTGTGCAAATCTGTCGGAGATTTGCCTAGCAGGAAAAGGCCACTCTGAATGTAAAAGCACAGCATTGCCACACCAAGATTCACTAGTAAGTTCAGATTTAAACCCACCCAAGTTGCTATTTCAGTTCCAGTTTGGGTGCACATAAGCCCTCCAATGCCCAGAGATAACAGCTTAAATGTCACTACAATTAACCTTTTCACGCCTGATCACAGGTGTCCATAACTTACTTACTGTGCGTCACTATTGCCACATATGGACAAGTATAGGAGACAGAATGCCTTATGTTTCTCCTTATGTTTCTCAGTAAAGAGCCAAACTTAAGAGAGTCTTGGGCCCTTCTGGGATATACCAAACTCAAGGAACCCAGGAAAGCCCAGAAACACTTTGCGTCATATATGAACCTCTGCACAACAGGGCAGAAGTGGGGGAAGTACTTTTCCAGCCACTGTCCCTTCCTGCCTCCTCACCTTCATGTCTTTTCCACATGGTTTTGTCTCTGTTGCTACCCTGCAAATGGATTCACACATAATGAGGGCTGTCAGGGATCAGTTTGAGTCTTCTGTTTTCAAGCAGCAACACTTAACGCTCTCTTCCCCCTTTTGTCCCCTTAACAAGGTATCTCTGCATTTTGCCATGTGCTGAGGGCACATCCAAGCTGGCTGTAGGCTACCTAACACCCATACAAGCGGCAATCTAACCGTGGCAACTTATACTGAATATCAGGTGCAAAATCCAGGCTAGGGGTTTGATGGCTTGCCTATTGCCTTGTCTAAAAGCAGCCAAGCACATCAGCTGAAAGCTGGGCAGTCTGGATGTGCTGCACTCAGAGTAGTTACGAGACAGTGGATAGATAGATAGACAGACAGACAGACAGACAGACTGACCCACAGGCAAACAGCTCAGCTACTGCCTCAAGCTGGAGGACCTGCTCTGGTACTCAAAAGGATGCACCTCCCTGGAGGCACCTCTCCTTATCCCCGGGCAGCCCCCAGAGAGAGACGGACAAAGAACTTGGACTTCTTTCACACTCTCTCTGTAAATCTCTCTCCCTTTCTCCTCTGCAGCAAAGTATGGGAGAGGAAACATGCAAAGCATTTGGGGTGCAGGGAGGAGCAAGATAGTTGTGGGCAGAAGCTGGAGGAGGAAAAAGAGCAGAATGTTCACTGATGGACCTGAAACAAGGTGACACAGCAGCTGGAGGGCGAGACAAAGAGGCAGAGACCAGGCAAGTCAGAAAGGATCACTTGGAGTTTGGGGATGCATAGCCCATAGGAAGGTAAGAAGACTAAGGTGGGGAGGAAAAGAAAATTGATTTCTAGGTGAAGATAGAGCAGAGAGGGAATAAAGGTGAAGCAGGGGGAAAAAATCAAACTGGTGATGGCAAAATGCTGGCAGCAGTACAGATTTGGCATCACACTGCTGGTGATTAATTAGAGTGCCACTTTTTATCACAGGCTTATTTCTTTTGTAATATAACAATATGTGCTTTCATTATATGCAGGCTCCAAATAAATGTATAAAAAAATGTTCCTGTCCACATTACTTCAAAAACAGCTTTAGCACTCCATGCAACACCTGCTCTGTGTTTTATGGGAGCTGAGCCTTAGAAGCAGGCTTGATGTGTAGCGGGACATTATTTAAAGGCTGGGAGAGTAAAACTGCTAGTGATGTATACGAAAATGTTTACAATGTTTATTATGTGATCTAGTATGCTGCATAAACACACCCAACCTCTGTGCACAAGCAATCACTGACGTATTTACATTGTGGCTCTGGAGCCTAAATGCCAAAATATACCATAAAGCAGTAGACTGAGACTTTCAGGCATGAGGGAACAATCAAGTACCATGTGATGAAACAAAATGGGAAACCATTGCATCTTCTGATTCTGAAATTAGAATTTTTAGATTATTTTAGTGCTAAATTCTATTTTGAAAAGCATCATAAAAACTTGCTTTCAAATGAAAGAGAATTTTAAAAGGATTTTTAAATGACAAACATTCCTAGGCGTTGCACTTCACTACAGAAGTTTCCAATGACAGTAAATAATATTGTTTTGGCAAGCTCTCAAGTGGCAGGCTGCATTGCACATCAAAAACTTCTATCAGATGGTGATTTCACAGGAGGACCAAGTATCTCTTATGCCAAGCCATTATCTTAAGCCTATGATAACAAAACTCAAATGACTGAATATAAAATGCATGCTAAACAGCAGGGATAAAGTTAAAGAATTGAGTTGGACAATGACCTTACAATTCAACTAGCAGATGATTTAGATAAATGTGACTGTTTTTCCATTCATTTCGATGAGCTCATTGATATAGATCTGTAATATAGCTACACACACGCACAGAGTAAAGCAAAGAGAGAGTACTATAGCTATATCCATATATCTACCAGATGCTGAAATGAAAAATGCACTAATGAAGTTGCCTAACTTCAAGGGCCAGCTGAAGGTTAAGATGTGTGTACAGGGCAGGAGTGAAGTTAATGTCTGAATTTATACTCATGTATCAAAAGTTTTAAGCCTCACTACATATGCTCATGAGATATGATTGCTATAAAAGTAAAATTTGAAAAATCCGTTTGATACCGACTTGTGCCATCACATGTTATTGTGTATAAAGAAGCATTCCAGATGAGCAAGAATTAAAAAAAAAAAAAAAAAGGAGAGATGATAGTGAGAACTTTAACAAAGTTGTGTTGCTTCACATGCATTGCATCTTCACCTAGAGTGAAGAGGACAGGTAGCATCTTCACCTAGGAGCATCTAGGTGAACATGCTCGTAGAAAAAGATAGCACTCAACAAGTAAGATCATTGATTTGTAACAGCAAGCAATACCTTTGCTAAGTGTTTGGAGAAAACAAGTCCATTTCTGACCTCCAGAATTGTTCAGTGACCACCATTTTTTCACTGCAAGCATCAAAATGGTTGAGGAGGGAGATTAGGGACGCTGTTCCAAGAATGAGAAAAAACAAGCATTATCAAGCTCTGTCCTCATCTTCCCTCTTCCATAGCCTCTTTTTGCTTCTTCTCAGGCCTTCTGTCCTTTGCTAGCACAGCTGTCTAAATAATCTGGGGGAAAGGAAAGAAAAAAATTCCTGCTTTTCTTCTTTCTCTATACCACAAAACTTTCTCATCTTGAATTGCAACCACAGCAGTGTCCTTTTTTTTTTTTTTTTCCCCTGGCCTAGTCTCCCACAAACTTCTCCCCACTAAAAACAACATCACTAAAGATAAGTTTCAGGTCCATAGTTTTGGCCATTAACCAGTGACATGCTGCCTAAGTTTTATGAAGAGGCTCTCCCACTCCTGCCAAATGTTCTCCATTTCAACAGGGGATACATGACGTACAGGCTAATCCCAAATCATGAGCCTCACTCCATCAAGCAACTCATTTTTAATCCCTCATGACTCTCACAGACACTGTAAATCTCCAACCCCCAGCATCTATTTCTTGTCTACAAGAAAAGTCAGCACCAGCGTTCCTCTAGCACACCCGTGCTGAGAGACTAATGCAGCCGGTGCAACTGCTTAAGGGTCTGCTTGCTCAACTTACAGAGTGAAAAAAAAAAAAAATCAAATACAAGAAGCCTGTTACAAGCAGTAATTACACAGCCTAGATTTGCTATAAAGCTGTGGCCACCCAGAGACAAGAGGCCCCCACTCCTCTTGCTCCTCGGTATATTCCCACATTTCCCCGATGTCTGCTAGTCCCTAAAATACAAGATGCCCTCTTCAGTGCAGTCAGAATTTCCTTCCCTGACTTTGTCATTTTTTTAGCTAATCTTAAAATAAATGACCTTGGCATCTTTTCCTAGATTCATCGGCATTTATTACCCCATAGGAAGATCTGTCAGATCGAGCCTCAAAGAATTATAACCTCCTTTGTCCCAGGGGCAAAACCATTCCTTGAAAAACAAAAAAACCCAGTGAAATTTCTCTCTCAAACAACTTTTCTTCAGTGAATGCCCTGTGGTCTCAGCAAGTAGGTAGAGAATAGCCCAAGAGCAATATCAATAGGCCCTTCAGCAATTTTACAGAGACATTGTCCTAAACAGCACGTTTCCATCTGCTGTAAACCTTTCCCTTTGATCATCATGGAGAGGGTCTGGAGAGGGAGGGCAGCACCAGGGAGCTGGCAACCATTTCTGTTAACAGCCCCAACCAAGGCAAAGCGATGGGTCATGTCCAGGTTCCATGTGGGGAGCTCAGTGAGGAAGAGATGGAGAAGGGGGTCAGGGACTGGACTTGATATGAGACTACAACATAGGTCCGTAGGTTCCTGAGCTGAAACAGAGCCCAGGGCCCATGGGCATCATAGGTGGGTGGAGTGACCTTGCTTCTCAGGGCCATTAAGGCCTTTTAGTGCATATATCTTGATATCTTAGGGTAAAGTGAATAACTTTTAAAATCAAGTCTCTGGAGGAGCTCCCCAACAGTGAGCTCCAGTCCATGGGCTGCAGTTTTTGTATGTCCCACACAAAGTATTAATGAATTATTGGAGACCCAGCACACCACCTCACTAACAATGATGATGTATCGTCTCTTGAGTGGTGGACTGAAAGAGGCAGTCACAGCTCGGGACTCATTAGTGTAGAGTGGTGGAAGCCAAGAATACTGCCAGCAGAGGGGAGGGATGATTCTGTGCAATGCTGGGACACCACAAAGATGAACAAAGAAAACTTTTCTGTACAATTTTTGTGGGTTTTAAAAAAAAATCTTACTGTATCTCTGAGTTGAACTATTCCTTTCCCTGCAAGTAGGTCTGTCAATTTACTTCAATTTTCTGAGGCTTTAACGCACCTGGTGCTTTGCAGGTATGTTAATTTGTAGTATCTTCTGCATCTCAAGCTTGGTATTCTACATACAGCTCTTAATTTTGACAGGTAACCACTGTTAAACACCTGGACTGTACAGAACCAGTCTCTTTTCTCACCAAATAAAGTATCATCCTACATCAAGAGGAATGTTATTCCTTTCATTTTTTCTCTCACTGACTTCTCTGAGAAACCCCCCTGACCCCTTTCCCGCCTCTCTTCTTCTCTGCAGTGTTAAAAGGCAAGAGCCTCTTACACCCCGGCTCTTCTAACCCTGACTTACCCCCACTCCTGCCACGGATGAACCTTTCTGTGGACTCACACCTCCCTTTGTCTGTGATCCGACTCCTGTGGGATCCCTACTCACCCTTAGTCTGAAAGAGGACACAGGTCTGTCATATGAACGTCACGCTGGATGGGCTGCAGGTCAAGGCACTATCCCACGCAGGGCAGGGAGCTAACACTGCACGTTGACGTCACTTTTTTGAACAGAAATTCTAAGAAACATTTATTTGCTTGGTTTCTCTCCCTGCTTATTTTGCTCTGACACATACCTTTGCTATATCTTTTTTTTTCTTCTTTCCTACAGTCTTTTCAGTCCAACTTTTTCTCTTTTGCAAAACCTGATGAGATCTTCCCCAAGAAAGACTGTGTTCTTAAGAGGCATTTACTGTACATTTTGTCTTCCCCTTAAGGAACTTACTGACATGGGCTTCTTTTTTTTTTACTTTCTATTTCTTTCACTATTTTCTCACTGCAATTTTCATATTTGTTTTGTAACATTGCTTTGTGAGTTGCTTTGCTTCTCCAAGGGTGAATCCATATTTTAACTTAGATTCTCCTTATTATCCCTTAGTTGCCTTGATTATGGCATGTGTGTTCCTCGTGAAAAAACAGACTGTCAGTGCTTTGCTAAGGTTGGTTCTAGATGGTTCGAGTGGGTCAGGAAAGGAGAAAATAAAGATGAAGAACCAGATCTGTAGTGGAAGAAGCTACGGTGTTTGGAGAAGCATTTTCCCACCATACTCACTGTTGTGTACCCAACCACTTCCCTGTGACATCCTGCCAACACTTTTCATGTCCAAATTTGTCACTTTGAAAACCTGGCAAGCCTGCTAGGGGAGGACAGAAACGTGGAGGTGTGGTGGGGAGGGCCTGCCTCTTCCATTAGTTTCTGCCACCAGCCATGCAAGATGAAAGACCTGGCGTTTAGGACACGGGGCGGGGGGGTGTGTGTGTATCTGCAGGGATAACTGAAATGCAAGCAGAGGAAGACGCTTCCAGAGGCAGCAAGGCGCAGGTCTACATATTGAAAACAGAAAACGGGTGTCAGATGATATCGATTCCTAGATGTCCCTCTCTTGCCCATGTATTCTTCCCATCTGAGCTCCACTCACATCAGGACGGGCCAGTGTAATCTGTCTTCCATATGTTGTAAAGGGAAGCTGTCTCTTCAATGGCAAGACCATATCAATTGTTCCCTGCCAGACCCCTCCCCGTGGCTCGTGATGAATGGCCCCAGCATGACGCCTGCTCCGGGAGATATGCGCTTTGCTTGCTGGAGATTGCAGCCTTTCTCCAAACCTTTCAGCAAGGTTTAACAAGTTCATATTTCTTAACCAGACCCTGTTCACAGAACTCTGTCAGAAGTGGATAAATCAGGCTGGAGAGTTACAAAGAGGCATTATCTTGTCACTTGGGCTAAGTTTCTGATAGGTACTTGGGAACCTGACTCCCACTCCCACTGTAATCAATAGCAGAGAAGTAATAAGCTCTTTGGGACTCTGGGCCTTAGTGGCCAAAGTAGATTTTTCTGCATATTAGGATTTTGCTGTTGCGTTTTTATGCTGCCTGTTGACTTCAATAGCAATTCAGTGGTTGTGGAGTGGTCTCACGCTTCAGGGGACAGGAAACTATTTAAATCATCAATATTTCTTGTGAAATCACTATGTTCCTTTATCACTATATTTTTAATTGAGGACATTGTTCAGTTTCCTACTTAAAAATATGGTTTTAAAGATGAGTGATTCAAGTTACCACAATTTGAGTCCTACAAAAAGTTCAGCAAAATCTGAAATCCTGTGCCAATATGTAACTTCATCCATAAAGAGATTTTACATATTGAAAAAAAAAAAATCTATTAAAAAAAAAAAAATCCCCTCTTTTGCCATTGCCTTGTGGAGCTGTGAACACCAGTTACCACAATATCAGGAAAATAAGTATCTCAGGTCAAAGTTCCTGAGCAGCTGCAGCATCCCTGCCAGAGTGGGATCAGACCGCACTGTGCTCGTTGTCTGGGTGTCTATAACAGAATCTCACCCAAAGATGGTGTGACCGACCCTAATCCACAGTGAAGACAACAATGTTTGTGTAGGTAAGAGTGAACACAAGTGGCTTGGAGGGGGACAGAAGAGTGTGTCCTCCTCTTCACAGGAGCATCATGACCTTGTCTCTTCTCATTTCTCAGCATCCTACCCCTTCTCTACCTGGCTTACTTTCTCTTGTTGTTTTCCCTACCTCTCTGAAACCTTTGTTTCTTCTGTTACTCTTTTTTTTTTTTTTTTAATGTTCTGCCACGCTCACACACTGCATCTGAGTTTTGCACCTGCTTCTGTCTACCCATGTCCTAAGAAAAATGCTGCCCCCTCCCATCAGAGCCCTTCTCCCAGAACCAGAATGTTCAATCAAACCAGGTGAAGCAGTTGCATCACCAAAGACTCCCAGAAAGTCATTGTCCCTGGCTTCCTCCTCTGACAAAAGTACATTCAGGAAGGTAGGTGCTAACGCATCCCTCACCAGCAGGTCTGAGTAGTAAGCCCCTGAGTGTCACTCACAAAGAAATTGAAACAGAAATAAGATGGGAACAGCAACCTGACAGCAACACGACCAGGAACGGAAGGAAGGCTTGCTCCCTCGCCTGATGTCCTGTGGGTAGCGGTGGTACGGACAAGGACGTGCTGCCATCATCTGCCTGAGACTACCAAAAAGGCAGGGTGATGCTCCCAGGCACGGCCCGCGGAGGGGCCCACAGCCCGGAAAGCGAAGGTTTATAGGATGGCTTCTCCTCCAACAGCTTCAAGCCACATGGGTAGCAGGGACACTCAATGTGTTGGGCTGCAGTAACTCTAGTACAAAGCCAGCCCCCCAAAAATATGTACAGTGTTGATATAGCAGCCCCAGCACAAGCATTTTTGATCTATTGGTTTGCTCCTCCCATGCCACGCTGCTTGCTAATGTAGATGTAAAGATTTATAGAGAAAATACTGCATCAGTGTGCATGGAGCATGAATGACAGTGTGCCTGTTCATGGGCATCAGAAGACAGGGCAGAGCAGGAGTTAAACACTGCTGATTGTAGAGCAAGTGAAGAGACTGAGACGTGCTGTGAAACCAAGAAAGACTACAGATAACACAAAGGAGTTGGGAAGCACTGGATCAAGAGCTGGCTGCACCAAAGCCATCACAGATGTGGAGCGACAGTGGTGTGATACAGCCCTACCTTGCCCCGAGCCTTCCTTATCCACAGGGATGCAACCAAAAATGACAAAAGTCACTGGGTAAAATACAACAGATAAGGCAAGGTACCAGAGTGCAGGCTTGTAACATCCCCTAATGCACAGAGCCCTTCCAATGCTGGATTTATCAAATAGATGTGTTGAATTCAGAATTAAATCTAACATGTAGCACCAATTAGTTCAGCCACCAGCTTCATGCACATCAAGAGGCCAGGGTAATGGTTTAGCAGCCCAACTGTCTCCTTTCCCTCTTGAGGCAGGGCAAGCATAAGGCAGAATAGACGGAGAGGGGTGCTCTATGCACAGCTCCTGTCACCGTGACATGAAGATGTAGCTGCCAGTGGGAGCATCTGAAGGTCTCCGTTCCCAGCATTTATGTGGCCAGGTGCAAATTTTCTAAAGGAAGGCAGTGGGGGGCAAAAGGAGCAGCACTGTTGTTGCTGCAGGCCATTAACACCTCCTGGAGCTGTGCATGTACTCCAGGTCATGTAACACGGGTCTGGCCAGGCTGCACAGTCCTCCCTCTCCTCCCAGCTACCGACCCTCCCGTGGTCCATGTGCACGGCATGTTACATCGACAACAAATTTGACATGCCCATCTACCCTCTCCCTAGGGAACAAGGGGCACTGACTACTCCCAAAAGATTATTAGTTTAAACCTGAGGAAGTGAAGGGGGGGAAGGTGGGGGATGCATCGGTTTTCTTCTTTTTAAGCATGAATGCTGAACCTGTGGGATTCACTGTATCACTGAGGTCAACAGTTTGTTGCTGTTCAGAAAGGGATTAGGGATTTATATGGATAATGAGAGCATACACAGTTTTATTAGACAGACTCGGAAAAAATGCTTTGAGACAAGATCTGAGTTCTTCTCATGTTTCAGGGCATAAGCCAAATATTAAGCGATAGAGGCTGGAAAGAAAAATGCTGTATTCAGTAACCGTCTACCTCATCGTTCCTTTCTGCCTCCTCTGATACAGCAGGCACCGAAAAGTGACTTCAGATCTCTGGTCCTTCACAGGTCATGCCAGGGCTGTTCCTAAGGCAAGGACAAAAGCGAGGGTCTAGAGCTTTCCAACACAGCAGTGCATGTGCACCTACCCACCCAAACAGGGGCAAATGAGTATTCATCCCTACCCAGGCACAAATGCAGGTCTCTTAAAAAAATAGGCACAGCGTTTCCCCATTTTTTACAGCAGGATGTTGTTCAGTTTGTGGCACGTTAATTACTATTTATGGGTCTGCTATAAAAATTAGTTACCTTTTTATAACAAAAGGCCCACAGCCAATATTTTATAGACAACACACAAAGAGGTTTGGAATTGATGATTTACAGATCAGGAAATAACACTTAATCAGCTTCCCTACCTTCCCAAGCACGACTGTGCAGTTTTACGCCACCTTGCTGTTTTCAACTCATTATTTATTGATGTTGATTGCTTGACATTTCACGACAGGATATGCTTGTTCTGAGAGGTGCACTCTGGGATTTATCCCGACATGGCAGAGAGGTGTGGGTTATATTATTTTGCCCGCAAGTCAGCTGTATCGTATGTCCCAGCACATAGAGTGGTCTCTAGTGTTTATGTCACACAACATAAAACCTGCTTTCACGGAGGGCGACCGCTTTCCCTGCACCACACACGGAGGGAGCCCAAGAATGCGAAGCAAATACCCCATTTACACCATCCCCACGGCGTGAAACGCACATCCCCATCCTGCCAAAACACCACTTCAGCTTACCGCCTCTTACTTCTGTAACATCTTTCATCAGATGGTCTTAAAGCTCTTTACCTCCGTGAATCAATTAACTGCACACTGTCACCATGATGTGGAAAGACAGGGGATAGCTGTAGGTAATTTATAGATAAGTAAACAGAGGCACTTCTTATGGTCATATTCCATCTTAAGTGCTACAAATCACAGTCAGTTGATTAATGTCTGCAAACCACTTAGAGTGGCTTGAGCTTCGTGCATCACTGCTGAAACGCTGTTAAAGCGGTTTGGGCCACTGCGGAGTGAAGGGTAGTCTGATGTGCTGCCACCAGCAGCAAGAGAAGGTGAGCGACCTGCTCAGCGTCACGCCTGATGCGTCCGCAGAGCTGACAATAATGCCGTGTGGGAGGGAGGACACGTTACTGGTGTTCTACTCTCACTGCTCTGCATCCCTCCCTTGCTGGAGGAGATGTGGAAGAAGAAGAATTAAATAAAAGCCTACAGTCTCTGACCCTGCAGATTTCCATCTGCACCGAACACGGGGCTACGGTGTGACCATCCATACCAAGAGCTCAGCATTCCTAACACAGGCAGTTTTACCTTGGAAGCTTCCAAACCACGGCTGTCAGCATCTTTTGGGAAATAGTCATTGTAAAATGATGTCTGTAGCCCAAGTTAATCCAAAAAAAAAAAAAAAAAAAAAAGCTTCTACTAGTTCTACACTCTCATGCAGGCTTGTATTAGGTTTTTGGAGCCACATGCTGTCCCCTGGGAAGAGTGTGATTGCTCTTGGAGTAGGCAGTTTTACATTCATCTCTTCCATGTACACTGACAAACCAAAGTATGGGACCACTGCTCATTCCTTTACCTGGAATTAATTTTTAAAAAGTAATATTACTTCATGGCCAGCCAAAAGATGAAGAGCCCAAGGATATCTTATTGATGTATTTTGCTAACTTTATTTTGGAGGATAGAGTTGTTTTTTAAATTTGACTTCAATGCCTTCTCATTTTACTAACTGGCTAAGAGGATTTTTATTCTATTTGTTCTCTTTTATTTCTATTTTTATTTAAAATGATTTATAAAACTTTTCCTTATTTGTTCACAAGTATTGCTTCAAGACAAACGAATCAACGCGCATTTTTTATGA
The DNA here is from genome assembly GCF_011004875.1 of Balearica regulorum gibbericeps. NCBI lineage: Eukaryota > Metazoa > Chordata > Aves > Gruiformes > Gruidae > Balearica > Balearica regulorum. The sequence continues at coordinate 87,286,645 of NC_046184.1, forward strand.
AACAGTATGAAATGTGTTTCAGCAGTTTATATGTTACAGCTGGCTGAACTGGGAAAAAAGCATCTGTAAACATGCCAGCAACACTCCCCCTACAATCCAGTCCCACAACCTGTCCAACCTTTCTAGTCATTCTCCATCATCTAGTAGTATGCCAACTTTTTAGTTTCTTTAACTGTTTAACCCAGGGCACACATACGCACAGGCTTTTGTTACACATTTTGTTTGAAAGTACTTAGCACCTATTTAAACTCCACTTCACATGCTCGCACAAAGTAACTACTCACAGTTCATCTCATCAGGAAAAGGAGACAATACAGACATGGCAAGCGAAATATATAGTAATCTGCAGTCTGTAACTTTTGGGGAAAAATAAATCCATGAATGCGCCTGAGCACGAAACAGGTAAGAAAAAACCTTTGGGAGCTGTAAGTCATGAAGAAAAAACATACGGCCCACTGAGTTCAGATTTTTTTGAGAGCTTCACAGTGAATAACATCCTGATTTTTAACAAACGGCATCTATTTCATTAGGAAAGATTTTCAGTGACATTGAGGTGAGAGCACAAGTCCAAAAACCTGATGAGCCTTCATGATAGGACAGAAAATGAAAGCTAATGGGAAAGTTAAATCAGCAACTAATATATCTACAGGAAGAATTTAGTGGACAATAGGAGGTGGTCTGCAAGGCTTTATGAAGAATGATAAACCATTGTGTTACACAGGTGAGTGTGCTGTTTCTGGTGCCCTCACTTCAAAAGACCGCTGGAAAACCCCTGAGCATCTACATGGTGTCTGTACTGATTTACCAAATCTGTCTGAACTCACTAATGTTACAAAACTCAAGAAAGGAGTAGCAACAGTAATGCCCATGTAAGATATTCCAATATCTTGGAATATGTCTATTCCAATACATCTTACTGTAAAAGCCATAATCAATGTAGTTTATCCAAAATAAAGTTAAGAGCTGACTCAGTTCACAATCTTGGAGAGGTAAAGAACATTCAGACATCTAATCAGTCCTTGTGGTTACCACAAGACCTTGAAACTCAACGAAACTCAACACGGTGTTGTTCATTAACATACATGTCTAAAGACAGGAAGAGAGATAGAGACTCCCAAAATTGTTCCCAGTCATTTGTAATGAATACCTTTATTACCAAATATATGCCTATTTTCAGTTTGGATTTGTCTGGCTTTAGCCTTCTGTCATCAGTACTAATTGTGCCTTCCTATGGTAGAAGAAAACCCCTAAAGCATTTAGTGTTCAGCTTTCCATGGAAGTATTTCCACAGTCTAATACTCAATAGTCTATTCAAGAGAAAAGAGCAATTGAGTCTCAAAGTTTCTCCACTTTTTCTATAACTGAAGGTTCCATAGCACCAAAACAATTGTTATGGCTCTTCTCTGCTCTGTTGTCAATTTTGAAAATATTTAAAAATAGGGAACCTGGAACTGAATTAATTATCCCCATCCCATTTTCACCAGTGTTCTATACAGAGGTAAAGTCTCCGCTCTTTCACGTACTTTCACACCTACTTAATGACTGCGTTGCTTCCTTCTGCCATCTGCATCAGGTGGAGAGATGCAGAGATCATGCTGAATGCTTGTTCGCTAAGATTTTTAAACCTGTTCACTGTGCCAGGATACAATCTCTCTTTCAAAAGTATGGCTTATTCTTCTGCCTATAACACTGAATTTGGCTGTACGTTAATTTAAAAAGAATGGTCCCAATTTGCCATGTAACATAGACTTGCCAGTGATTCATTTTCACTCTCATTATTTCCAGTCTGTACCTTTCCTTCCATGATCACTAGTCCTCAGCGAGCTTCTAGCACAGACATAAACTAATTTCCATGTCTTGAAGATGGAACTTCATATTTGAACTGGGTGTGATGGAGTTAGCTTTCTTCATGGCAGCTGGTATGGTGGTGTGTTTTGGATTTGTGGCTAAAGTAGTGTTGGTAACACACTAATGTTTTGGCTATTCCTGAGCAGTGATTGCACAGTGTCAAGGCTTTCTCTGCATGTTACTCTGCACACACCCCCCCACACACACACCCACACACCCCCCCCCGACACACACCTCCCAGTGAGTAGGCAGCAGGTGGGCAAGAGGTGGGGAGGGGATGCAGCCAGGACAGCTGACCTGAATTGTCAGAAGGGATATTCCATAATATATAACACCATGCTCGGCTATAAAAACTGGGGTAGATGAAGAAGTTGGGGGGTGGTTGTTGTCTTCTGAGGTGGCTTACTTTGAGACTGGCTGGGCATTGGTCTGCCTGTGGTAGGTGGCGAGTGACTGCCTTTGCATCATTTGTTTTGTTTCCTCTTTCTTTCACCTATTAAACTGTTTTTTTTTTTAATCGCAGCTCACCAGTTTTCTCATTTTTGCTCTTCCTATTCCCTTCCCCATCCCACTGGGGTGATGGGAAACTGTGAGTGGCTCTGGGGTGCTGTGGGGCTGTCAAAGCACAACAATATTAAATGAAATACATTTTATGATGAAAAAAATACTATGCATGTGTTTTGAAATGCTATTGATATGCAACTGCTGGCTGTGTGAAACCTTAAATGCATGTCCTAAATTGAGGTCTCCATAACAATGTACTGATAAACTCCGTTGTATCAATCACCCCTGTTAACTGCATTGCCTGGACCACTCAAGAGTTTATTGTATAACAGATCTATACATTTAAAAGCTGCCCTGTTAAACTCTACCTCTCTCCCTGACAGGGAGGAATTAATCACTCAAGGGCTTCAAACAGTGTATATCTGGTAGAAGATGTCTGATATTAATTAATTCAGCAAATGAAACAAAATCTAATGACTGTAACTTGAATTTAAACTAGGGGAAACATGCAATATTTAACCTTTGGAATGAGCATAAGATGCAAAAGACTCTCAGCTCCTTAAGTCTTTAAGTTACTCATGGACTTCTTTCAAAAGTATATGACAAAGTTCAGGGGTGATCCATGGAGCAACTAAACAATTCAACCTTCTCAAGGACTGCCTTGGATGGTCCCTTCTCCTGAGTATGGGGTAAACTGGTGGTAGCTGCCTACTCTAGATGGCCACAATGACCCCTCCATCATGTAGTGGGCACCCTGAACCTCATGACAAAGACTTCTGTCTCACCAAGAGGTTGATGTGGGAGAATCCAGTGGTCCTTGGGGAAGAACTCACCTGGGAAAAACCTGCATCATTTCATCTTGTGGCAGTAGTCTGTTCCCAGCCTGCACCTTTGCCGGGGGCTCTTTAAATGCAGGGAACAGGCAATGAGCAGGAAAGGGGTGCATAAGCTGGACAGCTGAACTGTAGGAAACTTTAGGAAATGTCATATCTACCTTGGCCTGCCCAGCCCAGCTCTGCATGATTCCCTGCCCCTGGAATAACGTCGGTGATTTCTTTGTTCAAAAAATGATAGGCACCTCTAGTCTATTTGAGCCTTAAGTTATTTAGCTCAGTGCAGAAGTTACTGCTGAAATACTCTGGCCAGTGCTATGGAGTGTTATGTGCAGGGCTGGCACTCTGGCTTTGAAGTTGATGAATCAACTGAAGGAAGGCTAAAAGAGGAAACATGTCTGGCTTGAATCTACTGTAGCAATGAGATGACACTAGTAATCCCTTCAAGGCTTCAAAGATCGTAGGGAGAAAGCAGCATTGCTAAAGGTGACTTAGGTGGATATGAGTGAAAGCAAGGGGATATATTAAAGCAAATGAAGGATGTTTTCCATCCTGAGATGAAGGTGTGTCAAGTAGTGATCTGATCTTCTATGGGGAGAGTAGGAACTCCACTGCGGTGGGCTTGTTCACTGGCAAAACACTGGAAACCACCTGAGAACCTGCCCCTCAGAGTACTGCGATGAAGACTCTTGCCCCATCCAAAGCCTTCCTGGCTTCTCATTAAAGATGTCAGAAGAAGTATGCCTCAGGTCCTCCCCGCCACTTGCCATGGTGGCAGGAATACCCTTTTCCTGAGAGCTAGGCCTATTTGCTCCCAGCCAGTGAGTGGGGTCCCTCTTCAGTCGCCCTTGCACATGTGCACTTCATTGTACTAAAGCTATGTAACAGTGCTGGCTTGATTTATGAGGGCTGCATTTCTTCCAGTGATCCCTGCTGGTACAGGACTCACTACTTCCCTTTTATGTGTCTGTGTCAGAGGGCAACTGGCAACCAGCTGTTGGAAACTGATTTTTAAAAAAACAACAAGAACCTTTATTATCATCATGATATTATTTCAAGTCCCAGTACCTGCTTATAGTCTCTGTAAGGAGGGCAATGGAGACTGTGGCTGCCAGATAATTTTATCGCTGGTGTGAAGAAATTAAAATTAAATCATCAGATTTCCCACTTGGACAAGTCACTGGAGGTAGTGAACCAAAACACATTCCCTAGGAATCCCACTGCAAAGCAACAGTGATTCAGACTGAGGATGTGTTTTCCCAGTAGGGTTTATACTCACAGACCATACAATATAGATATTTCCCCCTCCTTGGTGGCTGTTAATAAGGGGATGTCAAAATCTCAGCAATTATAGCAATAGCATCTTTTTGTTGAAAGCAAATCTCCATCCAATCCAGTCAATCTATTCTACTGTTGCACATTGTGCAGATACACCAGTGGTGGAAAGAGGTGGGTGATGCCCATGGGCAGGGACACCCTCCACTAGACCAGGCTGCCCAAAGCCCCATCCAACCTGGCCTTGAACACTTCCAGGGATGGGGCATCCACAGCTTCTCTGGGCAACCTGTTCCAGTGCCTCACCACCCTCACAGTAAAGAATTTCTTCCTAATATCTAATCTAAATCTACCCTTTTTTAGTTTAAAGCCATTACCCCTTGTCCTATCACTACCTGCCCTTGTAAGGTTCAGGATGCATAGACAGAGACACCAGCAAATGGTTCAAGCATTACAGAAATGCATTGGAGAGAAGTGGCCAAACCATCGGTTTGAATGTTCTGGCCTCAAATGAGCTTTGCAGAAATGTATATCTGGAAATCCACACACGGTGTTCACAGAACACCCTTCAGTCTACTTTTCAAAGTAAAAATTCTTGGTAATTGCAGTATTCAACCTCCTAAGCATGTCAGTCCCTTCCTAAGAGCTGCTGAACTTACAGGACAATTGCAACCAAATTTGAGGGAGAGTCGAATGGCTCTGAGGTAAGTTCCTTAATTTTTTTTTTTTTTTTAAATTGGCAACTGAGAAAGGGCCACATTACTGTTTTCAGTAATGGAAAGGCATAGGAAGGAGCTGGGGATATAGAGGTCAGATGGAGGGAACAGGGGAAGGTCTAGGAGAAGCCAGGAGGACCAGAGCTACTGCCAAGGGAGAGGCAGGGAGTTGGCTTCTTGCAGCAGCAGAATAAGGGAAAGGCTGCAGGGCTGTAGGTACAAATCCATAGGAAACCAGGCTTTGTGAGTTCAATGGCTTACAGGTCCTACCAAGACTCTGCAACATCACTTTGCTAAAAAAATCTACCTCACCTGATCTTCTTTACCTCTCAGTGAAGTACACAAGGGGCATTTTTGAGAAGTGCTGTGTCATGGTAGCACAAGTGAGGAAGAACGAGCAGGACAACTGAAACGACAGGCAATTGTTTGAATTGAGATGGGTGGCAGGAATTACCCAGATTCCCATCAGATGCAGCCCTCGGGGCAAACGGTTTGCAGGCAGGCAGAGCCCAGAGCTCTTGCAACCGCCTTTAGACCCCAGCTGAGGGAAATCACGCAGGAGCTGAACAAACTCCCCGTATCTTCCTTCCCCGTGGATGGAAGGCACCCAAAGCCAAACAGCAAACCCAGTTCCATCGTGCCTCCCAAGCCGTCCCCATGCCCACCCCCCCGCCTCCTCCTGCCTCCGCACATGCCAGGTGACAGCCCATCTCAGGAAGGTATTTATTTTTGCATTATTGGTTAGCTTTGTTTTACCTCCTAAGTAAACCTTCCAGTATTTATAGCCTCGCCTCCGCACTTGTAGTATATATTAGCCTTTTATGCCTTCTCTGTCACCTGTTGAAATGAGAACTCAGGGTCTTCGGGCCTCTGCGGTCCTTCCCTTACATTAACTTAAATCACACCAGATGTGGACCCTTACTGCAGAGGAAGACTAATTGATTTCGCCAGTCACAATATGCCTATTGTTTTTTAACACAAATAAACACTGTGGTGTGTGGGGTTTGGGGTTTTTTTTCCTTTTTTTTTTTTCTCCTTTGCCACAAGAGCCAAAGGTTATTCAATTAAAGGACTCCAGAAAGTGTGACTAATAATCCACGGGCAGGGTATTTCTACAGTAAAAAGGCACGGGGAAAAAAAAAAAATCTCCACGCTACCCTGAGAACAGCGGCCTCACCGGGGCTGGCCATAACTGTGATGGATGGCTGGTGTGTGTAAGACGTTATTATTTGTTATGTGAGTGGGGGGAGATGGCAGGCACATTGGGTAGTACACCTGCTGGGCTCCGAGAAGCAAGAACAGCTGTGTGCATTGATTTAGACGCTTGCTACTTGGGGCTCCAGGAACGAATCAAGCGACAGCTCATAAAAAAAGAGGGTTTTATGATTTTTTCCCCCTTCTTTCTGCAAACAAACGGCCACATCATATGTTTTCCTAACGCTGCCATAACTCAAAATTAAATCCCAGCCCAAGGTGTCAGGCTGGTACCATGTCAGAATTGTAACGGCTTATTTTAAAGGTCGTTATGGATGTACCAAGGAAACACTGGAGGTTTCTACACAAAGGTGCCATTTCGTTTTGCTGGAGCTCAGGCACTTAAGGGCAATTAGCTCCACTGTTAAAAAATGAGCTGAGAGTGTTTTAACTGGTGATTTTATGCTAATAACAACTACTAATTCATATTGTTAAAAGAGAAAGTGCAGGCTGCCAAAGCTGCTCCGAGCAGCACACTGTATGGCCCCAAAGCTTCTCCTTGTCCCCGGGTCCTTCCCCCGCTAGAAGGTGTGCTGCACGCCGAGCCCTGTGTCACAGGGTCAGCAAACCTCTTCCAGAGCGAAGGAGACCAAAGCCTGAGCACAAACGCTGCAGCAGGGATAACTAAGACTCCCTTCTCCATCCTGCACACCTCTGTGTTGGCTCTGGGCACCACCGTGCTGTGGATGCTGCTGGAACCCATCACCCAGTGCCGGAGAAAAGCCATCGTCCTTCCAGAGCGTCGTGCAAGGCTGCGGACTCGGCGTTACTAGCCCAGGCTCACTGGCTCCTGTGCACCAGGGTGCCTGGGAGAGCACAGCAGTCATGCCCTCAGGGACACACCTGCAGTCCCATGAGCAGCTGGGGGTCGGATGAGGTGCGGCCAGCAAGACCTCAGCAAGTCACTTGGCTGCTGCCTCTGGAGGAGCCGGCTCCAAGCGCTGCTCACTTGGCCGTGCTAGCACTGCTTGGACGCGAGGATGCAACCTCGCCATAAATGGTGCATCTGTACTGAGCGGGTACAGCTCTGACATGCAAAGGAAAAAGATCTGCATGAGCTCTCTTTACACAGATGCTCTCCAGGACAAAAACATACTTTAAACAGTACCCTGACATCCGTTCCTCTAGGTGGGTGCAGAAGACTACATGAGAGAGGAACAACTCCTCTTCATTGCTCTTCAGATGATCTTCTTTCCCTCCTTAGCTCTGTTACTGATACAGAACATCGCAACCCTAAAATCACGAATTTCACTCAGTGCATTACGCTTGTGATGAGGAATGAGCGTTTGGCCACTTGTGCAAAAGCTTGTACAAAAAATAGGCACAAACACTTAAACAAGGAGGGCCTTACAGGAAGACCAGACCACATGGCTGGGTTATCCAAGAAAATGCAATTAGTTTTGCTTATCTTAAAGAGGGAAGGAGATAATCAGCTTTCAGAATTGGGGGAAAGTTGATCTATTCCCACTAGCTGCCAAACAATAAGGTGCAAAGCCATAAAAATGAAATTAATCTAAACATTGTAATATCATCCAGTCTGTTACACTTTCAGCCTTGCCTATCAGTTATGAATATGACAACAGTGAAAAAGAACAAATATCTTCACAAATATAAAATTGCACTATTGGGGCTATTTATGAAGCTGCTTCTCTGACCTGCCTGACAGCTTTGACATGGCAGTCAGCAAATAGAAAATTTGAAACAGAATAGGAATAGAATAGAAAATACTCTAACAAATAGAAAATTTTATCACTTTCAGAATGAAATTCTGAAAACCAAACCAATAGTTCCCTCCCTTATCTAGACAAGGATGTGTATGCCAAAGCTGCCACAGAGTAGCAAAAGCTTCAGAGACCTTTGCAAGCAGCGGAGGAGCCTTTGCTGCTCCTCCTTTGTCCAACCTGACATAGTCTTGGGTCTTTTGGCTGTACTGGCTGCACTGCTTGGAGGTACCCTCACTCCCCAGGCAGAAGGCAATGTTGTTTATTATTATGTCTGATCTTTCTGTAGTGTCCAGCACTCCCCATCTGAGCTCTAGCCAGAAACATGCTGGCTATTCCTCAGAAGCAAATGGGCCAAGTATTACACCTGAACCTGGCTCTGCAGAGCCTGTGGCTGATTTCTGGTGCAACTGCTTCTCCCTGCTGCCAGAGGCCGCTCAGGTAACATCTGTCGGAGCAGAAATGGAAGATGCTTCTCTGCTTTCTGTGCTCCTGCTGTTGAAGGGCAGCAGGGTTGTGTGAAGAACCCAAAGGGCTTCTTTGCTCAAATGCATAGCGGAAGTGGCAAGCCGTGATTTGAACAAATAAAGTGAACTGAAACATTAGAGTGTTCTAAAAAAACCCCAGCATCCAAAGCCGAACTTCCACAGCCAGCGGGCATCCTTGGGAGTCCTGGCTCTACCCTCTCTACATCTTCTTCATTCAGATGCCAGCAGGCAACTCTCAGGCTCCCCTCATCTTTTACTGGGAACACAAAACATTAAGCTTATCACAGTAACACCAAAGAAAAGAGAAGACAAAATCTCAGTTTTCCATATTAAAGGTGGGATGAAATAAATTCTGGGACCACAGACTGGACGGAGAAAATTCTTGCAAACATAACAAATGCCCTTTGGGGTCAGAGCTGAGGTCCATGTCGCCCTGTAGCTGACCCTGACAGTATCAACAGGATAGTAAGTTTTGGAGTAACATACAAACCTAGCCACTGCCTGTGGTCCTCAGGATTCACAATCATCAAATTGCTAGAGAGTACATCCCTTACTAGTCTTTTTATTCCATTTTATGGACCTGCTATTCACAAATTTGCCAAAATCTTGAACTCTGTCTGTCTCTACAACCTCCCATGGCAACACATGCCAGAAATTTACATCCATTGTGTAAAAAAAGTACTTTCTTTTATCTGTTTCAAAACTCTCTGCTACTAGTTTCACCATGTGCCTCTGCAGTTTTTAGTGTAACAGTTCTCAATTCACCTTACACGATTTTGCAGGGAGCTGAGCAAGGGAAAATAACGCAGCGGCTTTCATGGAAATACAAAAATCTGCCAGGTTACCATTTAGATACAGATTTCAAACATCAGTCAATAGTTGTGGGGGATAATGGTGTCATTTGGATAACAAATGCAACTCAACATAACGAACCCATGCATTGGACTGTAGGTGAAACCTAGAATGGACATTGAGCCACAAGAGAAGATGATACATGTCTGAACCTTGGGGGCTCAGAAATTTCTTTTTCCTTCATAGAAACAGAAAAATAGTCATACTGCCTTGGTGCAATACATCACTTGCCCTGTTGTTAAATAATAAAAAACACTGTGGAGCAAAACTGCAACTGTTTTAAATTGTCATAAATTCACTGTCTTTGATAATATAATGACACTTTCCAATACATTTTTGTTTTAATAAAAAGAAAAAAGAAAAAAAATTTAAGGCACAAAGCCCAACATGGTCCTGTGAATCTCAGAGTGTTTTCTCATGGACTCGAGAGTTTTATTTCTAACTTTCCTAAAAACAGGCACTAGAATAAAATACAAGAACATTACCTAAGTCTCTTTAACAATGGATAGACTTCTTTTTGTGTAATTGTGTAAAAAATGCTAAAACCCTTGTATTTTTCCTGAAAAGTTGCCCCAGTTGGAGAGTACCTGTGAAGTGTGGTCAGGTCACAGAGTCCTTCTTTCTTCTGATGTTCTCATGCTTTTCCCATTCTCCTATCCAACTTAACAACAAGGCACATGTCTCTCCCTAGGTTTACTCTGTACTGTGCAGGACTGATGGAAGCCAGTAGCTGGGGTAAAAAAGACAGAATATCACACTTAGGGGCATTGCCGACATTATTTTTAAATTGTGCTAAGTGAATATCCTTATGCGGCTCTGGTAATCTGCTAGGACAGAATCCCACTTCTCAGTATCTGTACATTAAATCCCTGTATACTTATTGCATCTTAGGCATCTCTTCGCTTCCTTAGATATCTTTGACTTTTCAGGTTATAATAAATCCTGGCAAGGGAATGGAATTGCAGCAGCAATGAGAAACAAACAATTGATGTAACTCAAGGAACTAAAACAATTTAAAAGTATGTGAAGCATTTTTTTTTTCCATTACAAAGATGGTGGAGCACAAAAGATAATAAATTACTCTCTTAGAGAAACTGTCTCTAAGTCTTGAGCTTACCTGTTACTCAAGCAATGAAACTGTCATTTCCCATATGAATTTGGACCGGAAGTATGTTATTCCACAGAATTTACATTGGTAATCAGTATGGCTTTTATTCTATTGATTTGAGACTCCAAGAATCCACCCATGCAGCCAGAAGCCTCACACCATCTTACTGCATAAATAGGGAAAAAGTCCCTTAGTATTTTAAGTCATCGTAAAGCTGATCCTGTATTAATTTACAGAAGCTGAGAATGTGTCTTATGATGATTGCAATAGGCAAGACACTCATGCTAATTCTACTGTTCATTTAGATTCAGAAAAGTGCAGCGAGTACTTATTTTAATCTGCTAAGAGCAACAACAATATCCCAAAGCATCTGTAAACTGTGGGACTCATTTATAAGCACACCAGTACTTTACTAGAAAGCAATCCAATAGATTTTAATATTTGTTTATATGAAAATTGATCAGTGTTTTTTTTGTCCGAACTACTCTGTTTTATTTTTGCTGTGAAAACAGTATAGAAGCATAAATAAAATGTTTGCATTTAAAAACACTGAAATATGATAATTTTTAAGCATGTGCAAAACATGTAACTTCAAGGAAAGCAGAAGAATTATAGAAGATATGCACCATTTTGGTTAATATTTTAATTTTAGCAAATAGCTCTGCAAAATCTTCAATGGTCCCACTGTTTTTTAGGCTAGAAATCTGCAAGTAATGGGAATAAAATTCTTCATAATTTCTTTAATTGTCTGCTGTGAAAAAAACGGACATAATTAATGAATGTTATTGCTCCAGAAGTAGGCAGGAGATTTATTTTATGTCTAAACTGAGAGAGGACATCTCCTGTAACCCTATTGCATTGATTCTTCACTTCAAGAGGAGCATATTCTCTTCTCAGCTTCTGATATCTTCTTCTGACACTCTTGTTCTAATACCTCAAGCTTTCTTGGAAGTTCCCTACTTACATGGTGACCCTAGTCCACCTCTTTTTAGGATGTAAAATCTGATAGGATCCTAGCACACAGGTGAATTTATTTGTTTTAAAAATACGTGCTGGTTACCTCCTTCCCTTTTCAGGGTTTTTCACAGGGGCAGGCTGCCAACGCTTGACATGTTCCAGATGGATGTACAGAACGGCAGTGCGGGTCAGTGGTGCCTTGTTCTGTGGTTAGACCTCAACACAGGAGGATAGGAAACAATGGGACAAAAGCAGAATATTTCAGGCAAAGTGTCCTAGTTTCGGAAAGGGCCACGAGCTTTTTGTACATTTACAAGCACTTTCTCACATTACGAGCTGACGGGTTTCTACTGAAGCCCTTGTCAGTCAATCTCTCCCTGTATTTCTCCCTGGTGTTCTGTTAAAGCCAAATAAAACCTATTTGCCTCCGCTTTTCCCCATTGTTGATGTATGTAAAGTTATCAGCTTCTTGCAGGTGTCTGCTTCTTGCATTTGTAATGACAGTTTAACAAAAAAATGAACCAAACCTGAGGCCACAGAAAAGCTTTCACAAGAGGGGTCAAAAGGATTTCCTTTTCTGCTAAAGGTCTGCAACATTATTAGCAGTGCCGTGCTAGAGATATTTACCTGTTGGTTGCTTTTCAATTGATTCAACATGTGGCTACAGGGAGGTTGAAGTCTTTAGATTAAACCCACTTCAAGTTAAAATCTTGGGATAGTTCTGGGGGGGGGGGGGGGGGGGGGGGGGGGGGGGGAAGTCTGCTCATCCTGCTTTGGCTCCATCGTGAATTTTCTCTCTGTTTTTAAGTTTAGCCTCAATTAAAAAAACCCAAGCAAACAACAAATAGAGAAAAACAATCCCAAACAATTAGGGTTTTGACATCTAAGAAAGCCAATGTTGGATGAGGTCATCTCATCACAGCCCATAAAGCTATCTCTTCCTCCCTTTGTAATACATATGTTGCAGTCCAAGTTCCTCCTTAGTCTTTTTGTGGCTAAAGTAAACTCAACATCCCAGGCAAAACATGTGTGTGATTTATTGGTTGTCTGGGAGAATTAATGCTACAAATGCAATAATGTCTAATTTCAATTCAAGAGGAAAAACAAACCCCAAAAGCATGAAAGAATTAAGGAACTGATTCATAGTATATAAAGCCAGAGAGGAGCAGCCTGCATGTCGATCCTGACCTCCAGGGTAGCACAGGCCAGACCATTTCTTCCCTGAATTACTTCCTTTTGGAAGTAAGGCACATCTTTAAGAGATACAGTCAATCTTAATTTTCAAATTGCCAGCGACAGAGAACCTTGCATAGCCACCAGATCTGTTCTTCTGATGATTGGCTGTCCTTCTCTAATAAAAACATGTGTGCCTTTTTTTTTGGTGTAGAGTTCCATATTTCTATTTCCAGCCGTTGGATCTTGAAACGCCTTTCTCCAATAGACAAAAAACCAAACAAAACAATGTTCTCAGTGCAGGTAAATATAGAAGGTCATCTTTATAACATTCTTTAAGAGACTGAGCCCTTTTGGGATCTTTTACTCCAGTGTAAATTTTCCAGCCTTTTAATGATCATCTTGATTCTCCCATGAAACTTCTCCTGCTACTCACTATACAGCTTGGATTGTGGGCACCAGTGAATACAGATGTTGTCGCCCCATCGCCACCAAATACCATACCTGTATTCATTTTTCTCCTTTCTAACTCATCTCTGTAACCCTTTCTGGAGGTCCTTGGGGAGCTCCTATTTGACTGCGTACCGACTGTGGTCCCCAGCACCCTCCAGAGCACACTTAGAGTGCATTCTGTCAGTATGGCCTGGTTTCTTTTTTCCGAACAAATGCCTTTACTTCCTAAAGTGTCTCTTGCATCTGTTTCACCAGGCAATCTGGTCTGCATCACTGTTTTATCTTCTTCCTTTTTTTTTTTTTTTTTTCCACTCCATAATCTCTGTGTCATATCCAGTCTTTGCCAGTGGTAACTGCATATCTTTCCTGGTCATTGATGATAATGTGAAATAATTTAATTCTGAAAACTGACCCATCCAGGGCTCCACATAAACCACACCTATTTAACGAAGATTCCAGATTTATAGTATTGCTTTCCAATTTATCAATGCATTTTTAAAACTTCTAGCATATACTGCATTAATTTTTTATTATATCAGTCTCTGAATGAAAACGCGTAGTGACACCAAATTAAATTCCATACTCAAGGCTATTTTATTGACATACTAATCTTTATGCACTATATTTAGAACTTGATCTCCCCTATACCTCAAGTTATCCGGACAAGATCTATTTTACATAAACCCACTTGGAACTTACTAATTTTTGACTACAGAAGCTCTGTCTCAGCCTCCACTATTTTGCCTACCAGTTTTAGACAGACATTTTATTTTTTTCAGTCACCCTACTTTCCCTTTATAAGCAGTGTTGTTGGAAAGCTTTTACAAAGATATGTACATTTTTGAAGACTGCCAGAGTTTACAGCCCTGGTCTCGAAGTCCAAAATTCTCCCTTACATCTTTATGGGTCTTTACTGTCATCCTTTGGCCAAGGAGGTCTTTTTGCATAATTTCTGTCTTCATTCAGAGCACAAAACTTCAGCAATCATCTGGAACATCTGTATTGGCATTTAAGTACCAGCATGTTCGGTGAATACAGTGACCTGAGAGACAACCATTCCTCTCTTTGCATCTATAAAGTGTATTTCAAGCATATGAATGAATGGGGAGCTAAAAGAGCAAAAGCAGGGCCTGGAAAATAACTGAATGAGTAGAAATAGGAGCAGACAGCAACCCAAAGAATGTCCAACTGCATCTTTAGCCATCCTCCTTTTCTCAGATGTGCAAGGACAAGGAAGATCATAGAGACAGCTTTGTGAAGGGAATGAAGATATTAATTTTAATTAAACTGTGCAACTTGTGTGTATTCTACCATTGATACAGGACAGACAGACCCTGTTTGGGCTGCAGACACTGCTTTTGTGCCATGTGTCTTACCTCCCACATATAAGCTTTGTCCATAGGATAGCAAAGAACAAATATCCACTGCAGCCAGGAGTTTTAAAAGAATTGGCTAAGGAGTTTTCTGAGCCACTGACATAGCTTTTAAATAAATCTTAGATTCTTGAGGATGTTCCACAGAACTGGAGAAAAAAAGCCAATCTCATGCCAGTAATTATAAATGATCAACAGGAAGACTCAGGAAACTATAATCCCCTAGAAACTTGGCTTAGCAGCTCAGGGTCTGGGGCAGGTGGAGAGGAAAGATTGGAAGAGATACTCGTAGAGAGAGATAAGAAGATGTACATTTCCCAGTGGCACATCTAACATCTCCCTGTTGTTTTCTCTTCTCTTCTCTTTGACTGAAAAGTGGAAAATATCCTTAGCTAATCATTTCTGGAAGAAATGGGAGACTCAGAGTTCAACATATGGAGAAACCCTTTGGTTCCAACAGTCTACTTTTCATGTGCACATCTGAAGCTGCCAGACACATGCTTCCTTCACATCTAAAGTATTTCTTCTGACCGCTGGTCTTCCTTTTCTTTTTCTTCCCTCGAGACTGGGCTGTGGAGGGAATACTTCATTACAGAGAGGGGATGTTTTGTTTGCCTCACACTTTTTATTTACTCCAATCTGTTGCATATCATAAGGTCTCTTATTCAACTTGCCCTGGAGAGTATTTACCAGATATCAAATATCATAGTTAATTTGATGTAGGACTTTAATCTTAAACCACCTGCTTTGACCCTGTTTTGGCTAAACTATAACAGGCATTAGTCTCAGTGCAGAAGAGGATATTTTTGGAAGCCATAAGAAAACTGTCAGTTTTCAAGTTACACAACGTATGGCTTTTCTGAATATTTTTTTAAGCACTTGTTCTAAAAAGATGCTATTTTTGTGCCTTCGTAACTGAAGAACATCTGAACTTTGCCAGTTGAAACTTCCCAGGTGTTTACTTCATGCTATTCTCACATCGCAAATAAACAAGTTAAAATAATAGAAGTATAATCCATTTAATACTCTTCTGTGCACGTTCTCATTCCAAAACCAATTTGAGATGAAAAGAGGAGACCCTGGACTCCTAGGCACCTCCATGTTATCAATGACAATTTGTTCCAGCATTCAGACTTTGCACAAGGGGAATGAAAATGCGGGGAGATACGTTACAAAATCAGCATAGTTCAGGAGTTTTTAGCTGCTGCTGCTGCCATTTGGTTGAGGCTGGCCCCACTGCTGTTCTAAGCAGACTGTGACACTTCTTGGCATGGAGTTTTAGACTGGTGAATGGAAAGCTGATAGCTAATAGGTCTCATGGATTTGATCATGAATCACGTACTTGGTTTTGTTCAGTAATTTCTCTCTAGCATGACTGAATAGTGGGGGAATTTACACAGTAACAGTTCAAATTGAAAAGGGTTTTGATTCCCCATGTGTTTGCATGACAGTTTTCAATAAATATTTCAACTTTATCAGGATAATCAGTGCATTAAGCTTCACTCCAATGATCCATCTCTTCTGCTTTTCCATCTGTGGCAACAGTCAATATACAGGCTTATTAGGCAAAACACGTCAAACAGATAAACAACAACCGAAGGGAAACTTTTACCTATCTTCGTTTGGTTAGGAAATGAGCTTACATTTTAAAGTGGCAAGGTACACGCCCATTATCAGCTTTAATTTATTTTTATATTGGTTTTGGCACATTGTTTTACCTATGTAGCCTGGCATCATGATTGTTACGCACTTAAACAGTGCCCATGACAGAACTACCTGCACTGATACTCGCATTTTTTGTTATGATGTGGATAAAATGGATTTACAGCTATAAGATGCCAGATGATTTCTTCAGTTGTGCACAGCTTTCTTCCAGCGTTGAATGCTTCTCATTCACTGAGAATTCAATGGCCATGGATGTAAGGAGGATTTGACACCTGTTCTTCAGAAGCTTCATTTTCCAACCCTTTCTTAGCAGAACTTCCACCCACCCTAGGGAAGACCTGGTTTTCCATCCATGGTGTCCTCAGGATGGTTGCTCCCCTGGGAGGAGGAGCTGCATGTGCTGCAGAAGATGTGTGGAAGCTTCCGAGGTGGCAGGAGGCGCATTTTGCCATGGTGCTCTAGGGAGGCTGAGGCTGCAGCTTCCACCAGGGATGGGCTCCCCCCGGGGCAGGCTGGAACAACCACCCCTTCACAGGCAAACCCTTTCATCCCGGCAGAAGCTGAAAGTGCTGAAAATCTGCAGGGAATTACCCATGTGAAGATTATAAATAATTGAAAAAAAGAGATGTGGAAATGGCAGAAGCATAAAAATCTGGCGTTTCCCTTCATGATTTGCAAAGCAACACCCGGAGTCCAGCTGATAACACAAAGAAGAGCCTTAGCTTTGGCTTGTCAGAAACAGAGGCAGGAACTGGCAACCTGAATTATGTGAAGTCCAGCAGGTGCTGGCACTGGTAAAAAGAAAGGAAATATCAAATAAATAAGGTGAAGTGGGCAGGTTTCCTTTAAGCACATATACAAAATTTCATTATTGTTAAACGAGGGAGCCAAGCACAGCTTTTCATTTTCAGCTCCCTGCAAGATTGATTTGACCTGTGTTTAGTGAGGGACTTCAGTCTTTTGTAGCCACCTGGAGCAGGGGACAGGCAAAGGCCAAGGTATTTCTCTGTCCAGGTGGCCCTCATAAATATCTCGGTGGAATTTATTTTCTTTCATTTACTTTGGCATTGCTTGGGCACTGCTTGATTAAGGGGTGGTGTGTAGGAACTGACATGCCCAGAGATAGACAGCCACATCTGCTAACCATTTGGATTAATTATTACACCTGTACCATAAAACACATGTTAATAAAGGGCTGGTGAACAGGTTCAGGTTGCAGTTTTAAAAAAGGCCCAAAGAAAGCAGAATGCAAGCCACATACAAGAGTGAGCCAAACCTTTTGCTGATAAGATGCTGCAGGCTCCAACCATATACAAGGAAGAGGCAACGTCAGATACACACAAAAAATAAATCACATGCAGGAGGAAAGTGCATATCCTGGCAAACTATGCCTTTGTAGTCTATTGGTTAGAAGGTGAATGACAGTACACATTCTTTCTTTCCTTCTTTCTTTGCTGTTAGATGTAAAAGGAAAAAAATCATTAATCACTCTGCAGGATACAGCACTTAAATGGGTAAAGTTGCTGAAGGGGTCTGGTTAGCATCAGCCGATTTTTCATTTCCTTTCAGTGGGGACAGTGTGGTGCTCTGGAATCCCTGGAGCCCAGGAGCATGAATGCAGGTATTGAATTTTCAGGAGGAGACAATTAAGACCAAGCATGTGAGATACAATCGTATTTAAATTAATTCAGGTACCTCAGCTGAAGACCTAAACCCTCTGCCTTCCTCCTTCTTTGGGAGACATATCTGGGAGGGCTTTACTGGGCTGGCATTAATCATTAATCATACGAGCCTTGTGTCAGTTGTGGTGGAACACAATGGAGCTCTGTATTTATTATTTCTTCCACTGAAAAGGTTTACCATATTCTTTCTGCCTGTGGAAAATCATTTTGCTGAACAAGCTCTTCAAACAGCCTTTGCCAGGTTTTCACAGCCCCTTATCCTGAGATTCCTTGCAGCTGGAACAGAGTGAATGTGGTCCTTGAGCCTGGTGCCAATGCTTCATTATTTGTTAGATATCTCCTGTCCGAAAGCAGCTTCCATCATGATCTGCAGATGGGCGGAACAGGAAGAGAGAGCATAGGACCATTGTGAGGACACCTGCAGTCCTCCTCACTTCGGTTGATGCTGGTCTTTACCTGTTATATCTGGGGGGTCCTTTGGCATATTAATAGTCATCACTGCAAATATCACCAAGGAAGGGGCACGTCATGCTGCTCCGATTCTCAGCACCACCGGGCAGTAGTGCGTGGTTAAGGAAATCTTTCCTAAAGGAGGAAGCCAGAGCATGCATCTGTCCCTCAAACCTGCTCAAAGAGTACTTCACTGACAAACCCAACAGTTCAATACATTTGGCCCTGGCCTTTGCAATTTCTGTGAGAAGTCATACGATCCAGATGAAAGCTGAGGTCTGTGCTGTGCCATCGAACCTGTGGGATCGGCTGGAGAGCAGCTGCATGCTTGGTGGGTTGACCACGCGTTAGGAATACCGCTGCTAGGTTTGAGGCTCACCAGTCTGTTTGAAGCCCAGGTCTTCTCTGAGAGGATGGATTCACAAACAGTATGGCTGCTGGGTTACTTGTAATCCTTGTCTTTTAGACCTTGCCGTGCTGTCGAGATGGCAAAGGTGTCTGTGGCGAACGCTCCCATTGGACACTTCCCGGGCTGAGTTTGATACCAAGAGACTGACGAAAGACTGGCAGGTCTGGCAGGCAGAAGAAATTTTCCATCAGCAAAATTCAGCCTCACAAGGAAGCTGGGACTTTCATATCATCACAACCCCAACTCCAGGCTCTGATAAAATGCCTGCAAGTCAGGGGCAGTTTAGAAGATGCAGTAGGCCTAGCTACGGGATGGACTGGCAAAGGCAGTCTGGCCTGCCATAAAGTGAAGGATGCTCTTTCAAGGAGATTTTTTCATTAATCAGGACAAAAAGATGAAGTTAAATGTCTGCCTCACCTGCCCAAATAAATATTTGTATGGAAATATGACAACCTGCAGTCGATGGGAATATGGCAATATGAAATATATTGTGATATAATTTTAAGAGCTAGCCCATGATAAGTCTGATAAGGTTATTTACCTTTATATGTATATTTTATTGCCTGAAGGCTGATTTCCTACAGCCCCAATTTAAGACTTTGTACTCTTACCACTATACGCTGGTCAGTCTGTTCTGTTTGCAATACAAAAATGCAAAGAATTTCCAGAAATTAGGTTATGAGTAATGGCATATGTGTGGCTAATGTCATACCATAACACAGGATAACATTGCTTTTGCTATATTACCTTTTTTCACTGCTATGATCTTTCCCAATTGATATCAGTACATGCAGAGGTTTTAGCAGATGGAAAAAACAAACAAACAAACAAAAGATGTTTCTATGTATTTGTATTGTAGTCTAGAAAATTTGTATTTGTGTTGTAGTCTAGAAAAGAAGTCTTGTAGCAGAGTGACACTAAAGTAAAGGTACTCTTCAAATAGATTAAAAGCCTCTGGGTCTGATTTTGGTTGCTTCAATTACTGGTTTGTTTTGGGTTTGTTTGTTTGGGTTTTTTTTTAATCTCTTTTACATACAATGCAGGTTAAATCTTCCTGAAGAAGACTAACTTGGTAACATGCACATGACAGAGAAACTGTTTACAGGCCCAAAGACATGCATATACTTACATGCTTTGGAGGATTAGAGTTAAAATTAGCATTTCATTTTCTTTATTTTCAAACCATACTTTTGCAGTCTTCTTTGTATTACCACTATATTATTCAAGAACATTTTTGTGGCTATGCTGATCATTAGAGTTCTGTCCAGGTAACAGATGCCAGCATTTAGCAGTTGTAGTATCTGAATTGCAGTGCACAGAAAGTACTGGTACATCAACCACATTCATCCTTCTGTACTGGAATAATCCTTGGAATGTATTAATTGCCAGTTATTGTTTAGATTTACTATCCAGCTCCACCTTCTGGTAAACTTGTATTAAATCTAACTTGTTAAGTTTCTTTCTACTTGCAAACACTGAAAGCAAATTCTTCACTTTGTAACTATGCTACTGATCAATATTTTAAGGACGAATTTACTGACCTGTATCAACCCTGCCAATCACTGAGTTTGTACCCCATCATCTGTTTCAGGGATATGTGGAATAAAAGCAGCACTTTCAGAGTAATCAATAAGGGACATCACCTGCATTCTCAAGCCACTGAAATTTCTGATTCATGACATCTCTTAATTGATAGCTCCCAGGCTCCGAAATTAAGGAATGCCTTCCTCAGACCCATACTGCCACAGTCCTTTCAATCTCAGCTGTTCTTGAAAAATAATATGTAAATATATCTATATTTAGTGAGATATCCATTCATTCTTTCAGTTTCTCAAAACAGATAAGCATGAATGCATTTATAGTCAAAACTGAGCATAACTGGGTTTACTTAAAAATTGCTCATTCATCTCTTTGCTTCTTATCCCCCTTTTAAAGTATTTTATATGATCAGACTACTATCTATTACGTACAGGGGACATCCAATACTACTGACCTATGAAGTACCTAGGAGAGCTGCATTCCTATCTTGGACAGGACAAGGGGATGCTGAATTTCAAAACTAGTAATTTAACTAATCCATTTATCTGGGCTCTTATCTATGAGGCGTTTTTATGCAAACTTCTTGCCTCTGAACTTGTAGTTTTCTTTTTGCATCCTCACCTTTTGTATTAATCTGCTTCTGGTGTATATGGCTACATCTCTACTAATAAACTAAACAGAGTTGCAACACATGCTCAAGAACTAGTCAACAATCATCTGCAATGTACACTTCTAGCACACTCCTTGACACAGTTTCCCCAAGCTAACTGGACTGTCACAGACAAAGCCAAGGCATATTTTAAGGGACAGTTCAGGCCAGTGAGTATTTCCCATAGGTATTTTGGGCTCTCCTTCACTGCTCATTTAATTTTTTATGATTGACATAATCTATAGCTCCCATTTTCTATTTCTGTGAACACAGAAGACTGAAAAACTGGTCCACCATGTAGCTGTGCAAGAGATGCATCAGGACATGCAGTCCTGGTATGTCTTGCACAAACCATGCCCGAAAAGATGCAGTTTCTTTTCCACTTACTCCCCATAAGCAGACCACCTTTGTGTTGGGCTGTTGCTTACAATGTCCTAGGAATAGGGTTTTTCTTATGCCAGTGTGCAGATAGCACACTTTTCGATATGCAGAAGGCTGAGGACAGTGTGTATTTTATTTATTTTCCCTTGAACCAAATCCTTAGCTTCTTTCCATCTTTCTACTCAAGTAGCACTCAGCTGCACTATAGCTAACGGGAATTTGACTTAGTAAGAACTTAACATTTGTCCTCCTGCTGAAGGAAAACATCTTACTGTTTCTTGCTTATGTTACCATAGGGCATAAAATGCCTGTTTTTAAACCAAAGTCCCATAGATCTCAGGACAAAAGGAAAACATAGTTCCACCCCTCAAAGTGATCATAAGACAAAAGACAATGGGCAGCTACAGACAGATGAATGGGCACAGAGAGAGACAACGCTGGTCAGTGCGATGGGCTGCAACCTAACCATTGTCACTGTAGGCATTGCTGGAAGAAAAACAACTGGAAGGAGAACCAAGCCAAGAGAGGCATTTCATTTGCAGAGGAATTTGCATCTCAGCACTTGGTGGCAGTCCAGACAGAACAAAAACCGGAATTGTTGCAACGTTGGGTGAGAGGGGATGCAGAGCCCCCACTGGGGATGCTCTCCTGGCAGGCTGGCCCTGTGTGGGAATTGCACAACCTTCCAGTCGCAGCAAACCGGCACATGCCAGCAACCATGAAAACACTTCCGTCACAATTTTTCCAGCCAGCCAAGCCTGAAAGAGGCTGGTGGAGCAACTTCTGTCTATGATTACAGGGAACTCCTCCAGGAACGAGGGGCAGAAAAGGAGAAAACATGGTCGTTAGATCTGAAAATGTAACGTGCGGGCACTATGGTATGGCATCATAAGATGGCCAAAGATCCGATGGCTTCCAAGTGAATGAGAGATGATAGGTAGTATAAGAATTCACTGCAGACAGCTAGAAAGGAAAGACTAGATACTTGTGTTTAAGGCAGGAGGTACAGAAGAAGCAGAGGAAGGTTGCAAACAAAAGGTGACACAATCACAGTGGAAGACTACAAACACAAAACGCAAACTGACAGAACTTGGATGAGAGAAGCTGTGTACGTGGAAGCTCATAACCTCGTCACACTGTGCAAAGTGTGTATATGTTCTGGATGAGATTCATGAGTCACAGGCTCTGCCCACACAGACTCTGAGTGACCAGAAGAACAGCAATGCTGTCCCCAAGAAATGGGAAAGTGAGCTTTAGTCAACCTGAATTTAAACTGTTGATCAGCTGTAGATAAAGAAATGCAGGTAACACAAGTGAGATTTTAACTTGGAAGAGAAAGGGATTCTTCTCTAGCAGTGACATGAGTTGCCTGCATGGAGTGGTCTGCATGGAGACAGTCAACAGATTTGCGCCTGTGCCTGACTAGCAGTTTGAGGGATTTTACATTGAAAGAGGCGTCAGAAAGGATCACGCTTATAAGGAAACTTGAGTTTGACTGGGCTCTGGCCATAAGAAAGAAAAGTTACCTCTGGATTCAGTCGTCTGCAGGGTATCTTTGTCCTAGGGTCTTAAAAATAGCACAGAAGAATGGATGGCCATCACCACCAGACTGAAATGGCTAGGACACTTTCTCTTCTCTGAAAGCTCCTCTTTCCCTTGGGTGGAAGGAGACTGACCCAAAAATGCCATGAAAGATGATGAAAAGGGTATGGCTTAGCTACAGTTTCTCCTTACCATTTTCTGTTGTTTGCAATCTCTTCCTCTGAGATATCCGTCCCCTTTTTAAAATGTCAGTCCTGGCAAGCAGTGCTAAGAAGCTTCACACCCGAACCTAGACAGGCAGGGATGTGTCAGAAGTACAGGTGTATCAGACAGTCAGGGTCATGTCTCTTCTCATTAATTGGAGATGTTTACTCAAGAAATCTAGGACAAGACCATAGTTTTCTTTCTGAGTCCCTAATCCCATTCTTTTCTCACCAGCCAAATCAGATGTCCTCTGCAAAGCTTTTCCCTATTGGTCTCATTTTAACCTGTATGCCTTTGGAGGTC
The DNA here is from genome assembly GCF_011004875.1 of Balearica regulorum gibbericeps. Taxonomy (NCBI): domain Eukaryota; kingdom Metazoa; phylum Chordata; class Aves; order Gruiformes; family Gruidae; genus Balearica; species Balearica regulorum. Next base: position 87,310,024 of record NC_046184.1, read on the forward strand.
ACTAGGAAAGCTGTTTTGACGACCCACAATTTTATTCTTCTTGGTAATTCTGCACCTCACTTGGGGTTTGGCCTATAATGACAGTAGTTACCACTTTAAAAAGTCCTTCATCTTGCCTTTTCTTGCCAGTTGAGTTCAAATGTCTTACACGCTATGTAGATGTCCATTACATTTAATAATTTTTAACTCTTTTTCTTCAAGCTTCAATGGAAGTTTCCACGCCTCTAATGAGTAACGGGATACAAATAACTGTGATTAAAAAAACACAACTCATAGTCTGTCACAGTATTTTAAATTTCTTTATATTTAGATACTCAGTTCAAAATTGTACGTGCTAGACCTCTTAGTGGTTAGAGAAAACAGTGGGGAGTTACTAGTCTGGAGCCAGAGGGTGTCTGATTTTCGTTGGAAGCTGGAATATCCAAAGCAGGAGTTGGAGGAGCCAAAAGTCCTTCAGAATAATTTTTCTGTTTTGCAAAATAAACAAAGGAGGATTCAAATAAAAGCAATGCTGGGACAGATTCCCATAGGAACACACAGCATATTCTGGTGGAGTCCTGGGGCTCTTTTCTGCTTTGATTTATATCAGCAGCATAAATGCTCTTTATCATTTACCAGCTGCTGAGTACCAGCAGAACCTACAGGAGTAATATGATTCAGTAATCTACGATACAGCTATTTCTTGGTTACCTTGTTGTTTTCCCATCTCTGTGCTCTCATTTAACTGTCCCTGTGCATGTGATTTCTTCAGCAGGAATAATGAGATTCAGTACAACGTCCTGCCTCCTGCCACTCTTCTCTCCTTATTCAGCAAACAGATTTTATAACAGCCAAGTTATAGTCCCTATAGAGCAGTTAGTTACACCAATGCCTTACACCACTGATTGTCTGTATGTGTTGTACAAAACCAAGCTGTACCAGTATGACATAATTGTAGTGGAATAACTGTATCCACAGTTGGGGAGTGCTCCACCAATTTAACTGTGCTGAAATAATTAAATCAGTGCCAACTGTACATTCAAACGTGTTCTTAGAAATCCTAGCCATAAGCAGGGAGTTTCCTATTTCCTTAACCTCCGATCCAGCTTCAGAGGAAGGTCTCACCTCCAGTTCCACATTTACCTTGACATCCATCATAGATGGCCAGCTTGAATCAGCAGAGCAGCTAGTGGGAATTGCAGATTTTCAGGATATTTTTCCAGTTACAGAATGGGCCTGTGTCAGCACAAAGTCCCACTTCTGCTCCCCTGATTCCCCCTCCTCCAGCATCTCCACCCGCACCTTCCATAACCATGGAAAGCAACTAGGAACCAAGGGTTGAATGGAATTTGTTCATCTTACATGACAGCAGGACTCTGTTCTGCATTGAAGCCTCCAGGTGATAGCTTAACAGCATGTGCTTGTACTGTCTTTTCCACCTATTTAATTGTCTTGTGGCACACAGGGAAGGTACGCTGTACAATGAAACAAGGCGTACTGCCATGTGTGTCTTTTAAGGGAAAAAATACATAAAGAAACACTTTTTTTAAAATAGGAGAACATTTTTTTCCACTTATGTGTTACTTCAGCTACTTTGAATTATTTTCCAGGATCAGAATATACCATTCTTGACTGTGTAATACTTGGAGTGGGATGTTTGTTTAAAGCCTTTCTGCCATACACTTTAGACTAAACAACGCACTGGTGTCAGTAAGTCACTTCCCACAAATGAAAACTATTTGCAAGGTCATAGATATCAAATACCAGGATAGACTCAAGGTCTTCTATTCTCAGCTCATCATTTTACCCTGCACAACCAGAGAATTCAAAAAAAGAGCCCTAAAAAGGATCTCGAGATCATTTCCTCAGTTCCTCTGCCTCACAACGTAGCAACTCCACCTACGGCATCCCCAGCAGCCGTTTTTCTCTCTGTGCAGACACAGCATTGACAGGGAATACCACCTTCATTTCTTCTGGAGCCAAGAGAGTTGGAGACAGGCAACACTGGAAGCTGAGAATATCAGTGAATGGAGAAAGACCTTACTCAAAAGGAAGAGTTCCCAGGTGAAACACAGGAGATCGGATATTTAGGCAACAAATTCCTGTTATGGCCAAGTTGATCTGCCTAGCTGCTACTGAAAGGCATTAATATCTAAGGTCCTTGTTCCTTTTCCCAGCTGCAGTAGTCCCGACACCTTGTCACCTACTCCCATCCTGGTGCTTACCTGATCCCTTTGGAGGCTGATTCACACAACTAACTCAGCGGTAAGTTCAGTATTATGTTGTTTAAACTCCCTACAGCACTGCAGGATCAGACTAGCACCAGAGAGATGTAAAAGAAACATCAGGATCACAGGAGTGGCAAGATGTTTATGGCATGGAGAAGGAAGCACACCCCACAGACACCTTCCCTGACTGCTGTGTCTTGGGCTTAGCTGCAACCTGGAATAGCACCATCAACCTGGTGTTGATGCTTTAGATGGGCATGAGCTGCCACTGCTGCAAGCAACCTCATTGCCAGCTGCTAAACCTTTCCTCCCTCCTGCGCCCCTCCTTGTGCTACCCTGCGTATCTGCGCACCCACACGAGCAGCTGTGGGGCACCCACAGGCAAAGAAACCAGAGCAAATGGTTGTCCGGGTACGAGGAAAAGGACAAGGCAGGACCTGTCCTGCAGGGACGAAGCGGGGCTGGCTCCCTGCCTGCTTGTAAAGCGAGTGTGGAAACCGTGCCCCAGGCTGGGACATGGGCTCGCTTGAAGGACATCTGCAGCAGAGCTGTGTGCACCTGTCACACCTTCCAGTGCGACTACCATCCTTTGTGGGCACTCTGATAATTAGACAGCTTCCTTTCCAACAAACAGTACTTGTGCCTTATTTGCCCCATCATTAATCTGCTTCAAGCATCTTTAATATGAGATTTTAATGAGGAGTAGCAGGAAAATGTTTTGTTAGCCAGCACCAGGGAAAACATCCATCTATTTTACCTCCAGTATGGCAATGACCACTCTCATCACCTATGGCTGATGTCCTAGCTAAACCACCCAGATGTGCTGGCCAAGCAGCACTTCATGATTTTTTTATTTTTTTTTTTAATAAATTCATTTAAAATGAGGCAAAGAATGGAAGGAGAAGAGCTGGAAACTGATATGCTAAAGTCATCATTGCCTGTCATGCTTGGGGTTTTCATGGGAAGGGTTTCTGGAGGCAAACAGATTGGAGACTGGGAGCTCAGTGGTACTCTGTCTCTGTTACTTCCATGCTAGGGACATGGCATTGGGGGGGGGTTGGCAAGAAATAATGCCAGTCCCTCACTGCTCACCAGCCTCAGAGCTCTTGCACTGCAAAGATACCAGCTGTGGATTCACTATGTTTTCTTACCACATAGCATTGCTTTTCCCCGTGATAAGGTACTATGACATCCTACAGTCGCAGTGCAACAGCATTTGTCCAAAATGTTACTTCTCACAACAGCAATTGCTGTTGTTATTATCATCACAACTGCCTCTCCAGACTAATTTTCCAACACTGACAAGACCAGACCTATTTCCCACGGCAGCTCCAACTCACATTATCTGCTTTAGCACTATCTCCTGCTTGTGCTTCAGGGAACTGCACCAGCAGGGAAGGTTTTACAGCTTATGCCTCTTCAATAACATCTCGGTACCTGCAGTGGCTTTTCCTCTATTGCCGTATCATCTATACTACACAGAGCCCTAGAGGAACTTCAGGCAATAGGATGAGAGGGAAGGTTGAGCAGCTGCAAACCTTTACCAGTGGCAAATTGAACTGCCCGGCCGTTCCTGTTCACAGCCTGTGATACGAAAGAGCTCGGTGCAAACAAAAAGCATGGCGGAGGAATGCTGTGTTCACAGAAAAACATGTTTTTCTCTGCCTCTGCAAAGGCACTATGGCCTGGAGGATGAAATGCTACTGCTGAGTGAAGACCGCCCATCTGAGGCAATGCCTGACCAAGTGCTCCGCTTGGACTCGGATTTTCCTTGAACCACAAGCCTGCACGAATCCCAAATTACCCGGAGAAAGAAAAGGCACAAATGAAGTGTTTGTGGTGAGACAGTCTCCACTTAAATAAACCTGAAGCGACAAGGAGTTTTCTGCGAGACTGGCAAAAAGAAGCCTTGTGGGGCAAGGATGGGGAGGTTGGGGTGACCTGGGAGGAAGGGTGTGCAGGATGCTCAGGGAAGCAGGAGGGACAGCTGAAAACAGCCCGTGCTGCTGTCAGCATCTTGGAGACGGGGAGATGAGCCATGGCTTGACGCTGGAGCAGAGCTGGCCGCTACGCCTCCCAGCCCCTGGGCAGACCTGGGGGAGCGTGTCCTCGGTGCTACCACATGGGATAATTCAACATCCCCCCCCCTCGACCTGCGGGCAGGAGTTCTGCCAGCTAAACGAAAACAAAACCTCTCCGACTAAGTACATAGAAACCGTACTCTCAGCTGGAAATGGCTTTCTGCAGTCCTGGGGCCTCTCTCAAAAGCCAAGTCAGCATTTTATACCGGTCTGGGTACCAGAACTACGGTCAAATTGCTCTGTCGCTTGTTTAAGACATCTAGCAGAACTATTTCGTTGAAGTGGAAATATTTCACAAGACTGTGACAATTTCATGGAGGTTTTGCTTCAGAGACAAAGCTGGAGGAGATGCTCTAATACTATCACAAGGCCAGGGTTTCTGTGAACAAAGCCTTGGGCTGTGACCTTGAAATTACTTTCTGTAGTTTTTTCTTTGTAGTGTATATTTTGATATATTATTTTTAAAACAGGGTGCCAAAAAGATGTTTTTATCTATCTATCTGAAATGAGCATTTTCTAGAATATTTTTGTACAGGAGCATCTATATTTCAGAGGCAGAGGAGTGGATCCTCACTTATTAAATTCCTACATAAAAAAGTACAAAATATATTCCATTTCCCACATGTATCAAAGCTATTATCAGTCTAAGCTGAAAATCTTTATTTTCTCATTCTTCTTCATGAGCATAGTACTAGGGCAAATACGCAATCCTCCTGAGGAATTCACTTAGTGGAAGCAGTAATTCAGGAGTGCCACATCTTCCTAGGGAACGTGTCTGATTCTCCCCAAATGTTTGACCTCTCTCCGATAGCCCGCACAAACGCTAATGACTCTAATGCCTCTCACGCTCTGTGCCTAATGACAGCAACTCCTGTTGCCAATTAGATGAGATTAGGGGAGAGCTGTCTTGCGCATACTGTACATGACAGCCTATTCCTAGAGCCATATATTGCCTCTAAATTGGCTAATGCCGAATTCAGGATGGAAATGGAAAGCTATTTGTGGGAGGCTTGTCCTGAGTCCCCAGCAGGGTGTGAGAATTCGTACTTAGCGCTGATGGTAGGGTTATGCTGATGGATGTAAAAGAGGGCTGCCAAGAAGAGAGTCCGGAACCATTTTCTAAATAGCAGTGATAAAAATTACTGTTAGAGCCTAAATCTACACTGTTTTCCTATATTCCAGGCAACTCCAAGCTGCCTAGGAGAGCAAGGACATAATTCACCCTCAGAGTATCATTATGTGAGTTTTGGTACACTAAGCTTTTTATACCCACCTCACAAGAAGGAAGACCGAAAGGGAAAACTTGGCAGGAGACTGAGAAAGAAAAAAGTGGAGAAAAAAAAACAACAGCCGAGCGGGCTCACCAGGACTGGCGACTGTGCGAGAGTACCATCACATCAGACCACATCGTAACGCTGCTTGGTCAGAGGTGTCTTATAAAAAAATGAAAAAATCTGTACCAGAGTAATGAAATCAAATTGTCATGCATTCCATTTGCTTTCTGGAGTCTAGGAGGGGACTGGTTTTAAAAAGGCACATTTTGGAATAAAATATCCTCTTTCAATTTGTCTTAGCTATTTTAAATATGACAGTAAGTTCTTGCCAATCAAAAATTTCTATTGGAAATTTGTATTGCATAAAAATAACTATTTCACAGAATCAGAACTTCCTCTAAAAATGTGATTTAATTTATTTTTTTCTGATCTCTGTCAAGCAAAATGTTTCAAAATCCCAGAATGTGAATTACAATAGACTGGATTATATTTAGAGCTTTGTTGATATTTACTTTGTTCAATTTTTCTTTTTTCTTGACATTTATTTTGTTCAATTTTTCAGTATTTATTTCTTTTCAAATTGTTCACAGCACTGGAAAAGTTACAGGAAAAAAACTAAAACTCAGCTGCTCTTTTTCAAAGCTGATGAAGTTGCATGTTAGCAGTTTCAATTTCAATTTTTTCCTTCTTAAACTAGTTTTTTGAAGTTGACACAGTCTTAAAAAGGCATATGAAACAAAACTAAAAACTGAAATAAAAGCATTGCCATTCTCAATGCTATTTGCTTTCAGTGATCAAAAGAAAAAAACCCAGTAAAAATAAAATTGTATTTGGGAAAAATACAAAAATGTGTAAAAATATTAAAAACTGAAAAATCCTCAACCTTTATTCACATGAAGCAGAAACAATTTTATATTTGGGGTTTTCTGTGAAATAGCTCTGATGTTTTTGTAACAGCTTTAATCCACACATACATTCGTGCAGTGGAAAAAAACAAAAAGGGAAACATTCAAAACTACCCTGTATTTCTCCAGGGTGAGTGGAAATTGTCCTTTCTGATGTCTATAGCAGATACACTTTTTTACTGTACAACAAGAAAACATATTTATCTACACACACACACACACGGAACTGCTTTAAATAGGGAAGAATTTTAACAAGAGGAATGTCCACAATAATGTTAGGAGTATATAAAAATCAATTCCCCTTAAGTTTTATTTTTACATATGCTGAGCAGCAAAGCCACGCAACAGACAGGTCAGATAAAAAAAGAAAGAATATATATCTGCTAGTACATTCTCATTTGTATTTTTCTATTTACACAGACTTTTGTAGAGTTTTGTGTTTGGCAATTAGATCTAGTTTTAACTTTCACCCTCCAGAAACTATATTTGTCTACAGTCCATCCCTCTTGTTGGTCACAAGGAAGAAGTGCTTTTCAGGCAATTTTTAGATCCTTTCTGCTCTCCTGCTGCAATTTAATTATCTCCTATCAGGAGGTTCTGACTGACATCCCCAGGATTCCCCTCTCTACCAGAGGAAAATGTCAGGATCTGATATTCCCTCCCCTTCATCTTCAGCTAGGGAAAAAATAAAATTATTTTTAAGACTGCAAGACATATTTGTCCCCTTTGCCACCTTAATTTTGGGTTACTCCATCACATTAAGATCAAGAATGCATTGATTATAATCTCAAGATTATAAAAAGGCTGATAAAATAAATAAACTAAAGAATATTCATCCCTTCATCCCATATCTGTTTGCCACCTTTACTACATTTCACATTTACCATTCCACAACATAAGACCATTATTAGGAACTTCTTTTTTTCATTTTCCTGATGCTGTTTTCCCTGTATCCACATTCCACTCTTCCATTGCCTTTTTCCTGCTTTTCCTCTTTCCCTCTGTTAGGCTGAAAGCGTTCTGCAGGACCTTCGCCCAGAGACAGCTTTTGCCGTCTATAACCAGGGGACTCGGGACGCTTCCTCGTTAAGTTTTATAGGTGTGTTGGTTTAAGGAACAATGTTAGCCAGCTGATCTTACTAGCTGCATAGACTGGCAATTTATGTCATAACCACTGTTATAATGTCCACCTTACAAATTAATTTAGCAACCTGTTTCTATTTTATCCCAGAAGCTCCCAGGAATATTTCTCATAGTCTGTGACATTCAGGTTTGTTTCTTGTGGTATACTGAGCCAGGTCTAAGGGAAAACCATGACCTGCCACTGTACCATCTCTAGTTTATATCTCCTGTGTTGTGATTTATGGAGAACTGTGATATGAAGATTGCAGAAATCAGTATTTCTTTTGGAGGACTCCTTTGCCTCCCCACCCCAGGGCTGTGAGATCCTCGGGAAAGTCACACAGCAGATCAGATGCTGGTTCATCTGCAGCCAGTAACAGAATATTTTGGGCAAGTGTATATCCCACCAGGTCAGCTGCTAATATTTCGCTCTTGCTTTTCAGCGAGGCAGGCAGGCATGAGATACTCTGACTAAGACCCAACTTGCACATTCCCACTAAAGCTTAATTTGGCTGCATTGCAACATCTGTGTTGTGCTGAGTCCAGTATCTGTGCTTCCAGGGCCAAACTCATGTATCATCACAGGCAGCAGTTTGGAAGACGGCAACTGCTGCTGCTGCTGGTCCCAGCTTACTGACAAAAAGAAAAGAAAAAAAAGGATCATTTTGGATCTTGAAAGGTGCCCAATAGCTGAGGCTGCCCCCCTAGACAGAATCAGGCCAGAGTTACTCCCTGGACACTCCTCCCACACAAGAGGTGCATACCCTTGAAATTTAATAAAAAGAGCAAACGACACCCCATAATTTCTGTCCCAAGCACTGACTGAAAGGTGACATTACACAATAAGAGTAAATCTCCTGCTCCGCTTATACAAGCCGAGTACCCAGAGACATTTCTGCCATAACTCCCAAACCAAAATAGCAATGGGTGAAATACAACCTGCGTGCTGTTGTCAAAAACAAGTGCGAGTATTGTAGTTAATGCTTGGCAGCAAGCCGGGGAGCCAAAGTTCACCAGAGGGGCCCCGCTGGGGATTCCTGGAGGCACTGTATAAATCTCCGCTCCGCTCCCCACCACCGGCAGAGGCTCGTGACGCGCTGTGTATGGGAGCACCCCGAGAGGTATGCCCCAGGCTGCCGGCAGCAAACACACGTCACAGCCCAAAATAAATAACGTGAATACACGCGCCCTACGTGTGCACGCAGGCACGGAGGAGCAAGGGCAGTTCTTCGCTTAATGCAAACAAATAATCTTGATCTGATAGTTGTTAACCAATCATTGAGACTCTCATTCATTTGGATCTCACTGGGCTTTTATATCTGATAATCGTGGCCTGATCCTTTCGACTCTCACTGGCCCAGCACGCACCGTGAATCTTCCCCCGGTAATTCAGTTTCTGACTCAACAGCTCAAAGTCAATCCACTGCACATCTTTTAGCGAACCACGCAGTCTTATTTTAAAGGTTCAGAGTGATGCAGGACTTACCTTATCTATTGCTTATCTGTCCCAAAGCTTAAGTACATCCACTATTAAAAAACTTATATTAGGTTTGAATTGTTCAGCTGTCAGATCTTGTTATACCTTTGTCTGCTAGACTGAAAGGCCCTGTAATATCAGATATCTTCTCCTCACATAAGTAATTATAGAACATGATTAAATCGTTTCTTAAGCTCTTTTACAAGTGAAACAAATAGATCCCTTCTAATCTCTCATAGTAAGCATGTTTTCCAGGCCACAAACCGTCCTGGCAGGAGTCAGCAGAGTCAACTGAAGTCCGTGGAGCTACACCAGTCCTCCCTTGCTTAGGATCTGATCCCCAAAATGCTAACACGAATATTTGCAAACTAGAAAGTGTCTAGGTATGTAACTAGACATGTTCTAGTTTCAAACCTTTTATTCAGTTCACATAAAGTATTAACTGTGTTGAACGCAAGTGCTCCCATTAAATGTAGCATATTCGTACACCTACTCAAATACATAGACTACCTGTAAATGCAAAACTAAGCAAACTTCAGTATTTTATCCAATAGAAAATTCTGACATCTCACCTTCTTATTTTATTCCAGCTTAGCAATTCAACTGTTAACATTCCTCAGAGAAAAAAAAATTACATTTTAACAAAAAAATGGCAGAACACTGCATTTTCATATTCTTCAGTGCAGATATATCACATCAACATTCCCCAAATTAAAACACTTCCATGTGGACCAATGCCGTTGCGAATCTACATTGCCTCATCGTGGTAAATTGCCTCGCAGGGACTGCAAGTCGGTACCCTAACGAACGGTCACAGTGCTCTGCAAAGGGCCATGCTCCCCAATGAGACCACGCTCCCTCTCCCCGGCCAGCTCGTGCCTTCCAGAGCCAGGCAGAAACCTGTGTGGCACTGTGGGAAGCGGGGAGTCCCAGGGAGCTTAGCTCTGGGAAAAGGTTAACAGGCTAAGTTATAACACCAGCACTTGGCCTAATGCTGTACCGAGCTGCGCTGAAACATTTTAGGTAAGCGGAGCATAGCAGAATTGTCTGATCTGACTTGAATGAAGACTGAAGTATTTCATACTCACAGTATGCTCTGCAAAAATTCTTGCTGACTGCTTTTCATGCATATGCATTTCACAAGTGTCTACATGCCTATTGCCCATACAAACAGAACTGCCATATGGAGCCCAACATATACACATATAAATCACAAGCAAACACACGTCCTGAACACAGGCAGTCAGCATACCTAAAATTTAGATGGCTAGTCTAAATAGATGTCTTGTCCAAAGTGCCTCTGCCATCAGAGGAGATGAATCTTAGGACAGGATGAGTTGCTTGCTTTGGAAGTTTCTCTCTACTTACTACGAAGTGGCATATTCAGACTAGAAGTTAAACTTTAATATGGCTAAAAATACACATTATGCACAACAACATGTGGTAAAAGCACATAAACATTTAGTTATCCTGCAGATGCACGCAAGCACAAAGCATGAGTATATAGTACTGCTAATACAAGCACATACCCAGTTATCTACCCTGCAAACAGAAACAGAAACCCCTTTTACCAGCTCCCAAAATTTGATGCAGGTCCTGGTATTTTCTTCATGCCTTTTCTTAAACCTCAGCTCTTACTACAAAATGATCACTGCAGAATCAGAAATCTACTTTTACAATGAAAATGTTGCTCTTCTGTCATCAAAGCTGTAAAGATCAGATTGAAAACATGAATCTGACAAGCTAAGAAAAAAAAAGAGAAAGTGGACAAAAGAAACCAAAATCTATAATTTTCCCCAATCTTATGACTTACTCAGTCTTGCTCCATTATTTTTAACACTGTTGGCAATGCTGCTACAAGCCCATACACTTTAAAAACACATTCACAAGGAAAACCTAAAAACATAAATATGTGTAGATATTACTGGCATGAACTCAACATATGTATGCATATCTTACCACCACTGTGCAAATGTGGATGTACAAACTATACGGATGAGGGTATATTCTGCAAAACGTATGCATGTGTAACACCTGCAAATACTCAACACGCATCCTGCACAATACAGTCACATCACCACAATTATGCACACACAAACATTGCAAACCCACATACCTGCAATTTTGGAAGCACAAAACAGTCTGACTTTCTGAGGAGAAGTAATGAAAATATTTTCACTTGTAATTGATACTTTGAAAGTAAATGAAAAATTTTATTTTAGTTCAAATTAAAATGTCAATTTTTGGTTAGAAAAATAAATGAAATGCTTTTATGTCAAAATAGCAATTTAAAATGACAGATTTCCTTTGGTTTCAATTTAAATTGTTGTTTTGTTTTGAAAAAAAGAAAAATATTTAACGCCGAAGGAAAACAAAAATGAGCATTGTGTTTCAATGCACCAACCCAAGATAAAAATACTATTTGGGGAAAATTAAAACCGACCGGAGAAATTGTAATGAAAATTTTTCATTCAAGTTTTCCCTTGGGAACCTTTACTTTCTAGACAGTGGTAATGCATGCATACAACTCCCTTCTTATTCCACACACATGTATGATCTGTAAAAGTATTTCATAAGGGCACACTCCACACACTTTACACACACACACTCTCATGGGCACTTTGTGTTTGTGCTTTCGGCGTGTGTGCAAGCATCAAACACGCATTGGCCCGCAGCACACACACACATGTGGTCTCTGTTAAGAAACCCAAGAAATAAAGCCAATTTTAGATCAAGTGAGCTGTGGTCCCCTGGCTCAGGTTCTACTGCAGGTGATTCTATAAACAAAGTTTAGTGCCAATGTGAAAGAACAAATACGCTATAAATAGTTCATGACTTCCAAAACCCCTTGTCTCATTCCAGTCCTTGTTCTAAACCAAACCAGCAGATGGGCTGAGAGCACTTCAAACCCACTCCTTGAAATAAAATGCTGGAAATAAAGGAGAACAGCATGAAGGCAGTAAAACAAAATAGGAAAAGGAGGGGGGTGGGGTGGGGAGAAAGGCTTTAATTTATTGGGGAGAGTGTTGGGAATGTAAAAAAAAGCAGGAGTGGAAGGAAGAAAGGGGACATCACCCTGGCTGATTGCAATTGTCATTAACTCGCAGCAAGGGTATTAAATTGCAGCGTGGGTGCAAGTGCACGCGGCCCACCTCCAAACCAAACCTCCTCGGCATCTGATTCTTCTCTGCGCTGACTGATTTAATGTCCTGGCCCATGCGGTTTATTTACTGCCTCTTGCTCCATTTAATTGAACCCAGGGGCCTTCACACCAGTACGGGTCAGTGACGAAGCATTTGTTACCTGTGCCAGGCAGCACACCAGAGGCAGGGGAGAGGGAGGGGATCGGCCATTCAAGCACAAAAAGCAACAGTTGGAGCCTGTGCGGGGCAACGTGGTTCGCTGTGGATTCTGATTAGTTTTATGAAGCAGGAGGTTGCTCTGACATCTGGAGAGAGTTTGCGAGGAACTGGGACAACACGGGGCTGATGCAGCAGACTTTGCATATCGTGGGCATTTATACACAGACAGAGGTGTTAGAAGAACTTGAGAAAATCCCCAAATTACCTGGTGCAGATTAAGTGCCCTAAACACAGTTAAGGAGGCAACTGGTTTAACTATGACCTTTATAGCTGCTGAATGTCAAATAACGACAATTACCGTGCATTTAAGAGCAAGAAAATGAGAGTATTAAGGTATTTACCTACACAAGAAATCAGGGATTGTGACAACTAAACAAGGTGAGACAGCATTACTACTAGGTAATTAAAATTAGGGTCTACTGAGATGAAATAAAACTGGAGTTATATTTAATTCAGTATTTCCATGTGCTGAAGTACAATTCTGCTGACTGAAAAATCAGTCTTCAGTGCTGCTGGAAAAGTCTCCACAGAAATGAAGGGGCAATGATTGAGTGATAGCTAGTGGATCTCCAGGAGAGGTCACTATAATATGACAACATAGAAGAATTTAGGGTACACACGCAGCAGACAGTGCCATGGAGAGATAGCGAGGCAGGCTCCAGAGACGGTCGCTCTGCATTAGCACGGTGCTCCACGCACACCCATCCGCTGTGCTGAGAAACACGCTCTGTTATGCCAGGGAAAGCACAAGGCTGCAGGACCAGCTCACTGTGCCATGTCACACAGGCACAGCTTTAGGAAACCCTCTTTTCAGGAACCGTCCTATGAAAAGAACAGCAGGGCTGGGACCACATAGCTCAGGAATAGAAACAAGTCGGTCACAAATGCCATACAGCAGACAAATAAGACTACAGGTACCAGAGACCTGTTGAAAAGCTGCAGTCAGTGTGGGAAAACATAATTTAAAAAAAAAAAAAAAAAGTATGGTCCTGAGCACTGCAATAAAGCAGAAATGGATTTTTTTCACAGGAATCCATAAAAATTACATTGCTGCTGCTAATTGCCATGTAGACTTCGGGCAGTTAGATGGACTGCCCGACATTACAACAGTAACTATCAGAGACTAAGCAAAGAGGCATTTCAGCAAGTATGGCATACCCAAAAAGCATCAGACTTTGTTTTTCCTTCAGAAAGGTTGTGGCAATTATCGATGAAAAGGAAGACCTCACGTCCATCACACAGCCAATCCAACAGGAACGCTGTTAAAATTGCTAAAATTCTTTCAAAGTTGCAGAAATTACTCACTATGCTACTCCAGGGCAGACAAATGTCCTGGAAAGGCACTAGTAAGAATTTTTGGTGCTTAGAGCTTCAATATAAGCAAAGCCAGGAACAGTAAAAAAAGTAACAGAAAAAAAAAAGATGGAAGAGAAAAGCAAACAGTTGCCTTGACAAGTGTCCCAGAGGTATCATATCTGAACAAGAAGTGCCCCAGACTAAACTGTTCTCTCAGGAGAAATCTCATCCTGGGAAAAAAGTCACAGGCGTCAAAGAGATAAAACTTTGTTCATAATCCTAAGAGTGGATGGTCTTTTTTCCTGGAAGCACAGATAAACCTGTCCACCTCAAACACACAATCAAGACATAACAGCAGAAGAAAAAAGCCCATTGCACTCATCAGTAAGGGATGAGAGGAATTTAGCCTGGCAGGCTGGCTGGATGGAAACACACTGTCCAAACGCCCACACCATCACAACAACTGAGGGCAAGGTGGTGCCCTTGAGTTACAGGAATGAGTTACATTTACACCTTTATCAAAGCACTCACAAACTATACACAAAATTCCACACACTTTATAGGCTTGAAAAAAACAACTCTTCTTAGCCAAAAGAAACTTTTTGCCTTTGCCCAGGCAGTTTTACAGGGAGTTGCCTTTAAAAAATCCACATTGTGCCATGTCAGCCAATATAGGTTTTATGGGGATATTACACAATGTAGAATATGTAAACAGATTATCTTCCTTATGTTTTATTTTATTCTAAATAAATATGCCACAAAAAAAAAGACAATAAATAATTCTGTAGGGGGACCATGTATATAAAAAAAATTACACTCTAATTCCAGATGGCAATACTGAACGTTATGTGGGCATGACTGAATAAAACCTGACCATTGCAGTGTCTTGGCATGATATCACACAAAATCAAAACACGTACCAGAAGTGTAGGCAATGCCAGTCAAATGCTTTGAGAGGGTGAAGAATGATGTTGGAGTTGCTGGATAAGGGCAGAAAACTAACACATTCATCTGCCATTGGTCTCAAGCTTGCCTGGGAAGGTAAGGACTCACAGTCCTTCTCAGGCATGCCCCAGTGAGAAAATCAGTATAATCTTTGCTGTCAGGCTGGAAGTAAGATGAAAATGAAAACAGAAAAACCCTGAGTCATGTCTCCTAAGTTTTAAAGCCGGCACAAACTTCTTTAGTTCATCAGGGTAAGTTCTCAGCTTTACACTGCAATAGTACAAAGGTGCTGTATTTGAAGGAAGTGAACTGCAGGGAATAAAGATAGCTAGTAGGCAAGATTTGCTCAGTGTCATCTTTTAAAAACATTTCTAAAAGCAGACAACTAGAATATCTTTCATCACCAAAGGTAGGTTCAGGAGATTATGGGTTACACATACAATGCTATTTAGGCATTTAACTGGCTTTAGAAATCTGGCCCTGTCCTCCTCTGAAGTATAAGGAAAGTAGTTGTATAGTGTATTCCCTGTAAGACTTTTGCATTAAAGAAAGCACTCAGTGACAAATACTGCTGAAAATAATTGACTGGGTTTTGGTTCTTGTAGAGGAGAGTAAGAAGATCTTTAGTAATGAATGAACTGGGGGGGTAATTTATATTGCATGCTTGATTAGTAGGGGTGGGTGTTATTTACAGTGTGCCCAACCACAGCTGGTTTTACCAAGTCAAACGATTTCTACTAAAGGGTCTGCTGAACTTTATCAAATGGAAGGGGAGCTGAGTATAAAACATCAGGCTTCAATTGCTTCAGAGAGAAAAACTTAGAGAAGGATCAGTGATTAGAGAGAGTTGACAGGAAATATTTGATAAGCAGCAGACTTAAGGAACTGTTACGTGTCCACTTTCAAAATCCCTTTCTTTCCTGCTGTGCAAACCCAAGAGCATTATTTGGCTATGTATGAACCACAGAATCTGAAACATCTGGGGGGGGGGGGGTGGTTAGACAAAAGGAAGGACAAAGAAGGAAGCATTTATGTATTCCTGTTCCTTCACTGAAAAGGATATTTTTCTGCGATATATGCTCCATAAGCACTGGGTATGCTGCAGTATGGGGAAAGAGGGGCTTGATTCTGCCTAAGTGCCTCTGTTGAGGACAGCACTTCAGCAGAGCAAGCAGCCTTGCAATCATTCTGCATGTGTAGGAACAAACATATTTCTGGCAACAGACCAAATAAATTAAGGGTGTCATAGAGAAATCTGTCTCCCTTTGATTCAAAGATTCACAGCAAAGGCAAGAGATGAAAAAATGGGAGAAAGCAGGTGCCAGAGAACGCCCATTAAAGCCATTCTTACTTTAGCCGAAATGGAAATATCCATGCACCCCAGATACCAGTCAGAGCTCCTTGGACCATGGGGCTCCATAGGCATTCAGCCTGCCCTGGAGGTAGCAGCCCCAGAGGGACAGTGTGCACTTGCTTGGGCTTCTGTAGGATGCGTAAGGGTTTTGAATGTGTTCACATAGTAAGACAGAATGGTCAAGGCTGTCATGATAGTATGAGGGAGCACCAGGTAAATTATTTTTAATTGCCTTGGTTTCCTTTTTTCAGACCTTCCCAGACAGCTCCCTGTTGTGTTAAAAATTAGGTGATTTGCTTCCTCCTCCTTCATCCCACAGAGCATCCTCCTGTGAGAAATTATGAGACTTGCCACCGTCCTTTCCACCTTGTTGCATCCATTCATTGTTCCTGTTAATCAAGGGGGTGGCAGGTCTAAGCAGCCAAGCAAGTAGTGAGGAGCAGAGGAAATAAAAGGGACTATGAGTGGTGAGATTTAGCCCCTGAGGACTCCTGCAGAGAGAAGATTCACAGGAGAGAGCCCTAGCCCCCGGGTAGCTCCTCTTGCACCACCTTTGCAGTGGCTGTGCTCCATCAGGACTCTGCATGTCATCGATTCTCCTCTAAGACAGACCTGAAGCACAGCAGGAGCAATTAGGAGGTGGCCACCACCACAGCAAGAGTAGCTGACAGATCAGTCAGCACAGAGAGGTAGAAAGGAGTAAAACTTTGTGAGATTGATAGGGAAGGATGCTCACCTTGCTCTCTGAGAGAGGCATATAAGCCTCTTCAACAGAACATTCCCTGTTGAAGTGGGGGACAAAGGATCAAGCCCCAACCAAATCATGTCCTGTAAACTCACATTGCAATCTATGAACAGGGTACAAAGAGAGATGGACAACAGCTTTTGTTATTTGCACAAAAGGGGAAGGACAAAGACAGGTTTGGAACTATTGCCTGCAAACTTTGGGAAGAGTAATCTCTCCCACAGCAGATTGTCTCAGATTTGACAACTTGATATATCACAACATCCCCTTCTGCTCACTGCTATTGTTTTAAATCTTTTTATGCAGTTCACAGGTAGCACAGTATAGCTCATTTCTGACTGTCTGTACAGAATACTTTAGCTTCCATGTTTCTGGGTGTGGGCTCAAGGTAGGTTTTCCTCACATCCCCTAAAAAATCGACCACTAACTCATGTTTGGCACTATATCCATTTGCCTTGAGTCTTTCTGATGACAATGTGACAGTGGGAGAACCAGGGAGAGAAACTATGCCCTGAACACCAGGTTTGACAACTGCTTGCTCTACCTCTGCAAACATCTGTCCTGCTGCACTGCTGAGGTGGAGACCTGGGACAGCTGTGTCACCAGCTGCTACTGCCAATTTACATATCATGTCATTGAACTCTGCTTGGAACAATTGACATGCTGCTTAAAACAGCGGTAGCAGCAAATTTTCCTCCATTTACACAGGGCTTTAGGGACAGCAGGAGTGCCAGTCCAACACAGGTGGCTTGTAACTCTCTTAGTGTCACAGCTCGATGCTAGCGCGAGGAGCTGTAACCCCACTGTTCAGGGGTCTGTCCAGCTAGGGGCAATGGGTCAATTATTTGTCCCACAGCCAGCAGGGCACAGAAGAAGAGATGACAGTAGACACTCATGTCCCATGCCTTGGCTGTTGAGCTAGACATAAGAGCGCCACTAAGCAAAGGCAGTACTTAAAATAGTTGAGCATAAAGGGTGAAAGGAGAAGTAATTTCTACTCAGACTATACAAGATAATTTTCTATTTGCTTTTGTCAAATTCCACCTTGTTGAAGTGTTCATCAGCTCAAAGGTCTTTAGTTAACAATTCGTCTTTTCTATTAAGAATTTTTCATTAACGTCTCTGTGTCTTCACAGCAAAGAATTTTAGCAAGCATGAAAAAGAAGACTTGTATGCATTATATTCCCAAGGTTTAAAAAAAAGTAATAAACCCCAAAACTCCTCTGACTTCAGTTGAACATTGTACTAGTTTATATAAACATTGCAGACTGAATCTCAACATAAACTAGAATTGGAAGGACATAAGATGTCACTTTTTTTTCCATACTTCATTTCACCTGTGTTACAATGATGTTTTCTGTATTTTAAGAAGCCTATGAACAGATTCAGGTGCTGTCACCACAATCACCGTGAGAACAAGATAAGGAAATACAGAATACATGCTTTCTCACCTTTTCTGGACCAAAAGCATCCTGAGCATGTGTCACAGCCATTAAAGGAACCAAAACCACACCAGACACATCTCTTATAGTCACTGATACAATAAATGAATGGAAGAACCAGCCTTTGAGTCCAGCATTCTTGCTTCCCCATGCCTTTCCCTATGCCATTAGCCAAGGGGACTCAGCAGGAAGGAAGTCTATAGGATTAAGTGATCATCAGTAAATATAGAAATCAATTTGCACTGGCTTTTGAGGGATTTGGGAACTAAACACTGATGGGCCAGACTCATACATAACATATGTCATCAGGATGTGATGCACTGCCAGTATGATAAATTTCTACCAAGGATGCTTCAGTTGATCAGCCAAAACAGAATTTCACTGTACAACTGAAAGCCGCATCAGTTATTTTCCTCACATCATATCTCAGATCAGGGGAGTACTAAGCTGTGATGAAAATTTGCAAGAAATTCTTTTAAAAATTGAAATCTTTTTCTCTTCCCTGCTCCACAAAATGGATGGTGCTTTCTTCAAAAATGCATCCTGTGCAAAGGGTTAGGTCTGAAAAGTTCTGTAAAATAAACTGGAAAAACTTAAACTTGGGCAAACTTAAAAATATACCTCTCAATTTGTTTCTTGTGGTAATTCATAGATGTGAACACCAGAAAGACTGTTACCATTAAATCTGTTGTAACACAAAAGACATCTTCACTCAAAGATTCGTTTCCTTACTGATATAATGTCCTCTATCGAAGTGAGTGAATGATTCCCATTTCCATGACCTGGAGAAGGCTTTCATGAAGGAATTACCCAGAAATCTGGCACTGGTCTGGAAAGTAACTTTAAAATAGAAATACATTCTCAATTTGAAGTCTGCAGCCAATTACAAATTTAGCTTTTGCCTTGATAAACTGTTTGGTGATTAATTATACTCATGGTTGAGAAGTTGTGTGTTTTTTTTCAAATTTGCATTTTTCTAACCTCAGTTTCCAGATGCCACATCTAATTATACCCTCATCAGCTAGATTAAAGGGTCTCAGAATGACATACATCTTGTCCTTTTGTAGACATCTACTGGTCATGATTAATTTATCCATTAATGTTTCCTTTCATGGGCTAAACAAAATAAGCTATTTTAATTTCTCATTTTAAGGCATGTTTTCCAGACTTTCTTTCTCTTTCTTTCTTTCTTTCTTTCTTTCTTTCTTTCTTTCTTTCTTTCCTTCTTTCTCTCTTTCTTTCTCTCTTTCTTTCTCTCTTTCTCTCTTTCTCTCTTTCTCTCTTTCTCTCTTTCTTTCTCTCTTTCTCTCTTTTCTCTCTCTCTTTCTCTCTTTCTCTTTCTTTCTCTCCCTCTTTCTCTCTCTCTTCCTCTCTTCGTCTCTTCCTCTCTTCCTCTCTTCCTTTCTTTCCTTCATACCTTCTTCAATATTCCAGCTTCATCCTCTGAGCCAACACCAAAACCACAGCACTTAAGGAGTAATCTTTGCAGTATCCTACACTGAGGTTTTGTCACCTCCTTAGTACAAAATCATTTGAACTGCTTCTGGTTTTCTTCTCAGGCCCACAGGCTCCTGATCTGCAGTCCCCTCGAATGATCAAAGTCTCTGTATTAATTTTCAAATCCCAAACTTAGTCACTCAGAGGATTCAGGCTGTGATGTTTCTTAAAATGTTTTCAGCTACTACACTACAGGTAAACATCCTGATCTAAACTTACTTTAACATTAAGCGTTGGTCAGTAATTTTACAAAACAAAGGATGCTACAATTAATCATTAAAGTGAATGGAGCTTACAATAACATGAAGATCACACAAACATGTCAGTTCACAAATTTTTGAACAAATGTTCCCATTTAGAAATGATTGATTCTGCTGTAAAGATCTGTGGGAGTACAGTTTAGAATAAACACAGGAGATTGTTTTGTCAAAAGTGTGAATAAGCCATTTTGCAAATAAGAAACATATACAGAGATGGTTGAATAGAGTCACACGTGTGCAATACAAATTCACAGAAACAGGCATACCCAAATGTGAGTTTTTATGTGATTACACGTTGCGTAGTCCCCAATACTGTCAAACAATATTTGCACTGACATAAAGAAACTCAAAAATATACAATACTGTGAAACAAGTAACCTTTTCAGAATAAAGAGGGAATAATGGAACACTGAGCAGGAAAAAACTTTTCACTTCAGAATGCCTCATCTCTTTTTGCCTTGGGAATAAAAAAATCCCTTTACAGTCCGACTCACGGCAGCTCTCTCCAGACAGGCTACAGGGTGCTGATTTGTAACATTTATGTTTGTATAAGGCAGTCTGTTCAGTCAAATTTTTTTTTTTTTTTTTTTTTAAAAAGGGCAGCATATATAATCCTTTTTTGCACTCACTAAATTCTGTAATTGTTCCCTAAAGGGATGTGTTTCTGTAATTAAGAAGTTCGAGAGAAACCTCTACAGGCAAATCTGACTGATTTCTTTTTCATTAATTAAGCTAATCCAGGAAAGAAGTGTTTTCAGACCCATCCTGATATTGTTAAAAAACAATCCTTTGAAAGCAGCATAACCTGAGAGACACTCTCTCTCCGCTGTGTCTGACTTACTTACGTTCTCATTTAGTTCAAAAGGAACCACTGAGATTCAGTCAGGAAACCTCATGCACATGCACAGGCAGAGCAGAATAATTCTGTATAAAGGAATCATTTCTAGTAAACCTAGAGAATAAATATAGATGTCATGTCAGTCTGCAAATGAACTTTTGGTGAATCATTAGATGGTACTAATTTGTTGAAGTCAGAAACGAAGAGGGTAAAGTCATGAGAGAATTGTGCTCTGATTATTAGATCACTGATTATCTCATTTTAATGTTCATGAACCAAAGCTATCAGGTTGTCCCAGCATTCGTGCAGGACTCTTTATGCAGTATTCGATAGTCAGCACCAAGGATGCCACTGGCTTTGAGATCTGTTCTTTGCTAACTTTTACCTGTCACTCATAATTTCCTACATATTTTTTCCAAACAATGATAGGAACAAAAGGATGAGAGGAATTTAAATCCCCTAAAAGTGGGCTGTTGAACAAGCCAAGAAAAAAGGGATTCAGCTTCTAATAGATAACAGTTACCCTAGATATGCTTCCATCTCAAAATACCATGTGTACAGAGAACAAACGTGCTGATGATGTGGTAAGCCATTTGGCCCAAGAAAGGAAATTACATTCAAGGACAAAATATTGAATCACTTGGATATGGTTTTCATACTGGAAAAAAAAAAAGGGTGTGGGGGGGTGTGGGTGTGTTTCACAATTGCCACTAAAGAAAACAGTTTTTAAAAGGCCTGTCCTTGCCAGTTTTTGTAAACCACTGTAGCAGGTCACCCTCTGAGGGTGAGGAAGGCACTTTGGGGTGGAAAGCAGGAGAAGGCATGCACCAGTATGGGGTTACCAATTGTAAGGATGGCCTTAATCCAACTCCATTATGTCAGCCCAGGAGTCCTGATGTTAAGGATTAGTTCTGCTTTATATGACCTCCTGAGTTTCTAATATCACATCTGACAAAAATCACAGGATGTTACTAGGTCTCTCAACTCTAACTGGTATTGATCTGCATGAAAGTTTCTGGTACATGTCGGTTAAGACAGAGTCCCACGCAAAAACCAGTTGTGAACATGAGAATGTTACCGCTTACAGTGAAATACCTACACATTTCAGGAACTGCATGGTTCAGGATTTCTTACAGTTATTGGAAAACCACTTACACTACCGTGTATTCCAACCTACAGTTATTCTACAGGAAGAGGTATTACATGTCACTCTCTATGACAATAAACTATCAATTGCAACACCTCTAAAGTAAGGAAGAATGCAGGGTTTTATTTCTTTTCAGTGACCCACTGTATCACTTTTAGCAAGTTCAGTTCTCTCTCTTACAATAACATTCACAGATCTTGTACGAAGTATGTTGTTTTATTATGGGAACAAATTCTTTCAAGCTTGTCATGCTGTCATATGATAGCATAGGTGTCCCATCCAATCAACAGTCGTTACTTCATGCAAACCGTCAGGACAATGCTATGCCTCTTAGAAGCTCTCCTATATGTGCATGCTACCTATATGTAAAAAAAAAAAAAAAATAAATTAAGGCTAAGAGGGGTTGATAAGTTATTTGTTTGATTTATAGACTAAAGGAGAAATGTCCAGAATCGCATTTTGGCCACTATTATGTTATTAAATATTTTTTCTGGGCCATTCTGAGCTAAGCTGCTGTCACACTGCCAGGAAAACAACAGTGCTATGCTGCCAGATTGCTCAGGGTTAGGATAACTGATGACATCAGATGGATTTGTAGCAGACTCAAGTTTGAAACTTTGTGGTGCATAAGAGTGATTCTTAGAGAAATTTTCAGTCCTCTCAGATCAATGCAAAAGGCACAAACTAAATAATAAACTCTTAGGTCAGTGGGCTGACAAGGAGGTAGCCTAAAAAATGGCAGGGAGGACTGACACAGTAGCAGGAGGATGTCCTGTTGGCGCCCAGTACTTGCCACTCGCACATTTGACTGCATGGTGCTTCTTGTGTGGTGGATTCCAGTGGATGTGGTTATCTTCAGCACCACAGGAGGAAGACGTTAACTGGCCCATACTGAAGACTATGTGTGTCCATGAACTCCTGCCTTCCCAAGAAGCCGCTTTTTCCACAATGTGCTTAGAGAACCACCAGCAGTCAGTCTTCTGTCATGCAGCAAGTGTTGGCAGAGTGTTGCAATGAATTACAAACTTAAAAATGCACATGATTTGAAACAGTTAATGACTTCAAACTCTATGTGGTTGCTCAAACACTGGGAGAATACTGGCTATTGCTGGAAAAAATAATTTTCTGTGCTGGTTATGCTCCACAGAATAAGTAAGAGAGAAACTTCTCCAAGTGCAATGGAGGAAGCAGAAACCATTTATCAGAAACTCAGATAAGAACAAAGTTGGCAATCCTTGCCCAAAACTTGAGGCAAGCTCCTGTTTTTACTATCACAGTGCTTCACAGATCTTATCTACCCACACCTGCTTTCCCCTTTTCAACAGCATTCAACTGCCTAACCTGGGAGACTATGAAATCTCTTGTCCTCCTTCCTCCATCTATAAGAAGTGAGGCCCAAGTTGCATTGATATGTACCTCATTAACAACACAACCCTGATCCATCCCCTAAGCACCCTTTATTTTGTGCACTGAATGAAGCAGGTAACCTGCAAAAAAGTAGAATAACAATTAAGTTAACAAAGCTGAAGTCATTACCCACTTACAAAAAAGATTGAGCTAAGCTTTGGCAGGCGACTTTAATTCTGGGATTTTTAAACTTTTGAATACACAATGCCTTAGGCTTTTTTTTTCTTTTATTACTTTTATGCGATTGGGCATACAGAGGCATAACAAGTTTGAACTTCTGCAAAAGACATAGACTTATGGCCACTTCTCCTGCCAGCATTAACTAGCTGCAGAAGGGAAGAGAAGATGTACTCCCTGCCTGATGCTCCAACTGTGGCCAGCATGCTCAGTGGATAACTCACCTGAGTGACACATCTTCTGAATCTCTGCCCTTCTCACCCCAGCCTGAATGAAGCCTGCACCTAACTGCCTGTCTGAAAACCCACTTGCTCTCCCAGTAATAAAACTGTCTGCATCTCTTGCATCCATTTGCAAGGTTATTTTTTAGACAGTCCCATTCAAGTCTAAGTATTTCACTGTACTTACAAGAGAGGCAAACATAGGCTCAGCCTGCCTGCCACACGTGTGTAAATACTGGCTAGTGCTTGCACTCAGAGCACAAGGCTGAAGCCTGTAAGCATCCATCACATCCTGACTCACACCCGGGGCTATAAAATGCGACTTAAAAAACCCAGCAGTTCTGTGCTTTCTGAAGGATGGGTTTTAGTTTAGAGGGACAGACAGAGCCCTGGGGGTGCGTTCTGGGCATTTCCTGCTGGACTATGCAGCTGTAAAGATCAGTCACATTATAAGCCTAACCAACTTGACAGAATCCCTTTAACTAAATCTGCAAATGAAGGCAACCCCTGATGGGAAGGAAGGGCCGCTGTGGCTTAATTAACTGTTAATGAAGAGCCTGGGCCTTTCCAATACTAGTACAGGACAACTTAAAGTAATGCAGCCAGCTGGGGATCACTCTTGGAAAAACAGAAAGCTTGTAGTCCCCTTCACTGAAATGATACTTGTCTGCCTTTTAGTATTTCTGGTGTGCCCAGCAAGCCTCCAAAATATGAGATGTAAGCACAATTTTAACTAACTATTGCCAGTTACCCTCTTATCCTACCCTGCCGTCCCCTTGTCCCTACATCAATGCACTAGTCATGCTTATAGAGTATTCTGACCTAGAAATTATCATCTCCTGTAAAATACATTGTTAAGTGTGTAAGTCACTTAAAGTCTATCCTCTGAATCTCTTTTAACATTGCCTTGAGACATGGCCTCAATTAATTCAGCCAGATAATTACTGGTTATCGAGCAATGGTTTGATGTTGTCAGGTCCTCAGTTGCAAACCATCTGCCTGACAGTCTCAGGTACCAACCTGCTGAGAGACCAAGTGATCAGTTTCTCTGTCTTTCCATAATAGTCGAGTAATTTGTGATCACCAGCATTCACTGATGTACTGTGGCAAATGAGATGAGGAAGGAAAAAACCCCAGGGGTGATATTAGCTTCTGCACTATTGACAAAGGTTCACTACAGGCACCCAAAACATGAACATGCCCATGGATGTTCAGTCATCAGCAGTAATTTTCTCATGAGCTAGCTCTTCCTTAATATTCTCCAAATTTTGTGCACTGTCATAAAAATCACAGGAGTAGAAGTGGAAAAGTTCATTGTTTTAATAGTCTGTTGGGACCAAAGAAGGCACACTCCTTTTGCTATATTCAGCAATTCTGTACTTCTTTTAAATGCAGCATTGTTTCAAATGACTCAAGAACTGGCTCTCACCATCTCTTGTAGATGGAGTTCCACAGCTAATAAATGTCACTGAAAAGATTTTTTTTTCTCAGTGGCCCACCTATGTTTCGGTTTCTTCATATTAATCTCATTACTCAAACTGTAATACTTTACCCTCTTTGGTGTTTCGTGCTGGAAGTACATGTGGATGGCTCACATAATTTATAGAGTCTAGAGGGGAACTGTGTGATGATTTAGTTTGACTTCCATATAACATATTAAAAAAAAAATTATCAAGTGATTGCTTCATCTCAGCCATTAATTCGTGGCAGAATCAAAGCATGCCTTTTAAAAAGACAATGAGTCTCCATTAAGACACTTCAAGTGGCAGAGAATTTATGACCTCCCTGGGTAAATTGCTAAAATGGTTCATTATTCTTCTGGTTAAAATTTTGATTCTAAATTTTAGTGACCTGAACTCCAAGCCACCAACTCTTGTTACAGCTTTTGCCATTAAAGAATTCTCTCTTTTCAACTCTGCTTGAGTAATACCTTAGTTTTCATTTAGCTTATACTAATTGCAAGAGTTTAAAGCTGTCTGGTATTGCAGTCTTCACAGAAACAGAGGTCTCAAGATTACTCAGAACTACCTAGCCTATGTTATGTTGCTCATTATGACTGACAGAGATTCCCCCCCGCCCCCCCCCCCCCCCCCCCCCCCCCCCCCCCATATCTTAAGAGAGCTCAATCTTTGTGCTTCCTGTCTTTCCAGCAAAATGGCCAAAAAAAGGAAAATTAATTTTGAAGTAGTAATTATTGCCACTTTTTCTGTTCTACCTTTGTGGTACTTTTCATCCAGAAGATCTGTGCTAAGGTGAACAATTATACACAGAGTTCATTTTCATGGAAAGTGGGAGCTGGAAGGGATGCCTCTGAGGAATACACGCACCAGAACAGAAAGGAGGAGAGGGCAGCAGTTTTCTCCAGAACGCAATTGTTATTGAGTGAATTTGTTATTATAGAAACTATAGGAACTTATATGCCTGTTTCACACTGAGTAAATAGGATCTTGGCTTTTAAGGATTCCTCCCAAAAGCCTTTTCACACACGGAACAGAAGGGAATTCATCCTAAGCACATAAAAATATTGACAATAATAATAATCTTTCACTGTGGTTTACACATTTGGCCTTGTTGGGCATACATTTCTGTACCAGCATAAACTGTTTTGGTTAGAGGCTCGACTTTATTTTTACCTTGGAATTATTGCTTCAGCTGTGGATACAGTCACACTTTATGCTTATCCTGGTATAGATCATCTTCCTCTAGTAAAAGACTAAGCTACACCAGTAGAAACAGGTGTGGATTCACTCACCATAGGTGACTGTGTTGCCCCCCAGCAGCACCACCTGCAGCCTGTGCTCGCCTGGATCATGCTGTGCATTAATGGCCACGCAGCTGCACAGCTGCCTCTCCCATCCACCCCGCCCAGCTTGTGCACCCTTTCTTGAGCCTAATAGCATGGATAAAGGCAAGAGGCTTGATAAAACTTTAACTAAAGCAACAGAACAACTATGTCTAAGTAAGGGGGTTGCCCTTACTAAGGGGGGGTCCACTGTTCAAAAACGTTCCTTTGGATACAAGCAGAAATTGGGTAGCCCTGAATGAAACAATACAATTTCATACTATGATGTTAGGTTCATCAGATAACTCCTAGTGAAGCAATGCTCCCCTTGCAGGCTCCTCTGCCCTGCTGCTCTGTCTGAGCTTGCTCAGAGATCTCACAGGTAGTTGTTTCTCCTGGCTTGTTCTCCTTGCCTCCACCTTTCAGCTGGAGCTCTACACACAAATGCATCTGCCTTGGCCTGGGCATTTCCCGACATGTTTTTAGTGCTTTGGTTAAGTAGTTTTGTACAAGTCTGGGAGAAACAATGCAACTTCTTATCACCTATGGCCAAACTCTCCAAGAAATTCAGTCCCTTAGGCAGCATATGTTTTACATCTGACTCCGATAAATCAGATGTGGGCTAATTATTCCCTATAATTTGGGGTCATTCAGATAACGCCCTTAGAATTAAAGACTT
This sequence comes from Balearica regulorum gibbericeps, assembly GCF_011004875.1. Classification (NCBI taxonomy): domain Eukaryota; kingdom Metazoa; phylum Chordata; class Aves; order Gruiformes; family Gruidae; genus Balearica; species Balearica regulorum. The sequence goes on from NC_046184.1 coordinate 87,337,242, forward strand.
AGAGACTTTAAGTTCAAATTCCAAGTACTGTCTATTTTGAGAACTATCAAAGGGTACAGATTGCTAGTAGCTCACCTCCTAGGTTGATTCAAACTCCATTTTAAGGACAAGTCATGGGAACACAAATATCAATTCACAGAATTGAGATCAGAAAGCAATTGGGCCATTGTGTCCAGTCTCCTACAGAGAAATTCAGAAGGTTTCAGAATATGGCCTTACTATTCTTCTACAGAGTCCAGTGACTTTGTTTTGACTGAGGAATATCAGCCAAGAAGATGACTGTTACAGAAGATTACTTGTTTGGAAACCAAGGGAGCAAAAGGCTTTCTGATGCCACAGTAGCATGACATCCGAGTAAAACTGAGATGAGACAATGAGCACAAGGCACTTCTCCATCTGTAACAGAGTAAGAGAGCGAAAATGCGCCACCAGAAGTCAACAGGACTGTTTTCTATAATGCAGCATTTTCAGCACACCATGCATCATAGGAGCTGTGCACAACCCACTACCAGCTACTGGCTGCAACACCTACGATCTTTCTTGGACATGAGACAAAATCCAAGCATGGAGCCATGTCAGTTCTGCAGAGATAAGAACTAGTGAGTTAGCACTCTGTGGCACATCTCAGATAACAGAAATGACATATCAAACATACAGAAAGTCTCATCTGGTAGCTGGGCTGAATAAAACATAAAGCCCAAATTCTTTGCCACAAGGTGATCTCTACTCTGTACTGTTTCAGGATTTCTGCAAGTCTTAAAGAGCTATTTAAGTGAAATAAAAATAACTTTTCATAAATAAACAGTTTACTGACCAAACTTGCCAAGGCTGCATCTCCCCAAACCTCAGGGGAAGAATTGGCTGTACTGAATCAGCTATGCTGAGAAAGGTCCCTCTCTTCATGCCTTCAACACCTACAAATCTTCCAGGGCCTGCCGGGCTGCCCACAAACTGACAGCATTTCTGCAATTAAAATAAACTGGCCTAGAGTCAATTTTACAAAAGGAAAGTGCAGGATTTCTTTCCGGCTTATAGAGGAGAAGGCTGGGGGGAGAGGTCTGGGGAAAGATAGAGTAGTAGGTACAGAGTAGAAGCAGTGTAGCAGAGACAAAGGGTAGAGTTGCAAAAAGGTGTCCTGTGTTGCCCTCGATGCCTAGAATTAGTTGCGCTTTGGCCATGTGAGAAAAAAACAAGTCTTTCCACCTAACAAGAAAAAGACTTTTTTAGGCTTTTTTTGGGGGCGTTAAACACCTTGTTAATTTTTCAGCGATTAACAGCCGTTTAGCACATGGAGAGTGTGGTGGGCAACTTATGTAGACGAATAAATTAAGGCTAAGAATGCACGCTAAGATGAAAATCAAAGCTGTCTGTTTTATTGGAAAGGCATCTGCAAATGAGAAGAGAGGAAATTGGGATCTCATTAAAAATGGGAAAGAGAGTGACAGCAAGAGAGAGAGAGAGAGGAAACTGAAATCTCGTTAAAATAACTGGAGAGTCCGTCCTAATTATACGTTTCCAATTGCTAACAAGAGGATATTTGTTAGAGGTTCAGAGTGCTTTTCCTCCAACCAAAACAAACAATATTAATGGCATTATTCTGTCTCCTTGGTGCAGTAGCAGTGACAGAATCTTTTTCAAAATAAACACTTCAGGGCTAGAGATCAGCGAAGTTAACACAAGCAAAAAAGGTCAATTGCTTTTTCTCTTAATGACTAGTTGGAGTGTTGTAGCCTGACCTCTACCCCGCTGCACGTAAAGTGGCAGGTGGGGCTTAAATAGAGGCAGCTCAGCTTAGTAATGGACTAGTCCACAGGGCAGCAGAGGCACCCTTGCCCTGAACCACAAAGCTAACAACTCCCTTCAGCCTCACCAGGTGCCTGGAAAACAGTGAGACTCATCACGTGCCTCTGAACTCAAAGATCAGCCATCTAGCAAACAGAGAAGTAGACCAAATGCCAGAAACTTGTGACTTTACTCCCAATTCTTCCACTGGCTGTTTCAATGACTTTGCAAATGTAGCCCTCCCTCAGCTTGCTTCTGTATAGACTGAGGGTAAAAATACTTTCCCCTATTATTTGAAGACCCCAGTAGAAATAAGACGGAAATATGAAGTTTTACCATACTGCAGAAGGAAGCCTAGAGCCTAGTTTGACTACTGAACAAACTGCAACTCAGCTTGGCTACAATACTTCAGAATTTGTCCCTCAAATAGCCACAGTCAGGTTTGGGAAGCCCATTGCAGGTCATAACAGGGCTCACAGCTGCCAGAGCCTGACCCCACAGTGTTCAGCCTTATCCCTACTTCCAATGAGTCAGTGATAGTGACACAAGCTCCGGCCACCAGTTGAATGACTCTAACTGGGACTCAATCTAGTCCCAGCTAAATGCTTACTTAGCAAAAACCAACAGCCTGCTCCAAGCAAAAGTAAGAATGGCACATTTTACATAGCCTGGAACAAGATGGCTAAAATACACTAGAAATGATGAGCTGGTTGTACTGACATGCCTTTGCCCAGGACCCCTCTAGCAGAACTTCAAATCCAACCCAAACTTGTCCCTACGGCACAAGTTCCCTTTCCTGCTTTCGAACCCAAGAATTATCCAACATGTCATACAGGACATGTTTCAGACATAAGGATGGTAGAAGGTGCCGTCTGAAATAGCACAAAATTCTCAATCTAGAAATGATTCACCTAGCGTGTTATCATTTGCCTCTAGCTGAGGAACATCCATACTCTCTGGCATACTATCCTATCCAGAGCTCTCCTCCAGGATATCCAAACTGGTTTGCCAAGCAGCAAATCTAGACAAGACATCATCCTATAAAGCTGCAAAGTTTGGGTATTGGATACAGAAGGTTGCTGGTTGTCAGCAGCACAGTGTACTGGTGTACTCCAGACAGTATCTTTGCCCGCACATGTGAATCTAATGAAGGCTGGATACAGACACCTTCACTGCCATCTCCTCCCTACACCAGCACCCTACAAAAACATGCTTAGAGATAGTAGCTGATGCAGATAGCTGCAGAGAAAGTCTGCCTGTGAGAGTAATCCCAGACAGAGGTGTGCTAACTGCATGGAAGAGAATGATTGCTGGGAGAAAACAGTAAGGAATTCTCAGCAGGACGCAAGGGGATGTTCATATCCCTGCTCAGTATTTGATCTTCCTCTCCCAAAGATCCTGTGGTTCTTCACCCAGGATGGAGAAGCTGCTTGTACCCAAAGGTGTCTTCAGATTCTCAGGCGGCACAGCCCTTCATCCGAGCCATCCTGAAGGAGCTAAGAGCCAAATCCTCTGAGAGGGCAAGAGGTAGAGTCGTTGTGAGTATTTGCAGGTATACCTCAGTTTTTGTCCAAAAGAATTCAAGTGTCATACCGTTCTGATGCCAGCCTCGCTTTTCATGTACACGGACAGCATCACCACAGCATCACAATGTGTACTCATTCTCAGCCCCATAAGACAACCAGCAGCATAGCCAAGCTGTGAATAGATGGACCAGTGGCTCAGTCCTGATGTTGTCTGCTTGGAAAAAGTTGCCAGGCTTCTCACACTGGCTATGCCTGTTGCCACAAGCTGTCATGATCCTTGTGTTGATCCAGATTGATCCAGATTGTTCTAGAGGGTACTGCAGCGTGCGTCTGCTCCCAAAAGTATACTCTACCTCTGCTCTGTAGGAGCTCAGGGCCAAAGTAAAAAGGACATATGGCTCTGCATGGCTGGGAGACAGCTGCATGATTCAGGGCAGAAGGTCATAAGTAACAGTCCCTAAATCATAGGTGGGTACCCTGAGGCCATGACGACTGATTTCTCCTTGGGAGGACAAGGTGCTGGCCTGACCATGTTTATCCTAGGTTGCGTAAGAACAAATGTAATGAACTGAGCTGTTTTAACTGGTGTCAGTGGCCATGGGTCTCCAAAGTAATCAAAAATAAGTTATATATTCCTTATGATTAACATGATCACAAGAACATCATGGGGGCAGTGTGTGAGGATGTGAATGCCATCTACTATCCCTCCTACTGTGCTGCTGTGAAATCTTTTTTGGGTGAACAGTTCCTTTCAGTAGATCCTGGTGTGGAGTATGGCTGAAGGCCAACTTGCACCACTTGGCCAGAAGACATGGTGTATTCTCTTGTATTGAGAAAAAACACACCGGAAAACCCAAAAACAACAAAAAAGAACAATGTAAATGTAGACAAAATCTCCCAAGATAAGTCTAGGTGGCACATTGCATGAAACTCACAGGCATTAGAAACAGCATAGGCAACACATCACCAAGATCATTATTGTGCTGCCAAGAAGCAGGAAATACTAGCTTGGTACTATCCCATCTACTGACTTAGCTATACTGGTCTTGGAGCTAGTTTTGAACACAGATTCTCATCTGTCTCTTCCAGACTGTGTCCTGGGCCATGTAGGCATATTCTTGGGTCCTCCTGCCCTGTCTCAATGGAAGAAAACATACATGGCAGACTGTGAGATGTTCAGACATTGTGAGTGGGTGAACAGAACAGGCTCAAGTGAATGTCACTTTAAGCTAGTAATCATTTCTGACTTACAAGGAGCAAACTGAATGCAAATATTGACTACTTAGTGCCTTGGTTTGATAATGTTACTAAAATCAATGTACAAAATAGACATGCCAGTTTTTACTAGAAGGAGCCAACAGCAAGCTAGAATCAATTTATGATCTCTTCATTACAAAACAAAGTCCACCAGTACCTTCCCCACTGCTTAATGTTTTCACAGATTATAGTCAAGCTGCCATTAAGCTGTATGTAAGTCCGACAGGGAAGGCTGTCTCTAATTTATGTCACTACAAGTCACCCAGTAGCATCCTGCTACTGTATGAATGTTTGCAATGATAAGGACAGAAAAGGCCTTGAGTTACTCCACTATGTCCAGAAAAACTCTGTGCATCTGTTGTGGAAACCATGGGGAGGTGAAGGAATGCACTAGTCAAAGCAGATGAGACTGCCCATGAAAATGCAGCGTGGGCCGGAATCAGACAACCTTCTTTCCAATTTCCTTTCTTTCCTTCTCCACTTTTTTTTTCTTTTTTACAGGCGATTTCTCTGATAATCCTGCATGCTGCTATTACCAGCAGCACACAAGTGTGTCTAAAACCTTGATGACAGTAATTAATGTATTCCATCAGCACCCATGTCTCGCAGCCAGCTGTTTTGTTGTGAAATTTGCCAAGCCCTAGAGGCAGAAAACTGTGCCCCCTCCTTTCACTCCATACAATGTCTGGTGTAACTTTCACTTAACGATTAGTGGCTTTATTCAATCCATCAGCATAGGGCAAGGGTTACACTACTCTCAGGGGCATCCAGCAAAACCTGATCTGATAGAAAGCACTCTTCTGAAGAAGTGCCTATCAGAAGAGTAGCTGCAGGTGGAGAAATGAGAGAGGAAAGCAGGGAGGCCTTTTAGGGAGAGAAATACCACTTCTGTTCTGCTTAGTTATCAGAGCATACAATAGGATGCCTGGGGAAGAAAGATCTTGGCTGCCAGAGTAGGCAAGTAAGATAGGTGCTATGCTTGATTATTGCAGTGACCACCAGACTGCATCTAGGCTTTCTGCCTTTTATTCTATTCCAAGCAGAGTCTGAGAAACCTGTTTTCTATTGTCAAGCCCCTACAACTTCACTGTATGGAAAGCTCCATTGTTAATGACACTTAAAATAAGAATGGAGCATTCTTATATGCCATACATATTTGCCAACCTGCAAGTAGAAAAGGAACTTATCATCATCTATAAAGAAAACCACTTGTTAATCCAAGATTTAGAGGAGCTAGAAATGGAAAACCACTTCAAGAAATACCCTTTAAAAAAACTTTGCACTAACAAGTTTATGAGTCATTAAGGCTACTGCTGTCCTTCTCTGTTTCACAGCAAGAATGTGCATACAAATGAATTTTCCATTGCTATTGTCTCAGTAAAGGCAAAGAACACTCAAGTAAAGAGATGGGACTTGAACTTTACCCTCAAAACATGTAAGTTTATAACCTTTCTCAAATCTTCTGAAGGCAGTAGTACCAAAGCATTCTCCACCAGGAACATTAAACATATCAGACACGAATGTTCCATAAGCTCCCTGTTTTCTCTGGACCCGTATCCCAGCCAAACCTGTTTGGAGACTCTCAATCAGTCTCTGTTGGCTGCCTTAGAAGTCCTTCAAATCTACCATGTATTCCCTTCCTGAGCTGCACTGCAGACTGCAGTTGTCATTGCTGGTTCCTGCACTCCAGGTCCCTTGTTTGCAGTAGCCTTCTCTAGCTTAACTCTTTTAAGTTGCAATGATCTTATCAATGCTTATAAATATCTAAAGGGTGGATGTCTAGAGGATGGGGCTAGACTCTTCTCAATGGTTCCCAGTGACAGGACAAGGGGCAGCGGGCACAAACTGGAACACAGGAAGTTCAGTCTAAATGTTAAGGAAAAACTTTATTCTGAGGGTGACAGAGCACTGGAACAGGCTGCCCAGGGAGGTTGTGGAGTCTCCTTCTCTGGAGATATTCAAAACCTGCCTGGATGCTATGCTGTGCAACCTGCTCGAGGTTATCCTGCTTTAGCAGGGGGGTTGGGCTAGATGATCTCCAGAGGTCCTTTCCTACCCCTACCATTCTGTGATTCTGTGATTCTGTGATTTGCCTTCTCTTTGCACAGTAAGTCTATGCACTTTTTTCCCACCTTCACAACTCTGCTCTTAATTCTGTCACATCTATCATCAGGAAGGCTTCTGTGTCACCAGCACTGATTTACCAGGTAGATGAAGAAGCTCTGTATCCTTCTGCTAGAGCTGCCCATCACTCTGTATTCGCCTCCATCATCTGAAGCCGTTGCTGCTGCTCAGCCTCCCAGCTCAGGTCAGTGCTACACTGCCAAATGTTGCTGACAGCAAATGCTTTCTACCCTTGTGAGACTAGATGTTTTCCTATGCTGTTGACTTCTCAGAAATATCCCAGACTGTCCACAGCTAGGAGCTTTGCTTCTCATCTTCCAGGTTTGGGGATTTTTTTTTTTCATTTCCAGGACTCCTCTCTTTTAGTCAGACCTTGAGTCTTCTTATTCTCTTTTACTTAACACATAGCAAAGTTAAATTACTATCAAAAAGTCATGGGGGAAAAAAGAGAAAGCAATAACTTTCTAATTTCTAGCAGAAAACTGAGATTGACACTTCACTGTAAAACAACCAGTGATGCTACTGTGTGTGTGTGTGTGTCATTTTTTTCATAGACTTTCCAGAGTTTGCCAGACCTGAGGCCTGGACCACTTTGACCAAAGAGTATGCAACCTCATTTGATCCACCACTCTTCTGCAGAAAAAGCAAAAATCGGCCCTTACCAACCATTACTGTAGGTGACAAATACCTTCAGTAGATAGGTGCAGTATTTAAATATAGGTAAAGACTCCCTCCTGTGGAGTTTGTGAACTCTGCAAAACAGCCCTAACAGGCTTTGAAACTGCTCTGCAGGGGAAGCTGTTAGCACTAAGCAGTGTTCAGGACAGGCATTAGCTTTGGAGATAAATTCCTAGAAAAGATTTAGGCAGTCAGTCTGAGTTGGTGGTGCCTAAGTCTAAATTTGTTAGCCTAAAAAACCGATTCAGCTGCTGCCTGTGTCAGCGGGCAGCTACAGTGAAGTGGCTGTGCGTAACGAAACCATTTTCAGAAGACATAATGATGGCTGCACTGCCTGGCCATGCCCAGCCAGCTGGCCTTGGCAGCCGGTGTGGTGGCCCCAGGCCTGAGCCTTTCCTCTGCTCACCGGGGCTGCAACTGCTCCTCCTGCCTCAGCCACACTGCAGCCCCCTGCCCTGCCGCCATCTTGCCCTGGCAGCCTGAGGGCTGCCGCAGGGCACAGGGCTGCTGTGAGGGGCAGCTGGAGGAGAGGGGAATGCTGCCTCCTTGCTGTCCCTGCCTGGCTCCTTCCCTCCTCTGGCCGCCTGTCCCGCCTCCATCACCCACCCTCTGCCATTGCAAAGGGACTGTTGCTGCCTCAGTGGCGCAAAGCCCTGAGGGAGTCTCAGCACAGGGCAGCCCAGAGGGGCTCCGGGTGAATCAGCACAGGTCCCTGCTGGGCAATGGGCAAGGCTGCCAGCAAGCAGAGGCACAAACACATTGCCCATTGCTGAGCAGAATTTGCCATCGGTTTTTCTCCTGTAACGGCCTTGGTCAGTATTTGAGAAGACAGATGGATGGCCACAAAGAGTTGGGTGGTGGCTGAGGGCAGAAGCCCTTGAAATAGCCAGGGCTCAAAGCAAGACAGGACGTGACGGTGGGAAGCCCCCAGTGGTGCTTGGTACAGCAGGGATGCGTTTGAGGGGAGTTCAAGACCAGTAGCAAGTGCATTTCGGCAGCCCAAAGGAGCCAGCTTCTTTAACTCCTTCCTGATTCGAGGCTTCCCAGAGGCAAAGGAGGCCTTTGTGCATTTTATTTCTCCCAGAAGATTTGCAGTCAGCTCTACCATGCACCTGCCACCCTGCCAAAAATAATGTAAACAAGGTCCTTCTGTTTAGTCTGTAGCCAAGAAAATCTCTGTATATTTTGAGCAACTCTGGCCCCGATGATCAGGGGTTTTTGAATACACCTTTTTTTTTCTTCTTTTTTTTCTTTCGCTTCTGCTGCATTTAATGGCTTGTAGATGGTATGTTCTCCTGTATTCATGCACAGCCTCACTTCTACAGGTCCAGGGTCCAACTCTGAAACATGGCTCAAAGGGCTGCAATACTACATTTAGGGGTATATGAGTTTGAAAGTAAAATGTGCTGGATACACTAACAACCTGCAGCAATGTTGGTGCCTCTTGTAGAAGACCTGTGTAGCTCTGTGAAAAGAGAAGGATGCTTTTACTGCTTCCTTCAGCTAGCTTCTTTATATAGACAGTTATATGCTGCTGGGGAAAGGAACTGCATCCAGTAGGTAGAATGCTAAGTTTTAAAACATGATAATTGCTTTTGCTGCCTAGAATTGTTTTAGTATGATTTAGGATTAATTCCACATTTCACAATTCCTCTATTTTAATTTTTTTTAGTATTCCTTAAGCAAAAATCATCTAAACACATCATACAACGAGAAACTTCTTTCACTTGCATAACTAAGAAACATACAAAGGGATTGTGGTCAAACTTTCTAAAAAATTTTACCTCCAGAGCTGAGACCATGCACTGAAATGCAAGAATATAATAAAAGTCCAAACATAACCTTAATGATAGGTTTTGCTGTTTTGCAAGCTATAATATACGGTAACTACTTGTACCAGCCCAGCATACGGGGCACTTCTTTTGTCTCTGACACTTACAAAAGCTTCCTTTGAGCAAGGAAAACATATTTGGGTTCCTTAACTGAATTACCAAAATAAAAGAAAAAAAGGAATAAAATTAAAAAAAAAAAAAAAAAAAAAAGGTTTATCATCAACCCCATCTAGTTCAGCAGCTCCCAAAATAGCAAAAGAACTCTGCCAAACCTCTACTGCCACAAGGTTCACTCAATCCCTGACCTGATCTTGTGTTTTTCATTCCACACTAGGGTAGAAAATTTCACTAGCCCCTTCTGGATCTGCGTGTCTTGTCATATATTGTCTGCTCTTTCTGCACTGGGAACACCTATGGTCATAGAATAATAAGAGCAATGAAGAAGACCCAGAGGAGGGAAAGACAGAGAAAAGGATGGTTATGTGGAAAAAACAGAGGATCGAAGTTGAAAGGAGACACAAATTTAGAAGGAAAATACAGAGGAAGAGGAAGAGGGGAGGAAAGCGATGATAGGAATAGAGGTGGCCCTCAGAAAGAAAAGGAGATTATGGAGAGGTATTTTACTTTCTATCCATAAGTTAGAAGCAGAGAAAGCCATAGAATGGCACCCCTCATTTAATTGTGTACTCGGTGGAATTCTCCCATCTGGTTTGACATGCCAGCTGAATCTACAATCCACCCTGTAGCCTCTACAAATACGTCAATCAAAATGACCTGCTGTGAAAGCTGTGAGAAGGCACTCTTTTGTGTTATCCTCATGTACATGTTAGACCCACATAGAATCCCTGCTGTATCTTATTTTCAATCACAGGACGTTGGAAAGCTCCTGCAGATGTTATTTTTGCCATGCAAGTAAAGGAATATTGTGATGTGACTAAACCATGAAAGATGAGGAAAAGCCATGAAATGGGGTCTGGTGTGTGAGCTAGCAAATGGGGATCAGTCACACATGGGAGGCTCCGACACAGGACAAGCTCAGAACTCTTTTATATGACTCATTCTGGAACCATGGAGACAACCAGCTTTGCAAATATTGCTAGAGAGCTGATGATGAAATTGCTACAGTCAACCCAGATGTTCCTATAAAGAAGCCCTTCAAGAAACTCGTGAACCATCAGTGATGGCCAAAGAAAACTTCCCCATTATACCACAGAGCAATTTAAACAAGTTTCACCACCCAGCTGCAGGAGCTTTCTCGGGGTTCTGATCTTTCTTTCTTTTGTGCTTCTCAGATGTTCTTGGGCCCACAAACTCAGTTCAGTGATTCAATAACAGGTCTAAATCCCTCACCTCACAGGAAGTTAGAGGAATAGCTTCACTGTATTGCAATGTTAAGTTTAGATTTAGTTAAATTCTGAGGAAGCTGCCAGATATATGCAGCTTGCTTGGTCTGCCATTGCCAAGCTGGACTTTGTCCAGATACTCACAGTTATATATGCCAGTCGTAGAGCTCTCTCTTACTTGTGTAAGTAGTACGTGCAATAGGTAAATGATAACTGTTCAGGTTTGCACATCACTATTCAAATGGCATATATATGGACTCCCTGTTGGTACTGAAGATAACATGAAACTTTAAGCTGTACGAAAGTAATTTGAGGAATTTGCCCTGTAAAATGTCAGATTTTTTTTTTTCTCACCTTATGACCAAGCTGCCAAAAGAGAGACAGAGCCTGAATAAAAGCCCTATGTTTTCTTAAGATCATTTCCGTGCTACTACCTTTTCATCTTCTACCATATGGTTCCTTCATATTTCTATTCCCATCAGATATAGTGGGAAAGTGTTCTCTCTCTATATATATATTTAATTTAAGCAAATAATGCAATTAATTCTAACCCCATGCTGTAAATTGATCTCAAGTGAGAAATTCCAGCATTTCTGTGAATAGGACTGAGTCAGTATTTTCACATTTCTGGGACACAGTGGCACAAGTGAAATCACAATTATTTTGTGAGCATGCTGAGGGGGAGGACTATAGTAGGACATCCATCATCTTGTGGAGCAACGATGATCGGTAGATAAAGTGGCAGGGTGGAGACTAACAATAAAATATATAGCAAACACATAATAAAGAGGCATTATTTGTCCCTCTTTCATAAAGTCAGAAGCATAGTTTTCTTGGAAGTCCTTCAAACCGATTCAGAGAAAAGCATAAATGCCCAGTGGCCTTACTTCCACCTCCTAACTCTGAACATCAGATGCTGATGCCTTTTCATTAGTATTGTACTCCTGGTACGTGGTGGTCTGCAAAAACAAGGTGGCATATAGTTCCATTTAGGACTCTTCTGTGAAGAAAAGCACATTGTTTCAGAATAATCAGAACCTTACCAGAGGATGCCTGAGGAAACTTTGCTACTGTTTCCTTCTGACAGATAGTCGCAACTTAAATAAATGTGTCTGGGTGGAAAACTGATATAGCAGCAAACACTTGTGTATGATCCCTGATAGAGTCCTTGGATGCTTCACTGATTAATTCATTTCAGCTTTAACTGAGTTGCTTTACTGGCCCTGCTGAAGTTAGTTAAGTTTTCAATTGGCCTGCAATTGGATCTTAATCATCCATCTCAAGGTACCAGGAGACAATTTGAGCCAAGCTGATGACTCACTGTCATGCTAAGCAGGTCACACTTGTCCTAAAGGGTTGCATAAGGGGTGGGGTGGAGGGGCAGTTCACCAGGATGAAGCTAAACTGATCTGTGCTGATCTCAATCAAGCCTCTGTCCAGCAGTAAATCAGATCCTGTGACACAAGTAATCAAAATAGAAATCTGATGTGCAAGTGTCTTTGTGAGCTGCAGACTGTTCCTTTCTTTAGCTAGCAGACTGGTAAAATGATGCCTCAGGTAAACTGAGGTGGAAACAGTTTTAGTAAGGCCTACTGTATCAAGTAGATTTTCTGTTCATAGTGAGAACATTGAAAGTACCACAGGAGTTGGTTTTGCTGTCAAGTTCTGATACAAGGAATGCCAGCACTGTCACACATGTTCTGAGAAAAGCAACAGCCTGTGTTTTAGATGAAATAAAGAAGAAATGAGAAAAGTTGATTTGCATTCAGTTTGTGCTTTCTGTATTTACATTGGATTCTTGAGCATTGGATAAATAGGTTTTCAAAATCTCAATAAATAAGCAGCCTCTTGACCTCTCCTCCTAGAAGGTGTTTCCCTATAGTATCTTCTCCAGGAGCCTTCCTTGCTACCCCGCTTCACAAAATTCCACTCTCCATTCCTTATCAGATAACCAAGGTGAAGTTTTAAATAGGGGAAGTGTGGGGCCAGCCACATAGCCTCATATGGGAGAACTGCCCTCCCTTTCCTCTTTTCCTGTCATATGATCAGATGCACAGCCACCACATGCCAAAAATGCCAGCATCCCACATCATGTGAGGGGCACACATGCGATCGCATAATGGGGAGTAATATTCAGCCATGTGATCAGCTCACTCCTTTCACTTGATGGAAGGAAGGGCTATGGGGACTTCAGAAAAGAGGACAGAGAAGAAGAAACTAACAGAAAAATTAATCCAACCTGCAACATGGTTCCTCTCCAGCCACCTCCAAAAGACTTTCAAGTGACACTTCCTCCTACTGATGGGCAGCTGGAAGGCTGTCCTAGCAGAGAATGCCTTGGCCATGTCTTTGTCATCACGTGGCTGAACTATAGCAATGTCATAAACTTTGGGAAGAAGCCTTTAGCCCATAAGAAATTCCGGCTACATACAGAAGGGGAGCAGGCTATCATTTCATCCATACAGATTTGTGATACATGTTGTCTGATCCCCCTTTACTCTGGGTGTGTACTCTAAAGATGTACAAAATCAGAATCGGGATATAGGAAATAAGGATCTATATCTTCTTTACCATCTGCTGCTCCAAATGCCTGTCATGCTTTTTGATATAGTCTTCTGTAATATGAACACAGAGCAGTATCTTCTTTTAACTTTTTAAAATTAAAAAAAAAAATTACAAATTTGTTTCTCCCCATGAAGCAACCTTTTCCCTTCCAGTAGCAGATTCTTCCACTCCTGTCTCCACTGCTCTGGACCACTTTCTTCACCCATTCATTCTTTTAGACATCCCTGGTACCATCTATTGCATCCCTCATTGGATTCCCATCCCTTCTGTGTAAGAAAAGATGATGTCTTTGTTTATGTTGTTTGAGGTAGTTACAGGTCCTACCTAAACGAGGTGCAAGAAGCTGCATAAGCGTAAGTGGTATGGCTGATGCTAACAAAGGGGAATGCACCTCAATAAATCCACTCCTGACATGCCTTATCCAGCCTCAGATCATGTGATGCTTAACATAACTAGAGCACAGATAGGAAAGTTTACATATTTGACAATTCATTCAGAATGAATCTGACACAGCAGGATATGAGGTCCAAGGGAGAGGTCTAGGCATGTGTAACTTCCATGTAACAAGTCTTTGCATCATGTAAGACCCTTCCCCTCCCTCCAGACTTTTGTCTCCATTATCATCTTATCTGGAAGGGGAATATTTTGTGGTCTTTGTATGACACTTAGCATAGAAAGATCTTTGTCCCATCACAGAGACCTCTCAGGTGACAAGTACGATGGCGATAGTGATGTACATTGAATGAAATCTATTGTGCCGGTTCCATTATTTTGCATGTCTCTGGACAAGCAATGGGAGACATTTGAGGGCTGTTGCTTTAGCAAATGGTGATGCAAGGATGATTGTTCCTTTGGGGTCTTGTTATCTGTAACTTTTGACACCTCAGTTCAGTAAATTTTTGAATTGCATTTCCCTATCAGACCAGTGCTTCTTTGAACTCGTGTCTGTCCTGTCCACCAAGTTCCTTTCGAGTAACCTTCCTCTTCATGTCACACCGTTTCCCTTCTCACCAAAACCTGATCATCCTAGGTTCAGGTTTACAGCTGCAATCCAGCCACTGAGTTGCGCTCAGAGCTGTGAGAGAGTGGGGCATCAGTGGAGCAGTTTTGCAGACAACATATGCTGTAGTAGGGAGAATTCAGCGTTAACAGGCATTACGTTTCACAGAATGAACCACATCAGTTCAACAAACCAAACTCATTGAGTGCCTGCATCGAGATTTTTGCTTGGTCAAGACATTGATTAATTAAATAAATAACCACTATTTCTGAGTCACTTTTTTTTTTTTTTTTTTTTTTTTTTTAGTGATGGGAAAAGTTTTGGTTGTTAAATTTTTATGTTTTGATTTGGGAACAAACATGAATGTTGAAATATTGGGATCTCTCAGAATGTCATAGAATGTGGGTAACTCTGGTGTGTCATACAGAGTCCAATTACAGTTCCTTCTGATGGGAACTGGCTGCTTGTAACCAATTGATGAGCTCTGTTGATTTTTTCTGAAGTGGAAGAACAGGCATTATGTCTGTTCCTACTACCCATCACAATCTGGCTTTGAATCTTTTGGGCCAGCCTGAAACAAGTCTGTGATCTGCAGCATCTGGGCATAGAGGTGCTTCCTACCCTTCCACTTCTGCTAAAAAAGGTGGTGTCTCCAGAAGATAACAGAGGCAGAAATGCCAGAGGAAAGCAGTATCTTTGGCCATGTCAGCAGAGATTCAGCGTACTTCATCAAATGAAGCCCTTGTGCTTGCTATACTCCTGGACTTGCATTCCAGGAGAGACATCTGATCCCCTCAGGTGACGGCTATTGCCAAGATATTTCTGTGGTTGGCCTTTGGCTTTGCAACACAGATGTCTTAGCCCTCTGCTCACCTGGCAGTGTGTGCCTTTTTGTTCCCTGACATCTGGCAGAACTCTGTGATATGACTTTGTGTAATATAAGTGCAATTGAACACTAATAAAAGAGGAATTTGGGTTTGGGTTTGTGTGGACATTCCAGTACTTAGCTTTTAATTTCTGCACAAATGTTTGGACTGAGCTGGGGTAGGGTGCTTCCAATATAAAAGTAAAATATACCTGAAAAATTCTAATTAACTCACTGAAAGTAAGAATGGCCTCTTGATATTTATAAGCTATCCTGACACACTGAAGTGTTAATGTTAATGATAATGACAATTATCTGCATATAAAATTCACTGAACAGTCAGAGTTTGTATCAATGCTGAATCACTTTTGTATGTGGCACCTTGTGAACCACATTCCTTTTCTTTAGCTGATCATTCTTCTCAACAAATTTTTTACAAAGAAAGTGGAAAAATATTGGTTTGAAGAATACTCACATCTCAGCTGATCAGTCAAACCTACCAAAACCTAAAATGAGATTATGCATTCCAAGAAGCTATATATTGTATCATTTGATTCCATTATATTTTTTAATTTATTTTTAAAAGTATTCACAAAAAATAACTTTTGGGGAAAAAATCTAAAATGGGCTACTTCAAACTCATAAGCCATTTGCTGTTAAAATTTTCCAACTTAAGATCAGACTTTTAAGAGCTAATGTAGAGTGTATTGAGATATCTTAAAGGACAGTATGACAGAAGATCAAAGTAATATTTCTTTCCTACTGGGACACTTAACCACAAACCAATTGAGTCCAAAGTATTCTCAATGAGCTGATCTTAGAGCTGGGAAGGAAACTTCAGGCTTCTGGCTTGAAATCCACCATTTGAACACTATTAAAATAATGAATACAAATAATGGAGCAAGAAATAGTACTGTCCCTGGGTGATACTTGCACTTTTAGCAAAAAAAGGAGACATTTAATTACATGAAGATTTTCTGCATTACGAATTTCAACCCTTGATAGCATCAGTGTCTGAAGACAGCAGCTGTGCAAGCAGCAGAACAAATTCACACTCTGCCTCGATGTCTGATTAGAGCGAATTCTTGAAACATTGTCTTTTGTGAACTGAGTAAGAGGCTGAGATTCCTGAAGAAACAATTTTGTGTCCAGCACTTGACAGCCTGTGTTCCAGACCATGTGTCTGGTGAACAAAGCAAGGTACATGCAGGTACTGAGATACGGAGATCCCTGTTGTGGGTGTTTCCCACCAAGCTGGGAAGCTAACCGGCACAGCCCAGGTGTCTGTTTTACATGGACATGCCACCAGCACCTGAACACAGCAAGTGCCTGCAAAAAGGGCATCAATATGCTGAAGAACCCCATGAATAAAAGAGGGCAGCACATGGCTGTAGACCTTACTTAATAGCATGAGTATTTAAACCTCTGTTTTTTCTGCAGTAAAACTGTTATTATCTGAGCTCTCCATCTCAGTTCCAAATATCTGGATTTTATCAAATTCACCTATTTTTTGAGAAATTACAAAATAACAAAATCCATTTAGAAGGAGACAAGGAATAAAACCCTTCAGGAAAGTAACAGTTCCCTTTAAAAACCTGGAATGAGACTCCAATCTGCAGTGCCAGATTGCAACAATGGCAAAGGAAAAAGTCATCAAGGAAAATGCTGACTTCATATCACACCTGATGGTAACAAACCCAGCTGCAATTTCAAGCAGGCGAACGGTTCTTCTCTCTCATCACTTTAAAGCCTGCTCTGTTTTAAAGTTCCTGCTAAATTTGACAGTTTAAAGGGGCATTTAATGGAATTGCTCCTTGTACCTCGTGTTATGCTTTAGCTCTGGAAGGAAAACTTGCCAGTTTTGCTGAAGTCATGCCAGGAGTGTGGCAATGCACGCTATGCATGATCATCCATTTGGGACAGAAGCGAGATGGTCACTTGCACAGACCTTTTATAGCCATCTGAAGATCGAATGACCTGCTGTGGTTCTAATCAGGGCTCAGCTCTGCGGGAACTGCCAAAGGAAAAGGCCAAAGGAGAGAGAGAATTCAAAGCTCACATCATAACAGCAATCAAGCGGGGCCATAGTTACAGGCAAACCACAGAAATGAGCAGGGTAAAAGAATTATCCAACTATCACAGGCACATTAACGCTGGTCGCATTCCAAAGCACTCATTACAGCACTCCAGTGTGGCTCCCTGTACAGCTGGTCAAATAATGCTCATCAAATAAACGATTTGACAAATTTTGCAGAGTTTCAAAAATAAATTATCCAAAAAAGTGTGCTTTTTTAATTATTCCCACAGCTGTAGTCTTGTGAGTCTAGAAATATGTTCAAACTTGCTTCTTTCCCTCAGCTTGCTCACTCCCTACATTTTCTTAATTCATGCTCCCCAGTTGCACTTTCTGAGCAACCCTGTTAAAATAAGTCTCTGGGTGCACATTGCAGCCTTCCTAAGCAACTCAAAATAGCAACACAGAGTACCTTGTCCAGTTCTCCTGCGCACCCCTAAGTTTTAATAATAAATCAGTATGTCAGTACACATTACAAAGCCCAGAACCATGAGGGTCTGTCCCAGACAAGTCAGGCAGCCAGTTGTACTTCATCAACGCTCCACTGAAGTTAATGGCACCGTGTTGATTTGCACTGAGTGAGTATCTGCTCGATCATCACAATGACTCGGGGCAATGCACATTTGAGAAAGGGTCCTGCTTAGTTACCTGCCTGACTTTGGTCTCTGTTGTCTGGTACACTGGAGTTTGTAAATAAATATGATCCCACAAATTTATAACTTCCCTTGCTAACCTTGCTTGAAAAAACCCCCCAAACCAATATAGAGCATATATTTATTGAAATGAATTTATTTTTTTCCCCTTTTATTTGTGGAGCTATCAAAATGTCTATTTATACGTATCAGTGTGTACTGAGTGCTTCTCCTGAACAACTATAAAATAAAAGGTCAGCAAATTTATCCTAATTCTTCTGAGTGACTTTAAATGACAACTGTGTTTGTACAGCCAAGATTGTGCAGTTTTCCCTGAATGTTAGACCTGACTGATTCAGTTCTCCACAGTTCTTGCTTGGAGGCCCTTCAAGTGAGAAATATGTAGGCCAAAGTCATTCATTTTTTTCCACTATGGTTAGGAACAGATACACAATGGCAGGAAGTTTCTATGATTCTATGAAGTTAGTTTACTCCCTATAAACAAACAGCATTTCATTTCCTAGCCCTGCTGGACCAACTCCTTCAATAGTGTTAAGTGTACATTTAATTAACAAAAAGTGGTCAGTGTAGAAACAATTCAAAACTGTGCAGATGGATACATTTATTAAATCATTTGATTTTGACTGCAGATTCAAAGCCTTTTTACAAGAGATCCCAGATACCTGGCAGATTAGCTCCTATTCTGGCTTCTAACCAAAGCTTCCTTCTCTTGAACACTGAAATTGTTGGTCGATAGAGGGAGGCTTCTGACCATGGGAAGCAGGAGCCTGGCCAGGACCAGGCAGCAGAATTTTGCTGCCTGGTGCAATAAAAGTTCTGCTACTTTTAGGATTAAATGCAAAACCCACCTGCTTGGAAAACGTTTGTCTTTTTTTTTTTTTTTTTTAATAATACTTTTTTTGTCATGCACTCATTTAGAAAATCAAGCCAAACATTTCATCATAGCAAGGGAAGAGGAGAAAAAATTTTATCACTTAGTCACTACAAGGGATGTACAAGTATCAGGGTTATTAGCAAAATTATATTAGAACATCATATTTATATTCAGAAAGACCTTACCACTTCACTGCTATGCACTAAAAGATACGTATTCTGCAAATGCAAAAGGCACATGAATACAAGCCTCTCAAAATTTCCCATCTCTCCATTTTACTACTTTTTTTAAAATTTGGCTTGATGAATCGACTGTGGCTAAGTGAGGACAATGGAGAGATGTGCATTATTTCTTTAAATCCAGAGCAGGGCAATAGTAAGCCTAGAGAGTAGCTTTGGAGATAGATCAATTTTCCGTAATCTAATAAAGTTGAGGGGCAGGGGGAGGCTGCCTGTACTGATCCATATCATGCTGGTAGTTCAAGCCCCTCACAAATTCTCTATCAAAATGGGTGCTAAACAATGTTGCAGTCTCAATGGGAAATTAAGTTGTGGATTGTTCTTACTATTAGGACAGGAAGAGTGGTGTGTGGTGATGGAGGCTGTGTTGGTGATTTTAAGCACATCGCCAATATATATTTGTTAGGATCTTGACAAAGATGTGCCAGTTCACGCTACAAAAACTCCTGAGCAGTCCAAGTAGTTCAGTAAAGTCAGGGAAAATTAAGCATTAGGAAAAAAGAGTTCAGAAACAGAAACAGGTAGAAATGAAAATGTGTATCTAAAATGGAATCAAAATGTTAAAAGCAGAAGTAAAACCCAGAAGAACGTTTTGACCTGTCTGATTCTGTATGCATTGCAAGAGCTCTTAAAACACAAAATCTTATGCATTTTACCTTTCTTTCTCTTTTCTCAGTTGTGCATTTTTTCACCTTTTTATATCTTGCTACACAGGAGTGGATTCCAACAGCACTTTTATGATCCAAGAAGGAGCTTTCAATTCTATTGGAATATTCAGTCTTTAAAACATGGGAGATGGAGGGGAAAGGAAAAGGGTCTAGGGGTAAGAGATGCCAGAAGGCACCAGACTGTTTTTTCCAGATGCAAAATTACCATCTATTTTGATTTTTATAGGCCAGTCCTGAAACACAAAGGGCATGCTTGCATCCTACAGGATTGCAATTTGGAACTGTTACACTTGTAGATGAAAATGTTGCAGACCTTTTTGAGGGGATATCTCATCTTGCTGTTCACATACACGAATCAGTGGGATGTGGGGTTAGTCGTCTGGGCTCAGGTGTAGCTGTCACACAGTCTCAGGAGTCTGCCTAGAAGTCGAGGGCAGTGCAGCAGTGTTTCTGGTGGTTCTCAGTTAAGTGGCAAGTCACTGCAGGTACAACAGCTGCTGCCATGGCTTCATGGGTGAGGAGGGCTGTGAAAAGCTTTCCTTCCCTGAGCCAACCACACAAGTCCTAAGGGAGACTCAGAGAACAGAGTTGGAGACACATATTTGGGGCAATGAAGGAGTCAACAGGAAAAGAAGGCAAAAAAACATGTCAAAGGTAAATGAAGCAGAGTAGGTGTGACCACAGATGCTAGAGAGTTTGTTATGGAAGAAGACCCCATCTAGATCCTAAAAGGGCTGAGAGGCGAGTGAGGAAGAAATGGAAATAAAGAGAAAGAAACTTTAGGGAGAGAACTGTAAGAAGGTAGTGTTTCACAGAAAATGTGCCCCAAGAGCAGCTGAGTGGGTGAATAAAGGCACTGGGCCAGTGCTGAAGAGAATAAAAGCAAAAAGAAACCTACACTCAGAGCTAAACATCACTGATGCAACCAGTGGAGTCATTCATTGTAAGGACTGGGCACCACAGGGTGAGGGAGAAAGAGGTGGACAGATAAAAAAATTCAGTGAAAGAAATTATCGAAATTGGAAAAGGAGCAAGGAGGAGATCCATCAATGACAATCAGCCAGGATCCTCAGTGCAGTAGATTCAGTCTTGTCATCAGGGGAGAACTTGGTTTCAGTGACAGGGAACAAGACCAAAGAGAGACCACAAGGTCTAAATGAGCATTTTAACTATCAAGCAGGGATTTGAGAGTAAGCAAACAGAGGAAAGAGGTAAGAGGCATAAAGCTGGACAAACTACATTGAGAAGAAGGAGAGGGTGTAGAGAGAGGCTGGTATTTAGAACCTGCATATTTCTTCCTTGAAATGATGAGGCAATTTATTTTGGAGAGATGTATACTTCATGAAGGGTAAAGATGATCTGTCTCATGCAAGTTACGTTTGAGCCATTGGTGTCATGTGGCACAGGAAGGGTTAACTTCAAGTCCCACCAAGCGGCTGTACAGCTGCTGAAATGCATCTGTCAACAGAACTATTACTGTCATCCCCAGATCAGCACAATGTCCTTGACCCTGGAGGTCAACTGAGAGGCATTAGCTGTTACACAGACAGAGCTGTCATGCTCCGGTGGGAACAGAAAGGTTTACAAGACCAATTGGATCAGCACAAGAAGTAAAACCATCCCTCCTTATCCAATAGTAGCTTAGAGGTACAGGTGAAGCACAGTGTGATGGAGTTCCTCCAGCGCCTTTTCCCTTTGGAAGCCTAGATTTAGATACTCCCTTTCAAACAGGCAAGGAGTTATTGTCCTTCATAGTCCCCATTTATGCACATTGCAAAATTGTTGCACAGTTTGCTGGGTGCAAAGCCTGCGCTAGTCATTGAACGCCTGAAGGCTAGAAGGTGGCTGGAAGCAGATTTGGGCAGGGAGTGGGGGAGAGATCCCAGGGGTGGCACAGCTGGGGGGAAATAAGCAGCGTGGGACAGAGGTTGTAGGACTGCAAGAGCGAAGCGCTGCAGGACTGGACTAAGGAGTTTGTGCTTTTAACCATAAGAAGATGAACACAGGCATTAAAAAGTTCTCCTTTGGTGGCATTCCCATTGACTTCAGCAATGTTTTTTTATTATTTTGTTTACAGTGCAGTCACAGTAACAACTTCTCGGTCACAACAGAGGTAAAGGGCTCTTAATGTCACATTTCTCTGAAGGGATGTGAAGTCTTAAAGCTAAGATTTCATTAGTGAACAATTTCATTAAACTCCTCTGATGATATATATAGACATAATAATCCAGTGCTGTTCAATTGCCAGGCCTAGCAATGAGATCCCAGCTTAGCTGAAATATTATCTAAATTGCATTTTTAAACAGGTGATTGACAGCAGAATGGCAGAATTTCCCTCAATACTGGAATATGGCAGCATGGAAGGGAGATGAGCAAACTATGGAGAGACAGAGGAAGCAGGGAGCAAAGGCAGAAAAGGTGAAAGGAAAGGGAAAAGTAATCAGGTTCTCCTTTTTTTTTGGTAAACTGATTGTAAACTGTTATTCTGGCAGCACTGTTCAGCTTGTAGAAGTGCTTCCCCTCTTGCTCTTTTAACTTATTCCCCCCGCCCAAGCTGTTTTTTTTCTTTTGAGGCAACCTGCATTAGCAAGACATTTTTCAGATACCTAAATTGGGGACAACCTCCCGCTGCGTGCCATACAGGGAGAGGACTCTACTCTTTTGTTTGTCTCCGGGTTCTGCAAATCCTGCAGTGTTCGTGAAGTTACCACAGTACTCGCAGCAGGTGGAAGCTCCCAGCCCCACAGCAGCTGTTCACAGCCTTGATCTTCAGGTTTTCACACACAGTCCTCAACCTCCCCTGCCCAAGCCTTCTTTCCCTGTGGGTTTGTTTTTTTTTTTTAACGCGGAAAGCAGTAACCCTCTGGCCTGGCTAGCCCCCCTGCTATCAGATTCCACTGGAGGAATTCTGGCCATGAAGCTTCACAGGGCAAACAGGTCTCCCGCCCTCTCTAAATGTCTCCCCCTCCCTCTCTCTCTGTCAGTGGGAATCCACCCTTATCCACTGCAGCGGGGACGATATTTTTGAATTGTGTTTATTTGTTGGCACCCTGGTGTGAAAGCGCTTCCCATCAACTGCATATTAATCTTGTCAGCAGTTTGTGAACATTTTCCTCCCTCCCTCCCTCCCTAATTTATGACTTTTGGGTCTCTTGCTCCTTTCCATCCCCACCTCTCACTGTAATTAAAGAGAAATTAATCTTCCTGATTTTTGTTAAAGTGACTCCAACCATGTCAAAATGGTAAGAAAGGGACTACTTTAGCCCTAGGAAGAGTGAAGTTAGGAAAGTTGTAAACTGACTTGTAGAAAAACATAGACGGTGATACAGATATCTAGCCATTGCAGGTTCAGATGATCTTTGAAAGTCCTGGGTCATTTGTCTCTGTACTTCTTCCACTGATCCATAGCCACTGGTTGGAACCTCTGCTGGGTTTTGCTTGTCTTGAAAACCCCAGGGACACTGCAAACATGCATAACTGCATAACCATTATCCTGGAATATTTGAGGCCATTTGATATATTATTTGATACAGGCTTTTATTCACTATATCCATTGATGCATTCATACTTCTGTTACTTAATTACCCAAACACATCCAGGCCTTTTTTTTTGCAATTCCAGGCTCATGGTCCCTATTTCCTGGGTACAGAGCCCAAAGTGTTTTTTATTTCAGGGTGGCTTTGGGGAGCTGAATTGAATTGAGTTGTGTTGAGCCAATCTTCTTCTACAAAAGGCACTCTTCCAGAAAAGCCCCTGTGGCTGATGGGGGCAAGTGCAAATGGTGTGACGCTGCTAATGCATGGGGACATTGACTAGTTTGAATTATTGAGCAGGTAACTGAGAGAGCCCACCACAGAGGGAGTGTACATCCCTACCACCACCACCCTTGCTGCTCCCCTCATCAGAGAGCAAGGAGGCCCCACCATTAGCTTCACAGGGTGGAAATAGCAGAAACCTTGTTTCTTTTTTTAACTCATTTGATGGTCACTTCTCATAAGCTGCTGCAGCCTTTCACTTCCTTGGGCTAGTGAAGACTCATATGTCTGCCTCACTGTGGACCCAGATGGGTCCTGGAGTCACTACCAGAACACTGAACTATATTTAGGATGGATACTGCTGGCTTGAAACAAGCTCTAGCTGATTAGAAGTGGAGCTGCTTGCTTATATAGCATCTCAGGCTATATTTACCATCTTATTTTCCCAGGAACCTGGCTAAATAGCCCAACCAAATGCATAGCTTTGGGCAATACCTTCCAGTTCCTCAATGGTAAGAGCACCAGTTACCTGGAAAACTCCCCACATGCAGTCTCAGCCTTCCATGTCTACAGAGGCTTCTCTGAATTATGCCCATCTGTGTGCTAACTAAATGTCTTCAGTAGCTGTGTGGCATTCATACGATAGTAGTAACACTCAGCCTTTACCACCTACACCACGGTGTAACTTTTGCAGAGACAAAGCCAATGTGCAATAGCACATAACAGCAATAACAGATTGCTGTTATGCACTAGGAAGGGGGCTATCCTTGAAAAAAGTATACTTGAAAAAATCTGCAGAGATGGGAGTGTGAAGTGAGTACTTCCTTTCTCAAGGAGCACTTGAGGCTGCATGTTATCAGGGCTCTGGGATTTGCACTAGATATTTATTAGACTTCAACTTTTTTACTTGCGACCCAAAATAGGCAGGACCAACCTGCACAAGGCATCCCCTCTTCCCTGCATCCTGTCCCCACTGAAGCTAGGGAAGGTGCTTTGACAAATTCAGACCCAGAATCTCCAGATCTTATTTTTCTTTCCCCTGTCCTGGGGTCCAAAATTGCCCAGATCTGTCAGACTTTTTGGTACACCATATAAATTGTTTATATCATTAATGTTTCAGGAATAGGGACATCTATAGGATAAAAGGGAAAGAAGGAGCTTTTATCTAGGCAAAGGAATGTGGAGAGTGGTTTGGATTTATAGTGCTGTGCTGTCTGAGAAAAGATACTTTATGATGCTGGCCACCAGACATTTTGTAAGAATTTGATATTGCTAAGTACTTTATCACTGCTGTATTTGCATTTCTATTGTTTTTACAAAGAATTTCACAGCAGGCAAATAGACATCATCCCAGACTGAGAGACAAATGGCTTGGCTGAAAAGTTAGCACCTTGCTTCTTGGGGACTGAAAGTAAACTCAGATTTTTCTCTTCGTAGGCCAGGTTTTTCTACCACACAGTGGAGCTGTCTGCTTCAGGCAAATTCTGCCTCACTTGGAGTGTCAAGAGAAAGATCATGCTAAGCACTGAAAAGTGCAGCAAGGTGAGTAATCTGGTACTGGTTGAAGACTAGAAATGCAACAGGCAGAGGACATGTGACCCTCTAGATGCTTTAAATTCAACTAATTACATAACTCAGTCTCTTCCTACATAGATTTCATTTGCTTCCTGTCCATATACTTGTCCTCTCTCTGCTAAGAGAGCTACATCCTTCCCTTCTGAGCTCGCACAGTGTCTCTGCTACCATTTGGTACATTTACATCAGTTGTAAGTGTGCCACTTTGCTATTTATGTCAGCATCATCCTGGCTGGGATTAATAAGGCTTTGTGTACCCTAGGGCTGCAGCTATTTCTCGTATTTATGTTAATGAGTCCTGCATAAAAGATTTTGCCAAAGTCAAAAAAGTGTAAAATTGATGACATAATGGTGGGAGAGTCTACGGGAATATTAAGGAGGATTAGGATACTATCAACAAATCAGGTTTTAAGTATTGTTCCACTGGGCAAGGAGTGTTTTCAATTAATTTGTAATTAAATAAGGGAAGCAATTTAGTGAACTCAGAGAGATATTCCAGCAAACGGTTTATCTCATCAGTCTGAACTTCACATTCCTCCAGAACAGGATCATTGTTTAGATCTTGGGCATGTTATATGATCTGACCTATAGGAGTAATTTAATAAAACATCAATATTTTCCTTCTATTAACCCTCAGTGTCATGCTGAATGGAGAGAGCTGCCTCTGCCTCCCTTCACAGTCCCCATTAGATCTGCACCCTCTCTAACTGGTGGGACAGGTGTTATCACTGAGTAGCCTGGGGCTTTCAAACATAGACAAACCAGACATATTCTCCAGCAAATTCACAGGACGGCAGTAATATATGGAGGAATGGAGAAGAAGCAAGGGAAGGACAGCTAGAGAGGACAGAAAACAATAAAGGGGAAACACACATCCTGCTTCCACAGTGGAAAACATAGCATCAATTGAAGAGATTTCCAACTAACATGGTGGGATTTGCTCATATTTTCTCAAAATATTCCCTATAAAATCCTTTCTTCAATCAGACCCAGAAGTATAAGGTAGTTTAAGAGGACCTGAGAAGAGATGAACAATTCCAGATGGGGTCCTATGCATGAATATATTCAGGGAAGGCAGAGCAGGGATTTGTTGACTGCTTAAAGGGCTTAGTGCAACAGCTGGGCACATTTTGTGTATGACCAAAAATAAGATTACAAATGAATGCTGATGTCCAGACATCTGGCCTTACAGCTATTGTTCTTGGCTTTTTTCTTTTTTTTCCTCATAGCCAGAGTTATTCCATGGAGCAGATTGAGGGGGAAAGAAAATTATGACATGAGGGAAAGGGAGCCAAGAGAAGAGATTTAGGAGGTAATTCAGAGGTAGAGTAGGAAAGAAAAACAAAGTGAAGTGCAAAGAGAGTATAAGGAGATAGAGTAGAGATGAAACAGGTACAGAACTTGTAACCGTAGGATAGGGGCCGTGAAATAGAAACTATAGAATCAGGTTGAGATAATTAGTTTGTAACCAAGGTAATAGGTAATGAAGCTAGCTAACCATGGCAAGTGGCAAGATGACCGTGTCAAGATACAATGCTGCTATGTTTTTTGTACAGTCCCTACCCAACCGGACAATAGGCCCGGGAATATCAATCTTATGAAGTAAGGACAGGTGCAGATGTACCTGCACAACAAGGATACTGCGCATGCCTGCATGAAGGGGGTCACCCAGCGAACACGAGTGCAAGACCACTGACGACCACCAGAGACCCCTGAGGACCACCCACTCAAATCACTGAGCATGCGTGACAGGGAGGAGAATATGGAAATGAATTCTAAGAAATGATTATCATAGGACTGCCTTTTCTGAGAAAAATGATGAATATGTATGTTTTGATCCTACATAACCTGTGTGTTGGTGATCACCTGGTATGCACGTTGGGTGGAGCTATCCCCCGTGCATCCAGCACTGCAATAAAGAATGCCTGCCTTTTAACACTACATTGGTGTTACGAGGTTTATTCCCGGATTTCGGTGACAGTTTCTGGCGACCCAGATGGGACCCTGCTTCTGAACCTCGACGGATCCGTGGGATCGCAGGACCTCCAGCCGGCACCGGGGAATTCTCGGGGAGAACCTCCGATCCCCGGACCGAAGAGCTCTGAGCAAGACCCCTGGGAGAGGTAAAGGCATTCTTATTTGATTTGGATATTCAAGGAGCCCCGTGGCTCTCCGGGACAGGCCCGCATTGGGACAGGCCCACACTAGGAGCACGGGAGGCCTGCTCGTAAGGCGCGGTGAAAGCTGCGCAGAGTTGGGCTAGGGAGACGTCTCAGGTAAAAGTCTCTGCTAGGCGAAAGCCTGTGGAGCAGGGCCCAGAGGGGAGGGGAAGCCTCCAAGGTTGAGATTTCTCTTACCACCGTGGTGGGACAGGCCCGCACCAAGAGAAATCCTTGAGGGAGTTCTAACACGGGTTAGGGCCCCTCTGACTAGTGCTTGTGATAGTGCACAATCACAACCACTGAGTCCTTGGGAGATGGGTACTTTTCCGAGTAAAAAATCAATCCCACGAAAAACACCACTGGGATGCATTCTGGAACACTGGAAGGATTTGGGAAATATTGATCCTCTGACTCGGAAACAGTTAATTGAATATTGTAATCACTGGTGGCCACTGTATACGTTAGAGAGTGGGGAAAAGTGGCCGGAAAATGGGATGTTGCAGTATAACACAATTTTGCAACTAATGTTATTTTGTAAAAGGGAAGGTAAATGGAATGAAATGGCATATGTGGATTTGTTTTTCACACTGCGAAATCATCTGGAATGGCAAAGGCAATGTGAATTGGTTTCACCTAGTTCTGTGGTAATGGCATTAAAGGGGCAGGAACCTGATAAGAATTTGGAAAAGGTTGCTCAGCTTGTGATATTGGTAAACGGTGGTTTTAAATGTGAATTTGAAGATGATGATGTTGAATTATTGGTTGCACCTCACAGAAGGCTAGGAAATGATCAAGGGCATCAAAATCTGGGGGCCAATAATGCTTCCGTCCCTCCTGTGGAAGGGGAGGCGGAAGGATTCAGCCCAATTGCTGGGAGGACAAGGGGAAGAGGGGGAGGAGACGGATTAGCTCCCCTCCAGGCCCCTCTTCGACAGGCAGTTGGTAATGAGGGTCCGGTAATGGTAAAAGTTCCCTTCTCAATAACTGATTTAAGACCAGGGAAAGAAACTGCAGGCACTTATTGAGATGATCTTGAAAGAGTTGCCAAAGTAGTTGAAACAATAATCAGAACCCAGAACCCCTATTGGGAGGATTTCAAAGTAGTATTGAATACTTTGTTGGAAGACACTGAAAAGAAAATGGTACTAAATACGGCCAGAAAACAAGTGGAAGGAGCTCATGCTAATGGGATTATACAAGGGACAGTGGATCAGAATTTTCCATCCACAAATCCTGAGTGGGACCCTAATCACTGGGACCCAGAGGGATGTTTAGATATCAGAAGTGGATTTTATTTGGTGTTAGACATGCAATGCCAAAAGCAATTAATTGATCTAAACTTTATGAAGTGAGACAAGAATTAAATGAGTCCCCTTCAGCCTTTATGGAAAGACTGAAGGTGACTGCTAGAAAATATACTAATTTGGACCCAGAGAAAACACAAACAAAAACCAAACAAACAAAACCTCAAGCAAACAAAAAACACCACAGAAGAAGCTATACAATTGGCCTCTATATTTATGGGACAATCAGCCCTAGAAAAAACTCCAGAAATTGGAAGGAGCTGAGTCCAGAGACTTAGGTAAAATGCTTGAAGTAGCCTGGACTGTGTATAACAACAGAGAAAAAGAAAAAGAAGTCAGACAAATGCGAAGGGATGGAAAAATTCTGGCAATCTTGACTGAGAATAATAAACATGTAAAGCAAAACTCAGCTATAAATCAGCAGAGGTTGTTGGTGCGACGGGGCGAAAACAGAACTGGCCTTTCTTGAAACTGTTAAAATTTAAGCTGGGAAAACAGTAGGTAACACATCAATTTTTGTACATGCCTGAATGTCCATTGCCTTTATTGGGACGGGATTTATTAAGCAAATTAGATGCACAAATAACTTTTAAAGATGGAGAAATTAGGTTACGGATACCACAATCAAAAGCCATAGAGGCGAGAATATTTATGTTACAGGATTCCTCTAAGGAAGAACAGATCCCAGAAGTGGTGGACAATGCAGTCACCCCCCTGGTATGGGCAAGTGGAGTTCCGGGACGATCCAAATTGGCAGAACCGGTAAAGGTGACTCTAAAACTCGGAGCCAAACCGGTAAGACAAAAACAGTATCCTATTAAGTGGGAAGCCCGAAAGGGATTAGAGGAATTAATTACAAAATTTTTAGAATATGGGCTGTTAGTAGAATGTGAATCAGAATACAATACCCCTATATTGCCAGTAAGGAAATCAGGAGGTAAGGAATACCGATTAGTTCAGGACTTAAGGGCCATAAATCAGATAGTTCAAGATATACACCCAGTAGTGGCCAATCCATATACCTTGCTGACATCCTTGAGGGAGGAGCATAAATGGTTTACTGTACTGGATTTAAAGGATGCCTTCTTTTGCATACCTCTGGATAAGAAAAGTCAAGGCATATTTGCCTTTGAATGGGAAAGTCCTGCTACAGGACGAAAAACACAACTAACGTGGACTGTACTTCCACAAGGATTTAAAAATAGCCCTACAATATTTGGAAACCAATTGGCAAAAGAGTTGGAAATATGGAAGAAACAAAATCAAGGAGAAGGTGTATTATTACAGTATGTGGATGACATCCTGATAGCAGCAGAAAGTAAAGACACATGTTTTGAAATGACTATCAGTTTATTGAACTTCCTGGGCCAGGGAGGATATAGAGTCTCCAGAAACAAGGCCCAGATAGGAAAAGAAGCAGTGATTTATTTGGGATTCGAGATATCTCAAGGACAGAGACAATTGGGAAATGAAAGAAAAGAAGCCATTTGTCAGATCCCCGAACCTAACAGCCCAAAGGAACTGAGAACCTTTTTGGGAATGATTGGGTGGTGCCGACTCTGGATTCTAAATTATGGACTGTATGTGAAACCCCTATATGAGGCTCTGAAAGAATCTAAAGACCAATACCTGACTTGGACACCTGAATGCCATAAATCATTTAAAGAACTTAAAAAGGCATTAATGATGGCCCCTGCATTGGGTTTGCCTGATCTAACCAAACCTTTTGAGCTGTTTGTACACGAAAGGCAACATCTGGCCCTTGGAGTGCTGGTGCAACGACTGGGATCTTGGAAGCGACCGGTGGGGTACTTCTCCAAACAACTTGACACCGTGAGTAAAAGATGGCCGGGATGTTTGTGTGCCGTGGCAGCAACGGTGCTGCTGATTCAGGAAGCCCGAAAATTGACTATGGGCCAAAAGATAGTGGTATATGTACCGCATATGGTAATAACTGTCTTAGAACAAAAGGGGGGTCACTGGTTATCCCCTAGCAGAATGTTGAAATACCAGGTTGTCCTATTGGAACAAGATGATGTGGAATTAAAAACCACAGCAATTGTAAATCCAGCAATGTTCCTGTCAACAGAAAATCCTACCGAGAAATTGGAACATGATTGCCTGCTAACCATTGAACAAGTTTATTCCAGCAGACCGGACCTGAAGGACGAACCCTTGAAGGATCCTGATCTGGAGCTGTTTGCGGATGGAAGCAGTTTCGTGCAAGAAGGAAAGCGAATGGCTGGGTATGCTGTTGTTACCACCACCAAGCTATTGGAGTCAGGGACGCTACCTGCGAATACATCAGCGCAGAAAACAGAATTGGTGGCGCTAAAGCAGGCCTTACGGATGGCAGAAGGGAAAAGGGTAAACATATGGACAGATTCCAAATATGCATTTGATGTGATCCACACTCATGGAGCTATCTGGAAAGAAAGAGGACTGTTATCAGCCCAAGGATCACTAATAAGGTATAAGGAGGAAGTTCTTCAGCTCCTACAAGATGTGCAGAAACCAAAGGAAGTGGCCGTAATGCATTGCAACGCTCATCAATTTGGTCAGACGGCTGTCAATATAGGTAATCGGTTGATGGATAAAGCTGCAAAAGAGGCTGCAGAACAAGGTATCCTTGCACTAGTACCAGTAAAACAGGTAAAGATTCCGAACATAAGAGTAAGATACAGTAAATTAGATGAACAATTGGCAGAGCACTTAAAAGCATCTCAGAATATGGAAGGATGGTGGGTAACATGAGAAAATCGGGTAATAGTAACTCCACAAGTTATGTTAGAACTTGCAAAAGAGGAACATGAGCAGACACACTGGGGTGTAGATGCTATGGTTACAAGTTTAAGAACATCTGTAATATGTCTAGAATAGGAAAATATGAGTGGAAGTATTGAAAAGTTATTATTTCAAAACTTCCAAAGGGGGGAAATGTAACCGTAGGATAGGGGCCGTGAAATAGAAACTATAGAATCAGGTTGAGATAATTAGTTTGTAACCAAGGTAATAGGTAATGAAGCTAGCTAACCATGGCAAGTGGCAAGATGACCGTGTCAAGATACAATGCTGCTATGTTTTTTGTACAGTCCCTACCCAACCGGACAATAGGCCCGGGAATATCAATCTTATGAAGTAAGGACAGGTGCAGATGTACCTGCACAACAAGGATACTGCGCATGCCTGCATGAAGGGGGTCACCCAGCGAACACGAGTGCAAGACCACTGACGACCACCAGAGACCCCTGAGGACCACCCACTCAAATCACTGAGCATGCGTGACAGGGAGGAGAATATGGAAATGAATTCTAAGAAATGATTATCATAGGACTGCCTTTTCTGAGAAAAATGATGAATATGTATGTTTTGATCCTACATAACCTGTGTGTTG
This sequence comes from Balearica regulorum gibbericeps, assembly GCF_011004875.1. Taxonomy (NCBI): domain Eukaryota; kingdom Metazoa; phylum Chordata; class Aves; order Gruiformes; family Gruidae; genus Balearica; species Balearica regulorum. Next base: position 87,368,912 of record NC_046184.1, read on the forward strand.
GTGATCACCTGGTATGCACGTTGGGTGGAGCTATCCCCCGTGCATCCAGCGCTGCAATAAAGAATGCCTGCCTTTTAACACTACATTGGTGTTACGAGGTTTATTCCCGGATTTCGGTGACAAACTGAAGAATAAAGATGTTGGGGACAAGGAATTAGAGGAGGGAGTGAATGAAGTAGGAGGAGACAAGACAAGCAGAGCGGTGAAGAGAGTACTACATCATAACTATGTTGTTAAAGACTTACTGCAACCACTGATAAAGAAAAAAACCACATAGACACCTTTGGTATAGATTTCTTCCTTTTCAAGTCTCCTTTCACTTAGACTTCTCCCACTCTCCCTGTTCCTAGCCTGCCCTAGTCATTGTCATATTCATGATAAAACATGATAAAACATTGTCTGGAAAATTTAACTTCAAAAATTGAAAAACAATATTATGGACATTTTCATTTTCACTCATATCGAACACACTCTGATAAATTTATTTTAGAAGCTGTAGTGGTACTCACGTTCAAAAGGAAAATGTGGTCCTGTCAGAGGGAATGGCTTTGGAGTCAGAAGTGTTCCTCTTTCTCTCCTTTTGAAAACTATCAATGCTTGGCCAAATTGGAAAGGTCTCATTTTGAGATGCACAGGTCAAAGCTGTCACCAAGGATTTTGTGTGTGCTTTGCATGCATAAGAAGTCGAGCAGGTTGCTTCTTATAGACACTGCTCCTAGAGTTAATAGTGGTAGGACAAACTCCCTCAGGACTGCAATGATCTGCAACTGGCCCTCAGAAAACATGGTGGAGAGGACCTACTGAATGGAAGTGGATGTGGAAAGGAGAGGGAAGGAATAAAAGACAACTGATACAGAGCAGGAAATTGACTGGGGCATAGAAATTGCATACAGGAGTTGTTTGGACAATGCTCAGGGCAGGGATCTGAGGAAAAGTGAAGGCTACATTCAGAAGAAAAGAGGAGGAGGAATCTGAGGAGGAGCCTCAGCTTGAGGAGAAGGCTGGAGCCACAGGCTACATTGGAAACCTGTCAGATGAAGAGGTGCGGCAGGAGAGAGATCGGCTCTAGCAGTTGTGTCCAAGGTAAAGGAGTTGGTCTACACAAACCCAGAGATTGGAGAGGGAGCAGAGAGTAAGGAAGGCAGGAAAGAGTGTGAATGCCCAAGAGTGAATGAAGAGTCTGAGAAGGTGGAGTGGTACGGGGCAACAGAGAGTGTGAGAAACACAGGTAGGGAGAAATTATTGTAAACTCAGAGTGGCAGAGAAACAGATTGATCAGGGAACTAGTCAATGCTGGTGACACAAATCAGAGAGGAGAGTCAGGGACAAGCTGACAAGAAGCTGGGGCAGGGATGGGGAGAAGGGATTGAACTGCAACATGTAGGTAAGGATGGGGAAAAAATAGAACTGCAGCAAGGATGAGGGAACAGAGCTGGGGCACAAGGATCATAGCTTGTTTGGAGCTGGCAGAGGGGATCCCCTTTGATCACAGTCGCCATCAGAACAGAGTCCACATCTCACCACTCCGCCCCTGCCATAGAGTCTCTCTGAAAGCCAATAGTGTGTGGCAGTACAAATTGTATGACCTCATCTCTTTTTAATGCCAAATAGCAAACCTCTGCTGTTACCAGTTATTCCAGTTAGCTCAAGTGACAGGGGCTGCTGAAAGTGATCTTAAGTTATCGGTTGTGGAGTTAAGGATGTCAGTGTGATCCTACATAACTGGTTTATTTTTCCTCAAGTTCACCTTTCCTCTTTGAGGCCTAGGAATATAAACCCAGAAAAATATTTTAAAAGAATACTATTAAGCTGTAAAGGTCAAAGACTTTTAAGTTGTTTAAAAAAAGGTCAGCATTGTGAGGCATGCATCATGTCAAAAGTATGAGGTTATGCTACTGTAAGAATTTATCTGTCTTAAAATTACTCCTGTGATGCTGTATTAATTTCTATTTTTTATCTACCAGTGAACTCAACGCCCAGTTTGATTTTTAGTACCCTGAGACACAGTGTTCAGCATATCTGGAAATGGTACCAAGAAAAATATAATTGCCTGTGCCCTTCTTCAGCTACACATCCTGCAAAGAAAATGCCTATGACAAGAAACATCTCATATAGCTTTCGAGGGTTCTCTCCTGCTCTAGAAACTCCTTCTTTCCCACTCCAGCAGCTGTGGTTCACCCTGTCCCTCTCAAGCTCCTAGAGGTACATCCCTTTAAGCTACACAGTGGCCTGAGAACTTCAAATACGTTAGAAGAATCGGATCATATTTTCCAGTTGCCATTTAGTAATGGCTCCTTATCTGAGTGTGGCTCAAGCAAGCCCAGCTTCTCTGCCCATACCTGAAACAACCATGTGCTTCTATGTCTAATTTGCCTCAGAAACCTGGAAAGAGACTACTTTCCTTCTGGAGAGACCAGGCAGGACTGGGTTACAAAGCAACACAAAACTTTGGGGACATAAGAATTGCCTTGGTTGTGGTGCTGGGGTTTTGTATTTATAGACTGCCCAAATCTGGGTGTGGAACGCAGCCATGGACTTGGCTTGTTTATCTTTGTTTTGGTTGCACAAACACCTATAAATGAAACAGAAACTTCAGAAAAGGGTTTCTGAGCTTAACCGCTGCTGAGCTTTTGCCCAGCTGTACAACCTCTGGCTTTTCCTCAGACAATTATGGAAGGACCAGAGGCTTGATCCTCAGTCATATAGGAATTTTCTCCTCTGCAGAAGGGGAAAAAACAGTTCTTAAGAGGAGCCAAACAAGACCAGAGGATGTGCTGTAGGAAACAACAATGCATGGAGCCCAAGTTGTGGATTAGGCAGGGCCTGCCTGGCATTGTTTGCTTCCATTACAGATGATAAAGCCAGAAGAGGCCATTGTGATAATCTGCTCCAGCCTCCTGCATAACACAAGGCATAGGACTTTCCTAAATTAGCTTATCTTCGAGCTATAGCATCTGTTACAGGACGAAAACCAATCCAATCTTGCCTGGAAGCTTTCTAGAGAAGGGCGATCATCACAATGCATGCTAAGGTCCAGTCCTCAGTCTGCCTCACCTGTCGTGCTTCAATGATAGGATGACATCACTGAATGGAGTCATCTCAGCAGTGTAGCTCCAGGAAAGACCATGGACTTGAACACCAGTCATGAATGACCCCCCCGTCTCCTTACCAAGGAGTTGCAGAGCATGGCTGAGAGAGCCCATTTCTTTTAAAGCTCATGGGGACTCCTAGAGGGAAAGAAATGATGACTTTCAAAACACTGAAAATTGTTTATAATCGAGGTGGTCACTTATAAATAGCTCTTGCTTGTTGTCATGTGGCCAGCTTAATTAAGTAGCGCAGAGCGTGTGCGGTCACTCACCTCAGATGATAGAAAAATCTGTATTGGGCCTTTGCCCTAATGCGAATTTCCTGACCTGACAGATGGGGATTGAGTGTCTGTTTATGCCAAGAGGAGTTTGCTAACATTTTTCCTCTAATTACTAATTATACCAGTGAAAGGGGCTTTACGGCCGGAGTCCTGGAAATGTGAAACTTGATCATCAGAGATTTGCAGGAAAGATGGAAGATTGATGGGTGACATCAAACAGCTGACAAGGAGGCCAGGGCAGCCAGACGGACAGCAGCTGCTCTAAGGGGCTTCAGGGGTGGGGGGGCAGCTGCACAGGGGGGGACAGGGGTCCGCGGGGGAGCAGCATGGAGGGGGCTGAGCCATTTTAACAGTCATTTCAGATATGAATGGGCCTAATCTCCCCGGGCTAGAGGCTGCGCGTGAGAGTGCAGCTACCAACAGGTGGTAAGGCAAAGCAGCGGGGCTGAAGGCAGCTGCGGCCGTGGAGAGGGCTGTGGCAGAGGGCTCCACAGGGTGCTGCGTACACCGGACCGAGGAAGAGAAGCCGGACGAGGTAAATCAGTTCCTCTGGGCTTCAGGTTTCCCAGATCCAAGCCAAAACATCAGTGTGTCTGTTCTCTGAGGCCCCAGGAAACCTATCTTCCCACCCAGCTATGGAGCGAGGCCAAGGTCACTGCGAAGAGATCCGTGCAGGGCAGTTTCCTTCTCTGAAGGAGACAGGAGGTGCACATTCTTGTCAAGCCACATAGATTCCTCTCTAGAGGTCCAAAACCAAATCATCCTGGTGGTCTCTGACTAGACGGTGGGATCAGCATGTTGCCTGATTCTCCGAAAAATGCTTGTCCCAGGCTGGGCTGTGTTACCCCTACTCTGTTAGCATCTGGCAGGCTGGCGACTGGTGGCTGTACAACCTCAGTCTCCAGTGGTCCTGCCACAGTGTACTTCACGTGACCTCCAAACCACTGGTTTCCTTGCCATCGGGAATCACAGGGATCAGCTGCCAGAGCTTCCCCTACATGCTCCCTTGTCTAAACTGCAGATCTCCTCCCAATTACAGCCGCTCTGCCAGTGTGACTGTCCAGATGGAGACTCCCGTGCTGACAGGAGGCCTTCTTCTTCTGGAGGAGTTAAACCACCATCTGGAATGACATTCCCTGAGTGGGCATAAGAGCCCTGGTGCTAGGACAGCTACTCCTGCTCCCAACATTATTGCCTGCTTGCTGGTGCCACTCCGAAGAGGATTAATTATCATGCCATGAGCCCACATCACTACACCAGCCAGCTGCAGCCCATATCCTGCCCAAACCCACTGTTGTAGAAAATGAGCAGAGTGGTCACTGGAAATACATAAATTGAGAGTCTGCTGCGGAATTGAGAGAAAATAGGCTTTCACTGTCCCAGAGCAGTAGGCATCTGTTTGATTTGTATAATATTAATTATAACTTTATTCTTGAAAAGGGCCAAGCAAATGGTGTTTGGTTTTGCATTCCACAAATGTGAAAGAAGCACGCAGATAAATAGTGAGGCATCCTTATGAAAATTGCTTTTTGCTGGATGTAAGAGAGTGCACAGCAGCAGTAGCATAGGGATGAGCAGATTTGTGATAATAGGAACTTTGTCACCAGTACAGCGAGATGAATTTCAAACTGGTATAGTAAATAGCGTGCATGAGTATTAATACACAAATAATCTCTACTGCCACCTAGCCAATAATCGAGATAGCTATCACAAGCTCCATCTCAGGTAATAAGCCTGCCTTTCACGAGATTTGGCAGAATATTATTATAATTATGAGTGTTTTCCAGAGCTCTCGGTTGTGAGTGTAAGTTTGAAACAGCCAAATGATCACATAGGAAATATAGTTTCATGGTTCAGTGTGTACACTCCTATCTCCTACTGTTTCTGGTCCAGGCGGGTAGCCTTCCCCTGGAGTGTAGTTGGAGGGATAGCACAGGGGATAACTCTGCAACACATATATTCTCTTCCATGAAGGAGCCTAGTTATCTATTCTACCTAAGAAAGACTGGTCTCCCACACTGATGTTTGCATTTCTATGCTTTCACTTTTCTTCTCATAGATACAAAGTACTGAGCATCTGTTAGCTTAAAGGAGAACAGTCTTCTTGTTTCACTGTGTGAAGAAAATTGCTATCAAGAATCTAGCCTGAGTTCTGCAGCTCCAGCTTTACAAATGCATACAGAACCACAATGAAAATATGGACATTTAACATTACAACTAGCTTTCTATTGTTTTATTCTATATCTTTCTTCAAATTATGTTTTAGACATACTACTGTACAGAAGTGTCCTACATTCTTTGAAAACAAGACAAAACAAAACTAAAAAAACCCACAGCCTCTTTTAACCACCCATCATCAAATCCTCATAAATATCCCATAAAGTAGCTGGGAAAGACATCCCCAGCTTGATCTTTATCAAAGTGATAAGCTGTTCTTTTAAAAAGTCTAATGCAAATGATTTCCAGGGCTTCCCGTCTAGGTCAGCAGCCTTTCAAAATTCGATTAAAACGTTCTATTTCCCCACTGACTTGAGGATAACAAATGGATGAAAGTCTGCGCATACTGTTTCCCCCCTTCAACAATTCTTTAAATTCCAAATATATAAGTGGAAATCTAGAGCCCAGCGTGGGAGGATGGGCACACAAATGGGTTAAAGCAGGTGGAGGTATCTCAGTTTAAAAAGACACTAAACACATAGTGCAGTCCCTAATGGTAATATTGCCATGCCTCACCAGTTCCATGCCCCACCATCAGTGCATTTGCACAGACAGAACTGGAATTATTTTCTCCCAGCTTCACGCATCTGCCTTCTCACCCTTCTCACACTTGCAGCAACTGCTTGTTTGTGTTTAGCAGCAGTGATGCAGTGTGCCCCAGGGTTCTGTTTTGAGCTCTGTCCCTCCTTTGTTCTCTCCATGCCTTCACATCCCCTCTGTAGATAAAATCAGGAACAGGACTGTAGTCATTCTTTCGGAAAAACTACACTGTTTATGGCTAGCTGATGGAATAATCAATGGTGGCATAAATGCAGCCTTGAGGAATGCCTCCCAAAGGCCAAGGTGCATCATCATAAGTCCTTTCTCATGAACACTCATGCAAAGAATTTGTTTTATGTCATGGTGACGCTTTCCATCATTTTGCCACATTTCTGAAAAGCAAAGAGGATAGTGCTGTCTACGGGGAACTCCACTGTGCTTGGCAGTAAAGATCTCCAGGTCTCTGATTTGAACAGCATTCTAGTACATGTAGTGGATACTGACTAATGTTTCATTAAAATCTATTAGAACCGCTGGGTGAGAAGTGCTGCCAATCAGATCTACTACGTGTTGCTAATCCACTCATTCTGGGCAGAAGAGTAAGCCAGCTCAGTCTGTCCTGTTTTGTCCTATTAGACAGCCCTCTCATTAGATGTGAGCATACATCCAGTGATCCAGGATGTGTGGCCGAAGATGTGTGAGCCAGGTACATAAGCTCGGATAGTTCAAGGTATCTGGGGAGCTAACTGCCTCCAGATCTGGGCCTCAGCCTGTTGTTTAAAGCATCTAGAATTACTCAAACTCTGATGGCAAGGTCTGAATGAGGTAAGTGTTGAGCTTTAGTAGTCAATATTTTCCTTGCTTCAGAACTGATCAGCTTTTCCCACAGCAAGCTTACTGCCCCAAAATAACAGTGATATATTTGCACCAGCTTGGAATCCCAAGTACTAAGCTCTAAAAAAGAACATAAAGTGCTAATTGAACCTTTTGTGCAAAAGCTATGTTATGATCTCTGAAATAAAATTCCGTCACCTCTGAAATGAAAACTACCATAACAGTGATTCAGTTTCAGGGTAGCCTTTTATTACACCCAAACTCTCACACTTCTTGGTGGCACAGTTCTGTCTTTCTAGTGTTGTCTAAACATCATTAGACCAGAAGACGGCCTTTCAATTTCAGTTCATTAATTTTCTGTCCTGGAAAGCAATAGCTGGTGTTGCAAAATTCCCAAAAAGTTCAAATAAATGTTGCAATTGTCAGAATTTTGTTTAAGGGGAGACCAGGCAAATTGCACTTCATTGATCCACACTGATAGTAATGGCACTCGAGGTTTACTGACAGGAGTTTGCAGTAAAAGTATCTAATTCATCAGTGCTTTCTTTAAATTTTTATTGCTTAGTCATCATGGGATTTTGTGGGACAATGAAGAAAAGCAAAGATAATTCAAGGCAAATAGAAGAAGATGTGTTCACCAAACAAAGCTTTCTGTTGGCATTTAATATATATTTTAAAGAAAGCTAAGAAATTCTGCTTTCTTTAATTTTGCTCACAGTCTTACTTTGTGATACGTGATGCCAGGCAGACACAATGGCTTTACGAAGTCTGCATACTCAGAATACATCCGCGTAGAAGAGAGTTAGGGTTTAGATACCACAGACGGTATATTGGGCCTAACTGCTAAGCTCAGCTGTTTATATCAAATCTCTCCACATTATTTTCAAACACTGACTAGTACCTCTCTTAAAAATCACCAGATACAAAACAAGCATGACAGATGGCATGATCTGAAAACACTGGCATAGGCAGGTGAATACATTGGGAGCATGGCCAGATTTTAGCTAACTAGTGCACCTTTTCCATTGATGGCCTTCAGCGTCTTGCAACCCTGCCACAATAAATGTTTTGCTTTGTGTGAAGTAATGAGATGGAGAGAGATGGAAAAAGGCCTGGGCTTTTCATTCTGACTGATGTTAATGTGAATTAAGGAATTTGGCTGATGGGAATTGGTGCTAATACATTTTGTTAACTAAGAAAAGTGCTAATTAGAAATCCTTTTAAACTTGACCGGTGCAAGATATAACACAAACACTTACTGCATTTTATTTGCTTAAAGGTTACTTAAGCCATATGAATGGGTGGTCATGGCAGAAGCTGTATTATATTGATGCTAAGGTGTTAACGATTGTTCTTTGCAACCGTTATTTATTATACAACACCTGTCAGTAGTAAGTGGAGCTTTTACATTAAAGCAGGGGTTGGCATCTGATAGGGATGAAAATATTGTTTACCCTTCCTAAAATCATGTAATTCTCTCTTTAAATAAGGAATTATTTTTTGATAATTTTAAACTAAATCTGCTCTCCTTCAAATAGCTAATTTAAGAAATGCAGAAAGTCTGACAGAGCCTTGTTTTTGCTGTCATTTGCAGAAACAAAGACAGTACAAATTCTTTTTGACTTCCCATATTGTTAAGACTCAGTAAAATCTTGCGCATAGGACACATATGCAGACTTTGGGGGGCAGGAAACTGTCTTTTTTTGTGGTTAACTTTGCATAACTGCACAGCGTCTATCCAAAGAAGCTGAAGAATAATACTCTATTACACATAATTCCAGAAATGTAAGCCACATTTCATAATACTTGCCATCTCTCACTTACCTGAGTAGGAGGGTGCAAGACGAGACCTTGCAAGATGAGGCAGAGACTGCTCATAGCCTGCTCATCCCCATCACCTGGTTTTCACTGTGCACTTGCAGGGGGCACTATATAGGGTCATGGCTAGATCCTGATGCCCTCAGGAATAAGTAAATTTTCAAATTATTTGAGTTTCTGTAGGATGACTGTCCAAATTACAGGTTGTGAACTCAATACATTAACTACTGTGGTACCCAGCCTTCCCATATTCTTTAATTTCATTTGTCATCCAGGAAATGGTGGTGGTGTGCTGGACGGAGTGTGAGGGAGGAGATAGTTGGTGGAGATGAACCTAATGAAGTTCAACAAGGACAAGTGTAGGGTCCTGCACCTAGGGAGGAATAACCCCAAGCACCAGTGCAGGTTAGGGGTTGACCTGCTGGGAAGCAGCTCTGCAGAGAAGGACCTGGGAGTCCTGGTGGACAACAAGCTCTCCATGACCCAGCAGTGTGCCCTTGTGGCCAAGAAGGCCAATGGTACCCTGGGGTGCATTAAGAAGAGCGTGGCCAGCAGGTCAAGGGAGGTTATCCTTCCCCTCTGCTCTGATGAGGCCACATCTGGAGTACTGGGTCCAGTTCTGGGCTCCCCAGTTCAAGAAAGACAGGGAACTACTGGAGAGAGTCCAGCAGAGAGCTATGAGGATGATTAGGGGACTGGAGCATCTCTCTGATGAGGAAAGGCTGAGAGAGCTGGGTCTGTTTAGCCTGGAGAGGAGAAGGCAGAGAGGGGATCTTATCAACACTTATAAATATCTAAAGGGGGGGTGTCAAGAGGATGGGGCCAGATTCTCTTCTGTGGTGCCCAGTGACAGGACAAGGCGCAATGGGCACAAACTGGAACACAGGAAGTTCCATCTCAATATGAGGAAAAACTTCTTCACTTAGAGGGTGACCAAGCACTAGGACAGGCTGCCCAGAGAGGTTGTGGAGTCTCCTTCTCTGGAGATATTCAAAACCTGCCTGGACGCGAACCTGTGCAACCTGCTCTAGGTGATGCTGCTTTAGCAGGGGGGTTCTGATCTCCAGAGGTCCCCTCCATCCCCTACCATTCTGTGATTCTGTGAGGAGGCACTCCAGCACAGCTGATGAGGGAGAGGACCACATCTGCATAAATACGTTTGTTGGGGTGCTGTGCCAGGAGCTCAGTGGCTCGTGGGGGGGCTTGGCAGGTGTATCGCAGATCACATGGACCATCTGCATCTACAAGCAAGGACTGGCAGGAGAGAGGTCCTGGTCCTTCAGATGTGAGAGGTCTGCTCCTGCCACTACTGGGAGATGCTGGCTTTGAGGCTTTGTGGTGCCACAGTCTGCTGACACAGGCAGGAGTGTGTGCTGGCCAGGGGGAAGTATTTCATGGGGTTGGGGCCCCTCTTGAATTTTGGAGATGCAGAATGAGAATAGCTTGTGAAGTAGCAATGGTGCAGGTGGGAAAGAAAGAAGTGTACCTCTGAGGTAAGGAGACTATTAGTTAGACTTCAGGTTTACGGAAGAATAAAGGATTTAGTGGATGATAGGGTAAGACATGACAGTGTTTTGGGATACAGTCCTAGGACTGGGAAGTTTAATCATGGCTGTTCTATAAAGCAGATTTTAGGCACAAGTATGACTGAGAGAGACAGGTGAGGGCAGGAAATAGCCATTACTCCATGCACTTCTTTCCAAAATCTACTCATTGAACTAGATCTAGGGAGTGTATGTGCTCAGAGAAATAGATTGGAAAGAAAGGAGGAGGAATTAAAGTTGAAAAAACAGTTTCAGAATAGCATATATTGTTGCAATTAAGTTATTCTGCAATTAAACATTACCCTCAGATAACTCAGTTAAAAAATTTCTAAGATACCAAGGCTAAAGAATTATGGTTCTAGCCATTTAATTACTCCAATTCCAGTTCAGATTGCATGTATTTTTATAAATCATCTCCTCTCCTTTAAAAAATAAACAAACCATGTCTTTCCACCACTTATCAGTATTTTCAGTGCAAACTCTGGAATACATCTCAGGTCTGTTTACCCTCCATGGTGTTAATGTTTCTCATTAATGGATTAGAAACACTTTTATTTTTGCACCAGTAACGGTATAATATTTCAAATTCCACTTATTTAGACTTTGCTTTGTTTGGCTGTTGAGAAAGGTTAGTGGTTAATGCTCGGCACTACCGCGTAAGACTTCCTTTCTTGATGGTGGCAGGAGTGAGGAGTGCTACAGAAGCAGTTCTCCATGGAGGACCCTCTAACCTTAGGGAAACTACTCATTTTGTGCCAGAAGAAAGAAGGCAATGATACAGGATTTGAAAGTGCAGGAGAACGGGGGGGGGGGGGGTGGGGGGTGGAGTTTGACTCTCTGCGAGGGTGGTAAAATGTTTTCTTTGGATTTATTTCTTTAGGGAGAAGAATAAAACCTTGTGATCTGTTTTGGAAAGGGGCAGGAATAAAGCCTGAGATATCTGAAATTGGACTTTTTTGCTGACTGGCAGCAATGAACTACTTCCAAAATTCAGTTACCTAGAGACAGTAGAACTACAATACCAAATGCAGAGGGAGTCTTTCTTTAAAGAGACTGTTGCACAGCATCCAGCTGGAATTTGGAAGTCATTTTACTGACAGATCATAACAGATTTCATTTTGAGCTTTGCCAGGAATCCTTATATCATTGGCTATAGAAAGGAGAAAGCATTCTCCTCGCACATGCACGCACGTGGGAGAGAGCAGACTATGAAAGCATCTTTTCTGCAATTAAATGCAGGGCCTTGTAAGGTTTTCTTTTTCCCAGTAAAACAAAGTTGGTGGACACTCTTAAATGTAAACTTATTTGTATGTATAAAGGAAGTTTGATCTGTTCTGCGTGTTACGCTGGTGATTGATAAACAACAGAGGCTACGTACATTTGTAACTCAGCTTGACGGGAAATATCTGAGTGAAGAAAAAAACAGTAACTGGCCAGTCCGATGCTAAATGCTAGAGCCACAGGGAGAAGGGAATATCTACAACTTGCTTTGATTTTTGACCATATTATTAGACAGACAAGCTTAAATGGGTTATATCTATTGATTTGTGCATAGTGGCCCAGCATCAGAGGGCAGGCCTTGCCATGTGGCGGATGGACTTGACTGAGTTGGGTTTTCTTTCCAGTTTAGCTGTTCCCTTTCTCTCTAACTATCCCTGCATACTCTCACAGTTCAGCAAGCATCTAGCAACCCTTATCTCATTAGGAAGGCCCGTTACAATGTGAGGAGGAAAGCTTATTTTATGATTATGGTAGAACTCAGTCTTAATAAAGAAATTATTGACCTTTGGCGCTAGAAAAATTGTAAAAGTGCACCATGCCACATTCAGAAGAAGAATGCATTAATATTTATGCTCAGCTTAACCTTTGTGCCTTTCAGGGCACATGCACTTATAATTTACTGATGTAAAAATAAGCTTTCTAGATCCTAAAGCCGAGACAGATATTTGGTCCGCATCCACGAGGCCAATGCAGTCCATGTGGGAAGCTTTATGCAAATTATATAAACGAATTTAGAGACTGAGAAATAAATTATAAGGAATCATTTGGTGGCCAGAGCAGCAACTGTAGGCAAAGACCTCCTACATCCAGCTTGGTATGTGAGAGTTCAGGGAGGCTGTGGAAACACATGCCAGAGCTGCCAAATCTGTGTAACTTGTGAGATGGCTGTGTCCTGGGGGGTTGCAAACTTCAAGCAAAAGCTGTTCCCAGCCCAGATGCTGCAGTGCTATGAAGAGGGGAGGGAAATCAAAATGAGTTTTATGTTCTTCCCCTTCTTCCTTTTTGAGGGGAAAAAGGACTGAACAGTGTTCTCCTTAAAAAAAAAAAAAAAAAAAAAGTACCTTTTTTTAAATACCTTTTTTCTTCTTTTAGAATTATAAGGAATATGACGGACTGTTTTCCTTAGCAGTGCTGAAGGCCATGTTAGCTGTTCTAGACAACCTTCTGGAAAGTTTTCTAAAAGGGAAACAGCTTTCTGAAGTCATAATTCAGGAAGCCTCCCAGTTTAAGAAACATTTAAATCTTATGAAAGCAACATAAAGCAATTAAGTGTGTTCATAAGGACTCAAGCAAAGAGGACTCTTTGCTCACTTCTCAACTGAAGGCGAGAAGTTGATGGTTCTTACTGAAAAGACCATTTTTTTCCAAATATTTGTCAAGCATTTAAAATAAGCACTTAAAAAAAGCAAGCATGATTAAAATTAATTCCCCTCTCAGTCAATCAGGCTTTAATTATTTTAAATCCAAAAACCTTTACTAGTTCTTTAGTCAACTGTAGTCTTTCAGGAAATATCAAGTAGAGAAGACATGACTTTTACAACTAGTAATGCCTTTCCACTCCCCACACTTTACTGGAGAACAAGTAAGTGCAAATGTTTTTTTAAGTCACCCTAAAATAAAAGGCAACCAATGTTTCTTCTTCCTGAAGGAGGTAAAGAGTATAGCTAATTTTTAAATATTCCTTCTATATTATTATTAAAAGCGTGGGCACAGGAACATGTCGTTGTGTCTAGCTATTCTGCAGTATTACCCATGCACACTTTCTTACCCTGCTGTGTAAATTTGGAATACACAGGGTCATTAACTCATCTCCCAGGGAAAGGCAAGCTACCTTCTATTCACACAGAGTATTATTCAGAATTGCAAATATATTGTAAATTTACGGCTTTGGTTACTCCACTCTCATTTGTTCAGGTATTCACACACTATGTTTTCTAATAAGCCAGAAAATAAAAGGCTGACTTCATGGTTGAACTCCCTGAAAATTTCACCATAAATATTCTTGTCATACGCAAAGTCATTAACTCATTTGCCTATTAACTCTTGCACGAATGGTAGACTCAATTTCACTACATGGAAATGTCAGGCTTACGTGTGCGCATCCCTTTTTTGTGCAGAAGGTATCCCAAACTGTGTCCTGTCTCTCTGGATGCTTAATTCACCTCTTCTTCTCATCTGTGGGTTATCAGTATAGTTGAATTACATTCAGTTTTGTTAATACAAGCTCTAACATTGCAGCAACTTCATCTTTTAGTTCTCAGAAGCAAGCTGGAGGTTTTCAGATGGCTGGGAGACAACTGGGTGTTTTATAGTGCAGACCATTTGGAGGAAACAAAGGCTGTAGTTTCCCAATATTTTTAATTTGTCTCCTTTGTCTGTTAGAGGATTTAACCAAGAGGGTTTCAGTGATCTGGTTTACAGCTTGGCCTACAAGCATCTTTGGCAGCACAACCAAGTGGACAGGGACAAGCAGCGAAACAGGAGACGTCTTTAGGTGACTTCACTAATGCAGAACCTATTTTAGGACTATACGCTAGGGCCCTTTGTAATAGGGAGTAAATATAATTTCTTTCTCTCCTTTGTTTGGGAGAGTGGTGGAGGTAATTTTAAATGAACTGGTATAAGCTCTCCCACTTCAGCTTGACTCGCTATCTGCCACAGCATCCAACAACAATTAACAGCAACTTATCTAGATGCATTTACTAAGACAGGAAGAAGCAGAACAAAACAATTTCCTTTGAACAATCCTTATGCATCCAAGCACACACACACACACGATATCAACAGGCCAGTTCATGGTTCTCACAGCTATTGCTCACATTCTCAGAGCTGTTTGTAGGCTGTTTTTTAACTGTCCTAACAATCCCGAGCATACAGATCCAGATGTGGGCATAATTAAGCTGTTGTTGCCTCCCACAGACATCATGGTAGCGTGTATTTCCAGCCATACCATCAGGATCTGGGTGCACAACCTTCTTCTGTTGTTCCTCCTGAAGCTTACATCCAGCCCTGAAAGCTGAGCCATGAAAAATCAGAAGGGTGGTTCATAATAAGGACATTTGGCATCATTATTTGTGCATTCTGCCCCATACCTCTGTCCTGTTCTGCTGCAGTGACCGCTGATCCAGCCCCATTTTTCCTTCCCATACTCTCAGCGCTCCTCAGCAGGCACAGGCTACATATCCAAGACTTTAATGAAGAACAAGGGTATGGTGGGAATGTCACACTCCGTTTCTGTGAAAAATTGAAGTCTGATTTTTTTTATTTGGACAACAAAAGAAAACCTCAAAAAGAGAAAAATGGACACCAGCCAAGAAACGGGGTGGGGGAAAATGTTTATGGATGTTGGCAAATCTACTGTGCAGCTTTCCCATGTTACAAACTACATCACTGTCTGCAAAGCCGGCGAAGATACCCTTCTGCAAACTAAGATGATACGAGACTTGCCTGTTACATCCCCTACGAACCTAAATTCCTACTTCTCCACTAAAACCGTGTAAGTAAAGGTGTTTTATTCAGCAAATACACTAGGCTAGTATCATCCCAGAATGAAATTCTGACTAAAGCAGTACCACGCTGCACAGCAGGGCTTTAAGGCCTCGATGAAATTAAAATAAAGATTTGGAGGTACTGAGCAACCCTGATCGGTATAAGGGGGTGGGGGAAGGGCAGCATGTGGTTTGGGATATTTTCACCAAATGTTAAATCACACAGAATATTTCACTCGTCTCCAGTGTGAGATCACGACATGACTCCTCTGTAATGAATTCTTTATCTTGGCAGCTCTCCTGCTTTCTCCCAACTGTGCCTCCCTCTGCCTTTCTGGTCCCAGTGCCGTAACATATGGTAGTATTTGGAGAGCGATTTCGGCCTGGGAGCCGGCCTGGCTGCCCGCACCTGTGCGCTCCCCGGTCCCGCTGCTCCGCAGGCGGCCGCGCTCAGGTCACGCTCCAGCGCCGCGGCGTGAGCTCACTCCTTCGCCCTCCTGCCCGGGCACGCCGAGAGCTGCCGGCGGGATGGTCTGGTGCGGCCCTTTGGATGTGACATTTAATTTGGTGGCTATGTGCTTCCCACGCAGCCGCGGCGAAGCCTCTCCTTTGGGCAGCCGTGTCGGAGGCGGCTCCAGGTGGCGGCCGCAGCTGCCTGCCCGCGTCGCGAAGGACGATGCAAAGCGGCTGCCGACCCGCTAGGCGAGAAGGCCGCCGTCGGCTCAGGAGGGGCCCAGGCGGGACGCGAGCAACCAACCCTACCGAGCACGGAGCGGGCACCCGGGCGGAGGGGCACGTACGACACGTAACCGCCCGCCGCAGTCCCGCCGCTTGGCGTGGCGAGGGCGCGGCCGGAAGGCGTCGCCCCGCGGGAGTCGGTCGCCACGGCGACGCGTGGGGCCTGCCCGCCGCCCGCACCGCCATGGGCCCGAAGCGGCCCAAGACCGCCGGGGTCGCCGCGGCGGGGGCCGCGGCCAAGAGCTGGGAGGCTGCGCTGGTGTCCGCCCACCTCGAGGAGGTGAAGGCAGCCGAGGGGCAGGGCAGGCAGGGGCCGCCCGGGGCACGGCACGGCACGGCGGGGCGGGCAGGCCGGCCGGCCGGTCCTGGGATTTGAGGGTGGGGGGACCTCGCCGCTTCTCCGGCCTAGCTGCCGCAATATCGCTGCTGGGGGCTCCGCGGGGTCCCAGAGTCGCCCCGGGGAGGACGGTGAATCGTCCCAACGTGCGGTGGGGCTGCCCCCACCCCGGTCACTGAGCAGTGGCCCGGCGGGTTTCTTGCTTTTCCTCCTGGGCATTTTTTTTTTTTTTTTTTCTTGGGGCTCTGGGTGCCAAGTTTCGTCTCGGAGTGAACTTTTTATAAACTGCTGAACAACGAGGTTTGATGGAGGTGCTGACACAGCATTAACTGTAGCGTTGAAAATGTGAGGCTGTAATTTTCCTGCTTGAGTGTGTGCAGCTAAAAAGCTCTTTTTTCTTCCCCTGCCCCCCTTCCCCCCTTCTTTTACAGTGTGTGAAGATCTAAAGGCATATTTAGGTTTCCAGGTTCTATGTAGGCAATGTAACTCTAATAAATCTTGACTTACAAGAGAGAATTTGGTTTCAAAATAGCGAAGTAGTTTAGCAAACAATAATATTTATCTAGCATGTGTTTATCTAGCGCTGCTTCTGCAAGTGAGACAAATGACTTCCGTGGCTTCCTTGTTTGCTGGGTTCCTGTTTTGCCCTGTTAAAAACCTGTTTTTTGTTGTTGTTGCTGCGTTTGGTTTTTTTTTTTTAACATGCCAGGAGTTCTGGTTAAGTATGAGGACTTTTAAATTCAGGGGGAGGCTTTTAAATTGGATAATCAGTTTTCCTGAAAATGCCACAGATGAAAAAAAAATCTCTTAAATACTTTTTACTTTTATTTGATAGTAACCATATAGTACAAGTTTAGCCAAACAAAATCACTTTTTGATGTAAGCTGCTCAGCTAAAGCTGTTGTTTCCCATTTTTCCCTAGAATGTAGATACATTTTTTTGTCAGTAGACTTCAAAGGCTCTTGAGCCCCTTCTTGCTTGTGAAACTCACCCCTGCTCTAGGAGAACCTCCCTGCAGCATGAGAAGGAGGTGGAGGTTCAATCTCCATCACGTACTCCGTTCCTGACCTTTCTCCCAAGCTTACTAGCAAGGTGCCAATTAGTGATTTATTTATTTTTTATGGTGGTGTTTATTGTGGTTGTGGATATTGTCCAGTGAATTCACTGAACAAAGTGCTTTGTTTACTCTGCTGCTTCTATATGTAATTTATTACATTTGTTAAATAGAAACCATTATATTGAAGTATTTTAAAAGGTAGGAAATAAAATGCTCAGAACTTAGGAAATGCCAAAATTAGGATTATTCAGGACCACACATTGAGGCAGATGGAAAGAAACATTAAATATGTTCACGGAACGGGGCAGGAATTCTGTAGGAAAAAATATGTGATCACCTAATGAAAGATTATCATAATACCTGTTCCCATGGGGCTGAATTAAGATTCCTTGGTTCCTTAACGCTGGTATTGTCCAACTGTTTTCTGTTCCAGTTAAGCTAGTTCCAGTTAAGCTAATTCCACTTTCTCTGTCTCGCTGTTAGCAGACAGAGCCTTGAGGACATGGGGAAAACTGTCTCCCTGCTGCGGTCAGCTTGAACTCAGGCTTCTGTGATGCTGGGCAGCCACTGAAGTTTCTTATTGCAGGAAAATTCTTATTCGGCTCTTATAGTCGTGGGCAGGAGCATACTTGGTGCAAAACTGTCAAATGCCAACAAATCTCTTCTGAGCATGTGTGAATCAAGATTCATCAAGTGTGGCCAAATGTGGGTATACTTAATGTAAATAAACGTGCTCTGTAAAAGCAGATCTTTGACACAAGTATGGCTGTGCTGCCAAATTTTAGTTCCTTCCTCTTGAACACAGAGGGAATTGAATATCTTAATTACTTAATCACAAAGGATTTTTTTATTAAAGGATAAAAATGGCTTTTAAAAATCAAATCTCATTCTGCAAATAGTCTAACCATGCTATCCTCCCTTCCCCGCCCCAGTAATCTTATAGCACAAAAGATTTACTCTTGAATATATAAAGGTCGGACACTGAAAGCAACCTGTAAAAGAGAGTGTTGAGCAACTTTAATTGTAGGTGTCACCAGACATACTGCACAAAATTATTTCTTACTCCTTCTCAGTATTGTATGTGATATACCATATGAATCTGAAATTACTTAGGAGATGGCAAGAACTCCTATCAATTAAATAAATTACTCTCCTCACAATTCATGTTTAAAGAATTTTTAAATCTTTTACTTGTATCAGTTTAGAGAATATTCTTTGCCTTCAGTGGAGTCAAAGGGAATTTACTAGAACTGGTTTTAAATTGTACCAGATAGGCTGAGCAATGAAATTTCACATTTTAATGTGTGTTTATGACTTACAATATTTTATTAGTCTGATCTATGAAAAGGAGTCATTTTACCAGTGGTGGTAAGATTTTATGGACGGGTATGCTAACTAAAATATGATTTAAATGGTATATACTAACCAAATAATTGCTTTTACTAAACACACTGTGAAAACTGGCAAACAGACAACTTAAAAACATGTACAGAGGAAATACGGATTTTGCAAAGCCTTACATTATAGTTTATGTACATGTTTTTTGTTTCTAATGTGCTACATAGAACAACATGGAGCTGCAAGTTGTATATGCCTTCAGATATTTATCAAGATATTTTCATTGGGTTCACTGCAGAATTAAATTACAAAAATATAACTTCAGATTTGTAATTTTAAACTTTGCATGCTTTAAGTAGTCAAAGGGCAATATTGGCTAAGTGGAAGGTGAATTCTGGGCAAATACAGCCCTTAACAATTGAAATAATTGTTTTCTATTATATGTTCTTATTAGCTAGTATAACTAAGCATAGCAACTGGAAACCACATGCTGCTCTGACGTTCCATCTGTAAGGTTTCTGTCACTTCATTGGCCTTTTAGGGCCTGAAAATTGAACTAAAATTAAAGCTTGTAAAACCACTGAAAGTGTTCTGGATAGGGTGGCTCCAAACTTTTGATTATTATTCATCCAGCTTCCTCTTCAGAAAGGAATTAACATTCAATTGAGAGGTTTTGATACTCTCTCACCTGCCCAGATTATACAGCGAAAGCTCAGGCTCTTAAAATCGGAATCCATTAGTAATATGGGGGTGCGTCAGTCAGCATGAAAGTGGACTTGCAGATTTCTTAACAGTGATGCCCTACACAATCACTATGTTAGGTCTACAAAATTGCTGATGAGCAACCTTTCCCAGTAATGCCAGCTGTATTTAACTGATTTAAAAGCTCCCTCATTGCTGAAATCAAAGAACGCTAGAGGTAATATTGCTCTAAGTGTTCAGAAAACACTAATAAATCTTGTTATTTCTGAAGGCATTACTTAAAAATCAGGAGATTAAAGAACTCTTGTTGTTTGATGCTGAAGTGTTTGGAGTTTAAGTTTTCAAATGTTTCTCTTCAGCCTTTACAGATAAATTTGAAATTGTGCTGTAGTTAAATGAATGTACTAGTTGTGGCCCTAAGAGAAAACAAAGCAAAAAAAAAAAAACCCAGCAAAAAACCCCAAACCATTAAATACCACGAGAATAAGTGATGATGCAAAATGAGAGATATTCAGATTGCCTGGAAAGTGGGGGTGGGGGGTGGAGATGGCTGCTTGATGCTTTTCCTGGCCAAAGAGATCTAGAAACTGGTACTGCAAAAATACACAATATACCTGACTTTTTCAAATGTTTTATTTAGAACACCTGCCCTTTTGTGTCTAGAAAATGAAGCAAAGAAAATAAGACATGTTTAAAAAGGAAACAAAAATTTGGGAGCTACATCTGCTTTTTTCTTCAATGTGAATTGAAATTACAGATTTTTTTTTTTTAACATACCTATAGCTATTCCAATACTACTGTGACAAATAAGATGTAGGCTATGTGTACTGGTTTTTAACTTTTGGAAAAAAAATCACAATACAGGGGGACACAAAGGAGACTTGAGAACGAAACCAGAAGATGATGAGATGCTTTCTGTGTTTTGTGAAAACAAGAATTTTGGAAAACTGCTAGCTGCTTACATGGAGCTTTCAGAATTAGGTGGATCTTGCTGGGATTGGAGCCTCTTCACCAGAGGGACATACAAGCTTCACACATAGATGGTTATTTCTAACACTGAGAGAGACTTTGGTGCGTTTCAACTCTTGACATGGCCAAGAGTTTTGAAACAGGGGGCCAGTGTAATTTGTGACAGTGATTGTCACTGAATGCGTTCCAGTGAGAGTGGTCTGGCCTCCCCTTATTTGGAGCTTGTTTCAGATTATTTAAGGAGTATTTGGTTACCAGTGCCACATTTTCAGCTTTTTTTTTTTTTTTTTTCATTCATGTTTGAATCAGCGTTGTTGATTCTCTGGGATATCTACTCCTGGCATTTTGGTCGTCTTTGTTCACAGTACGTAGTGCTTGCATGATACTCTCAATGGCAGCCTCCCTAGACTGTTTCCATGCTTTTCCAGTAGTTATTTTTATGGTTTTCTTTATCCTGTTCTTTAACCTGGGAACCTCATTTGAGGTAGCCTTAGGGTCACTAATCTATCCTCTTTCAGATCCTTTCTCAGGTCTCACTTCTACAATAACATTTGAAAGAATTAAACTAAGTAGTGAAGCAGTTGTATATTGAGGGAGAAAATATTTTTAAAGTAACCATATACATTTTACTACTTTTCCTTCTCATTTTTATGTTGTGATTTTAGGTGGTGAGCTGTAGAAGCAGGGTCTGTTTCTTCTCTATCCTTTCAGTGCCTTGAACATTAAGGATACTGTTACAGTATTGATAATATAAGGACAGTATTGCAAAAATAATAGATTTTTAAAGTCAGAAAAGAACATAGTCAATTAAACACCTTAAACTATGTACTAACGCTGCACATTCACTGCCCTTATTGACTTCATGTGCTGTTCTCTATGTTCAGCTTTTCTGAAGAATGATCCTTGAGGGCTTCAAAATTGGTCAGTCTAGAAACAGATGACATGCTATTAGTGACTCTGGGAATTCTGGATAAGTATTCCCTGCTAAAGTATGTGTAGCTATTTCTGGTATTTATTTAGCTCTGATTCCCAGCTATTGCACCTTTTTTACAAAAGGAATATTTTTTTCTTCATTTTGCAGCTAGGGAGATATGGGCTATCTCTAATACAGTTTAATTTTTTTATGCAAAAGACCTTGTATTGAGTTGCATATACTTCAGTAGAATTAAGTGGGGTTATAATTTTCACCACCAGTTATCTGGTAAAGGCTCATTCCATGTATTTTATTTTTAATATATTAGCCAGGGTTTTGCCTGTGCTGTAAATATTCTCATAGCTGTTCTGTAGAGAAGCTTTAGCAGCTTGTTTGTTTGAAGCAGAGAATTTAGCTGGGGAGAGATGATGTGACACACTGATGTCAACGGCATACCTTTTCTGAGGGCATACCTTTTTCTGAGAATGTTGTGTTTGGATAAATCCTGAGGTTTTTTAAAAAATTCATTTTTTGCAAGCAGGATGTTTTGCCTTGGTGCTTTGTTAGGAGCTGCTGTGAAGGTGGACATCACAGTGGAAATCAGGAAAATTCTCTCTCTGTTGCTTTTAGTGCCTTCCCAGGGAACACACAAGTATCATGAAGGAGAAAGTCTCATTACTCAAACATAACTGACAGTGCCTGGGAAGTATTAGAGGGGCTGGAGAACAAGGATTTGGAGAAGGAATCTGAGGATGGAGAAAGCTGGAAGTTGGATCAGATAAGGCAACTAGGGACTAGCTGGACAAGGAGACTGAGGACGAGAGCTAGGGGAGCAAGTAATGGATGTGGGAAGTGTTAGAAGTGGCAGAACTCAGATGAAGAACAGAGGTGGAAATGGAAAGAGAAGTCAGCTAGGGGCAGTTGGGACCAAGGAGTGGAAAGATCAAGAAGAGGCAGGACTATAAGGAAGACAAGTTTCACAAGCATCCTTGTTGCAGGATGATGTTAATCAGTGCTAATCAGGTGTAATTTGTGGGCAACAAGATATCAGCGTGTTTTAAGGAGGCACTTAAGAAGGCGTGAGGCAGAGGCTTTAAGACTATCGGATAGAGATTTCTTCACATATCTGAAGAACTGCAGGAAGTTGTGGGAACAGGCTGTATATTGCTGCTGGACCATGCTTCCCCTAGCATTTAGGGTTGAACTTGACCTTCCCGAGTTTTACTCTTCTTCTGCTGTTAGCATCTGTCTGTGAGACTTACTGGGTGTCATTCCACTCTTTTGGTGGTCCTCACTGAAGAGGACAGTGTAGTAATACCAGTTCCTCCATTAGCTCGTGTCACAAGCGGATGGTTGTTCTGAAGTCTCTGTCTCTGCTGACAAGCCCTGATACTGACACAAGGGAATTTCAATCTCAGTTCTGAAAGCCTAGAAAATTATGCATTCACACACGAGTACATATCTAAAAGCTCTTTGTTCAAGGAATGGTAAAGTTTTTGTGTCCAACTCTTGGCATCTATACAATGACAACTTCAACTTGAATTCAGATTAACTTCAATTCCTGTGCACGTGTTTTGATCATAATAGTGGAATACCTATCTCTCTCATAGTGCTGTGCGCTGGTAGCTCTCTTGGCAACTTCAGGCAGGAGGAGGTATCATCCCCTGTTCTCCCTCCCAACTATAAAGCGAAAAAAGAAATTTAGTGTACCCAGTACAGTCCCCACACAGATCATTGCTGCAGTCGCTTTTCCATTAAGCAGTGCCTGCTGCCCCAGGTCAGCTGGACACTCTCCTCATAAATTCCATCGTGTTTGCGTGCTCCTAAAGCATCAGTGATATTCTTGCACTCTCCTGCATTTTGTAATTTTAAAAACTTAATGTTTATTTTGTGCTGCTATAAAACATCAAGGAAGTTTGATGCGTAGAATTGTAGGGGTCCTTTTGGATTAGGTATCTGCTCTGTAGCTACTTGCAATTTCAGAAGGCTACACTTAGTGACCCAGGTGATCTTTCCATGTTTTTTTTTCTCTGAATATTCTGTGGCTACAAAAATGGGACATGTATCTATAATCACGTTGTGCCATATTCATGTGAATATATGCTTTTTTACCTAAAGAGTATGACAAATTGTTTCCCTCCATGCAAGCGTTTACTAGTTTGAAACTTACGTCAACTGTTGCTTTCGCCCATCCCAAGCCATCAGTTACTCAAATAGCAAACATTTAAGTACGGGTTTTTTCAGCTAAAAGAAAGAACAAATGAAGAAGGGTACAGGAAAACTGGAAAAAGAAACTTCTCCCTTTACCATTTACATCTGATTTTTTTTTTTGAGTGGTCCTTTCCCTCACTTTACCATCAACTCTGGTTGAAATTTGTTTATTTTTTCCTGCTGCAAATAATGACAATAATACATATATTCAATGACAATAGTACATAAATTCCAAATTCCTTTCTTTGCTTACTGAACTGCCAGATCTGAAATGACATTTAAAAGTTACTTTATCTTTGTATGATGCTAATACAGCATTTGTCTGCGAGATTTGTAGAGGTTGTGAGTAGGCATTGGTGTTTTCCGTAGCGTAATGCTGCCACCTGATGGCAGAAAGAATTGGGGCAAAGTAGGATGTGTTTTTTCGAGTTGTATACAATTTACTTCAGTGTGATTAATACAGTGATGTTGAATATGTCTTAAAGGGAGCAACCATCTCTACATGATTACTCCTTGAAACTGTGGGGAAGTGCTTTTGTTTGCTTGTGTTTTAATATCTTAAATACTTTATTTTGGAAAATAGGATGACTGGAAGCCTAGCATCGCTTTTGTTGTTGGGAACAAAATTGAGGATGAAATCCACACCAAGGCCCTGTCTCTTGCTGTGCAGGTGCCACAGCGGAAGCTCTTCAGCGTGATAACACATGAAGACATTTTCAGACAGGTATTCCAAGAAAGAAACTTCTAGTAACAAGCCAAACCCTAGATCTCACTTCTAGATACTAGCTTCTTTGGTCTGTGGTAACTATAAATTTTGTATTCAATTGAATTGCTCTGTGGAAAAATTACACTAATTAAAATGTTAAAAATGGAAAAAGAAGAGCTTACTGTATAAGCTGGTCTGCTCCCTGTAAATAGTGAGGTTTTGTTACAGACTTTTTTTCAAGGTGCTGATCACAAAAGTTCCCTCCCTAAGTTACAGGGGTACTATCAGATGATTCCTCTCTGTTTTGGAATGTGAGTGTAGTGTTTGCAAAGGGGAATAACGAGTAAAATAATTTGTGTAAACTTAAAATCTTCTCACAGTAGAATGCTTTATTTCCTTGCAGATCAGAGAATCTGGGAATGAAAAGGGGAAAAAGGTTAAGGATGTGCCTCTGTACTATGAGGTAGGTTAAAATATGTATTGCAGAGTCAGTGCTGTTTTACACTGACGTAAATACAGCTGTGTAATTGTTTTAGGGATACCTGAGTAAATGCAAATCTGATGGATGTAGCTGGTAAAAACACTCAACCATCTAGATACTTTAAGCTGCGTTCTTTTTGCCATACCAACAGTGTTCTGTTGGACTGCTAATTAAGTGAGGATCAAGATGTCTTTTTAGGGATATGAATTTTACTATGTTAAGACTATGTTATGTGGTCATATTTTGATGGTAGTGTAACAAATTACAGAAAAATGATAAGACTCTGCTCTCCTAGATCCTCCCAGTAATTTAGAGGCTTATACCTTTATTTATGGGAATGCAGTGCCATAAATGAAACACCATCTCTGTGTGCTAGTACCCATTATTATCTCAGTTTGATGTTAAATACTAACCTGGTTCCTCTAATGGGGTATGTCAGTGGGGTTAGGAATCATGCGTAGTACAAAGAGGACTTCCTTCTCACTACCTTGTTAATGTTTTACTTACAGCTTGTGAGAGGTTATAAAATCCTGTGATTAATTAGAAGATTGTTTAAAATTTTCTCAGGTAGAGTTTTATGGCCCTACAGACCTGGAGCGTAAAGAATTTTGGATCCCTCTAAAACAATCTTGTTTGCATTTTAGTTCTGCAATGACTAATAAACTTTTTATATGTCTCAGGTTTTGGACGACTTTATAACGGATCTTTTTAGTTGCAGTCTGTTTTTCAGTAATGCCAGACTACTATCTGAACAAGTCCCTTTGGAATTATTTACCACTGACATGACTGTGAATTTTATGCAATTAACCCTCTTCATTTAGGACTAGCCTCCCAGGCAGACTCACCCTTATATTACCTGGGATGTAAAACCCCTTCTGTCCTACTGACTGATTTTGAAGTCTAGCTCTAAGCAGAAGCTTTGTATGATACCTGTATTTAATTACTAAGAGCAATTTTCCTTCTGAAGTGGATACTTATTAAATTCCAGCTGTCAGTGCTGTGTCTCATTAGCTACTTACTTTACTCCTCAAAGACATTTTTTCCTCCCCTCCTTTAACAGAGAATATAAAATGCTTGTTCTGACCTTTTGCTTGGACTCAGTTTCCGTTCTGGCTGTAGCAAATTAAAAGATTGATCATGTTGCCGCAAGCATATTACAATCCTGCCTCTCTGGGCAGAATTTGCTCCTAAGTGTTCACTTAAAGTCCATGTGCAGTTTGGGCATTCAAAGCTTTCACTGCAGTAAGGATAAACAAGTACGAGGTTAGCACAGAACACAGGGTTGTGAAATATTCTTCTGAGAGGAGCATCTTCACTGCATACGGTTCTCTCCTTTGTGGCGGGATTCAACACAGTGGCATTTCCACAAGTGCATATTCATTTCTAGGGAGGCTGTAAATGAGATTCCTGAAGCTTAATGGTCTTTGAACATATGAAGTGTACATGTGTATGAATTTGGGACTGATGACGTGCATAGTAATGTGGCTATTAATGGTATTAATAGTAACATTGTTACCCATGTCATTGGTCTTGCACATTGCGTCTACTGAAATGCAGGGGGTTTTAATAAATTTCAGCACAGCAGTCTGCAGTGCCTGCTTTAAGTCAAGACACTTTAACAAACTGCTTTTGGTATATTGCAAGCTAATTATATATCATATTAAAATAATTTCTTTTGTCTATTCTAAATTATTTCCCTTCAGAGTTTCTATCGTCTCACTGGGTTGTATTTCCTATCATTCTTATTGTACAAAGTGAAGAGGATCAGGGCAGGGTTTATGAGTTTATGTAGCTAAAAGATTTCCAAATCCAGGAGAATTAGGTGTCTAACACCTTTTCTGTCTCTTAAGTGACTTGATGGGAGTAGGAGTTCTGATTTGTAATTTTGTGCTAATTCCAGCACCTAATTAAATGATGTTAGGCTGAGTCTCTCATAAAAATGCCATGGAATTTTTTTTTTCTTTGTATATGCGAGGGAAGATGTTATGCTGCCTGTAAAATAACAACAGATTTAATAATGATTAGGATTAATCTATCATGTGCAGTTTTTCCAACAGATGAGACCTAAAATTACAGTATGTTTGAATAAAATATATACATTATATGTATATACATATGCAAGGTATGTATCTTCTATTGTTTATCTACCTGTTAGTTTTGTCAGCTTTCTATTAAGGTTGGTAATGTCATGTGTAATTAAAGTGACTTACCACCACTAAACATGATAGTGTTTTAGTTTCTAAACTTTGAATTTTGAAAATCTATTCAAGCCTAAATTTTCCATACTAGATTTGTTCATGAAGCTGATTTCCTCCCCACCCCCCCAGCCCCCCTTGAAAATTCTGGTGAGATTGAGTTTACAGGCTGTGTGGATGGAAGGGGTTTTGTTTGGGTTTTTTTCCTTGTATGAGTTGTTTTCCAGTTTTGTTGGGACTCACTGGGACAGGGTCAGGGAAGTTGCCTTTATGTTACCCAGGAAATTTTGAGAAGGAATAGGAATCTTGTCCCATACTTATAAGGGGACAAGCTGGAGGTGGGGAGTAGTTCCATGATGAGAAAAGATTGTGAAAGAAGATGGAGCCTCATGTCCTCCCTTCACGTCAGAAGACTGGAAGTAGGTAGATGGCATTGCTGAAAATGGACAGTTGAATAAGGGACATGGCCGTGAGAGAGAGAGGGATGGAAGGGAGAGAGATGTGGAATAATTTTGTGGTTCTCTCAAATAAGCTGAGATGCTTCGGATAAAGCGTCATGGAAGGATGAAAAAAGGCACAAGTAGCAGAGATGAGAGCAGGTTTTTTTGGATGGGGATCCCAGAACACTGCCTCTAAAATGTGGTGTTCTGCTTGTGAAGCCAGCAAAACTAAAGTCTTGCAAGAGCAGCATCCTTCCACACTGCTCTGACTCATCTCCAGGACAAGTCATCTGGTGTAACCAAAAAGGCTTAACTGCAATTAAAAATACTATTCTTCATTCCCCTACCTGTCAAGAATTAATATATTAATTCTGGTTTTTCACAGCAAGGCTTCTACCTGTAGTTGTCAAACTGGAAAATATTATCAAATCAGCTGCCAAATCCAAATTGTGGCCCATTCTCATCTTAGAATTCTGTGAGACGGGAGCAGAATAAATCTGCTGTAAATAAATATTTCTCAGATGTTGATCACTGGGTAGATAGCTAACTCTACTGGTGTCTTCTGCATTTTGAGGATGGGAGGCAGCATGAGCAGTGTGCACTGCACTCCTGAAATCCTTGCTAGACTTATGATTCCTTGAGGACAGGTAGAGGTGACTACAAATTAGAAAAGCTCCTAGACACGGCAGAATTTTTTATTTATATGTATATATAAACAAACCTAAGGAATAAATTAATTTTCTTCTAGGCTCTGTATAGTATGCTGTGGAAGTAGAAAAGATGGGCACAGCCCAGGGGAAGAGGCCATTACACAAGTGGAGTGAAGTCTGTGATAGCAGCAAATCCCATAATTTGCAGGGGGTGGGTGGAGGAGGAGGAACTGGTTGGAGAAGGCATTCGTATTGGAAAGGAAAAGGTAAATGGACTATCTGGGCTTTGGACCTCAAATGTAGTGGAAGTGTTTGATGTAGTTGAAAGGAAAGTTTCCTGCAGGTGATTTTTTTTTTTTTTTTTATCCCGTGCCATCTTTAATGATGCCTTTTTTCTCCTCTTCATCTTTTCCATCCCAAAGGAGCTTTGGAAAGATTTTCCTTCTCCCTTCATCTCAAGCAAAACTTTCAAATGTAAATATGATCTGTTTTCCCAAGAGACCATACTGAATGCAAAAGCAATAAATATGTATATATGTGCAAAAATAAGATCACTAAATTGTTTTGATTCTTCATTTTTGGTGAGCAATGCTACTGACAAGAAAATTTGTAAATGCTGTAGCCCAAGAGTTGGCTTTCTTACCAATGCTGCTATCACCAGTTTGTTTTATGTTCTATGAAATCAGTAGATGGATTTTATTGGCAGAAGAGACTATTGTGACCTGTACCACAGATCACAGTATTAAAAAAAAATATTCTGTATGTTGAAATTTTTAAAATCAAGATTAGATGTTTTCTCTAAATGATTGGAAACAATTGAGAATCTGCTACAACTTAATTTGCTTCTGGGGAGGATCTTTCCTGATAAAAGTTACTTCTAGTTTCAGTGTAAATGTACGTTTGAATGTATGGCTTACAGACCTATTTGGTAAATCAAATAAAATCTTGCAGTTAATCTTCTCTTTGTAGAAATTCTGAGATTGTGTTCAAGTTGTCCCTTAATTTTCTCTTTATTTAGCAATGTGTAATAAATTCCTTCTTTTTATTTTTTTCAATTCTTTAATAACTTCTGTGAATCTTGTCTAACAAACATTTACAGTTCATTATTTTTATTTAATTGTGGACACCAAACAGATTTAGTGTTTTTGTTGAATACGTATCAAAACGAAGCATTAACGTAATGCAGGTACTCCTATTTGATAGCTCATTGTATACAAATCTGAAGATTGTGTAAGTGATCTGGGCTACTGTTTTACACTGAAAGCTAATTTTGGATTGATTGATTCACCCTTGCCCAATGAGTCCTTCCCAAAGTTACCACTTTACAGTTTCTCCATCCTCTAAACTGGTCTTGTTTTCTTTCTTCTGAGATACGTCTTGTAATTTAACAAAATCAAATCATATTGCTTTCTTGCACTATACTAACTACATTAACCAAATTTCTTTGTATGAATGAGTTTTCCACTATATTTTTTTATATCTCCCATGTTTATTGTGTCTTCTGGAGATCTTATAATTGAAGACTGTGTCTTTTCCCAGATCACTGACAAACTTTTAAATAGAGTAGCCTCAATATGTTGTATGCTTTGGACCCCACAAGAAACTCACCTGTTTGATGATGATTCTTTGTTTGTAATTGCATTTTTAGATCTGTCAGTTAAGGAGTTTTAATCTTTGTCACTGCTTTCTAAATCAATAGTCAAAGAATATTTAGGGAATTTTGCTTTTCACATTATCGTATTATCTGTTTCAACTAGAATTGCTGTCTTACCAGAGAAAGCTATTTTCTTTGTGAAAAGGCCACCTTTTTTGTTTTGTTTTGTTTTTTTCAAAAAAGAACAAAATTGAATTCATAATAATTATTTTACCTTCCTTTTACTTGTTGTTCATTGAATCCTCCATCAGGATATTAAGGAAATAATATCAGCTCCTCTGTTATTCTGTAGTCATCAGCATTACAGTGCCAGTACTTAAAATACATGTGTTATTCTAGTTTCCCTTTTTTAAGCATTGGTGTGACATCAGCTTTCTTTTATTTACTTTAAAACTGCCCTTGTTCTCCAAGAGTTGCTTAAAGTCAATATTCATCATCTAAAGAGCTCCTCAGCTACCTGTTTTTAATACTTCTTTGATTACGTTGTCCATGTCTACTGGGTTTTGGTATGCCTAGCTTTAAAAGCTGCCTTTTTGCAACTTTCTATTCATACAGTTGGAAATAACTGCTTATTAATGAAATGATACAACAATATTATCTGTTGTTTTTCTGAATATAGATCAGAATAATCACTGATTAGCCCTACTTTTCATGCATCTTTATTGACTCTTCTACTTTTTCTATTTAATACCAGACCAATGTCATCTTAAAGATAGTTTTTCCTCATACAGTTTTAAAAAAAAGTTATTGTCCTTATATCTGCTGGCATATGTTGTCTTTCTCTTGTTTTTCTTGCTTTTCTTCCTTAAGTCTGAAATAGTGAGGACACTTAAATCAGGCTATCCAGGATCTTGTTACTCATCTGATTGCACTGGATTATCTCTGTTTGATTCTTGCATGTGATGAACAAGCAAACATTAGCTTGCATGTCACGTGCTGGAACTGTTAATATTTAAACAGAAGAGAATATAGCATGTTGATTACGACTTGTTCTGCTTCTTATCATCACTGGCTGAACACAGGACCTGTTTGATTCTCCTGTTTACTTGCTTCCAGATAAGCATGGCAAATGGTTTTCATATAAAACCTCACTTTATTTTACCTCCTTGCTAACAGGGAAGTAGTATCAACTTAGATACCTCAAACTTCTGGACTGGTAAAAGCAGAAGTGCCAGTTTTACTGTCTAAGTCAAGATACATAACAGCCAATGCATATCACCAGGCATATTGAGATAGCAACTTAGTTGTGCAGTTTCAACAAATAAACTAGAGACCCCCAAATTAAATCCATCTACTGCCAAGTATAATATGCACAGTTTTGCCATTAAAATCCAATTCAACTGAGTTCTTGCATACAAATCTTAATTAATTCACACTTTGTAGAGCTCATTTTGAGGACAAAAATGTTAGTGGTTAGAAGTAGAATCTTGCATTGTTTTAAAATTATTTATATTGTACATGGGCTTTTTTCTTTGGTTAATTTTTTCCCATAAGATTGTGCTGTCAGAATCCTTGGGAAATTGTGTAATGTTCACAGTACTTCTTGCCATAATAGGCAATAGACTGTAGCAGAGACAGAAGGATCCTTGGGTTTTCTAAGTGTAAATGAAGGAGATTCTTCTCCTGTCACTTCCAACACAAAATACAAAGCCCAAGATATTAAGAACTTCCGTAGGACAGCAAAACATATCAATGAACAAGCTGAAGTGGAAAAAAATGGAATTAATTTAGCCAGGAAGTAGCGGATTTAAAGCAGTCTTTAAGCATTTCTGTGAATGCTTTGCTGGAAGTGTGTAGAATGTAGACTTCTGAAGTGAAGGTTGCTGCTGGTAAGACTATTTGAAGTGCTGTCATGTCATGATGCAAAGAGATGGTCCACTTTAGATTGGAATTGAGCATGTAGTTCCTGGGATAGGTGCTCTTACTGTATTATGAATTTTTTTTAATATATGTATATATTGTATTTTATGTAATTATATGATATATAATTTTATGGTATATAGCTATATAATATATATTTGATATATATATTAAAAAATGTGTCTGTTCATGAGCATAATTATTGAAAACTACCTTCTATTACTCACCCCAATGGCATAAATTTAATTCAAGAAACCAGTTAAGAATAACTATTCTGTTTCTAAATAACTTTTATATCCTCTCTTCAGTAGGTCTTAAATACCTCATACATTTTCTATTTTCTTATACCTTTCTATTGTCTTATGTCCTTTTTTTTAGCCTTAACAATATCTTTATCCCTTTTTTTAGACTCTCTCATCATTGTCTCTAACAATATCTTCAAGAAAAAAAAAAGAAAAAAAAAAAGGAGGGCAGCACTAGGGACAAGGAATATGCATTTATGTTGTGATAAGGATGTTATAGTAAATTCCTACGGCCAAAAAAATCAGAAGTTTTGGTTTTAGCATGATGTGAATACACAACTCTTAATGTCACAGACATAGCACTTATGGCAAGGAATATTTTCGCCCAAGAAGTACAAGCTGTTGTGAGTTGTGTGGCACCTAGAGATCAAAGACTCATAAGCAGCCAGGGTATGTGTCACTGAAGAAAAAAGTTTCAGAAATAATGTTAGTCAGGGTTTTTAAGGAAGCCTTTTGATTTCTTGTGGAAACATATAATTAAAGGTGAAATATTTTTGTGGAAGTGTATAGATTTTGATGAAACACCATCAGAAAGGTTCTGGTCAAGAACAGTCTTTCTCAAAAGTAGAGATAGTTGTATTAAAACCCCAGCCTTCTCAGTCTAAAAATGTATGTCAATAGAATTCTATTTTGTTATAAAGGTTAGAAAGATTCTGTTTTCATTCCGCTGTAGAACAAAAATAATTTTAAAAGTTGTTATAAAATGGAACAGCTCAGGAGCCAAAACTTGTCTGATGTTGTTAATTTGATGAGAGAGTTTGACAGTAAAAACAACTTTGGCAGCCATGCTGAATGGTCAGATGGATAGAAAGATTTGATTTTATTTTTCATTCTGATACAGAGCAAAACCAATACTGCAGTCTTAAATGTTGTAATAAAATGGAACAGTTCTCCAGTCAGCCTTTGTCAAGTGCTGCTGTGTGGATGCAAGCTAAGAGGATTTTATTGCAGAAGGACTCGGCCCTTACACTGTATGGATATGCAGAGGATTAATGTTCAAGAAACTGTTGTGAATTGTTAAATGAAGATGGCTTTTAGGGAGGTACCTGCTCCAGGGAAGGATGAGGGACTTTAAATCCTGCTGTGGGCTCTATCTGCTCATCTGTTTTCAGCTCTGTTGTTTCTGTTACCAAGCTCCTACCAGGTACATTGTAGTACAGAATACAGTATGTTTTGTAAATGATCCCACTGCATGAGGTGGTACATTTACCTGAGATAGTTATTGTCTTGTCTTCTGAGGAGAGTTTACCTGCTCTGCTTCCAGGGTCCAAGTATTTAGGTCAGTTTACTTAAAAGGATATTACAGAAAAAAATTGTTTTAGGTTTAGCAAGTTTTGCAACTCCCATTGGTCTTCAGCAATTTGTGAATATTAATACGAATTAGCCTTATGGAAGACTACCAGTGTGTGCATTTGAGCTGAGGTTAGATTTACCCCCCTCTTTATCTCACAGGAGATAAAAGCAATTCGATTTGCTCTGCTGCCAACTCAATAGGGACAGTTTATGGTTGTGCCAAACTATTCCAAACAGACAACTATCATGCCCCAGGCCACAAATCTTTGGTATCTTCAGATGAACTGCAAACTTGGGTTATCCACATTCCTCCTAGATAATATTAAGTTATTCCAAGATTTCCTACATCTTGAAGATTTTACCAGAACTCTCTGAGAAAAAGCTACATGAGCTCCTACCTGTCCTGCTCACCTTAATTCTTACTTCATAATGCCTTTCACTGGTGGACTTCTCAGTGCTTGCTAAATTGCTTAGACAGAAAATTGCCTTACTAGCACCAATGTCAGAGTAGAATATCATTGTCAAATGCCCTCTCATAACCTGGCCAAATGGAAACAAAAGAAATTGTTCTGACGAAAGAAATTGTTCTGACGGAAGGAAAGGCATTGGCCTCAGTTCAGCTGCCTTTCCAGAACAGCAAAGGTTTCACCTAGTTCTGTGTTCTATATCCCAGTCCATATGGATGTCTTAATGACCTAGGTCACCCTAGTGGCATCAGCGGCATGCTTATGATCAGGTAAATAGTTCTAAGCATTGGATAACAGCAAAAGGATTTTTATTTCAAATATAGGAAACCCATGCCACCTAAAGAGAATAAAATATTACCCAGATTAAAGACATACCACCATGTTTTTGCATCAGTCTTTGCCATTTTCAAAGCATCTGATGCCACTGCATCATCAATAGTGGTGTGTGTAGTCCTTTGAGTTATCAAATTATATGCTTTCCATTTGGGATTTATTTATTCCACGAGGCTGAATTATTGTTACTATGAACCAATCAGACCTATAAATTGTAGTTGTTAGCAATCAATTTCTAAAGTCTCTCCAGTTCAGTGTCCCTTTCCAGGGACCCCTCTAAGGACAAGATGTAACATTTAGAAGTACCAGGATTTCTAAATGCTGAAACCGGGGCAAAAAATGTTGAGCTACTGGCAGGAAAACAATCTGTGTCTTCTAATTTTCTGTTTCCTAAAAACTGAGAGGTCTGGTTCTATTATTTACATGAGACAATTGAACATGTTAATCTTTTCTTTCCATTTCAGGATAGTGACTCTTCCTCATAATCGTAATTCTAGGATTCTAGAGGTAATGCTCTCTGCATGTATTATTATTTTACCACTGTTAGTTGTAAATATTTGGCCTGAGGCCATTTCATAAACCTAAAAATTGCTGACAATTTTTTTTTCTAGGAAAGAAACTTGATACCTTTTGAAACTCATCTATCTAAAACTTGCTTTAGATCACTAGTGAGACCTTGTTTTTTGTGGTGGGTTGACCCAGGCTGGAGACCAGGTGCCCACCAAAGCTGCTCTGTCACTCCCCTCCTCAGCTGGACAGTGGAGAAAAACTACAATGAAAGGCTCATGGGTCGAGATAAGGACAGGGAGAGATCACTCACCAGTTACCATCACAGGCAAAACAGACTGAACTAGGGAAAATTTAATTTAATTTATTACCAATCAAATCAGAGTAGGGTAATGAGAAATAAAAATCGAATCTTAAAACACTTTCCCCCCACCCCTCCCTTCTTCCCAGGCTTAACTTCACTCCCAATTTCTCTCCCTCCTCCCCCAGCAGTGCAAGGGGATGGGGAATGGGAGTTGTGGTCAGTTCATCACATGCTGCTCCTTCCTCCTCAGGCGGAGGACTCCTCACACTCTGCCGCAGCTCCAGCATGGAGTCCCCCCCATGGGATACAGTCCTCCACCAAACTTCTCCAGTGTGGGTCTCTTCCACAGGCTGCAGTTCTTCACAAATTGCTCCAGTGTGGGTCCCTTCCACGAGGTCACAAGTCCTGCCAGCAAACCTGCTCCAGTGTGGGCTCCTCTCTCCACAGGGCCACAGGTCCTGCCAAGAGCCTGCTCCAGCAGCCTGTTCCTCTCGCATCTTCTCACTCCTCTCTCTGACTGCAATTGCAATTCCTGATGTTTGTTTCCCCCCCCCCCGCTCCCCTCTTAACTCTGTTATCCCAGAGGCGCTAGCACCATTGCTGATGGTCTCGGCCTTGGCCAGTGGTGGGTCTGTCTTGGAGCCGGCTGGCATTGGCTCTAATGGACATGGGAGAAATTTCTAGCAGCTTCTCACAGAAGCCACCCCTGTAGCCCCCCTGGTATCAAAACCTTACCATGCAAACCCAATACAGATTTGCTTCCTAGATTACAAGGTTTCCTGCGTACATGCAGCTCAGTATAAAATTTCCTGCTTTTTCAATGCAGGTTTTGTTGAAGTCTCTGTGTACCTAGAGCAAACAGCAATTATGTCTGTAACAATGTCATCCTTAAATTGGGAGAGGGAACCTCTGGAGTAGCCAAAGGAAATGCTGTTCTCTGTTTTGTTGCCTTCAAAAATTTCAGATGACTATAATTGATTAATTAAGGACAATAGAGTGTAAGTGTCATTTTTCTCAGTAAGAGCAACTAATCCCAGGATTCTTTATCACCAAAGGAAAAAAAAACCCAAATCCCTGTTTTAAAACTGGACAAAGATGGAAAGAGCCTGCGTAGGAGTTTTGTGGTGCCAAGCCCACGAGGCCATTGGGACTTCCTGGCCCATAAGTTTTGAGGCTTCATATGAAACTCTGGCAAGATGTAGCTAGATGGGTTCTGCTAGCACAAGAGTTCATGAGACGACTTTGCTTCTTAAATTATTTTGTTCCACCTCTGATTGGGTTCTCTTTCTAGCCAGATGCAATGTTAGAGAAGCGTGACTAAATCCTTCAGCTCTGCAATGTTCATCGTGTGGATCCAGTTGGCTGGAATTACTGGAGCAAATTTACTTCTTAGAAGCATAAACTATTCTACTCCACAATGGAAAGACTTGCTGGGCAGATTCATACCAGTGAAATGTAAACATTTCAAGGTTTCATCTTAGCAGTATATCTCATCTGAGCACAGATCACAGCACATGTGCCTGTCCTCTCTTTTTAAAAAGGTCTGAGTTCAGTAGGAGTTCTTCAGAAATCATTTAAATGCTATTTCAACTATCTTCCCCCAGTCAGAGTGTTAAAACAGGTATCTGAAGGGTTGCATACAAAAACCTTCCCTGTGCATAAAGCTCCTCCTCCCTGAGATAGCAATGCTAATGACTGATCTTTGGAATCACTGGATATTCGTATTGCGTTTTTTCTTCCCTTAAAGCAGATCCTTTTGGTAGCAGTTAGGTGGTCAGGAAGCCATAGGAGGTACATTTCATAGATGGTGAGAGCTCTTGTATGAGTTCTTTAGTAAAGCCAAGGTAAAAAGTCATCCTAATTTTTATGTAATGTATTTTCTCATTTTTACTTAAATTAGGTTATTCACTTGTTTGTATTTCCCTTAATATATTATTTAAATACTTGTAACACTAAGACACATATGCTGTTCACATGTCTTACAAAGTTCTCTTGCATTACTGAGATTAAACCAGTTAAGGTATGCCCTCAGGTTGCACATTTTCTGTAGAGAGCCGTTTAAAGAACAGACCTTCTTACAATGGATGTTTCTAACTAGGTTTCTGCTAACCAGATCAAGCTGTGTTGTGATTTGGCAAAAAAACAGACTCACTCATATGAGTGACAACATATTTTTCTAGGACACAAGCAGCCATTGCTGCTGCTTTGAGAACTGTTCTTGTAATAGAAAGGCAGATATTTAGTACATGAACAGCACACATATTTGTTCAGTATTGCTCAATAGTGAAAGTATCCTAGTCTTATTTTAGTAGGTTTGTTTGAAAAGGGCTCTGAGGGACACAAGGAGTCATCAGATCTGCTTTAATTAATTTTTTTTCATTCTCTGGAATATATGTTGGTAGAGTCTTCATTGATTAACGAAGATGATTCATTGTTTTAGCTTAAGTTTTACAGTCTGTCTTGTGGATACATAAGCTCTGTATGGATCTCTGTTCAGATATGCAATTGATTTACTGATATGTATGACTCCTTAAGCTCAGTTTGAATTGTGAGTCATTAATTCACATTCTGTGATTCTATAATAAAGGATAATGATTAAGAAAGTGATCTTTTGACAGCACAGTTGGGAAGAGGTTCTGAGAGGAAAAATGAAATGAGGTGAATGGTCTGATAGTAGAGATTAAATTGCCTTTCAACACACTGCAGGTGTGATCTGAAAGAAGCTGTTTCAGTCAGCTCTATGCCTTCCTGCTGTTCTTTCAAAATGATCAATCGTAGTATGCTATAGTCAGTGAAATGACAGCAGATTCAGAAATATTTAATAGTATGTGTAAAGAAGTCTTCTTTAAACAGAAGAAATTTATCACTGTGACATGTGCAGCTTTTGTTCCGTAGTTTGTCTTGAAAGCTGCTTGTACGGGATTCACAATACTGATGGCAGACTGTAAAGATTGTGCTTTTTCTTCCCCTTGCTTTTATTAGCTTGCTCAGGAAAACACATTTGAACAGTAAATAATAACTTGGTTGGTACCTGTAATCCATATAGCCTCTTGACTGATGGCTCTCCTACTTCAAATTGACTTGTACTCTATCAGCTACTAAGGGATTTGATTTACTAAGGAGGAGTTCTAGTAACAATTATGTTTCTTTTAGGAAGTGTTATGTGAGCCTGAGGTATATTTGATAGTCTAGATTTCTTCAGTTTCAGGAACAGGAGGGAAGACAGGGCTTCATCTTGGACATGGGAGAACTACACTATGAAATAGGCGGACCACTTTTCTTAGCAAATGATGCTACTACTTCCAAGTAGCGATAAAGCTGTGAAAGTTGATAATGCAATTTATCACCTCAAAAGATTTTCTGATTATGATTTAGCAGCCACAGTGGTTCTGTATATTGAAAAGGAGGCATTTCAAAGAAAGATACTGTAAAGACTGGCTTTAAATGTTTCCCTAACTTTTAAGACCTATCATCTCCTATCTCAATGGCACTGGCATCTGCCAACAGTATAGTGTCACCTACAAGCGCTCATGCAGTGTTTGAATGACTTGAAATACATGCCCTTTGCACCAGGCAGCTAAATCTCTGCATGGTTCATACTGCCACCATATGAGATCAAATACTGCATCACTGAAGCCTTTCTGCACTTCACAAACGTGACCCCTGCTGCGTGAGGAATGCTAAGTTTCCTTCTTCCTTTAAAGGAAAAGAGGCCCTACGTAACTTATTTTGTCCATCCAAGTTTCCATGGTTTCTCACATAAGAAAAAGGTCATCACTGGCAGGGTGAAGTGTAGTCAATCTGAAATTAATCCACTTCATAGTATCCCAAAAAATTCCTTCTGTACTCCTACCAAGTCTTTGTCTTCAGCTTTTTTTTTTTTTTTTTTTAATTGAGGCTCTGGATTCTTAACTGTTTATGCTAGGAGCCTGCATAATTCACAGGACCACAGATGAAGTAAACATCCATAAGTGTAATAAGTTTAATTTCTTGTATCTACTGTGCATGGATTGATCTATGTTCTGTCTTTAAACTAGCAGTGATGGAGGACTGGTTTTTTATTTGTATATGCATAAAGCAGATTTTACATTGCTGCATGAAAAACTATTTGCTTCCTTTGTATTGCCAAATGTAGTGTGTTCATTTTATCATTGTCTTATTTGTCTGACCTCTCTCCACAGTCATGGAATGTCCTTCTGTTAAATAGTTTGGTTTGTACTTCTCTAATGCCTCACATAAGAAACTTTGTCCTTCCCACCCACTCAGAGTTGTCCAGCTCACTATAGACCTTGGACAAGCCTCTTCATTTCTTCATTCTCTATCTACAAAATAGGAATAATCATGATGTATTGCTTTTGACTGGTAAAATGCTTTGAACTTCTCAGGAAGAATAGGTTGTAAAAGAGTCTAAGCGTTCCTTCCTTCTTCCATGAACAATAAATCAGCAACTGCCGTTGAGCCAGGTTACTATATATACACTTTTCAGGAATCCTTCGAGAATCCCTCCGTTTCCCCTCTATTGTGTATCAAGAAATGTGCAACTCATCTAGATTAGGCAATTGGGAAGCATCCCTTTCCATAGGCTGTTAACACCACTTCTGCAAAAAAAAACTATATGAGAATTTTTCTCTCTAAGGGAAATTACTATATTTCTACAAAAGTCTCTTTCTTTCAGAGCATAGATTTTCTGTAGCTAGCTCTGGGTGACTATTTTTGTTGGAAGAGCTAGTAGTTTCTAGTGTGCCTACAGTTTGTGGGAGTTTTTAAGTCTGTTCTTAACATATCCTTGATTTTTTGCCATGACTCTGAAGTCGATGGGAGTCTTTCCAGAAGTCTTCTATGGTTGGCTTGTTGAGATAGTGGCCAGTAATTAGTCTTACTCTGAATACAAAAGATGTAAAGCAGAACCCATCTTATCCATGATGTATTTTCCTATGTGTATGTCACAGAGATCATAAGGTTTATTAGTGTTGGAGGAGCAGGATTGTTTTGAGAGGGTTTGTAAATGCAAATATTTTCGTTGTTGTGTCTCCCTGTTACGCGATTCAGAAAAATCTGGATTTTGAGAGATTTCTTTTTCTGTACTTTGCTTTCATTTCTATGAAAGAATAATTTGGCTTGTAATAGTCTGGATTCCATTTTGGCTTTGTTTTATTCAGAGAAGCATTTTTAGTGGCTACGTTTGCTTACCTAGGTTTTACTTGAGAAGTGAAAATATCTAAGCTGGGCAAGAAACCATGAAAGCTCAAAGCTAATGGTGGTGTTTGCATTAGACAAGACACAGTTCAGTGAGATGCAGTGTGCACCTTCATTGTCTGAATGTTAGCAAGCAAAATTGACACCATATGTGCCCAACTGTAATTGCTCCAAGAGGGGAAAGGAGAAATATGTCAGAACATTTGAGTAACACCTAATTCAGCCCATGGTTATAAATAAAGCTGATGGTTGCTTAAAAACAAAAGTAGGAAAATATTATGGTTATATTATTCCTCAGCAGTGCTTCCTACATAGGTGAACTTTATTACAGAGACAACACAAGTGAAAAGAAACATATAACAACTTTTTATGGTATTTTTATGTTATTTTATTTTTTTCGCAGTAAATAAAGTGGTTATGAGGCTCCAAGGAAAACGGCCCAGATGTTAGTGACTTGTATGAAATTTAGTGGAAACAAGCTGTAAAAAACATAGTCATAAAACAGCCTGTCAATGCCACACATCTGGACAATGCAGCTGTATGTTCCCGCTGCTGTCATCACCCTAAGAAAACTCAATAGCCTTATTTCACCCCAATTAGGCTGCATACCAACAGAATCAGAATTACACAGGGAGGGGGTGTATTTTCACCAAGACAGACACTCTCAAATTCCCTTCAAGAAGTTTTTATCTGTCATTCAGGGCTAGTGCCTCAGACACTAGTCACTTTTTAAACAGTACTCCAAACTATTCCTCTTGATTTGCTCTCTTTTAAATGTTTTTTAATTTATTACTTTATAATAAGTAGTTGCTTGATGTTGCTTCTTTGTTTAAAACCTAAAAAAAAAAAGGAAATGTACTGTGACAACTGTGTGTCTGTTGACCTTTACATAATCATAAAAGTTTTCTCCATTCTAGTTTTATCTCATACTGCAGCAGATATAACTTCATTTGAGGTCTTAAGAACCAAAGAATAGCTATGTGTCTTACTGATACATTGTTTTTCTGAAACCGTGGCCATTTTTACCTACACACTGTACAATGTGAGATAGCACTTCCTCATTTCAGCATGCAAAATAAATGTCAAATGCAATATTAAAACTATACAAGTAATAGTTATTTTGGGGTTTTTTTTCTGCAGGTGATAGAAGTAGCCAAAGCCATTCTGGATAGCGGTGAAGAAATTTCTGTAACACTAACTGGAAAGCTGTTGAAATTTCAACTGCTTTGTCTCAAACAGAAGGACCTTCAGAGAAGAGAAGCTGAAAAGAAGGTACTATAGCATGCCTTAGAGAGGATGCTTAGATAACTTTATGAAGACACTTCCATTCTAGTGCTGTCAGCTTTCTCATGCTTAACTTCCTAGATCTGTAATTGAAGAGAAATGTGGATAGAAATTTATCTTTTTTTTTTTGGAGTTAATTAGACTTTGAGGAGGAAGCTCTCAATTATTCAAATGCAGGCGAGACAGGGTAAAAAAAGAAAAGAAAAAGTATTGTGCCAGAACTCTTTGCTGGACTAATAAGTAGTAATGTCTTAGCTGAGTCTTAGGACCAATAGGAAAGAGAGCTAAAATCTGGGTTCAGCTGAATATATCTCTGCTGAAGTAAAGGTAGAAGAGGTTATTACTGGAGAGGTATCAAGAGCAGATGCAGAGCAGCACTATGGAGAAGTTGTTATTGTGAATCACCTCTCTGGAGGAAATTTGGAGAAGTTATCTATTCGATCCTCCAGGACTAATGCAGGATAAAATATACATAAACTGTTCCTGGCAGATGTTTGTTGAACCTTTTCTTATAACCTTTCACTGCTGTGCTTTCACTTTTCTATGGCAATCAGTATTACTGCTCAACTATCTCTGCAACGTAGCCATTTGGAAAAGGTTTCTAACCTTATCAGCACTGCTGTAATTTAAACCCGTTACTGCTTTGCTTCTCACTGTATATGAGGGCAAGAGTTCTTACCTTCAGTTCTGCAGAAACCTATTACATATTTACCTAAACAAACCCAAATATGTGTCCCAGTTTCTATTTTTTGATTATGCTTGTTGCTCTCCTCTGAACTCTCTCCAAATAGTTTATATCTTGAAGTTTGCTTCTCAGAACTGGGTACCACATTTTCCAGTGTTCCCAAAACTCACTTCCACATATTCTCCAAGACTGTTACTACTAGCTCCAAGATTGCCTCAGTCAGATTACTTATGTGTTCTAGGAGGAATTTCACTAAGCTTGCACAAAATCACAATCAGATCAGACCTCTAATTGCTTTCTATCATCTATAATTAAAAAAAAAAAAAAGTGGTCAGTGGTACATTTCAACAATTTGCTGAACAGTTGGTCTTTGCTATAGTCCTCTTCCAGCAAACATTCATGCAGCTGAAGACCATTATCAGAAAGTCATGTAATTGCTGCAATAGTTTACCCTGTTAATTGATCAAAAACTATATTGTAAAATGTGATGACATGGAGACCTAAGCAGTCTGTGCATGTAAAAGATGCAAGAAGAAAATGTTTTCATGGATTTTGTGTAGTTGAGAAGTCTGTAAATTTCTTTATCAATAATTCCATTTGTGGGAATAATTGGTGAATGAAGTATAGCACACAAGCATGAGAACATTAAATGCTAGGTGATAAATTGAAGTTGTGTCCTGTTCCCATAGAAGTCAATTGCAAAACTGATTAGCAAATGATAATGTAAGCTACAGAAGTATATAAAGAATCTGAGGGGGAAAAAGGCATTTTCAATCTGAAGAGAAATTGAGAGGCTGAAGTTATAGAGCAGATTTTTTTATAATGAGTGGAGAAAAAGTCTTTTGTTTTAGATATCAGCCAGTGCTGATAAGTGAACTGTAAAACATAACTTTGAAGTTTAAAGATTAGGCATGTCAGTATTAAAACAGAGCCTTTAGCTTTGATTTGGCAAGATTACACTTGTGAGTATAATTTTATTTCCCTGGAGAATCTGAGAATGGTTGGTATTGAAGGCTGAAGAATCTCTGGAACTTACAATTTCTTCTCTGTTTTAGCCAAGCAATCTGGACAACACAGTCAGCTTCTGTGGATTACATCTCTATCAACATGTGATAGGCAAACATGAGAACAGCAGTTGAAGGACAGAGTCAAGAATTTGGAGGGCTCTTAGTTATGAGGATACTCTGCAGTATAGAATGGGCAGAAACTGGCTTTTAATTTAGAATTCTAACTCTAAATTGTCTGCCATAAAATTTTTAATCCTTTCCAACTAGCTTGTACAGTACAAGTTCCATTGCCAGCAACTTGGGGGTGGGGGGGGGTTGAAACGAGGATTTTACTAGCAGAGCAATTCTCACAAAGCCAACATATAACTGTCCATTGTTTTTTAGAATAGACACCAGTTAATAGAATGGATTGGCAGAAGAAAAACAGCAAGTGAATAAACAAAAATAAACCATTATAAATGTCTGTATTTCACGAGCAGAAACATGTCATAAACTGACAGGTATATGCATTTAAATTAATATGCAGAAGAGACAAAGTGTCTCTGAATTAGAAAACTGTTTGAGGTAGTAAGATTCTATAATATGAAGCTTAAAATAACAAAATTACAGAATGGAAGATTAGAAACTCCACAAAAAGCTGCACCATGTAGGGAAAGAGAAATACGACATTGAGAGGAAAAGGAAAGAGTCCTAGAAAGGAGAGGCTTTTACTTCTGAGATACAGAGGTCAACTAGTGCTCTTTGTTGGAATCTTGGCAAGTTCAGAAATGTCTCTGCTTATTTGAGACTTAATTATGTAAAATGATGCAGATGCAATAGATAAAGCTGATTGGACTTTGTAGCCTGATGATTGTATCATCTATTTTGCTATGTTCATCAGCTTAGAATCAAGATAGTACTATCAAAATCTTTGGTTTGAAATGTCCAAAGTAGAATAAATTCGAAAGAAAATAATGAAAGCATCCAAATCCCCCATTTCACAGCACATACAGTTTTAAGAATCTCTTGAAGGCGTTTCTAAATTTTACAGAAAGGGAATGCATGAAGAAGGGAAAGCGGGAAAAGATTTTCTGCTTTGGTTTTGAATTTGAACTAAACACAACTTCTACAGCTGGAAACTCTGCTTTGTCGGCTGAATCTAGGGAAAGCAACTGTGTAGTCAACTGCCGTATCTCATTTGCATGGACAGCTTTTCTCATTGCTTTAATAGCCTTTAAAGTGACACCAGCAGGATGGTAACAGTCAGTTAAGTTAATATCATTTTATTGTATTTAATTTAGCTTTACAATCCTTAAATGTCATTCTTGCATAGTTAGTGCATAGTCCTGCTGCTGGGTAGAAATAAGGTGGAGGTTTTCTTGCTCTTACAGTACCTCACTTTAATATATGTTGGGTGATTTTAATTTTAGACTGACTCTGAGATTTCTGGATTTATAGTGTGAGGCTTTGGGATACCTACAAAATCTTTTTTCATTCTTTACTCTTAAATTACTGAGCAGAACTTAATGTAGGTGTTTTTGTTTGAAAATAATGAGAATGACTGAGTAATATCCTGTGTGAAATGAGCACAAGACTCTTGGTTCTAGTTTATAGTAGACAGATATTTACATCAAAGAAAAATAGTGCTGGTACCATTTTACACCATTCTCAAGAGTGTTAACAGAGATGCTAAAGACTTAACAGAAATTGAATTTTTGCCTTATTTCCTTTCAGTCCAGAGAAGGTTTCTAGCTGAGGCAAGTGCTATAGTGGCAGTAACTAAAGCACAGTGATTCTTTACTCGTCTTTCTACCAGGAGGCACTTCATTAGTTTTGTAGGTATAATGTCTACCTACCTCTCACAGTTGCTTCTTAATGTGAAATCTTAACACTATGATTTAGTAAGACTATAATAAACCGAATGTTGTGTCTGAGAAGGATAAAGCAAAGTATTCAAGACAGCTTCACCACATCAACATTATAGTGGCTGAGAGGGAAAAGTATTCAAATAAAAAAATTGAACCACTAAAATTTTACAGCAGTCTGGCCTTTGTTCTGCACAAAGGCTACAATGAGAACTTAGTTTATTCATCTTGTCAGGCAGAAGAAGAGCAACAAAAGGAAAAAGATGGAGGGAAAGAGAAAGCTAAACCTCCCAGCAAGAAGGAGAACCTGCCTTGTGCCA
Source organism: Balearica regulorum gibbericeps (assembly GCF_011004875.1). NCBI lineage: Eukaryota > Metazoa > Chordata > Aves > Gruiformes > Gruidae > Balearica > Balearica regulorum. Next base: position 87,413,797 of record NC_046184.1, read on the forward strand.
AGACAGCTGAGAAAGAAAGGAAAGGAAAAAAGTCAGAAGTAGGCTCTCTAGCACGAGTCTCTGTTAAAAAGGACACCCAGTTGAAGCGACGGGGAGAAGTGGAAGAGGAAGACAAATACATTGGTATGTAAAAAATGTAACTATACTCTTGATAAAGTTGCTAGAAATCTTGCAACCTAGCTTCTGAGTACTTTGTTTTGTTCCATGTTGAAAAGTCAAGATTTGTTTGGCAATATTAAAGCATTGCCACTTTGCATTTGAAGGGGGCACTGTGTTCTGCTCAATATTAGGATAGATATAAAATACAGGTGAGGTATATGTAGCATGTTGGCATCAAAATGTTTTAGCATGTGTAAGACTAAAAGAAAGTGGCTCAACAAATCTTACAGAAAACCTTTCTTACAGAAAGATTTGGGAATAACTAAATGCATTTGTGTCAGTATCCAAAGGCAGCTTTCTCCTTGTATTATAAAGTATAACAGAGCTGTTTACCATTGTCTGGGGATGAAGCCAGGTTCTGTTCAAAGGGCAATATGGTTTCATTTGCTGAGAAAACATATGGATAGAACTGAGACCTGAAGAAATCTACTCCAGAAATGAGCTATACAAAGTAAGGAATAGTATGCTAACTAGTGCTGAGAAAATCTTTATTCTTAATACATAGCACCCATGGTTACAAATTTCACTGGAACAAAAAGTATTGGAGAATGAGCATAGCTGTCCTCCTTAGATCACAGTTATATTTAATTTGGACCATAATATGTTTGAGCAACATCAACATAAACAGGATCTCTCCTGCTGGCAAGCATTTGCTGGTTTTTGGATGCATTATATATTCCCTAGTTGAACTGCTGCAGGCTTTCCTCACTCTTTCATCAGACCTTTGTCTGCATCTCATTCAAGATCAATGGCACTCTTCAGGCATCTAAAAAGCATCCATCCAGGTGTTGGATGTCAGCAAAGCTTGAATCTTAGTGAAGCTGACAAAAGTACACAAGAACAGATAGTAGCTGTCTGTGCAGACCTCTTCATTTTTCAGATAAAGCTTGGCTATAACGTCATTCTTTTGATAATTTTAAGTTTTTTCAGGGCCTGAATGAAGTTTTCAAATAAGCATTCATGCATGTAAGAATCCAAACTGAAGTGATGTAAAGAATTCATGTCATCTTAGTAAAATGTGTACAGAATGTACAGTACAGAATGGCTTTGGGTGGGTATTGATGTGCTTCCATTAGGCCCTGTAGAAACAATTTTACCAGCTCCAACATTTTTGCTCCATACTGCCTTGAGAGGTGGGGAGAAAACATCAAGTATCTGTATAAGATTTCCATGCTTTGCTGCCTTGTTAGCCATGGCTAATAAGAAGACAAAGTAAGGAAAGTACAAATTGCCTCCAAAAACTAACCACCATGAAAAGTATCCTTGGTTAGTATGCTTAGTGGCTTTATATTGTGAACTACTAGCATTGCTGTTAAACTGTGATTTTATTGACTGGGATTTGTTTCATTGGTCCCAAGGATATTTACAAAATAGCAATAGTTGCAAATTGCCTCAAAGGGAAAATTGTTGAGGTATTTTGCGCTTAGTCATTTTAGTCATGACTGTACTGAGCTGAAGCCATTCTGAATAATTCACCACATTCATTGTGCACCACACAGTTGGGCTTAATAATAAACACATTGATTCTGACTCCTACCAAAAAAAATATATATTCAGTGGATTGACTTCCAGTCTGAAGACAATAAGGAACTACATAACAATGGAAAAGGTAATCTGACCTTGCTACTTCCTTTAGTCGTGCTGAGGAAGACAGTGAGGAGGTACTTAGGGACAGCACTCTGTAAACCCTTCACCCTAGGCTACAGGAAAAACACAGCTATTGCTTTATGGAGAGGCAATTGTTTCTTTTTCTTCCTGGCAGTTCCACCTAGAAGTCCATACCAAGAGAAAATGAAGTCAAGTATTGCCAAGACTTCTGGAGACTATTCTAAATGAACATTAAGTGCGATGAAACAACTATGTCAGGAATTTCTATCTCTCCTCAAGAACATGGCAATTAAGGTTCTTAAGGACCTCACGCTAAAGCTTTGTTTCATATCTTGGGACAAAGTGGTACCAGCTCCATTTATCAGTGTCAAGAACATGTAGATCTCTGAAACTTTTCTGCTGAGAATATACTACTCTCAAAAGCTTCGTGCATATTCCATGTTTTACAAGAGTCTGAACAGAAGACATGAAGAACCTTGGATGATCCTTAAAGTTGATACAGTGAAATTTTTTTTTCAGCACTCTTGGCCACTCTGCTATAGCTGTATCAAGCAAGAAAAGAACCAACAAAAAAAAAAAAAAGCACCACAACTCAAGAGTACTCTGAGCTATTGCTTGTATATGACCATGTCTTTGACTCAAAGATAATCTGTGTCTATTTCTAGTAGCTTACCATAATTTTATCATTTCTCCCTAGTACATTATCGCCTTTCTGAAATGGAATATTTCTGCTTTTGAATAATATTGAGATTACTTGTATTGATGTCTTTCATCATTTAAGTACGAACTAGTCACTAATTATTAGAACTGACTTAATAATTTGTCATGATTATTAGTATAATCATAATTATAACTGTTAAATGGCAGGCAGTCTTTCTTTTTAGCATGTATACATTGGAATTTTTGGATCACGAGTCACTATGCAGACATCTGCCTTTTTTGTTAGAAATCATTAATGCTCAGTAGTTGTATGTGCTCATGTTTTTTCTTCCTGCAGTAAGTGAGGCATCAAAATATGTAGTTCAGTTTCAGTACTAGCAGTGATATAATGGACTAGTTTTCTTCTGGGTTTGATTTTGCTTTATGCAATATATGTACTGGACTGTGGTGACAGGTTCCTCAGTCTTTCTCCAAATTCCTAAGTTCTTTTGTGTTTACTTAATGTTACAAGAAGAGGAGACACCACCGTGTTGCCAGCCTGCTGCTCCAGATGGTAGCAGCATTTGCACAGCCCTAGCTATATACTTGAGCACAGGCAGATGTCAGTGCCAAGCTGCCTTTTCTTCCTGCCCTTTTTTCTCCCTTGGATGAATGAGTCCTGTGAGCTGAGGAGTGGCCAAAGGACTTTTAAATGTGTTGTGTTAGTAGACATAAGAAGGATCTGCATTAATTGTATGTGTTCCATAATCGATGGAGAGATACAGGAACTTCAGCAGGCAGTTTCTGTTGTCTTAGGATGAATAACCATGCTGGATGAATTAAATCACCTGATACCTGTCTGAATACTTGTATTTCTTTATGGGCCATAAAGGGAATCTGTGCAATTAACTTAGATTAGACTCAAGCTTCTAGAGAGCTCGTTTTTACTTACATAATACTTAACCCTTTGCTTTGGTACTGAAATGTTGACATGATAAGCCCAAACAGATCAGGCAGTCAATGAAACTTCTCATCTGTACTTTAGGATGTACTTGGGTATGCCCCTTGCCAACTAAAAGGACTAATGTGAGCTGGTATTACCAGCTGATGAGGGTTTTGACAGGGAGTCCACCTAGCAAACATGAACCTGTTGGGCAGGGAGCAGTCAGCAGTGAGTCAGCTCATACCTGCAGCTAATCCTTCTAAACTATTACAGCTAATATCATCTCTCAGCTAAGACACAGTTACTTATTCTCTGTGTGCTCCCTGGCCAGCTTTATGCAGGATGAAATAAGATAGCTTAAACTACCATTAGAGCATGTGAGTATGTCCTGACACTAAACTCCTTCTTAAAGAGAAGCTATTACAGAAATATTGCTACAACTAGCATTCTAGTTATAATCAGCTTCTCCAATTTTTCTCCTGGTGCTTCTCCAAACAAATTTTACTTCTGACTTTTATTCTTCCTGCTGAGTTCAAGGTGGTTTGCTACAGAAGACTTCAGTCTAATGTACATATTTTGAAACTTGTATGTAATTATCTCAATGAGGTTATAAAAGAACTGTTTCTCTGGCCTTAATTTTCAGTATCCCTATATAGGCAAGAAAATAAAGAATTTTGTTTAGCTGTTAAATGTCCTTGCTCTAATCTGTTTTTGTTGTGTTTTGAACAGATGATGAACCAGATGATGGTGCCCATCATTACTTTATAATTTTGGATTTCCACAACCCTCAGCTGTTGCCCATGATGTCGGATCTTGGGATTAACATTTCAAGTGTAATTAGAATTTCTTCTGAGAATTATAAGCCATTGCAGACATACTTGGAAGCAACTGAACTTCAGGAACAATCTTTACTTTCACCTGAAGGTAAAATTTGTGTAGAAAGGAGACTATTTTATATCCAAGACTGTTCCTGCTTTGTTTTTGTCCCTCTCCATGCTTTGTGTTTGTGCATGCTACCTGCGAGCAACTGTGTTTGCCAGGGCAGAAGTGGTGTTGCCATTGGTTCGGTTACCAAACCAAATGGTTTGCCAGTGCAAAAACTTGCCTCAGCTGGACAGTGGAAAGTAGGACTGACTAAGCAGGCAATGGTTGCAGCCATTGTTTTCTGCAGTAGCCACCAAAGAACAACATTTTATCAAATGCATACCTCTATGAATCATTAGCCAGGAAGGTGTGTTGCTAAGCAAGCTTGGCTCATTTGGTAAGTTCAAGGGAAGTGCGCAGCTGGCTACTTTGGGACTGTGGCCTCAGCCAGAGAAGAATGTGCCACAGAATAACACCCTGCAATTGTACTCAGCTGTCCCCAGGCTGTAACACCTCTCTTTAACTGGGATCCTAGTGAACAGCAAGCTAAATATGAGTCATCAATGAAAGCTAACCAGACTGAGCTGTAGTAACATAGCTAGTAGATTGAAGGAAGTGGTTATTCCCTGTTACTTGGCTCTCATGAGACCAGAGTTCTGGGCTCCACAGTAAAGAAAAATACTAATAAACTTGAGTGAGTCCAACAGACAGCCACCCTATAAGGAGTGGCTGAAGGACCTTGGCTTGCTTGATCTGGAGAAGACTTACAGGGCACCTAATAGCATCCTTCTAACGCCTCTGAGAAAGTTACCAAGAACACAGAGGAAAACTCTGTGGTACATGGAAGAAGAAAAAGAGGTTGTGGTTATAAATGGCCTTTGTAAATCCCAGGCCCCAGAAACAAGAGCAAAGTCTGGAGCAAGGAAGACATACCCTTGGTGAAAGAGGATCAGGTCAGGGAATACTTTCTTGTAGACTTGTGCAAAGCACTTGGTACTATTCTACACAACATACTTGTCTCTGAAATGGAGAGACATGGATTTGACAGGCGGACCACTTGGTGGATAAGAAATTGGCTGAATGGTCGCGCTTGAGGAGTTGCAGTCAAAGGCTCAATGTCTGAGTGGAGACCAGTGACGAGTGGTGTCCCTCAGGGGTCCATAATGGGACCAGTACTATTTAACATCTTTGTTGGGGACATGGACAGTGGGATTGAATGCACCCTCACCGAGTTTGCGGATGACACCAAGCTGTGTGGTGTGGTTGATACTCTAGAGGGAAGGGATACCACCCAGAGGGACCTTGACAGGCTTGAGAGGTGGGTCCATGCAAACCTCATGAAGTTCAACAAGGACAAGTGTGAGGTCCTGCATCTGGGTCAGGACAATCCAAAGCACAAATACAGGCTAGGTGATGAGTGGATTGAGAAGGACCTGGGAGTCCTGGTGGACAACAAGCTCTCCATGACCCAGCAGTGTGCCCTTGTGGCCAAGAAGGCCAATGGTACCCTGGGGTGCATTAAGAAGAGCGTGGCCAGCAGGTCAAGGGAGGTTATCCTTCCCCTCTGCTCTGATGAGGCCACATCTGGAGTACTGGGTCCAGTTCTGGGCTCCCCAGTTCAAGAAAGACAGGGAACTACTGGAGAGAGTCCAGCAGAGAGCTATGAGGATGATTAGGGGACTGGAGCATCTCTCTGATGAGGAAAGGCTGAGAGAGCTGGGTCTGTTTAGTCTGGAGAGGAAAAGGCAGAGAGGAGATCTCATCAACACTTATAAATATTTAAGGGGGGGGGTCGAGATGATGGGGCCAGATTCTCTTCTCTGGTGCCTAGTGACAGGACAAGGGGCAATGGGCACAAACTGGAACACAGCAAGTTCCATCTCAATATGAGGAAAAACTTCTTCACTTAGAGGGTGACTGAGCACTGGGACAGGCTGCCCAGAGAGGTTGTGGAGTCTCCTTCTCTGGAGATATTCAAAACCTGCCTGGACGCGATCCTGTGCAACCTGCTGTAGGTGATCCTGCTCTAGCAGGGGGGTTGGACAAGATGATTATCTCCAGAGGTCCCTTCCAGCCCCTACCATTCTGTGATTCTGTGATAAATTCCAGCTTATAGTTTTGTTAGAACTTGTAAAATGTAAAGGTAATATCTTACTAGAAAAAAGTTGAAAGTGCAGAGAGCAGAAATCATGGGTTTGTTTATTTTAATTTTATTTACAACACCTGCTGGGGATGAGGGGGCAGGGGCAAGTTTCCCCAAATATTTCCAAAGTTATGTTATCTTTTCTTAGTCTTGTATGTGTAATAGCAGGAAGACTTTAGTAAACTTAGATAATTAGTAAGTAAAATTTGTGAGAACACTTTTTAAAGGGGGAAAAAAAGTAACTATAGATGATAGTATCTTTTGTAAGTAGTATTATAGGTAGTAATGCAAGTTTTCCATTACTAAGAAAGGATTGGTTGCATAGTAAGAAAGCAACTTGGCTAAACCATGCATTCTTTGTGGACCTCAGATATAAGGAAGCATTTAAGAATTAGAAATAGGTCAGGTCGCTAGGAATGAGAATATATGTTTATTATTAGTCTCCTGGCATGAAATCAGAAATGCCAAGGTACAAAATGGGATGCAGGAGGAGGACCAAGGAAAATGTTTGTCTGCTGCTCAGCAGAGAGGAAGAACTGTCAGGAGGTGATCCTGAGAAGTTGGGCAGTGGTTAATATTGGGGGGTACTTTTGGTACTTCTTGCTTGTGTGTGTGTTGTGGGGGTTAATCTGTTTTCATTACAAATACTGTTGCAGACAAGTGATAGTTATAACTAACCACAATTAATGCTGGTAGCAGAAAGATTCAGCTTCACATTTTGTGGAAGAATAGGTAAAATAACTGAGTACTACTTAGGTCAGGTAGAGAACTTTTCAGATCAGCTGATTCAGATTAACTTAAATGTATTCTGTTTAAAGATCTGCCTGCCATTCTCATTTATATTTGAGAACTCATAAAGAGCAAGTGAGATAGTGGAAAAAGAGCTGTGAGGTAGAGGGGAAAAGAACACAAATAGCCAAGGCACTGTAATCTGCTTAATTTCTCTTTCTGGAAAAATACTGGAACAAATAGTTTATAACCACTTTAAAGAAAAATGAGGAGATGAGTAACAGCTAGTGTATGCTGTTCAAGAACAAATCAAGTCAGGCAAGTTTAATTTCCTTACAAAATGAAGTACTGGCCTTCTGAGCAGAGGAGTAGTCTGTGTTGTATATATGGATTTTAATAAGGCTATTTCACATGGCCCATGGCGAGCAGGGTAGGTCTAGATGAAAATAAATATACAGTAGGTGCAGTTTCATTCAAAAATCTTGGTCTCTGTAGAGTAACTGTTAAAGGTTTACTATCAAATAGAAGGATGCATGGAGTGGACTCAAGAGAATTTCTGCTGGGTCTGGTATTGTTTGGTATTGTCATTGGTATTGGAACAAGAGGGTGGGATTCAAATGCAAAATGTTCTTGAGAGAACAGAGAATAGTAATCTGGAAAAAGACTGTTCTGTTTAATATAGACAATATAGTATGCTTATACAGGAATAATTAAATGTACAAATAAAGGCTAGGAAACACATGGCTAGATGACGAGTTTGAAAGATAAGCTATCATGCTGACTTCAAAAATGAATGTCAGCAATATCACTATGCCACTAAAAATCAAATACCATCTCTAGATTATAAATGAGAATATGTCCTAAAAAATGCCTGAGGTAATCCTATCATGCAACTCGGTAGTGAGGAAAGACCTTGTAAGAAGTGTGTGCCAATGAGAAAAGTTCCAAATGATGGGAAAGAAATTTATTAGGGATCTATGAAATTTTACCTATGAGGAAAAAACCAGAATTGTTATTCTTAAGTTTTAGAAGAGAAGGATGAATGATGTAGTGGAGAAATGATAAAAGTTTTAAAGTTTGTAAAAGGCTAGAACAGAAAGTGAAGAATTTAAACTGTAATAGCAAAAATACTATTTAGCGGGAAGAAACTTTCCACACATGAAGTTAATGAAGTATTGAAGTAGACTGAGTAAGAATATTATTGAGTCTTTGAGGCTGTTAAGGTTATATTAAAAGAAACATTTGTCAGCAGTGATGCAGGTATAGCTCTTATGCAGGTATAGCTCATTGTGCCTTGGAGCAGGTCTTCACTCAAGTATTTTGTAGTTGAATGACTTACAAAATAGATAATGGTTGATCATTTCAATAATGTACAGAGATACTTTTAGAAGGGAAGACATTAACCTGTAAACAGAATCATGTTACAGTGTTTCTATAGTTCCTAGCGTAAATATGCATGATTAGAGACCACAGCTTTCATGTTCTTTTCCTTCCCCGGTGTTTGCATCCCCTAATGGATTTCATTTTGTGATGTTACCAAGTCAAGCACTCTTAGTACCCTTTCGTATGGGTAGTTTTCTGTTCCTGTAATCACTCTTGTAGCTGTGTTACTACTAATTCAGCTTTGCTGAGAACTAATGAGGTCTGAGAACCTCAGACCAAGCTCTCAGCCTGACAAAATGGAATTCCTTTTTCTCTGTTTCTGCTGGAAATGTATCACCTGACACATCCTAATGATTCTAGGCTTTCTGTTTTCACAGTGATGGTTCAAAATCACTATGCAATGTATTAGTATATACCAGATGCTTTTGTCCCACTGTCATATGATGGTAATGGACTTTGTTGTTGTTGTTGTTGTTCCAAAATCATGTAGTGTACTGCTGGGTACTGTCTCATTTCTATTACTGAAGGCTTCAATGTAGTTCAGTTCCTTTGTGGGATTATGCCAAATCTTTATTGACAGTTTCTCCCAGCTCCTGCATCTTCTTTTGGGGTTACTCCTGAAAACTTTAATTCATTCTTAGATGGTTTACATGATAAAAATATACGTGAGGAAAGAAAAGCCTTTGGACTGTAGGCAAAAGAATTAAGAGGAGAGGCAGTAATCAAGGACAGAGCATCTGATCATTGAACCTTGCAATCCGTGATGTTTCTGTAAAGGGGAAGCCTAAGTGTCATATACCCTTTTGTGTGTTGTTTGTTATTAAACTTTGGGGTAGAGTTATTAAAATGTTATTATTATTCTATTGTAAAACAGGAATGGCTAGCTACAGTGCCAGTAGCACAAGGCCGTTCACCTTTCATTCAAAAATGCAGAGAGATTAATCCAATGACTCAGCAGCCCTAGATGGTGTTACACTGCTCAGATGTGCTTTCAAAGCTGAGTTTTTTAGAGGAACATTGCCACCGGTGAGGTATTGTCTTGAATTAGAGGGTATCTTTCATGAGCAGATGAAAATCAGAGAAAAAGGATGATCCTGTGACTTGAGATGAGCTATTAGGAGCATAGAACTGTTTAAGATCAAGGGACCATCTAGGTCAGTGATCTATCTCCAGAAGTGCTCATAAACTGATGACCAAGGAAGAGTAAAGGAAAGGAATGGAACAAAAAAGAAAAGAGTAGTAGGAAAAGCATGTATGAAACTTCTCAACACATGCATCACCTAGCCACCAGTTGTTGTTAAGTCAAGGGATTTTCCTGGTCCTGATGTGTCTTGTCTTTTTAGTAAACCTCAATGGATTTAGGCTTTTGCTTTCTAAGTACTTGTTCAGTCTCCCCTTGAACTCATGAGAATGCCTTATATGTACTGAGTCTTTTGGTAGAGAGTTCCCAGGTCTTCAACCCAGTTTCTGGAGTCACTTAATGGGAGATATCTTCCAAATCATGATAAAACCATTTTATAAGTTAATCGGCAAACATTTTTGATGGCTGCTACAGGAGGCATATATAACTTGGAAAACCTTAAAGAGATCAGCATTTTTTGAAGGGTCCACAGCCTCACTGAGTTGTTTTGTTTTAAACCTGTGGAGCCACTGGAATTATACAAATGAGGTTTTAGAAGTGCTGAGCACCTGTAAGTCCAAATGAAAGCAAGTCACTGCAGGTTTGTGTCCTTATGTCTCTTAAATTAGCCTATAAAAAGTATGGTTGATCTTGGATTCCAGAATGTGATTGTAAGGTTGACATTAAGAGAGAACTTTTTTTTTCTCTGTAGCTAGAGCACCTTTGAGAATTGATCATTACTATGCAGTAAAAATGGAAACCGTACAACTTCTAGGCTTGCTATTCATAGTCATACTGTACCTTAATTACCTTTTGCCCCAATTTCCACACCAATAAAATTGTGATAATAAGGCTTGCTTATCCTATGCTTAAAGAACAGGCTCACCAAGGTATGTGCTGGCAGCTTTGGAAAAGAGGGACCTGGGATTTTTACATTTCCTAGGTTTCGAGCATTCACTGCTCTTGTTTAGTTTGGGGCAGAAAGGTGGAGGGGTGGTTTTGGCTTGGTTTTGGTTTTTTATTTTATTTTTTCTGAAAGAAGTGGCATGTTTTACTGAGGCTTTATCTTTCTGGAGTTTGTTAATCACAAAGTTGGCTGTCAGATTTTTGCTGAGACTCTGAGGATGGGATTATTTTAACAGTACTTATGGAAGACTAATATATGATTTGTGCTTTGTGTGAAAGGGAGACATTGTACAATGATTTATCTAATACTTAGAAATTTCAGTTGTAGAAGCAGAGAAAAGAAGGAAAGATGAAACTATCAAAAACCTGGAAATATTTTGGAAATATTTGGAGCCAGTTCTGAACAGCAGAAGGCACGGATCAAGTCTCTTTGATGTTGCCAGACTTCATCACATAGTTAAGGAGAGTGCCTTTCCCCCTGATTGGTCTGACAGAGACATGCTGGTCAGTAGGTTATGCTTTCATAATGCATGGCATGCTTTGGGATTTGTAATATTTAAGACCAATTTAGAAATGACAAGAATTTTAGGTTAGGCTTCTATGAAACAGAACCAGAGTAATTAGTATATTTGTAATCTTGAACAAAAATTTATTTCCTATGTATCCAATGAGTTTATTCAGCATGTATTCACAAAGAGTCCTGACTTGGAGTTTCTTAATATTGTAGGCCACAGCAGCAGAGTTTTAAAACAGTTTGAGGTATAAATTTATTCAGCATCTTTACATAGAACCAGTTTGGATCTCATTAGAGAGTCAGATGTCAGCATGAAATAACACAAAAATTGTACTTCTGTCCTCACAGCAGCAGGTCTACTTACTGTATCTCAGAACAGTCACATTAGAACAAATTAAAATGAATGCAAAATGCTTTTTGATACAAGATGTTCTTTTAGCATACTCACTACCATTTCTTTTTGTCCAACCCAAAACACGGCTGTAGTTTATTACTCATTATAGTCTGCTGAGTCAGGGCAATTACTGGGCACTGGAAGAGACAGTGAACCGTTAGAAATTTTTTCCAGCCTAGATTCACAAGTATAGTGAGGTAAAAGGGTCCAGTATTTTTCAATCCACAATGCCAGCAGTAAAAAATATAAACTACTAAAGCAAAATAAAGCAACATGCCATAATTTAACCTACTGTATTTCTGGTCCATATTATTAGGGCAAAAGGACAGTCTATATCCTCCTAAAACTGATTTATAGTACATTAAATCCTGTATATAAACAATCTGCTGAGCTAGGAAGTACCCTTGATCCTGAAGGGATCAGAACCAAGTTTGGCTAAATCCACAGTGGTTTCTAAGGCATTCACTAAGAATGCCTCAATTGTGGATACGTGTTGACTTGCTACTTACAACATTATTTATCATTATACTCTTGATCTAATCTTAAAATATGAAGTGTGTTTTGGGAAAGAAATTTTTTAATCTTGTCTATCTTCCACATAATCACATCTTATAGAGGACTGTTGCTACTCATAAATATCCTGCAAGCAGCTATATTATAGCTGAAATAAAAGAAAAATGATCTGTCACTGAAATTGTTCCAGCAGATTGTAGTTGTAATTTCACATTCTTCTGTATCTCAGAATTCAGCAAAGCTCTAAAGAAGTAGGAACATTTTTAAGTTTTTAAAGAAACACATGGGAAGAATATAAGTTGTGAAATCATAGGTGGCTAGAGTAAGTCTGTTCTATTGAACTTCCTGGAGAGTCTCTGAGTCCTAGCTTGCTGTATCTCCAAAGTTCAAAATATACAGAAGGAAAACTCTTGTGACAAATTGTTAGACATCAATAGAGAAATAATAAGAGTATTAATACAGCAAGTTTATATACGGTAAGTAATCTCCACTTTCAGATTTCAGATATTTAGAAAGGAAAATAACATCATTAGTGGTTAGACTCAGAGAACTTTTGACAAGCATCTGTGTCTATCCTGAGAAGAGGAGAGAGCAAGCAAATTGAATCATAAAACTGTAATTAAACTTTGCATGTGTCCCATTGAGTAGAACCAGGTTGTGTTACTTGCAACCTTGTAAAAATTCTTGTTTGGTTTAAAAGATTGTGCATTCAAAACACTCCAGTACTTTAACTGCAATATTCACATGCTCTAGTGATCTCTTAAAAGTAATACATGAATGGAAGATTTTTATATTAACCCATTTTTCAGAAAAGTATTGAATTGGAAAATAAAAGTGCAAGAATATTAACTTTGAAAATTCTGTTTTCACATATAGAACTTCTCTCCCAATAATTTCCTCTAGTCTTTAAATATTATGAAAACGGATACTAGTATTCCATAACTAGCCATAACTAGTTAATTCCATAACTTGGGGTACTTGTTTTGAAGTGCTGTAAAGAAGGTCTGAGTTGAAGAAAGCAGATGCTTAATACTTCTTAAGGGTCACTTAATGTATTTAGTGCTTAATGACAGTTGTGCTTCTTCATCATGTTTCCTTTTAGGAAACTTAAAACTGAGACATCCAGCATTGATAGCCACCTGTTCAAGGCAAATTTCTTAATACAAGAGACTTCTACTTTCACAAAAGTGAAATAATCACTCAGATAAGGGCTGTTGACAGAAATTGTCTAAAAATTACAATAACTTCATCTTCTACACAATGTCTAGGATGTACAGGGGAAGAATACATCCATTAAAGCCACTGAAACATGTGTGGCATGTGGTCTCAGGGTTTTGGTATTTGTACGAAAGCATTTCACATTTAAAATAGGGGTCGGTATTATTCTTTTTATTCCTCCCAAGTTTAAGTGAAAACCACAGTACACCACCTCAAGAACCTTGACTCTTTTCTTGTCAGACATTTGCAGATACAGCATTCTCCCTTTGGGCTGGTATGCTGACATTCCTTTCCTTTTAAGTTACCTCTCCTGTTCCTTCCCATCCAAAAAAACCCCTAAATTCTAGTTGCAAGAGAACAGACCTTGAACAGTTACAACTGAAGCAGCTGGGCAATACTCTGTCCATACTGACTGTGGCAGTTCATGCAGGGTGGCAGTGTTCAGGCAAATAAAGATGTTGTTAGGTGTGAAGGCCTTGTTTTCTTAGAATAACTCTATAAAACATTTTGAATTAGTGGAGAAGAAAAATCCCTTGGAAATTTTTTAAACAGTTGTGTATCTGCTGGTTAGAGCTAATGACTCATATGGCTAAGTTACATGATACTTTTGTATGCAAACTTCATCCTTTGATTTTCTGTCCTAGCTTGCATTTGGCACTGTGCTGTTTGAAAGCATTGCTTGTTTAATGTATGACTGTCTGGACTGGAGAAGACAGCATTGTAACTACTTGGAAAACACCAAGTTTATTAATGTGCCTTCATTATCAGAGAGCAAATCGACACAACCACCTGTAACTGAGGCAAGGATCCTTTGTGTTTTACCATGCTTCTTGTAGAGAATAACTAGTTATAGGCTAGAATTGCCTGTCTTTAATTTTGCACTCAAAAATTCACCTTGGACCATCACTCCATGTGTAATTTTCTGTGAATGAATTGGGATTTTTGTCTTCAGCATTTAAAACCTCAAAAATGGGAAGAAAACAGCTGAGCATTGGGTAAACAGAAAAAGGAAAATTTGAAGGATCATACAGGCATGAAGTATCACAGGTGTAAAAATTCTTTAAATAACTTCTGATGACACCTTCTTGTGTCTGAAAAATCAGTACACCTGCACAAAGCTACTATGTCTTGTTGCAAATCTGTGAACTATCAAAAAAAAAAAAGATTACCAGTTCTATGCAAGATCAGTTTATTTTGTTCGTGGTAGACAAAAGCTTAAGTGGGCAGAAGAAACTGGCTCATAGGGCATGTACTAGTGGCAGGGAAAAAATGGACTTACTCCATCTCTAGCAGTACTACTGAATGCTCATTTAAAGCATTCATAAAGCTACATTCTTACTGTCTTGTTCCATTCAGAGTTATGTGGGATTTGCCTCCCTTAATACCAACCATTTCAAAGATTAGCATATAGTCTAGGGTGAGTAGTCAAAGCTTAAATAAAATTAATTTCTCCCACCTATCTGCGCAATACTTATTTTTTCCACACTTTCTGAGGTATTTTTAATTTTTCTTTTTGTTCATTTTAGGTACAATCAGCATCACAGATTACATCTTCAAAAAAAAAAGGGCAAGCAGAAGAAATTCTGCCAATGGTAATTTTGTCACAGGGTACGTCTAATGGATTAAAACAGTGGTCTGTAGCTGTTCACTCTGTCATGCCATTCATTCATCTGACAGCACAAATCCTTGAAATTATCTGCACAGTAAGCTGAAGATGTGATTTGAGGTTGTGAGAGTAGTTTCCTTGGTGAATACATTGTGAAAGTCTCTGGAAACTGCAGCGATGATAACTAAGTTCTTTAGAAAATATTTTTTTCTATCTGTTCCTAGTCACAGTCAGTTTTAAGAGCTCTACAGTAATGACCTTTGTTAGTCTTTTTTAAGAAAAATTGTCTGAAGGTCAAACTGGTTAGTAATATAAATTGGCAGTTCTGAAGAAATTGATCTTAATTGATTCTGAAGAAATCGATCTTAAGCTCAACATGAGCTGGCAGTGTGTGCAGAAAGCCAACCATGTCTTGGGCTGCATCAAAAGAGGTGTGACCAGCAGGTCGAGGGAGGTGATCCTGCCCCTCTACTCCGCTCTGGTGAGACCCCACCTGGAGTACTGTGTCCAGCTCTGGGGGCCCCAGTACAGGAGACACATGGAGCTGTTGGAGAGAGTCCAGAGGAGGGCCATGAAGCTGATCAGAGGGCTGGAGCACCTCTGCTATGAGGATATGCTGAGAGAGTTGGGATTGTTCAGCCTGGACAAGAGAAGGCTCCGGGGAGATCTAATTGCAGCTTACCAGTACCTGAAGGGGCCTACAGGAAAGATGGAGAGGGACTGTTTATCAGGGAGTGTAGTGACAGGACAAGGGGCAATGGCCTTAAGCTGAAGGAGGGTCGATTTAGATTAGATGTTAGGAAGAAATTGTTTACTGTGAGGGTGGTGAGGCACTGGAACAGGTTGCCCAGAGAAGCTGTGGATGCCCCATCCCTGGAAGTGTTCAAGGCCAGGTTGGATGGGGCTTTGGGCAACGTGGTCTAGTGGAGGGTGTCCCTGCCCATGGCAGGGGGGTTGGAACTAGATGATCTTTGAGGTCCCTTCCAACCCAAACCATTCTATGATTCTGTGATTCTATGATTAATGTTTTATCTCTTACTACAACAGAGGAAGAAGCTGCTTTTTTGGCTGCTTCCGTAGACATGAGGTATTACAATGACTTGCTGAGTCAGATTCCCGAAGAATGCTTTTCTGTACCCTTAATGCTGAACTGCATGTTGGAACAGGTGGGAATATTCTCTTTATAATTCCTGTGGCTAATTTGGCTTAGACCTGGTATAATGAATCAAAGATTAGTAAATACATCTGTTTCAGCCTCAAATCAGAAACTGTGCGTGGAGGCACTGACCAAGGAGGTTCAATACAAAGGAATCACAGTACAAAAAGTGACTTGTTTGGTTTTCTTTCGTATTGTGCACTTATCCTGTATATACAGTGTTACTACAAAATTATTTTTTCAAGACTACGGATCCAATATAGTCAAAGGAGGAAAAAGGTGTAATTTCTTAGCTAAGTCAATAACCAGTTTTCATGACCTGCAACAATGTTACTGATACTAAACCTTTACTGGTTTACTAAGTGCAAAGGTCTTAGACCTAACGTGGAAGTGGCGTATATCAATGCTAGTGCTAGACAGATCTGACTTCTGTTGAGTTCAGGCACAATCTATGAGATAGCAAAAACCCACAGTATGATTTGGAAGTCTTCCTTTCTTTGGAAATAAAATTTTAGTACAATCTAATTTTTTTTTTACTTTTTGCAATTTAGTCTGAAAATAGACTCAAGCACAAATACTCAAAATAAGGTCCAAGACCTGATACAGGATCAATTTTTAATTATCTGCGTTCATTAACAATTCTTAACATTTCAAGTTGGAAATATTTTTCTTCTCATCCTTCCAAAAATGAATTATAGGAGAAAACATTTAATTCTACTACTTGTAGAAAAAAATTACGGTTTTTTTTTCCTGATAAAATGTATGGATGTGTGTTTAGCTTATAGCAGGATCTGCTTGGTAGTTTTAATGAAGCTAAGCAGCAGTCATACTGTAATGAAAGCTAACATATACCATGTTTGCCAGGTTATTGCAAGTGAAGAAGACCTTACACCACCTAGTCTGGTGGTGCCAGAGCCCCGGGCAGATGGGCTACATCATACCATTGCAGATCATATAGCTTCTGTCCTTCCTTCTCTTTCACTTTCTGAGAGTGAAAAAAAGGTTTGTGTTGTCTTTTGTTCATTTTCTAAAATGACAAATAAATCTGATTATTGGGGTTTAATACATCTTTCTTTTTTAACAGAATCTATATGACTACTTTTCTCCAAAATACAGTGAAAAAAAGATTGACACCCCCAAGTACCCACTCTTATTTAACTACCATGACACCCTGGCTCAGCGGTTGCACCTGCTGAAGGTATAGTGCTACCTATCATGTAGAAACAGTTCTAAAGTCCACAGGCGATGAATACTCAATGCACTAGAAAGGATGGAGTGATGTTTTTACAAAGCAGAACAATATAGCCTAGATTTTTCCTACTGAGGTAGACACACTAACACGTTTAGTCTGCTTAAGAAGCAATGGGTTAACTGCTACTGACAGAAGACACATCACAAACGTAGAGCATTATATTGATTTCAGTGATCTGTTTGCATTATTAATAAGAATTAATATACATTATTAATAAGAATGTATAGCCTTTAGCATAGATGAGAGATATTACAGAACTCTGTTGATTTACTGTAGTCGAACACTGATGAAACTGTGGAAAATGAGTTACTAGATCACAGTGACTTAGCATGTGGACTAGATTAAATACTAAGATGTAGAGAAGTATAAGAAAAGATACAGAGTTTGTTAGTGAGCACAAGAAGTGTGCTCAGGTTGACTAAATAGTTGGAGCATAGTGTCTATCCAAGACATTGCCAAATTCTAACAAAGACAGAAAGGTTCAGAGGCTGCAAGGTTTGGGATTATTTCAAAGTAACAGTCCCCTGACTTTCTGAACCAAAAAACCACAGTGAATTCCTCAAGTTTTTCCAAGCCAGGGTGTAGTTTTACCAGTAAACTTTGAAAATACTCTGAGGGCAGTACAAGTGATAATACAGTTCTAGATTTCACAGCTAAGGTATGTCTGCCTGGCTTCATGAATTATAAATGATCTGTGGAATACTTTGACAAGCATTGATTAAAAAGGTATTCAGAAATAAATTGAGCTGGACACATTGGAGGTACTTAAGCAGAAGGCAGGACTGGGTAATCACCGAGAGAGATGCTCTTAGCAGGCTTATGCTTGATGTACATGATGTACTTGCTGCAGAGGAAATTCAGGATATAGCACAATGTTTGAGGAGTGGATAGATGAAAATTATTTGGAAGATCAGAAGCAACAATCCAAGAAAAAAGTTCTGTAAGTGTGTAATACTAAAATGAGCAAAGCTGAAAGATACCAGTAAGTCTCAAAAGAGAAATCCTTAAATGTATAGGGATGCTGCTGTCACAGACTGATCAATGAGTTTATAGACTTCATTACTATGAGAAGTAGCACAGACCAACTGAAAGGTACATGGAAGGTACTTGCTACCTGTCTGAATAGATCAGTACGTATTTCTGTATTCCAGAATTTTTGAGTCTAGCTAGCACAGGCAAATATCATCTAACAAGGGCCTGATACTATGCTGTCAGTTATTCTCTTATGTATCTCATTTTTTCTGCCTATTTTAGGCAGAAAATCTGATAACATGATTCAATGACACACTGTAAGCACATGCTCAAATTTAAGTTTATGTCCAGCTGACTTAAGCACATGCTTATGTCTTTTGCTATAAAAAGACTTCTTTATCCAAACATAATTTTTAGAAATCCACTGGTGTGAAAGTTTACTTTAACTCTGGTACTTTGGTTTTTGTTCCAGGTCCAGGAGAACTTAAATCCAGAAAAGATTGAATGTGATATGATGGATAAACTGCCTCTTACAGAACTTATCCATTTCACCCTTCCTTCAACTGAAAACAACACTAAACATTTGGCCAGAGTTCACGAGCTCATGCATTATTGTACCAGTGGTAAACTGATTTTCTTTTTCATTGATATAACTTCTATTTTTTCTTATGGTTGATGATCCTATTAAATAGCAGGAGTTTTGGGACAAGTTTTTTCAGGTGCCTAAAACCTTTGCAGAATTTCCCATTTTCACATTCTTGCTTATACCTTAGCCTACTACACAAGTTAGGGCTAACTTTAACCTCAGTTTCATGGTTAATGTGCAAGTCTAAATGAGTATTAAATATTGCATGACTAAGAGCTGGAAGTATGTTAGAAATCATTTATTTATTTATATTCACAAACATTCAAATAATTACTAAATCTGAGAAAGAAGAATAAAATAGATGTACATATTGCTATTTTGATCCTAGGATGTAGAATGCATTTTGGGAGACACTGACATAAACTGTATGTTTATTTACCAACACCTCTTTGGCTGAGAAGCACACGTATCTTAGGTAGATTTTTATTGGACAATAAATGGTTTTCAGAATGTATTCTGTGTAAGCTGTTGGTGTTAATAATGAACCGTCTTCTATAATAGTCCCTTTATCAAACCAAGAATACATTCACTTCTTCAACTATAATCACTTTTGCAGTTACCTTTTCTTGGAGCGTGCATGCCACCATGACGTACGCTGTGAAACAATCCCAAAGACTGCATAAATACCCTTAGGTAGTTTTGAAAGTTTACTCTGGACTACTAAGAAATATAAACATCCAAATCCCTTTGGTTACCTTTATGCCATCATATAAGGCACAGGATTTGAAGGTACTTTCCCAGCTATGTAGTCCTGAAATCCCTTGTGTTGGATTAATTTATACTCGCTGGATTGTTTCTAGTTGTTGGTATGTTAATTTTGGACATTAAGCTATTAAGGTATTCTGTATTACTGTAGCATTCCAGCTGATGGGTATCAAATTTGATGGTCTTCACTGGACCATACTATACTGCCAAACTCTCTCAACTGTTAACTTAGCTGGCAATGTCTTCACTTTTATCAAGAAGATGATTGATTTGAACAGGAGATGAGATATCCAACATTTTCATGATGTGTGACATGCTTGGGTGTTTAACTACCATAAAGAGAAAACATTTCAAACTGAAGATACTCTTTGTATGGTTTGGGCACTGAACTACCTGTCTTAAAATTCATTCCTTCTCATGATTATCATTGTTATATGGATACCAATGCATACAACCATAAATAGGATTTATTATTGCCTTTGCACCTTGCATACTTCTGTGTAAATGATGTGTAAAATTTTGTCTGAAGAGAAGAAAACACTTGATGCTTGGTTTGAGAAGCTACAGATAATAAAAAATGTTTATGGTAATGGAAGACTTTTCATTAACTGAAAATAACTAGTTGTTAACTAGTTTGATAAAGTCTACTCAGTATTTTAAAATCAACATCATTTATATAAAGTTAATGAACCAGGAGGTATTCAGATGTAGGAAGCACTTCATTTAAGATGGATTAATAGTTAGGCAGATCATTTTGCAATTTGGAAGCATTCAACTTCGAATGCAGTGTAAAATGTAACTCACATAATTTGATCCAATACCATTAAGGAAATTGTTGTTGGCTTTTGCAGAGTTGCCAAGAGCAATATACTTACATAGTCTTCTATTTATCTTCTGCTGAGCCGTAAGGACGTTTTCAGTTAATGATTGTAATTCTTTTATAGAACTTCTGAGTTGGGTTGAAGTAGAAAGAGCCTTCAGAGTGTTTACTTTTGAAAGCCTGAGGCTGACTGGGCTGAGTGATTCTGGTATCCTGGAGAGCTCTGGATCTATGATTGGAGGTGATTCTGAAGTGTCTTACATCCCTTGGGATAATCCAGCCAGGTTTGCAAGACAGATGAGACAACTCTTCCTTGTGGAAAAGAAGCTTAATGGGAAATCTCCAATAGGCTCTGGTAAAAACCTCTCTGTTTGTGTTAGTCCCAAAGAATTTCAATCCACTATTTATTTTACCGTGTCATTTACTATTGCAGGGTTGTGATTTTTCTTCCTTGCACAAATCACTGAATTTTCAAGTACTGTATAGTCTGTACATTGATTATCTATGTAGGAGTACTAGATAAAGACAAAAGCTAGCTATTTTGTATGGCAACATTAACAATTTATTTAAGCAACTCTTTAAAATATCTGTAGAAAAGTATGGACTAGAAAACAGTTTTATTGCTTGTGACATCAAATATATTTTATAGATATAAAATACTGAAGACATGCTTAAATACCTTTCTGAATACAGGCTCTTCTGAGTTATAATGGCAGCTGAGTCTTTACAAAGTCAGTAGCAACCACAGAGTGAAATCAAATGTGATGTATGAGGTTAATTAGATGGTTACTAGTGAATGAGTATTAGGAAATGCAAAGAATATATAACTTGCACATGAGGACTCTAGAAGGTGATATAAACAGTTGAAAATTAAAGAAGGTGTGCTATATGTTGTGATTACTAATGCATACATACCCTTTCCTTTTAAATTCTTTTCTTTCAGACTTCCCTCTTCTTTCACATGCAGGTTAATCCAGCACAGAGTTTTGACATTCAAAATTTTGGGCCAAACTCAGAAGTAATGGGGAAAGAGGAATGTATCTATTAGGTGTTGAAGAAAGTGAGACCAATGAAAAGAAATCAGAATAAGGCTAGCATGGTAGAACTGATGTTATGAGGTAGAAGTTTAAACATCCAGTTTTCATAGTCACATTACACTCTGTATTTGGCCAGAAATATGTGAAAATCCTCAGGTTAAAATCATAAAGAATGTCTGAGCTATGTTTCAACTTCATCAGCTTCTCTTCATTTCCAGTGTGTGCAATTAGTATATCTTTAGCAGGTTAGTATGTGGCATTTGAGCCATTATCACTATCTCATTTGTATTAGAATGGGAACATATTAGAGAGCAGAAACAGAGATAGAGAAGACCTCTTGTAGACAATGCAGAGTGAATTTTCTAGAAGTTTTATGTTTTCTCCTGCAGATTCTAACATAATGAAAAATTAGGAGCAGTGTTGGCCAAGAAGCAACATTTAAAACAAGTGATTATTTTTCTGGGATGCAAGAAAAGTAGAAATTAAGTCAGTTTAAGCTGCTGTACCTTTAGGTTTATGATGTTGCCCATGCTTTCCTAATATAGATGTCTAGGCAACCAGCTTAGATGGGATCCTTTCCTTAGAAGGTTAGAGCAGACAAAAATGAATCCTGCTTATCTGCCTGTCTTCTGAATTTTGGGAACCTTTTTTGGGTGTTAGTTTATTTCACTTTTATGTTAGTCGCAATACTAAATATTGCAGTTACAAACATAGCCACCAACATTTCAACTTCTGCAGCACAAAATCAAATACCAGGAAGAGAAAATGTTTGCTTTCAGATTTCTTAAACCTTCTAAAGGCAGTCAGTAAACAGGTCTAATTTTCTAGAGAAGCAGAGCCTAAAAATATATATGTCTGGAAACTGAGCTGCTTATGAGAAATTTATGAACAAATACTTTCTGAAATATTTTCTCCAAGGAAGAGTATTTTTCTTTTATGTGTGAATTTTGATCAAATATGAGTGACCTCTTCCCTAACTCAGGACATAAAGAATTCTGTTAAAAGGGAATTATTTTTAAAAAATGTGAGAATATAGAAGAAAGAGTCTCCATGTGATCCTGTTTCTATCAGGTGCCCACTGTAACAATCAAATGACTGCTCAGATCCTCAGCAGAAGTAATACTATGGCAGGAGCTCATAGGACTCTCTAAATCCGATGAATTTAAATTTCAAAATTTGCATTCTTTGAAAATACATGAAAATATCAAAATAATTGATTTTGCCTTCTTTTTTTCATGTCATCTGTGCAAAGGAATGCTTGTTATTGTTTCTCAGATAGTATGCAGATAAGTGGTTCTTCATGTATGAATCTGGAGGACACTTCTTAGGGTATTTTTAATGTTTTGACCATGCAAAGGCAGCATAGGACAGATAAAGGTAATTATTTGAGTGGATCTTATAAAGCGTTCTTTTCCTCTCTTTTCTTTTCTTTTCTTTTCTTTTCTTTTCTTTTCTTTTCTTTTCTTTTCTTTTCTTTTCTTTTCTTTTCTTTTCTTTTCTTTTCTTTTCTTTTCTTTTCTTTTCTTTTCTTTTCTTTTCTTTTCTTTTCTTTTCTTTTCTTTTCTTTTCTTTTCTTTTCTTTTCTTTTCTTTTCTTTTTCCAATTGTCTGGCAGTTGATGTCCCTAAATTTTAAAGTGCTCTTTTAGAAAACAAGTGTGGCAGAGCTGGTCATGTATTTATTGGACTAGTATCATAAAAGAAAGCTTCAACTTGATGGCAATCTCATCAGGGAGGCTAAGGAGATTACATCACTCCAACCTTAGTGTTTAGAGCTGAAATTTCTGGAACACTTCTTAAAATTCTGCTTTCAATTTCCAGGACCTACAGAAACAAATGGCAAAGATGGAAGAGATGGTCTGGCTGATCCTGTTTTGAACAAAGAATTGGATCTTCCTAGTTCTGATATGGCAAGTGTGAAGAATAGAATAAACTGTGGTCTATAGCATGAGACAAAGGAAGACACTGTTCAATGCCAGAACATGTTACTGTGGATTCCTTTGCAATGCTGCATGGAAGTGTTAATTTTGCGATGTTTGGCCTATAATGCCATAACCTTTAAGCAGTATGAAATCACTTTCTTTGAATTCTAAGATGATGGGTCTTGGTGAAGCTACTAATGACAATTCTATGCTGATTTCACTGAATACCAGGGATCAAATACTAGCATGCGAGTTTGAGAGAAATTGCCAAACTGTGTCAAACTAACAAGCTGTGTAGTTTGGCATCTTCAGAAACACCTGCCTGCCATACAGCCCTGGATAAATATAGCAATTTTAAAATTACTTCATGGGACATGTTTAAATATTCATAATTGCTTACAGAACTCAAAAACATATAACCTAGTAATAAAAATATTTAGATTAGGTTTGCCATAAAACAGCCAAGAGCAAAAGCCTTTGGGAGTAATTGTATTTTTTATTAAACAGTGCCATACGGGTCTACACATGTGCAGCATTATGCAATTAACTGTGATGCAACATGGGATGCTGTCTATTAAGTCAACAAGATTGCAGTTAATTTAATACAACTGACACTGAAATGTTGATATTCATTATTTTGTTTTGGTGTATTTTGAGGTGAGTCTGGAAAATTATGGCCTAGGACCAAACTTAGAAGAAATAAAAAAGACACAGAGGCGTTGTTTGACAGACTGGAGTTTCACTGAGCATTTTCAACCCCATGTTCTTCCTCAGGTATCTGTGAACTGACAATCTCACACATACAGTCACCCCTCAGAATGCTGTACAAAGAATTAGTAGCAGGGTACAGGATATTTCCTTGCCAGATAGTTGATTCAGTTTTATCCCTTTTACATTTTTACCAACACCTATTGTTCTTTAACTGCTTTTCAATTCTTGTGTGAAATTTAGTTTGTAATGGGTTTTTATTTCCTGGTTTGGCCACACTGCAGCTGGTTGTGAATCTTTTAACTGAACATGTGATGGAGACAAAATGATCTTACCCTTAGGGGTGATCCTGCCTGGCAGTTAGGGGATTCGTTAGCCCAGTGTATGTGAAAGCATACTGTGCAAATACTGATGCAGTGTATGTTTATGGGCAAATAGAAAATTTTGTTGTAATGGTACTTCACCCTTTCAGTGCTACAAGCTTAATTTGTAGAAATCTTGCAAGCTAAACACTTCATCTTGCAGAAGGACAGAATGACAAATGTGAAAGATAAGTTCAAGTGTAGATGGCTTCAATTGGTACGCATTCTTTTGGGAGGAGTGGATTATTGGTTCCTGTGCTGCCTTGAGCTTCATATGCTGCAATTCTTATTTGATCCTGATACATGCTATACGTGAGTGAAGGAAAGGCTGCTTGTACTTTTTCAGCACCACTTTAGCATCACAACTTTAAAGTCTGACCATATGTTTCAGTACATGGGGAATTCCTAGTAACGTAAATGGCTAATATGCAACGTAAATGGCTAATATGCAACGTAAATGGCTAATGTTAACCGACCTGTCAATAATTAGTGAATTTAGTCAAAAGATACTGATGGAAAATAGCTGCAACAGAAAATAAATTTTGTGGCAATAGAAATTAACATTTTGTAAAAATATTTCCTTGTACTACGTCACATCTGAACGTAATTTTTACACCAGCTGATATTAAGGTTTTCATGTTTAAAGAGAGTATTTGTTGATATGGAATTATTTCAGTTTTAGTTCAGTTCATAGTTCTGTAAAAATAATACTTTAAAAGAAGGCTTTCTTCTAGCTATAACTATAAAGTAAGTTTCAGCCGGCAGAGAATTTAAACGTTGAAAATGATGGGTCAGAGTGAAATAATGTAGAACACAGAGATGTGCAGGTCATAGTATAGCAAATCGAATACCAAATGAACTTAACTGAGCTTAAAAATGAACTTAACTGAGCTTAAAAAAAGAAGTAAATTTGTTTTCTTTTTACCTGAGCTTAAAAATGAACTTAACTGAGCTTAAAAAAAGAAGTAAATTTGTTTTCTTTTTACCTAGTATATGATAATTCTTTTATTTACTATTTTATTTGGATATTATTTATATTTATTTAATATTTAAATTTATTTCTTTATTCTTTAGCAGAACTTTTAAATTCATGGTCATTCTCAGAAGGTGACACATAGCAACTGCCTCTTCTCAATATGAATAGCGACGGAGTTTCAATTTCCACCTTTTCCAGGAATCTGAAGTGTTCAGATGGATACAAATGCTTTGCATACATCTTGTAGGAGAGTGCAGTTCTGAAGCACCTTTTGCTAAAATCTCTGCTGTGTAGCATCTGTATATATGCTACTGTCTGCAGGGAGGATGTACCTTTATTTCTTTCCTTTTCAGGTTCTTCATACTGCATCCCAAGAATATAGATGTATTGATTCATTTTATCATACCCGAGATAACTCTTTGCTAATGGTTCTTCACAATCCTATGAATCAGTATCGTTTGTGCCAAGAGACTTGGGATATTGCATTGCACTCTAATGTTGGATTCAGGTAATTGATTTTATCTTTCATGTCTCATTCACAGTCATTTTCAATTAAAGCCTGCATGGCTATGCTTAGGACAAAGCTTTGAAATTAAAAGTTACCATGATGTAACAACACATTTATGAGAAAGCAAGCCATGCAGGTGGAAAAGAGTGCTAAATCAAAAGAATTCTGTTGATACAAAGCTTTTCCAATTGAGAAGAACCATGCAGTAACTGCATGTGACTCCTTGTCACAAGCTATAAAAATATATATAATGCACACATACACGCAAAGTCATATTAGGGATATCCACATCAAGAAAATTATGTTGAGGACACTTCACGTGAGGGAGATTAAAAAGAAAATTCTGTCTAAGAATATAATTATCAGGCTTTTCAGTTATGTATACATAAATTGGGTGAGTGTCACTGGGAAATTTTTTTGAGAAAAGCTAGAAGCCCTTTATTAATATTAGAATATTTTTTTTCACAGAATACTACATTCTTCTTAATTTCTTGACACTATTTGCTTACCAATTAGAAGTATGCAAGTGGTTGACATGTCCACTATTAGAGCTTTTGTCAGTCTACCTATACATTTTGGAATCCATTTTTGCACTGAAACAGTGATATAAATGATGATGGCATCCAACTGCTATTCCAAATAATTGACTGAAAATAGAATATGTGTCCATGTACTGATACACAGAGAAGCTACAGTGTCGTGGAGAGGCAGCTGAGCTGTCTTTAACCATGTCACTCTGGTGCTCTATGGATTAATTAGATTTGATTTATCAAATAGAATTTCAAGCAAATTATCCAACAGACAAATTTGTTTGCAGGAATCCCTTTCTAAGTGCAGTGCCTCATTTATCAGAATATGGGAATCTTTTAATAGAAACTTCTGTTGGTACCTATATATTTTAACAGATTTGAATGCTAAATAGGCTAAGTATGCTTTCCTGAAGACGTATGTTGTATTTCATATCTTTGGTATCAGTCCAGGAACTGTGTGAGTCCATCTCAGCTTTCTAGGCACTTGGACTTAAATTATTTGCCATGAAAAGAGGCTGTTGTGATTATCAGTGACTGGGACCAGAGGCAGAAGAGATTTACCAGCAGAAACACAAAGTTCCTTGGAGAAAAGGCTGGCTGTTTTGTGGTTGTTGGGCAAATCCATTAAATGTCTGGTCAGTCAATTTTTTTTGCATGTATAAGGTAGATAGATAGACAAAATCTTCCCCAAAAGATACTGAAAGATGGCGTGTTCAAGTAAATCTGCGTCTTGCATTCAGATAGACCCAGGCAGACTGTCAGTGATCTCAAAGTCTGTTACACAAAAGTCTATTAGTGCCCAGAGCTGTTTACTTTGCCAGCTATTCTTACCTTTCTTTGGGGCACTGGACATTAAGAGCCTGATTCAAGTTGCTTAATCATAAACACCTGGTGCTAGTTTAGCTGCCTGGTGTATCTGAGATGTCTGCACAGGGCTGACGCATATGACACGAGACCCAGAGGAGACCCATACTCTTCTAGAACAGACACTGGAGACCAGATCCCATAACCTAGTACATCTAACATGTCACTTGGTGATTACATACACTGAGTAACACCTCATCCCAATGGCATATTGTTGTTGTGTTGTCTGTAGGAGCAGATAGTGAGGAACCAGACCTCCTCAGGAAGTATTTCTCCTTGAAACAACAACTCTTCATCTATGGGGTCCTAGAACAATTTGGCTGCTCACCTTGAAAGGGCATTGAAATAGTCAATTCAAGGCCAGTTGAAAAATGGGAAGAGCTCTTGATACCTGTAAAACAAAAGTTGCTAATTCTGCATCCAGAAAAAGGAATAAAGCATGTTCTCTGGTAAACGCATTACAGTTCAGTTGAAGATGGAATAGCTAACGCTTCCTCCTTCTTACTCTTCCACATACACTGGAAAGAAGGCTTAGACATTAAAGATGGTTTCTGCTTGGGGCATGCCATCTTTGCTCAGAGACATTTCGTCTGGTTCTGTTTCAAAGCAGCAAGGAGTTCCTAAAGAAACCGGTGTGAAAGCTAGCAATAAGGTTTGGCTTTACTCTTGCTTCATAGAAGTATTCAACATCACTGCTATGTATGCTACTTAGTAACTTTGAAGAGCTATGTGCTCTCATTTGGTTCTGTTATGTGGCCTTTTCTCTGCAAAATAGTCAGCACAATTTCTGACCTTATTCAACCTTTTTGCTAAAGATCATGTCAGATTTCCAGACAAAGTATCATAAATATTTGCTGGTGTATGTTTCCAAGCAACATAACACTTCTGTGGAAGACAGTCTTTAAATACCTGGAGTGCTTCAAACTGTTGCCTGCATTAGCTTCCAGATCCTGCTGAGTTGCCAGAAACAGGCACAAACTTATCAATTAAGCAACAGTATTACTGGTTTTTACCTCTGTATGAAATAACTGGCTCCTGATGAGTTTAGTAACAATTTATTGATTTTCCTTTTATTAAAATTACTGTCATTCTAATTTGGGGGATATATTTAAGAGTCGTACTTTCACCACAGTAGAGTTACAAATACACAACAGATGCTGTGCTTGACTATTTCTCTGTTAGGAGTTCTCTACCTTTTTTTACTTGTTACTTCTTTATTGTGACATCTTATAGACCACAGACCCTCTTTGCAGGGTTGTTCCATATTTGCTGTCTGGTATATACTTCTGTTGCCTGCTAATCAGTTGGTTACAGTGGGTCCTGTTACAGCAAATTCTCATGCAAGGGGGAAATTAAATTTCCTACGTTGCAGCAACTTTTGCTCCTGGAGATCCCAGCTATTCTTCCTTCTTCTCTATGGATTTCAGGTCCCATAGTTCATGTAGAACATTCAAAAATTCAGGAATTGTGCTGTTCAAAGGGTAGCAGCAGGAGGCTGAGTGTGAAATCCAATGGATGCTACTGACTGAGGGGATCCAAAGGCATGAGCATACGTACCTGAAGCGATACGTGTGTATAAAACATTTCAACTCTGGTTAGGATAAGTGGCCACTCTATCAGGATGCCAAATTCAGACATTATCAAAACTATTCTTTTGCTCAAAGTTAATCTTAATGACACTTGTTTACTGTTTCATAGTAAACACATTACAGAAGTTACTGGAAAAGAATAATCCTTTCTGAGAAATGATTCTGAGTCAGACATTGGCAGTAGTGACATCAGAATACATATTAATAGAATGTGTATTTTTGACTTTGAATGACTGTTTCATTGCTCTAAAATATTTTCCACGCGAATAATCTTGTTTTTATTTATAACGTATATTCATCTTCAAGTTATTCCAGTACTGGCAACTCTAGGTTCCAGCCTAGTTTTGCCTTTTGTTTTCAACACCTTTGTTTTTATAGCTTGTATGCTTTTCTTAAGGTACAAGCAGAGTCATCTTACCCCTACTGAGTATATGATCAACTCTTTCTCCAGGCAAGTTTCCCAAAGCAGGCTCCATCTACATTGCAGGAGCTGGAAGAGACATACGTATCCTTAAGCTGTACATGAACTGTATACATCTCCAGTATGTGTAGATAGCCTACATATTAATTATCTTGGACATGCAATGTAACACTGTAGTAAGAACTTTTAAACTGTCATGAGGTCAAGAATTGGTTGTACTACCTACATCTTCACAACCAAAAACTGTAATGCATACAGAGCTTTTGAATGCAGTTGAATCATCTTGAACTTATAAATGCAAAACATTGTGAAGGCACAACATCTGAATCTCATGCATTCTTTAAAAGCCCCTTTTAGTTTTGCACACATGAAGAATTTTACTTTAAAGAATTATGGTAACACTCCGAACACAGGGTTGAATGGCAACTGCATATAAGACCTCCAGGCTTCATCCTACCTTGGAAGCAGTTATTCATGATGAACTATTTTAGCAGTCATTTCAGACACCTTTGGAAGATGAGACAATGCAGCTACCAATACCAGCTGCAAACTCTGGATCATTTGTCTCTCAGTGTTCACTTCAACTGTTAATTGTGAATATTCTTCATGTATGCCAGGCTACAGTGCACTGGTTCTCTAGTCTGCATTTGGATGACAATTTCCAATCACCTTTCTTGTCACACCAAAGAAAAAGAGCTAGAAATTAAATAGAATAACACCTCCTCAGTTGTTGAACAGACAAATGAAGTGTATTCTAGAAGACAATATAAATCAAGAGCAGCTAAGAAACTAAGTTATCCGGGTGGTAAAACAGTGACGAGGAGAATTAGTCTCAACCTTTCTTAAACTGAATGTCTCTATGTTTTCTGACTTCCTGGATTTTCTTTGAGGTCAGTCATTCTTTGGAAGGCAAGTTTCTAATATCTCTGCAGAAAGGAGGACCAAAATCCCAAATGTAAGATATATTAAGCAAATACCAGTCGGGCAAAAGTACCAGCTCCTCTAGCCTTCTCTCAAAGGTTATAGAATAATATTTGTATAAGAAACTGAGAAGCCAAGTGATCTTGTCTGACATGAGAACATATTAGTAAAAACTCTATTATGGTAAATAGAGGAATGTTGTGCTTTTCAGGAACTATTTCGAGCTGGTGGCCAAGTCAATTGAAGACTGGGTGAAAGAGGAAGAAGTCAAATACCAAGAAGAGAAGATGGCTCAGGAAATAGAGTCTCTTAAACTGGAAAAAGCCATGGCAGAAGGACCTTGTGAATTGTCTGCATGTGCTTTCAAAAAAACTGGCTTTCCTAAGAAAACCAAAAGTGGGTATCTTTATTTATCCAAGGAAATTCATTTTTCATGTTGAGTGCTGAGACCCAGCGTTGTTCAGAGCAGAATTGCATATATTTTTTCATAGGGTACCCTTGTTCTGTCATCTATATAGGCAGAAATATGTTTTGAAATGAATTAAATACACATATTCAAATATTCTGAAAACTGAGACCTTTAATGTAAATTTACATTTACAATAGCTGTGCTTATTTAAGGGAATTACTTTAAGGATTACATACAAATACGAATCTCTGTTTAGATGACTGAACAAATGAAGAGATGAGAAGTAGTTAAAGTTGGCAACATGCTTCAGGAAAATTCCTTTTTAAAAGGGCAGGATAAAAGCTGGAAGTCAGAAGCTGTGGGCTAGAAGCTAAAACTGGAAGTTGGAATTGACTAGACTGCAGAGCAATCTTTACTTGCAAGCAACATTTTGGATAGTGAAAATTGTAAGCAGTTCACACAGTAACCATTGAGCAGGCAGCAAAATCTGAAAACTCCTGTTGACAAAAGAGAATTTTGTCCAAATTGTCTATTTGTGTATTTAAATAGTATTAACAATGATTTGTTGATATTTAGACTTTGCTTTGTTCACCTTCTTGGAGAATGCACTTTGAAACCTTCTAGTACTAGCAATTAGCATTTGCGAAAATATGAATGTTATTCCTCAACCCAATTAAAGTGTCTGATTATAGTTTGGAAACCAAAAGGACAGTTATGACTCCTAAATCATAATTTGTACCTATCTAGCTGTCACAGGAGCTAGATTGAGTCTTGCCCATCTGGTGCCTCATGACAGGTATGATTCACAGAAAAGCTCACTTGCTGAAGGAAGATAATCACCTGTAGCTGGGACATGCAGATGAGCAACAGTGTCTTTAGGTGGTTTCAATTTCACTGACACTGTTGTAACCCACACTGCCATTTTTACTTTTTAATACTAAGTTTCTGTAGTGTAGAAGTTTCTGATAGTGTACTTCAAGTTACCTTTTCTAGTAGGTAAATATTTGGTATCCAAGCATGATATAAAACCACAGACCTAGAGAGATACTCTTTTCATGAGTCATAGATGCTATAAAGCCCTAATAGTAAACAGAGGATATGGTAAGTGTTTCCTTAGTGAAGATTTGAAGGTTCAGACAACAATTTATTGACCTTTTTTGTCTTGAAAGGCTGTAATGTCTATGACCCTAGTATTGGGCTTATTCTGGCATTAAAGCTGGGTTCAAGCACTGGAGCTGAATTCTGGAACTGTGGTAGTAGCAAAAATAACAAATACTGCTTACTATTTATTCAGCATTGCTCATCTGCATTAAAAAAACCCAACACCTTGTTGCAGGAGCAAAGCCTTCAAGAAGCAGAGAGTCAGTCTTTGCATTTGTTGATATATTGTTTAGTATATTTGGTCCTATATATATGTAGTTATCAGATAAGTTTCTTCTAACCTGAACAGACTTTCTATTTTATCTCTGTCGTGGTTTTACCCCAGCCGGCAGCTGGGCACCACGCAGCCGCTCGTTCACTCCCCCCCATCGGGATGGGGGAGAGAATTGGAAAAGTTAAAGTGAGAAAACTCATGGGTTGAGATAAAGACAGTTTAATAGGTAAAGCAAAAGCCATGCATACAAGTAAAGCAAGACAAGGCATTCATTCCCCATTCCCATGGGCAGGCAGGTGTTCAGCCATCTCTAGGAAAGCAGGGCTCCATGATGCGTAACGGTTACTTGGGAAGACAAACGCCATCACTCCGAACGCCACTGCCCCCCCCCCCCTTCCCCTAAGCTCCTTATAAACTAAGCATGACATCATATAATATGGAATATCCCTTTGGTCAGTTTGGGTCACCTGTCCTGTCTGTGTCCCCTCCCAACTTCTTGTGCACCCCCAGCCATCCCGCTGGCAGGGCAGTGCAAGAAGCAGAAAAGGCCTTGGCCCCATGTAAACAATGCTCAACAATAGGTCCATAGAACAAAAACATCTCTATATTATCAATGCTATTTCCAGCACAAATCCAAAACATGTCCCCACACTAGCTACTATGAAGAAAATCAATCCTCTCAGCTGAAACCAGGACAATCTCTAAAAATATTTAACATTTTCTTTATTCTACTTTTATACTTTTACTATTTTCAAGTATATGTTTTTATTTACTTGCACTTATTTTTATTTTTCCTTTTTTTAAAATTAATGTTCAATTTTCATATATTTATAACCTTATTTATTCCCCTTTCATTTCTCAAAGGCAGCACATCAGGACCTGACAGCATAATGGATACCATTCCAGAATCCCAATACAGCAATGAAAAAAGTCCTTTTATCAGAGAAGGTTCTCTAAAGGTGAGGCAAAAAAATGTATGCTTCTAAAACAGACTGAATAACATGACTTTCTCAGGAAGGTAAGCCTTCATTCTTACATACACCTCACTCAGTCCTCTTAGTTTTTCTGCTCTGGGCTATTTTTTGTATACTTTATTTCTTGTTTTCTTTAATTTATTCCTTATCGATCCGGTTATGTTATTTTCTTAAGGAAAGATTGTTTGGAGTTAGACTAGACATTCCAAAAGCAATTCATAATTGTAGTGCTAGGTGTGTTGGTTTTGGGTGGCAAGGTTTTGGTAGCGGGGGGGCTACAGGGGTGGCTTCTGTGAGAAGCTGCTAGAAGCTTCCCCTGTGTCTGATAGAGCCAATGCCAGCTGGCTCCAAGATGGACCCGCCGCTGGCCAAGGCCAAGCCAATCAGCGCCTCTGTGATAACATATTTAAGAAAGAGAAAAACAGTTAGAGAGCGCTTTTGCAGCCAGAGAGAGAGGAGTGAGAAGATGTAAGAACATCTGCAGACACCAAGGTCAGTGAAGAAGGAGGGGGAGGAGGTGCTCCAGGCGCCGGAGCAAGATTCCCCTGCAGCCCGTGGTGAAGACCATGGTGAAGCAGGCTGTCCCCCTGCAGCCCATGGAGGGAGGATGAGGGGGTGTAGACATTCCACCTGCAGCCCCTGGAGGACCCCACGCCGGAGCAGGTGGAGACACCTGAAGGAGGCTGTGGCCCCGTGGGAAGCCCGCGCTGGAGCAAGCTCCTGGCAGGACCTGTGGCCCCGTGGAGAGAGGAGCCCACGCCAGGGCAGGTTTGCTGGCAGGACTTGTGACCCTGTGGGGGACCCATGCTGGAGCAGTCTGCTCCTGAAGGTCTGCACCCCATGGAGGAGACTCATGTTGGAGAAGGTCGTGAAGGACTGTCTCCCGTGAGAGGGACCCCACGCTGGAGCGGGGGAACGATGAGTCCTCCCCCTGAGGATGAAGAAGCGGCAGAAACACCATGTGATGAACTGACCGTAACCCCCACTCCCCATCCCCCTGTGCCGCTGGGGGGGGCAGAGGTTGAAGCCGGGAGTGAAGTTGAGCCCGGGAAGATGGGAGGGGTGGGGGGAGGTGTTTTTAAGATTTGGTTTTATTTCTCATTCCTCTATTCTGTTTTGCTTAGTAATAAATAAGATGAATTCCCTCTCTAAGTTCGGTCTGTTTTGCTCGTGATGATAATTAGAGAATGATCTCTCCCTGTCCTTATCTCGACCCGTAAATTTTTTTTTCATTGTACCTTTTCTCCCCTGTCTAATGAAAGAGGGGAGTGATAGAGCGGCTCTGGTGGGCACCTGGCCCTCAGACAGGGTCAACCCACCACACTAGGAAATGAGAGTTATGGATAATATCCTACTTGTTGAAGTTATCTGGTTATAAGGCTATGAAAACATAAGATCCAGATTCATGGAAGTACTTATGTACCCAGCTCCTACTTTCACTATCTACATCTCTTTGAAATTAAGGAAATGTAAATATGGTACCTCAGAGTTCCCTTATGACAGAGAATCTGTACTGATATTGGAATGTAGATATGAAATCATGTTAACCAATTCCTGGGTACTCAACTTGAGCTTGTCATGGCTCAAGTTAGGCTAATGACTAACTTGAAACTGTGAGTGCTTACCATTTCTTCCACAGAAATGCTTGTGCTTTGGTTTGCTTAGAATATAAAATGCTACAAAGCCCTAAATACTCTGGAAAATCTCTGATGTCTTCCTGATACAAGCTGGTAATTCTGACATTGATACCTCATTCCTCTTTCAGTAACAGAATAAAAGCATTTTATCTTACAGTCGCATTTTGGGAATAAACCAATATCAGTGATGCATTCTGATTTGGTGATAAACGTTGTGGAAAAGTGCACAACAAAATAACTCTTATGACTGAATGTGTAAGATACAAATAGTTGTCTGATACGTCTCCTGTGGTCAGGAATGACTGATCTTGTGGATTGAATTAGTCAGTAATTTTAGGCAAAATATAGTGTGTACTAATATAAAACTGTAGACACATTCAGAAAACATGTGAGTGACTTAGAACATTGGTTGCTTTAAGTTTGTTTACTTGTACTTTTTTCAGCATGCACGTATGAAATATCTTGTAATACAAAGAGAACCACAATCATTTGAATTCCTAACATTTAATGTAGGCTTGGAAGGAGGAGCAGGACCGATTACTAGAGGAAGAACAACTTAAGGAAGAAAAAAAAAGAAAAAAAGAAAATTCAGGAGGTAAAAAGAAAGGACAGGAGATAATAATACAAGAAGAAAGTAAAGGTATCAACAAGAAATCTTCCAAAGAGAAGTTTAAAGATGAGCCAGCACAAGCCCCTGAACTTAAGGAGGATCCCAGCATCCCAGAACCACATCCTGAGAAGGTTTATAAGGTAAGGAGTCATATTATTGCACCATGTAAGGGAAGTGCTAACTATTTATATAGAGAGGCAAGATTACAGCAAAGCTATTATCCATTGTGAAACTGGAGTTTAGGGCAAATTAAGCCTAACTAGGGCTTGTTTAACTCCATCATTTTAGCAGCAAATCCTTTCCTAAAAGTTTTGGAAAGCAGTTTCTAATATTTAAGATTATCCTACACCTGACTATTTAATTAACTTGGATGGTTTTTAGTGTGTATGACATGAACACAAAGATAAGTTGATCATGGTTTTGTTCCCGTGGAAAATATATTTATGGGATGAATTTTGCCTAAAAATGTCATTTTCATGGGATAGAATAGGAAAAGGGCACATGAAGACCTGTTCCAACTCCCATATTTGGGGACTGCTAGACCTAGTTGAAGTTTTGGCTGTCCGCATTGGAAATCAAGTAAAAGGAGTTCACTGTTTCTTCAATTTCCTGTTTCAAAATTCATGTTCTTGGAGTGCCCTAATACAAGCTATTCTGTCTGTTGTACCTAACGGAGGGATATTTCTTATAGAGGGAATTCTTCATTAGTTGTGTCCAAACAGTGTTTAGGCAGTTTGCACTGCTTTATATTTGTAGAGTCTAAGCTTTGCATCCAAAACTTGCATAGGTCAATATATTTTAGCCTAAACTTGCTTGAATTCAAACTCTGAGATATGTTACATTTCAGTCTGAGCTTACTTGAGTACACTCAGCTAATTTTTGCCAATTTGTGGCTCTTTGGAAGGCACAGCAATCTAAGAATCAGATTTACAATGTCTGAATTCCAAAATCTGGAGGGTGGAAAGCTGAACCTTTACCAACCCTTATCTGATCCCATGGCATTGTACTTTCTCCCTTTTTACTTGGGCAGAATTTTTCTTTCCTTCCCATTATATGTTAAGTCAACAGGCTACTTGCTACTCTTCAGTTTCCATGATGGCTCCATACCACTGAAGGACCAGTTTCTGCTCTCATGAGTAACAAGTTACTTCAGTTAGTAACTGAGAAATTATTTGATATGAGAATAACATGCTATGTATTTAGTAAAGTTGTTATTACATTAGTTAAATATCTAAGCAAAAAATGTTGATGAGAACAGGGGGATCCTGAGGATCTGTCCTTCATTTGCCTCTTTTATGGCTTCTGCCTTTCTCATTATACGTAATCTAAAACTTGTTTTTCCAGTTTCTTGGCTACAATACAGGGGAGGATGTCATTCAAGTATCAGGGACCAATAAATATCTTTTCCCATCTGATGGAGGACAGATTCAAGTAGAGAAGATAGAGTTTGTAAAAGGTGATTCTTTAATTCTTTATGCTTGGCTTTGACTCAGTCACTAACTCATGGCATAGTTTCTTAATCCATAAATGCTTTTTCATGTGTCAGTAGTAGATATTCAGTTAAAGACATTGTGAGAGTACCATATAATTCCGTATTAGCCTCTGTCACTACTAATGTTTACATTTTCCTGTAGTATATTAACAATTGATAGATAAATAAAGCACCAGAAAATTAGAAACGGAGAAAAATCAGTTCATATTTATCTGTTCAATAGCAACCAATGCATGGTATTCCAAGAATGCATGTTCTAATAATTTGTCCAGTCAAATGCAATACATATAAGCAACAGGGTTATTATTCTGCAGCCTCTCAGATCTAATTGTCAGGAAGTTTTTGAACATTTAGTCTAAACTCAGCTAACCTCAATTTTGTCTTCTTGGTCTACGACTAAGCAATTCAGTCCACTTCAGAGCAATTTTTTTTTTATGTGCTTTATAGTTTCAGGTGTGGGGTTTTTTGGGTGCGGGGCAGTTCTGAAGCCTGTTGGGAGCAATGATAATATTCCATTGCTTTGCAGGTCTAACTTTGGTAAAGGTGAAAGTGATAAAAGACAACCACAATTTCTTCATTCATATCACAGACCCCAAGAAAAACTTAAAAGAAATCGAAGTGCAAGAAATTAATGAAGAACAGAAAATTAGATCAGGTTAGTAATTGACATCGCTGGTATAAAGAATTAATAGTTTGACATATTTGCATTTGGATGCAACTAACAGAAAATAAAATCCTACTAATGGCAGATGGTGAAAAAGATCAGTGTTCTGTACATACAAGTAAAAATCCAGTTGGCCAACTTAGGCACCAAATCAATGGAAATCAATGAATGATTGATTCAAATGGAAATCAAAGAATGATTTTTTTTCCTTAAAAAAAAGAATTTTCTTCTTTAGTGGAGGACTCCAGATCTTAATGTGGCCTGGGAAGGCCTAAGAAGATGCAAACTGAATCATGTCCATTGTTACCAGAATAAATGTCTGCCCTTAAAAAGACAGATTTCCCCCTTTGAACTGGACCTCCTTTTGTGCGTCAAATGACCATAGCATTAGTGCCTCCTCAAGACGTTTGCTGTGGAAACAGATCTTTCTGCAGTTCAGCAACTTCTACTTCTGGTTGACATGTTGCTAACACTCAGAAAGCATTGAATCCAAATCCTTTCTGAACCCAGGTGAGAGTCTTTCCAAGAAGGAGGCCAGTCTGTAACAATTTGTGTATATGTTTGCCAAAAGCACTATGGAATTGCTTTCACAGAACTGAAGAGCGTTGGAAAAGTACAACTTTTGGTAGGTGTGTTAGCTCTTTTAATCTTCATCAGTGTTAGAAAGCATCCTGCTCCTCTATTTGGCTTCAACTGCTACCAGTGATGTAATTGTAGGTTATCTGAATAGAAAATTTGCAGCCCTTCCACAGATGTTTCTTGTCTGCCTTTCTGAAAGTAGTCCTGTATCATTCTGGGGTCTGCCAAATAGTACTTTCAGTCACCAGTATGCTAGCATCTGAGGCAAGTTGTATTCACTTGGCACAAGTGAGAGGCTTTCCTCCTGTGTAAACAGGGGGACCTTATAGGAAGGCAGTAGGGAAGAGAAGAATCAATCCACTCTGATACTTGGTGGCCAAATGCTACAATGGTAAGGATTTAATGCAGTCAAAATGGCAAAACAGCGTCCTGCAGGTGATAGTCATCAAGGAACATGGCAATAAATAAAATTAAAAATAAATAGGAGACAGTAAATACGAGCACATGAGATCTCAGCAGGTGTGCCTTGTTGATCAAAGAACTGGGAGATGAGTAGGTGTTGGGTGAGTGCCTTAACCTTATTTTGTTGTCTACTCTGCTGCTCCTCACAGTTTTAAGAAGCTGTTTTCCATATTGGAAATCCCAACGATTACCTCTTACTAGCAGAACCTTTCTTTAAAGCAGTAGGAGTTGAACTAGAGGCAAGGTAGGATCCAGTGTCACTGCCTCGGAGGTGTTACCTTGCATAGTTCGTGTGGTTTTCAAGGATCAAGTACTCCTCACATGACATCTTGTCCTGCACCTCTGAGTTTGTCTCCTGATCCACTTTCACAAATGCCAGACATATTTTTCGATCTTATTTCTGAACTTTTCCTCCTTTCTTTTACTTTCTCCTCAAGGTACGGTCCCCGTGACAATACCTGAGAGACAGTGACTTTTATTACTGCATAGGTCACATGTGATAGAAATGAACAGTTTAGCAGTCTTATCAGCCAAGTAAGGAACAGAAACAAGGATCCCTGACTCCAGAACTAGGTTCTTTTGCTGTTTAAATTCACAAAGACTTTTCACTAGTTGTTACTATTAAACCTGTTTTTATGCACCTAGCTAATTAGACTGCAATTTCTAGATGAAAAATCACAGCTATATTACACAAAACTGACTATTATATACTACCCTATGAGTGGAAAGACGAAGTTTTCCTTGTCCTATATTAATCTTACAGGTTAGTCATCTACATTGAGGTGCCATTGTTCACATCAGTCATTGGTTTGCAGGTCAGGTGTTTCTGGTATGTGTTGCTATCTTTAAAATTCATTCTTTTTTTTTTTAAAGGAAAATTGAAAAATCAAAAGAAAGCTGTGAGCAAGTTTGGATCTTTTTCAGCCACCTTGGAAAATGGAATACAGCTGTCCCTGAGCTATTACGGACCTACAGGGAAGACAGCAGGTAAAGTAAGCAAATAGAAGAGGATATTTGAGAACCATAGGGGGAATTCGGGATTTTTTCTTTTTTTACTTTTTTTTTTTCCTTCATACACTCCTTAACCCAATAATTTGTTGCATGCAATTCTGCCTTTCTCAGCAGTTGTTACTACATGGTGGGGAATTTTCAGCAAGGCTTGAGATGAGATTACATTGTCAAGAATATTCTGTGATTCAGATTTCAAAATGGAGGGAGGTCTCCATGCTTTTTAACTTACTGTGAAAACAGAGCAGTGCAGGGAGAAAACTTGCAAGTGTTGTTATTAAGTAGCCCAGCAAAATCAGCCAATTAATTTGAGCCAAAGAAAATGTGATTTGCTGAGGAGTCTTCTTGGTTTTCCAAGAAATAATATTTTTATAAACTTATATAGGTGATTATGGAACTTTCATTTTATGTTAGGAGTTGGACTTTAGGTTATGGTTGTGCAGACATAATGAGGGATTTCTCTCAGCCTTTCAATAAACACAGTCACCAACTGGAAGCAATTGCTTCACAAAACCACAGTGGAAATAGCGTCTGCTTTTACCAAGAGCTTTTTGTTTCCATTACGTTTAAAAGGCCACTGAAACCATCATACGGATAAAAGTGAAACCCTCCTCTGATCAGAAAATAATCCCAGCATTTTTCAGCTCTTAAAATATGAAAACATTTAATTGAATGCATCTTTGTGTGGACTGTGGTAAACCATTAAACTATATATTTGGTTTTAATTATTCAAATACATTTTGCAAATTAATTACTAAAAAAAGACTCTTTAAACTTGGGCCAAGAGAGCATCCACAATGTAGTGGACTGTGGAAACTTGTACTTTGGCATAAAAGAGAGACATGTCTAATTAAACACCTACATGAGAGCTATGATGTTCACGCTTTTTCACATCTACTGTAAGCATCCTATTCTACATTAGAATAATCCTTGCCACATTGAGCTTTAGTCCAGTACTGCTGACTGACATTCTTTGATTGTTTGCAGTTTTTCTACAATCACTTACTTATGGCTAATTCCCCATGTGGGTGTTTGTATCGTAAGCGCTCAGAAAAATTCTGACCAGAAATATTCTGGCTTAGACTATTCTCATATGCCATCCATCCCTAATGTAGAACAGTATGCCATGTAATCCACGGTTTCTCTCCACTGATTGGTCAAATTGGGTGCAAATCACTCATTTTCTTTGCATTACTGAAATAATTTTCTGGAACCTCTCTAAATCTCATTTTTCATATTATTTTTTTCATTTTGCTTATTGTTTTTCCTAATTTTTCTTACTGTTTTTCTCATTTTATCTCTTCCCTTTTCCTTTTAGGGAAGCTCACATGACAAAAGGCCTCAGACTGTTTGCCAGCTTTATACATCTTTTTTATTTCTTGGTTAAATGTTAGTATTAATTTAAATTTTGAATTATTATTTGTTTTCTCTAGCATGACCGAAATCTAGCTTGCAACCACCAACCAGGCTTAGAAGTAAGCTCCTCATCACTTTGTAAATCTGGCACTGCTTGAGCACCTGCGGGGCTTTTACCCCTGGGTATTATAGAACCTTTGCACTTGCTCTTTCTGCCTTTGATGAAATCATGAGTGTACAACTCAAAGTGCTAGAGCTCTCTATGTGTGTGCAGGAGGAAGGAAACCTTCCTTAATCTGACAGTCCTCTGGAATTTCACATCTCTCTCAAGATTTCTAAAGACACTTTCCCTCAGTCTCAACAATCTACTCTTTTTCATTGTTACCCTCAGACACTATGTTCTGATTTTTCAGGGCAACCAGAGTACAGGGGTAGGTGAAATTTCCTTAGGGGTCAAGAGCCTATTACAGCTTCTATTCCTAAATTCAGCACATTTCAAAACGTCTGGAAAGTAGTGTCATCTGAAACTGAGCATGCTCCGCTTCACAGCATGGGTAGCTGTGAAGGATAGCACCCCTCACTATATATAAGAACTTGCTTGTACCTAGTTTGCAGCGTTCACATGGATATTTATACACACCTGACAAGATGGATTACATTTACTAATGATTTTATGGGGCATTTGCCTCAGAATGCTTCATTTTGGCTATCCTCCTTCTCTGTGGAGCACTAGATCTGTCAAAGTTTATTGGTAAGCTGTTTCTTCTCACCATCCGCTTGGAGATGGTTATTGTTACTTGTTTATTCCATGGCTATGCT
The DNA here is from genome assembly GCF_011004875.1 of Balearica regulorum gibbericeps. Taxonomy (NCBI): domain Eukaryota; kingdom Metazoa; phylum Chordata; class Aves; order Gruiformes; family Gruidae; genus Balearica; species Balearica regulorum. The sequence goes on from NC_046184.1 coordinate 87,455,308, forward strand.
GTCTAATAAATGTGTATCAGAATGGACCCCATGGAGAATTTTAAAATTTCCTATCTTATATAATTAGCTGAGAATTTATCTCTAACATATTACAAATAAAACAGATTTGTTTGCCTTTCCTCACACTTCCAATAAGCTGTAAAAGCCACACAGCATAAATTTCAGTACATGAAAGCAGAGCCACCTAGCAAAGCATCAGATTTTCATGCATCAGCCATGCATCAGCTAATGAAAATGGGGATTTCAAAAATCTTTTTGGTGATCTGAATTTCCCTGTCAGGCTAAAGGTCATGTATATATTCAGATATCTGTGCATTTCCCTAATGCTGACACCAAGACAAAAACTGAGATTGAAGGCTTAAAAACTGAGATGGAAGGCTTGTTTTCCATGAACAGGACTTTATCACCAGATGATCTAATAATCAAGTTTCTTCTAGACTTAGATTCTTAACTTTTGGGTCACCTTTGCAGTTTCCGTAAATCCAGAATCATCCACAAGGCAAATGACCATACAGACAACCTTTCTAGTAGTTTAGAACTTTATTTTTAAGGTGGCCTCTGCATTTACTTATCTGCAGAGCTAAAACCATCTATGACAAAACCTTTCTGGAAACAATGGACGTAGTAGCACTTAGGCCTAGCTTTTATCTTTTTCAGCCAAAAACATACTAACACTTCATCTGCATTACAAAAAATGCTATGATCTCACACCAGAGTGGTTTTATTAGCATGCTTCCAGATGCACTTCTTTCCTCCTTTGTCTGAATGTGATCTGGCTTGCAATTTGTCAATGACTTATTTAACTTTCTTTGCCTGATTTATCCGTTTTCACATTAAATAATATTGTTCATTGGAATAAGCAGAAATAAAATGTAATTTTGCAAAAAAAAAAATATATTTTGAAATCTTCCTGAAGATATTCTTGAAATGACTGACTTGCCATAAAACTTCATACTTTGTAGAAACTACTAAGGAAATCAAGCTTCCTTTATTTATTTAAAAAAACCTTTTCAAAAGATGGTTTCTGAGATCATCACGTTTTCTCACTGGTGTTTTCAGTTCTTATCTGTATGGGTGTGGTTAAGGTGTGGATAGTAAGTTGCTCCATCTGGGGTAACAAGTTCTCCAAAACAATAATTCAATTGCTTAAATTGTCTGGATGGGAAACAAGGTGCTACTTCATGAATTGTAGGTTTGGGACTTCAAGCAAGAAAAGATGCTTAATAAAAATCTTTCCAAAAAATGTTAGGGTTAGAGCTGACTGAGTTTTTCTGATTAGAGAGAAATGTCAGTTCATTGAAACAAAAATGTTTTACAGAAAATCTTAATTTGTATTAATTTTATTTTCAAGAAACTGTTTTGGAAGGCAACATGACTACTTCCTGTTAACATGCTTAGCAGGCTGCCCTAATGCTTGGACTTTAAGAATTGGGAGAGTCTCAGCAAGTCTAGATGATCAGAATCTTTCTGACTCATAGCAAAATAGAGCTATGTAGTGCAAAACTGCTGGAGTTGGTCTGTGCTAGATCAGCCCATGATAAAGCGTACCAACAGTGATCATTTCCTAGATACTAAACTCAAAACGTCTCCACCTATCTAAGTGTTCTGGAGGTAAAATAGAATTTTAAAAATTGTATTTTCCATTTTTGAGAGACAAGTGATGACCTATGGGAAGCAAGATGCCTTTTAGGCTGATGAGTAGTCAGTCTATGGAAAGATTTTCTAAATATTTTCCTATATTCAGTCACTCTATCTGAAATAATAAACTCTCCCACCAAGGTTATTATTTCAAAGGTAAAATTTAGTGTACAAAATCTTGTTAAAAAGAAAATGTGGCCATCTACATTTATGAAACTTAATTACATTAAAAATATTGCTTTTGCCTTCCTTAGATGATGAAACAGATCCTGTCTTAGCAAGAATTCTGAACATCCCTTCTGTTCATACTCCGACCGTAATTTCTCCGGTTACATCAGCTTCAGAGAAAAAAGATAAGTCCGTCAAACAAAAATCAGGAAAATCTCTGCCATCTAAAAAAGGAAGCCATAGCAAAATAGGCCCTCCACCACCTGATGACCTGGTAAAGCAAGAAGGAAAGGTGAGAGAGTAGACATTATCCAATGAACACAGAAAAGAAACAAACAAAAATTCATATACAGGAACTTATGTAACAGAAACATGTATTCTTCTCAGAGGGCTTTGAGCTGTGCCTTAACAAACTCCTAACAATTAATGGTGCTTCTAAGGATATGTTTTACTCGTCCAGTTGTTGTCAGAAGTATGTATTGGCAGCTGTTAATGAAGCTAGCCTTCATATGATCTAGAGCTGTGTGTCTTCCATGGTCCGTGTACTTTTGTCAATTTTGGCTTTACCGTTAGCCTGTTAATCTTTTAACAATTAATCTTAGTGACTAGAACTGCTCTGGAAATTAATTTTTAGTTTAACCAAGTAGGAGAATTTCTCTGTGCTTTTCAAAAACCTGTATTGGAATGTCTAACCAACTAGTAAATTATTGGAGACAGTTTTGCAAAAGCTTGCTCTGCAATTTGGTGTTTCCGGCTGATCATAAGCCAGGGACCAGCAACTTGAGGAAGTTACTTTTGTCTATAACTGAAGTGCTTCTGTCACAGAACAGTCCTTTGGAAAGGATGGATGACATTTTAAAAGCAGATTCTGAATTTCTGTTATGGGATACTTAGCACAGAGTAATACAGGAACTACAGGACCACGTACATCAGAAATACATAGAGCATTTCATCTTGAGCATTTGTCACAGACCTCTATAAGAATCTTTTTGGCATTAAAACATGTGAGTGGGGGAGACCATATCAGTTCAGTGATGATCATCATCAGGAACGGATGACAGTTCCCCTCTGCAAAATGACTAACCTAGATTATCTCAGGTCATTAACTAACTATTGGCAGAATATTGTATTAGGAAAATACTGGAAAAATTTCTTCACCAAAAGGGTCGTCAAGCACTGGAACGGGCTGCCCAGGCAAGTGGTTGAGTCATCATCACTGGAGGCATTTAAAACATGCGTAGATGTGGTGCTTAGGGATGTGGTTCAGTGGTGGACTTGGCAGTGCTAGGTTAGCGGTTGGACTTGATGATCTTAAGGTCTTTTCCAACCAAAACGATTCTATGATTCCATGATTCTATTGTAGACAACCACAGGAAGTTTGTTTGGTCCAGTGATCTCACAGATCAGCCAGACTATGAGTTAGGTGAAAAGTTCTCAAAGAAATAAGAGAGGAGATACTTGCAGAATGGTGGAAGAGGATGCAGGCATTGTCTATTTGAGATGATTTAACCTCTTTTCTTTTTTGACTCTGTTTTCTCCAACCAGCAGTGTCCTAGAAATGGACACAATTAAAATACAAAACAAACTCTGAGAGAAGGTCAGAAATGAACATGAATAGTATTGAGAACCAATTTAGTTACCACCTTTGGTTTAGGAAAGAACAGTCTTCTGAAAATTGGCATAATCAGAACACAAAGCTGTGAAATCCATAAACAGTTTCATGTAACACTAATATTCTAAAATACATTGTCCCTTTTAACATGATCAAGTTACAAAAGAGTAGCATTTCTAGATAATGTTTGTTAAATGTGGTTCTTAATATCTGAATGTGGTTCTTAATATCTTTCCAGACTAACTGCTAAAATATTTAAAGCATATAGTAGTGTGTTTTCATTTTCCCCCTATTTGGTTCCATCTTTAATCAAGTATGGCTGAAATGATGCAGAAAGAACTGCAAATAGAATGTCCCAGTTCTCACCCTGAGCCAAATTTACATCCAATCTACTGCATATAATACTTTTCATGACAAATTATTTTCTATTAACCTAGTCGTCCCTCCCTCTTATGTTCTGCTTCTTCCATAGGCTGGTGGGTGATATGTAAAGAATATTAGTGGCACTAGGTCTGCCATCTTTTACTGCACTGTTTTCTCTTTTGTCCTGCTCCTCAGAATTTCTAGTTCATCCAAGTGTGGTGGTTTCCAATTCCAGACGCATTTCATGAAACTCTGCTTCAGTTCTTGTTACTATTTTCTAGAGCACTGCCCTGAAAAGCTTCACCACCTTCTGGTCTAAAGATCCGATCATTTCTTTTTCGGAATTATGTCTTGGAAAACTGGTCTTTTGTCTACTCTGATTACTTTTTTCCACTTCTCTCAAAATCACTTTTGCTATGCCCTCACCAGAGGCTTATGGGTTATCTTCTCAGCTCCCTTGGCAAGGGAGGTTGAATGGAGATCGTAATTCTGTTGACAGAGCTGAGCTGAACTGTTCAAAGAGGTAGAATGGGCAATATGGAAATGAAGTGTTAAATGCAGTGCAGGTTTATCAGAAACAGGAGATAGCTTCCATTACAAAGCAAATGAGAGGAGATGATAGTAATAAGAAAGACAGGAACAAACACATTCCGAAAGTTGCAGGAATAGCCTTGGAAAACTCTCTACAATACAATGTACCTATGCTGCTTCTGTGGTACCTGGTGGATGAAGTAATGCTGTGGTTCTTGTTTCAACATGGATTCTGTCCATATCCACAAAAAGTCGTGCTGAACTAATTTCAGGAACTTTAGCTAGGTATTTAAAGAGCATGAGCATGGAAAGTAGTGTAGGGAGTTGCCAAACAGCACCCAGCATAACATACAGCAATTCTGTGGTCCAAATAACTGTATACAAACAGATATCCCTACCATTAAAATTCTGTCAGGAGGACATCTAAGTTCCTTCTCTTCTTCCAAAAGGCTTTTTACTATCTTGTTTAGAATGTCTTCAGACAGAGAGTATCCGTAGTAGTGCATACAGCACACAGCTGTGTGAGTTTGCAAGTATTTTGGAGGACAGGTTTAGAATCTGAAGTGAACTTGGCAAATTCACATGGACCTGGTCTGGAAAATATGATGCAATTCAGTAAGAATAAGTGCTAGGTTCTGCAATTACATATAAATAATCAATATGTATCTACAGAATGGGTAACAGTTCTCTCAATAACAGTTCTACAGAGAAAGGTCTGAGAGTTGCAATGGATCACAAGCTATATAGAAGTCAACAATGCCATCTTGCTGTGAGAAGGGCAAAGACCACATTGAGGTGAATAAACAGTAGTATAGCCTGCTAAATATGTGAAGTTATTTTCCATTCAGGGCCAGTAGGGCCTCAGTTGAAATATTATGTCCAATTATGGATACTGCACAGCAAGAAAATTTGTGCCACACTGGAAAGTTCTAAGGAAAACACCAAGAAAGATCAGAGGTCTAGAAAACTTGACCAGTGGGGAAAGATTAAAGGACTTGGTATGGGTTTCTTTGATGCAGAGTTGAGAGACAGAATAGCCTTCTGTAAAGAGGTAAATGGACACCATCATCTCTTATGCTAGCCCATATAATCAAAAGAAATAATCAAAAAGAAACTAATTTTCTGCTAGAGAGATTCAGGCTAACCAATAGGAAAATGTCAGTAAGGTTAATCAAGGTAAAGCACTGAAACAGATTGCCAGGAAACCTCCAGCCCTGGAAATTTTTAGAACAGCTTACATTAACAGTTTTCTCTAACGATGTAGGTATACTTGATTTTTTTTACCATTAGACAGGGAGAAGTAAATGGCAACTGACGGTTACTTCTACCCTATTCTGTGACTTCTACCCCATGATCCTTTGACTACGATCTTAGCGTATTGAGGGTAGCCTTAATTACCCAGTAATACAGTGTAAAGTAACCATAAAATGTACAGCATTCTTTATTCTGAAAAACAGGTGGCAAAACATCTGCAAATTTCCCTACTTTTCCCTACATTTCTATTCCTCAAAATCAAGAATGTGCGATAATACCAGGACTAGTTCTGTCTGTTACATCTGCAATCCAAACCCATTTTCTTCTTACGATTACTGGCATAGTGTAGTTCATTGTCGCATAGGTTTGGGTGGGGGTAGGGGTGACATCAAAGGGTCCATTGTTGTATTTTTTCCAAATGTTCCAGGGTCTTCAGATATTTCTTAGGTCATCCTCATCTTTTCCAGTCATCAGAACAGTTTCCACTACAGAGCAGTGCAAAGACAATCACAAGTTTTGACTGTCAAGCATTCCTTCCTGTCCCTTTCTCAAGTTGGTGCTGTATTTGCAGCAGACTGGAAGTACTGCTTTACTTATCTTTTGTACTCTTTTAATGATTAAAGGTAAAATAGCTGATATACCTTTAAGAATTATTTCACGCTGTTCTGCTTCATGTTATCCATTTATTGTCATTCTGACACTGTGCACAAAATAACATAACAACTCAGCAAAATGAATAAAGTTAGGAAGAGTTGTTCTTCAAGCATGAATAAAGACCAACAAAAGAAGATAGCATGATCAAAGAAAATAAGCTAATGTTTCCACTTCAGAATGCATAAAATTTCAAAATGTTAAAAATGAATGGTAGAAAGCATTTTTTAAATGTTTTGTTACAACTGAAATCTGGAGTCTAGTTTTTTCTTAATTCTTTAAAAACTAATTCATGTTTCATTCTGTAGGTGGAAATGGAAGAATCAGCTTCCCAAACGCAAGTGATGTCAAATCCTCTTGCTTTCCCAAGTTTGAACGTCTCGTGTCCAAATGGACTAGTATTAACTTTCCTTGCTGAAACTTTTGGAGGTTAGTTTTCTGAGCCACTGCAAAGTAAGGAATTTTTAAATAAGTTAAAATTACAGAAGAAAATTATTTCTGCCTTGATGGGTTTAGATGTAACATTATGAATTTTTTAACGTCTCAGATTACTAAGTCTATAATAATGTCCATTTGACAGTATTTGCAATATAAATAATGTGTTTTAATTCAAACAAATGTAAAATCTACCATTGTTGGACATAACAGATTGCGGGTAGGGAAGCAGCAACCCTAAAAAGCACTTGGGAGTCATGTTAGATAATCAGTTGAATATGCACATATATTGGAACACAAAAGAAAAATGAGCAAATTGAATTCATAAATGCATATATATCGAGGAATCTTGAGTGATAACAGGAAGACTGTTATATTACCTATATTTGCAATTCCTTTAGAATCGTATGTATTGTTCTTAAGATGTTCATATTTTGAAAGATTCAGGGAAAAGTGACAAGAACGATTAAAGCATTGAAGGTGTATCTTATAGTGAGCCTATGTCACCAGAGACCTCAATTTAATTACCAAAGGAAAGGACAAAGAGCTCCCAGTCTGAAAGTACAAAGGAAACAGAATTTTGGTGATAGCTTGTAAACTTGGTATACAAAGGTAGTAAAATTTCAGGGGCTTGAAACTGAAAAGTAGTACTTTTTACTAGATTTAAATTATACCCATTTTTTAATGGTAAGAATGATTAACAAAACTAACCTAGGCTGTAATGGACTCTCTGCTACTGGATATTTTGCAATCAGGTTTTGTTGACTTTCTAAAACACCAGTTTGAAACGGGACTTACTTCAGGTAAGTCCTTTGGTTTATGTCATCCAGTACATAGAGAAGACAGTCATAATAAGCCTTTCTGCCCTTATCGTTGATATTTTTGTCTTGAAGATTCATATGGTATATAGATACATGTAAGTTTCTGTGCCTGATGTATCCCTCTGCAATGATTCCATTTCCCAATGTTTTTGAAAACCAGCATGAGGTTCATCTTTGCATACTGTAAACTGTAGTACATCTTGGGGTTTTGTAGTCACACCATTAGGTTTTGAAGCAGATAAATGTGAATTTTGCTGTTGTCATCCAGTCAATTTTGAAAACAGCACCTACATATGTCATGTAATGCCTATGTACAACAAACCTGTACCGCTCAGGCTGTATTGGAGCTATTGAATATGTGAAAATAGATCAGCACAACTGCAGAGGTACCCATATCCAGAAATAAACCAGATTTATCACACACACCAAGTACATGCTAGCAGTAATTCCCACACATTCTATGCATGAGCTGTTGCATAAAAACCAGCAGAATCATTTATCTTCCTGGCAACTGATGAAACAACATACCTCTTAGAAACCAGCCAAGTGGTAAGTCCAGTGTACATAAATTAATAAAAAATAATAAATTTGTATTAAATAGCATTAATAAATGTAGAATGGTACACAAGGATCCAGCACAAATTTATAACAAAGTAAGAAAGGAATGTATTGAATTTTTTTTTTGGCCACACAGACCTGAATTGCTAGTAAAAGCTTCCCTCATTTTTCTTCTCAGACATCTCTTTCCTTTTAATATCAAAATCATAGAATCATTGAACAGCCCAGAGTGGAAGGGACATTGGAAGGTCATCTAATCCAACCTTTTGTGGGAAAGAGAGCCTAGATGAGCTTATCTACCACCCTGTCCAATCACATCTGGAAAACCTAAAGCAATGGGGGGGTCTACCACATCCCTGGGGAGGTTGTTCCAGTGAATGATTGTTCTCACTGTAAAATACTTCTCTTACATTGAGATGAAACCTCTCCCATTGTTCCTTGTGTTCTCCATGTGGCTCCTTGTGAAGGGAGAGCCTCTGTCCTCTTTGTAGCTAACCTTTAAGTACTGGAATACTGTTATGAGGTCTCCCCCTCCAGGGAGAAGAGACTTAATTCCTTCAGTCTTTGCTCATAGACAGACTCTCCAGCCCTCTGATCATCTCTGTGGCCCTCCTTTGGAACCTCTCCAGTTGGTCCGCATCTTTCTTGAATTGTCAGGACCAGAACTGCACACAGGACTTCCAGTGCGGCCTGACAAGCGCTGAGTAGAGTGGGGTGATCACAGCTCTGTCTCTGCTAGTAATGCCCCTGTGGATGCAGCCAGCTTGGCAGGATTTGCCAGTTTAGGGTAAATGTGCTCTGATCAATCTGGTATGAAATAGAGAATGCAGAGGGTTTTCAAGCATGCATAGTTTGGCAAGGAGCATAAGTTAAAATTCAGAATAGTTGAGGTGAACAGAGCAATTACAGACACGTACATGTAGTCTCTTGACACAACTACCATAATTATACTCATTAGCACACTCAACACACTGCCATAGTTTGATCGAAAAACCTTATTTGTTCAAGTAGACAAAATATCTAACTTCAGTTTCTATACAAACTCAAACTTGGTGAAACTCAGTAACTTTTTTCACCTTTATGGGCAGTTAGAAAATTTCTCTTACCTAATGTCAGTCTTCCAAATGTCAGCATCTGTAATAAATCTTCAAATTTCACGTATTTTCATTTGCAAAGACAGACACCTCCACAGGAGGTTGCAGAGTTTCTGAGTAGGTGACTGCTTTGAACTGTTCTCTGAAAAGGAGAGTCTGTCCCTTACTCTGTGGATTACAGAGGAAGCCAAGTAGGGTTAGCCTTACGCACCTGAAGTTGCATACCTTCTGTAGACACCATGATGCTACGTGTGCTACACAGTATTAAGTAATTGAGAATTTGTTTTCAGATTTGAAAGGTGAAGCCACTACAGCTGAAGCTGAGAAAGAGGTGGTAAAGAAAAGTGAGGCTGAAGGAGATGAAGCAAAGGAGGAGGAGGTTATGGAAAGTAGAGGAAAGGAACATGAGGTTACAGAAGGAGAAATAAATCATGAAGACACCAAAAGAGAACAGACCAAGCAGCCGACTCTGGAAATTCTGGTTAGGCAAAGTTATTCTCAAAAGGTAAAGAATGCTCATCTATATACATCTGTGGCAAGGCAAGCAGAACAAGAAGTGTCAAGAGTCATCACCAGTCAAGGAACTGTCATAAAGTACATGATGGACGGATCTACGCAGGTATGTTTAGTAGAATTCACTGAAAGCAGTCTGCGTGTGTGATTACCTTTTGAATTTGTGCTTGTCAACGGAGAGAGAGAAGTGTCCAGTTTATAGATGGAGTTAAGTAACCTCTGAGTTATGCAGCCATGTCAAGACTAAAATGCTCTTGGCTTTATTCAGAATCAGAACTTAAGGCACATAGCGAGCTTTAATGATGAAGATTTTAGGCATGTGAAGATTTTAGGCAACTTTGGGATTACAAAATAGCTGAATACGGTTTTGAGAACTACATTCCTGGACTTAAACATCTGAAGTGTGATTTAGTTGGGTTTTGGGTATTTTTGGCAACACAAAAGCATCCATATATTTTTTCATCTAAACAGTCATATGGGATCCAGAAAAGACCTGAACTATTCTTCAGTCCTGCAGACACCTTTAGGTATCCTAAATTTTCATCAAAAAGACTTTATATTCCTAAGTACCTTCTTTGTTTACACACATTTAAGTTGCCCAGAACTCAGGTACCTTTCAGGTGCTATAGGCTAGATACCATCTTTCCAGATACTGTAATCAGTCTACAAGCAATTATCTTTTTAAAGTCTAAGTCTCCATGTGTAGTTAGCAAACAGATGAAAGGAGTCATCATCTATTTTGACTCAGAAATTGTCAAAATAATTCCTTATTTCCTCAAGTTTTTTTCTAAGTAGACAACAACTCCAAATTCTTTACATTCATTCATTACATTAGATCTTAAACCATTTAACCAGGATTTCTGAGAAATACATCCATTTCAGTAGTATGCAAAGAAGCTAGCTGCTGTATGTCTATATATTCTCAACACACTTCCTTCTGACAGAAGCATATAGATGTTATGTGCCTAGCATGATTGTACTATAGTCTTTGTATAAGCAGATTATGCATGCATCCTTCATTATATTAACTTAATGCTTGTGACACATCAAGAATGTATTGCATATAGATAGGCATTCAAAAAAGAAGAAACAGTTAATTACCTTACAGTAACTCTTGAGATGTTTCTATATGTTGTCCATTTGTTTTCCACATGGTACTGTCTTCTCCCTAGAACATCTGTACTGTATTTGTAAATTAATTCAGGGACAATTGTTCCCTGCCACACAAGGGAACATGCATATCAAGAGTTTAGTGTGATGGACAATAGATCTCAGAAACCAGCTATAATAATATAAATAACCATCACTTCTTTTTGTTAGCTGTCTTGATGGCTAAAATCAACAGCAATCCTAGACATGTGGAATATATGAATACAAATCAATGTGGTGATACAGATGCATTACCGCTGCTACAAAAAAAGTCATCAACATTTGACTACTTAAATAGTCAAAGAATAATCTTTGCTGTTAACTTTTAGAATGCCTATTTGTTAATAAATAGAGTCCCCATTAATTATATATGTGAACTGCAGCAATTATCAGTCCTTTCTTTTTGAGATGGCTTCCTCATTTCTTGCATTCATTCTGACAGTCTTTTACTTTTTTCCCCCTCCATCACCCACAATATTCTAGTGACTACTGCATTTGTGATACATTCTTTTGAGACTTTCTATTGGTGTTTGAAGTGATTTTAAACTCTAGTATGTCCTTGATTTGTGTAGATTCTGTTTGCTGATGGCACAGTGAGTTGGAGTCCTGATTCTGGCCCTATCGTACCACCACCTACAATTCCAGATATCATGCAACCATTACCAGAATTGGTGGAGCCTTTACCTGAGACCAGCACTAAGAAAGGTAACATTTCCAGTGTTTTGGACAAATTTAAAGTTAGCAGGGCTGATGATACTTTATAAAGGGTGTATTTCTTTACTCTGAAAATTCTAGCAAAGTGAAAATGCAATTTTATCTGTACTCAGTTGCTGCACACTGCTAATTTGATACCTTCATAGCAAATAATTTCTCTCCTACTCCAGATTTCTTTTTCTTCTAACATGCTAGGACTGTAATAAGTAAAAGGGTAAGAACTACATCAGTAGCAGAGTGATTCAACAAAAAGTCTTTTAAAAGAAATCCTTACTTATGTAGTAGTGTAAAATCCTTACTTCTGTGTTACACAGTTTTTAGTCTTGCTCTCAAGAAATGCTTCTCTCGCAGAGGACTTACTGTATTTTTCTTTCTCATTGTATGTATTCCAAGGCACCTACTATTGGTCATTATCAATTGGTTGTATGAACTTGTGGTCTGTCCCAATATAACCATTCTTACATTATTTTGTTTGACTGAGAAAGAACCAAATGAAAGTTTACTTAATACCTCAGAGTGTAGTCCAAGATCACTGTCAGTGCTACTTAGTGCAAAGAGTAATTATGACCTGTTGTAATATTAACTTACAATTTATTGGAAGTATGTGAATAAAAATTGCTGCCAAAGAGAAAAGTCTGTCAAAAAGAGGCTTTCAAGTCATCAAGTCCAGTCCTTGTTCTTAGGATATTCCTTAGGATAACTGGAAAGATGTTGGAGAACTTCTCTGACAAACTGTCTTCTAATTTTCAGTCTCAGTATTTGTGGCCAGTGTATATCCTTTATTCCTTATCCTTTATTTACAATCACTTTTTCCTCCCACCTTTCCTCTCCATTGCTTAGTCTTGACAAATTTATAATTTATAGTGAACAGTTTCATCTCTTTTTGGCTTTTTTTTCTTTTTTTTTCTTTTTTTTTTTTTCTCTAGGATGTATATGCTGTTAGCCTTTGAGACTCCTCTGGACAATGCAGTTGTCTTTTGCATACACTTAGTCTAAGTTCCTTTTCTTGAATATGGAAGACCGGAGTTCTCTATCACCCTTTTAATAAGATCTCTCCATTACCTTTCACAATGGAATCTCCATTCCTTTTCTTCTGATGCACTATACAATTGTGTTTGCCTTTTTTGACACTATATTTTTACACTGATAACTTGTAGTCATTCTCTATGGATGATACCTCCAGGTCTGTCTTTTCTTCTACTGTTGCAAACTTGTCTGAAGCAGAAATTATTTTTATTCCTTTTCGCATTAAATTTCATTCTAATAGACTGTATCAAGCTTCTGTTACTTTGATCTTCAAGCTCATGGGGTAGTTTAGGATGCTTTTTTTCCTGTAATCTATTCAGATTTTCTTCTGCATTGGTGGTTCCTTCCAAAGTCATGTCATAATCAGATGTCATTAGCATGCTATTTACTTTTTCTGTGTCATTAACGGACACATTAAATAAGATTAGTTCAAGGGCACCCCTTTGAGTAACAGCACTTGTAATTTCCTTCCAGCCTGATAAATAGTTCTTATTTCAATTCTGTCAAAACCAATACTCACAGAAACTCTGCACTTCATTGATTTTTGTCTTTTGCCTTAGAGAATACCAAGTCTCATATAGAAATTTTTGTTTCTGCAGGAAAAGGCAATGACAGAAACAGTATATCAAACCCAACCAAGGATGAGTTGTTTGAAAATATTGTTCAGGGTCTGGTTAATTCTGAGCAACCTAAGGAGAACCAGGCAGGAACCTGGATAACAACAACTCCATCAGGCATTCGAGTGGGCACTGAGGGAGCAAAGAGAATGGATCTGAAGCCAATCTTATTCTTTCAGGCAACTGACCCAGCTGATGGAACGGTATTACTATTTTTGTGTTATTATAGCACTGTCTACTAAGCTAAGAGACAGTGCTACCATCATGTAAATTGTAGGATTTGTTCTTTGAATACATGTCCTACAAGTTATTACATTGTTACTAACACAAAAGCTTTAGATTTTATAGAGAATGCAATTCCTTGGTCTCTGAAGTAGATAGAGTTGAAGTAGCCTAGCTTCTTCAGAGTTACAGTACATAATGCCTTGTATATCGCTCTCTACAACTACCTGGAAGGAGGCTGTAGCCAGGTGGGTCTCTTCTCTCAAGTAACAAACGATCGGACAGGAGGAAATGGCCTCAAGTTGTGCCAGGGGACATTTAGATTGGATATTAGGAAACATTTCTTCACCGAAAGGGTTGTCAATCATTGGAACAGCCTGCCCAGGGAAGTGGTTGAGTCACCATCCCTGGAGGTATTTAAAACATGCGTAGATGTGGTGCTTAGGGATGTGATTTAGTGGTGGGCCTGGCAGTGCTAGGTTAATAGTTGGACTTGATGATCTTAAAGGTCTTTTGCAACCAAAAAGATTCTATGATTCTGTTACCGTTGTTGCCATTACAAGTATCACAGTGTTAATATAAATAAGTATTCCTTCATTCTTTCAGGTTATGACTGTACGAGATGATGAAGTGATAATTGTTGAGAAGCTGGATGGTAGCAGAGTAGTAGATCATGCTGATGGTACTAGGATCACAACTTTTTATCAAAACAGTGAAGAACTTTTTGTACCCAAGGATAGCAAGGAAACAGGTAAAATCAAAAGGGGAGCACTGATCTCTGTTCTATCTTGTGAAGCAGATAATTGTCGAAATATATGTTAAAGGCAGCTTACACCCGTAGCCTACATAACAAATCCAATAGTGCCATCCAGGCTTAGTTTGTCTGCTTGGTCTTTTTTCATCAGTATTCAGTGCAAAAATTACATTGTAGCAAACAAGCAAATGTCCCTCTTTCCATGTATATACTTATATGAAGCATCTTTACCATGAGACCTCGGTGCCAGAGTTCTAGTATGTTCATTGCCCTTTCTCCACTTACCCAACTACTAGCAAGCAAGATGATTTGAGTCTTAACTGAAAAGGTGTATAAGGACCAGGGCATCCTCATATTCACCAGAGAAGCCATGGACTCACCAACCTTGGAGACACTGCAAATTTGATTGAAAATGGCTGTGGAAAATGCCACACCTAGAGAAGTAAAACTTAGATTTGCCTGAAATAAATGGGGGCTAATGGTCATCTGTGTTTCTTCTGCCTGTCAGTATACTCTGGATGCTTGGTTCAGTTGCTGGACAAATCCTGTCTTCTGTAATTAAGATGAAGTGTACATTTACTGTGTGGGTATCTGGACTGTTGTGTTCAAACACAGTAGGAAAAGAGAGTTTTTCACTTAACAAAAAATGTTCAGGAACATCTCCCTGTGGGATTTTAAAAATCAAAACAATGACCTTGAACTGATCTGTCTATTCAATGGGAGGGCAATGGCCGGATTAACATACCAGTTTGATTTGTTTTCCAAGATTTGTGTTTCTTCACACCTTAGAGCTTGTATTACAGACAAAAAAGAATTTCAGTGATCCAAATTGTATGTTACAAATATCCAGATCACTATGATTAGTACTGTACTTGATAGAGTGTACTCTCCTGCCAGCCACAGATGGTTACAGACATTTTTTGCTGTTGGATTTTCCTATATTGCATGTGCAGTCTAGAAATTCGAGGATTGCATATTGTTTACGTAACATAAAATTACATGATAAAGGATGCTACGAAGTTTATAAGGGTCTTTTACTGAGATGAAGATCCAGCCCTATGAGAGAAAAAGCAAAAGACCTTTCCATGGTTCATGTGCTCCTGTCTTCTTGTTCTATATTAATTCTTAGATGAACCCTCAGAAATCACCACAAAGAAGGTGAAATGTATGCAAGTAGAGAATCCTGAGTTTGCTACTGTTATAACAAATTGTGAGGATGGTACCTGTTGTACCATCTTTGGAGATGGGACATCTATTATAGCAAAGCCACAGGGAACATATCAGGTGGGAATTATTTTTAGTTTGTGACAGTGAAATTTATCTTTGTGTTCCAAGTTCCCTGCCATCAGCATCTCTCACCTTGACTATTTTAACTCCCTTCTCTATAGCCTTCAGAAATCCTGTGATTCCATCTCTTTTATACTCTGCCAATATTTAGACATTTACTCACAACTGTATAGTATATTTAAATCACAATCTTAAATTTCCTGAAGTTAAAGAAAATATTACAGAGACTAACATCAGCCTACCTCCTGCACCTCATCTTCCTTCTTTCTCTCCCTTCAGTCCCTCAAAACTGGATCATTCAGTGGTAAATGTCTGAAAGCTCTCCTCTTGACTTGCATCTGTTACTCATTTTCACAGTACCTCTAAACTGAAGATTTCACCTTTCAGGACTGAACCTCTTCCCTTTTTACTGTCATAGGTTTTACCCATCAAGACAGGCTCTCTTTTCATCGATGAAGATTGCTCAGCAGTTTATACCCATGAAGTTTACAACTTCATCAGCAACAAAGAAGAGAAACAAGCAGGGAGATACATTATGAAACACACTTCCAGCACTATTTGTGAGATGATGGATACTGAAGGAAATCTTTTCAAGGTAGAATACATGGAAGGAAACAAGTTTCTGCATTTTAAGTAATTTTATCTTATAAACATCTCTCAAGGCCAGCTTGTAGCCTTGAATACTTGAATCCGGTCTCTGAAATGTTCTTGAGTGTGCAATGGATTTCCCTTTTTTGGTATTTCTCCTTTTTTAGACACTGAAATAAATCACATGGTCTACAGTTTACCTCACCTGTAAAGCTACCTTAATTAGCATGACTTGTATTATAGCAAAAAATCAGCTCTGCAAATGAGGATTAAAAATGAGAGAGGCTATTGCCTTCTCAGAAGGTCTGTAGAAACACTGTAATCTGCCTGGTAAGGCAAATGTTGTTGTAAAAGGAATGATTCAGTCATACTGTATCACAGTATCTAAAAGATACTTTTGAGCTAGGTTAGTACTTAGTTTTGAGTTCCGGAAACATCATCTGTGACCTGCATACTGTTTTCTAATTACGGTTCTAATTAAAGATTCTAAATGTGACATCCTTAGAGTATCCTTTCTATTGTTGCAATTGTCATCATTTTCCTAGATTCCTGTGAAACAGCACTGAGGTTCCCTGGGATATATGCATTTATGATACAGTTTTTAACTTGGCTGAAGAAATAGTGCTTATATAAATCTATGCTATGTGTCAATCTTTCCCTAACAAATTTTGAACTAATTAACCAGAGAGACAGAAATTTCAAAGATACCAAGTTCCTACAAAATCAATGCAATTCAAATCAACACAGAAGTTGCTTGGTGTCAGCATGAGCACATCCTGCTTTTTCTCAGCTGATACTTAGGGAACAAAGGAAGGAGGTTGAGGAGGCTGTGTGGCATTTGAAGGTATTCTAGGCACAGTGATCACAGAGAGTATGGGTTGAAGTAAGAAAGATGAGATTAATGCAGTATGAGAGGCAGACATGAAGAACAACTGTAGGGAAAACAAGTTTCATTGGTTTTGCCATTAATGGAGTATCTTTTATTTACATCATTCCACACTATTTTACTCTTAAGACCCCATTTTCATTGAATAAGTGCTTATGTGATGGAGCAGGTGACCATGTGGATACAGTACCAGTTAACAGCTCATGGATCTAAGCTTCTTATCGTGTACAGATACAACAGGAAGCATCCAGCTTTTGAGTCCTGCCTGCTGTTACAATCATCTGTTACCCAGTTCCTCGAATCCAATTCTCACCTGGTTGGTAGGGATAGCATCCAGGTGCAGGATTGGTGACAGGATTGGTTCTTCCTCTGTCCTAGTCACACCTGAGACTACATCTAAAAGAGCATGGACTGTATGTGCCAGATTCGCTCATGGATCACCCTTTGAATCACTCTGGTTTAAACTGTATCTTCCAAAGGCAACTGACTATAAGAATTAGAGGCATTGTTATTCCTTGTTAGGTTATTATTCATTGTTAGTTACCTTGTGTGTATATGTTAATGGCATGTTAGTTAACAATCACATAGTATTTTCAAGAAGGAAAGCATTGTAGAAATTCAGTCAGTGTTATCATAAGATTATCTGACACCGTATTTTAAAGTGAATGAATGCCTGAAAAGGGCCCCTTCTATAAATATATACTTGTATATATCTATAGGTAGATAGATCTAAACATATAATCTGTATCTATATCGTCTATATCTCTTCATATATCAACATGTATATAAATATGTGTATATATAGGTGTATATATTTATTCACATTTGCCTATATATACACAGACCTGTAAGTATGTATATATTTATATATACACCTATATAGGAGTATATATTTATGTACTCTGTAATTATTAACTACAATATTAGCATATAAACATATATATAATTATGCATCTATTTGTGTGTATCTGTGTGTGTGTGTAGGTGTATATACACAGATACAGATATACCTCACAGAGGTACATCACTACCTATCTGAGTATACATTCACCTGCCTCGACCAGCAAGTGAGTATTTTTGCGTGAAGCTGCCTATTAATGCCTGCAGATATATATATTGAAGACGCAATGTAAGCATGGATGGCCCAGTTTGACAGCTAACAGTCCTTAAGCATTTATTAAATACCAGCATGTTATATTAGTATTTATGATATGTCATGTCTTTCTAGAAATGGGTTTTTTTGTTTTTTCACCACCTTTTCAGTTTTCTTCTTAATTTCTTTTTCCTGTGAATTTCAGGTTGCTCAACATGAAATACACTTTTTCTGTCACTTTCACTGGGCTAAATCATATTAAATTTCAGCAGCATATTAGTGTTTTAAAAGTATCATGTAACTCAAGTCATTTTGTATAATTTCTGTTATAGGTCATGGCTGATGGCAGCACATTTGTGAGTATTCCTAGCATTGGTTCTGATGACAAGGAGGACAGAAGTTCAGCAGCAGTACTCCCAGAAGTTAACAAACCTATCACTTATGATGAGCATGTCCCCAGGTAAACTGCATTGGATTAATAGGTTTACACTTTCTTTCTTCGCTACACTGTATTTGTACAGGGTTTGTAGATTTGCGCTTCCTTTGTTCAGTACTTGCACATTTGATGTCGTCATGCTGGAGTTCCATTTTCTTGATACAGTCTGATGTGTGTGGCTGGCTGTGTAGGTTCTTCATCATCTACGCGGATGGTTCTGGAACCGAGCTCCTGCGGAGCAGGGATGTACACAAGTATCTTGCTGAGGCCTATAGTGATCCCGCTGTTGCCGTCTTGCAGGATCCTCTACAAGAATGTCCAGGTAGGAAACTTTTCTTTTCTGACAAACTAATAACAGAAATAATTGCAAAGGTGGAGTCAAAAGTTTCAAAACTCTTATTTGGACAGGAAATTTGAGAATGTTTTTCCCCATGTAGACAGGCACCCACACTTCTGGCAGTGAAGTATGGAGAAGGAGGAGCTTGTGGGAAAACTCTAGGAAGCAGAGAATTAACTGAATGACCCTGTGAAGGGATAAGTGAACAAATAACTGGCATATCTTTATCCACTCTTAGACACACAAACAAAAGCGATTACCAAATACACAGATTCTCTGTGTATTTACCATGAAAAAACATTTAATGAATCGCAGTCTTAATTAACGATATATCTCTATTTATCAGGGAAGACAATGATACTCTGATATTGACCCTTAGTCTGGCTGTTATTAAGAAGCTGGAAAAATATGACTGAAATAGGGGATGCCAGTAGTACATGGCACCAAGCACCTTGTAGTAGCAATGCAAGAAGTGACATCCTGAAGTGGTTGGCTATCAGTGTGAAGTTAGTTGGTGATACTGTTTCTATAAAATACACCGTGGCGTATCAGGTAGATCCTAAGAAAATAAATACGTCTTCAAAAAGACAGGAACATATGATTCCCCTGTATATGGGGGGATGATAAGGGTAGTTTGCTTCAAGACATAAAGTATAAGACATTCTTCTCAAAGACTGATATCATAAGCATAGGGAACAGCTTTCCCACCTACTACTCTTTATCAGGTTTTGCACATTTTTTAATGCTGCTTCTGTTCACCATGATGACCGGTTCCCCATTGCATAAACAAAATGAAATAATTTTGCCATGGGAAAAAGAAAAGAGAAAGGGCACTGAGGGAGCCAAAAAGATAGGGAGGGTGGAAAGATCAGGAAGATGGAGGAGATACATATCCAGTGAAAATCCTAGTCAAGAAAACTTGCTCACAACCAGCAATCATTTGAAATAGTAGCATGTCTGCTTTTCCAGAGTTCATACTCTGCCTTGCTCAATACTGGCTCTATTTGCCTTGACAACAAGGCTTCACAATTTTGTATCTTTGTGACAAAGTACCTTAGTGGCGATATCACTTTTGAAGGCCATCTAAGCGGCAGATAATAGTAGATTAAGTAGATTGTTGGGTTGGGTTAGAATATTTTGAAGAACATTAATCAGAACAATAAAAAGAGATAATAAATCATCTCTAATGGAATCCATCCAGTGAACAGATTTTGAAGTATAAAATACCGTGAAGAATTATGCATGTTCTGAATATGATGTACTACTACTGAGATTAATATTCAGCAAACATGGGTCAATTGTCTGCTCTTCCTTGATTGGGATACTCCACACACTGTACAACTGAAATGCTACCCAAGACTGAAAGCAAGTAGCATAGACAGTTTCTTGTTAAACATGATCTGAGTAATCCAAAATTGTCCAACTATTCTATAATCACCTCAGTGATCTGATAGTATCTGTAGCCATGAGTACCACATTTTCACATGGAGTTTTACAACTTGATAATAAGGGTTTTTTATACTTAGGTAAGTGTATTTTTCTGGAGGTTTGAGACACTTGTCCATCATTTTTTGTATTTGAGCTAATGCTTAGCAAAATGTGTCTTTGAACCAGCTGTTCTAAGTATTACTGTCCTCCGCCCATTGGCTGAAACCTCCTCCTGGGTAATGAAGAAAGAACCAGAGAGTATTGTTCCTCCAGATCTTCAGTCAAGGACCCAGGACACATTTTCTTCTCTTGAGGTATAATTGTTTCAAAATTGTCTTTTCTTGCTTGAGCAATAGATGTTTGTCACAGGGGGAAAGGGAGCTCTAAACACTGTGACATTGTTAAGTTCAGTTTATTAAACAGGCAAAGCAAGAGGTAGGCTGTGTCAGGGGAAATGTAGTCACCTTGGGCTTCTATTACTCTCAGTAGGGTGATATAGCAATTTTAAGGGGAGTTCATCTTTCCAGATGAAGAGGTTTTAGGATAGCTAAATTGTGCCCAAGAATCTACTGACTTTATTGTCTAGATCTATGATGCTATAAGGAAAGCATGTGCTTTTCAACTGAGACACACATTGCCGATATCTGTATTTAGTCAGTAATACAAGTAGCCTCTTGCTAGGTTTGCTTATTCTTGCCTATGTTCAGAGGAAGATCACAGGTTCTTCAGTCAGAACACATAGTTGGAGGGGTCTCTGCATTGGATCCAAAGAGCAGACGTGCTTGCCAGTACCTGTGCGAAAATGTCCTAATAAACTGCAAATCCGTCAGCTATTCCAGTATGAGCCACTCAGTGATGAACTAAGAGAAAAGCTGCAGCTTTCCCTCAAGGTAATACAATCACATTTATTCATTCTTCCAGTGGGCAATAGAGAACAGACAAATTGTGTGACATGAATTTGCAGTATGTACCCGAGACAAAAAATAAAAATCTACATTTGAAGAAGAATCATCATTTCGTATGTAGACAGGTGCTGTAAGAAAAATATATTTCTGAAACACCTCAACTGTTTTCAGTCATTTCTTGTGGAACCTACTTTTCTGTGCAAATATGTGGGATCCAGTCCAGTACACATCACAGAAAGTACACTAACAAATAATTTCCTTTCTGTCAATATTGATAGCTATTAGTTTGCTTTTACTTTGCTTAGGGTTTGTTTTCCTTCACAAAGCCTTAAAAACTTAATTCTATAAAGTTGTACAAGAATTTCTAACCTGCCATAATTCTACAGTTAATTTGGTGAGCAGGTCACTGAGACACACTCTAGTCCTGGTTATGTATTTGTTTTCATAAATCAGTGCAGAACATTTCCAGGTTCATGTCTGAGTTCTGTGACTCTGTCCATGTCTAGCAAATAGCTATGTCACCTTCTGACAAAGTACACATCCTTTATCCCTCATCAGTGACTGGTTCATAACAAGGTGCAAGCTATACCTCATGTGCAAGAGTTCTGAGATGAAATCTGAAAGTTCTGCAGTTGATCCTTGTCAGCAGCTTCCTAGTTCTCAGTTTTGGTATAAAACATTGATTTATTTAATTCACATTGTGAAGATGCTCTTAGAAGAGATTTTACAGTTAAAAACTCATTATTACTTACCAATTAGAGAATAACAAAATACATGCATTCTATAATTTATTCATTTAATGTATTCTGATGATAGCATTGCAGACTGAATTTGAAAGTTAACAGCATGTGAAATTTGTGAAGGTTGTAGTATGTTGTAGCTAGTTAGATTTATTTTTTTTTTCACGTTGCATTTCAAAAAAGTCATGCTTGCAATAGAAAAACATTGACAGCTGTTCAGCCCCGGCATGTTTGGGGCATGCCAGTCTATCAGAATTAAATTTTACCCTTTTATAGTCTATAAATATATTAAAAATATTCTTTAATTTGCATACCGATCTTTCAAAGGCAATGCTTTTAAAAAAAGTTCCACATGAAAATCCCAAGGTAGGTTTCTCCATTGACCAGATCTGTTGTTGGCTTTTAAAGAAAGAAAAATGCTGTTTGTTACATTAGGAAGGAAGAAGTGCAATTATTGGCACTCAGAAGACATTTGCAATAATCACATTAATCTGCAATGGAAATATCATCATTGCTCATATATCAATATTTAATTAATGGATTTTTCCAGAAAGAGGTCTCTCAAATCTTTAGCCAAATATTCACTTTGTCAGAACTGGATCAAGATCTAAAGAAAAAGGTATTCTTCCTTTCTCCATCTCCTTTAAGATTTAAGAGGTATGAAGGAATGAAAAACAATTGGAACTAGAAACAGATTGCTTCTGCAAACCTTGTCTATTCATAAAGCTTGGTACTGCATGTGGCTTTCTAGCAGAGTGGTGTGTTAGGATAACCTCCTGCAAGGACCCTTTTTTTCATCCAATTGGTCTTCTAAAGCATAACGAAGTGTGGGAAAAGAAAAGTTTTCTTTTCTGTAGCACTTAGTGTGATTCTGGCAAAGTAAACTGTCTAAAAACAGAGATTCAGAATTTTTTCTGAACCTAATTCTTCAATTACGATGTTGTAAATTTCCTTTTCCCTAATAGGAGATCAAACAGGAGGGAGATACAGATCACAGTGTTTGTTAGAACACCTTTGATTCATTAAGCTGATCTTAATAATATAATTGATTATTATTACTAGCAGCTATTTACTCAACACATTCCTTTATTCACTCACATAGTTACTCAAACGTTTGCACGCTCACTCGTCCTTGCCTGGCTGGTGCAACAGTGAGGAGGCCAAACCTACCTGCCTACTCAGAAGCAGGGAGTCACAGTGTCACACCGGGGGCCTCTAGATAGCTGTTGGACGTGGTCCGAGTTGCACAGTTCATTGTGGACGCTCATGTGTGCTCGTGGCTTGGTAGAGATTCAGTAGACTCTTGGTGTCCTTAGTACATTAGTTCTTGCAGATTCAATAGTCTTGCTAGTCTTCAGAGTTGATTAGTCCTTGGTAAGCTTTCACTTGCTGCCTTCTCAGCATGTAGTCCTCTCTTTGACCTGTTGGGTTTCTTAAAAACTATTTATCCATGCAAACTTTTAGATATCTATATAAACCATCCACACAAATTCACAAAGGGGCCTTTATGACATTGAAAAGAACCACGTCCGTTACTTCTACAAACTCTTTTTCTCAATATATGTGCCCCTTAAGTCTGCCTCGGCAAAGAAAACATCTGCATCTTTCTTGTTCTTTTTCATTATTCCACCAGGAATATATAGACAACATTTTAAAGCAGGAAAATGAGCTGGAAGAGATGAATGTAAAAGAACCAAGAACAGAAGAGGAAAAGGAGAATGCTGCAAGTCTCCTTGAACTGGTTACAGTGAGAAAAATACAATTTTTACTACTTTTCCCAACAAACCCATTGTATTGCATTGGAAGTGTCAGCCTTAAAATGCATCATTATCCATTAATAAAATAGCAAATATTAGGATAGCACAATGCCAGCTATGCTGAATTTAATGGTAAAGCAGAGCCACATTCAGCATTCAGCTGGGCTACTGAATGGCACTACTGCAATTTTGGGGAAGAAATGCTGAAAACAGCTTAAGAGTTTGGCTCTTCAAAATGATACATTCCCAAACATGCAGACCAAAAATACTGAGCTGTGTATATCCCCCAGCATTAGGATGAGAATGTTTCCAGTCTGTTGTCATTGCACCTGGGAGACTTCTATTTCAACCACAGCCACCTGCATACTGAGAATTTAAACCCTGCTCCTGGGATAATCCCAAAACAGTCTGGAGGAATATTGTTATTACTGCTGACCAGCATTTATATTTTTTGGAAAATGTGCTCTGCTAATTTGCACAGCTAATTAGGTCATGAAAAGAAAAGGGAGTGGAATAGGTAACGGAAAGGTGAGTAAATAGAGGAAGAGGGACTTGGGGTAGCAGTCAGGAAACAGTGAGGTTAGTGGGAGATGAGTGGTAAAAAAAAATGAGAAAAATTCAAGCAGGAGAAGTGGGTGGAATGGTTTAGGATGAATGAGAGAAACACTGCTTACATCTTAGGTAAAGAGTGATCAGGTTTTGTGTATTTCAGTTCTTTAAATAATTTGTTTCCTACAGCTTCCTTTAAATTTGGTACCTTGCATGATGTGAATTCACACACTAGATTTTTAGTAGCTTAGTACAAAACACTGTTTTCTTTTTTAGTCTCATTTAGGAAATAATTTTATTTCTATTTAATCAAATCACACATGTATAGTTAATTCAAACATACTGAATTAAAAAATCTGGCATTTGAAAAGGAAGATCTAGCTATGTTAGTTTAAATATTTACTTCCAGATGATCTACCAAGCTTTCAAAAGTGAGTGTATTTTAGCAAACAAACATCATCGTAGCCTTAGAGTCTACGTTTTAAATCTTGTCTCAACATGCAAAAACATTAAGAATGAGATCTTTCCAGTTTTAAATGCTGTTAATTTCCTTTTCCTAGTGTTCTCGATAGATCTACAACTTTACCTTTTTTTTTCTCCATACAAGCTTTAAAAAACCACCATGTAATTCTAGAATTTGTCTCTGAACTTTTTAGCCAGGTTAGCATTTTCATTTGCTGAAACTAAAGCATATTTTTTTATATTACAAGCTTTTGTATATATTTTTTGCTCTGTACTTTCAAGTGACCTATAAGTCTTAAAAAGAGTAAAGAAGTATCAAGCAAAAAACCAGGAAGAAGCTCACAACTTTTTTGGAAAGAGGAACGTAGAGAAATGATCTATCAGTAACTCCATCTGCCTGTATCCTCCAGGCAGACATTTGTTTGCTTTAATGAGGTCCAGGTGGTGAATCTCAAGTGCTGCTCAGTTTCAATGGACTTTTCTGGTGACTATTGTTGGTTGTCTCAGCTACCGTGAGCACCTTTCCAGGTACAGATTTCACATGGGACAGCTATTTTCTGAGCAGTACAATCTCACTGTGGACCTGCTGTGACCCAGGAATCGGTGTCACAAGTCTCCACTGTTCTCCAGCTCTGTTACAACCTAGATCTGTTACTGCCTGATCACAGGAACTCTGGTTTCCAGTTAACAGCTTCAGGGACAGTATAAGAATAAAGCAAGCAGCTTAGTTTAGAGTCTCTTATCCCTCAAACACTTTACTGTAAACCAACCACAAGAGAGCTCCTCAGTAACAAAGCCTACAAATTCCTGAACACATTTCCCCTTTGACTTCTCGTTGTGACCATGAGTTTTAGATCTGGTTCAAAACTTTTGCAGAAGGATTTGAGTTTGAATATGAACTGGCTTAGCTGATTTAATAAACAGCAACCATATAAAATACAAAGCCATCTGTGAAGTAGGTCACCGAGAAGGAAACAAATACCTGTTTAGACCAGGGAAATTCAAATTCATACTTCATTCCCTTTTTCACCAGCTCATGTTTTCTAACACACTGAAATGCCTCCATTCTTGTAGTCACGTTCTGAGGTAACAAGATAAAACTTGTTTAGGATAGAAATCCTTTGAACAGGATGCTGTTGTTGTGAGGTTTGTTTCTCATATGGTCACAGTTTTTCATTCTTCATTACAGTCCTTCCCTACCTGGGAGAAGTCATCTGAAGATCTCAGTGCTAGAGGTAATAAAAAATGAATATCTATTTTTTAAAATTGTAAAATACCATAGTAAATTATAGAGTACTGTAGTATTATTTTTAAAGAAGGAATGTAAAGGTGAGTTCATCTATATACTATATACAGGCTTTTGTCTCTTCTATTCCGAGTATGATTTTCACAGGTAATTAGAACTTGTTGGCATCAACGATTGAGTATCTCTAAAAAACACTTCCTGTGTTTAGGCGTGTGCATTTGTCATTTTGAACCACATTTCTACACATATGGAGATTTTTGATGTATAAAAGCTATGACACCACTCAGTTTTAGACAAGTATCAACATTTCAGACAAGTTTTCAAAGCAACTGGATAAGTCTTGGTTGTTTATTACATTTGAAAATCTGATCTGATCTCAAATGATTGTGTGTTACATCAACCTTGCCTGAGGGGAAAAGATGAAACAGTGTATTAGTTTTCCCTTGTGAATTTCTGTTAAAGTTTTCATAAGATACTTGTTAACATTTATTAATGTTTTCAAATGAAAATTAAGATCTATCTTTCTTTCCTTCAAAAATCCATAAGCCTTTACCACAGAAAATTCTATAGTATTTATTCAATCCCGTATTTTTCTGCCCTTCCTACCTTGTCAAGACTATTTCTGCTTGTTAAAATAAGCACACCATGCAAGCTAAATGGAAACTGCTGCAACAAACGTTTGCTACACAGGTTCCTATTTTAAAAAACATAATTAAAATGGTGGTGTACTTGTAACATACCATTATTAATGAAGAAAGTGTGAAAGAGAAGCTCTTCAAAAGAGGCAAAAATATAAAAAGTGGCAAAATAAAAGTATATTTTTTGGTGAAAAAGGCTGACACACAAAATAACACCCTAGTTTTGAAGTTTGCAATTACATAATTCCTGAAACACTGAGAGATGTTGTCATAATCAAATAGGATCATATCTCTCAAATACTCCAATCTCCTAGGTTTTGCCACAGAAATTTATTTTCAACCAAGGAAATTTCTTTGGTCTCACAGTTTAGGTGCAAGGCATGAAGTAAGCAACATGTTTTATAGAAGATGTCAGAGGACAGTGAAAGTCTTTAGTAAAACGCCAAAGCTGGTCACAGTCTTAAATATGGAAAGACTGGCTTTTCTCCATTATACATATTGAGCTAGTAGTTTCTTCCGTGAGAATGTTGATTAAGGCTCCTTCATAGCCACAATTAAGCACAACCTAAGTAAGCTAAAGTAATAAAGGTCCCTGAAAGCCCGCGTTATTTTCTTCAGCTGGAGACAGAGGCATGGAATGTTGGTCCCCAGTCAAAAAGTGGCTGAATATCAGCAACTTTTGCTATTCACAGGTATATGTTTTGTATCTAGGAAGCATATAAAGATATTTCAGGAAATACAGGGTAGGGGTATAAACTTGAGTTGTTTCTGGTTCTTTCTACTTTGAATTGAATTAATTTCCTGTCTGTTAATGTTCTGAACTTGATTTTGGAATGAGGTTCTCTTCCTCTTCCCTCACACTAATAAAAAATCTATAGGTTTTCATCAAGTGACAGATGCATTAAAAATATATCCTTCTTTGTTTATTGTTCATTACACTTAGCAGTGCTTAGCAGAACATTCTAATAATACTCTTTACCTTACAGCTCACATAACTGAGCTGTATGAACAGGCAGTGGATTCGCATCGCCAGAGTCACACAGAGAAGACAATCACTACCCAAAGAGAGGACCAACATCAGAGGTTCAGGTAGGACAGACCAGTGAGAACTGATGCAAATGTAAAGAATGCAAAGGATGAAACCAAGCACACAGGCAAGGCAATGTACTTTACTGACTGTCATTAAGGACCGGGACCTAGATCTCTAGATACATATCATAATGTTTTACTAACTTTTCCTGTGGTTATTTTGTCCCTCTGCGCCTCTCTTTCCTTATCTTGAAGATACTTTTAAAGTTTGTTGGGAAAAGATTTTGAGGGTTTCTTTGATTGAATAATATAATAAAAATGCAGATACGAGTGAACAATTTCATGCAAATTGTGTAAGTCCAGGAGGCACCTGAAATGTTAATGTACTTCATAAAAAGTGTTTTCTATCCAATGTTATCTCGTAAATATTTTTTGTGCTTATAGAAAATTATGCTAGTTTTCTCATTTTCACTACTTTTTTTCTTTTCTGATCATTCAGCCCAGAAGGAGTAACACCAGTGTCCAAGTGGCAGAGCAGACTACAAGAGCACAGGTAATAATATTAGTAGGACAGAAAGTTATTTATTTTATGAGCCAACTTAAGCCTGCTTTTGGAAAGACTGTTTCTGATTTCACCAGGTCTTGGGTAGTGGTCCAGTGAGTTGCTAGCAAATAATGGAGTGTTCTTTGCAACAGAAATGCTGAATGGTTTAACTGTATCTTTTTTTTTTTTTTTTTCCCCAAAAGCTAGTAGTGTTGCTGTTAACTTATGCTATTTAAAACAAGGCTGAAGTCAGAAGTCCTCTGTTCTGTTTTCTGGTTCTGTCACCAGTGTGGAAAATAATTTATATTAATATTTAAATGCTGATACTTTAGATTAAGATTCAGGTATTCTACAAATCCCAGCTGATTTTTCAAATAGAACCCCAGACCCATGACTATCACATGGTGGTGCTTCAAAGCTTCTCAAGGCAAAACAGTCCCAGGTCTCTTAGGCTCTCCTCATATGAAAGATTCTCCAAACCTTTAATCGTCTTTGTGTCCTTTCTCTGGACTTGCTTCTTTAAGTCTATGTCTTTCAATGTATCAGGGAACCCAGAACTGGACACTACTCTACATGTGCTTTCACTAGTGCTGAGTAGAGGGGAAAGTTCACCTCCCTGCCTCCTTGGACCTGCTGACAACACTCCTTCTCACACAGCCCAAGATTCTGCTGGTCGTCTTTGCCGCAAGGGTGCACTGTTGGTTCATGTTCAATTTGGTGTCCACCAGGACTCCTAGGTCCTTCTCTGCAGAGCTGCTTTCCAGCAGTTGGCAAGGTAGCCAGAGTCCCCCATGAGGACCAAGTATTATGAACACAAGGCTTTTTCCAGTCGTCTGAAGAAAGCCACATCTACCTCTTCTTCCTGATCAGGTGGTCCATAGGAGACACCTACAACAATGTCATCAATGTTGGTCTGCTCACTAATCCCAACCTATAAGCTCTCAGGTGGCTCAGCACCCATCCCCAGGCAGAGCTCCCCAGCAGCTTTCCGGCTGCTCTCTTACATACAGGGCAACTTCCCCTCCTGGCTTGCCCTTCCTAAAGAGCCTGTATCCATCTGTCACAGCACTCCATTCATGCGAGCTATCCTTCTGCTTTTCTGTTATAGCAATAAGGTCATAGCCCTACGAGTGCATGCAGACTTCTAATTCCTCCTGTTTGGTGCCAGTAGCGTACAGGCATTTCAGAGAGGCACCCAGCCATGCCGATTGCCCAAAAGGGGTATGAAAGCTTTCCCCATAATGCCATCCCATAGGCATTTTCTTATTTACATGAATATACTTGGTGTGACCCCACTTCAGCACTGTTCCCTGTTTTGTTGACTGTGATGTCCCTTCAGGTCACATCACCCCAGGCCCTTTGCTTGCCCACCACATCCACTAGTTTCTCACTTGATTGTCAAGGGTTCTCTTCCTTCCCACTTTATTGTGGAGTGCACTCTAAAGTGCGGCATATGCTCGTGGTTTACACGTTGGAAATGCAGCTGCATTTCGGAGGACATTTTAGGAGGTAAAACATGTGAACAGTAGGTTAAACTCACTGTGTTTAAGAAGAACCTTAAGATTAGGGTCATCTTAAAAATCAATGCCTTACTAAAACAAGACCCATTTTGCACCATTTGAACATTCTGCTTTGGGAACTAACTGTATCTCAACTTCCTTTTTGTAAAGTATTTCTCATGGGAGTTCTGAGGCAGATGCTATAATCTTATTAGAAATGCTTTTACAGGAGGAAGTGTGTATGTGTATAAATATAAAAGTCTTTGCAATGCTTAAAGTTGTATTTAAGGCTGACCCTCACTTTTAATTCTAATCTCCTTTACTTTACTTGCTCTCAAGTTTTTAAAAAAATGTCCATTATCTCCACTGATGAATGGTAAAGCTGTTTGATGAGTTCAAGAAAAAAGACCTATATAGATGCTTTGAAACAGCATATATTGCTAAGAATGTACATTTCACAATCAGATGAATTTTCAGGAGAATTTCTGCTCAGGTGTAAATCCCAAGTTACTGGATTTCAATCTCTAGATATGATAACTCACAAAAGCATTTGAAATAAAATAGGAGTAATCTCAAAGCCACTGTGAAATGAGAGAAAAATAGGATTTTTTGGAAAGTAAATTCACAGACTTTTTTCCTATGGAGATACATAATTGTATTGCTGCATTATATAATTCTTTAGTACCACACAAAAACTTCTCATTTAAGCATTGTGCATTAAAACCATTATAATTTTCAGTTCTAGAGGAAAAGGCTTTGTGAATCTGATAGAATGTCAAATTCCTCAGTGTAATCCAAGCATGATAGTGTAAATTTAAAGAATTAAAAATAAGCATTTATTTCATGTTGGAATAGAAAAACTTATGCATGAACTAGGATTAACATGGAGAAGATTATTGGTAACATACATTCATTCACAATGGAATTAAAATAATTATATTGAGAGCTATTTAGGTCATTCACTGTTTCTTAGATTAAACAGAAAAACTTGAAATGCTGATGAACTAATATTATGATCAGAAACTTGCTTTTTCTTTCTTATTTTTGTGAAAGGTTAAACAGCAATTGAAAACTAAGTTCTCTTCCATACTACTTCTTAATTACTTTCTGACTTGCATGAGATAAATTTATAATTTCAGGTTTATATTTTAATGTAGAATTTTACACAGTTTTGCATACTATTTAAAGAATTACTTTAAAAAAACAAAAATATATATATATGTATATGAATAGCCAGCACCCAAGAACATCATGTGCAATTCTGGCTCTAAAGCAGGTGTCAAAACTCTCAATATGATTAAGAGTGATAATTTCATAGCTGATATTAGACCCTGCAAGCCAGTGAAATTATAGTAGTGTAAAACCGAACTAAATCAAGCTGAAAACAAACCCGGTCTTTGCTCTAGCAAATCTTACCTTCAGAAGTTTGAACGGCTTTTTCTGTATCCACAGAGCCATCAAGTTTTTCTGTGATAAAATAAAGAAATCAGATTAATTCTGTATTATAAATTTTAGCAATGCATCTGAAATACTAATTCTCAGATTTAAATGTTTGTTGGAAGGTTGGAAAGACACTATTGGCAGTCTCACACATGTCCCACAAGATTTAAAGAACTGGAGCATCTTTTGAGGAGGAACTCTTTGTAGCAGCCAAACCACTCTCCATATGCATTTTGATCAGCCCCTCCATATATCATATCTCCATATCTGAGGAGGACATTGTCTGTGCATGCCAGACTAGCCTGTCTCGATCTATCACTGAGAAAATTGCCAATTTCAAGAATATCGCTTGATGTGACTAACCAGAAAAATAAAAAAGCCACTTGCCTTTATCATTTCCATTCCTCAACATTTTAAACATAATACTGAACACCAGGGTGAACTCAGTTATAATGTTTTTTCTTTCTTTTCCTTATCAACAATGTTAAAACTTACTTAGGAAAGAACTTGATGAAGAAAAGAAGTCCTTAATGGCAATAAGAAACAAAATAATTCCTCCATATTTTGAATCAGAATTTGGCAAGGAGTTTTTCCTGAAAAAGGTAATGTAGCTGAAAACTGGATGAGTTTGTGTTAGGCCAGGTAGTTTCTGTCATACCCCCACAAAGACAGTTGTGGGTTTACATCTCAGCCTCAATTTATCTCAAGAAACCATTACAGAGGACAGTTGTGGCAGAATTAATACTGGGAATTATATGGCCTTGTAAAAAAAAACATATCTTGGAGATGATATATGTTTATTGAGTACAAACTCCATAGATCCCTTACATAAACTCTGGAGAGAGTCTGATTCAGAGCAGAAACTGGACCTCGGGTCTTTTCACTTACCCCTCAAAAACCTCTCTCTGCTAACTAAAGAGGAATTAGTAAAACTAACCTTTCTGGGTTAATGGTGGGCTTGGCATCTTTCCTGTTGTAATCTCACTTGTTAAATGCTCTAAGTGCATAAAACATACTCAAAAATGTACTTTAGAATCTGAGGTATAATGATGTCTATTTTTTATAGTTACCACTTTGGTTCTGTTTATTTGTTTCCTTTGCACCCCCCCCTTTTTTTTTGTCTTTTTTTTGGGGGGGTGGGGTGGGGGCTGGTATCTGCTGGTTTTTTATAAAAGTTTAGTTGGGAGACCTAAGCCCTCTTTCTTACTTTTCTCTAGTTTCCTGATGTGGAAGCACTGTCTATGGAACTTCCTCCAGTTCAAAAAAAAGAAAGTGGGAATTTCCCTCTAGAGATGATAAAAAAAACCAGTAGAGGTAATTTGAGCTCTTCTGTCTGTAACATTTTAGTATCATCTTCTTCATTGTTTTATCCAGTTGTCTCATTTCATATTGCAGTTCAATTTAAGGTTACATTATCTGACCCCATGTATTCCCAGTCATTTTGACACATGAACTACTTGGACTACAGTGGCTATACCTATTCTGATACACAAGACATACCCAGCAGTATTTCCTAACATTGAGATCCACCAATACGGAGTAGGCTGTGTAAATTCAGTCTCCCAATACAAGATGGCCTTTTTCCGGGCCAAAACTTGTGTACCTGAGAGTGTTTTTAGGGAGACTGTTAGGTGGCACAGTCAATATCATGCCAGCATTCTAACAATTTAACAGTGTAGATTATCATATTCCAGTATCTGGGAATGTTCCTGTTTAATCCACTAATATAAATGTGGTCTATGAGACTTCTATATTTAGTGTGTTAAAGGTGTCTTTACAGACATCACTGGATGCAGAAGCACCATAGGCTTTGGATGCAAAGGGGAAGAATTGTGCTATGAATGAGGGGTGGATGGATGCAAAATGCTCAAGAAAAATTTCAATGGAATAAACAGTAGTTAGGAGTGGATGAGCAAGAACTAAGGAGGCCAAGTTTAGAAAAAGACTAGTATGACTATAGGAATAACATGGGAGATGGAATTCTGAAATTCAGTGGTGAGAGGGGCAGCTTGGGGATGAGGGCAAAAGCAATATGGAATAGGAAACATGCAGGCTAAGGATAGTTTGGAGGATATAGGAGGAAAGCAATGACTGCATGATGGGAAGCAGTGAAAGAATGAACCATCATCTTAGGTTTGAGCTTTACAGCATTGAGAGGAATAATTCAGTTATGTTTGAAAAGCAGCCCCACAAGTTACTGAAATCACATAGTGAGATTAGAAGTCACACACAGCAAAGAATCGTATCAGGAAAGCAGTCTTCCATGGGGCTTTATCAGACCCCCCACTAATTCCCGTATCTCCTCATTTTGCAATCACCAGAAGACCTGTGTTGGATTGTCCGTTAGGCCTTTATGGTTTATTGCTTGGTTGGCCAGAGAACAAGAAATGACTAATCACAAGGTAGGCATTTTTGATCCCTGTTGCCCAGTGGAGCAAATTGTCACATGCAGAATTTACCTAGCCTTTAATGATTATGTAGACAGCTTTCAAAGGTTGTCTAGAGTAAAATGCCAAAGTCTGTGATTTTTTTAAAATCTGTTTATGAAAATGATGATAATGAAAAACACTTGTCACACTATTCCATTAATTTCCCTTTAGCATCTGAACATCTCAATGCTATGAA
Source organism: Balearica regulorum gibbericeps (assembly GCF_011004875.1). Lineage (NCBI taxonomy): Eukaryota > Metazoa > Chordata > Aves > Gruiformes > Gruidae > Balearica > Balearica regulorum. Next base: position 87,488,917 of record NC_046184.1, read on the forward strand.
TGATTCCTCACCTTCACCTGACCTTCTGCTGCAGGCACATTCAAAACAAAATGAAGGTTCCAGCAGCACAACAGGTAAAGCTGCCTTCCAGAATGTAGTTTGGAGCAGGTCACTATCTATCTTCTTATAACTTTGACAAAATTTTTACAATAGAAATTTAAATCCACCTATCTTTGTTCAGCATTGCAAATACATCTGAATGCAACACTGGCAGGCAGGGAGAGAGGTATAAAGCTAATGGTCTAGTGGAGGGTGTCCCTGCCCGCAGCAGGGGGGTTGAGGTCCCTTCCAACCCAAACCATTCTATGATTCTATGATTCCCTCCTTTACCCTAGGAGGCTGCTGTAACAACATGGGGACAGTAGAACTGCAGACAAAGCCAAAGAAGTAATTTCTCTACTAAAAAAAAATTGCACAGGCCAATTTTTCCTGCTCATTAAGGCCTTGGAAGACTGTGGAACAGAGTTCTCTGTGCTTAAATGGTCTTTGCCATCTCAACATCCCCATTCAGATTTGCTTTCCTTGCTACGTCTACTGTCATTCACTCTGTTTATGCATCTGCTTGTGATGACAGTCTTGGATGATCACCACTGGAGAGCCACCGGTCTGCTTTAATTAGCCCCAACCTTTGGCTGCTGCATAATGCCATGCCAGCTGAGATTTGGCAGTGCATGCTTGCAAAAAAAATAAAATCTATCCTTGCATCCCATAGTTACAGCTTCCCTTCTCCCCTTCCTTTCCCTTCCACGCAATACTGGTACCCTTTCGTAGTTGTGAGGCTCTGTAACAGTTGTTGCCTTCAAACTTGCTAAATTTCCTCTGTTCTTTATGCATAATCCATAAACCTCAAGGCAGATGTACTAATCTGTACTTCCAGGGCCGCAGAGTAGGTGACAAAAGGAACAGCAGCTTGGCAGGGCAGGGAGGGGTTGGAGAGAGACGCCGAAACTACACTAACTTCTAATGTCAGCGCATGAATTTTGCTTATCTTTAGGCAAACCAAGAAACGCTAGTGTTTTGTTCCATAATGTATATGTTTTCTTTTTTTTGGCTTTTTTTTTATAAGCTCTGGGCCATTCGCTGTGCAGGTGGGAAGCCTTTCTCTACCACCTGCAGTTCTGTTATCTGGAAATAAGAGGGGAATCTAGAGAAGATGCTGTTCTCAAATAACATTTCTGCCTCTTCACAATGACTAACTGACCAGACTCAGCATTTCAGCTAGACAGTGCCTGCAGCCCAAAGTGAGAAAAAAAACTCTTCAGTACAATATACTGAGCTAGAGTTTGACGTATGGTGAGAAGACAGCCACCATAGTTATCTTGTGTTTTCCCTTCAGAAGTTATCAGACTTTACAATAAGCTAAATGTGTCTTAAGCTATCGAGCAAAAGCAGCTGTATTTAGATCTAAGTTGTTCTGGCCATCCCTATGCTCCATCTATCATCTAATCTACATTATACAGTGGCGCATATTTCAAAGATGACAAGGTAGCTAAAACCATCTTAAGCCCAGACTCAGAAGCATAGAGGTCATCATCCATATGAATGAATTGTTGCATTCAAGACAATAAATCCTGTTCAGAGACATGGCTTCCAAGCTGGTTGTGCTGGCAGAGCTGTACTGCTTTGGGGTCTGGGCTGGAATTTGTTGTTATATGGACATACAGATTTGACTTGATCAGCTTGGGTGTTTCTGCACAACTGATCATTGTGCAGTGCAGGCATGCCTTTGGAATGGTAATGATGTCCTCAATTTTGACTTTTAGTGTTTTCACAGATGTTTCTATCTTCATTGCAGGTTTCCACTGAGATGCTTCCAACTAATTAGTTCTAATAATTATAGGTCAACTTTACTTATTAGTTAGCTTTTAATTACTTGCTACTATAAGGGGGTTTCTTAATGTCTGTCCTCTTAAATAAAGAGACCAATTCTTCTGTCCTTGTGCTAATCAAATACTGTCATAGAAAATAAAAGTCTTATGTGAACAAGAACTTCAGGATTAGGCTGAATATGATGCTTTGTTTTTCATGCTTTTGGAAATCTTTCCTTCCCAGACCTAAACAAGGCTGCAAGATCACAAGAGACACCCTTTCAATGTAAAGTTCAGAGTCTGCTGGTGAATGCTGCAGGACAGCCAAGAAAAGAGAAAGTGAAATTACCATCATCACTTCAGGGCAGAAAACCAAACTCCATACCAAATAACAAGGTAAAAGAACATCTTTTTTTGTTGATATTAATATTCTCTCAGTCATCTTTTTTTGCATTAAATATTCCTTCTGGAACAATACTGTAAGGTATTTTGAATCTGTTTACTGAAATGATAGCAGTTGCAATTTCCGTCTAAGTTTACTGGCAATTGTAAAAGTACCTTTCCTCTCAACTGCTAGGACAAACACGTATGCCAAAAGCATAATTCCCCCGGAGACATCTCAATGGCTTAATATGCCTGAAAACTAAAACCAGTATAAATTTCTGGACAATATTCAAAGTGCCTTTTAGGTGTTACTCAAATTGGGGTGTCTTTTTGTAATTTTTCAGGATGACTGGACAGAGGTCAAATGTAGGGTAAGTAACTCTGAACTTAACTTGATGGTCACCAACTTTCTCTGTTGTCTAATATAATTCTGTTTACAAAGACAGAAGATCCTGTCGCAGGAAAGATCAACACATCTTCTCTTGCAACAAGACAACAGCATCTTAGTGGCTTCCATCTCATTCCACCCAGAGTGACACTTGGAGTGCTAAAGGAAGGCTGCACCTATGCAGCTACCGTGATCCTGAAGAATGCTGGTGTGAACTTCTCAAGGTTAGTTTAAATTCTTAGTACCTTGTTTTTTAACTGTCCAAATATGCATTGCTTGTTAATTGTCAAACTTCTGATCTGATTAGCATGAGATAACAAAGGGCATTTTTATGTTTGGAATCATTTGATAATGGCTGACTGGATAGAGGAGAGGAGATTAATATTAGAGATGCTTCAGCATTATTTGCATATTAGTGTTATTAGGAAGATGGAAAGGACTAAGGAACAGCAGGTCATATGTGCATAGTCCTGGCCCATCACAGATTATTTACTGGTTCTTATTGAACTCTTTCATGGTAACCAGTATTACATTTGGCTTTGGAAAATATCACTGGATGCTGCTAGTTAGACAATCTAAATGGGCACAGTTGTATTCAGGCAGCTACGTGTCTTTAGCTGCACTGAAGTGATGACACTGGAAACAGAGGACAAGGATGAAATAAAGCATTTATTTATGCACACATTTCCCTTAGTTAGTGCCACCCCTGTCAGTGTGTGGGACAACGTAGCACCACACTGTGTTCCAGTGTGGTGAGCATAAGTCCATTTCTAGGTCTGCAGTCCAGCAGATTGGCTCTTGCACTGCATGACAAATCACAAGAAATTATCAGATTACCCAGCTGTGGTTTAGAGAATATATAAATACCATAAGAAAATGTTTCTGACTGCTCGCTCTTCTGTGCTAGAATTCCCCTTATGAGTGACTGCACATATGTTCCAGTGGTTTTACTATAGCGGTATTCAGGCAGGTGTGCTCATGACCCCTTGTCATGGTTTAACCCCAGCCGGCAGCTAAGCCCCACACAGACGTTTGCTCACTCCCCCACAGTGGGATGGAGGGAAGAATCAGAAGAGTAGAAGTGAGAAAACTCGTGGGTTGAGATAAAGACAGCTTAAGAGGTAAAGCAAAAGCCACGCATGCAAGCAAAGCAAGGAACTCATTCACCACTTCCCATGGGCAGGCAGGTGTTCAGCCATGTCCAGGAAAGCAGGGCTCCATCATGTGTAACGGTTACTTGGGAAGACAAATGCCATCACTCCAAACATCCCCCCTTCCTTCTTCTTCCCCCAGCTTTATATGCTGAGCATGACGTCATATGGTATGGAATATCCCTGGCTGTGTCCCCTCCCAGCTTCTTGTGCATCCTCAGCCCACTCACTGGTGGGGTGGTGTGAGAAGCAGAAAAGGCCTTGGCTCGCTGTAAGCACTGCTCAGCAGTAACAAAAGCATCTCTATATTATCAACGCTGTTTTCAGCACAAATCCAAAACCTAGCCTCATACTAGCTACTGTGAAGAAAATTAACTCTATCCCAGCCAAAACTAGCACTGCCCTGTCCCCCCACATGCCATATGTGTGACAGAAAAGAAGGCAAAGCGTATCCTTCCCACTCCATTTGCTCAACTGCACTTTATGCTGTATGTACCTTGCTTTTTAGCTTAAAGGAGAACCTGTAACAAAGGTCTCTAAGTCCATACAACTTCTGGGCTTCCACTGAAGTTTTTTCACTTCAAAATAGCTTCATTTGAATGGTTATAATCACACCAGATGCTTTCAAGAATTGCGGTACTTGGTGGGAAGTTTTCATTTCAGACAGCTCAAAAGCCGCAAAGCCAAAACCAAGCTTTTTAAATTTCTGTGCTTTAAGATAGCTATTCCCACCAGTTTTCCAATGTCAGCTTGAGTGTGCAAGTCTCATGGCCCTGATGTACTGCAGCTTCTGGATGCTGTTTCTTTGGAGCACTTTTCACATGAGCAAGCACCTGCCCAACTTCCCTTTTCTGAATGCAGATGACCTACAGTCTGATATCCTCTTTAAAAAGAGAGTTGAGAGAGGTGTCACAGTGACCCTACCTCAGCAGTCATAGCATCCTTTTATTATGGCACTACAATGCTGGAATGAAATAAACATTTATGTATAACATTTATTGTTACTCCTTGGGTAGCTAATGATCATCAAAAGAGGAGCTCACAGGAGACTTATCCTGGTGGGATCATCGTGATCTCTTGTGAGTACTCAGCCAACTAGGCACTTTAGAAATCTGTTCAAGACCAGCTGAGAGACTACTGTACAGCTCCTTACATCAGGATGGAGGGCAGAGATTTTTATTTTTTAAGTCAGCCTAGTTAGATATGGCCTCAAAGAGACATTTTTTTCCTTTAACGCCCATTTAAGCATCATGGCGCATGCCAGGATAAATCAACACATCACAAACTACCATCCTAGCGCTCATGATGTGCACGTTATTTTTTTTTTTTTCATGCCAGGGCACTGTATGTAGACAGTCAAGGAAAATACCACCAAAATTCTGATAAATCCAGCTTATCTTTTAAGCCTTTTACTAGATGCTTTGAGAAGAGAGCTAAGTGAGTAGCTGTTGAATGACAGCAGAACATGCTGAAGGCAGAAGTAGGGCCAACGGTAGGCAACGCTGAGCCATGCTTGCCTCACACTGAAGGCAAAACTTTTCTGTGACAGGGTCAGTAGTTAACTGTGTGCCCTCCAGACTATCCATACTGTAGCCTGAACTTGCTGGAGTGTCCTGACACAAGTCAAGTCCAGTTTGTCATAACAGCCAGCACTCCAAAGAAAGCACAGGAATTCTGACAGCAAGTTGATAATACTGCCAGAGCCTTCCATAAGATGGAGCCATATGCTAGGAATGCCTCTTCTACTGCCTTTCCTTTAACAGCTTCTGGTACAAGTGCATGCTGGTAACTGTTCTTCAAGTCGAATGAAAAATCACAGGGTAAAGTCCAGAGCCATGCAAAAGTAGAGGTGCCATCTGCTCTAATGGTCTTTAGAGATCTTAACAGTGGAAGCTCTGTGCACGAAAAGACTGCACAGATGTGAAACAATCACTGAGAAATGAAGTGAAACTGCTGCCTTAGTGGGTACTGTAAAATTAAAGAGGATTATTTACAGAAAATTTATACCTGTCCTATGCATCTGCAATGCAATCATATCAAAGGACATTAAATAAAGATCGTTAAGGACTTCTGGGTGTGCAACACACAGGTGTTTGCCAAGAAGATGTAATTTGTACTTCAGTTTCCTTTGTGTATGCAGGCTTAGAATGCTGATGTTTCACCATCTGTTGTAAGGACCAGGCAGTGTAACAAGCTCTTCAGAGACTTACTTTGGCCTATTAATCTGCTCCTTTTGAGTATTTTTGTTAGAAACCTGAGCTGTGGTGAGAAGCCGAGAAATACCACTGTAGCCCAAGTTGTACATTGTGATGGGAAGGATGAGCTAAAAAATTCTGCTGTTATCTGCACAAGTGGAGGGAGAGCAGCCAGCCTGCTTCCAAGCAGTGCCTTCCCTGCCTGAAAGTTTCTGGCAAACTGATTCTCTTCTCTTTCTGACAGGTTTCGGGTGAAGCAACCACCTCTGCACACAGGACTGAGAGTGATGTACGCACCAGGACCTGTAGGTTACACAGAATATCTTTTGGTTTTTGCTAGGCTCAGCTAGCCTTCAGGCCATCTAGGGGTTCTCTTGCACCACCTGTCCCAGAATAGAGCTGGTAGGGTACAAGATTTGTTTAGTTATTTGAAGTGATGCTGCCTTCCACTGTCCCTCTGCTGCCTTCCAGCACCTGCCATGCTCTGAGTCTCAGAGTTTGTGCCAGAATGCAGCGGGATAAACACGTTAAGTTCAGTGGAAAGTGGCAGGGTCAAGCACCGAGGTTAAAGACAGCTTTTTTGGGATACTTTGCCACTGCCTCTGACTTTTCCCATGGTTTAGGGTACTTTTGTATCTGCTCTGTCTTACACGTAGATTTTATCTCCTGTCCTGATACCTTCAAGAGTTGAACCTAGTAAACACACTTGCCTCAGCTATTTCTTCTCCTGCTTGCAAATATTCTCCACCTTAAGTCTTTTATCTAGCAAAGTACCATAGCATGTGAAATTGTCCCATTAAGTAGGAAGTTTTCATGCTTTCTGCTTTTGTTCAGTCTTTCTCTTCACCTACGTGTTGTATCTGAATAAACATTGTGCTGGCCAGTATCCCCACTGTATCCAGCTAATACCAGGCAGTATCCTTGCCAATGCTTTTACAGGTGCCAGGAGGTAGTGCCAGAATGCAAGTTACACCTTCTAGTCCAGAGCACCAGCCACAACTCAGTACTTAAAAACAGCTGTAGTAATTTCTATTTTCTTTTCGTCTCCACGCATCCATCCCTTTTGTATCTCTCTTGTCTCCCTACTTCTACGTTCTTTTATTCTAGGATAGAATAGACTATTGCAGTTAGAAGGGACCTACAACAATCATCTAGTCCAACTGCCTGACAACTTCAGGGCTGACCAGAAGTTAAAGCATGTTATTAAGGGCATTGTCCAAATGCCTCTTCAACACTGACAGCCTTGGGACATCAACCACCTCTCGATTCTCTCCCAGCTGTCCCAATTAACCCTTTTCCCTCTGGAACCTAAAAGGAAATTTAAGGGGAAAAAATGCAAACACGTGGCAGTTTTCTTTCAAACTGCAATGTGAAGAGACACTGTTTTGTAGAGACCTCTCTAGTGAAACAGAGACTGGGTAACTGGCACGCACCGTCATGTGCGCTGGGCACTAAGTCTTGAATTTCATCAGACAACACAGAAGAACCACCAGCTGCAAGCACTGCTGGAGGGGATTATGTATGAAACATGCACCTTACCTGTGAGTAATCCTCTGTCTCTCCTAGGTGGCAGCAGGCTTGCAGGTTGAACTGGAGATACAGATTTTTGCCATGGTAATTGGAGGGGAAGGTACTGGTGGCCTTGAAGAAATTTCCCATGATATTGAAATATTAACAGAAACAGAGACTCTTCTCCTGCCTGTGAGAGCAAATATCCTTTGGTGTCTTACTTCCCACACATGCCTTCTAGCATCAAGCCTGGGGACCTGTCAGGAGTCTTAAGCATTGTTTCCAGTGCAGGCTGCTGAAGGTAGCAAGCTTTGCTGTCCTTTTCAGAAACACACAAATGGGTGTTTTCAAAAGCCAACAAATGAACAGTTTAAGCTTCTGACCCCCAAAGCAATTTACATCAGAGTAACAAGGTTTTGAAAAGTGGGGGAAGGAAGAATGGTAAACTCAGAAAGATGTGGCTTTTAAAAAATAAATGAAAAGAATAGGAACCCTTTCCAACCACCCCCGATGGAAGTCTTTCATAACATTTTTGACCTTATGGTAGCATCTGATGGTACAGCCTCATGAGGAACAAAATCATTCTGGATACTAAACAGACAAATGAGACAATCCCTGTGTCAGCAGAGATGCAAGCACATAAGTGCATGAGTGCCCACTCAGCCCAGTCTGAGTTCAGTGGGCTTTTCAGTTGTTTAATTGAGGACAGAGGTAAAAGAAAACAGTACAATCAAGAACTAGTATTTCTCCTTCCCTTGTGCTCCAGAAACTATAATTATTTTTCAGATAAAATTAATAAATAATTATTAAAATAAAATTATTTTTAAGGGCAACTTCAGAAGAAAGAGTGAAGTTCTCTTTTAATCAAATTGACAGTTAAAAGTCTGGGAGAAGAGGTCTTCTGGAAGCCTATAAAAGAAACAGCAAGGCAAGGTGCATCCAAACACACCAGAAACTCCACTCCTGCTAAGGGCCGCCCTTACCAAAGAAAGGAGAACTTCAGGGTCCTCTGAGACTGCCCAGAGTACTAGCTAACAGCAGCTCCATTGAGGCTTTATATGCCCTGGAAGTGACATTGAAACTCCCCAGGTTGGGTCATAGTGACCCAAAGAAGTCTTTCTTGTCTATTGTTGTGGAGCTGAGCTAGACAGGACTGTTGGCATAGCAGCCAAACCAGCTCCTGCTCTGTTCCCTCTCACCCAGTCCCCAGACACACAGTTGCAGACCAGCCACCAAAACATGTGCCCTTCCCCAGTATCTTACCTGGTCTTTAATATTTGTTTCACAGCCTTATTTCCAGAATTCTTTCCAGCCTCCGCACACATTAGTTTAGTTACATAAGTGTACAGACATGGTTAGATCCTTAACACGATATTCCACCTGTGTTAACCAATGACATTTATGAGCACCGTCCACAAGGATACCCCCAGGGTGGGATGGCAGCAACAGTCCGTGCAGTTCCTACAAGCCCTAAACCGCAGTTCCGGATTACACTTCCCCGAAAGCTTTCTAGTTAATGTAAGTACTGGATGCAGCGATACCAGCCATAAATTATAGTTGTTTTACCTCCTCTTGGCTTCTGATCCACATCACCAAACCTCATGCAACTGACAACAGTGCACACATCACACAGACGTGACTAGCTGAGACAAGAAAAGGGACGCAGTGGATGACATTAACCAAAGGACTCACTGCAAGAGATTTACAGATTACTACAACTGCTCAGCTCAGTGGATGCACTCACAGCAGAGCCTCCCCAGTCCTGTCCCAAATCCTTCACTTAACTGTCTCCATATTAAACAAGCCATTGAGCCTACTGGCAGCAGGAGGCTGGATTTATTGCAGTTAAGCCCTAATAAATCAGTCTCTCTTTAACACTCTTCACTTTCTAAAACCAAGTCTTACTGCTGACCCTTTGACACTAACAGCAAGTCTAATAAGGGACAGGAGTCTTACAGATAGACAGGGCAACCTTAACACGACAAGTTCAAGCACAGACAACCCTCCACACACATTGTTTCATACAGCACGTTTCTGTAACCTTAGAGAATCAGACTATATGGAAAATGGAGAAGTCTTCCCTGCCAAAAAGAAAGCCTTGCTGGGAATTTCTCCTCAAACCACCAGCCAACATATTCAACATTAGGCTGGTGTTTCATCTCACCCATATCAACTCAGGCACTCTACAAAATACCATCGATGGTGACAGTACAGAAACAGGAACCCTACAGATGTTTCTTCTCTCCTCAGGTCAAGAGTCCCCATTTGCCTCGTATGTGTAACACTGACAACATCTTTTTTCTTTTCAACTTTAACATCTTTCAGTCTGCCATGTTATCTAACAAGTCAGTGAAGAATCCCAGCTGTATCTCATTTCCTTTCCTCTGAAGAAAAGCAACCACATCAGTCAGTTCTCAAAAGAAACTTTGCAGACACATGCACCTCTGACTCTGCATCTGCTCTAGGACTGCCCAGAGTACATCAAACATAGGTTTTTTTTTTCCTGTTTAAATACCTTCTTACCTTTTCCAGTGGGGAATTTTACCCACCAGAGTAACATGCAATTATAGTCTAAAGAACAGCAAGTTTAATGCCTTCCAGGTTAGGGGCTTACAAGCTGGAGCTCATCAGTGAAGGCAATTTAGACAAACTTCTCTCACTTCATGTTGAAATGGAAGAGAAGTAGTCACCCAGTCAGTTCTCGTTTTGGTGAGACACCCCGTGTCCAAACGGAAGTTCTGATCAGTGTCATCTCCCGCTAAAAGCTCCAAGTGGAGAGAAATTAACTATATGGTATTCTCCTTCCACATAGCTAATCCAGCTAATCATAGTTGTCGTCACCATAGTCAAATCTCCCTTCTGTTCTGACGAAGTCTTTTTGTGAATTGATTGGTAATTCCTACTGAAGCTGGCTACAACTACCCCATGCTACCCGAGCAACTGTTAACAAATGCCTCTGAAAATTCCTCCCCAAAAAAGCTCCTGGACTCAAAACCATATTCATCTCAAACATGTCAAGGAACTCTGGACTGGTTGGTTTAGTCTTACAAAACATGAAACGTGACACTCCTAGGTTAAGTCCTGTATTTGGTTACATAGTCTTGTTCAACCATCAGAATAGAAATAGTTATGTCAACAAGCAAAAAAATCACTGATGAAGCATCACGTGACCAAACTTAGTCATAGCTCACTTATAAATCAGAAAAAAACCTCAGAAAATATATTTGAAACATTTCACAAAGATTCTCTTAAGAAATACTCAAAATTAAATACTGCATAGGAAGCTGCCTCAGTATTCCTAAGTAGACTGCCCATCCTGGTAATCCTGGCTATCCTGGTCATGATTTTTAGGCAACTTAATTTGTGAAATAAAAGCAACCCGAATCTAGTTGAAGCCCATGTGAGAACCCATCCAAAAGCAAGAGTAGAGGCCAGTTCTGCTGAGGCCAGTCCATCGCAATCACAGTGCTTGCACAACACTTGCAAAGAATCTGGATGTAATTACTTGGTTTGCTTCAACAGCTGTAGAAGAGTAGACTTGGGATTTTTTTCCTTTCATGTTAATTTTCTCTCCTCTTTTACTACAGGTCAGAGCCCTAGAAGAATAACATGAAGATCAGCAATACTGAAATAGCTGAATTTTAGTCCAACAGTATGGAAACATCCCAATGTAGACTTTTTCATTTATTTAATCAGATTAACATGAATAAATATTTTGTCTGTTGCTTACAAATGGAAAAAATGGTCCAAAAGTTGCACAGCCTTCTGGTGTGGCTATCTGAAATGCAAATAGTGGAAAGATTACTGTATTTCAATCCCAGTGTTTGCTACTCTGCACTTCAGAATAGTGCTGAATGGTTCTCTGATAGGTTTATTTTTGTTTTTAAAAGCAGTTAGGTTTCTATAACCTGTGCTAAGGCAACTGAAATCTTTTTGAAGTACTGCGCATGCAGGAGGTTTCACTGAAGTCAATTGTGATTCTTCAAGAAAGAGCTGTTGATCTGCTCTGATCTTCTAATTCTTTTCACAATCATAGGCTTAACTTTCTGTGTGTTCATCTACCTTTAATTAGCTGTAGACACCAGATGGGGCTTATGAGTACACAAAGTTACACTTGACAGGGAGGGATTCTGCTTGTATCCTCTTGTTCACTATCAGACATGATCATCTGCAAATGTTCATCTGCACATCTCTGCGTAGTGGAAGACTGACGCACTTAGAGATAGCCTTCCCCTCACCTTTATTCCTACTCAGTAGTGACAAAAAGAAACATCTCAGTCTCTCTGTGAGACACCATATCCAAGTGCAGTTCTGCTTTCTTTTTATGAATTCATTTCCAATGAGGGGCTTTCCTGTGCTTCATCCTTTTTCCAGCACGTGACATCCTGAGAGATGGGAAATTTTCCTTGATACATGCAGGTGACTTGTTCTCTCAACACTTTACAGTGACTGAGAATCCCATGATTGGGGATTAAACAATAGCTTTCAACAGTGTGAAATATGAATGCCAGTTTTGGACTCTCCCATCCACGCTGTTAAGTGAGACACAAATTCTAACAATACAGATTTTAAGTTGGCCCTGTATTTGCCAGTGCTTTCCTGCTCAGGTTTGTAAATCCAAGGAATTTCACCTAAGAAAGGGCAAGTATCCAAGGATATCAGAATTCTGGTATATCAGTGGATTGTTGGCACAGGACAGACCTCTTTCATTTAAAGGATATGCTGAGCTCCCTCAGTAGCCATTTGAGTACTGCATTGGTGTTTTCCACTGCCCCACCAGACATAACTAGTTATCCATCAGCTCTTTGAGTCAGATCTGACCTATTAACCAAGGCTGAAAGTCAGCTCGGAAGATGCCGAAACAGATACCCAGCTGTGAACATTGTTTAAGCCCTACCCACAGTTGAGAAAACACCACAAGAACCAGTGCCAAACTTGATCCAGAATGCTCCAGCACCAATGATTTTGTGTCTGAGTGTGCTGATTCCTGCCCTGATGCTTTTCAGTTTTCTGCAGACACAGCCAACTGTCCTACATCAGTCCCCTTGGCAGTGCGTTCTGAACACTGAGGCAAGCCACTGTTGCCAGTACAGACTGGTCATGAGTGATGCAAATCAGAGAACCAGAGGGAAAGTTCAATGGTGAAGCCTGTTTCAGCACCTATGGAGAGAGGACAACCACCTTCTACCACCTCAAAGACCTTTTCTTCCAAGGATTCTTCCCAAATCCCAGTGACAGCAGAGACAAAAGGTGAAAGAGCTCCACCTCCTCCAACTAAGATTAGACACCTGTCGTCATCATGATAAGATTACTCTGCATCCCAAGGCACTCTTCTATACCACCACCTATATCCTTGTCATCAGTCCCCGAGCTCATGCACACCTGTGGCCATGGCTTTTCTCCCAGACCTCCCAGAGGTTCAAACGAGCTCATTACTTAGGTTCTGTAATATTTATCTCCCTGGCATTAACGTAAACAGAACACATCACATGGAGGCATAGAATCAGCCTTCCCCTTTTGGTATCTCCTCAGTCATCACTGCTGAAGGTACACTATGGTGTCACAAGCCACCTCTCCATTTGTAACACTTTTCATCCTTTGTTTTCTCAGTGGACCAGCCAAGATGTCAGCTGAGGTTATCAACACAATTCATCATCCTCTCCCTCCCACTGCAGTAACCCCTCCTATGAGGGTCTCCTTTGGGAGGAAGAATGGAATGGAATGTGTCAGGATGGAGACATGTCTGGGTGGAGCTGTCTGATCACAAGTTGCATCCACATCTCAACAAATATAAAATTATAGAGGTACACAAAAACAACTAGCAGAGCTGACTGAAGATTGCTATTTCCATAGAGAGTCTGACACCCATCTCCTGGAACAGGAGCATGAAGTGCTGTTGTAAATCATCCAGACTCTGAAGAAGGAAGTGAACCATCAACTCCCTGACAAAGTTATTTACTAACAAGTTATTCTAAAAGGTGTCATTATTACACCTGAGTTGCTGCCAAAAAATTGATGAACTAAACTGTTCTCCTTGTGCATAACTCATAGTAATAGAGGCCCTAAGTCAAAGACAGGAGTCAGTAACAACCGGAGTACAGTTAAAAATCTAGATGAAGTTCAAGTTGGAAAGAAGTCCAGCTTTGAGAACTCAAGTCAGACCTGTAAGTCCAACAGTATAATTAGTTTTTCAGCAAAGTACCCAGAAGCAGCCCACACCACATCCACCAAACCTGTGATTACTGGTAAAAAAGACAGCATGTACTACAAACCAATAACTTCCCAACACCAGCAGAGACTTGCTCACTTTATCCTGCCCGCAGTGAAAATAAATCATTTTATCTGATATAGGACAAGTACAATATTGCAACAACTGAGTGCAGTTTCTAAAAACTGGAGCAAGTACAACACAAACAACCCATGCCATGCATGTTCAGTCTGCCAGCTCTATAAAACAGCACAATTCTGGGTGGCAGCCCTTTCATTTGCTCCCACAGATTTTACCCTCTGGGAAAAAAAAATCCTTTGCGAAGTGACACACAGGGCAAGACAGTTGAGGCTTTACTAGAGAAATATCAGGACAAAATTCCATGAACAAAGTTGTCTCATAAAGCATATATAAATATGGAGCCAGGTTTTTCCCTGTCACACTGAAAAGCAAGTGGCCGTAGACCAAGTTCTCATGCTTTGGCAGAAGTCACATAGCTTTGCTCAGAGCCTCTAAGCACTGCCACAAGCCACCAGCAGGTGTCAAAACAGGATAAAATCTTGCAAGCTGCCTTCCCTGGACAGGGCATGGTCCCACGAGCAGTCCATGTGCTGCAGTCACTCTGTTCAGTTAAAACACTGCCAGAATGAGCTGACCTCTTCCGCAGGAGAAATCAACTCCATTTCTAACAGGCATTCCGCTGGAGGAAAAGCATGTACCTTTGACAGCCATCTCAGAAATAGTTCAACAGACTACAGAGAGTTCATCTCAGAGACAACCATTCTGGGTTGGGGTTATATGCTGGGTTATACCACACGAGGAGGTGACAGACTTTGTCCCAGTCACCAGCACATCATCACAGATGTTCAGCCACAAGAACACTTCCATGGTCAGCACTGAGGTTACACAACCCCATCCAGATGCTCTGGGTCTTGGGCAACAAATGCTACAGCACTGCAAGAACCATCTTCTCTTTCTTCTTCCTCTTCCTCTTCTTCTCCTCAAAACGGTCAGTAGCATCAGCAAAAAACGCCACCTCATCCTTGGCCTCCATCTCCCTTTTCAGGTACTGGAGCCCTGCCATGTTGAATCCCAGCACATCCTGTAAAGACAGACCAGCACAACACTGTTGGTCACACCTCAAGCTTGTTAGGGGTCAGAGGGTCCTGCACTGGCCACCCTCTGCTAAGTAATGATGAAAGCAAGACAATCCACAGATTTAAATAAACAACATATTTAAATGTAAGCGTCATCTGAGTAGGAGAAAAAACAGTCCTGCACTCTGTTCCCCACAGTTCTCTCTAAAGAGCAGCTATAATCCTCTATATTTTCTGAAAGACAAGTTGCCGGCAGGCACCTGAAATTGCCTCTGGGAAGATGCACGGTCTGCCATTCTTTGAGAGACTTGTAGCCCGCAGAAAAGCCCAAGAGAAATCGAGTTTATTTACCTCCTACATATTTAGAAACTGGCGAGCCAAAGCCGAAATTCATACATCAAAGAAAACCAAGACCAAATGAGTGAGGGAACGCAAGTGTAGGCTCATCACCAAGTAGTCTCACATCAGGAAGAACATGAGGAATAAGCAGGCTATTTGTACTGGAGGAAGGTGAAAGGGGCTCAGACCCCCAGCAAACTTTCCCACTGGACACCGCAGAAAACACACACTCCCAGACACTGGCCCATCCTGTTATTCCAAATCCTGGAAAAGAGGAGGCTGCAACACTCACCCGGGCCTCACTGACTCTGGAGATGGTGGTTTTCTTCAGATTTTCTATCACTGTCACCAGCATGTGGTTACTTGTGATTTGCCCAAAATGTATCCTGGGAACAAAGCAGGCAGTGATGTATTGCAGCATTGTTCTTAGAAAATTAAGAAAGGCCCTCTCCTGAGCCTTTCTATGTTCTGGACATAAGATTTTTCTTAAATTAAGCCTCCCCAGACCAGCCTTATATAACAGGCATGGGCAGATTTATCTGGAAAAGTTGTTCTCTGAAGCTCCTCTTTCATATACAGTGGTTCAAGGGGAAGGAAGGTCCCTCTGAGGGCAAGGCCTCTACAAAGACTCAGTGCCAGCCAACAGTGCCATTTCAGCCTTGATGCAGGATATTTCATACCAATGAGACTTGGGGGACCAGGACCAGCAATCCCATCTCGGCACGTCAATACTCTGCATCTGATCAGTCCATTCCCGCACACCATTCACTGAGGGCTGCAGTGATTGTGATTCCTTACCTCCTGCAGAGACCACGTCTTTATTCCCAAGGATGCTTCCCAAAAGCTTCAGAGCCAGAGACATATGAAAAAGCCCAGACTTTCCCCACACACTTATGTTACATACATTCACAGAAAGAACATCATCTTTGCAGCTCCAGACAGCACAGGAGCAAGGGGAACCTCTCTGTTCACGCAACTGGCGCAAAGCGAGTTTGTGACATGCAGCAGCACAAAGGGCCCAGAGGAACCTGAGCTAAGACTCAGATCTGTCTGGGCAGATGAAAGACTCACTTCAGCAGGAAGAGGAGAGCTCGGCACAGGAGTTCAACTTCTGAACCCAGGTGAATATACTCATTGAAGAGTCTGAGCAGGTCAGGGACATAGGAGAAGGGCAGTACCAGGAGAGACTCTTCTAGCTCACTGAGGAGAAAGCAAAGAGACAGAAGCATTAATCTCAGCCACTGCACTGCTGCATAGGAAGGCTCTAGTACAAAAGTTGCGCTAAGCATTTATTGCTGCAGGTCTGTAACTGCGCACAAAGCACAGTGCAGCTGCACAGACTAGAGCCCAGGCCAGCAGACATCTTCTGGCACAGGAAGCAGGCACACAACCTTGCCTCCTCAGCATCCCCAAGCTGCTGTTCACATACATGTGCATCTCCAGACAGCCAACCCATATACACAAGCTTCAACCAACACTCCCCATGGAAGGAACAATTCCCATTCCCCAATTCCGTACACGCTCCAAGAGGCTGCCAGGGACAGTACCTCCAGACTCTCCCGCACTGCCCATACCCAGTGTGAGAGACCATCTTGGGACCCCAGCCAGCCCTGGGCCCAGAAATCCAATTATCAGTCACAAACCGTGTTCAGCAATAAGGCTTTTGGGACTCACCTCGACTTGACCTTCTTGAAAACTTCTAGCACGTACGCAGAAGGCTGTAACAGAGGAAAGACACCAGCTCTGCATATCAAGAAACATTCCAAGACAAATGTGTGCCTTAAGGTCCATTTCACCCAGATAAAAACAGGCAATTGAGTCTTGTGAGATGGACAGATCAAGCTGAATATAACAAAGAGAAAACTCCTTCAGCTTCAGCTGCCAGTCTGGGAAGTTCTCCCTCCACCTTCTCATAAACCCAGCCTTCTCAGGATACTCTAAACTGGTGAAAATACTGTGAAAAATCTATTTTATATTCAACCAGCTAAGTTATCTCATACTGAGTTCAATGAATCTTGTACAAACCAGATAAAAAAAATACTTGGTGAAACAACCAAATCACACATACAAAACCTTACACAAACTCATCTCCCAAAGACTTAATTCCTGCTACTCCCAT
Organism: Balearica regulorum gibbericeps; assembly: GCF_011004875.1. NCBI lineage: Eukaryota > Metazoa > Chordata > Aves > Gruiformes > Gruidae > Balearica > Balearica regulorum. The sequence goes on from NC_046184.1 coordinate 87,506,115, forward strand.
TTATGTGCTGCAAGCATTGGGCAGATGCAGAGCACAGCTGGGAAGTACCAAAGAAAAGTGCCTAACTACTAAGTCATAGGATTTCATTCACTCTGTTCAATCTATTCAACTTGTAATTAAATATGCCAACATTCACAGAGGAAGGGAGAGAATGGCTCTGGCTAAGTGCTTACTGATGTCACATGGTGGGGGGCACAATGACACAGGTTGTCAATTATCCATTCTGGTGGACGCTTAGGTGTTTTGTGTAAGACAGCACAGCTCCTCTGGAATATGCTATAGCATGGCAACTGCACCCTCCTGACAGCAGGAAGGTGTGCCCTTAGGCACAGGAAAGGTTTGAACTAGCTTTCCCGTATCTTGGGGAATACTGTAAACTGCTGGCTCATGATAAGGTACATGATAAAGTCATGGCTACCATCAGAGTTATGTTTAACCTCAATGGGGTTAAACTTTTGTAACACCTATGCAAGACATAAACACACAAACAAAAGAAAAAAATTACCACGAAAACCCCAGACTGTCTTCACTGTGCACAAGCAAAAGTGCTAAGTTTTCATTTCAAGTGGAACAAGTAGTCCTCCTTCCCCAGAGCAACCCAGTGTTTTGGCTCAGCCAGCAAATCAAACAGCCCCACTCCAGTTGAGAATGGCCCACAGCCTCTGGCCTGGGCATTCCACTTACTGTAATATTTCCATAGGCACGGAGGATGGGATTGACAGGAAAGGGAACCTGGAGACACAGAATTGGTTAGAACGGGGCAGGTGTGTGTGTACAAATACATATTCCCAAAGAAAACACTTTAACCCACAATAGAAAAGAGCTTTCATTGAGTTTCTTCCTGCAATTCCCACACCTCCACCCTCCCCAGACCTCACTGAAGGCCTCATTTGTAGCAGCTAGACAATCCCATTCTCAGACATATACATATGACTGACTCAAACATGTATGAATTTTCTTCCACTTCTTAATTGTCACTTTCTCCACTTATATCACAGCCCCTTATTTAGCAAGGAATGTTGAGATGAAGGCAAAGAACAGACTTTGGGATGGCTTTTCAGGAACATGCTCTCCCAGGGACAAAACTTAAATCCTACTGCGACTTTAAAGATCATTGGAAAGAACACACCACTAACCCTGCCCCAGAGCACAATGCCACCTTGTTCTCCAAAAGATTTTGGCAAATGTCTGCTATTTCCAGCTGTCCTGATTTTATCTACATGCTGAGCCTTTCCACCCAGATGACAGAAATGGAAAGATACACCCAACACGCCTTGGGACTGGTACATCCCTCAGTCTTTTACCTCTTTTCCTGCAGCTTTGCATATGGCCTTGTGTTCCTTCAGTTTCGCCATCTCTTCTCTATACAGTTCGATAGCTTCCATGATCTGCTCAGCCTGTGCCACACAAAAACGCAAGCCTATGCAACACCAGTGACACCACACAAGCCAGAACACAGCTCACGTCCAACTGGACAAGTGGAGGGGGGAAGCAGGAGGGCTGACGCAGAACATCACAGGACATCTCGCTCAGAAAGGTAACCTCTACTCCAGACTGCACTACTACACTGAGCATGTCAATCATGTCCTGAAGATGTCAATCACCACCCACGTTCCCCCCGCTGCCCCAGGTGCTGTCTGCTGCAGCTTCAACTGCTTGAAGCTTTGTTACCTTGACACTGAACCCCAAGCAAGCAGTACCCCTTCAAAGCACAAGCCTTGAGTAGTTTGAGTGGCACAAGCCATTTTGAGTATTCAGTCTGAGGATTTCCTCTGTATTTACAAGAGCACAAGTTACTCCTCTTCAAATAGATGCTCCGACCCCATGACAGCACGCCTCCTTGAGAGATTGATCAGGCGCAACACAATGCTGGCGGGCCCACACAAACTTACCGCTTTGATGGTTTCAATAGTTTTCTTTCCTGCCAGCCCTGTCTCTCCTTGCGTCTCTCCAGCCACCTACAAAATACAGAGTTTGCAGCTCCCTCTTTCAGCAGCTGAGCAGCTGATACACTTAGGCACCCCCTGCATTCTATCACACTCCATGCTAAGGAAAATCATCAGTCCCATTCCCTAAACTGGGACTTTATCTGGGGAAATACAGGATTTCTCAAGTGCACAGCTATTCCTCAGGAAGAGAGGCACGTGCTAACACTGAGCTCTGGGAGGCAGGTAAACACAGCTCTTGTTCCACCAACAGAGGCTGAGTGATCCGATCAGTGTCAAAACAATCAGCCACACAACCCAGGCATCTCAGCAAGAGAGACTGGGCTTCCCTACACATCCTGCATTGCACAGACATGGAAACAGCTGTCAGAAGGCAGCCCAGCCTTGATATAGAGCTGGTGTGGACGTGAACTGGGGAGACAGGACAGGCAACAGCACAGCAAGGTTTCAGCATCCACAGCTACCGTGTAGCAGTTTGACCAGCTCCACACGCTCTCCTGAAGTTGTCTGTAGGAAGCACCAGAGTCAGCTGGATCATGGGGCAATGACAGCTTCAGCAGCACCTTCCCCTCTTGGTAGCAAGAAAACTACCAGTCTCTGACCTCTTTTATGTCTCTTACAGAAAATTCCAGACTCTAGTCAGACAGACACACTCAGATGGTGCAACTCACCACAGGCTGCTCTTCCTTTGCCACACTCTCTTCATATTCAGCTTCTCGTTGCTACAGTGGATGAGAACACAACTTATTAACACAGGTGAGCAGGCAGCAAGCAAGGGTACAAGGGTTGCCCTAGCCTGCAAGAGCAAAGAGCCTCTTGCCTGGCACCTCTCATATGAATAGGGCCCCATCAGTGTGTAATTCACTACTGGTGTATTCACACCCATCTTGTTACTCAAACTTGACCCAAACCACACTTTTTTTCTGGCATCTGGAAAAGGAGCTGTCTCTCCTTCTACCATCATCATTCCGAGCACACCAACTACTGGGCATCAAGATGCTGCCTATGGGTCACCTCAGCTCTCTGCAAACAGGCTGGGACAAAAACCCCCCAACATTTATTGCAGATTTCTCCTGCACTTCTGCTTGTGCACATGCTGCTACATCCTTCCCCCACTGTAGTTTGAAAACTGCTTTAGGAAGGGGAGACAGAGCCAGACTCCTCCGAGGGATACAGTGAAAAGACAAGAAATCAAGTTAGCCAGGCATCTGCAATGCAGTACAGACAGGTGAGCACCAGCAACACCTGCGGTGCTGTCTCCAGACGGCTCAGGGCAAAAGCCCCATCATGCGAAAGACGCCAGTCGACCCTGGGCACCTCAGCACTAGGCTGCGGTTAGAAATGAGCAAATCGGCCGAGCGTGGAGCCAGACTCTCCCACACTGAAAAATGAGGAATCTGCCTGCTGGGGAGAAAACAGGCCTGGAAATTGTCTTTGGCAGGAAGAATGCAACTCTCACCATCTCCCTCTCCTCCTCCAAAACAAGTGGCTCCCTCGTCCTTTCCCAGAGGCGCAGGGACTTGTCATGGGATGCTGATACCACGTAGTCTCCATTGGGACTAAGCGCCAAACACCACACCTCCTGGTGGTGCCCCTGCATGGTAGAAAGAAGAGGTAAGACATAAACACCGCCCAGCTCCCAGGCGCTGAGGGAAGTGCTGCTCATGCAAGTATAATGCTTCCTTTCAACAGTCTCCAAAACTCCCTACCTCCAGGGTCTGGATGTGCTCAAATTTATCTGCATCCCACTGCTTAATCTTGCTGTCCTTCCCAGCTGTGAAGAAAAGATGGGATTTCGCCACAAACTGCAGATACATCACACTGGAAAGGAAAAAGGCTCAAATTTACCCACTTGGTAAAACACTGCAGACTTCCCCCCACTCTGTGCTGGACAAAGGGGTAACTGCTGGATCACAACCCCTTGGAGATAAGACAGCCCGCAGCCCAGAGCTGCTGTAGGATTTGACTGACCTGTCATCGTGGGCAAATAGTGAGCGGTGACAGTCCCCAAAATCCAAGCCCCAAATCTTCACATTCCTGTCAGCAGAGCCGGTTGCAATTAGAGTCCCATCCTACAAAGCATGAAAAGAGGGGAAGGTGTGGGTAGCTGGCTGGCAGCCCCATGATGAATTGCTGCTGAACCAGTGACTATGCAGTGCTGAGTGGGCAGATACCTGGCTCCTGAAACATGCCCTCCTGATCCCTCCACCCCCCCTCACCAGGGTGGCCCACACTCGTGATACTGGCACAGCACCCTGGCTCTTTTCTGAACCTCTGCAGTCATTTAAGACCTTAGCTAAACCTTGACATTTTTGGCTACCAATGAGCCTCATTCCAAGGATGCCTCAGAGCAGGATGCAGCTCAAGAACAAACAGGAATGAAGAGCTGCATGAAGAAACAGGCTCCACCTCAGCACCTGCTCTCTGCTCCCACTAAGGAAGAATTCAGACTCCATTCACACTTCAGCAGAGTAACTTCAGCCTAGAGTAGGCTGTACCTCTCAAGATGAGTGTAGGGAACTCCCGTGGCATTTTAGTTTCCCCTCACTCACAAAATGCCCTGGTCAGTTCTGTCATGACTGCCACTCCGTGACCCCTCCCAGTGAGCACAGACTGTGGGATCAGGAGGGCCTTGCTGTGTCCCATCAAGAAACTGCTGACTAAGTTGGGAGCAAGGAGGTGACAAAAAAGCATCATCCTCAAGGCCTTGCTGCCAGGAGAGGCATCGACATCACCACAGTCCCACCTGCAGCACACGCACAATCTTAATGATACTTACGTAGGAGATGTCCATACACAGCACTGGCAGCTTGTGTCCATACAAAGAGAGGAAAAACTGAAGCAGAAGAAAGGTGTCTCAGTTAGACATGCTGAGTAGAGATGTGCAAAAATCTCAGGATCAGGGCTAGTTCTGCTCTGCCTCTGGAGATCTGTCTTTCTAGCACTGCCCTAGTTTCATTCTTGCCCCGAACACAGTTATCAGTAGAGCCATGATAGCAGAACTGAGATGAGGGTGGAAGCGTCCAAGCAAGTTGAGCTAACTCTGGTGCTGATCACCACTGCCTACGGAGTTTATCTCTGTTTCTCTTCACCCATCTGTCAATGCTGGTCTGTCTTGTGTCACTCCCTAACATTCACGTGCTAGTACACAACTCTCAAAACCAACACACATGGCTCACAAGGAAGATTCTTGACCCCCAGGCTTTGCCTCTGCTATGCCCTGTTTAATGCCATGGGTGACACATCCATCCCACCCTTACAGTGCCTCGCAGCTCTGGAGTACCACCATGCCCGCAGGGTTTAGAGTGAGCCTTGCCACCTTACAGTTTCACAACACTTTCCAGATGAAAAATGGATCTTCTCCCCAGCAAGGGCCAGCCAGGATTCTGTCAGGTTTGCTAGCAAACAGGCACCTGAAGTAGGATGCATGATCTCTCTTTGATTCTTACTAGTATCCTCCAATAAATAGACACTTTTCCTATGTATTCCCAATCTTTCAGGCTACAGTTACATCATTCCCTGCACAGCCTCACAGCCCATTTGGTCACGCACCTTGAGTGTGTCAATGTAGAAAATCTTCACGGTGCAATCCAGTAAGGAGACAGCCAGCAGTTTCTGGTTGGGGCTGTACCGTACACAGAGAACATCTTCATCCAGCTGCAAGACGCGCACATGTTTCATGGAGAGCCTGGCAGCAAGAAGAAAAAAAACAATTTTTATTCCAAACAAACAAGTTGGGAAGAGACATGAACACAACTCCCACATTGCATCCTGGGAAAGCAAGTTAATTCTAACATGTAGCATCTCATTCCTCATTAGGACTTGAGCAAGGCAGGACTGGAAATAAGCACAGCACTGCAGGTTGATAAATTTCACTGCTAAATTTACTGCTTAATGATCTGAAGGCCCATCCCGGGGCTAGAGGCTAAACTCACACACAAGCAAGGGACCAGAATGTGGCAAGTGCCCTTCCCTAGCTAAACTCAGACCTCAAAACGGTGCTGAGCTCACACTCTTCTCCACATGTTCCACATACATGTCACGGGCAGTTCTTACAGTGCACAGCAAAGGCTAAAGCATCCATCAATGAGAATGGATACTGCAGCTGAACGCAACCTAAAAAGGTTTTTTCTTCCCTCACCTTTTCTGAGCACTGCTCTCATCCTTCACAAGCTCAAACTCCCAGAACTTGACACATTTATCAGCACCTCCTGTCACAAAGCCACGCTGCAGGGGAAAAACAAAATTATAGTGAAACTAATGTTACTATAACCCAGAGTTATGGTGAAATTCTACAGACGAGGAACTGTCAACACACAAGGAGGTTTTTGAAATGCCCCCCATTCCCACAGCATTAACGATTAAAAGGACACCAGCAGGAGCAAGAACAGTTTCAAAAGCTCTGGCAGGCAGGTCTAAGTCAAAGACCCCAAATGTAAATCAAGGCATGGGCTGAAATTTTGGAACTGAAAGCAGTCATCTCAGCTGTAGGTAATGAAGTGCATGTGTTTTGTGGGCAAGTTGACACTCCCTGTTACTGGATTGCACATCGCACACCCCCTACCACTACTCCACAAGCATAGCCTTCTAAAGGAAGAACAGTTTAACTAAGCCCCTTTACGTTAAGAACAAGGGTAGTATCTGTCCTGTATATTTTAATCTGTGAAGTAAATGAATCCCAGGCAGGTTATTACTTGCTATGGTTTTGATTCCACTAGAAGCAACACTGCAGCTTGTAGTGCAAAATGACTACATAATAAGAAAGGCATACATAACAAACAGAAGAACGTGGAAGTTCACAGAAACCAATATGAACCTGAACTGTGGTAATGGAGAAAAACTGATACAAGTAGTAAAAGACACAAGCAGATTTCTACAGCCAGGGTAGGTAGGTCCAAGAGTGTATGCATGTAAAATGGGAACATAAAAAAAACCGAAACCATCAGTACTGACCCATTTCTAGAGGGAAGTATGAGAATTAAACATCAATGCTCAGTAAACATGGGTTCAGTAAATATTTCTCATTTGTTGTGCTCAGGGAAAAGCCATTTACCATAATCACATTAGAAGATAGTGATAAAAAACTGCTCCAAAAACTCACAAGGCTGTCAAAAAGCAGCCACCTACATCAGACATTTATAAATCAATGGTTCAGATCACCCAAATCCAAGACTTTTACAGAGTAGAATGAAGTACTCTCTCAACTGTCAATGTCCATTCTCAGCAATTTTGGAAATACTAGGGGGGATCCAGGACAAAGCTAATGTAACACCATAATTCAGACAGAGTAAACAGGCAGGCCTGGTAACTGTGAGCATGGTCACCAGAAGTAACAGGTAATTGCGGTTTCCATCAAACAAAGTAAGTAAACTGAATATGGAGAAATGAGCTTATGGAAAATTAATCTGAGCTTATCCCTTTCCTTGAGATTAAAGCTGTAGTTGATAATAGTAACAGTGTTGCTCATGCAAGGCATGCCTCTTGGTCTTGTGTTACATTTTCATGACAAAACTAAGATAATATAGTTCAATATAGCACATACTCCATGGATTAAAGACCAGCTCAGAGGTTTCAAAGCTTAATTTTAAATGAGAAATACCTAATAAGTTGACACCATGCTGCTTACAGATTATATGGATTACTAGAAAAATAATCAATTAAATATATCTATATAATGTCAGAGCTATATGCAATCATTCTGAAAAAAGAGTGCCCAAACAGAACCAAAACATTAATTTTTTATTTTAGGAAGGAAGGCTTTAAGCCCCACATGTATGCCTTCTGCAAAGCAGTGCCCCAAAATGGGCTTTGAGGCCACAGAGTGGATTGTTATCTGAGTACACATTCTCACTGCAGAGCTATCACCAGAAGAGCTAAGTAGAGTCCTTGGATGGATTCAAAAGGCACTGGTGCATTTAGCACTGGTGTAATTCCTATCACGCAGTGCACCCAAATCCTGGGGCCACCAGCAAAAAAAAGACTACAGTAACTTAAAAAAATACCACAAGAACAATTAAGAGCCTGGAAAACATATCCTGCAGGGACAGGAGAAGTTCAGCCTAATATCAGATAGATGGGAGGGATGATTTGGACACTCAACAAGAGCGCAACAGAAAGAAAAAAGATCACTATGTTAACAAGATCTTTAATCCAGCAGACAAAGCAGCAGCAATTTTAACGAGGATAATCAACCACTGCAGCAGGTTACAAGGGGCTGAAGCTCTCCACAGCTGGAGCACATCCACAAGGTATGTATTGCTGCGCACGTGGACTCCACCATGGATGTCTGAGTGTTCTCAATCATGCAGAAGCCAGATGAGGTGATGAGGATGACCTCACTCAGCCCAAAGACTCATTGTCATGTGCCACACTACTAGAGAGATTTGATTAAGCTGTCCATGTATCCACAGCTAAAGTTCTTAGGTGCTACCAGCTGCATCCTCCACCTCCCAGGATGAGGGGTTCCCATGCCCCCATGAGTAATGCAAACACAGCAGTACGGGAAGGAGCAACACAAAAAGATGTGCAACAGATGACACTTCAAAGGATGGCTGAGTTACCTGGTCTGGTGAAAGAGCAATGGACCACAGCGCTCCATCGTGAGCACTAAGTGTCTCCATGAGACTCCCAGAAGCCAGGTCATACAGCTGCAGCTTCCCTGTCTGGGGAGAAAGATACATCACAGAGGAGAAATCAACCCCTCTGCCTTCACAACACACTCCAGGAACACCTTATGGAGCATTAATCATATCTGCAAACAGACCTGAGCCTGAAGCGCTAGGGAGGTGTCCCAGAAAGGGCAAAGAGAAAACCAGCTCAAAGCAGAGCCCAGAGTCAGAAAGTCTGTGCTACCAGAGGCAAGACTCCAGCAGTGGCCAGGCCTTGCCAACAGCCAAGGGGAGCCCTTGCTCCATTTGCAGGCTCTGGGCTGGACACTCGTTTATGAACAGGACCAGCTCAGCCCTGCCAGGCCTCGACAGCTCCTAGCAGGAGAGCACCCCTGCCACCCGTCTCCTGAACAGCCAGCTTCATTAGATGTCTGTTACACAGAGACAGCCAAACTCCTAATCTCCATCAGGGACTCCCCAAAGCACTCACCAGCTGTTCAGCTTAAGCCATAGGAGCTACATAAAGAGTCTATGAACAGAGCAGAACCTGACTGTAAAAAGGTTTTTACACATAAATCAGAGCGCTCCAGATCAGGAGATACAATGCATTTTCTGTAAGGCTGCCTTAGTGATATTTTCAGAACATACTTCCGAACCTGGGCAGTCTGGAGTGCAGACACGACTTACCTTGGTGCCAACGATAACCTGCCGATCTCCTGGGACAAAGAGCGAGCAGAGCGCATACTCACAGTCCATTGTCCGGATGCACTGCAAGGTTGATCTGTGGACAAAGGCAGAGCCCAAAACCTCTTATCACACACAAAATCTGGCCCACTAGGTGAGACATGCTCCAGAGTGGCCTCTGCCCACAGTTGTCTTTTCAGCTATGGCCAGAAGATATACCACCACCACGCTATGACCCAAATGCTATCCAGCATTACCACTAAGAACATTTTCTATAAAAACATGCAGTTACATAGTCCGCCATCACGACTTCTTGCTGTTATAAGCAAGGACAGAGTTCCTGTTCTCAAACAGCACTGTTGTTCAGGAGAAGAGGGAGGAGTAATAAGATAGCTTGCTCAAAGGAAACAGAGCTTGAAATCGGACCACTCAGGAAACACTGGAACAATGCTCTAGATCAAAACAGCAGCCTACTCAGTCTAATACCTGATCCCTAAGATAAGATGCCAAAAAACCCGCATGCTCCCTAAAGTACAGGCAGTAGCGAGTTTAGGGTTACAGTTGGTACCTCTTATAAAAAAGGAAAAAAACCCCAACAAAATACAGTCTATACTGGACAGCTATGAATGACCTTTGTGTTTAGAGATTTGTTTTTCCACACCTGCCACTGAGCCTCAGTGCTGCTTTACAGCATCAAACTCCATGAGTTAATTATGCAGTTTTAGCTCTATAGCTTCTCAGTTTCCCTAATAAGGAAAGAAAGTCAGTAGAAAACTATTTGACTCCTTTACTTCATTCACTATTTTATATTTCTCCATCATCTCATCTTCCCTAACACTGCCTCTCTGAACAGTTCTGGGAGACTGACACAAAAAAGGGCAGAGGGGACTGACACAACTGGACTCTGTACCTGTTCCAAATCTTTACAGACTCTGCAGCTGCTGAGAGAATGGCAATGTTGTCAGAGCTAAAAGCCAATGTCCTGACATCACTGCGGTGGCCTCCAATGGTTATCTTGGATGCACGGACAGCCTGTGGGACTTGTGCTGACAGGTTCAGGTTGTACGACTCAATGATGTTGTTCTGGAGCAGCAATACAATCTTCAGCTCTCCTTTTGGAGAGAGAATCAAGTCAAACGACCTGTTTGATTAGAGACAATCAGAGCTGTACATACGGGCAATAAGATAAAACGTAGGAGGGATCTAATATCAAGAACAACTGAGAAAGAGGAATATAGACAAAGGCATGCCACAAACAAGTGCACACTAAGCCACAAGGTGTGCACAAAGGGGACCAAATAGTGGAAGAAGTGTGAATGGACTGGAGATCACAGTAGGCCTCTGCGCAACTCCAAGCTGAACAGATGTTGAGGAGGAAACTTCTTCCACCTCTCCCTACACTGAGGTGCACTGCATAACCACAGCTCAGCCTCTACAACAGGCTTTCCACTCACTTGATTTTAGAAGAAGCTCTGATGTTAGTGACCCGCTGAATCCTCTCCTGCAGGCTCAGCTCCACGCTGCTTTCAGGCTCCTCTTCAGAGTTCTGTCTAGAAATGTCAGATAACAGAGGAGAGTCAAAACACAGCACAGCCAACACAAACTAACAAGGGACAGAGAATAGCATAAGAAAACAACTTAGCCTGCTGAAGACAACCACTCTCTTACCCAGCAGTGCTACATACATTTAAGAACAGGATGAGACAGTGAAGTTCATGCTGGTATACACACTACTAAAGAGACAAACTGTCCTAAAAAAGCAAGCTCCTCTGGCACCAAAGCACTTGAACAAGGCACGTTAAGACAGATGGATACAAAACAGACAACAGAAAGCTATTTGAGTGAGAAACCAGTTTCTGCTCATCTCCTACAACTCACCAAAAGTTCTCAGCCATTGCAAAATGCATCTCCAGATTTACTTGCCCTGTGCTTCAGTTTCTACTCTGAAGCCAGATCTCTCCCTAAGGGCTGTTGTGAAGCACCTGTTAAGTGCCAGGATACCCAGCGAGACACTTAACACAGAATAAACATCAATAAAGCTCTCACCTGTATCTCTGTCTGCTGTAAAACAAGCGATGAGGTATCAGTGTCACTGACTTCTCAGATGAAACTCTCATTCTAGTACGTCCTATCAAGGACTTTATTTGATGCACCAGTGTAAATATTAATGTCAGGTAGAAGTGAGCAGCTCTGAAAAACCCATTTTTATGCCCATTCCTTTGATTAGCTTGCAGGGGGAAGACTCAGAAAGGTATTTCCTTGGTCTCTGGGAGCAGTGTTGCTTAGACAAGCACCAAGCATGCACAGGAACAGTGGCCCCAAAATAAAACAGCTAGCACAGACAGAATGACCAGTAGCTTGAAGTTCAACCACTGCATCATATTGCTGAAAAGGTTTTCTAACAGTTCTCTGGACACAGACAGCATCCAAATACATCCAAAAGACTACTTACTTGGCTTTCTTCTTTGCTTTCTTCATTTTCTTTTCCAATTTCTTTTGGACTTCCTCTTCAGAAAGGACAGAGAATACTTCCAGAACAGCATCTGTTCCCTAGAGACAGAGCAAAGTCAAAGGCATGCAAAGCCCTGGCTGGCCCTTACAGAAATTACCCAAGGTCTCCAACAGCCGCCTCTACAGCTCGATAGCAGAGCTCCCCATTACTTACATGGCAGGCCAAAATCTTGCCTGTTCGGTCTGTGGCAAGAGTGACTACTCGGTCTCTCCCTTCCCGCATGATGGATCCAACTTTGCTGCACTTTACAAGGCGCTATGGGGAAAGAAGGAGAAGAACTTTGGTCTGGAAGGCCAAGTGATCTTCTTAAGCAAACTCAGAAATCTACTGGCAAGAGAAGTCATAAGGAGAAAAAGGGGAAATGAACCTACAGCATCCTGGTAGAACAGCTAGCACAGATAATCTAGGGACAAAACAAGCATTTGTGTGAGCTACAGGCTTATCTCCTTATGTTTTGTTGCATTTTAGCTGAAAATAATCATTGACAGTCTCAGTGGCAGAATAACGACTTTAATGGCAAACCATAGCCATTTAAGAGACAGAACTGAATTTTTATGCTACAAAGGCAGCAGAGCTCAGTTCCTCAGAACAGGCAGAGAAGGTGAGAATAGAGACTCTTAAACAGATAGTTGAAAGGAGAGAAATCCTCTGGAAAGGAAGTTGGAAGACTATTTAACAAGGTCAGGTATCTACCATCACTACAAGCAGTATGAAATCTGAGTAGGACTCCAGAAAGTTCCACTGGAAAGACAGACTCAGTAAAGTCTCCACCAGCAGCACAAGTGGGAACAGCTTTCCACAATCAAATCTCACACCGTATTTCATTATGATTACTCTGACTTGTCAGCTTCTGCTACTGACCTGCAAAGCTGAGCAACACCACTGAACTCAGCAGCTGCCAACACACTAGTAACTATCTTATTCCCATGTTGTTCAATGAAAGAGCTCTGTTAGCACTTTCAGACTTTAAATACTTGCTGGCCCCCCTCAAAGAGAAGGCAAAGAAAAAGCTTTCAGTGTAGAATAACATGTGTACGTGTTTTGGCACACACACTTCTGCTGATGTTCTGCAGGTGGATGGGGCAGCAACTGCTGTTGAGGAAGATTTAATGAAGCAAGTCAAGAATTACCACATTTTCCCTAACAGGCTAAATATGACAGTCAGGGTATAAACCCAATACAGAGAAGCAATATGTGAGTGACTCTCAAACTCCTGCTGGCTATGCAAGCAGCACCACGCAAAGAGGGTTTGATACACCACCTCACAGACAGCATGAAAAACTGAGCTTACTTCCTCAGGATGCTCATCCAACTCTAGGGTCTCATCCTCTTCAGAGTTTTCTTCTGCTGTAGGTGAAGATCCTTTGCTTTTCTTGGATTCTGGCTCATCAGGGTCTTTTGCCTGTTCATGGACAAAAACCCATAAGGAATACCTTAAACCACAAGAGCTACGGTGTTCTGGTTCCTATCTCACTTATGTTTAATTTCCCTGAAGGAACAAATGGTTGGTGTACACTGCAACAAAGGAGTTGCCTACAGCATGACTGTAGGCACCAAACACTCCATGTCCTCCCCTGCTTATCATCCACCCACAAGACTGTCTTCTCTAGCCTTAAGCTAGAAGGCAGGAATATCTGACACACTCTGGAAACCTTGTTCTGGAAGTGCCCGCAGCTTCACTTGAGAGCTCAAAACACAGGAAACAGCAAAGTCTGTCCCAAGAGCAGCTTTCTGGACCCTTCAGACAGCAGAGACATTGCTTTGGCTCTGTTTCCTGTCAATCAGATTTAACATGTTCCAGTCCCATCTTAGTCCAAAGCCAAGCAGCCTGGCAAGATTGTAAGGAGTTACAGAGGGGATATCTTACCTCCTGGATATAAGTGATATCCCACACCCGCAGCTCACTGTCAGCGCTCCCAGTGATCAGACGCTTCTCTTCGGATATCAAAGCCATCCCCCAAACCTGTCCAGAGGCACAATGTGAGGAATTGGCTTATGGTTCCTTTAACAATCATAACAACAGCAGAGTAGCTTTGATTGATTTATTTAAATAGCAACCAAGAGCAGACTGGATCTAGCCAGGACGTCCTCCAGGGTCATCTGTATTGGAATTGTCACCCACTGCATGTTGATGACAGCTCCTGGACAGTTTGGAAGTTTCTCATTTGGTCATCCCTAAAGCCTAATGACAAGCAAAACATATCACAGCACCAGTTTACAACTCCTGAGAACAGGGAAAGCACAAACTGAGCCATGACACGTAATCCAAAGTCCCTCCATCCCAACAGCTCCTGCACAATCTCTTTACCTCAGTACGGTGTCCAACCAGAGTTTTGAAGCAACGCTGGGTGTCCAGATCCCACCATTTCACCAACGTGTCTTTGCCACTGGAAAAAAGAAGAAAAACTCAAGACATGAGGGAAGATTGCCAGAGCTTATGTGCTTAGAAAAGTGGTAGAAATAAAAAAACCCTAAAACATGCCACCACATATCACAGAGCAGCTGCTCAGACACTGAATTTTGCAAGGTATGCAAGGACAAAGTAGAGCAACACCAAGGTGCTGCAAAAAGGTATCTGCAAGTCACTGAAAACTGCTTCCTCCTCTGCATTCAGCTGCAAGCCCCAGTGTCACGCAACCTCCCTTCTCACTTATTTAGAGTGAGAACAATACTGTTTACTTCGGACAAGAAAATTCTAAAGCTGCCTCTAAAACCCCCCTCCACATTCTCAACCTGTGCTGTGCCTGTGCATTGACCAGGCTACAAGAAAAGCAGATGCCTTCGTTTTGAACAGTGATTTGGAGCTGCTCCACCTAACAGAGAATTACAGCTGTTTCAGTCCTTCTAAGCCCCTGTAAGATTAGGCCGCCATGAAAACACATTTCTGGCTATATTATGCTACCTCAGTGCTACAAGAGCACTGTTTTGGGTTTATGTAGCAAGGTTTGGGTAGCAGGCGGGGCACAGGGGTGGCTTCTGGAGAAGCTGCTGGAAGCTTCCCCCATGTCCAACAGAGCCAATGCCAGCCAGCTCCAAGACAGACCTGCTGCTGGCCAAGGCTGAGCCCATCAGCAAAGGTGGTAGCGCCTCTGGGATAACAGAGTTAAGAAGGGGGGAAAAAAACCACCATGAGCAATTGCAGCCAGAGAAAGGAGTGAGAAGATGGGAGAGGAACAACCCTGCCCACACCCAGGTCAGTGAAGAAGGAGGGGGAGGAGGTGCTCCAGGCACCAGAGCAGAGATTCCCCTGCACCCCCTGAAGAAGACCGTGGTGAGGCAGGCTGTCCCCCTGCAACCCATGGAGGATGATGGTGGAGCAGAGATTCCACCTGCAGCCCCTGGAGGACCCCAGGCCAGAGCAGGTGGAGGCACCCAAAGGAGGCTGTGACCCCATGGGAAGCCTGTGCTGGAGCAGGTTCGCTGGCAGGACTTGTGACCCCGTGGAGAGAGGAGCCCATGCCAGAGCAGGTTTGCTGGCAGGACTTGTGACCCCGTGGGGGACCCACGCTGGAGCAGTCTATTCCTGAAGGTCTGCACCCCATGGAAGGGACCCACACTGGAGCAGTTTGTGAAGAACTACAGCCCATGGGAAGGACTGATGTTGGAGAAGTTTGTGGAGGACTGTCTCCCATGGGAGGGACCCCATGCTGGAGCAGGGGCAGAGTGTGAGGAGTCCTCCCCCTGAGGAGCAAGGAACAGCAGAGACAACGCATGATGAACTGACCACAACCCCCATTCCCGGTCCCCCTGCCCTGCTCAGGGGGAGGAGGTAGAGAAATAGTAAGTGGAGTTGAGTCCAGGAAGAAGGGAGGGGTGGGGGGAAGGTGTTTTAAGATTTAGATTTTATTTCTCATTACCCTGCTCTGATTTGATTGGTAATAATTTTCCCAAGTTTGTTTTGCCTGTGACAGTAACTGGTGAGTGATCTCTCCCTGTCCTTATCTTGACCCACGAGCCTTTTTTTATATTTTCTCTCCCCTGTCCAGCTGAGGAGGGAAGTGACAGAGCGGTTTTGGGGGGCACCTGGCATCTAGCCTGGGTCAATCCACCACAAACACCTGAGAAAAGTAATTTGAACATTTATACAGATTCTTTTGGTACACCCTACAACAATTAATACTTTTTTTATTTTTTGTAACTTTGTTAGAACCTGTTTTCCTCAGTAAGTTTCAACTAAATCAAAATATAAAACTTGTTTTTCCATTACTAAGCTCCCTCAGGACAAAAAAAAAATCTGATTACAAGTGGTATTTATTGTTACTCCATCTCTTCTGTTACACAGGATCCAAAGGTACTTGTAAATTGGTCATATGAAAACATCACAAAAAATTCTGGACGCAATGGACTGCAGTAAGCTGCTTGAGGAAGGAACAGTCTAAAGTAAGGAAGCAAAACTATGCATCTCCATAAAAATATGGTAACATCTCTACACTGTTAATAAAAAAATAAAAAAGAGAGGAATTCTTTATCTCAATTTAGCTACTAAGAGAATTAAGAAGCATTTCTAAAGCTGACCGGCAAAGACTTGAATTGCATTAGGAATCAGGCATCATCTACCAAACCAACAAAGTACTACTTTTTCCATTTGAAACAACAAAAAAAATGCACAAGAGACTTTTTCTAATTTTACACTGAAGTGATTGCATACACTTTTCTATTAAGCTATTAGATGACATATCAATAAATAAAAGAAATATTGATGGAAATTTGAGCAAGAGTATCTTCCTTTAATAATAAATGGTTGACAGAATATAGCCAACTTGCAGCTCATGTTCAATAACTAAAAAACAACTCAAAAAAACACCTATCACCTTTAATCAATTCCTATAATTATGGCTTACTAGGAACCAATTTTTTCTGTCACATTGCTGTGTGGATTACGCATACAGAAGGTAAGTCTGCTTAGTTCCTCAAGATAAACAGCAAAAAAGGTTACATACATAACAAACATATTATTGCTATTTCTTGTTACAATAATTCTAAGTTGCTACATTTGCCAGCAAGTTAAACCCTTTCCCAAACACTATTTTTCAGGATAGCCATTTCAGTTCCACTTAATACATATGGATTCAGGCACTGGACTTTTGAAATACACGGCTATGACAAAATCGTACTCTAAGATGCGGGTGGGTCTGAGATATCATGAGTGGAGAAGGAAAATACAAATGGCTGTACCACCCAGGATGTCTAAATTGCAAGTAAAACCATAGGTGCTTTCCTGATTGACCACTACACTTAGCCTAGCTCACCTGGTGACCAACAGGTTCTTCTCCTTCAAGAAAAGGACTTGAGTGACAGCATCCTTGTGTCCTCTCAGCCGGTACAGACCGCTCTCATTGATGACATCCCACACGATGACATCTGTATCCTGGAACAGACAGAGTGTCTCCAAGGGACTGGCATTTGTCTCTACAAAATGTCTACCTCTGCTACGAGACTGGAAAGATTACCCATTATCCAAGAACACGCTGTCTCACTCTGAATTTGAATGTCAGCGATGATTAACACAAGTGACACTCCTTCCCCTGGGAGTGTGTTCAGACCAATAAATACACCTCTGATCTGCCTCCAGCCACTTTTGCTATTCCTGACCTCACAAGCTTCTTCACCTTCAACAGCTCTGCTAGCACACCACTCCTGCCCTGCAGCCTCTGCTGCAATCCCAGCCCTGGGCTCCCCAACTCCATCACCGTCTTGCAGCCCTAACTCCTCTCTCTGCTATCCTCTGCTTATAGGCAGAGTCCACATAACCCATCCAAAATACCAAACATTTTAGTGCAAGTCAACCTTCTCCACAGAGCATCTCTTTGAAACGGCTGTCCTCCAGATGTTCAACCCTCACCTTTGAGCCGGATGCCAGCCGACCACCCAGATGGTCATACCGCAGGGCTGTAACTGCAGTCTTGTGTCCATTGAAAGTGACAATCACTTCTCCACTTAGAAGGCTGAAGATACGGATCGATCCATCTTCATACCCAACAGCCAAGTGCAACCCATCTGGAGAGGGGCAGAGACAACTGACCTCCTGCTTGAGACCCTTAAGGATAAGAACCTGCAATTTTTAGGAGACAAAACATGTATAATGTTGATAAATTACATGTAGGAGCCAGATATTTACACAGCAGAAAGAATATACTCTGCTCCTCTACTGAACTTCCAACTGAGCAATTCTGCCACTTTAGAAGTTCATTTTTCAGCTTCCTGTGCTGAATATAGTGTTATTAGCCCCATTTTACAAGGCAGACAACAGCTAGAAGAGAAGTAATTTCTCATAATCAAAGAGGAAACTAGTGCGGAATAAGGCCTGGAACTCAGAAGCCCAAATTTCTGCCCCTGCATGTTAAGTGTCAGAGAGCAGGGAACACTGTTTGAGAGCAAAGTCTGAAACCTTCTTCCTGACCCATTCTCTCTTGCTTGGCCCTTCTCAGGTATAAGACTGAGTTGCTTTTCCACAGACTGATCAAGAACTTGAGAATGATAAAAACATCTCCAGAAACAACATGCCATCAGTCACCACTCTAGGGCCTGTAAAGCAAATCCTCAATTCAGTCTGTAGTCGACAACAGCACTGACAATGATTTCTGAATCTGACAGGATGAAATATGTGGCAAAGTCCTTAAAGTTACAGCTCACAAACCCTCTACGGGACACAACTTTCACATGGGAAGCCCAGTTCCATCGGCAAAACACAAATTCCATTACATCCCTGTTTCATCCCACAATTTTCACACGGTGCTACAGCGAACAATTGCTGTGGCAGCAATTACTCTTCCCCAAGCGAGATACCAAAGGCAAATCTCAAAGGGTCAACTGTGAGATTCAGCCAGGGTGCACCATGAGCTGCAGACTCGCACCACAACCGAACCTCAGAGAGGTTCTGTGCTCAGACTACAAAAAAGGGGGGAAGCTGCGGAGGTGACACTCGCTTTAAAACGTAGCCCGCCAATACTAACACAGTTTTGCTTCAGGTGGTCCAAAAGCGCCGCAAACTACACACACATACCCCCCCCCCCCCCCCCCCGAGAGATCCCCTCATCAGCCCCCCCCGGGCCCCGCCACCGCATCGCCTGGGAGGACGCCGCTCTCACCTTCTCTCCTTTCCGCGTGTCCCACACGAAGACGTGCTCGCAGGCCGGGACGGCCACGCAGCGACCCCGCTCACCGCGCAGCGCCACGAAGGCCGCGTTGCCCCTGGCGCTGCCCACCAGCCCGAAGAGCGCGGCCGGGCCGTACCGCAGGTACTGCCTGGTGAGGCCCATGGCGGCGCCGAGGGCGAGCCGGGCTGCGGGGGGGAAGGGGAGGGCGGCGCTGAGAAAACCCCGTCTCGCCCCGCCCGGCCGTTGCAACCGGCAGCCACGCGGGCCGAACACCTGCCTGCCTCACCCGCCGAGACCGGACGTACGTTAGAGCGGGCGGGGACAGCCCTGGCCGGAAGTGAGGCGACGAAGCCGGCGGCCGGGCAGCACGGGTCCGGGCATTGGGGGGGCGGGGCTACTCCCGGAAGCGGAAGCCTGCGGCGGCCGCTCCGCTTTTCTGGGTGATGTCGCCGAAGCGGCGCCGACCGGGACCCTCTGGCCGGGCGGGGTTGGCAGCGGCAGCAGTAGCGGCAGCGGCCCGCCCGTGAGTTGTTGCGCCGCCTCTCCGCGAGAGCAGCCGTTGTTACTGGCGGCGGTGGCGGTGGTTCCGCGCTGATGGGGGCCGGGTGGAGTCGGGGCGAGCCGCTGACCGCTCGCCCGGCTGCCGGCCTCCCCCCGCCGGCACAAGCTATCGGCAGCGCGGGCGGGGGGTTGCAAGAGGCGGGAGAGACAGCGCCTCTCTCCCGGGCAGGGGTGCGGCACCCCGCCCAGGGGCTTCGGGCACCTCGGCTCCCGCTCGCAGCGCTTTGTTCCGCGTTCCGAGCCGGTCATCCCCGCAGGGGCCGCCTCTGCCGCAGGGGGCCCCGGGCAAGAGATTGGGGAGGGGGGCGAGGAGATAGGCAGGAGGAGCTCATGTGCACCCGTTCCTCCGTCTGCTTCTTACTGGGCCCCTGGTTTTGGCTGTTCGTCAGAGGGAAGACACCGTTGTAGATGAGCTTTTGGTTGGAGACAGTCCGACTGCTCTTACCTTCTTATTCGCTGCCTTCTTCCAAGCTCTTTGTGGGAAAAATCTTATTTAGATGCTGTTGTGGCTGTATTTGTCATAGTGTCAACCTTTATTATCCCTCACTTTGTGGACTTTTTTTTTTTCCTAGCTAATGAATGTACTTCATCATTCATGTTTCAGAATTGCTCCTTGTGGATGCTGTCTCTTCAAAATTATTTTCATTTATGAACTGTGAAAAAGGTTAAGTAGTAGCTGTGTATGCAGCAAACTGAAGTTATTTATGTGAGCGCATTTGTGCTGGCTTAATGCACTAGTATGGTTTAGTAGTTACAAGGAAACCATAGTAGCCTAGATGTTATGTGCTGGCTGCTGAAAAGTATGTTTTGGTGAGTTTGAGTCTTAATCTAGCAACCTGTGTCATCTTGGCCTTTTTAAAAAAAAAAAAAAGTCAGATGGCAGAGTTCAGTCTGCAAGTTCATTGGGCCAGTGTTCAAATTTACGACTTTGCTCTCTTTCTTGCAAAACCTATTTGGGCGAAGGGGTTTTGTGCTCAAGTGCATGACTGTGAGAACTAAGCAACTGTAAATCTTATTTGCGATGCTTCAGAATTCAGTGAACTGCAAGGGTTGTATGATTTGGGGGGACGGAGGATGTTTTCATGGCTTGCTTGGAAGCGGTTTTTTGCATTAAGGGTTTTTGGAGGTTGTGGTGGATTAGGACGTCGTTTATTTTCTTCTGTGTGTTTTTGTTTGTTTGTTTGTTTAAATATATGACCCAGGACTAGACCAAAATCTCAGAAGGGATAGATTATAGCTACCCTGCTACAAATTTGCTTTTTGTTTAGATAAAGAAATAATAATTTTCAGAAAGGCTAAGACCCTTTCTACATCTGGGAGTTTGTTTTCAACATTTTCAAAATACAAGGTCACAAGCCCGTTGGACCAATTTAATAGAGAAGATGTTATCATCTTACAGTGTTGGAAAAGGATTGGCATACCGCAAGTATTTGCGTTGCCTTTTTTGCATGCAGATAACAAAACGGAAAGAGGGAGCAGTTGAGTTGGATATCTGCTTTTTTGTTTTCTGCTAGCTGTAATTGCATTGCAGTCTTGTGAAAGTTCTGGCTCCACAGGAATTACTTTTAGTGAACAGCTGGTGACCTGATTTGATTTTCTTCCTTTAAAGCACCTGGAAGACTCCAGTGAGAATTGGAGTGTGACAAGTTAGCAGAGGAAAGGAGTTGTTGTTTCCATTCCATGGATCCCTTGGGTGCCCCTTCCCAGTTTGTGGATGTTGACAGTCTGCCAGGCTGGGCTGATGCCTATGAGGCTAAGCAGCTGGACTTTCACCAAAATCCTGTTGAAAAAGCTCAACTTGATGTTAGGTCACCTTTTCCATACAGGAAAGACATCAATGCAAAAATAATCTTATGGTAAGTTCCATGTGGCTCTGGAGTGTTTTATCATCTCTTCTCCTCATTTTCTGCAGGATCTGATTGCCTGATGTAACGATGACTGCTGTAGAATAAAACCTTTAAACCCTCTTTTCTTGAATCAAACAGTATAGATCTGGGAAGAAAATAATCTCTTTGTTCACTGTAAATCTGCAAATGTGAGATTTTTGCTCCACCATAGGTTATAAATTGCATGTTTATAGGCATTCCATGCAGCAGACTGGAGCTGTACATCCTACTGTCATACTGTATGCTTAATATTACAACCTAATTGGGCTTTGATACAACTTTTTTTAATTTAAAAAAAATATACCGTCTACTAGCTTTTTTCTTCCTTTAGTGGCTTTATTTTGCCTTCACTTTTCTGGTTTGGATCAGTATTTATTTTTTTCATGTGGTTCTTGTGGCTTGCTTTGTACTCCACCCCCTGATTCTGTGTTCTGTCTTCATATTTTCCTACCAAAAATCTGTTGATAAAGTACAGTGTGCTAAGGTGAACTTACTCCATCAGTTTTTCTTTCCTGTAACTCAGATACTTGAACCTGCTCTCTTGATGAGTAACTCTGTTAATGTGAAGAGAGAAGGATTTCTCAGGGACACAGATTCAGGGATCAGCCTGAACCTCTTTCTGGTTAATACATGCAGGAAATGGGACTGTTCATGGATTTCCTGAACCTGATTATGTAAAGAAAGAGAAGTAAAAGGTTAAACATCTCTTATGACTTGGGCTTGGATATAATAAATGTGTGCAATTTCAATTTGAATCTCTCCCTATGCGTGGGAATCGTTATTTCCCTTCCTATGCTCTTTGATCCCAAAATCTCTAATGGCTGCTGCTGTGACAAAAAGCAGATCAAAGTTCTGCTAATCCATTGTCTCTTATGCATCTCCGCCTTGTGTATCTTCTGCATGTCTGATCCTTGAACAGCAGAATGAACGTGATCAAATTGCAGCATCACAATTTTGGAACAAAAGCAATGAAAACTTGTCTAGCTGCAGTGTCCCTCTCGATCTTCAGTGGTCTGGGGAAGAGCAATAGCAGTGAGGTGCCCTGGGTAGTATGTATGCAAACTGAAAAAAGCACGTTGAAAAAAATTGTTGAAGTTTTGAAAGTGGTATACCACAAGGATTGCCTGTCCTCTTATCTGCAAGAAAGAATAGATGGGTTTTTTTGGGAACATATTGCACTCCATCAGTTTAACATGCTACTTCAGATGCTCTGCCAGCTACACTGCCCTACAGACAACTACAACACTGCCTGTTCTACATACATCACTAAGTTACTGTTGAGGCTAGGAGTTTTTAAGGAAATGATGGGTTGCATGCAATCTTTCTTCATCAGTTAGAGGCAACGGATGATTCTGCATGGTGAGCATGTTGCAGTACGATATGTTATATGGGCACTGGATTACTGTTTAGGCTTTTCCTTTAACTTGGCATTTCCTTGCTTGTCAGCACTTGTTTGAGAATATCCTGCTTAATCTTACATTTAGCCTGCAATAAACTGTTTCCTTGTTTCCTCAGGAAAGGAAATGTAGCGTTACTGAACTGCACAGCCATAGTAAATACCAGTAATGAGTCTCTCACTGATAAGAATCCAGTATCTGAAAGTATATTCATGCATGCTGGGCCTGACCTGAGGGATGAACTGCAGAAGCTCAAAGGTAAATGGCTGGAGACATTTTTATCTTACTGAAATCTATTGTCCTTGCATAGTACTAAGCATCAGGATTTGGGCATAAACTAAAATCAAGGTATACCTCCCCCCCATGTCTGGTGTTAATGTGAAATAAATGGAGGAAACACATGCCAATCTAGTCTTTTCTCTTTTTGCCATTCAGGTTACAGATCATTGAAAATCTGTGGCAGATATTCGAGTTGCTGAGCCCTTACTTTATGATACAATAATTCCCATTGTTATCTGAAGCCACTTAGAGTAGTTATCAGAGTTTTTGCTTGAGGGACCAGTGTTGTACATCTTCAGATTTTGCTCTTACCCTGTTCAGTGTGTGTATATAGTGTGGAAGACATGAGCTGAGGTTCACTGTTGTAGAAATTAAGTGGGTTCTAACATACACTTTGTGTATCATCTGTCAGGCTATTAATATACACACACAGTCTTTCAGGAAGCTATGGCAATAATAGATGGAATGATAAAACACTGCATGTCTAAATAAAGTCTTAGTGACTACTTAAATTGTTTGGTTCATTTGCCTATTCTGCAAAACAAATTGCTTTCTAATAAAGTTACAAGACCATTCCTAATGGAAGGGTGTTCTGGAAATGGATGAAGTTTGCTTTACCTAGGTTCTTTATTAACAGAGTTAATGGCTGATAATGATATTTACAAATACTCAGCTTTATTCCCAGTCCCTGTTAGATGAAGAGTTTCCTTATTTTGTGTGCGAGGAACAAATTGTTTATAGTTATCCAAGGTCATACAGTTTTCAGCTAAAAATTCACATTTCTAATAACCGTGGTACTGAGCTGGATTTTGAGACCCAATTGATCCCTGATTAATACTGCTCCCTTACTTGGGTAGCAGTTGTATCTCCTTATCATGTAGTAACAAAACAGATAGAAGAGCTATAATAGTTCTAAGACAAACTCTCAGCAGTTTAAACTACAATAGAATAGATAGCGTCTGTTTTTATAGAATCATGTTCTGCTGATTCAGCTTGCTTTTTGTGAGTAACCTGGAAATAAAACAGGAGGAAGAGTAACCATTTCCTAGGAGATGGAAAAGTCATGCTTTGGGTGGAAACAACTGTTAAAATACGGCAGATCTTATACAGTAGTTAGGACCCTGCTATGTACACCAGAACTCTTCTAAAAGAAACTTGGGTTTCTTATGTGCACTGTGAGGTGAGAAGAGAGGGACATTTCGAAGAGTCCTTAAAATTTGAGCTCTGTCAGCTCTGTAGGGAGTTTTTTGTAAAAGTTGGGCTTAGCTTCTTAAATTCTGTTTTGCCATGCTCAGTTATATATGGTTTCGTATCCTTCAGCCCTGTGATGACACTGATGTCTTTTCTCTAATGCATTCTGCAGGTTCACAACTCCCTATACATGACAGTTTTTCTTTTTAATTTGGTGACAAGAGCTTTTCAGAAATCAGTTCTTCTGTGACACTCTACTGGCCTGTTGCATGGGGGAGGAAAGAGAGGCTGGGTTACAACTTTGGCTTTTGTGCACCCTTAGTGTGTTTGTCATGGTAGCAGAAGTGGAAGGGAGCTTAGTTAAGAAATTGGTTTGATTCTTTTGTCACCTCTGCCTCCTTTTTGTGCTCTTTTCCATTTAACCTTGAACTCTTTTCATAGGACAATCTTCTTTGGGGAAAAAGTCAAAATGTATGGTTGTTGCTCTAAAGCTGTAAAATAGGCACGGTGGCAATTTTCAGTTCTCTCCTGCTTTGTTCCTGCTACTTGGTATACATTCATATTTCATAGACTCCAATAAAAAAGTAATGACCTTAAAGCATGTGACATGCTGACCTTTCAAAGGCCTTTGCTTTCTTTAAGGCTAAGCTAACTTCTGCCTTCCTGGGAACAGCGTGCAGTTTTGATTAACACGGAAATACTACAGCCAAGGTTCTAGGCTTGTAAACGAAGTGCTATTGATATATGCTTGCCTATCAAAACGTACTTGTTGCAGTCTAATAAAGACCTTCTGTAACAGCAACGTATAGTAGTCTTCCAACTCCAGTGAGAGTTTTCTCTGCTGCACAGTTTATATGGAGGATTCAGAGAAAGCTGTTCCAGTGTTTGAAATCTCATGGGATAAAAAAAATAAATTAAGATCTTTGCTTCCAGCTTTGCCACAGACCTTGACCTTATGTAGCTCACTCTACTAGCTCACCTCACCCTATATTTTCAAATAGGAATAATACTTGCTGCTTATTTTAGTTTTATAAATTTTGTAGAGATCTGCAGGCAGAAGGCATTGGGAAGTACTAAGTGTGATGTAAGTGTAGTTAGAGATTACTGATGCCACATCTGGTTGTCTGAATTTGTTAGTTTCTCCACAGAATTCACAACTATACCTCAGTCAAACTTGCTTCATTCTTTTTCACAAGGCAGTTTTTTTCCTACAGGCCTTTGCTTGTTCTTTTGGTGTTGCCTGACTTGGATGGACTGTGGAGGAAGAATAGTAACTTGATAGCTGATACATTGTTTCAGTATTATCTTCTACTTTTTCCATATTGTGCTTATTTAGTTGCTCTCTTGACCTGAGGTTTCTTAGAGGACGTGCAGTAATTCAGAAGAGTATGCTTAGTTTTAGTATACTGTTGTATTCCTTCTGATTAACCATGACAAAACAAGGTGGAGGTCTATAGAAGCTAATGACGTGATTTATTGGATCAAAAATTTTACAAGATGTTGGCTTGAAGGCAACATGTTGTTGCCCTTAAAAAGACATGCTTAAAGTTTTGAGTAAGAGAGATTCTTGACCTGGAATGTGTCTCGTTATGAAATGTACTTTCACGCATGCTGATAGCCTACCTGAGCACCACAAGGAAAAGAGTGGAGTGGGAGAGGTGAATGCTCCTGTTCAGTAGGCAGCTCCATGATTGACTTAAGCCAAGCTACTGTAGTGCTGCTGCCAGAAGGGTGGTCGCAGCCGCTTGTTCGTGTCTCCGGCCTTTTCGTGGCCCGAGAAGATCAGGTTGAAAGCTAATCCAGTGAAAATAGTAGTTTTCAGCCAGATCAGAAAGCTGAAATGCAGCTGTACAAGCAGAAGGAAGAAGGTAGAAAATGCATGTCTTTGAGGGTAGAGAAAGACTGGAAGTACTTCTTCAGCTGTCCAGAACTGAAGCAGATTAGAGTTGGATGAAGAAGGGGAGAGTTAGCAGAACTTTCTTCCAAGTGCTGAAGAAAAAAGAGGCTTCAAACACAGTAGCTGTTCTGGATTTTTTGCTATCAGAAATGTATTAACAAACTGAAGGGAATAGAGGGTCTATGTGTGTCACCAAGCATTTTGACAAACTGATTTCCCTTGCAAAAAAAACCCTATAGGAGCTAAGTATGTGTAACTTGCAGGGCATAGCCAAAAAGCACTCAAAACCAAAAAGAGGTACAGATGTAAAGTCTGCTACCATGCAGTAAGTGATCCTAGAGTATATAACTGGAAGGTACCGGGAATGGCACAACTAAACGTGTTGTTTGAACTTCTGTGCCTTCAGACTAGTCACCTAGTCTGCCAGGAAAGCTATGATCCTACTCCTGACTTGTGGATATAAAGAAGGCTACCTTGTTCTGGGAGCATAGATGAAACGAGTGTTTGATCTATTCATTTTTAATAGCTTTGCCAACAGCTGGTGGGTTTGATTAAGGAGATTTATAGTCCTTTTATCCAAAAAGCAATCTCCCCAAACCAAGTTGTTAAATTCAGAGGGACTTTTTATTGCTGGTTGTATAGCGTATTTGTGCATCAGTTCTCTGCACGTTGTTAAATCATTTCTCCTTTTAGTTTTGTATGTAGCATAGTAAGCACTGCAACATTTCCTGCAATTTCTGGTTTGTCCTTACATGCATAATTTTAAAATTTAGGGGAATGAGCACAGGTCTCACCTCCTCAACCTAACTAGTACCTGTTATGAGATAGAATGCTATCCTTAATATTTAATGTCTTAAAGCACAGACTTCTATATATGAAGTGGAGTTGTCTGACTCTGGAGGAAGTCAAGGGCTTGAATATTTCCAGCTTTCTTAGCATGACATTGGCATTTATCCTTGTGTTTATTTCTTTCAGGGTGCAGGACAGGCGAGGCTAAACTCACCAAAGGATTTAATTTGGCTGCACGTTTCATCATTCACACAGTGGGACCCAAATACAAAAGCCGGTATCGCACAGCAGCTGAGAGTTCTCTGTACAGCTGTTACCGCAATGTTCTGCAGCTCGCAAAGTAAGCACACAACTTATGTGAGGGTTTGCCATCCATGGCACATCTGTTCCAGATACTCGGGTCTGCACAGAGGCCAAATGGCTGTGAATATCTTCCCATGTATATGGGATTTGGTTAAGGACATAAGAATGTTAGTGGCTTATAGTGGTACATATCATGCCTTTTGTTATCTGTTTTGTGGCGTAGATAAAATGTGCAGAGAGATCTGATCTGGTTCAAGTCCTAAAACAGTGTAGCTAGAGCTATGCAGCATTCAGTGACTTTGGGGAGAGGCAGCATTGATAGTTGTGTTGGGCTCCGTGCTGCCAAATGCTTTAAATAATCTTGCTCAAGCAGCAACTTCATGTGTCTCTGCAGCCACGTGGACATATCCACAGGCAGATCTGACTGATGTATCAGTTCATATGTCTGGCCTCTCTGCCTGCATATAACAGCCACTTAAAATTCCGAGTTAAGGTTCAAGGTTATTTCTAAATCTACAGTTGCTGCAGATGGGTTTGTAGTTTCTCCTCTTTCATCTGTGGTATTTTCTACTTCCTCTTAGCTAACAGGTTTTTTGATCTTTCTGCTTTCTATTTTTCTGTGTTCTTTTCTATACTCTGTTCTTCTCCTGTGATGGCTGCTGTAATGGTAGCAGGCACAAATAATACCTGCACAAGAGCAATAAACTTAAAAATTTCTTAGGGTTGGGAAGATAATTCTTGCAAGTCTGGACTGTGTGTTTACAGTGCAATAGTATGTGTTTCATAATCAAGATTACAGCAAAGGTTTCTAGTATATGCCAGTTTTGTTCTGCCTCAGAAGTAACAAGCAAAGTCAGGTCTGGATCGAAACAAGTTAAAAAATTCTAATAAATCTGCTTACTGAATTCTGAGTGCCTTTCAGTCAATCTGTTCTCTAGAGTAACTTTTGACACTTGTGAAACTGTCTACCAACTCTGAGCTTGCTCAAACTCCTCTGATGACTGTTGGCAACACCTCTGCTTTACTTTTCTAAAAATGTGTGTGTCTGTTTGGTACTTAGCATCTTAATGATCTTAAAGTATGTATCACTTCAGGCCAGCGATTGTCTAATCATACCTAGGATTGAGTAAGTCACCTTGTCTGTGTCCACAAAACAAGTGATAGGTCAGGTGGAGGAACAGACTAATGTTTGCAGTAAGGAATACCTTCTTTTCCCCTACTTCTCCTCGCTGTCAATCCTATACAGGAAGGAAAGTACTTTAGAAAGGATTGCAGGGAGCTTGAGGGGAGAACTTCTTCATTCAGGATATGATAAATTGCAGGAACAACTTAGCTGAGGTGGAAGGAGAAATCTGAGAACAAACATGAGGAAACAGTGTGGAATCATTAATGGTTCCCCCTTCCTCTGCTTAATGATGGTATGTATGCATCGTGCCAAGAAAGAATGCTTCTGCATGAACCTGAAAGAGGATTGCTGCTGCATAGAGGCAGGAAAAAAAGTACTGGTGTTATCTACTGTACTGTCAGACATTTGTTCTCATTTGACCGTCCGTTAATTTGGTTTTCTTTTTCTGGATTTCAGGGAACAGGCAATGTGCTCTGTAGGATTTTGCGTCATTAACTCCCTGAAAAGATGCTATCCCTTGGAGGATGCAACCCATATAGCACTGCGTAAGTTTGTTGGAAAGTGTTGTAAACTGGATGGCAGTATTCAGCAAATCACATACCACTGACAAACTGCTGTTGATAGGGAGAAACCTTTATTTTAGGAGGCTGTAGTTTGTTAGAGGCCGTAAAAAGACAAAGCCTTCCATGGTTGATCAGGAAATGGAGGATAAAAACAAATGATCCTTTCTTTGTTGAGAGGTTATCAGTAAAGATCCATGGGAATCTGTGCTGGAACTTGCAGTCTTCAATATATTAATTAATAACCTGGAAAAGATGCTGAACAGTGAAGTGAGAGAGTTTGCTGGTAATTGAAAATTGTTCATAATAGCAAAGATGTGGCCTTACTGTTAAATAGCTCTAGACCTCAAGCAACAGACTGAATTTTATCTGCCATTTTAGTGTCATCAGCATATCCAAACATAAAGTGATAGTCTTCCCCCACTGACCCACCCATATATGCTTCTGCCTTTGCATGCAAAATGATGGGCTAATCCTAGGAAGCCAAATCTTGAGATTGTAATAGTTCCATGAAAACAAGTTCACTGGAGTTCAAAACAGCAAGCTGAGTAAGACACAACAAAACAAAGAATGTTATGCTATAAATCTGTGTTTTGTCCACCCTTTAAAGCTGCACATTCAAAGGAATATAGCAGAACTAGAAGCTGAGGAGGTCAACAACGATAGGGAAAGGCAAGAAATATATAAGTAAGATTAAGTCTTTTTCAGACTGGAATACACTGAACTTGAAGGGAGTATGATAGATGTCTATAAACTCATGAGTGGCATGGAAATGGTGAGTAGGAATCAGCTGTTCACTGTCTCCCAAAATAAGAACCTTCAAAGAATGCTAGTATGAATCAGGTTCAGAACAAGCGAGGGGAAATGGTTCTTATGCTTATGCTTTTTTTTTATGGAACTTCTTACCAAAATGCATTGCAGATGCTAAAAGTTTTCAAATGAGTTTGGGTTCAAGAGGAAACTGTATTAGAGAAAAAAATTAAGGCTACTAAAAACCAATTAGAAAATTTCTAGGCTGACAGTACTTAAAGAATAGAAAAGTGCTTAGAGAAGAATATTACATACTTGCCTGGGTCTTTGTTTTCCCTTTTCTCTTTTGACTTTTTCATTTCTGTTGGCCTGCTCCCATCTGCTTTCCACCACCACCACCCAGTCCCTGCACCTTCCTGCATGGTACTCCTGCACAATAGGAAAGTTACTGCGAGTGGAAGGAGAGGGTTTTCCTCTTGCTATGCAAGCTGACTGGAGAAATCTTTCTCGCCCTCTGTTTTAGCAGAGGTGCTGATGCTGAAGAAACAGATTTGTCGGTTGTTTTCTCTGCTACCTGCCTGTTACGTGAGCATATGTTTTCAGATGTCTCAGGTTCAGAAAACTGTTTGCTGTGGAACTGCACAACTGCATTTTTCCTGTAATGTTGTGGGTCAACCCAATTATACATGAATTCCTGTACAGGAAATATTTGAGAATAGCTCCTTTTATTTCCTCTGCTCGCTCTTGAACTCGTGCTAATGTATTCTCTGTAGGGTAGACTTCTTTCCTTTATTGCTCTTTTCTGTTGTCTCTGTAGGGCTATATGCTACTTGATAAAATACTGCTAGACCAACCTACTTGTTTGGACACTTTCTCTTGGCAGTCTGACAGGAAAGCACTTGAAAATTCTGACATGTCAAGATTATTGCAGCTCAGGGACCTGTGTACAAGGATATGTCTGACTGGGAGCTTGGTTACAAAACATTTTTTTCCCTTCAGCTGCAAATGCTTAGGAACTTCACTGTGTCCCTGGATTATGCTAAAGCTTTGCGAGAGTCCAAAAAAAAGTGATAGAGGAAATAAATTCTATCATGATTTACCAATAAAATTTTTATGTGCCTTTTTGGCATAGCTGACCCCAGAGGTTTTGTGTGGCTGACACTCTCTTGTACCAGCTTCTGCTGTGGCTTCCTTATCTTGCTTTCCTGATAACTTAGGGCACAGTAACTTGTTCTAGGAATACCTGGTTTTGGCTGTTTGCACAAGACTCTGTAAAGGAAGAATTTGTCTTGATTTTGCAGGGCCATAGAATCATATTCCACAGACTGAGGAATACCTAATAAGCTAAGATCAAACAGACACTTTTTCTCTTTTTGTATCCATCTCTAAAGTGAGAAGCAGAAGAGAGTGAAGCTGGAACTTCCAGCATGCCAAGCAACTCATTTGGTGTGTTAAACTACCACTTAGTCTACACTTGCATACAGCCTGTGGAGTTCTGTTGTATGAGGAGAGAGATGTGTCTATTCTGCACTCTGACTTCCTAACTTGTAGTCATGTGTGTAAATGTCTTCTCCCGTTTTGCTAACTATATTTAATCTTCTTCCTTGCAGGCACAGTTAGAAGGTTCTTGGAGATTCATGGAGACACACTGGAGAAGGTGGTGTTTGCAGTCTCTGAGCTTGAGGAGGTATCTCCTTGATGTTTATCCCACGAAAATTCATGGGCATGTTTGATCTTCTCTGCAGCAGTATTAACTTGTGCATTGCAGAGCTGAATTTGGATTTCCCCTTCAAATCACATAGACTTTTGGTCTAACAGCATCCTTCTGTTTCCTAGTAGCATAGTGTCTTTCCCAGTACTGTTTATGCTCTTAGCAGTCACTATGGACATATTCAGAATCTTTCCACTTCTGTGTTCCTGAGCCATAAACAGGAGCTGATACTAGAGGTTATAGCATGCACTTGTGCTGGATGGGATCTGCCAGCCAGAAGGGAAATTCCTCCTTAAGCAATGCTGCTTCTCTTGTGCTAGTTTAGCATGCCCACAGATCACCTACAAACATCTTAAACTTGGCTGCTGGCTTGTTGAAATAACAAGCTTCACATTTAATGATCTGTGTTCAGACAAATGCTAGCAGTTTGAACATTGACTTCTCTTGTATATCAGACTTGCTAATGGCTGTTCCTGGGCAGAACATCTGCTGTGTTCAGGTTCTGTGGCATCCAGATGAGGAAAAGAACTAACGTGCTGGGGTTCTAAAACTGCTAATCAGTTGGAGAGAACACATGAAGTATTACAGTGTTCAGTAGAGACTTTTCACTATTTTCCTCTATGTGGGGAGAGTTTCTCTTGGCTGGTTGTTGGGGGTTTTTTTTTCCCCCTGGTGAGATCACTAAAGGTGATCTGTGTAGTGGTGTGTTTTAATGTAAGCAGCCTTTGCTGAAGTCTATCATCCATGCGTATTGTAACTTCATTACAAAGCTAAAGTATCTGCAATCTACCTGAATTCATGCAGGTTAAAGCAGCGTCCTCTCAGGGCCATTTTTCAGTATGGCAAGAAAAAAAAAAAAAAAATATAACCTTTATCGAGGTTATCTGCCTTTATTGCCAGGTAGCAGCCCAAAATAAGCCATTGAAGGGCATGGTGCTTTGACCCCAAACCTCTGAGAACATCGCTGCTACAAGGACAGGTGTTACTTAACTGAAGAGCAAGGATGCATGATAGACCTTCACACATTTTTCTTATTTGTAGGCCACTTACCAGAAGTTGCTGCCTCTGTATTTTCCAAGATCATTGGAAGAAGAGATACAATCCTTGCCTTACCTCCCTGCAGATATTGGCAATGCAGAAGGAGAGCCTGTAGTACCAGAGCGGCAGATCAGGATTACTGAAAAGCCGGGTGTTCCAGACGGTAAGTTCTTAACTTTGGACTAAGTATCTCTGTGTGAAAGTAGATGGAAAACAAGGCAGGCTTCCTACCTCACCTCACCTAAGGCAGGATATAATGAAGACAGTTGTCAAGCTGCCTCATTCTTCATGTGTTCCACATCAGTAACTTCTGCTTTCTGCCTCATCGTGTAGAGCAGTATGGTTAGAGGATGTGGTAGAGCTGTTGTTCTGTCTTTTTTTTTTCTTGCGGGGGGGGGGGGGGAGGTGGGGAAGTTCATTCCCTCTGCAAATTTTTTTTTCTCAAGGTAATTAGCAGCTTTGCAGGGCTTTTTTTCAGAATCTTGTGCAACCCCTAACTTAAAAAGTCATTATTCTTAATGGTCTATTAGCAAAATGTTGTTTATATATTAGCAAATCTTGTCTCAAGATTCTGTTCGTACAGCATGTGCCTGAAAATAGTAGATGCTCAATGAAAACTAGGAGAAAGTCCCTAAAAAATAGAGGAACTAGATCAACCCAGAGATTGCTATTTGGGAAATGGCTGTGAAAGCTCAGTGAAAAAAGTCTGTTTGTAATATTAAGTAGTGCTATGAAAATTTTACACTTCAGGCAAAGCCTTAAACCTCAAAAGCAGATAACTTGGAGTGGATTTCAAAGGTTTTCTGTTTTCACATGGCCAGTTTGGATGAGGCTGAATTTGCAATGAGGATACAGACAACTTAATTTTCCTGTTCACAGTTGGGTATCTGATGTACCTACTCCTGCTGATCAGATTCCAATCTTTTTTTTTCCCCCTGTCCAAACTGCTGATTAGAGTGGTATTTGCAGCTGTGGCTTGTTTTGCATGTGTAGGAGCCAATGGGTATAGCACAATCCCACACTTGTGTCCCATTGCTACTGTAGTACATCACACTAAAACTGGAAAACTCAATTCCCATCCAGATTGCCCAGAGGAGTGGTGCTAGAAGCCTCAGCAATATTCCTTGATGACATCAAGTTCAGTGGAGCATTCTGGTATTGTCACCAGCAAGCACACCCATGCTCTTGTAATTCATCACACAGTCGTGTTGTAAACAATACTCAAAATAGTCAAACTCAGGTTACCCCTAGCTCTATAGCATCTGTTCAAGCCGTGTCAATGATAGAAAAAGTGAGCCCTTTCTACAGTACAGCTTCTAAACTGAATAAAGCTGCAGCATCTGTCCTTCTGCATACTTATTTTTCCCCCTATGACAAGTAGGACAGCTGTAAAGCCCAAGTCTTTCTCTCCAGACTTTATTTTCTGAGAGAGTTAACCATTATCTCTTTGTTACAAGCTGATGACTAGAACTTGCCCAGTTAGTTTCCAGGCAAACCAACATTTAGGGGAGCGTGTAGTTGTCAATCACATGCTATAATCTATCAGTGGTATTGGTGAGCTATCTGAGCCCCATCATGGTACGTTGTGGGGTTTTGTGTTAGTTTGTAGCATGCTGACTGGGTTGGCTCACTGAAATATATAGCAGTTTATCAGTGGCGTTGCTGTCCTGTACACAGCTTGAACATTTTACACTACTTTTGTTTCTACTGCAGATGCTTCAGATGAAGAGGGTCTGGAGGCAGATTTGTCTTTCATTGGTTCCCATGCTTTTGCCCGCATGGAGGGAGACGTTGATAAACAGAGGCGCCTCATCCTTCAGGGACAGTTGTCAGAGGCAGCACTGCAAAAACAGCATCAGAGGAAGTGAGAATTTCCTTGTCTGCGTGAATGCTTTGCATTAGTTAGCTGTTCAGAGGACCAACCCTTATGATGATTTTATTATCTATAAAGCCTAATCTTCTGGCAAGGAAATACAGATAAAGCTTGGTGGTAGCCAAGAGGTGGTAGCCTCTTTGGCCTGAAGGGAGAAGGGAAGGGGCAATAGGAGGAAAAGGGAAGCTAGTGATGAACCCACTAGCGTACCCAGGGCACCTGACCAGCTGCCTTATCTCTATGCCACAAGATGTCACTGTTTTGTCACCGCTTTTTGTAGTGGGGTTATTTGCATCAATGCTGCCCACTTGCTTCTGAGGCTCTGGGCAGATAGCAAAACATTTTTCATTTATCTTTCAAAACAGAAAAATAAATAAATGAATGCTGAGGCTTTTTTCCTTATCCTCCTCCCCCTCTACTAACCATAATGTGCATGATCACTTTCTTAGAAGCCAGTTCTATGCTGGAGTCCACTTGAGGCATGATGCTTGGCTTGTTTTGTTAGATGAGGCACTAAGTTGTTCATCATTCAAACGAGAAAGAAAATCCATATGTGACACTGGTTGCTGCATAGTCATAGTCAACTTCTAGACTTTTAAAGAAATTATCTTTATTTTTCCTAATTATTTTTAAACACTGAGGTATTTAAATGGAAAAAACTCTGAGGTCTTTTCAGCCCAAATGCAGTGCCACTATAGTTACTAGTTGCTGCATATTCATTGCCCTAGTGAAAATCATTAGGTATGTAACTAAGACACTCAAATCTCTCTTCCCCCCGCCCCCCAACACTTCTTTCTTTGACCTATAGAGCAACTATCAAGTTGTTAGAAAACCACAACATTAGAGAGAGGGCTCAGTCAGAAATGGCTTGTTTTGACCTTCCCTTCCCATATACCTCTTCAGGCTTCTAATGCTAATCCAAAGGGGGATTAGATCTGACCAGATGTTTTTAACTTTCTAGTTATAATCGCTGGCTGTGTCAGGCAAGAGCTGAAGACCTTTCCGATATTGCTTCTCTTAAAGCCTTGTACCAGACAGGTAAGTTCAGGGTACTGATGACTGATGTATATTGTCTTAAAGTAAAAATACAAAATGTAATTTCTTTGGCACTGAGTACAGAATAAGTCATGTTACTAAGCTAGAAGCCTGGCCAAGAACTAGGCAACATCTCTGCAGTAAAGCAGGAATTCTCTCTTGATTGGCTTTGAAAGACTGTGTGGTAAACTCCCAAACTGCTCCACTTTAACAATTTGAGAATACATGCATATCCTGAATTATCTGTAACTTTAGATGTAAATCAGTACTGTTAGATTAAGTCAATGCATAAGGTGCTCTGTATGACATAATTTGTAACAAAGAAATGAATGTTGCTTTCAGATGATAAGTGTAGAGAATAAGCAGTTACCAAAGCAACTTTTAACACAGCTTTCCTGAACAAAATGGCTTGCTTTATTTCCCTCAGGTTAGGTACGTGTTGCTCTCCTCTGTAGGCGTCTCCTAGTACTAATGGCTGAGTACCACAGGCAGCACATCTTGCAACCTTGAGTTCAGTGGATGGGGAGATTAGGGAGAGATTCAATGACCCAATGGAGAGTTCAGTGGAAGAAAATAGCTGTGAGGTCCTTGTAGCCTAGGAAGCAGAGGTGGGGAACCTGTACTCTTCAGTTCACTTCTACTCTTTAGGTAGCATCATGCTCAGACGTAAAAACTTGCCGTAGTCCCAGTGGCTTATTGCTGCTTTACACCACGACAGGGAGAAACAAGCAAGTAGTCAGGCTCTCAAAAGAATAGCTGTGTTCCTGCAGAGAAGGTCTGTTCAGCACTTCGGCTGATATCTTTGGCCTCCTGAAAATCCAGATACTTACCTTGATCTTTGTGCAAATACCAAAATTGTGAGATACCTTCTACTCAGTACGTGCAATTTTAAATTCTTTTGTTTGCCTTAGACAAGGCTCTGTGGGCTGTAGAAGGTCCATAAGGTGTGCTCTGGGAATCTGTGCATTAGAGTTCAGAGCTAGGCTTCTAGGAAGAAGTCATCTTTGGTGGTAGAACTGCAAGTGAAGGTTTGGGGTTTTGTTTGTTTGATTTTTTTTTAAATAAAAACCATGTTATTACCTGACATTTAGATAAACGTGACATACACAGGCAACATAAAATTACAGTCTTTAAGACTTAAGTTTCTTAGATGTGATGCACCTGGTTTTGGATCAGAATAGCTACTGGTATAGTGAGAACAGTGACTCTAAGTGTATTTCCTCTGTTGTTAAGATGGAAACCAGATGCATTGCAAAAATTCTGAGCTGTGGCTGGTTCTCCCTCGTTTGAAAGGGACCAACTCCAAAACCTGGCACAACTGAGACAAGTTTAGAGACATATTTTTCTTTCCTTTGTAGGTGTAGATAACTGTGGCCGCACAGTGATGGTGGTGGTTGGAAGGAATATCCCTGTAACATTGATAGACATGGAAAAGGTAAGGCTTTGTAAAACTCAAGTTGTCTAGGTTCATTGTGGTTTAGCCCCAGCTGGCAACTAAGTACCACATGGCTACTTGCTCACTCCTTAACCCCTTCCTGGTAGGATGGGAAGGAGATTCAGAAGAAGAATGTAAAACTCATCGATTGGGATAAGGACAGTTTACTGGGACCACAAAGGAAGAGGAAAATTACAACAACAGTACTAATAAAAGAATATACAAAGTGGGTGATACACAATGCAATTTGCTCACCACCTGGAACCTGATGCCCAGCCTGTCCCTGAGCAGTAATCCCTCTTCCCTGGCCAGCCCTCCCCCTTATAGACTGAGCATGATGCCATATGGTATGGAATACCCCTTTGGCTAGTGTGGGTCAGCTGTCCTGGCTGTGTCCCCTCCCAGCTTCTTGTGAAAATTAACTCTATCCCAGCCAAAAACCAGGACAAGGCTGAATACGAATGTTCAGAATGTAAGAGTGATTATAAGGGTAATTCAGTGTTAATAATAGAAACATTATCTGTAGAAGACTTAAGAGATTAAATAGAAACTATTTTTGTAGGCAGATAAAAATGTATTCCTTTGTAAAGCTTTCTGTGTGTTACAGTGGCTTTTTTTCAAGGAGGAACTGGACTATTTTTTAGAAAAACAGGCCTAACATGGACTCCTTTTTCTTCTCAAGAAGAGACTTGTCCTGCTTCTATAGCTGCCAAGACACGAAGAGTGAAATGTAATGAGTCAAATTAGTTTTTCATGGAAACAGCAAGAATTTATCTCCATATGTGAGGTCATCTAGACAAAAAAAAGGCATCTAAGTTATCACAGTCAAGTTGCAGACTTGGAATGTTCATCTTGCTTTTGTAGCTGAAACCACCCAACCTCATGATTTCTGATTTGTCAGTGAATTAAAAGAAGCATATTAAGATGTAATACAACCGTGAAAGAGTTCTTTGCAAATATAAATTTAATTTCTTTGTCTCAGGCTCTTCTGTATTTCATCCACGTCATGGATCATATTGCAGCCAAGGAATATGTCCTGGTGTACTTCCATACGCTCACAAATGATTACAATCAACTAGACTCTAATTTCTTGAAGAAACTCTATGATGTTGTTGATGCCAAGTGAGTGCCAATAGGAAAAGAACCCCTTCTGGTCATCTTCTGTGCTATGCAAACATTTGTCATCCCCTGTATCTGGTTTCCCATTTATTTGTTAGAGAGTTTTGCTGGGACAAAGACCTAAATAAACAACAAAGGCAAGAGGAAGGAAGATATGGTTTCTTTCCTTCTCAAAACCATCTGTTAAACCAGGAAGTTCTGTCATCTAATCTCCCTTCTGGAGCAGTTAGAGAGGCATATTGTCTGTCTCTATCCAGAGGTGGAGCTTCTGGAGCCTGGCTTTGTTAAAAGTATGTTGGTAGTTGTGAGGAAAGAGGCTCAGGTAACCTTGGCAGTCATAATTTGTCCATAACTTTCACTGTCCACATAAAAGACTGCAGGCTATAATGTCTTTACCTGAAAAATAATCATTCTGCTTCCCCCTCCCCCTTTACATTAACTTATATTAGATCTAACTTTGTAAAATTACATCACGGGCACTTACGCGAAGTGATCTGTGTTTTTACGTATGTTGGGTTGTGTAGGTGACCCTAATTAGAAATCACTTAAAGAATTTTTTCTTTCTCTAAACCAGGTACAAGAGGAACTTGAAGGCACTGTATTTTGTCCACCCAACATTTCGTTCAAAGGTGAGGTAAATAGTAAAAAAGAAAAATATATTTCAGGTGTTGGTGGAGTAGCATGTAAGACTGTAGTATGAGGAACATGGAGGTATATGGAAAACTTCCAAAATCAGGCAGTGTCTTCTGGCTCCACGGTCAGAACTTGAAATTCATCCCCATCTTTGGTCGAGCTGTAGTCTTCCAACCTCAGTGGAAGCTGAACTCCAATGCAGTGCAGCAACCTGCACCCTGTTTTGTGTGTGCTGTGAACAGAGAGAGGCGGAAGCTTTGGATCCTCTTTCTTTCAAAGAGAAACATTTTGTCCTTTTTCCTGCTGTCTTGTTGGCAGGGTGACAAACCATGACCAAAAACTCTGGGAATTCTTTCTTCTGTAGTTCGTTTCCTGGATGTTTCACCTTCTGTTTCCCCACAAGAGGTATTGCATGTGTGCTACATATCACTTAAGAGCTGCCCTGGTAAGGGCAGAGGCCGATGTGTCAAGCAGCACTGAGATTAGTCAGGATTACAGAGTGTGGAGTAGCAAAGAAGGATGGGGAGAATGTCTTTGTGATGGAGTGCAGAAAAATTCTGTTAATCTTTCAGGAGATGAAAAACTGAACTCATGAAGCAGTAAGATATTATCCTTGGCTATGATCTGTGTGGGGCAACAGAAGATGGAGCTCGCTCCCTTCTGTACTTCATGTGTACTACTCATATTGCAGCAGTATGAGTACTTCGGATGAACTAAGCGTCAGCAGCAGCCTTTCCTAAAATATTTGTTTGTCCTCTTAAAACAGTTAGAAATGTGATCCTCCATGTTCACATCAGATTAACCTCTGTGTTTATTCTGCTTTTTGCTGATGTTGATCAAATTTGAGAAGATTATACGCCTGGAAAAAATCATCTGTTTGCACATGTTCAGCAAGAATTTCTTTGCTATATTTCCAGGGTGTCCTTTCTCTGCATGTGCACATCTGGGACACCATGAGACTTAGAGCTTCCTTGTTTTTATGTAGATGAGACTGAGGCTTCCCAACAGCATACCTTCCAGTTTCTGTCAGGATCTTAATTATTCCCACAAGGTACAGATCTGAGGTCTGAGTGCTTGAATTAAAACTTCCAGCCCTGATGCTCCTCAAAATGCAGGAGCTGGCATAGAACATTACTTAGGTCAGAAAGGCGAGTGGGAAAGTTGAAGCTAGGAAGTACTAGTGTTTTAGATTCTCAGCAGCACTTTGTCTCCCCCCTCTCTTCCTGTACATTTCTATTTGGTTGAGAAATGTTTGGGGTTTTTTTGTTGGAGGATGAGAACTCGTGTTCACTAGCCTATTGCCGTGTTCTCTGTCCCTTTGGGAACTGCAGTGGGACTTGACAGATCTGTGGGGCATGCAGATAGTTGGTGGGAAGCAGGGAGAGTTCTCTAACTTGCTGGAAATGGAATTGGTTTGTATCCTATTCTAGCAGCACAGCTGGAGGCAAAAAAGGATATGTGTGTCCATGTCTTTCTGCCAAGCCTGTTCCCTAACTGAAAGACAAGTGGGATTGCTGCTGGCTATCGCAGAGACCATCAGCTTATGAAACACAATGGGGAATATGCAGCAGAAAGTCATGGTGGTGGAGGTGGCTGCTAAGAGGGAATAATTTCGGGTTTTTTTCTCCCCTCCTCTTTTGGCTATTTCAGGGCTGTTGTCCCCATGGAAGATTGCTAGCTCGGAAGCCTCAACTATCTTCAAAAATGTTTGGCATATTCATCTTCCTATTTGGAGCACTGACTTCCTCCCCTAGAAGTAAAGGAAAATACCCCATGACCGAAATGCAGGAGGAAGGCTTGTGTATTCATGCAGCTTCCCAAACATCACCCTTGTACATATATCTCATTCTTATATCTCTGATATAAATTGTCCATTTTACAGCAGTATTTAATCCTAGCACAGTGGATGGCTGCCATCTGTTAGAGTTGCTTTGCTTATTTCTGGGCTAAAAGGAATCAAGAGGCTTTTCGTCATGTCTCTTGGAATCTCATGTGGCCCTAGAAAACAAGCAGTGTTCTCAATGTACTTTATGGTGCCAACCATGATTCTTTCTTCAGTTTCTAGGTACGAAACTGTTCTGAATTATGTATATTCTGAGGATAATTGCCCGTCTAGAATATATGGGGTTTGGTATGCAGGGAGGAAGGTTCAACACAGAAGCAGGGTGTATCACTGCACAATCTGTTACCGTACACTGATCCTGCCTTATTTGCGCTTTGATGTGAGCGTTCGTGTGATCTGTGAAGAACTTGATTCTCATGTGCTGTTGAAAGGTAACCGTTCTTGTGATGAAATCACAGCGTAGGCAACAGCGGTTTTTTAGACCAGCAGCAACTCTTGCTGCGTGAACACTTCACCACCAGGCCTTAGATTGTGATACCCTTGAAGTGCTATCACAAGTTCCTTTGTACTCTTGCATGTAAATGTACTTCTGCTTGTTATTGCTATAGCTGCTGATATATAAGTAAAGGTCTCTTTGAGTGAATCCTCTCAGCTCCCCTCTTCCGAGAGCTCTCCAAATGAAGCTTTTTAGAGCTTGTATTCTGAGTTGAAGCGTCAGTGGATGGATCTGACACAATCTCACCCAGAGAAATTTTGTTTTTGTATATTTGGTAACTTGGTTGTGAATCAAGAATGTTTCAAAACTGAAACATACCTGAATACTCAAATTAGGTATTCATAATCATCATAGTCTTTGTATTTATCATGAACAATTTTTGTCTTGTTTTTCTGTAGGAGTCATAAAAGCAGTTTCTGGACATCAGGTGCCAATATAAAGGTTGTTGCAAATCATTTACGGCTTTTTTTACACAACATCTTTCCAATTGTAATAAAATTTCCCAGATTTTACTAAGTTTCTCTATGGGGTATGACCCAATTAAGAGATCGGTGACACACTTTATCTGTGTTTTGCTCTTTTTATGAGGGAAGGATATCTGATACTTTAACGCTCTGGTTTTCTAGCTTGGCGGTGACTTTGATAGACTCTTATTCAAATTCAGAACTGCAGGACAAGAAAAATGAAGGAAAACTTCAGCAGATTACTAGATTTTGCTTGACTACTCTGGTATAACTTACTCTGCTTTCAGTGCATTAACAGGGATTTGGTTTAAATTACAACTTCTATGTTCTCTTACCAATAAGGAAATAGCTGCTCTGGTATTACTGTTTCTATAACCTGTGATTATTGAGAATGGAGATAATAGAAAAATTCTCTAGGAACATTTCTGCCCCTCTTCTTTTTTTTCTGTATTACTGGGTAAGATGTGTCAA
Organism: Balearica regulorum gibbericeps; assembly: GCF_011004875.1. Lineage (NCBI taxonomy): Eukaryota > Metazoa > Chordata > Aves > Gruiformes > Gruidae > Balearica > Balearica regulorum. Next base: position 87,547,819 of record NC_046184.1, read on the forward strand.
ACTGCGATGGCTTGTGTACTGAGGGGATCACTTTTCCTGATAACAGTTTTTGTGATGGCTGCAAAAATATTCTGTTAGGCTTTTATACATTAAACATCCATAGCTATTTTGTTTAATGATTGTCACTCATAATAGGCCTTGGAATGCATGCTTCTTTGGTACAGGATTGAGAACGTATTTTTCACTCAAACTGTCATCCAGTGTCACTCATAAGAGGTCTTGTTAGAAAAATATAGTAAATAATGGATACCAGTAATAATCTGTCTCCTTGCTTTCTGCTAACAAATCCCTAATTCTGCCCTTAAAATAATGAACTGATCTTAAATGTCCTGTCCTGTTCTTTATCTCCTTTTCTCTTTTTCATTGTTCCTTTCTCATGAAAATATGCTGTTCTGAGGAGGCAGCATAGTTATTCCAGGACAGATTTTAGGCATCAACTTTGTCTTCCAATGTTGTGTTCACGGAGATCATTTTTATTGACCTGATGTTTCAGTTTATTTGAAACTCCCACTTTCCTTGAGGCTTTTCATGTGACAGAATGGTCAAGGTTGGAAGGGACCTCTAGAGGTCATCTAGTCCAGCCCCCCTGCTCAAGCAGGGTCAGCAAGAGCTGGTTGCCCAGGACCGTGTGAGTGGTCCCTAATATGAGCATTTGTGACCTGTAGAACAGGTTTTTTTCTTTCCCTTCAGCCTGCCAGGAAAAGACTAGATAAGAAATAAACAAAAAGTAATATACTGCTTAGTTTTGGAGAACGTGGGTTGAAACGTAAAAGCTTGTGCAGTCAATCTAAAAAGGAATATTTAATAACTTGTAGAAGCATCAATGGCATCTTACTGGCCTTTGCAAAACAATAATTCCTTATCCTGTTTATATCCAAAAGAGACAGAGGTGTGAATACTTAAAGTAAAATCTTGTAGAATAAGTCGATAAGGCTTATTCTCATAGAATAAGTTGATAAGGCTTTGATAAGAAATGCGGTAAAACAGCCAGCCAGCCTAAAGCAGAGATGAGATTTCAATAGGACCTTTGAACAGCTGAAAGTCTCTCTCTTTCCCTTGAACTGCCTTTTCTGTGAAAGCTTGAAGGCAAACAGTTGAAAATGCTTCTATCGGATATAGAGTCAAATAGGTCATATTCTGAGCTGGCTAAACTGGAAGTGAAAATGTGCCACAATACAGGTGGCTTTTTGAAGACAACTAACAGAACAGCTGTCAACTCTTGTACAGTAGAACAGGATCTTAAACTGACACTTGGGGAGGAGTGAGCATGGAGTCAGAAAATGCAAACTTGGAAGTGCTCAAGACAGTGTTTGCTAACAGTCAGTGGCGTGTACTTCCTGACCTTGCTGTGTTATTGCCGTGATAGTAGTGTTTCAAGTTTAACTCAAGCCTGTTGATCTATGGAGTATTATGTTGACCTTGAAGGTTTTGAAGCAGCACCATCTTAATTTTTTTGTTTGGTTTTTTATTTTCAGGTCTCGGCATGGTTTTTCACAACCTTTACAGTCTCAGGGCTAAAGGACAAAATCCACTATGTGGAAAGCCTTCAGCAGTTATTCACAGCCATACCCCCAGAACAGATTGATCTCCCCCCTTTCGTCCTCGAGTATGATGCCAGGGTAAGTGATCGCATGTGGCAAGCATGAGTCTTTGCTCCTAAGCATAGTTCTTGTGCTTCTCCCATTCTGCTCTGCAAGAGCTTTGAAGGGGCTGACTTCCACATCTTAAGAATGAGGAGAAGAAAGGGTTCCTGGCAAGTCTAGTTGTTCTTCTGTGAGTAACAATTTTCTTAAATTATTTCTTTCTCTCCGAGTAGAGGGCTTGGCTAAGCAGCAGACTCTTTTCCCAATAGAGCAGTCTCCTATGTGCATAAAAGGCAGACTGCCTTTCTTCAGCCAAGAACTGTAACATAACACACTAAGAGCCTGTGGACAAGATAAAATTCATGTTATATACCTGCTGTATACCTCACACTGACTGCAAAAATAAATACTATCTGTGTTTCATCTTCCCTGTCCCATGTTATCAACAAGCATGCAGCAAGGTGGGGTGGGGGAAGCAGTGAGGAAAAATGGAAGTGTATGAGGGTGCCTTGCCTTTGTGTTGGTCCCTCCTCCTCCTCCTCTTCCTGTCTTCATCCCAGGTCTCTAACCTGGAATGAATATGGTTTGCATTGGCCAAATCCTTCCGAAGAGGATGTGCTGTAATAGCCAGAGCTGTGCGTCTGCGTAAGCCACTTTGTCTTGAGTGACTGGCTATGTTAGCATTTGTGGCTTCCTTGCATCACAGCTTTGGCTTAATGGCAGAATTGTAACTTGCACTTTTTCCTAAAAATAGAGGCAAACTCAAGGCCTATTTTTGCCTGTGTACCAGCACAATCCTCTCCTGGGTGAATTGCAGCAGTCACCGTACTCATGGAAGACAAAGCCAGGACTACCTGTTTATTTCTGCCTCTGTGTAATCATCCATTGCACCAAGGTGTATTGGAGAAGACTTTTGTTCAACTGCTCATTCTGTTCTCATTTCAGGAAAATGGGCCTTACTATTCTTCTTATCCTCCGTCCCCTGACTTGTGATCTGCAGTCCTGCGATGCTGCTGGTTTCCCATGGATCTAATGACCTGATGCCTGCCAAAACCTGTGCATTTGCCCATGTACAGAACTCAGAGAGAGGGTTTTCCTCCCCCAGCTCTGGTATTTTTTTACTGATAAGATATTTTCAAGCACTCAAGCAATCAGAGAACTTTATGCCACTGTGAACTGTACAACTATTTCAAATATATTTATCCAATGGAAAAGTTGATTTATATTTATCCAATGGAAAAGTTGATTTAAAGGTTACTAAGTGCATTTTATTTTGGTTGGTTTTCTTGTTGGTTTTTTTGTTTGTTTGTTTTGGTTTTGGTTTTTTTTTTTTTTTTTTTTGGAAACTGTTACATTTATTCCTGAACAGACTTTCTCTTTTCTGGGAAATCCATCAAAAGCACTTGATCATGTTTTTAACTTTTACCATTTTCCAGCTCCGTTTGCAATACCCATTTCTGACTGGCCTGTACAAATATTGTGCAGTACTAGCCTGACAGATTGCTCATCATATGGTCTCTGTGTTTCACATCTGATTACTTTCCCTTTCCGTTAGTGCTGATTAGTTTGGTCTTGACCCAGCAAAAGTATCTGGAATTGGGAATGCCGTGTCTGCAGGCTGAACAAAACACTACAGCCAAGCCAAGGTTACTGCAAGACTTAGTACCATAAATGCTAGGTGAGCTAGGAGCCGTGGTAAAGTCCCTGTCAATTTTCATTGGATGATGTGACATGTCAGGATGCCACTACCCTCCCAGTAAGAATAAAATTGAAAAGCATTTGCAGTTTCTTTGCTCTAACTATAGTTGTTTATGTTCTCCTTTGACATGGCCAGCTGTGTTTGCATGATAAATGAATGCCATGTGCCTGAAGGGGAGGGGGCAATGGTGACTCCAACCCCAACCTCTGGTGGCAGAGATTGTTTCTTAGAGATATCAGTGTCCCTTTTATTTCCTGTTACACTGACACTTACTGATTTTGACAGACATGATACATGTGATAGAGTCACAGGATACGTATGGAACAGGAGGTGAAAAGTTTTTCAGCCTACCAATGGAAAGCTAAAAGAGAAGGGAGAAGGCTCCCTTGGAAAACATCATCAGGGATGGCCGTCCCGAATACAGAAGGATGGAAACCCTGGTAGGAAGAATGTCACAACAGTACTGAATATGAAAATGATGGCATGGTTTTCATGTTTTCATTCTAGCTGCTTTCCTGTCCTGACTTGTATCTGTTACTCTTTCTTTACCAAACTTCAGTTTTCCCTGTTCTGCCACTTCTGCAATTACTACCTTTTTTTAAGCATAAGCAAAAGTCATCGTGAGACATCTTAGAAGGTGGTTATTCACACCCATTGAGTCGATAGGAAATAGGTATCTCCCTCCTGTTTAAAGATACTGTAAATTGTTGGGACAAACAGGGAAAAAAAATCCTCCCTTGGTCATCTAATTGCATGTCACAATTTGTGTTTGCAGTCTGAGAGTTAGGGCTTGTGTAAGTTAGGAGTGCTGTGAAAGATGAGCCGTACTGAGTTTCCTTTCTTACCTTGGCCTCCTGGCTTAATGTTGGGTTTATATTCCACATATCCTCAGCATGTTGGTATGTCAGTTACAGATTAAGATAATCACTTGGCTGGGGTTTAAGAGTCATGTATATACAACATATAAAAAGCAAGTGGTTTTGCTTTTTAAGTGTCCCCCAGGGTCCTTGTGTGATTCCATTATCAGATCCAAGGTGCTTCTAAAGCTGGAAACTGTAGCACAATGGAAAACCACCTTGGTGTTAATACTTGGGAGTGTTGTACCTTATGGTCAGTTCATATGTGATTCTTTCAGCACTTTTCTGGTGGTTTTCGAGAAGAAAATAGCAGCAGTCTATACAGACCAGCTACCACGTGTCCCTACCTCCTCTTTTCACCTAGCTGTTTACAGCTGCCCTCGTCTAGTGACATTTATAGCCAGCAATGAATTTTCCATGCTTCTCTAACGATTTGTATAGCTTTCCACCCCCATTAACCATCTGCTGTTTTTCACACCCATGGCATTTTCAGTGGGGCTGTTGCAGAATACCCAGTGTCCACTTAATAGGCAGATTAAAGGTGATTTGGAGCATATTGTGAAAACTGAACTCTCAGCTTCACAGCTTTTAGATGGTTTCTGTTTCTTTAGCTCACAGATGGCTCAGAGTCATAAAACCCAAACAGTTCTTCTTAGGACTCGGTCTGCACGTTTTTCAAACCTAGTCCAGTCATTTTAAGAAATTACTTGGCTCAGTGAAGTGCAAATGTGCCTCCAGAGCATTAGCAAAGCAAAAAGGAGATCTTGGCACTGTGCATCTTATTGTGTATATTTTTCCCTTGAAAGACTTTGCTTTAATTTTTTTTCTCTTACCCAAGTCATGAAAATTTGAGTGGCAAGACAGACCTGCATTGTGCTGCAAAGATCCTGCATTTTCCAGTGAGTCTGGAGTCGTAGCAATTTACCCATTTAGTGGAGACTTTTAAATGTAATGTGCCGGGCCGGGGGGGGGGGGGGGGGAATCACTTAAGTGCTCAGGTTATTCATTTCTATTAAAATGTTTAATTCTAATATGCAAAAAAAAGGCATTAAACCAGTTGAACTGCATTTGGTTTAGGCTGAGATAAACACTGGCATGCCCTAATTAAGGGTGGATACAATGCTTTCCTCTTGAAGAGGCCAGTGAGGCAGCCTGTGTATGCCATAACTCTGTGTGCATTTTAACACCCCTACCCAAGGCAGTCACTGCAGAACTAAAAGTTCTGATGAAGGTTTTATTGCCTTGCTTAAAGCTATTTCACACCATCTGCAGGCTCCAAAGGGGAGTCTCCGTAGAGAAGTGTATTTGTGTAATTATGAGTGTTGTTATTACAACTGTAATGCCCTGTGTGATGTTGACAGTAGAGTGACAGGGTTGTTGTCAGTAAAACTCAGATGTGGTGCTTAGGTACTCATTAGCCGCACCTCTTCTGAAAGCATCCTCTATTCCCTTGCTGACACTGCAATTAGATGTTGTAAGAGTCTTGTCAAGCTGACATCTGACCACGGACAGGTGACTCAAAGTATCTTGGCTTACCTGTTGTCATTTGGGCAAGCCAAGGCAGTGAAAGGTAAAGTATCTGGTGGCTGCTTCTCCTGTTGTGTTTTCTGCTCATTTCTTAACCAGATGCTGTTGCAAGCAGGAGGTGGCAAAAAGTTGTGGCCAAAGTCAGAATGTCTGCTTTCTACAGGCTGTTGAGCCAGTGTGAGTTTGCCATGTATGCTTGAAGCTGAGCTGCTCTTTTCCTGTGCTCTCCTGTGTTCAAGATCCTCGAATGAAGAGAGAGCTGCTGAGTTTCTCTGGCATCTTCTCTTCCCCAGCAGGGTTTTTTTCCCTATCACATATGCCTCTGTTGCCTCAGCTTTGCACTGAATGAGGCCTTCTCCCTGGTCTCTCCCTGAGCACTGTGGCTGTAGTACTGCACAGGATTAGCATCCCACTGCTGAGACCAGACACTCCATGTGAAATTAATTTAGATGGTTCTGCTATTTAACAAGCTGATTATCAGCCCTTCTCCTTTGTCAAACTGAAAAACAAGAGCAAAAGGAGTTACCCCTTTCCTTGGCCTCTCTGGGATGAACCTCTTGGTACATCTGTGACCAAGCAACAGAATGAATAGTCCCAATCTGAAACTTGTTTGCACCTCTAAGCATATTACAGAAATTCCTGGGTATGTTGATACTGGCTAAATAGGAACCGATCCCAGTGACTTCTGTTAGCGAGTGCGATCTTGGGAAAGTGAGTGAAGTGTTTCAGCTGCGTTTGGGGAAGAGGGTAAGCAGTAGTCTACCTGGAACAACTCAATTTTATGATTCTCCAGTGCCAAGGAGGGCAAACACCAATTCCTAGCATGTACTCCTAAGGCAACTGACCCACTGAATTTTCTTCAGTCTCCCATGGGAAAGAATCAGTCCGAATTAGAGGGATAAATAACTGAGTACATAGACCAGCAATGTGCAGCCTCTGCACTAGGATGAGGATGTTGGATGAGCTAAAGCAGCCCTGAGCAACACTGGAGCAATAAGCAGCGAGCGAACCTGCTGCTTCAAGGTGCTGTTTCCTTCTACAGTTGAATGACAGAAAGATGTTTTATGCTTCAGTATTGGGATGCAGAGCCCTCTTAGCTCATATGCTTAAAACTAAAGCAAAGCATGCGGGGTGGTGGGGAGGGTGTTCTTCCTCTGGTCCCAGGGTGGATGGAGCCCTTTCCTCCAAGAGAAGAGCGGGGGCAAAGTGCTGTGTAAAGGTTAAGGACTGCAGAGATTAAAATGCTACAGCCCCAGGCCCTCTGCAGCATGGCCTCTGCCTCCTTTGAATACCAGGGGGATTTTTGATAAGCAGTAAACTACTTGACACTACAGTCCCACTGAAATATTTTAATTGGCAAAACCACTCACAACATGTATAACTGAAAAAATGCCAAGATTCCTAATGCAATTTAGACATAGCTATGGGGGAGGTGGCTTTGCTTGGAAGGACATTATGTACGAAAATGAGGGGAAGGGGATTGTATCAGATCATCCACAGCAGCCTGTCTGCCAGCACTGCATCTGGTTTTAATTGGCTGATCAGATCCTGTTTGAAGCCTTTCTCAGCTGTGCTTCCCTTGAAAACCCGATTCCTCATCCAGATGAGGCAGGACTGCTTGCAATTACAGGGTGGTTAGCACAAGAGCAGCAAAACTCAATGTAGCGCGTGCTCAGTGCTTTCACCAAGATGTTATGAGAAGCAGCCCTTACTCCACGGAATATGTAGGCAGCAGAGCCTTTTCTTTGTTCCTCCTGTCCACTGGAGGAGTCTTCATCTCCCCTTTTTTGGGAGTGAGGAGAAAAAGGAGGATTGTTAAATGCCCACCCCTTGTGCTGTGGAAGGAGGACAGCCTGAGGCATCGAGCAAGAGTTCAGTGTCCTCCTCTAATACTGATGCTTCTGGGTGGAACTGGTTTGAGGAGTGAGATCTGGCTTTGTAGCCAGGGAGTTAGGAATGGCATGAGTAGCCTGAGCCAGGTCCTGGAGAGACTGTACCTGGACTAGAGACCTAAGCCAGCGTGCACACCAAATCTGCGTTGTGTTTATGTTAGTGTGGTCCTGACTCATCTCTGCCTGGTGCCTGCAGCTGAATTGGTATCTGCATATGTGATTTTCAGATCACCCATTAAGGAAGCTGAGAGAAAATGTGATGGGCTTAATCTCAGTCCTTTGGGAAGGTCCTGTAACTCTCTGAGAACTGACATGAACAGCAAACACTCAGAAGAAAGGCTCAGCATGATTATTTTGCTCTTGATGGGTTTTTTGTTTTGGTTTGGTTTTGTTTGTTTTTTTCCAGAAAGCAATGGAAAGCAATTTTTAAATAGTTGATAAGGAGAATGACTGATTTAATCGTTGACCTTTCAGTGAAGTCCTGAAGTGACATACTGACCACCTCTGCTGGGACTATGTGGCCTGTCGCAGAGCAGTAGATCATAGAATCCTAGAAGGGTTTGGGTTGGAAGGGACCTTAAAGCCCATCTAGTTCCAACCCCCCTGCCATGGGCAGGGACACCCTCCACTAGACCACGTTGCCCAAAGCCTCACCCAACCTGGTCTTAAACACTTCCAGGGATGGGGCCTCCACAACTTCTGTGGGCAACCTGTTCCAGTGCCTCACCACTCTCACAGTAAAGAATTTCTTTCTAACATCTAATCTAAATCGACCCTCCTTCAGCTTAAACCCATTACCCCTTGTCCTGTCACAACACTCCCTGATAAACAGTCCCTCTCCAGCTTTCCTGTAGGCCCCTTCAGGTACTGGTAAGCCACAATTAGATCTCCCCAGAGCCTTCTCTTCTCCAGGCTGAACAATCCTAACTCTTTCAGCCAAGAGATGGCCTGCGTTGTGCGTCTTTTCCCCATAAAAACCTGTGTGTCTGGTACCTTCAGGAAAGGTGGTTCCTGGGCATGACTGAGGAATGCTTTGGGTGGGAGGGTCTTCGTGGTTACCATAAACCTGAGCTGCTGCCTGAGCTGCAGTTCTTACCTGGCACATGGATACACCATCTCCTGAGTAGTTAGTGCACCTGGGCTGTAATCTGGCCTGCTAGAAGAAAGGGGTGGAGGTGAAGTTTCAAATGTGGTTGTAGTGCTAAGCAGAGCTACTTTATCCAACTGTATCCTGGGCTGCATCAAAAGCAGTGTGACCAGCAGGTCGAGGGAGGTGATCCTGCCCCTCTACTCTGCTCTGGTGAGACCCCACCTGGAGTACTGTGTCCAGCTCTGGGGGCCCCAGTACAGGAGAGACATGGAGCTGCTGGAGCGAGTCCAGAGGAGGGCCATGAAGCTGATCAGAGGGCTGGAGCACCTCTCCTATGAGGGCAGGCTGAGAGAGTTGGGGTTGTTCAGCCTGGAGAAGAGAAGGCTCCGGGGAGATCTAATTGCAGCTTACCAGTACCTGAAGGGGCCTACAGGAAAGATGGAGAGGGACTGTTTACAAGGGCAGGTGGTGATAGGACTAGGGGTAATGGCCTTAAGCTGAAGAAGGGTAGCTTTAGATTAGATGTTAGAAAGAAATTCTTCCCTGTGAGGGTGGTGAGGCACTGGAACAGGTTGCCCAGAGAGGTTGTGGATGCCCCATCCCTGGAAGTGTTCAAGGCCAGGTTGGATGGGGTTTGGGCAACCTGGTCTAGTGGAAGGTGTCCCTGCCTGCAGCAGGGTGGTTGGAACTAGATGATCTTTGAGGTCCCTTCCAATCCAAACCATTCTAGGATATATGATTTATCAGTAGGATCATTCACAATTGAGTCTTGTTTGTAGGACTATTTTGGTTTCTAGCATGACGCTGTAACAAACTGACACCTACCATAAAGCAACACTGCATGAAACTGGACTGATGTATCAGTACGTGAGTGTCCTGCGCTGGGGTTAGGTGCCCATCCCGCAGAACGTGCCTGGTGTTGTGCACGCAGTTTACCATCACGCTTATTTCCTAGAAAAAGCCGATCACAAACTCTCTTTCTCATTCTCACCAGAATGTTTGCGTAATAAGGAGCTTGTAACTTGCATGGTTTAGAAGGTTAATAACAGCAGCTGGTTGGTGTAACGACTTGGACACACTTGAGCATTGCTAATAGTTTGGCAGGAAAAGCCATATTTACATCATCTGAACAGGTTTGCTTATTTGCAAGTAGGCTGTTACCCTGTCTGCCCAGAAAGGGCATTTCAAAGGTGGGTTTGTGTATTGAAGACTAACACTAGCAAACATCATCACAGGAACAGGGAAGGTGCAACATGGCCCCTTGACTGGCTGGCGTGTGTTAGCTCTGCTAGTTCTCTGGCTCACCGATGTATCAGCATCCTCCTCATTGGATCTTGCTGAGCTGGGTTTCTAATGGAGCAGTGAGGCACCGTGTGCCTGCCAGACCGAACGCGAGGGGAGTGGCAAAAGCGTGCAAGAGAAGGTGTGCATTTTGGGGCAGGTGGATCCATAGCAAAGGAACCTACTCAGTAGCAGCCAGGAGCAATAACAGTCTCAGTGTAACAAAACTGCCCTCAGCATCACATACATCCTATGCAGATACGGGAGTTCCTAGAAGGTTTTGGGCCATCTCCTCAGCAAGCTGCAAGGACTCAGAAATAAGCCAGCAACAAGAATTCCCGAAAGAGAGTCACTGAACCGACCTGGTGAGTGCTCACCCAAACACAGAAGAGCAGAGGAAGAAACCTCAGACCCCGCGGTCACTTGCATCTGCCACCATCAGTAAGTCAAGCCTAATCAGACCAGCCTGTCAAACCCTTTGAGTCTGCGAGGTGGGGGTAAATTGACAGAAAACTGCTGGGCATAACTGGAAATCTCCCTGAAAGCACTCTGCATTGCACGGCAGGGGCAATCCCCCTTTTCTGTTCCCAGTGGACTTCAGAGGGCTCTTCCAAAGGTGGTTGGACCGTGCAACATTTCAGGAACATGAGCGTCTCTGATTTGTTATGAAAACACATCCAGAGCCTGGTAGGCACAGTTGGTTTGAAATGTGAACTTGTTAAGATGTTACTGAGCAGAGACCAGCTGGTGGTCAACAGCATAGCCAGAACGGTAACATTAAACAAGAATTTCTGTAAGTCCAGAGCTGTAAGAAAGACCACTAAGCAGAAGAGTTGCTCTTACGAGACCAGACAAGAGCATTGTATACCTGCATTTCAAGAATGCAAATATATTTTACAGTAATGGTAGGATAGCTTCTTTGGGCAGATCCCAATTAAGTAGTTACATTAAAGGGAAACACTCCATGTCCTATCTCAGTAGCTTTGTTTGCACTTGAGTATCTCTTTGAACTTAACTCTGAGGGGCTGATCCAGGAATTTTTTTTTTTTAAATTAAATTTTAAACCCCAACTGACGATGCCAAAGCACAATACGTAGAAGTGCTCTGCAGCTCAGCTGGTGCAGTAGCAGCCATCAGTGGGACTTGCTGATGTGCCAGCCTGGGACAGCAGAGCCTAGGGGCACGGGACAAGTACTCAGTACAACAGAGTGTACCCAGACCTGAAGAAGACATTGGAGTTTGTGCAGATGGAGTGGCCACGAGCAAGATGCCCTTTTAGACATTTTTGGAGCCATTGATGGAGTTAGGCAAATTCTCCTCTGCTGCATTACATTTAAATGTCTCGCTCTATGCCCCGCGATCATCGCTGTTATCATTAGTGAGCAAAACTAGTTAAATAGTCATTACAGAAGCAACAGTGCAGAAATATTTCACAATTAGCAATGAGCCTTCAAAGTGAGTCACTAAAAACAGACCCTGGGGCTGCCCCCTGCAAAACCCGTTGCTCCCTTGTGCCCCATCCTCCGATGGCATGTTTCCAAGGGGCTCACAGTGCAACAGAACAACACCTGGGTTGGAAAGGCATGTTGGTGTTTGCTATTGGCGGCAAGTTACTTTATTGATTCAGATAGGCAGCAAGCAGCAGAGCTAGAAACAGTCCTTACAATGTGAAAAAATACATCGCAGTCACTGGCAAAGTTTTCTGGAGGACTACTTCATTAGCCTGGTCTTGCACACACCCCTGCCTGAGGCAATGCTCATCAGCTGGCCCAAGGAAATGCCCTGCAGCCCTGGAGCAACCAGCAAGGGTGACAGGGGACACGAGCAGTCCCAGTGGCACCCCATTCCACAGCACAGCTCGGTGCAGTTTTAAACCATTATCATGAAATTGTGTTGACTCCAGACACTTCTTGAGGTTTGGGGGTTTTTTGAGTGAGGAGGAACAAAGCTGTTTAGGAGACCCCTGGACTCTTCAGTCATTCTTTGATGTGTCACGGGGTCCGTGAATGGAGCACGTGCCCACACCTAGGCACTGCGGGAGACATGGGGGCCGTGCCCACGGCAGTGCTGCACAGCTGGGAGCTCACGCTGCTCCGAGCCCTCCACCTCCAGCTGCCAGCACCCCGTGCAGTCTAAACAGCACGGGGTTTGCTGTGTCTGGCAAATCCCAAGAGAGGAGCAGCTGTAGCAGCTCCAGGACAGCAGTAGAGGGATGCATACATGAATCCAGAGAGAAATACTCTTTTCTCTTGGCACTATAACAAGCCCTAATGAGAAGCAGCCCACCCAAGCTTTTGAAGAATGAACTCACCAGGAGACTCCTCTGCTCTGATCTGCCTCCAACCCTCTCATCTGCTTAGGAGAAATAATAAACTGGGACATACGAGTTATTTTCATATGCTCAGTTGAGTAACCTCACATAGGGAGGACTGGCGGGGAGGACAGGGGCGATATTGGAGCTGCTCCCCCCCCAGGACCAGGCAATGCAACAGGGAGCCTGAAGGGCTGGCAGAAAGTCTCTTGATCCCTTTGGGAAGACATGGGATGGGGGACAAGGACAGGGGGAAGGGGGTGCTCTGTTTCCCGGGGCCCAAAAGGCTGTATTTAATTTTTATTTTTTTTTTAAACTGGGCTCAGTCCTGACTCGTGCGGGCTGCCATGTTCTGATGCGCTGTTGTGTCCCAGGACAGACACCCGCCTGCCTGCAGTGCGGGCAAGGCACAGCGCCGGCACCACTGCTCCACACAGCCAGCCAGGTCCTGGGCAGCTTCTTGGGACTGCCTAGACAATAAGCCAGAAAGCACAGGGTCTTCTTCAACCAAAGAATAAACTTTGAGGATTTTATTTGATGACCCAAACTGTGATACTCATGGGATTTTTTTTTCCTTAAATTTTAATTATTATTTCATTTTTTTAAACCTTATTTCCCTTCCCTTCCCTTTCCCCTTTCCCCTTTCCCCTTTCCCCTTTCCCCTTTCCCCTTTCCCCTTTCCCCTTTCCCCTTTCCTTTCACTTTGCTTTAGCTTTCCTGCTAGCAGACACCTTTTTGAAAGGTCACATCTAGTCAACATCCTCCCATCCTATTCTTGCCACTTTCCAACCCAAGTAAGGCAGATTTGATTTTCTATTCTGAAAAAAAAAAAAATAGAAAAGGAAAAAAAAAAAAAGTCACAGAATCATTTGTTTACCCAAGGACACCAGATGCCAGGAGCAGCAGCACAGTGAATAGGGAACCATGTCTAAGTCTACACTGGTCCTGAATTCGGTCCTTCATCCCCATCCCTGGCACTAATCTGGCCAGGCATGGGGAGCCGTGGTACCCACCAGAGATGGGCTTTGGTGCGGCTGGGCCTCAGGGCGGGCAACCGCAGGGCTGAGGCGGAGGGAAGCCAAGCAGCTGCTGCCGCAGCGCTGCTTCGCAGGGGCAATGGTGATAGGGGCGACCCTGAGCCCGGCTGTGCCCGCTCGCCGGCCTCGTGCCCCGGGCGTCTCTGTGCTGCAGAGAGGCACCGAGCTGCAGAGGGCAGTGGGAACGGGCCAGGCTTCTTGCAGGTTTCTGCTCAAGCTGTTCAGTCCATGACATGCAAATGCAATTACCTCTTTTTCCAAGACTAAGAGCAGCTATCCCCCTTTTTTTTCCCCCAAAGCTTTAGCAGCAAAAGCTCCATTCACATTTTGAAAAAGCTCCTCCCCCAGGCAAAGCCAGCAGTCAAACATGGAGGAGGTTTTTCGAAGCAAGGTTCAATCTTTCCCAAGATACAAACCATATCAGTTAAGCCAGAGCGTGCTCCCTGGGTAGAAAAAGGGCTTGTGCTGTGGAATGACTCAGCCCTTTGCAATGTCACTCCCAGGGCAAAGACACTGGGACAACAGTCACTTATGGTCTCCAAAAGGTGACAGGCAATTTGTGGCTTTCTGCGAGTTTTACTTGTTGTAGGGCTTTTGCTTTCTGGTCTATAGAAACCCAAGGTAGCCAAGAAGGGGGTTGGGTTGGGTTTGGGGGTTTTTTTTAGTCACAGATTTGCCTTTTAATCCTGAATTGAGTTCTCTTTGCACGAGCTGCTTTCCCTAACATCTCTTTTCTCCCTCCTGTTTACCACAGGAAGATGGTTAGATAAGGACAAACAGAGGTGGAAACCTTCTCCATTGCTAGCTGAACAAGTGACCACTCTTTGAATTTTCACATAAAATGCTACTTCTGACCCCTTGCCAGACATCTGGAGACAAACAGTTTCTAAAAGGAACCAACATAAAAGATGTATGTTTTGAATTGTTTCATTGGCTAAAATATTTTTGGAGCCTCTTGGTTGCTCTTGTTTTTCCCCCTTGCTTGGGTTGTATCAAATCCATCTTCTACACCACCAGTACTGGGCAAAGTCTTCCAAGGAAAAAGAGAGCAATCAAGACCTAATTTCCTAAATAAAAAAAATAAACAAACAAAAAGAAGAAATCCAAGTCTGCCAATGTTGCAGATATTTGTGTCTGCTTATAAAGAAACAAACAACCAAAAAACATCCCCCAAACAAAGCAACTGTCCTCCCTCCTCTCTCTCACAAGACAGGCTAGAAAGCCAACTATCCTTTCTGTTTTAATGCTGTTTTTCAAAGAAAAAGGAAGTTTTCAAGTTGGAGACAGAACGAAATGGGCTATTTTATGCCAGCAATTTGTGTTGAGACTTCCAAAAAGCTTTAGCCCACCATTTTAGAAAAGCATAGACCCATAGGGTTTATACCCCTACCTGGCAAATCACCCAAGGCAATAAATAAAGGAGAAGCAAAGACACATTTAGAAAATCATAAACCCACTGACAGGGGATGTCTGCTGCAGCACAAATGCCAACATCTCACAAACCTAATGGGATGTTTAGCTGAATCAGCCAAAAAGTGGCTAAAAGGGAATGCACTGACATTAATTTGAGCTTTCCAAGGTTTTTAATAACGTTTTTTTATAAGTTAATCTGCAGACACAGTGTATGGATGTAGGGTCGTGCACTTTTTTTTTTCTTTCTAGTCATTCTGCCTCATGGTGTTTAACCTAAAGCTTATTGAAATAGATATTAAAACCTTCCTTACTAGTACAAGCCTATATGGACTTTACTTGTTGGTTCCCGACTCATGAGGACAGGCTGAGAGAGTTGGGGCTGTTCAGCCTGGAGAAGAGAAGGCTCTGGGGAGACCTCACAGCAGCCTTCCAGTACCTGAAGGGGCCTACAGGAAAGATGGTGAGGGACTGTTTACAAGGACATGTAGTGAAAGGACAAGGGGCAATGGCATTAAACTGGAAGAGAGTAGATTTAGATCAGATATAAGAAAGAAATTCTTCCCTGTGAGGGTGGTGAGGCACTGGAACAGGTTGCCCAGAGAGGTTGTGGATGCCCCATCCCTGGAAGTGTTCAAGGCCAGGTTGGATGGGGCTTTGGGCAATGTGGTCTAGTGGAAGGTGTCTCTGCCCATGGCAGGGGGGTTGGAACTAGGTGGTCTTTGAGGTCCCTTGCAACCCAAACCATTCCATGATTCTATGATGACCCATGCATTTAAGGAAGAGCCAAGCCTGGTGAGTCTTGCCTCCTGTGGTACAAGGGGAGAAGCGCTGCCATGGCTCAGGGCCCGGCAAAAGGGTACAAACACGAACGGGAATATTTGGTCAGGCTTCCAGGGCAGTGGTTAAGATTAGCGAGCCTAAAGACAGGGTTGATTCGGGTTTAGGCTGGTAATGAACAGTTTCTAGCACGGCTGGAGGGCTACCCACAGACCTTTCATGAAAGCATCACATGCTGTTTCTCTTGGACAGCCCAGCATCTCCTGTGCTGCTGTGACTGTGCCATCCTCTTCCAGCATGGGAGGAGCAAATTGCAGCTCAGTAGACCCCTTTTTAAAATTATTTTTGGCCCAATTTAACTTAAATTCCTAATTCCCCGGGCCAGCAAACTGCTGGGAACGAACCCCGCTGGAGCCCAGGACTTTTGCATGACAAGCAGATGCTGCAAGCTGCATGATAGACTGTCATTCCCCATTTGTGTGCAGCGGCATGGCTGCAGCACCTGCCCCAGCAAAACCTGCCTGGCAGACTCTGCCACAGGAGCCATGTTGGTGGCAACTGTTGGAGTCAGCCTGTTCAATGGCTGGCAGCTGCCTGGCTGGCGCCACGGCCCGAGCAGTGCAAGCACAGCCTGGGATGCTGGTGCTTAGGAGAGGGGTTGGTACAGTTGCTGCCTCCCTGGGGATGCAGCTTCTGCAGCACCCCAAAACACAACATGACTCTTGAGACACAGCACAAGCTCAGGGCTGTTTTGCCTTCCCTTTCTGGGATAAACACCCAGGTCACGCAAACCTGGGGACATGTGCCGGGGCCAGAGGTCAGATGTATGCTCTAAGAGTCTTTCCAAAATGGCTGCGTCTGGGGAAAGGGTCCCATCCTGGCACAAAGCCTTGCCTCACTGCCTCCTCAAGGTCTTTTCAGGATCTTTTCCTCCAGAACAAAACATCAATAACCTTGTGCACAGCTGATGTTTAGTCTGACCTTGCTGCTGTGTCTCCAGTGTGCTGCTGCCATCCACAGCTGCCAAACTCTCTGAAAAACTCTGACTTCTCTGGGAAGATTCCCTTCCCATTGCAAAACAGACAGGTTGGCCAAGTGAGCACATTACTTGCTCTGTCCACTGCACTGTACCACTCAGACACAAGGGCAGAACCACCCCTGGCATCAGAGAGCCCTTTTGGTCAGATCATGCATTGGGCTGTTATGCATTCCCAAAGGAACAAGTGCCTTGAGGGACCACACACACTGATTTCTCAGATCAGTTACTGGGATAGACTATGAACAGCTCAGAAACTTCCTAAGCTGGTAACTAGGTCCACCCACACCCACACATCACTCGTCCAAGGTGGATGGGAACATCCCCACCCAGCCACCTGCCAGCCCCAGACTCCCCAGGGTGGGATGGGGTTGAGCACAAGCAGAGCAGGGTGTGGGCAGCACTGAGCGCATGGAGGACTGGATTCAGAGTTGGGAAACAGCACAGCCAGGCTAGGAAAGAGCCATGCATGGAGCAGGTGCTGCACGAGCCACAGACCCTGTTGCAGGACCCCACTCCGGCAGCGGATGCCGGTGGCTCAGTCCATCACCAGGCTGAACCAGGGATACAGCAGCACATACAGGATTTTGCTGGTGTGTGGCATTTCACTTGCCAGTCGACCACCAGCTCCGCAGAGAGCTGGGGGGGGGGCGGTTTGGAGGTATTGTATGACACCTCTACTTAAAGAAACTCACCCAAGTCAGCCTGGGTATGGGTATCCTCTGCCTGCCTGCGTCAAACCCCGTGGCTGCAGGTGACCACACTGATGGTGATGTATGGAGATGGAGCAGAGCCCCACTGTGACAGGCTCCATGCTGGCCACAGCCCCCATCTACCTGCTCGTGCTCAGGTCAGAGCACAACCCCAGGGCCAGGAGTGGTTTTGTGGGGTGTAGGAGTGCAGGAAAGCAGTGGGACAAATTCTCAGGGGCACAGAGATGGCTCCACTTCCCACACTGTGTACAAGCATGAGGGGAGAGGAGGAGGAAGGGGAGGATGGAGACCAAAGTATCTTGCAGAAAGGGGATAGCCACAGGGCCCCTCACTTGCACACCCCAGGAAACACCTGGTTTAGGCTTCAGCTGGGAGCCCGAGCTGCTGTGCGTGTGCAGGAGGATGCGGCTGGTTTCCCTCTCCTTTTCTCCCTCCCCGTTCAGTACATTATCAGCACCTGGGACACTACAAAAGCTTTTGTGCAGGCTGCACCTGGCCCTCCAGTTTCATCCCATTTTAGCTGCTGTGTCCTCTCACAGATCTGCTGTTTGGGTCAGAAAAGGGCACTGAGAGAGCAGCTATTTCCAGCCACAAGCCCTGCTGTAGCATGGCCCGGGATCAAAAGCAGCCAGCCTGGCTGATGAAGCAGGGCAGGAGAGAGATGTGCTTCGCAGGACACTGACACCCCCCGCCAAGTGTCCTGGTTTCAGTGTAACCAGGAGGCCCCTGTTTCTGAACGTTTTCCCTTTTGGCTCCGGCTCCCCAGGAAACCTGGCCTCTCCTCCAGGGCAATGGCATGGCCACGATGGCCACGGTACTTGCCGCCCACACTGCTGTTGCACCAACAGGAAAGCCAAGCATGTGTGATGCCTCCAACAGAGAGGGTCTTCTGCTGCTGCTGCTGATGTTCTGGTGGTCCCTACCTGAGCACAAACCAGCTTTTGCCTAGATCCAGCCCTAGGAGAGCTCTATACACACAGCTACCTCTTCCCAAGCCGTGCCCAAGCCTACAGAGAGCTACAGGTGGCTCTCCTCATGCAGCCTGCCTGGAATGGCTGGGGAGCACCGGTTCATCTCTTACAGCAGCTCCCTTGGGGCTCGTAGGGGCAGCAATTTATCAGTTGCAATTGTAAGTACAGACCCTGTTAGCACTGGTGGGCACTCAGCCAGCCAAGCCGCACCAGGGAGGGGATGCCAGGCAGCTGCGACCCTCCCCATAGTGTCTTCCAGGGGCTGACAGAGAGGCTGGAGCTGCCTTGGCCCACAACATGCTTCACCAAGCCAGTCTTTCCACCATCTGGTAGCTGTGGCCAGACCTGTCAGAGAGGCCAACCCAGGCTGAATCTGGCCAGTAGCTGTGTTGCAAGCAATGTTACTCGTCCTTCACTGAGCAGAAGCTGCCTAGCTTCTGGTTCTGGAGGTGAGGGGGAACCTCCAGGCTCCAGAGCTTTATTTCAATCTACCCCACCTTTCTCCGGCACTGCAGTCTCCAGTGTCATGGGGAGCTGGCTCCCTTGCTGGAGCTCTAGCTCTGCTGGCTCCTTCTGTACAGCAGCAGGAGGGATTTGTGCAGAAGAGGGGCACAGCCCCTTAACTCTTGATCCACAAACCAGCAGCAAGGCTGCTCCAAACCGCCAGTTGGGATCATGCTCAGCTGTTTCAGTAGCAGAACCAGAGCTAGCAATGGGAATGGGGACGAGGTGGGGGCTGGTTGCAGCGACTCTGCCAGAGGCAAGGGACTTGCATGGCACCAGGACATGCCACCATGTAGGGCACGGTGAGAATCTTGTCCTGCATAGCAACAAGGCTGCCTGTGACGGGTTGTTTTGCTGCCTGTAGTCTAAATCAGGCCCTGTAGCCAGCACCAGCTTCACTGCTGAGAAGGGGAAGTGAAAGCTGCAGGGACTGTGACACCTGCTCTGCCTCGGTGTTCTGCTTGTCTCTCTCAGAAAACCTTGAGTTGCTATATTTGAGCACAGATTATATCCTGGCTCTGTTCTTATCCGTGTTTGTGAAGTTTGACTGAGTTCACACACTCCTGTGTACACAACATGCCACCCTCCGGCTGCCAGGGAGCGCTCACAGCTGGCCAGGACACCCCCACACCGCAGGGACACGGGCTCCCGGGGAGGATGCAACTGCTGTCCTCGGGCTTTCTGCACCACTGGCATGCCAGCACACACGTGAAACTGGAGAGGAGCTGCCCACAGCCCAGGCTGGGCACAGGCACTTGATCTGATCACACACACACACACACACACACTGCATGGCAAGAGGTCCCTGGAGATGGGTATGGTCCTTGTCCTGCAGAGAAGAGCACCCCTCTAGAAAAGGCAGGAAAGCTGCAGTGGGGGATTTGCACTTGAAGAGGGAGAAGACGGGGCTAAAGTCAGCCCAGATGCAGAGCAGCCCCTGCAAAGGGGTGTGAAGGGAAGGCTAATGGGGGGGGGGCTGGCATGGGTGAGCAAGCAGGGGCTGTAAAGGTTGGGGGTCTGTGGGAGAGGAGGGAGAAGAAAGGAAGGCCATCCTGGATGTCTGGGCTCCTGAATTCCCTGTTGTCCCCCATCAGCAGCATCTTCTTGTTCCTAAGGACAAAACCAATATTTTTCCACTCTATGAGACCTGTCAGCCTGGGGAGGGCTGTTCCACAGCATGATCCCTCTTCTCTTCAGTCCCATCGCACCAGCAATATTTCCTCTCCATCTACTTTTCTACCATTAAAGGGACCTTTAATTCTTCTAGGAGTCAAAGGGCACTCAAACCCACTTAGTTTTTCAAGCCAACCCCCAAGTCCCCTCACCCTTTTTCTGCCCAGTGAGAGGGGGCACACTGGAGGGAGGCAGCTCAGGTGGGTAGTTGAGTCCTCTTTGGGTGAACCAACACTGCAGGGCACATACCCCAGACAGCTTTTAAGGGCAGCAGAAGAAAGGTCATTTATGTATCCAGCTCCTTCCTCCCGTTGACATTTCCATGGTCAGGCTGATCTAGTCCTGACCTCTCTATCCTTAGTTACATATTCTCCCTTCTGATATTTTCCGTCTTTTAGACACTGGTATTACACTCTGCCATACAAAGAACCCATACAGCATGGCCTACCCATTATTTTTCCACCACGTGTCAAGGGGATTAGAAGTTACACAGTGAAGTACTGCCCAACCAGTGCTGTGAGCTAATACGTGGTTTCTGGCCCCAGAGAGCAAGTAGACTAAACAAGGAAGGGAGCTCACACTGTAACACCAGAAAAGAAGGGGGAATGTGCTATTCAAAACCAACACCAGGTAAGCATTGCCTTTTAAATGTTCTCAGCTGGCTGGAAACAAACCCCTAAACATTTTTGATTAGCTGAGCATTAGGTGGGAGCTGAGGTGGGAAAGCTTTTCTTCTCATATTTCTTTTATTATAGCCCTAGTCCTGAATTATCTTTTCTGTGCAGCTGCCTACTAAATAGGATTTGCCTTGAGACTTTGCTTGTCTGTGCTTTTTGAGGAAGAAGCAAAGGAATCTCTGCAAGCCCATGCTGCAGGGAAGAGTGTTTCACAGTAAATGCAGAGGTGAGCCTGAAGGGACACAAAATATTAAAGTCCTGAAGAAAGGGACTTTATTGTATGACTATTTCAATTTTCTTCTCTTTTCTTCTCTTTTCAGGTCTCCACTGATAAAACCGGGATTAACATGCTTTCTTCTCTCATGCCAAAAGGCAAATTAATTGATCCTTATGAGACTCTCACAGTGAAAGGATCCACATGAAATGGTATTTACCACTTGAGACTGAGAGACTAGTATACATGTGCCATGGCTGTGAGTAGGTGGATGTGCAGTATTTGTGTAAGTGGCAGGTACCAGAAAAGCCATGAGATGGGTATAAATGAGCCTTCATCATCCCTTCATACTTCTCATCACAGGAGAATGTGAGAATGATCTGAGAAGTTTCTTTACAGACATACTTTGAATGAAAGTCCAACTACAGTCCTTCCATTAGTTGTAGGCTGGTACTTGCTCAGCAAACAAAGACCCGGCTTCACAGAATCACAGAATCACAGAATGGTAGGGGTTGGAAGGGACCTTTAGAGATCATCTAGTCCAACTCCCCTGCTAGAGCAGGATCACCTAGAGCAGGTTGCACAGGATTATGTCCAGGGAGGTTTTGAATATCTCCAGAGAAAGAGACTCCACAACCTCTCTGGGCAGCCTGTCCCAGTGCTCTGTCACCTTCAAAGTGAAGTTTTTCCTCATATGCAGATGGAGCTTCCTGTGTTCCAGTTTGTGCCCGTTCCCCCCTGTCCTGTCACTGGGCACCACTGAGAAGAATCTGGTCCCATTCTCTTGGCATTCGCCCTTTAGATATTTATATTCAGTCACTTGCTGGCTGATCAGTGCCCTCCCTGAGCTCAAGAAGGAGGCTGTCTTCAGAAAGATTGGTGGGAGGAGGTCTGGGAGAATAAGCCCTCTCTCTAGAGCCTTCCATTCAGAATGGGGTCGCAAGGAACATGGCAGCTCAGCTTGCTGAACTCCTCATCTTCTTCTCCCCAACCAACCATCCCCGCAGCGTCTCTGCCTCTTTTTTTTTTTCTTTTTTTTTCTTTTTTTTCTTTTTTTTTTTCTTTTTTTTTCTTTGAGATCCCTCCATCAAGCGAAGCAACTCATCAGAGAGCCCATTCCACCATTCCAGGGTGAAGACATGAACACCCAAACTTCCTTCCCCTCCTACCCCCTTCCAGACCCCCCACGTCTGACAACGCTAGCTTTCGCGGGGTCCTCCCCAATCTCCGGCAGGTTCCCCCGGGGGGGGTGGCGGACCCTTCCCCGCCGAGAGCGGAGCGGCCGCCGGGCGGGCAGGGACCGGGAGCTGCCGCCTCCCCGCACGCCGCGGCGGCCGCCGGCGGGGGCGGCCCGGGCGCTGTCCGCGGTGCTGAGCGAGCCGCCGCTCCCCGGAGCTTTCTGGGGAGCTGGGGGGGCACCGCCGGGCAAAGGGGAAGTGTCTGCTCCTTGGGTGAAGCCACTCCTCCCTCCACCCCCCCCCAAAAAAAAAGAAAAAAACCCACCCAACCAACAAACAAATAAACAACACAAAAATTGGAATTTAACATTGGAAAATGATTTTAAGGCATGACCTTCTCCACATCATACCAGCTCCGGGGTATCATCATCTTCCAAGCCTAAAGGTACAAAATTATTTTGACTCAGTCAGTCCTCTGTGTACTTCACAACATACTCAATCATATTCCAAACCACATTCCCTAGCCACTGAAGGAGAAGGCGGCTTGCTGAACTTTGCAGCAGCCTGAAAAGCAGGGGAGGAAGTATAGAGGTCGACAAATTTCAGCAAACTGCTTCTGTAATGACACATAGTTAATTGTCCTTACAGCTTTCCACAAACCAACCCTATTTATATTTACCATTACAGTCCTTCCAGGCATCTCTCTGACCTGAAATGAATACAAATCAAGACTCATGACAGGGGTGGACCATTTGTCGCTGGGCCAAACAGGCACATGCGGCTGCTGAACAGGTGTGTGATATGTATAAAAGGTGGCAGGGAGTAACAGAAAATGACTCAGGGATTCACCCAAAGAACACAGCAGGCAGACACAAATAGAATGAGTCACTGCTCATTCACCGAGGCAATTAATCAGAGACAAAATCAGAGGGGAATGACTTATCTGAGCCTAAAAATGGGCATTTAAATGGCTGCCTCTTTTCTCTCTCTTACCCATGTTTCTCTAGAATAAGAAATTGAAAGCAAAGGCCCTCCTTGTTAGCAATATTTATTTAGGGAGAGCTGAACTGGGTTTGGAGATAGCAGGAATTCTTTTAGAAAGTTCAGGGGATAAAATTTATTGGCTAAGTTGGGCAGGAGTTAAATCACAGGACATACATTTCCACTTTTACGAACAGGATCATGGGTCAGAACAACAATGATCAGTAACCTTGTTTTGCTTCCTCTTTAAAAAAGCCTGCATAATCAGTGACGTTTAGTACCCATAGCACTGAACACACAGGAAGAAATCTTTTCAATACTCTTCGAAAGCAAAAGTTCAAGAACAAATTACGTCACGTGTATTTCCTAATGGGAACACTGCCCTTATGGCCTTGAGTTACATTCTCCAAAGGACTGTGCCAGTCTAAAATACAAGTAGCATGTACTTGAAGCATTTTCAAAGACTCTTTGCTTACAAAATTTCAGAACAAGATTCTCTGCACTCCATTTAATTTCTCAAACAGGCAGAGAACGCCAAGTGTGCAAAGCAAAGTTTCTCTCATGTTCCAGCCTCATTGCTCAGTGCAGTGATCTACTACATCCCCTTTCTTCTATGTGGGGCAGGAAATGCAGGAAGTGAGAAGAGGGTGAGACATGACATCAGAAGAAAAAAGTTCAAGCAGTCCACCACAGTTTTAAGCTTTCAGGCTGGTGTGGCTGAAATTCAAGGAACTACAGTAGCACATTCCCCCTCCCAACACACATCATGCCTCACCTTCCCCCTTTCCAAGCACCGAAACTTTGCTGTAGGAACAAAAGAAAAAAAAAACACTCTCAGATATAGACAGTTCTAGAAAGCTCTTCTGTAAAGTTGTAATTATTTAAAGCTGTCCACGTAAAACTGTTCTAAGGAGCATTTCCCCACGTTTTTTTAATATCATGTAAAAAGTAGAATATATGCATAATCACCTTTTCATTATCATAAAGGAAGACTTCTTATCTAGCTATGTGACTTGGTCTAGCTATCCAGATTCACAGAATCACAGAATGTTTGAGGTTGGAAGGGACCTCTGGAGTTCATCTGGTCCAACTCCCCTGCTCAAGCAGGGCCCGCTAGAGTCAGTTCCCCAGGACCATGTCCAGATGGCTTTTAAATATCTCCAACTGTACAAGCCACATTCAAAACTGGAATGGTCATACTGGGCAGCAAATACTGCACCACCACCATTCGCATGTGAAAGTCTGGCCTCCATCAAGACACTTGTGAGGGTCCTCAGATGTCATCCTTTCATTCAGGAGGGTCTATCTGAAAGGCTTTCATTCAGTCGTGTCCATCAGGATTGCTTCTGGTGGGTAGGGTGAAGACACCCACAGAACGACCCTGTCTTTCCATAAGGACAGAGTGGCTGGTCTCTTGAGGATTCCTGTTAAAGGATTGTCAGAGAAAAAAAATATTTTGTCTCCATGAAGGTCTGTTCCCCTTAGGGTGGCTTTAAAGAAGGAAAAAGTTGCCTTGTACTCAGCAGAGGCACCACGCAGCTGGGACTGGTGAGGCTGGCCTGCTCTTGGATGCACCCTAATTGCTGTTATTAAATGGGACAGGAGTAAATGGGAATGAGGTACTGTGGGTGAACCCCTATGGCCTGTGAGACAATGGAAGGGTTCTCAGAGCTGACACCAATCTTCCTGTTGTCAACCGCATGGAGTGTGTGATCTCAAATGTGAGTGCGTTTACAGGACTGTTCCTGAGTGCTAAGTGGAGCTGGATGGGAGCTTATGCATTTGCTAGCCAAGACTGAAGAAGGCAAGTCGTAGCTACTGGACCCCTTATGCTGGTGCCACAAGATGAAGTGGCATATTTTGTATCATCCTCCTTAACTCAGTTTCAGATCCTCTTGTGTGGCTGTAGCAAGCGGGTTCTGCTCTGCTGCACTGCAGGAAGTTCATTGCCCCTGCCCACAGTCAAAATAACACCCTTGGGAAACCCATGGCAGAAAAAAAAAAGGGACATCTTTCCAATTCTTATCTTTTAAAGTCAGTATGATGCTTCCTCTTGAACCTCACTTCACATTATGTTCAAAAGCTTATGGGAAAGACTCTCCTATTCACTTCACATGCCAGGACCACTCCCTCTCATGTAGAAGCCATTTCTTGCACTAAACTGTAAAACTGGAGTCAATGGTGAGTATTTATGTGGTTCCTAGATCCCCTCTTACAATATTGGAATAGAGTCTGTATGTTCTCATTCTCCTGGAATTTACCCAGTATTTCAAGATTTAACATTAATATCAGCAGACCAGAATGCTCTCCAGCCAACTCCTTGTCCAAGTTGCTGCTTTCTAATAATTTTCCCCTATTGCTAATGGGCTCAAGACTAGTTTGTCATCTAAGCAGAACACTCTCCCTTCCAAACATTCATCAGAAAAAATTATTAGACACTTCCATCTTTTTGTATCTTTATTAACACACTTCCAAAAATAAAAAGGTGTATGCCCTCAGCACAGTAAGTTTTATTCTAAAACTGAAACACCTTCCCATTATCTTTAAGAAAAATGTATCTAATTGGTTTTCAGCATCATACCCCTATCCCCCCCTCCCCACCCCCCCCCCATTTTTTGTAGTTCAGAAGTCTAACTTTCATCAAATGCCACCTATTACTGCTTTTTCCCCCATATCTAATATTCTGCATATCTGTTTCTACTTGTTGCCTTCATTGTAGTTCAGTACAGTGGCTTTTAGCTAAACCTATCATCTCTCTTGAATGTGGACATATAGCTCTTTGGCTATCTAATATATTTTTCCTAAAGAATTTTCCCCACTTGAAAACATTTTTTTTCCTCCACAAAGTTTTCTTCCCATCTGTTTTACTCAGAATTTCCTCCTGTTGGGATATTAGGTTTTTAGAGATACACCACAACATTACCAAAGCACTAGCAGGAACAGCCGGTTTCACATCCTAAAGGTTATCGCTTGGATATCCAAGACCAGGTTCCAGACCCCTGAATGTCTCATGGCTGAGCTGGTCTCATCTGTATGATCACCAGGTGCCTCTCAGCACCAACTGGTTTTCTCTTGTTGGCTCCGAAATGTTTTGCAGTAATTTTTGAGTCATTTTCACTTGGAAACAGGGGAGTCCTTGAAGACTGTGGGGCTGACAATGACTTTACCCAATTGTGGACCAAAGATAACTGGAGAAAAATGGTTAAGAGCATGGGCTAAACATGCTCGAAAGACATTAATTGTTCTGCTCCAATAAAGCTCTGGTCTCTGAGTTGGACTTTGCCCCTGGACACGCTGCTCCTGCCATCGCAGCAGGGCTTACTGGCACATTCACAGATGTGGAAAAAAAACCAAAAGCTGAGACAAGTGGGTCACTCAACTTTAGGGGAAAGTGGGAGACAGATGGTGCAATGACTTCTCTTCCCTGCAGGAGACATCTCCACCCTGCTCCCTGCAGACCTTCGGCTGGAAGAGTTGCTAACACCCAGCTTGACACAGAGCCGAGAAGGAGACTCGAGCAACCTGTAAGAATGGACCCACATCATCATCCTCACAAAAACAGAGAGTCACAAGAAAGGAAGAAATGCCTCCAGTGGGCTTGGAAGAAAATTCCTGGTATTTTTGCCTGATTTCCAGCAGTTTTGGATAAGACTCTTCTTGACCTTTTTCAGTTGTCTGTGGTGTAGGTATCTGAGCCAGTTGCTCCAGGATTTCTTCATATTCACTGGAGAGACATGGACATTTTTACAGCCCAGTGATCTCACACTACAGCACAGCTTGTCAGAAGAAAGGACGAGGTTGAGCAAATGTTTCTAAAACACAATCCCAACAAACAGTGTGTGCACAGAAACCATCACATTCTCACAGCTTGTCCTGGTACACCTGACACGACAAACAACAGCTTTCTCTTCCCTGAACCTCATGCCCTCCACCCCGCATCAACCTTATCCAATGCCTGGTGCACCAGCCCCTTGTAGAAGCAATATTGTAATTATTAACTGCAGGCTGAGTTTGGACCCCAACTAACCCAAAGCCGAAGCGTCAATGAGCAAAAAGCACCTGACAGGTTTTGCAGCCAGGCACCAGCACTACGGGCTACTTCATCTCACAGTAACCCCCCAGGCAGAGGACACAACGCTGTGTGAAATGCTATAAGCAACTTATTTTAGGTGGCCGTACGTCAGGAACCCTCAGCCAGAATAAACCCCTAAGCTTGCTCCAACGCATCTTTTTATGGAAAGGAATTTATATAAATGATCTTTTGTGAAAGAAAAATATTGTTGTGAGCCTGTGCAATATTTCACCATGATTTTTTTAAAGAAAAAATGGTCTTCATACCGGAGCATGAGAGCAAAACATCAGCCTGAATAACAGTCATACCTACATTTTGCTGTCCTTATCACCAACGACAGGAATCTCCAGGTTATATTGGGGATCCAGGCTACAACTGGCACCTGCCCAAAGAAAAATTAAAATGGCAACTATGTAATAAAAGATGTTAGTTCTTTAAAAATATTTTCAGTAATAACAGCCCTTTGAGCTTTAAAAACAGTTCTTTAAATGTTTGTTTACAACATTTATACAATATTTACACATTCTTTTCTCAGTGCTACAGTTCTCTGCTAACTCTATGCTGTGAGAATGAAGATTTGGTTAAAGTCTAGGTAATGTGCCAGCACTCCGGCATGTCTGGATTCTCAAGAATCCATTGCTGCGGAAATAAAAAGGAAATTAAACCACTGGAAAAATAAAAAAAGTATGTTAGGTTGCTATGGCGCTTGATTACATTTGGAGGTAAGGTTTAACTTGCCGCTTAATTCACATCATTTGGAGGTAAGATTTAACTTGACACTTAATTCTCATCATTATGCAGTGAATGCGGCAGGAGATTGAAGGGCCCCCTGTTGCTGCTCGGGGCTCAGCAGTGCCCTGGGGTCCTCTCTGACATCGCCTCTGCACAGAAATCCTCTCCTCAAGATGCAGAGTGGGCACCACCAGCTTCCAGACTGCTCTGGCCACTTGAACCTTAAACGTCTTTCTAAAGGTTTCTCAGTCCTCTGCTGTCATTTTTAAAAGTGGCTTCACTTCAATGAGTATAAAATTTAGCCATCTAGGTCAGACTGTTTCAAATAGTTCCAGGAGCCAGTGCTGTCACACTGCAGCCTATTTGTGATCTATTACAATGTAATATATATATAGCAATGAACAGCCTCCTCTGAGATGGTGCCTCTTACAAATTAAAGATTGTTTGTAATCTAACAAGCATGCCTGAAACAGCCTCAGGAACAGTCATCATAAAGAAAGCAAGTTTAAATTGGTTTTCTGTGGTTTTCCTCTATTCAAGCACAGACGAGTATAATGCATTATAGCAGTACTACCACTACTTTTCCATGAAGTCTGGGATCTGGAGGCTTTGTCAGCAATGGACGTATGCTCTCCGACAATAAGCTGGTGTTACAATAAGTCAGTCAAAGGATGCCTGAGATGAACTGTAGCCTCTTTCACTACTCATCTATTCTTTATTAGCAGTAAGTAAAATCAGTAATCAGATAGTAAATGCCTTCAAAGTTGTCATGGTTTAGCCCCAGCCAACAGCTAAGCACTGTGTGGCCACTTGCTCACTCCTGCCCCCAGCCTGGTGGGATGTGGAGGAGAATGGGAAGAAAAAGGTAAAACTCGTGGGATAAGGACAGTTTACTGGGACAGCAAAGGAAGAGGAAAACACCACCACCACTTATAACAGAATATACAAAGCGGGTGATACACAATGCAACTTGCTCACCACCTGGAACCCGATGTGCAGCCTGTCCCCAAGCAGTGACTCCTCCTCCCTGGCTCAGTTATATACTGAGCATGACATCATATGGTATGGAATATCCCTTTGGCTAGTTTGGGTCAGCTGTCCTGGCTGTGTCCCCTCCCAGCTTCTTGTGAAAATTATCTTTATCCCAGCCAAAAACCAGGACAAAAGTAAAAGCTGCTGTTCTGGAATTAAAAGTCATAACTTCACAATCAGTTTTAGAGTTAAAGGCAAGACCACTTCTGTCAAGTATCACATTGCTAGTTCATGAACTCTTATTTATGAAAGAAATGTCCTTTTTTTTAACTAAATCCATGTTTTCAACTGATACTTCAATGAAAACAAAAATTCAAGTTCTGATAAACTGAAAGTCCTGACTGCAGTTGCAATTATACTCATATAGCAATCTTTTATTTCTAACCAGACAACAAAAATCTGGCTGAGAATACCAAAGGCCAGAGTTCACACTGTAACTGCTGAGGACAGCCATGTGTGTAACACACAATAACAGAACAGCACGTTTACCCCCAATGATTTTATATTGCAATTGAGTATTGCAAGAAGTCATGAATGATATGTGTAGAGCATCCTACACATGGGCATAACACAGCCCCCCCGCAAGTTCTGCTGGCATGCTGCAGTTTTAAGTCAGAGATGTCTGTGAGAAGATCGTACACCTCTACTTCAAAACTGTGGTTCCTCAGTTCATCTGTGAGGTTTTTTAAACACCTGTATCCTTCTGTTTGATTTCTGAAATATCCCACTACCATCCATCACCCCTTCCCTTCCCACCTCATCAATAGGCAGGACTTCCAAAATATGTACTCTTGGCCTGCCAGCAAGTCCCTATGTTACCAAAGTGTGCTGCTTCCCCTTCTCATGGCTCATTTTTTTATCTGGGAAATGGTAGTACATAGGAATCCTCCTTCTATCAGAGAAGTGCTGCAAGGAAGGAGGCTAACCACCAATTTGAAGTATGCATGTACTTAGCTGGAATATTACTCCACATTCAAAGTTTCCTTTGGTCCAAAACAGACGCCTTTTTTTTTTACAAGCAGCATTTCTCTGGAGTAACTCCATGAATTTGCTGCCAGAGGCTGAGCCCCATCCACATGTGTTGCTCCCACCGATCAAACAGAGCTGCAGAAACATTCTCCAGCGCAGCTGGGCAGTAGGACAGCTGTAATGCAGGAGCCCTAGTCACTCAGGTCTGCCAGGTCGTTAGCAAATCCCTCACAGCATTTGACGAATTCCCGCTGGTGTCGCAGGGAATTTGGGCGGTGGGAGAGACGGCAGGCTCTCTTCCCCAAAATAACTTACTTTCCCCCAGTCTTAGGAAAAGCTGCCCAGGAGGAGAAAGTGGAAGGGAGCTCATGAGGTCTAGAGAGCTACATCAGTCCTGGCAATTCGTCAGGGCTACACAATATTTGGGGAGCCCCACATGAGCAGTAAAACAGACAGGCAGATGATTGTGATGACTAACAGATGTGATGGCAAGAGCAGAAACACGGAGCTCTCTGCTTTGGTCATGTTGTGAACTCGTGCCCCGGAGATACTTGTCACCACAGTGTTTTAGACATGGGGGTGCAGAGAAAAGGACTGGGGAACTGCTGTTAAGCTTCCTCTGCTGTCTCTGCCCTGTATTTGCAGGGGAAAAAGAATACTCCCAAAATAGCCTGTGCCAAGTACCTTTGCAGACTTTGTGCTGACGTTCATTTTAAACCACCTGCAGGTTTCAAAGTGCCCATGACAACTTTGTGTACTCTTCAGTATGCAAGAACAACGCAAAACTGCGAGCAACGCTTAAGTCAGTAAGGTAGTAAATAGTGAAGAATACAAGTCCATCGACATTGTGACTATTTGCCCATAGAATTCAGACACAATGTTTTTCTAATACCACCAAATGCACAATACTACATCTGGAAACCAGGAGTACAGATGTTGTTAATACCAGATGGGAGAGGCTGCCTTGAGAAGCAGCAGATGGACTTCGAAATCACTGCAAATAACTGACTCGGCACGAGCACTCAGCATGCCATAATGCCATGGTAAAAATGGCAGGCACAGTTTGTGGACACAAATATCAAGAGGGTGAGAAGCAATCTTAGCACTATTTTTTTATATATATACTATTTATATGTAGAGCACTGGGCTAGCAACTGGTGCTGGGTTGTGAGATGCACAGGAATCACAAAGATCCAGAAGAAAAGGTTTCCAGCTTTTGAATCCAATATATACAACATGAAGTTTCAAGTGCTCATTTTCCACAGTTCATCCAAGAGCTGAAGGGATTAGTGGATAGCACGAAACAGTCTGGGACTTTTCAGCCTTGTTGATAAGGATGCAGCAGTCAACAGTTTGAAGATGAAGTTCAAAGACCAGTGTGGAAATGCAAATGAATTTCTCAGTAATGACCACAATCAAACATTAGAACAGGTTCTCCAAGTATACAATGAATTGCCACTGCTGAGCACCTTTAGGGCAAGACTGAAAAACTTTCCGGAAGGCACACTGAGATATAGCTTTCAGAAGAAGTTATTCAGATAAGAGATACAGAGGGGGTGAAGAAGAGAGTCGTTGCAGGTGGACAGTCAATTCTGAAGCAAGAAGGGCACCCACAAAGGGACCAGCCTGTGGGTGTAATTCCTGTGCCACACATCTGACACGCTCAGAAGACTTGCCTTGCTGCATGAGGACAGTGACCGAATCAGAATTCTCACACTTCAACCATTCTCTTGCAGGGGAGACAATTTTCCCTTTGCTTGAGGTGCAATCAGTATAATCCCTGGGTAGCACAAGTTTCATTGTTTTCTGCAGCAGATTTGCTACATGAAGAGGTAGAATAAAGTTAACATATGTTTCAGGGGTGTAAGAGCACATGAACTGCCCACTCACGTCATTCACATGCTGAAACACAGACCACAATAAACTGTGTAACATCAGAAGGGAAATTTTCTAGCTTTGACGGCAAGACCACCTCTACAGCACCACATAATCACTTGCCTGCTGGGAATACACAGGGACAGATTATTTCCTCAAAGCAGTTCAGGCCTTGGATGTTTGTTGGAAGTCTCCTGAAGCACTCAGGCTAGCTACAGGGGTTTCTCAGTGACAAGAGGTTATTGCTACAGATTAGAGTGGCCAGCTTCCTTGTGCTCTTCTTGGTGAGACCTGTCCAAGTGTTTGCACTTCTCCATTCTCCAAGCGGTGAGGTGGTGTGGATTGTCCTCTGCTTTACTCATCAGTGATGAAGACTCAGCACAGCATTTTGCAGGATCAGCCAGCCTAGGCAACTCGTTCCTGCTGGTTTACTAAACCACCCAGCTGAGAGTCAATGTGATAACACTGTAGTAAGTAGCATAGATTTCCTTAACGTACACATGAACTACCAGTTTAGGATCTAGCAGCTGCTTTGCATGCAGTTCTTGGCAAGACTCTTTTTCCAGCATGATGACTCAACTCTTTCCTACTAGGAAAATTACTAAGGTTTGGCAGGTTAACTACTCCCTTCGCTGGGCAGTCTTGTCTATAGGATATGAAACTAATCTTTTTCTCATTGAGATGAAGCAGAACAGATTACAGCACTGCTACTGCAGCAAAACACGACCACTACGTCTAATGCCCACACTCAAGTGGCATATTAGTATTACGGTCTTTTATATATCTCCCTTTTAAGTCACTGGATAAACATAAGCCATATTTTATTGCTGAAAATAGCAACTTCATGTATTTAGCATATTAGTGCACTAAATACATAGTAAGCAACATTCAAAATATGCAGGCATGCAAAGAAAATCTCTCTCTTGCTCACAGGAGCATCTACTCTGTAAGGCCACATTGAGTACTCTGATTTTAAAAATATCAAATATTCCATCATGGAAGGAAGCAGGTAAGTAGGTGCATCTGCCAGAACAATGGCAACAATTTAGAGTATCATTTGCCTAATGCCTCTCACTCCCCCATCACAAGACTGACCTCATCTTGCACAGTATGAAGAAGGCTGGGTTCCAGCAGTACCACAGGACACTTAAAATTATATTTTCACCAACAATAGAGCAAGAACTTCTTTCTTCTTTAGCTCCTCTCAATTTTCATCATCATGTAAGCTCCTTATGGAACTGAAAGTGTACATACTACCACTTGCTCAAGCATCACTATTTTGCTGTTTCAGTATCAGACTCTGCAAATCTAAGTTTGGTATTCTAGAAAATTAAGGATGTTACTCAAAATAACTCTGAAGCATTTATGAGGAGATAAACTGAAGAGTTGAGGTAAGGAGGTTTCAGGTGGCAGGCAGATGGCTTATGTTGCCCAGCTGCATTATCAGCTCTCCAGTTAAGTTCAGAGGAAAGCAATTACACCTTGAAAAGGGACTACACAAGCTTCATGATTACTTCCATAGGATCACACTGCCTCTGCTAATCTCCACAGAAGTTTACACTGCAGGTGTTACAAGGTCCTGAAGACTGGAATTTCTCCAGCATTACTTCACTGATATGCTTGTCTGAGCTCTGGAGGGGATGAGAAGCAAGCACACTTTTCACAGTGCATTTATTTTTGATCCTAGACTGGAAGGAGCAGCAAGCAGACACCACATGCCCCTAGCTTTTGTTCAGCATAGGCCTGCTCAACCCCCATTGACCATTGGTATGTAGAAGCATCAGCTCTTAGGACAGAATGAAAGTACAAAGGCTTTTAATCTATAAATAACTTGAAGAGCTATTACTGACTTAATTTCTCACCTCCTTGACTCATGACTTGAGCTATGCAGGGGGCTCTGATTAGAGTAGCATATAAACTGGAGCACATCCCAGAACAGACTGGCAGACTTCAGCTCAGACCAGTCACTTGTATCTAACAGGCCTAGGGCTGTGCTTTACATGCTTTAAAGTTGAGACCAGATAACGGTCAAAGGGCAAAAATGGTTCTCTAGAAACTATCACTACAATGTAAGTGAAAGCTGAATCATGTCTCACTTAACTGACTCATCTTCAGTAAATTGAGGCAGATGTGTAGGCAGATTGTGCATTCATGAGGGAAAAAACTCCCTGAGTAACATCTAAACCCAAGCATTGCTGTGTACCCCATCACTATTTCTCCCCACTCAGTGTATCTACACACACATTGGCCAATAAGCTCCACAAATACTTTGTCAGTACCATTTAGATACAAGAATTACTTGAGACAAGCAATGTTTAGCATAAGTTTATTTGCACAAGAATTTCAGAATCATTAAGGTCCAAAACCCACTTTCCAAGAATGACAAGTGAACACCACAGTGCAGAACAGTAGACAAAGTTACTGTGACCAATCTCACATTTGGGCTCATCACAAATCCAAATATTTCTAGTACCTTGTTTTGCCAGCTTAAAAAAAAAAGACTCATTTCTTCCAAAGAGGTATGAGAAGGATTTTCCAAGAGCTGACTTCTTTTAATAGTAAAAAATAATATAAGAGATAAACATGGAAAAAAAGGCCTTCTAAATTTCAACAGAAAGTGCAATTCTAATCAGAAAGAGACAAGCCCAATCCAGACACTTCAGTGAGTGACCTTCTCTTCCAATACAATGAGAAGAGCAGGAGTGCTCCAAATATCCCCCCCAAAGCTTCTACAACTACAGCCCAGCATCCCACCATATAATAGTTTCATTGAAATTAAAGAATGCGTATGAAATACACTTCACCATACTTCAGAAATGGTTGAGTAAGACTTAGATGCAAAGGCTGGAAGTATTACTATCCATTTGGCTCTCTCAATGCCCAAGTTAAACCAAGTTGCCAGTGACTATGATCAACTTATTCCTTACTCCTGTGCCTAACAATTATGGCACCCTGATTGAATGAGTTGAGAGGGACAGTAAACAAGTACTATCAGTACACTGACAGCTTAGAATTGAAGAAATTTGTCCAAGTTGCCTTCTAAGAGGCCTTTTCCCAAGCACTTGTATAGTGATAAGCAGAGATCACTACCAACATTAGTAGCTATTCTTGTGATCAGAAACCCACAAAGCCTAGGCACAAAACATACCAAATGCTTAACCCCAGAACTCAATCCCAAAAACATGGGTCTAAGTTTCAATATTACATACTGCTTTGTAGATAAGATATTGATGTTAAAATAAAATGTGAGGCTCTTTTAGAAAATGGTTACTCAAGAGAAAGCAGTAGTCTTCAACCTCCAGCTTAGTGATTGACTGAAGTAGCTGAGGACAAACACAGCAACAATTAAAACTTGAGCTGAGGGAGCATGAAGTATGCTCTACCTTAAAACTTTTTCAGAGTGACCATGGATCAGCATAGGGATTTTACCAAAGTGACTAAAACCCAGTCTACTACTAGGTCTCCTTGGTAGCATCTTTATCAAATAAAAAAAAATCTGTCTTACAATGAGGAAGTCACACCAACAAACTGTAAGTCAAGGGAGACTTGGCACTAAATATTGACAACAGATGCTGAACCTCAGACTGGCTTAGCCCAGCAGAGCTTAAGCTACAGAAAGAAAACAGCTATTTTAAACCACACAGTCTAGTTTACTAGAAGCCTAGTCCTGAGGAATGATGCACTCATACAAGACTTGCAGTCTAGTGTTACTGCAGCTTTGGTTTGATGCCACTGCCCAGAGGGAATGTGTTAGGGTAATAGTCTGAAATAGAGTAGTCTTTCTCTAACCTCCACTTGACACAAGTGGGCAACAGAGGATAGAGCAGGTTTGCAGAGGCATTAAGTACTGACAGGAGACCTAATCAGGCAGGCAGCCTAGACATGGCCTAGGGTCATCATTTTTAACTGTTACCTAGCAGTCATTCTCATGTTACTCCTTGCTACAGGGGCCACCATGAGCCTGAACTCAAACCAGCTAGCACACACCAAATTAAGCTAGTGCCACATGCAACATCAGGCTGCTAGGACAACTTGAAACAGAAAGAGGTAGGCTGCTGGCAACACAGTGATAGAAAGCTACTGCATATTCCAGCTCTACCTGCCAAGCCAGGATTATTTTGAAGGTAGTGAGACAAATAGTGTTCCAGCAATCCTGTATACAGTAGGGCCAATGCAGCTGTGGTGTGCAGCTTCAGGATACAGTTTAACTATTCAAGAGCTTAACATCCAGGCTACAAAGCATTGATATTTCTAATATGCCAGAGCAACCTAAGAGCCAGGCAGAGAACACAGCAGTCCTGCAAGGCATAAACTCAAGAAGTCAGCTGTTCAGAGAGCAGCCATTCAACATAAAGATTCCTTAGAGGCCTCAGCAACAAGTTACATTAGCAAAAGCACAGTATTTATGGCAGGAAGCTTAAATTCTCCATAGCTCTATCTCAGTAGGAATCCATTAAAGCCTTTTTTCCAGCACATCTTTTTCCAACAGATGCACCTGGCCTGATGTCCAGCAGCCAAGGCAAAGACTAGTAAAACGTAAGTCTGCTTGTTTCAAGCTTGCGAGGACTCCTAAGCATCTGAGCCCTTCTTCCACATGAGCTGATGCACAGGAACAGTTTCTAAAGATCAGCCATGAGATTGCACAAGACAGATACATGACTAAGTTATTTGATATGCAAATCAAACATGTCCCTTTAGGCAATGGTTTACTTCTGCAATGGGTACAGCTTAGGTTGGCTTTAAAAACAGCTATTTAAAAGATGACAGCAATTAAACTCCTAAGCAATACTTCCTTCTTTCTAGTGACACTCTATGCTAAGCCAAGCATTGCCTTGCATGTCAAAGTTCCTCATGTCTAGGTTCACGTTCCAGCAGTAAGGCTGCACTAAGTTTAACACACATGACAACACTGGCATCATGTTAGTTTTTTAAAAAGCCTTCTAAATAGTCAAAGTCTTGGGTGAGATGCCTTGTCTGTAAGCTACATCAAGTCCAAACCACAGTTACTGAAAAAGGCTGGGTTCACTTTCAAGTTTAGCTACTTTGACTACTCAGGAAGCCTTTAATGAAAAAAGCAACCAAAAACCACACAACAGAAGACACCAAATTACTCGTCTATTTGCTACTGAAGTTGCTTACAAGACTGTTCAAAAAGATTAAGCTAAAGCATGCTTGGCTATAGTCTGCTTTCCAGATTGTATCCCTCCCTGCCTTCCTAAGCTAAATGAAGTCTGAACAAAAGAGTAGCCTCACTGCTTTATTGAGGCAGTCTTTATGAAGTAGTTATGAAAAGTGAGAGAACTTGCAATATAACTGGAAGGTTTTGGTCCTATGAGGAACAGGCAGGTTTTTTTACTGCCATTTAAATGCTGCGCTGCTACTTCTTTCCACCTTGATCAGTAACCATACATTGGTGTTTCTTCTGCTTTACCTTCTAAGTTTAAATCATTTGTTTGATCAGACATAAGCTTTGTGTTTGGTCTCAAGCTTACAGAGACAGCTAGAAGTCATAAAAAAGGTTTAGCAAACAAGTATTCTTAAACATTGCATCAGTACATAATAAATAGCTCTAAGATTTGCCTTTCTAGTCTACTTCTCTGGTTAAGCAAAGGAAATTAATTTGCTGTATGTATTTTACTATTGCAATTCAGTGAAAATCATCCAGTTAATATACCACTTTCTAATACCACTATATACATAACTGGGGAATTTTTAACCTTCCTTATAAAGCAGAGGAGTTTCAAAGCAGCAAGTTCAGCACATAGCCTTTGGGAAGGTCAGCCCCCTACACCTTCAAGGGACTACACACTCTTGCAGAGGCTGTTCTGAAAACAGGGGCAGACTTTCACCACACACCGCCTCCATAGAGAGCCCTGCTTAGGGTTTATACACCTCTTCAAGTGTGGGCTAAGACCAGTAGGGAGGAAGAATTTGACTTTAACCACTCAAAATACCATCTCATGCAGTGACCAGGTGATAGTGATAAACCTGTAAGCTCAACCCTTAAGTGGTGACAGAAAGACAAGCCTTCAGGACCTGCCTGAAGTTGTACAAGAAGAAATTCATTTTAGGAGGCACTTCAGGAATTTATGCTGTGGCAGGAGTGCACATAATCCTGCAACTTAGTGGTTTGGGTTTGTTTTGGGTTTTTTTTTTTTTTGCTTGGTGTGGACCTGTGAGGAAGAAAGTCAGGCTAAACCTCAGTGTAAGAGCTGTGCTACTTTCCAACTGTGCCAAAAATTGTTTTGAAAGATGCAGTCAGAAAGGC
This sequence comes from Balearica regulorum gibbericeps, assembly GCF_011004875.1. Taxonomy (NCBI): domain Eukaryota; kingdom Metazoa; phylum Chordata; class Aves; order Gruiformes; family Gruidae; genus Balearica; species Balearica regulorum. Next base: position 87,585,681 of record NC_046184.1, read on the forward strand.
TTTATCTTGAGCCTGGACTTAACAGTATTTGTTCCATCCTAACTATTCAAACTGTGGTTCCAATTCTATTTCAGGCTTCAATTCCTCATTTCAAGGACTTTTCACATTAGCAAGTTTCAGAGTGTGTTTTGGTGCATGTTTAGAGATGCCACCTTCCAAATTTTTGTACTCAAGAAAAGTTTAGCCAGCTTATGCTTTAGAGATAGATTTACTAATCCATCTTCAACTTCCAAGAAATTAATCTTGAACTTGAGGCAGGACCATATATCCCTAGGTACTACAGGAAAGAACATTTAGGCCCTCTATAAGACAGACAGTATCCATTCTGTTACCAGTTCTGTCCAGCCAGAAAGTAGAAGCAGCCCAAGCATGACACGAGCACAATTAGTTCAATAGAAAGCTGGCCAGAACTTGAACTGAGGAAGTGTAGAGTAATGAGGTTAGGCAATAGAAAGCAGAGAGTTTTGCTGCTATTCCACAAGTGGCTTCTGCTCCACTCAAGACATTTTACAGTCTTTCCTCTACTAACTAACCTGGTTTACTGAATACTCCACTTAGATCACATGTTAATAGCCACTTCCAGAACTAGTACAGAGTTTTGTAACTACTACTCTTAACATTTGGCTGCTGGTTCTCTTCTAATGAAGAGGTAATAAGGCTTCTTGGCATTTGTAGAGATATACTGAAAGGTTCATAGCTGGTCACCTGGTTGCATATTCCTACCACACACCAGGAAATGGACAGTCCGATGCAGTAATGTTTCCATTAGAAAACCTCCAACTAACAGTTATTTCTTATCTATATACACTCAGCATGTTGGCCTTCAGTAGCCTCCATCTACTCAAGAACACTCAAGCGAAACAATCAATTGCAAGGCAACCAAGTGGGGTAGGACTGGCTGTACGGCACAGGAGCATTTGCAAGATAGTAGTTGCTGAAGTTTACATCACTAACATAAGGTGCTGGCTGGTAATAACAGGTAACATTAGTGGCATTAGGGATGATGTTTTGTTCTGCCAGTACTTTGAGTGCCAGCAGCGAAATCAAGTTGAGAGTCTGCCTTCGCTCATGTCCCATGAGACAGACTGTGCTCTCATTCACCACCCTGCGCAGAATCATGAGGTAGTCATATTTGCTCCTTTCTTCTTTGGAGAAGTGGTTCTGGAGGTAGGTCTCTAGTTTGCGCTGCTGATCCAGGATGTCTGGAAAGTCTATGAAGAATCGGGAGCACATGTAGCGCTCTAATGTTTTGATCTCATCCTTATCCATGGGCCTGAAGTCCCGTACTAAGAGGTTACTATACTTCAGAAGCCCACCACCTCTGATCTCTTCAGGATTTTTGGTAGCTATCAGCTTGTTCTGGAGGTGATCAAAAGCTGCTTCAAAGTCTCCATACATGCTCTCCCCGATCACAGTTGGATGGAAATGTTCTGACATGGGGGTTTCTGAGTAGTCATAGTAAAAGAGCAGGGAGTCCAGTATGATTTGGAAAGAGTCCACACTGAACTCAAACTGTCGTCTTATACAGTCTACAAACTTCAACTCCACATTCCTACCATGTTTGTTGGAAAGTGATATCAAGCTCCAGCGGTCAGATTCTGTGTACACTTTGACTAGCTTCTGGATGTAGGCTTCCTTCAGTGTTACTGGACTGATTTTTAGCTTGCTTACTCCTTCTGGCAAGAAATTCAAGAGGGATCGCAACACCACATCTCGAACTAACTGAAACTCTGCCTCACTTGGAAGAGAAACTTGAAAAATGAGATCCAGGTCTTTGCATCCCAGCCCATTATCCTTGACCAGGACATGACCAGCTGCAGAGCCATTCAGACGGACATCATGTACCACAATGCCTGCTTCACTCAGCCTACTCCGAACAGTCTGAACAATGTCCTTCAGAGTTAGCTTCAGTGTCGGGAAGTTACCTCGTCCATGGATCGGAACCACCTCTGTAAGAACCTCATGCAGACGGCTGACCTGCTCCCAGTTCAGTACACTGCATGACATGCAGTCTCTGTTACTTCCTTTGCCTGCCATCTTAAGGTTTTTCTTCTCCAAAGAAACTGTAAGGAGGTGGAATAAAAGAAAAGAAAAGTCAGACTTTATGTTTAGACTTCCTACATATATCCTGTACTCTGCTTTTCTGTCTACACAAAGACACAAACTAGAAAGAAACAATTTTATGTCCTAATGATTATCAGCAAGCCTTTCACATGAAATGATACACAGCTTCTTCATTGGTGCAGGCAAAAGATTTAGTTGTCATCCTTTTTTTTGGTGAGGTAGAGTTAAGTACTTCAGCAAAGCAGTTTGCATCAAAGGGAAATCATCAATGAAGATGACATATAAGCTTCACCCAAGTTTAAGATCATCTGCAGCACCAGCTGAAGCCAGATGAGCCATAAGTGCAAAGCACTTCTGAAAGTTAAACTTTGAACTTGTTTCATTATACATAATGCTCAAACTGCTCTCTGCAACTAACACAACAGTGGAAGACACTCAGGTGCCAGTTTCAGGGCTTAGACATCCAGTCCACTGAGAGCTTAATTATGCCAGAGATACATGATTTCTTCCTTTTCATAGAAGTTTTTCATTTCTCAACCATCCAGCATCTACCACCCATGGGATAAGGGCCAAGTACACCTTGCTCCTGCAAAAAGCTACAGCACTGCAGTTGAAATTCTGTCCAGGATGCTGAAAAGTCAGACAACTATTCAATTTGCACTCCAGTCTTTGTAAGCAACTCTTTACCCTTCTTCAGATACATTGCATAATCAAAATACCTTTTTGGAAATACTCATACTTGCCCCAACCTTTTGCTCACATATTCAGATGATGTACATCATGTTAGTGTTACTCTAAGGACTTGAGAACCTTACTGACCAGACTTGGCGACAGCCTCATCTGAAGTTTTGCACTTTAAGAAGTCTTGTCACAGTTGACCAGATCACTCTCCTGTGCTTAAGTGGCTTGTGTTTTGAAGTATGTAGGTACTTACATATGTTCTACAGTCATGCAACTCCAACTGGTATTAATACACTTTTCTCTTTTTAAGTGTTCCAGGTTTCTATTGTGGCCAGGTGCTTCCTGACAGCTACAGTCTAATTGAGGCCTCACCTTCTTCTGCCCCAAGTACTTGTGAAGACTGCAGCTGCCAAGGTCAGACTAGTCAGACCTAAGGTAGTTAACTCTTGCCTACCAGGAACTGTTTAAAACCCAAGCATATAGTTGCCTAACATGCATCAACATAGTGCATGGAACACTTTTAAAGCAAGATTCAAAGAGCAGCTATTGTCATTTCATGCCTTTGTCATTTCTTCCAGCTTTTAATCTTTTTAGAGCTCATTTGATCCATCACTTCTTCTACAGAAGAGAGTCAAATTCAAGATTAAATATACAGTAAGATAAAAATGCTCCTGGGTAATCAATTTCTGCCCTTGAGCATGAGCTGCTGCACTACAAGCTCCTGTGGGTTCCATAGCTCCAGCAGACATGAAACAAACTGTGATTTGTAAGATGGTTTCATCCAGGACAAATCAAGGGGTTCTTCAAACTCAAGGCTGCAATGTAGCAGAAAACCAGAGGCATCAAGCCTGCCAGCATTTGCCCTCAGGCACCTCAAACACATTCAAGTACATTTTCATCTTATAACCACTATATTTTCATTAAATCCTTCAGATTACTAAACAACACAAGAGCCTTCCATAACTTCTGGCTTAAGCTGCAAGTCCTTTCAGTTACTACATCTGACAGTGCTCCCTCTCTTCCTTCCCATTTGTAGCCTCCTCAGCAGCTAAGAAAACATGCAGAGCCCACCCAGGGACCAGAAAGGACTCAGAGCAGTGCTTCCCACCCCACCACACACACTTGGTTCTGCTTGGTGATCCTCACCTAGAAGGGTAATGCATGTTGCTGGTGTTGGGGGGAAAATAAAGTATTTAATTTCCAGTTCAGTGGAGAGTTTAATTCTCAGGCTGTCAACCTATGAAGCCTCCCACCCCCAAATCACTCATACACCTGCCTACTCTACAAGATTTCTGTTAGTGACAGCAGGATCTTAGTGACTTTAATGTACTTGGGATGCTAGCAGTTCACATGCCTTGTTTCATTTGCCATCACAAGATGATCCGATATCTTCAGATGTTCATTCACTAGGAAAACAACTCTGAAGCAGAGATAGGCGCTACCTGTTTTTAATACCAGGAGTAAAGAGCATTGTAGCTTCACATGGATGCAAATCCCAAATCCGAGGCAGAAGGAGCAAGGACCACCTTTGTCATAACGAAGTACACAACTCTGCAGCAGGTTTCCCTCTAAAACATAGCTTGACACAACACCTACAAAACCCTGACGACCGTACCCGCAGCAAGCGGTACCCCTGTGACACTCCAGTGTCACAAGCCTCCTCCAAACCCGAGCGGCACTGCGGGAGGGGAGGCTCAGCTTCCCTTACAAGACGTTTTCTCTTGAGAGGAGAGCCGAGCGCGCTTTGCTGAGCCGGCGGGGGCGATTCACACGGTGCACCGCCGGCTCAGCTCCGCGCACGCAGGACCCGCACTCACCTGGGCCACGCCGAACTCGCCGTTAAGCCGTTTAAAATAATAACCATCATTTTTAAAGCGTTACCAAGAGCTTGCCTCGAGGAGATTCCTCATGTAAGTGACCCCGCCCGCCGCGCCGGCTCGGCGGCCGAGACCCGAGCCTCCCCCCTTCGCCGCCCCCGGTGCTCACCGGTCAGCTCAGCCGCGCCGCGCACCCCGAGCGACCGCGCCAGCCTCACACGCGCGATCCGCTGCTCTTCGCGCCCGCCCTTTATCGCCGCGCCGCCGGCCTGCCCCGCCCCCCCTCAGCCGTGAGGTAACCGGCGGGCGGGGCGCGAGGCAGCGGCACCAGTAACGGCCGCTGCGGCGGGGCTCCCCCTCACCCCCACCCGCCCCAGCCCTCCCGCCGAGGGGGAGCGGGGGCGGGCTTGGCCGCCATTCGGGCCGCCGGGCGCTCAGCCCGGGAGACCGGTGGGGATCGGGGTGAGGAGAGGACGGGGATGACCCCCCTCCCCGCCATGGAGCCCTCACCCCCCGCCTCCAGGGGCTCGCCTCGAACCCCCTCACACAGCAGGTGGCGGTGGGGGGCGCCCAACGGTCGCTTTCCACCACCACCACCCCCCCCCCCCCCCCATATATGTACGAGCGCACACGGAAGGAAAAGCAACGGCCTAAAGATTTAAAGGGACTAACGGAAGATAGGGAAGTGGACTACAACGAAAAGCAGGCTGAAATACAGCGTCACTTTCCGAAAGGTACCTTGTCTTGGACAGAACAACTGTCAGCATAGAGCCAAAATTTCCAGGCTTCGCTAAAGAGTTTGTTATGGTGCTACATCGGAAAACAGCCAAAGTAGGAGTTTATACAAAAACTGCCAAGGATGCGCTAGCAAGGACAGGGCAAAAGTGTTGAAACAGCGTGCTACTGAAAACCACAGCTGATGGGCTGTGGGAGGCACTGGAGACGTGGAGGAGGACGGAACTATTAGACAGGAAGCAATGAATAACTTGGAGATACAGAGTAATCAAAATCGGCTGGCGTTTAATAGTACACGGTGCAAGATCATGCGCTGCAGGGATAAAAGCTACAATTTCTGCTGTAAATGCTCAGCGTTTCAGCAAAGGACAGAACGGATCTGGGGTATTTGCCTTTCATAGGATAAACAGGAATCAATGAAGGGAGGAAAAAAAGCAAAACTTATCCTAGGACAGGCCAGTTGATGTATTTCTAGTAGAGCTAAAAAAAGTATTTACAAAACAACACATCTGTTATACAGTTTGGTCATACATAGTCAAGAAAGATGAATTAAAACCTGCACACACATGGAGAAGAGCTGACCTTGTAAAAGCAAACTGAAAAGCTCCTCTTTGCCGAGCAAACACAAACAGACTTGCCTTGTTTCACCAACAAAGCCAAAGCTGAGCAGGAATATGGGTAGGTTGCTTTATTTATGTATTTATTTTTCTCCAATAGCACACCATTGGGATAAATAACAGGAAACAAAAGGAACTGTTTAAATTAAAGGATAAGACTGACACAAGAATCAGATTCAAGGCAAGTTACCATCTTTTTGTCCGATGAGAGAATCATGAATTCAGAGCATTGCAGGAGGGAGGAAGCGAAATAAAACTAACTTGTTTCAAGACTGAGCTAGAAAAGAAAATTGTAATGTGATTGTCTGTGGTGGTACAGAGTTGGATGTGAGGATCCAGATCTCTCTCAACATCTTTTTCCTGTGTTTCTAAAACAAGAAAGAGAAATAGGGAACTCAAGTAGTAGCAGAAATGACAGAGACATAAACACCAGTAACTAAATGTCTCACTTCAAGATTAAAATAGTGAATGGTCTCCCCTCTTAAGAATATTTTTTCAGCAATATTTCTGCCTCAAAAATTATTGTTTTATGACAATACCTGATTATTTTGGACAGTATATTTTCTGTTGCCCTATGGGTAAACAGCAATTAAATTACATGTTGAGAAATATTTTCTATTTGTACTATTCATTAGATACCAATAGAGGCAAAGATAAACTGCAGCACATACTGAAAGGTTCACAATTTACATTATGTGTTTACAAGTTCTTGTTTCACAAAAATGTTTGTGAAAACAAAGAGGTATCTCAACTATATCTGAAAGATTGGATGCCTGAGATGTTTTCTGCCTCCTCTGATTTGCAGACCTTGAGTATTTGTCAGTGGAAGTGCAGCAGTCTCAGCAGTGAATTTAAACCTCCTGACTATACACTTGTTCTTTTTAATTGCTTTTCATTGGTTCCACAGAAGGGGCCCGTGGGACGGGATTTTGAAACACCATTTAAAGCCTGCTGGACCAGACTCCTGGGTGAGCTGCAGGAGTAACGAGGAATGCATCTTTGAGTAATGAACATCTAGGAGAATGAGACGAGAGCCAGCCTCCTGCTATCCATCTGCTTGTGTCTGTGCAGTGGATTACTGTGCCGTGAGGATGGAAAACGTGGAAGCACACAGCCCACTGGCGAGACAAGAGATTAAAAGCCATGGGTTACTGCTCGAGTGCTGTGGCTGCCGAGGAGGCTCTGACGTAGGCCCAGACCCAGCTCCAGGGTACGGTCTTGACATTTAACCTTTATTTAGGACTGACTTTCCCGCTGTCAACTGTAATTCCAAGTCTAGGGAGAAGTAACGGATTATCCCAATCTTTGCAAGCTATCCTTTGAGAGCGACTGGGATGCAGACAAATTTCTGCCAAGAGGCAGTGAGCGGCAGCAGCCATGGTCCCCCTCTGCCCTTGGACAACCACCATCTCGCCCTTCTCCCACAGCTGCTCCATCTCTCATCTCTGCCCGTGTCCCCTGCACCTCTTCCCAGCTACAGTCCCTCCTCTCCTGTCCTGTGGTGCATGCCCCTTCAGGATACACACCATGGGACCTGTTTCAAAGGGTTTTCAAAAGAGAAGATGGGGAAGGAAGAAGGACCAAATGGCTCCTGGGATGGCAGTGTGACAGGCTCTGGTAGCTGCCAAAACAAATATGGAGTTTTATGAACATAGTGCAAATTGTTCATTTTAATCCAGTAAATAGGGCAGCAAATTTGGCAGAAGAAATGCACTTAAAAACTTGTAAGTCAGCTCAGTGACCTGGCACTGTCAGATTAGTTTCCTTACATGATGCATTGCTGAACGTAATGTGTCATTATAAATCTTGGTTGCTACAGCTGTTAAAGCCATAAAGTGAAGCAGAGTTATTAATACCCAGTAGTAGTAGCTGTCATGGTCCATTCTGTAATTGATCATCAAATCTGCAGTTGGGAAACTCTTCTTTTTTGTCTGACATGTGGAGTAACTGCATGTCTGCAGATGCTGGGAGTGTGGAGACAGGTAGGAACGTCTCACCCACGTGGGGCTATGGTGAAATCCTCCTGCAGAGTATCAAGAGAGCCCCTTTCTCTGTTGCTAGCTGCCTTTACAAGTCTGAGGCTTCCTGCGGGGAGATGCAGCAATCCTTCCTCCTGACATATAGATAAAAGTACACACGTGAAGTCCAGTACAGACGTGCAGAGTGTACTAATGCAGGGAACAGCAGTCCTTCAAAAATCTGAGGTTAGATTTTTCCACTAGAAGCACAGCGACAGCTGGGAAGTTCCTGCTCCAAGTTCTGAGCTCAGCAAAAGCTGAGAGACACTCCTCCTCCAAGGGGCAAGAAATGCCACCAGACCCCTTCACTACCAGCACCTGTGCAAAGTGGGAGCTCCAAGCTCCTGCTGCATTTAGACCTGAGGGGGACACAAACCCAGAGTTGCTCTCGCAAACGTCCTTTTGAAGATGTCCCCACCCATTAGCCCTTGTACCACTTTGCTGCGTGCCACCTCTGACAACTTGGGCTGTGGGCTGCAGACTCTTCTTCTCATGAACCCTCTGATGTATAAGCCCAAAACTGCTTAAAAGCCTGAAAGAACAGAGCTGCCTGAATGTGTGATACGCAGGCCAAGTTCTCCCAGTAAGGAAGAGGTGGTTACACCTCTGCCCCGGCCCCTGGTGCTTTTGCTTCCGCCTTAGGAGTTTTGACGATCTGTGCTGTGAGGCTCCGGAGTGGGCAGCCCAGGGAAGCCCAGCATTTTCTTTTCCCTTACGAAGTAGCAGGGCAGACACATGCTGAGATGGAATGCACTCACTGGAGCGAGTGGGCAGCGGCCTGTCATCTGACTTGTTTTTTCCTTGCACCTGAGTTCGCCCCAACTGCTTAATTAGTCACACGGTTTCCTGGAACCCAGGGGAGAATGAACTGTCAAAAATTTCAGTGGTGTGGGAGATGAGAAAGGCTGAAGGGGGAACGTGGAGGTGGGGGGAGAACAAGGGTTTGCAAATCAGACTGAAAAAAATATTTATTTTGGGAGTCGTGAGCAAATTCAGGACACATCGCCTCAGCTGCAGGTGGCAAACACAGCAAAGGGGGGTACAGAGAAACAGTGAAGTTGCTTAGGAAGTGCTGCCTCGGTTGTGTGGAGCTCTTATGTGCCGAGCTGCCCATGGGCTCTGCCCCACGGATTTTGTACTTTCCCCCACTACAGGTTTTCGCTTTTAAATCACATCTTTTTCACATTCCCTCATCATCCATGGCCCCAGGAGCCGGTGCAGAGGAGTGGAGTGGTCACACCACGACTGGACCAACCCCATGGTTTTAGTTGCAGACGGTACTGTTTGCACCCCGCAAATTCACAGATTTTAAGGCCAACAGAGGTGATTAACTATGTCTTAGTACTCATAGGATCCCTGGATAATATAAGCCTGCTGTAAAACTCATAGCCCCTTCAATAACTTGCATGTGCCTGCAGACTTTCTTCAAATTGCTCAAGAGATGGATAATTCAGTGTTTCCCCATGGTAATTTGCTGCAATTGTTAACTGCTTTCATGACTAAAGGTTGCAGTTTGCTCTGGTTTTAATTTTCACCTGCCTTTCTTTTCTGTATGCTTTTTTGCTTTGCTAGATTGTGGAGGCTTTTCTTGAAAAATTGTCTGCAATCTTTAAGGCTTTTGCAGTAGCCCTTCATCTCTAGCTGGTGGCAATGGCAACTGGAAAGGAGGTTTTGCACAGGTAATGCAGTATTGTAACTTAAAATAATCTAAATGAGAGTTGTTAAAGACTCCCTATCCTAGAATCATAGAATCATAGAATGGTTTGGGTTGGAAGGGACCTTAAAGATCATCTAGTTCCAACCCCCCTGCCATGGGCAGGGACACCCTCCACTAGACCACGTTGCCCAAAGCTCCATCCAACCTGGCCTTGAACACTTCCAGGGATGGGGCATCCACAGCTTCTCTGGGCAACCTGTTCCAGTGCCTCACCACTCTCACAGTGAAACATTTTTTCCTTATATGTAATCTAAATCCTCAGATACTCAGTCACACCCTTTGCTTTGGGTCAGGTTTATGTGATTTAAAAGTAATCCTTCCCAAGAGGGGATTTGCGTTTGGCTGGAGCAGCTCGCCAGCTAGGCCACCACACAAGCACACAGGCACTAGGGCAAGCACGGGAGGTGAGGCAGGATGAAGGCAAACTTTAAGCTGCGTTGGACTGTCACTCTCAGAAGCCTTGGGGCCCATCTCAACTACAAAGAGCCATCTCGGTCTGCTTGGTGGGCCACCAGCACCACATGGAAACTCTACAGCTCTGGAAACTGTTGTCCTGCTGTTTCCCAGCAGGAGGCTGACAACTGGTGCATGTTCCCTGCTGGCACTGGTGAGGGAGTCCTTGAGAAGCACATGGGTAGCAGCCCCAGCAGGATCTCTGTGGTGGCCCATCCCTTCTGCAGCGTGACCACTGTTCCATCCGCCTCTCCTGTGGGAAAGGGATAACAATCTCCCTTCCCACCAGGTTTCCATCTCACCCTATCAGGTCTGATTTGACTGCCAGTCTTGCCTCCTCCATGGCCAGCCAGCATCCTGCAAAGATCCAAGAGGCCCTTGCAGTTTTTCCAACAGTTTTGCCTCCAGCTGTCTTGTACAGAGCTGCACTAGAACAATCCTCCCAGTGACAGATAATCAGGGCTTTCAGGCTCTCTTATCTCATGCAGAAGAGATAGGGCAAAGTTACACATCCCACATGAGGAGATAGCTTTACCATAGTTCTTTCTAATGAAATCTGACGGTTTACCTCTGCACAGAAGCTTACAAAGTCTGGCCTATGCTGGGGAAAACTTGCAGCTATGTGGTATCCCTTTGGATAAAAAGGCTTGAAGAGGAAGTCAAGTGTTGGGGTCTCTGGAGACAAGAAGGAAAAGTTAAGGCTGGTGATGTACTCTGCACAGGCGTCCTGCTAAGACCTAAGGAAGTGTTCAAGGCCAGGTTGGATGGTTGGGACCCAAACCATTCCATGATTCTATGAGAGTATCCTTATCTATGGGACAAAAAGCAAGTGCTCTGTCTCCTTTTGCCATAGACCAGACCTGAACCTTATGATGGGCAGAAAAAAAGTAGCTGTACCAAGATTTCTGTAGTGCCCCATAGTCTTCCATGGTGTCACATGTAACAAACCTTGGAATCAAGGAAGATTACCAGAACATATGATGCCTCTTGTCTACGCTGCGTCAGATTTCAGTGCTGAATGCAACTCATATCTCAGTTAATGGTAAGAGATCAGAATAAAAACCTGGATTTAGTTACAATTCCTGTTCTGCAGTTCAAAATCTACTTGTTGCATGAGAGCTACTATAAAACAGAGGAGTGGGGCAGTTTTCAAGCTGAGTCAGACATTTGATTTTCAGCGGCAAGAGCCTATTCAGACGTTTCAAACGAGGCCAGTAAGGGAATTATTTGGTCTGGCTTCCAGTTTAGTTTGCAATGGGAAGCGTAACCAGTTCATAATGTGCATAACAAAAAAGCTTCACAGGGATGCAAAACCTGTGACATTACAAAGGTGCTTGCAGTTTGAGTCCTGAATGAGAAGCCTCCATCCAGAGCAAGCTACTGCTAACTGCTGTCAGCTTTCATCTGTGTGCCGACTGCGCTCCCACTTAGGTGGATGTGGCCGTGTAACAGTCCTTAGCAGCAAGCTGATGTGCCTCCCAGCAGACTTCCTGTGTGGATGATTTCCTGTAGGCAAACTCAGCTCAGGCTGAGAATCCTGCTCGTGGTGATTGTCCTACAAAGCCGCCAGGGATCGTACAGTAAGGGAACAGCCCCGCTGTTTGGTTTTGATCTCCAAGCTAGTGACTCACAGCTGTGAATTTGGATCCCAGCGTGGTTTCTCCAGGCTTCCCAGGTAACTGCTCCTCTAGGCCTCCTTTCTGTGCCATGCTTGCCGTTGGGGTGGCTGGGCTGCTCTGAGCAGTGAGGGTAGCAGAAATTGGAAGTTCAGATGTTGGGTTTTCCAGTGGTCACTCCGCTCGCCTCCAATCGATTTGTATCCTTACCCCCGCTGGAGGCTGCAATGAAGCAAACTCCAGACACACATCTCAAAAGAGCAGCTCACCGACTCCACACAGTAGAAACCTGTTACTAGAACACTGCTCTGGGTGTCAGTGTCGTTTCTACCTCATCTCCAAAGTTAAAAAAACCTGTCAATGCAAAATATACAAACAGTAGCAAATGAGGGCCTCAAAAACGCAAGATTAATTTTTAAAAAAATGGGCTTTTAGTAACATATTGGGATTCTTTGGTATGTATTTGTTTTCTGAGCATTCGTAAGGAGACAGGACAGGGAGGTGGGAGACCCCTCGGTTTTAAAAAGGGCAAGGCGAGACAGGCACTGGTGGATGTAGGGAGGAGAGAATTGCAGCGGTACTCACAGGTATCTGAGGATTATTATGGAAATCACTACTTCAATACTGACAAAGGAAAAAGAAAGTAGCGCCCTGACGACAGTAACGGCGTCAAGGCCGGTTCGCAGCACGGACTTCCACAGCCGTCATCGCTGCAGACCTGGCGGGGCGGCCCACGGGTGACCCCCCCGCCGCTAGCGGCCCCCGCCCCTGCCGCCCTCCCCAGGCGGCTCCCGGCTGGCCCCTGCTGGCGGGGCCGGGGCCGTGCCCGCGTCCGTGCCCGTGCCCGCGGAGAGCCGGGGAGGCCGGGCCCAGCGTGTCACCGCCCGGCGACAACGCGGCTCCGCCGTCTCCATGGCAACACGCCCCCCGCCGCGGGGCCCTCGGCGCCATGTTGGGGGCGGCGCCCTGCTCAGTCGCGGCGAGTCCGCCGCCATGTCGGTAGCCGGGGGTTGCTGTGGTGGCGGGATGGTGCCAGTGCTGCCCGGGCTCTACGTGGGCGGCGCGGAGTCGTGCTCGTCCCCGGAGTCGCTGGCGGCGGCGGGGGTGGTGGCGGTGCTGACGGTGGACGCGGAGGAGCCGCCAGCAGTGCCGGGGGTGCGGGCCCTGCACGTCCGGGCGCGGGACGAGCCCGGCGCCGACCTGCTGAGCCGCCTGGACGACTGCGCCGCCTTCATCGGGGCGGCGCGGGCGGACGGCGGGGCCGTCCTCGTCCGCTGGTGAGGGCCGGGGCGGCGGGGTCGGCGGGGTCGGCAGGCCCGGGCGGTGCTCCTCACGGCCGGGCTGTCTTGTCCTTGCCTTGCAGCCAGGCCGGGGTGAGCCGCAGCGTGGCCGTGGTCACCGCCTACCTCATGAAGACGGAGGGACTCCGGTGGGAGGAGGCCTACGCCGTCGTCAAGGCCGCCAAACCCGACGCCGAGTGGGTCCCCGGCCCCTGCCCGCCGCCCGCCGTCCCTCGTCCGCCCGGCGCCCCCTCACCCCGCTCTCCTCTCGCCCCCGCCACAGGGTGAACCCGGGTTTCCAGGGGCAGCTGAAGCTCTACGAGGCCATGGGCTGCGCCGTGGACAGCAGCAGTGTCCTCTACAAGCGGTACCGGCTGCAGATGCTCACGGAGAGGTACCCCGGTGAGTGGCAGGGGAGGCAGCGGGACCGCCTGCCCGGGGCTGCGGGGCCGAGCTGGGCCCTGGGAGCATCGGCGGGTTGCTTGGAGTGAAGCTTGGGGCAGTGTCCCAAGGAGGGTGGTCCCGGGTGGGACCAGTCTAGCCTGAAATGAACACAAAAGGCCATGTCAGAGGTGCTTGCTTGACTTTGCCCTGAAAGCAGTGGAGCCCCGAGTTGGCTAGGCAAACATTCGCATTGTAGTGATTCTAGAGAATTCCCCTCTTGTCAGTGGGGAAAAAAATGTCTTTGGGACATGCCTGAGAAATAAGATCTATAAGGAACTGTTCTCTTTACCAAAATGCAGAAATGGTAGAGGTCAATTTGATGTGTTTCCTGATTTTTATGTACCTGGCTAGGCAAACTTACCCTCTAAAAAGAAGTCAATGAAATTAAAAAAATAAAAATAACAAACGCAAAACTGAGATAAAGTTGAAATCAAGGTACAGAGTTAACTTTCATACATTAATTTGCAAAAGGTTGACTGTAGTAGATATGTGTATGTATGTGAAATTTTATAATAAAATAATAATCCACAGCTGTTTTGCAAGACCTCAGTGTTGCATATTCAGCATGATGGTGCTCTCTCCCTTTATGTGCCATTCTCCTTAGCAGTTCCCATTCGTAAGCTGACTTTATGTGCACTAAAAGATTGGCAGAACTAACTCTTCCTCTGCCTTTACTTTCTGTTTAAGTAAGAACATAAAGAAAAATGCAACTGCTCCTCTAGGCCTCCTTTCTTTCTTTGCTAAGTCTAGATCCAAGTTCCTTGCATTAAGTGAATCCCAATCTTAGGTGTGGTGGGATGAGGCTCTTCCATTTTCAGCTTATCTAATGGAGTTGGTGGGTGGACAAAGGAGTGTGAAGAAGGGGGCAGAGGCACGGTGCTGTCTTGTCCCACGGAAACGCAACGTGGCTGCATTGATCTGATTCACAATTTTGTACTGACCCCTCTGCAGAACTTCAAGATTTGCCCCGAGAAGTCTTTGCTGTTGATCCAACCAATATATGTCAAACTCCAAACACAGAGGTTCTCTACAGGTGCAGGAAATGCAGGTACCAAACCTTTTATATTTCTCCATAAAATGTAATTTTGAAATCAACTCAAGAAAAATAGCTTGTGTAAATCAATGGGCATGTCATTATTGTCAGGACAGGGACGAGCTCTTGCCTAAGTTTCCATACAGTGCACACCACAAAAAATTAGACAAATAAAAGCATCTTATGAAATGCAGACCTTTTTGTTCTTTGAAGTTGCGCAGCACTTGTGCAGCCTAACCTGCTGCGTTCTATAGGCAGACATAGTTCCGCTTTGCTCTGTGAAGCCGCTTGCTCTGAAACTATTTGGTTTTGACAATCACTTTCTCCAGAAGAAACTTCTTGTAGATTTTGGGGTTTGCTGCATTTTAACTACCTCTTATGGCTTGCTTGAAGTGAAATTGAATAATCCTGATACTTCCTAGGTGTAGGTTTTTTCAATTATATGAGAGTAGGTTTAAAGTTTTGGTAGGCAGAAATACTTTAAAAATAGATCTATATAAGATCATATGGCTGTGGGGCAGCTATTTTCTATTGTCTGTAGGTTTCCCCAGTAAAAACCTAGGGGGAATAGAAAACAACTATTTAACTTCTTTTCACCCACCTCTGTCGTGGAGGGCAGGCGCGCTCTGTTCCGTAGCTCCAGCATTTTGTCCCATGCGGAAGGAAGCGGACCGACAGCCTTTGCCCACAAGAGGATAACAGACTCTGCTCAGCTTGTTGGCAATCGCCGTGAAAAGTGTACCTCTTACTTCACCGAGCCCGTGCAGTGGATGGAGCCAGCATTGCTCGGAGTAATGGAAGGACAGGTGAAGGGGAGCATGCGCTTTAGTTTTTGGATGGTTGGGTTTGTTTTTTTTGTAAAGGCAGACAAACCGTTTCTGTTCCCTGATATGAAAGCCCGCACACAAGGACCTAGGTCTCCCAGCCTTTCTTGTGTGAATTTTGCAACTTATGAACAGATTCTTAAACGTTAAATATCCTTTTATAAGGAAACGAGCTGGTGAACTTTTTGGAGAGAACACTAGCCAGGGTGCTGGACAGGGTTTATCTGCTGTTTAAGTATGAGAAAGAGTTTGTGCAACTTACACAACCCATTGTGGTCTCAGGCTGACTGAGGCTTTCTGGAGACTGGCAAAACTGTCCTGGAAGCACACCAGGTCCGAGCAGCTTGCATTTCCACCCCTCCCTTCTGCCAGCACAGCTGCCTGCTACACCCCAGGGCACAGCAAGCACCAGCCAATGCTGGTATAGCTTTTTTACCTGTTTTTCAGCCTTGTTATCTTCTGGGAAGCGTTACAAGGGAAGGAGCTGGCTCAGCGCAGGTTGCCACGATTTGATGTACCACAGAAGTACGTTTTAAATAGAACTACATCTGCACACGCCTTAAAGTGGGGTCATGTGTTTTTTCTTGCAGCTTCTGTGTCCCAAATGCACATCAAAGCTGGGCTCCTTCAGCTGGCGGGGTGAGCAGTGTTCCTGTGGCCGCTGGGTGACGCCTGCCTTCCAGATTCACAAAAGTCGAGTGGATGAAGTGAGCACGCTGCCAGTTGGTAACTTCCAAGCTGCTAAAACCTGAACTCGTCCCTTCCCTCGATGGATTTCTTAATGTCCATAGAGAACTGCTGCCTAGTCAGTGGTTGCAAGGAGTAAGCTTGTGATTCCCACCCCTGTGTAAGACAGTGGAATTACTTGAACATCTGCTTTATTCAAGTTTTGTGTATCTCTAATGTGTATAAATCAGCAAACACCTCCTTCAAAGAGCTGTTATAGAGTGGTCAAATATGTACAGAAATGTCTGAACATGAGGTTTCCAGTATAGTGTCACTTCATCTGTTGCTGTTTACAGAAAGTCTCAACTACTTATTTAAAAGGACTGCTAACATGTTACTTCCAGGCTGTGGCCAGCAGTGCTGCTTGTCTTCTGATCCAGAAGTTCAAATCAGTTTGTCTGAAACACGCAGCTGAGATTTTTAGGAGGTATATTACACAACACAAGGTATGCAGCAGGGAAGTATTTTAAGACTTAGCAAAGTGACATGAAGTGGTGCAATTACAATCATTGCATTAGTATGCATGGCAGCTACTAGCAGTGAAAGCCAAGTTCATACTTATATTACAATAATAGTCCTAAAAATCTCTACCCCAAGAATATTTGCTACATTATAATTTCATGGAATGGGTTGGAAGAGACCTTAAAGCCCATCTAGTTCCAACCCCCCTGCCATGGGCAGGGACACCCTCCACTAGACCAGGTTGCCCAAAGCCCCATCCAACCTGGCCTTGAACACTTCCAGGGATGGGGCATCCACAACCTCTCTGGGCAACCTGTTCCAGTGCCTCACCACCCTCACAGGGAAGAATTTCTTCCTGATATCTGATCGAAATCTACACTCTTTTAGTTTAAAACCCATTATTCCTTGTCCTATTGCTACCTGTCCTCATAAAGAGTCCCTCTGCAGCCTTCCTGTAGGCCCCTTCAGGTACTGGTAAGCCGCAATTAGATCTCCCTGGAGCCTTCTCTTCTCCAGGCTGAACAACCCCAACTCTCTCAGCCTGTCCTCACAGGAGAGGTGCTCCATCCCTCCAATCAGCTTCGTGGCCCTCCTCTGGACTCACTCCAGCAGCTTCATGTCTCTCCTGTACTGGGGACCCCAGAGCTGGACGCAGTACTCCAGGTGGGGTCTCACCAGAGCGGAGTAGAGGGGCAGGATCACCTCCCTCGACCTGTTGGTCACACTGCTTTTGATGCAGCCCAGGATACAGTTGGCTTTCTGGGCTGCAAGTGCACATTGCTGGGTCATGTCGAGCTTCTCATCAGTCAATACCCCCAAGTCCTTCTCCACAGGGCTGCTCTCAATCCATTCTCTGCACAGCCTGTAGCTGTGCTTGGGCTTGCCTCGATCCATGTGCAGGACCTTGTGCTTGGCCTTAGTTGAACTTCATGCGGTTTGTGCAGGCCCATCTCTCAAGCTGGCCAAGGTCCCTCTGGATGGCATCCCTTCCCTCCAGCATGTTGACTCCACCACACAGCTTGGTGTCGTCAGCAAACTTGCTGAGGGTGCACTCGATCCCACTGTCCATGTTGCCAACAAAGATGTTAAACAGCACCAGTCCCAGTACCAACCCCTGGGGAACACCACTTGGCACTGGTCTGCACTTGGACATTGAGCCATTGACCACAACTCTGAGTGTGACCATTCAGCCATTCCTTATCCACCGAGTAGTCCATCCATCAAATCCATGTGTCTCCTATTTAGAGACAAGGATGGCGTGGTTGTGCAGTGTCCAATGCTTTGCACAAGTTCTTTCGTGTAGTATCTGAGGAGATGATGCAAGCTGTACTGGCATGGGAGAACTGAGGTAAAATGTCCCTGCTGCATTCCTGCTTACAAGTTTAGAGATCCCTAAAATGAAGCAAGATTGTAAGGAATCACAGTACGCTGTGTACACCACTGTGGCACAGGTTTGGTTCGACAGAAGAGAACATGACAGAAAGGCCTACTTTAAATCCATTTTATTCTCATTGACTTCAACTTGTTTTTTTAAATTTTCTTTTACACAATTTCCAGCAACATACATTATGAAATATACAAGATAAAGTAGGTGGTGGGGTTCTGCCCATCTTTTCATTCCTCCCACAGCTGTGGAGGGAAGACTCGAAGGACACAGTGAACATCAGAATCTCAACACCAAAAACAGACACAGAACAAAAAAAAGACAAAATATATATGAAACTGTTTGAACTGGTCACACTTCAGGGCCAGGTACAGCACAATAAATATTAGAACTGCATTATCTTAGACATCTTCTGTAAAGTTTATAACATCCTCTATTTAAAGAGATAAGAACATCTGGTTTCTAGCATGAAATGCTACATAGTACAGTGGTGAAGGGTATGAACAGCAAGGGCTTGGATGGTGACTACTCATTCACACATGCTCAATGGTAAAATAAGCAGCATACACTGAAAGTTTAGTGAGCTGTAAACTTAACCTTTCACTACCAGAACATCAGCTGGAGGAGCAGCTCCTTTTGGGAGAACCACAAGTAGTCAATCCCTTTAAATTTCTCCCTGACAAACAGCGAGTTGATACCATCATGGAAGTGGCAGCATTTGGTCCATAGCATGAGATCCCTTTGCATCATTACTGTTGAAAGCTGGCAGCTGACGGAAGTACTTCAGAGCAGAATTAATGCTTACATGGCCACACTTGCTGCCAGCCTCACCTACAACGGTTACTGTTTCATGACTGCAACAAAGCAGCAGATGCAGCCGGCATGCAGCTGGGCAGAGAGCTGCACCACAAAGCAGCGCTGGACACCACCTGACACAAGAGAGAGGCAGAGACTGCAGAGGATGCCAGCATTTTCCCCTCTCTCCACAGCGCTGGGCTCTCGGAGTTCAACAGAAAGGCTGCTCTGTGCTCGTTACTCATCTCATACTAGTTTTGCCAATAAACAAGCCCAAGACACAGCAGTTTCAGCTGCTTGACAAGAGTGTTTCCAGAGCACGGAGCAGAAGACCAGAGTCACTAGTTTCTCTTGGATCATAATCAAGGAGGGACTAAATACATTTTGCACTTGTCAGCCTTCCCCATGTTCATCCCCCGTCCCCAGAAGTGTAGCATCATACATTCCTCTTAGGCAAGAGCTGGGGACCTTCTGTGCCACTGCCAAACAGGCCACACAAGCACAGGTGGAGGAGGAAGGTTAAGCACACACTCCCCTTTCCTTAGCATGACCTGGGCATCGCACCAGGAGGCAACTGCACTGGCAGACAGAGCACTACCGAGGAATGACTGTATTCCTGGTCCACGCACGTAGCGTCACCGTAACTTGCTATGCATGTCCTGCAGTACGCAGCAGCAGTCGCAAGCTTTGCAAACTAAAGCAGCTGGCTGACATGGAGTTTTATGGGGTGAGTGGGAGGCAAAGAAGGTAAAACTCTGCTAGAAGCTGAGCACCTATGGCTTTGATTTTAGCTGATGCCAAGTCCAACAGTCCTATCTGTATTAAGTAGGAAAATAAAATTCTATTTCTCCAGTGCACAAAAGTATACTGGCTGCTTGTACATGCCCACCTTTTAGTGAGTTAGTCCCTTCTTGGAGAGATTCAGAACTACCCCATTTCAATACCAAGGGACTCAGCCAAGGGTTGCAGAGGGGACAGTAATGAAGGGTTTTTGCTTGTATCAACATGTCATTATGATATGGTCAAAAACAATGTTTGAGAATAGGGAGCTCTATGTCATGATAGTCACTTAGCAAAGTGCCAGATCTAAATGCCCTTATCACTGCCAGCTCAGAACGTACCGCGTGACTGCATGAAGATCTACACCTCCTCTGCCAGTACAGCTCAACTGGTTACATCCCAAGATGAAAGACCGGTTACCAAGAGAGCTGGGAGAGGAAAGGTGAAATTTTTCCCACCCTAGAAGCGTACAACAGCATTTCCTCACTCAGCCAGGCCCATTCACACATCACGCACCATTTCAGACACACAAAGCGATGCCAAACACAAACTAAGAGGAATGTTTTGTAAGGGCACTCTCTGAGTATGAACAGGGAAACATGGGGCTATTTATCAACTCAAGTACTGTTGCATCATTCTTGCAAGGTAGGGAAGCAGAGGAGTTGAGATGAGGAATTGAGAGGACAAGCTGGAGTGGTCACAGAGGTCAAGCCTAGTCTTCCAGACTGCGAAATGCATTCTGCATATCCTCAAATAGCTGAGCATAGTCCGCCTTGATTTTTGTTTCACCATCTTTGACAGGGTCCTGAAATATAACACAGCAAAAGAACAGATCCGTTGGGAAAAGCCTCAGGTACTCAAGACAGCCTTGCTTTGCCAGTGCTTCAATTTCTCGACCTCAGGATCAGCACTTACTAACTACAGAGCCAGCATTATAGCTCCATCTCTGCTTCCTGTCCATCTCACCAACAGCCACAAGGTTTAAATCTCACCCTCCTTCCATATTGAGTGAACAGGCAGAATGGATACCAGACAGAGAAATTTTTTTTGTGAGCAGTGCTTTACTGAAAAGCAACTGATTTGGAGAGGATTGACTAATAACGAGGGCCTTAGTGAATGCTGTGTGATTCAAAAGCTCCAGTGATTATTACCAGCTCCCATCCCCAAACCAAATGGAGTAAGGATCTTTGTGACTCAGAAATGCTCCGGTGTACTTCTTGGGGTGCGATCCCTATAAAGGCAAAAGTTACTTTGCCATCACTCGGAGGTCACTTGGTTCCAATTAAAATCATAACAAGCTCAAGAACATCTTTGTACAGCTTCATTTTCTCAGAATACTTTTCATGAAAGACAAGAGCAAAAAAAAAAACCCGTAACAATCAGCTTTGCTCTGAGGCTGTAAGGCGTTCCCTGCAAGAAGCATTAAAACCACCAGGCTGTGAAACGTGTTCAGTGTCATCCCCATTCCCCTCCCAGCACTATGTTCCCCTGAGTCAGTGCAGCTCTTGGGAAACACAGAGGGCTTACATGTGTGGATGCACTACTTCTTTGTGGTCTCCAAAGTACACAGACTGCAGGATGCGGGACATTGAAATTCTCACACCTTTTAGACTGGAAATAAAATTTTCCTTTCATAACTATTACTGTATTAGAGGGATGGCTCCACCTAACATGCATTCACCCTCTGTATTGCCTTTTTCAGCCACGCCGTCCACTGCTTTGCTGTATGCCGGATGCCTTCTGGTGGCCAGGTTTGTAAGAAGTGTAGTACTTCCCATATCTCTATAGAACCAGCTCTTGAAGCTCACATCCCCGAGCGTATCTTGTTAGGTTCTTGATGCTTTGAAAATATAAACCGGGGATCTGCTTGCTGCAGAAACAAGCCAGTACCCTGCAGGAGCAGAATACCTTGGCATGCCAGAACACTCAATCTGAAATGTAATTTTAGCTTATGGTACTTTCTTGAAGAGTTTGCAGTATTGGCTTATAAGAGTTATAACAGAATAAGCATCATACTTCATAGAGAACATTCCTTAGCTACTTTCACATCATCCAACATCACACATTACTGTCCTACCAGTAACTGCTACACTAGCATGCTTTGGATGAGTTTTAGGAAAGCTGTACCCTAAAACGATGGCTACTAAAGTTACCCAGAGCAGGTGCTCCAAGCCACTTGTTTTCTCTTTAGCCCATGTTGAAGCTACTCCTCCCTTCCTCTCCTCCTAGTTACCTGCCCTAGGTCCCAAAGCCAAACACAGAGGACGTCACGTGTTACTGCAGGAGACTAGCATTTTTTTCCTTAACTTCTATTTAAAACAGCTTGATCAACTTTTCAATTGTTCACTTTTTAGCACATTGCTGGATTTAATCTTTAGGCTGCTTTTATCTGCTAATATAGTCTCCTTAGAACATGTTGTAATTTGTTACAGAATTTTATCTCAAAACCCCCCAAACAAACAGGAAAGGTGCTTGTACTATTACCATGAGTATATGTAACATAAAAGAGACTATTGAAGGTGGGGTTGCCAAGGCTCTGCAGCCAGCATCATCTGACTAGATTTCTCACTGACCATTCCTGCATTCACAAACTAATACCACCTCTTAAGGCTACTCAAAATGGCTGCAAAAAGTCTCTGTTCATCTGCTACTGATGAGCACCTTTGAGTAACAGCCTTTCAGAGGCGCTGGAAGCTCATAAAGAGCAGTGCAACCCAGTTCCTTGCAAACATACCTTGAATTTCATGGAGGTAAGTCTGTAGAGGATTTCGCTCATGTTCTCTCGGATGATGGACCACGTGATCTTATTGTCACTCTGGGCTGTGGTTTCTACAGCACGGCGTGCCATGTCATAAAATGCAATCATATTGGAAAGCATTCCCACTGTTTTATAGAAAGGGCAGAACCTGATGGAACAAAGAGGATCTGTCAGGCATTTTGAAATGGTTACCAGGACAAACTTTTGCTCCTGCCTTCACAACAACTCTCACTTGAAATAAAGAGTACCTGCTTTACTTTGGGTATTTTTGATGCATCCTGTCAAAAGGAGAGAGACTGCCTCTAATAGGTCCCACATTTTTAAATAGGTGAATTATAGGCTAAGACAATCATCCTGAAGTGATGTTTCTGAAGCAGCACCTAAATGCTGGGCAAAACAGGAGAGAACAGGAACCATCGCTGTACAAGTCTCACATTTCAATCTGTGCCAATGCTAACAAGAAAGGGAAAACGCCAGGAGCAGCCAACGGAATTCCTCCTCCCTGTTTCGTCCGTCATTGGAGCAGGCTTCCTGCAAGCAGCCCGGGATGACCTGACAGCTCTGCAAGTTTCTTTGCTCACAGGAAAGGGAGTGCTTCTATGACAAGAGCACTCCACACACAAAAAGCTCTATTTTTAATGGATAGATGACTGCCGGGGAAGTTATCTCTTTATTATTTATACACTACATCGTGCTACTTCCTGTGCTTCTCTATCGCATACAAGCGTAACTGCACTAGTAACCTGATCAAAGGCACACATCACTACAGAATGATGTATGCCTAAACTTTTAGGGATGAAGTATTTCAAGACCTCCTGATCTACTCGGGCTGAAGTGTGTGAAGTGTGAAGTGAGATGAAGTACAAAAGCCCTTGTCAGGCTGTTAAAACGCAAGGATAGCATTGAAAGGAGCAAAGGAGACAGGGATAATAGGCACTGCACTAAGGAAAAGATCTAGTAAGTTTTTTTGCTGGATCAAGTGTACTCAAGAATTATGCAACAGTAACTGAAACCAGATTCTGTCAGTCCCCCATGCATTGCTAGAATGAACAGGAAGACTTCGGGTGTTGACTGTGAAAACACAGTGGTCCTCTCCTCCTCCTCCTCAGGAGGACAAGGGGACATGCTATTGCAGAAATACTGGGTAACTTAACAATAGATGAGGGCCTGAGAAACTCAAAGGGCGTGACTGCATTCAGAAAAGGTCTGGCATGCCTTGGGTAAGACAACACGAATACACTGTTTGATGGCCTACCTAAGCACAGTTCTTCCATTTGTTTATGGTGGGTAAAATTAATTTCTGCACTGATGGGTTTCCAAGTAAAATAGCTGTCTAAATCCAGACTACACAGGACCAAGAGGGCAGAGTGGTCAGTCAGATCTCACCTGTCATAAGGCGTATAACCATTCTGTTGCAAGAAGTCGTCTTTTATCAGCTTGGCAACCTCCAAGGTAATTTTATCTGTTTCTGCCAAGGAAGCCTAGAAAAGTAGGGTATGCTGTTAGTTTAGTACTCAAGTCCACGAGGACATGGTGTGCCCTGGCCAAGAACTGTTATCTTCCAGTACCTGTTTTCTTCCCACCCTCTTAAGATGGCTTCCAGCAGAATTCTGTCTTTTGGGTATTTCTCACTACCTGCTATAGAACACCCAATTTAATTGATAGCCAAATTAAGATGGGTCAAACAGTCAGTAAGTCTACTTTAAGTCTATCTGATGATAAACAATGGAAAGAAAGTTTCCTTTAAGATAATGGAAAAGCCACCAGACACAGAAAAGGCACACAGCTCTGCTATGAGGTACACTGAAACATCACCTTCCTACATGAAGAGGTAAATTCATTTTTACCTTCTTCAATTCTTATGTCCATGGAAGAAAAAACAGATCTCAGCATGCTAAATCACTCTTAAGGATTTGATACAAGCCTCCACAGCTACCAGTGGACCTTCCCCTGTGTTCAAGAAAAGTAAAGGAGTTGATGACAATGCCTGTCATGCTCTGCAGGACAGCCACAACTCTGGGGCATGCTGCTGCTGTTGGCACCACGCATCACTCTACCTTCACTGTCCTTCTGCTAAAGGGGACAGACTGAGTTTTAAGTACCCCCACTTGCTTTCTAGACAGAAAGTTTGGACCTTCTTTCACCAGGAGACTAACAGAATTCAGAGCTAAAAAGAAAAAAAACATCTCTCATTGTTTTTCCACAATTCCCTCTTTCTAAAGGTTTGTTGCACTTGTTAGCCAAGCACAGACAGAAAGAAACTGTTAAAGACAACATCTTTGAGAACAAGATCACCAGTTCCAGTACTTCTATCATGGGAATAATGCCTAGTTACAAGCACTGGCTTATCAAAATCCCTTCCACACCAAAGAACTGATTCTACCCTGCTCTGTAAACTAGTCTTTTAGAACATCTTTTTGTAAATAGAAAACTGCAGAAGACCCTAAGATCATACTTTTTCTTTGAAGGCATATCTAGAGAGGAAAGCTCTGCTAGGCAAGATCTGGTGAAAGGCCCCATCTCAGTTGAGCCAGAACATCAGTGAATAGGGAAAAGCACTACGACCAAACTTTCTCCAAATAACTGTAGTTAATGCATGTTACCACACACTACCACCACCTTGTAAATCTGCATAGCTTGTCTGAACATCATGGGGTTAAGTTACTTTCAAGTATGTGCTAGGCACCTGTCAATTATCATATTTACTAAGCTGAAACAGAGGGTTTTCACTGGGTCCCTTTTGAGAGCTCTCAAGGGAAATTTTCCTGTCCAAGATCAGCTTTCTCTCCGAAACAGCAAAGTGAGTGAAGGAAATTAAAGAATGCCTTTAAAATGGAGCCATGTGTCATGTCACAGGTTTCCACAGAGAAACTAGGCAATCACCAGGTTTTTTTAAAAAAAGTAGACATCACTTCTGTTTCTACAGGCCAGCTTGTAAACGCCAACACCTCTGTTCCGTGGCTGGCACCGTGATTTCTAATAAATTGTAATCCTTCAGATGACTTCAACAATAAAGATCAGTTTGCATCATTTCTCTTACAAAGATTACTTCCAACAGAGTACTATTGTAAGCTGCAACAAAAGAAATTTCATCAGGACTAGACCACTGAAGCAAGTAAAGTTTCTTAACTCCAGCATCAGATGCGCTGCAATCTGGTTCACAGGAGAAAAGTAGCATCAAGC
Organism: Balearica regulorum gibbericeps; assembly: GCF_011004875.1. Classification (NCBI taxonomy): domain Eukaryota; kingdom Metazoa; phylum Chordata; class Aves; order Gruiformes; family Gruidae; genus Balearica; species Balearica regulorum. The sequence continues at coordinate 87,611,068 of NC_046184.1, forward strand.
CAAGGTTTATCAAATCTAAAAAAGTATTTGTCATTAGAAGTCAAACAACATGTAAAAATGTTGGAATAAAGCACAGTTAGATACAGGCTAGTCTGACATCTCCCAGTGACCATTTGCCTTTTTTTACACAATGCAGTATCAATCAAGTCTGGTCTAAGGCGCAGTCAAAAGCCTGCACTAGCAGTAAGTAAATGGAGGACGACTTATTGACACCACATTTCCTCACAGCTGGTTACTCACCTTCCCCACAAGCTGCACAATCTCTGCAAGGTCCTCTTCCTCCTGCAGGATCTCTTTGGCCTTTGTCCTCAGAGGGACAAACTCTGTAAAATGCTTGTCATAGTACTCATCCAGAGCACGCGTGTATTTACTGTAACTGATCAGCCAGTTGACAGAGGGGAAGTGCTTGCGTTGTGCCAGCTTCTTATCCAGACCCCAGAAAACCTGTCAGAAGCCAGAAAGATCAACCCAATCAAAACCAAACCAGAATAATTGAAGGCAATAGAAAAGAAAAACAAAAAATCACCACCAATACAGATAGCAAGTTTGAGCAAATGCAACACAGCAAAGGCTATCACAAATCAAAACCTAAGAGAGAAAAAGAAAGCCTTCCTCATGTTAATTTAACTATTGCAGTAACTTTCAAACACACTTCTCAAAAAATGATGCATCTTTCTTTTAAGATGAGTTCAGACTTCTTCAGCTTGAGACTCCTCATGAGGGAAGAGTCAGCCATAACAATGTCAATACTGGAGTCTAATTAGGTGGAGACCTATTAGATAGAATCATAGAATTGTTTAGGTTGGAAAAGACCTTTAAGATCAAGCCTAACCATTAACTTAACACGGCCAGGCCCACCACCAAACCATGTCCCCAGGCACCACATCTAGGTGTGTTTTAAATACCTCCAGGGATGGTGACTCAACCACTTCCCTGGGCAGCCTGTTCCAGTGCTTGACAACCCTTTCAGTGAAGAAATTTTTCCTAATATCTAATCTAAACCTCCCCTAGCGCAACTTGAGGCCATTTTCTCTTGTCCTATCGCTTGTTACTTGGGAGAAGAGACCAACACCCACCTGGCTACAACATCCTTTCAGGTAGTTGTAGAGGGCGATAAGGTCTCCCCTCAGCCTCCTTTTCTCCAGGCTAAAAAAACCTCATTCCCTCAGCCGCTCCTCACAGGACTTGTGCTCTAGACCCTTCACCAGCTTCGTTGCTCTTCTTTGGACACGCTCCAGCACCTCAATGTGTTTTTGGTAGAGAGGGGCCCAAAACTGAACACAGGACTCGAGGTGTGGCCTCACCAGTGCCAAGTACAAGGGGATGATCACTTCCCTGGCCCTGCTGGTCACACTATTTCTGATACAAGCCAGGATGGTGTTGACCTTCCTGGCCACCTGGGCACACTGCTGGCTCATATTCAGCCAGCTGTTGGCCAACACCCCCAAGTCCTTTTCAACCAGGCAGCTTTCCAGCCATTGTTCCCCAAGCCTGTAGCGTTGCATGGGGTTGTTATGACGCAAGTGCAGGACCTGGCACGTGGCCTTGTTGAACCTCATACAGTTGGCCTCGGCCCATTGATCCAGCCTGTCCAGGTCCCTCTGTAGAGCCTTCCAACCCTCAAGCAGATCAACACTCCCACTCAACCTGGTGTTGTCTGCAAACCTACTGAGGGTGCACTCAATTCTCTTGTCCAGATCATTGATAGAGATATTAAAGAGAACTGGCCCCAGTACTGAGCCCTGGGGAACACCAGTTGTGACCAGCCACCAACCAGATATAACTCCATTCACCACAACTCTGGGCCCAGCCAACCAGCCAGTTTTTTTTACCCAGCAAAGAGTACGCCCATTCAAGCTGTCAGCAGCCAGTTTCTCCAGGAGAATGATGTAACTTCTTTTCCTAAAACAGGGCTGCAATCAGTTGCAAGACATTCTTCTCCCAATCAGCAGCTCTATGGACTTTTTTGTGGTTTCAATGCACCTATTAAGAGCAGTTTACTCAGCTGAGAGCAGCCACATTTGAAGTGCAGCTCAAAGGGCAGCAATCAGGAAGCACATGGATATTCCTGAAGTCAGCAATGGAAGGAATTACTACCTTCGCCCTTCTCTTCCAAAGGGATCTCAAACATGTCAGGTCAGAGATAATCTCATAAGGTTGCCTTTTACACTGTTGGAACATTTTCCAAAGCACCCTACAAAGCTGCCTGTGTCAAATCAAAGCTCTCACACCCAAACCACTGGCACAAGTGCACTGAAGTACAATCATTTCAAGTCTAACAAAGCAGACATAAGAGCTGCAATGTCATGGGACGTACCTGAACAATGCCCAGAGTAGCAGATGTGACAGGATCAGAGAAGTCACCACCTGGGGGAGAAACGCTGAGCAAGAAGAGATAAGAGAAAGTTATCAGAACTGCTTCCACAGTTTAAACTGAAGTACCGAACATAGGACTGCACAGCTCCATGATCAAAGAAACCAGAAAAGTCAACACAATTTCAAGTAGCTAACAGATTGCAAGCTTCAACAGCAGAAAGTGATGCATACCCGCACAGGTGTAATATCAAGCATACCACAAAATACAGGTATATCAGTGACTAACTGACAGCATGAAGGTATGATTTCAGTCACTTTAGCTCCAGGTAGTAACTCCAGTTTGGATGATCAAACCTAACTCAACTGGAACAGATTCAGCAAGTGCACTGCTAGGACACTGTGAAAGACACTGCAATGATTATTTTACAGAAAACAAATATTGCAAATTGAAATTATTGCAGATATTCACCTATAAAATAACCACTTTAACTTCATTTGGGCTTCACACTCTAATACATGCCTTCTCAGAGATTAAAAAAAATAAAAATCTTCCAACCACAAAAGCACAATGCATTTGTGTATGTATGTTGTGGACAGCAGAACTAAGCAGAGCAGAGAATGGACTCTAGGTGTTCTTGCAGATGCTAAATGTTCTCCTGAAAACATCATGGGGGGGGGAAATTCACTTTTCCCACAGTATGATATACAAATCAATATAGCCTAGAAGAATGTCTAGGGACCACATGCTTTTCAGAGCGCATCACAGCTTGAGATATGCTGCTCCATGTAACTCTATCTAAGCAAGAGAATCATGATTCATTACGCCTCCAAGTGCACACACTGCTGCTCTAACTGCTCCTTCTTTCTTGCTATGAGCATGGTTTCACATAGTTTTCAGTGACAGCTCTAACATTCTTCCCTGAGCTATTTGCTCTGCTGCAAGTGACTGCAATTCCACATCTCACAGAGCTATCTGTCCACATTCATTCTTTCTGCCCCCACACACAATTTAGCAGTAGTTCTGTGTGAACAGAGACTAAATATCTACCTACTCGTTCACATATTTTTAGTTTTGCAGCTGCAGAGAGCAACAAGACCTTTTTGTCTGAAAAATAGTGTTCTGACATACGAAAACATAGAGGAAGAGCTGCAGCCAACAAAGCAAAGAGATGCAACACTCACGCTCCAACAATGCTGACGCTGCCTTCCCTTTCAGGATTTCCCAGACACTTCACTCTGCCAGCTCGCTCATAGAAAGAAGCTAGACGGGCACCAAGGTAGGCTGGATAACCACTGTCTGCAAACACCAACACACAGAAATTGAGTCAAAGACTCAGAGTTTAAAGGATGCATTTACAAGACTAGACTGAGAAAAAGGCTACTTACCAGCTGGCATTTCAGCCAGTCGCCCTGAAATTTCTCTGAGGGCCTCAGCCCATCGGGAAGTAGAGTCTGCCATCATACTGACATGGTAGCCCATGTCCCGGAAATACTCAGACAGGGTGATTCCTAGAACAGAGACAACAGTGTGCTGCAGGATACAGTTCAGAAAGGAATTCTATGCCTATATGTTGTCACTAAGATGCAAATAAACCACATTATTTAAGGTTACATTTTGATGGAAATAGACACTGAAAGTTATTCTTTCTCCCCACTAGATCATGTCCTTGCTGTCTTTTTTTGTTTATTTCTTCTCATTCTCCCCATTTTTGCTTATGAACCACTCTGGCTCATCTTACATTCCCTTGTATTTCTTTAAAGAGGCACGGCAATGTCACTGATGCTACTCTTTGCCTCAGTGAAACCATGAACAAAGCCACTTCTTACTGTAAAAAGTCTCCTCTTTCAAACTGACAGAATGTAACAGTGAGAAAAGGTCACGTTTTATCTTAATTATCTGACGTTTTGTAAAAAAACCTCTAAGAGGCTGCAAAGGAGAGAAGACTAGCCTGCCAACTCAGAGAGTACTATTCCTGCCCATTAAGTTGCTGTACTTGTCAGCAAAAAACTATTCACAAACAAAAGCTGACATAATTAACACATGGAGAAAAACTACACGAGAGCTGGTGTAGTAAGTTCACCTTGTAAGCAAAATTTATTCAACATTCAGAAGCTGTAATTATATAGAAGCAAGCCAAATTCAATTAAGATACTAGGACTTCATGCAGGCAAGGTCCGAAAGGGTTGACTTCTGAAACTAAGCAGGTTTCTTGGTACTGATCATTTCAGGAACTGAAAATACTGGAGCATGATGGCTTGCTCAACACACACAGCTTTTTCCAGCCTCCTGTAAATCTTACCAGTATAGATAGAGGCTTCTCTGGCAGCCACAGGCATGTTGGAGGTATTTGCTACCAGAGCTGTTCTCTTCATGATGCTTTCTACCTTGCCATCAATTTCCATTGTTAACTAAAATGCAAGAAAAGAAGGGGGAAAAAAAAAAAGTAACTAGCAAGTTTTTTTTATTTTTTGTTGTTTGTTTCTTTACTGTATTACTCGCCTTGTATTAGGATACTCTCACAGCTACTATACCAAGAGCAGAGGGTAGATTCAAGATTTCAGGATACTATGGTGGTTTGCCTTCCAGATTGCACACAGCTTAACTCTTTGAGGTACGTGCCTCAGTCTCATCTAGTCTTCTGCAACTGGCAGATCCCTGTTGATCCCATTCAAATGGGTAATGACAAATCCACAGCATCAGGAAGTACATTATCCTCTCTCAGCTTACTAGGCTGGAAGAGCCAAAAAATCTTAGCCTCCTGTCATAAATTCATTAGGAATCAGAGAGGTTCCCCCCTCCCCCATCTACACCGATTCAAGTTTATCTTTGACAACTGGACATAAAACCACATACGTAACCCTGGTGAAGCCTCACAAGCACCTGAAGAACAGAATGCACATTCTGACATTTGTGTAGAATTCCACTTACGAATACCCTGGGATTTACCTTTTTCATGGCCATCTCAGCTTGACTTTCTCATCTTGTGATCAATCAACACACCCAAACCTTTCACCCCTTATTTCTGACAGTGGAGTTCCAATGTAACAGGTCAGACTATCTGGCTTCTTTCCCGTATTTTACAGAAGATTGTGCCACAACTAATTCACTAACATATAACACCAGGTAGAAGGATTGGTAAACTTGTCTTTTTTTTTTTTTTAAAACCAGGCATTTTCCACTTCCTTCAGAAGGTATTCCAAAGTCTAACATGTCAAACTAATATCTGGTATCTGTTTGTATCACCATCCCATATCCTACAAATAGAGATACTGCATTTGCTATGTATGGTTAAGTTAGAAAAGTTAGAGATGTTATCAGTGAAAGGTAAAGTGCTTATTACTGTGCTAAATTACACTCTGGCATTCATTTTTGCTTTATTTTAAACAAGTTTGAAGGTATACCCAAAACCTAGTCCAGATGTTTATAGGGGGGCCACTGAAATCATTCCTGAATGAGCCAAAAGGGATTTCTGCTACTACAGCCAGAACTTACAGCAGAGAAGCAAGAAGATCATTTCAAGTCACTCTACCAATGTGATATTTTATTCAGTTACAATACCAATACAATAGCAAGTCTTCCCAAGAATCTTTACTCTCCATGAATTCCCCACACTAACCTCAGGAAAATCTCTCAGTACTTCAGACATTTCATTTCCTCGTTCTCCACAGCCTACATAAATGATGACATCACTGTTGGAGTATTTTGAGAGAGACTGCGAGATCACAGTCTTCCCACAACCAAATGCCCCGGGAATCGCTGTTGTACCCCCTTGTACACACCTGAGTAAAGAAAAAGGACTTTGATTTGCAAGGAACTCAAAAAAACAGCTCTCTCCCATCTTAGAATATGCTTTCCGATAAAACTCCCTAATTAAAAGCAGAGCAACAGGAGTCATATTCAGTGTTCTGGGCGAGAAGCAGAGAGGTATTTCACTAAACCAAAAGACTGAGGGTATAAACCATTCTTTTCTTCTACTGCCCTTGAAGTACATGAGTTATGCTGGTACAACAGCTAGACTTTCAGGCTTGAAACACAGCAATCTTCGCAGCTGGAAGCACCGATGGAATGCAAATGCTTAGAAAAGAACAACTGTACTTAGCTATGCATTATAAGAACAAGCAGTAGAAAATTTTAGGATCAAAATTACTGAATTCGGTGTCTTAGAAGTTAACTCCTTAAATGAGCATTTTGTGCTACAGTTAAGCACAAGAGTTTTCATAAGTGGTGACCCCAAAATCATGGGGAACTATACCCCTCAAGACTGGAAAGAGATCCTTCTTATGTGTTCAAATGGAGATATCAAGTGGGAAAATTCTAGCCTTTCTGTAGATTTGGCATGATTATGTTAAGTTTATGCTTGTCCATTCTTTTCTAGATTAATGCACTAGAACTATCTTGCTAAATTTATCTTCCTTTTTCCGCTATAGATTTTCCTGCCAAGTATAGAAATATGAAGAATTCAGGGAAATATTTTTTGAGATTATGCTGTGATACATAGTGAAAGCTTGGGGTCTCTGTTTGCCCTTACAAAAAAAAAAAAAATTAAGCCTCCTCCCTCCACTCCCCACCCCCCCACACCCAAAAGAGAGATTTCTTACATACTAGAAAATAAAAGGTAGTACTTACGGGAAGAGGGCATCCAGGACACGTTGGCCAGTTAATAAAGGATGATTGGCCGGTAACTTCTCAGTAACAGGACGGACTTGACGTACAGGCCAGACCTGAACCATCGTGAACTTCTCTTTCACACCTTCAAACTCCAGCTCCAAGACAACATCCTAACAGACAGCACCAGACATCTGAAGTAAGCAAACAGCTGCACACTGGACCAGCACACAAATTCTCATCTCAACTACTCTGCGCAGCTAGGTCTTTGATACTACCACAGATTTCTCAGAACCTCAACATTCTATCATCCCCTCTTGAGGGAAGGCTCTTTCCCATTTTTACAATACTACTGGGGAACAAAATGCAAGACGAAGCTGCAACTAAAACCATGCTTTTGGAGAGCAACTGAATTTTACATATTTGTAAGATACTGTAGATCCCCACAGACATCAGCAAACATGGCATACTGAAATGCCATTGGGAAGCCATAGACATAGAAAGTAACTGCACAAGATAATCGTGTAATCCCTGCAGGCAGGGTAGCAGAAGTCATCATTAACTCACACAAACTGTTGTTGCAAGAAAAACTTTTTAGGTAGCATCATGCAGAACAGAAAGACTACATCAACCTCGTGAAAGAGATGTGGAGTATAACAGCAACTGCTGTTTGTGAGACTTACTGAAGTGTCATAATTTCCTGGTGAAGCGATGTATGTAACTGTACCCCTGTTCCGTGGGGGCAGCATGATTTTGTGTTTGATAAGAGAGTTTTCATTCACTACACCATAAATATCTCCACCAGTGATGTGGCTCCCAACCTAAAATCAGAACAGGTCTATTAGTCATAAGTGAGAACTCCACTCTTAAAGAGCCTTGACAAAGAACAGTGTAAAATAACTATAGCTATTAAGTCTAGCACTGTGATAATTCCCTTTATAAATGTATTGTTACAGCACAGCAGCCCATTTACATAACTCATTACGCTAACAGCACATCACTAGCAACACTATCTGGGTTCAGGTGCTTTTCATGGCACAGACAGTAGCAATTACTGACTGATGCAAGGAATTTTCCTCATTTCTTTTATACCTCTCACTTTAGCATGTTAAGTAGGAAAGGATAGCATATGTTAATCTGCAGGGCTGGAAAAAAGATGACGCTAAGGACTAAAGCAGTGACATTTTCCAGCTCTGAGGCTACCTTCACCATTTGCAAAATGTGTGCTGCAGTTATTCTTTCTGCTTGGGTAACACCCGTTCCTGCTAATGCTTAGTGCAATTCCACTAAATTCTTTACAGCTTTGTAAATACAGTAAAACTTTGCAAGTTTCTCACACGCAGCAGCAACACACAGTAAGTTAGATCGAGTAAGTTTTGGTGATCCCCATCCAGTCTCATACATCACTACTGCTTCCTAGCACCCCTTTTCACAAACTTAATACAGCGTTAACCATAGCTCCCAGCAGTCATAGCCTTGGCACTCTGCTCTGGCTCCAAGCTCTAAGGGTAGAGGAGCAAGAGGGGAAGACAGGCTTGTCAGAACCTACCCGCAGGTTTTTGGAAGGTGTGAAGTCCCATTTGACATCTCGGCTCAAAGCTGACACATTGACACCTCTAGGAATATAGATACTTTTGGTCAGGGTGCTGATGTCCGAGAGGGGCCTCTGGATACCATCAAAAATAGCTCCCATAATGCCAGGCCCTAGTTCTACTGACAGGGGTTTGCCAGTACGGAGTACAGGATCTCCTACAGAGACACCAGCTGAAGATTTGCTGAGGAAAAGTTCATCCAGAGAAAGGGAAAGAAACAGGGCAGAAGGCATCACATTCACAACATCATAGTCTTAAACCACCTTTCTGACTTTAAGGTAATATTTTTATTAGTATATTACACATCATCATTTGAGAAGCATGCAGACTATACTAAACCCAAGCTAAAACTGCTAAAGCAACAAAGTTGCTCATCCTACAGAAACAGGAAGTAGGGGTAAATATTCTGCTTTATGATCATTAGTTCAAGTCAACTATATGGATGAATTTACAGGAGTGCCAGGCAGCAGGATGACAAAATGTCAGGCATTTCTCAGTCTTCAAACCCAGAAAACAGGTTTGATTGTTAAAGTCATATGATGCTATGAAATATGTAATTTTTCACTTCAGAATTTGTTAGAGCACAACTGTTTTGACCTTGAGCCTTGCCCAGCCTTTTTGACAGCAGTCTAGTTTTAAAAGGAGTTTGGCTAAGACCAGCATTATTTCCCTCCTCTCTGATATCAAGTTGTCCAGTCTATGCACTACCTAAGCTCCAAAGATGCACAACAGACTTTTTGGCAAGAGGCCCTGCTAGAACACAACAGACCCCCAAAACCCTATCCAAACTCAAGAGATTAAATGCAAGTTGACTTCTGAGAGCCCTATGACAGAGTCCTGTTATCAGGTACCTAAGAGTAAACTATACTCAAATGTGTTCCATGTACAGATGGAAGGCTACTAGGTATCACAATGATGATGCCATCTAAAATGACAAATTATTAGGTACAGACAAGAGCTACTCACCAGTTCACCATCCAGCTCCTCAGAACAAAGCTTTGGGAGCCAGCACAGGCTTTTTCCTAGCCTCTACAGATACACAGAGCCAATTCTTAAGTTTAAAAGAACAGGAGGGGAAAAAAAGAAGGTCTGGCTTTAAGTTTTATGACTTCTTTTCTGACATTCTCTTGTATATGTGTAATAGAAAATACATTTTAAGTTAACTAGATTTTAGAATACAAGCTGCATCCTAGCTGGACCAAGATGGTGTAAGCACACTGCAAAAAGAAAAAAAAAGTAATCTATTACATGCAGGTTGGAACTAGATGATTTTTAAGGTTCCTTCCAATCCAAACCATTCTATGATTCTATGAAATATTCTGCACAGAAGGCAGCATCCTGCCTACTTTACATTTCTTGTTTATGTGTTATACAAACACAGTTTTCAAAAACAAACAAAAAAAAGCAACAAATACTGCTTGTTAGTTTTGCCATTTATGGTTGACATTTGTCAAACAGCTTCCTTAACAAGGAGCTGTAATATTTAAATTAAAATGAACTTAAATGCTAAGATAGTCCTTATTTTGTTTCCACATAAAATAAAAAAGTTCTTCTCGGTACACAGCCAAGCAAGATAAGGTTTACCTCAAAACCATCAGAACTTACAAAAGATGTGCAGAACAGATGATTTCTGCCTGCCAGCATCAGAAGTACCAAGCACTGGTCCCAGTCAGCTTTGTTCATCTCCTTCACCCTAATCACCACTGTCTTGCAGACTGTGCAGTCCGGCAGGCCCAGAGGGATCAGTGAAAAGGATACAGGTTTCTTCGTACACCTGCACAGTTGCCAAATCACCTTCCAGTCGGATAATCTCCCCCACCAGTTCACTGTGGCCTACTCGTACCAGCTCATACATAGCAGCACCTGCCATGTTGCATGCCGTGACCACTGTAGAAGACAGACACATACGTGAATATTTTTTCTGTAGCTCAGAAAACTTACTCATCAGAAGTTAGTAAGTACTATGCAGATAAGCCTGGTATTCACCCAAATCAGAAGCACATTCTTGATTTCACAAAAGGGATAACCTGACTGCCACAAATCCTGACATTTCCAGTTTAAAAGCCAAAAGCTTCCCTGTACTTTTCACACTGTTATTTTACGCTCAGTAAGAGGACACTATCAGAATGCTGTAGTTCACAGACAATTCATACTGTAATTTCTCTTATCTATCTTGACAGATGGTGAATGTTTAGGGTTTTAGAGATGCAGTGAACTTTGACAGACATGTCACACAGGCACTTCTCCCTTTCAGTTAGCTGGGCCACATTCCCACGTGACTAAATTAAAAACGTACAAGAAAATGGCAAAAGCTCACCTGGTAGTTACACAAACTTGTGGTTTGGGACCAGCATTTTCAAGCCACTCAAATTTCAGTTTACTTTGGTAGCATCTGGATGCTAACCTGATAAACTATTTCCATGTATAGATCAAGCCAAGGCATCTGCTAAAGGCAATATATACCCTTGTATCTAGAGCAGCAGTTGCCTACAAAGCTTTTAAGGAAACACTATTTTGATGTTTTATTTTGTATAAAAGGGATGTATATCTGAGAGCACTTAAATTAACCTTCAGCAGATGAAGACTTTTACAGCACATTTAGGGCCTGAAACCTCCTACTGTTTCAAGCTAGATTTCAGCAGGTCATACAAGAGACTTAGCTGCTTTAAGACTAAATGTATCATGTCTTTTACACTATAATATCATAGAATCCTAGAATAGTTTGGGTTGGAAGGGACCTTAAAGCCCATCTAGTTCCAACCCCCCTGCCATGGGCAGGGACACCCTCCACTAGACCAGGTTGCCAAAAGCCCCATCCAACCTGGCCTTGAACACTTCCAGGGATGGGGCATCCACAGCTTCTCTGGGCAACCTGTTCCAGTGCCTCACCACTCTCACAGTAAAGAATTTCTTTCTAACATCTAATCTAAATCGACCCTCCTTCAGCTTAAACCCATGACCCCTTGTCCTGTCACTACACTCCCTGATAAACAGTCCCTCTCCATCTTTCCTGTAGGCCCCTTCAGGTACTGGTAAGCTGCAATTAGATCTCCCTGGAGCCTTCTTTTCTCCAGGCTGAACAATCCCAACTCTCTCAGCCTGTCCTCATAGCAGAGGTGCTCCAGCCCTCTGATCAGCTTCGTGGCCCTCCTCTGGACTCTCTCCAACAGCTCCATGTCTCTCCTGTACTGGGGACACCAGAGCTGGACACAGTACTCCAGGTGGGGTCTCACCAGAGCGGAGTAGAGGGGCAGAATCCCCTCCCTCAACCTGCTGGTCACACTGCTTTTGATGCAGCCCAGGACACAGTTGGCTTTCTGGGCTGCAAGTGCACACTGCCAGCTCATGTTGAGCTTCTCATCAATCAATACCCCCAATATCAATCTCACACATGGGGTTCATGTATTTACACCCAGAAAATTTCATTTTCCACTTCTTATGAAAGAAAGCTATAGAAGTTTAAAATTGTTTTTAAGCATTGCTTCTGCAGTTAAGGGATCGCCATGTAAAGAACAGGCATTTTTTTTAGGTAGACATGAGCCAAAGGAGTTTTGTATTCACCAGATAAGCTGCACTAACAAAAATACATGCTATTCTTCTGTTCTCACGTTCCCATCCTATCCTTCATCCCTTGAAAAGAATGCAGGAGAGAACAGAAAAGCCAGTACAGTCTGCACATATTCAAAGGCTGTTACCATCAGAGCCTAAAGAAACTATTTAAGCTGATAAAGAAGGTGGAAGAGTCCTCCTCCTCCTCCCAATTGCACTACCACCACACTCTGCCACCCTCCCTGCCCTTCTAGCTCCTTGCTGAGCTCCTCCAGCCCATGGTGCAGTAACACAGAACAGATTGACACTGGCAGAGGACTGAGTATTCCAGAGACCACATGGTCAAACTGCATTTCAGTGAGAATGGACTATGCATCTCACACCCTTTAAGAGAAGCTTAATACACTGGGCCTGCAGATTTCTGATCAAGTGGCTTTATCTCATCCAGAACTTTTACTACCTTTTGTTATTGTTGTTGTTATTAATCAGCCTGCTTCTGCTCATTACATCTTTAAATAAGATTTAAATTTAAATAATTATTTATTTAAATAAGCAGTAACATCTTGTTATTTCTTAATATTTTATCAGGGCAAGTCAGTGATCCTTCTTAAAAAGTCCCCCTCCAAAAAAGAAAGAGAATAAGCCCCACTCAGAGCTCGACTGTACTTCTCCACTTCTAAGTTCACTTCCAAGTGAAAAAGATTAGCAAGACACTAGCTGATACAGACCATATGATTTCCTTTACAAAATAATACCTACCAGGTCCCGAGACTCCATGGACATAGCCAACAAAAGCCTCTCTGTCTTCATCACGAATTTTGGGTAGCTTGGAGAAATCCATTTTGCCTGTTCAGCTGTAGAGAAAGGAAAAAAGAGTCACTTCTGAAGAACACACACATGTAATAAGTTCCTTCTCTTCCTCCCCTCTGCTCTCTTCTTGTTTCCAGTTTGAAAGAATTCTGAAATAAAGAATTCTGAACTCATATAGCCTGAAGCACCTTAACCACACTGATTTTAAAGCTATAAAAAGTTAAAAAGTAACTCATTTAAACAAAAGAACTAACATCCCCTGTTGTAGAAACACAGAGGTGGAACATCACTCCATAATACACTCCACAAAACACTGCTGAATGACACAGTTACACTCCAAACATGCCATAACACCGCTGGACTAATTTCAATCCAAATAACAGGATAGTTAAACAATGGAGAACCTCTTCTGCCTTCCACATCTCATCTACCCTCCCTCAAAACATGGAGTTTTCCATGATTCTGAGTGATTTGCAGGCTACTACTTGCAGACAGAACAAGAGAATGTTCTGGGGCTGCTTTACTGCCACCAGTCTCTAAAAGGCAATACTACAAATATTAACTGTGGAAATTCTATTTTTTAAATATCTCAAGCTGCTGAAGCAGAGTGTTCAGACGAAGAAACATACATTTACACAAGCACCAAACTCAAACTTGTGAGTTCTCTCTATATGCCCCACGGCTAGGTATTTTGCAGTTTTTGCTCTCAGTGAAACCCATGGAGCATTACAGAAGAATTGTGCTGAATAACGGCTAAAAAAAATCCAACTTGCAACAGTTATACACTGACATCTCTTGCCAGTACCTGTTCAGAGAATATAAACAATGGGCACAGGAAAAGCTGTTTTAGAAACAGACCTCCTTGATCCCCATTTGTCCTGTAATCGACAGTTGGTCTGTCCTGCTTCTGGTGCTGATAAGAGTATTTAATGGTTTTGCTTTGTCAGCCCATATCATGCTTTGTGTTACCTTGGAAACTGAACAGTGTTAGAGAACTGTAAGGCAAGTCTCTACCCATTTCTACTGTATTCACACATTTATGATACAGCGCTGGTGAAAGGTGTAGTATGGCAGCCCCAGCATACAATGCCCTCTGCATACTAACACGGCCTATCCAGCAAAAGTCCATGTTTCAGTGATGTGAACTGTGCGAGGCATCTGTTGACGCTCAGAGTCCTTGCGAGAAGTTTAACCTAACCCAGCATGGTGTGCAAGGCAGCAAATATAGGCATATTCAGGCTTGAAAACCTGCCCCATGTACAATGAGGAAGACGACAACTATATCGCCAACCCTTTGGCCATCGTTATAGGATGCTTTTCTGCCTGTTTTTCAGGAGCAGTAGGTAGCTGACATTTGCTATTCTTAAAATCTTATGACTGTTTTCCAGCTTTCCAATACTATACTACAAATACTCCACCCCTCAGCCTCTTTGCCAATCTAAATGTTTTAAATTAGTGTTTCTGTTCTGTACGAAAAGGATCTCCCATGATTCCAAACTGCTATTCATCCTGAATGAATAGATTCTTCCAGGCTCCATGTCTCACTGGAGTGGATTGTGTAACATGGCTACCATTGACTCATTTCACAACAGCCACCCCAACAGTTGATCATGACTCAGTCACCACCAGCCTGGAGTGGAACTGCTAACTGCTCTCAAGCTCAAAGGCTAAGTCAGATACCTGTTAGATCCCTCTACTCTCCACAATGATAGTTTATCTTTTAAGCTGCCTGTTGTTTAGGCCCAGAAGCCAATTTTACTGCTTATTTCTCAAAAGTCTCCTCTGACAAATGGCAGAGGGGAGATCCTTGCAAAGCAATCTGCAGTTCCTGAGCAGCTGGTAAGAGCTGGTTCTGATCAGACTAACATAACTACCTCATCTTTTTTGCTTTTAACAATTAAAACATTGCAAAACTCAAGCACAATTATTGTTCATACTGAAAAAAGCAGCTGGTCTTATAAATCCACCCAAAACATTTACTTCAACAATCTCTAGAGTCCTACTACCAAAATCTGCTATAGAAGCACAAGAAAGAAAGAGCTAAACCAACTGAATTAATGACACTGTTTGGCAATTAGACAGTACAGGGTCCCACATGAAAGAGCCAATTTATGAAGGCAAGGAAAAGCAGGAAGAACACTGTCCAGTTTCAGTTTAAATTAACTTTTCTACATACCCAAAACCTGCAGGTCAGCTGATTGCTGCTTGAAGCAACTGTTTATCTTTCAGGGAGGCAAATAAGAACCCCCAAAACAGTCACTCTGCAGTTAAAATGGCAACGTACTGATGCCCAGCACCTGCTCCTCTTGTTCCTGTGGCTGCTCTGCTCCCTCTCTAATCCTACAACTATGTTCCCCACTTACTGGCCAAGCCAACTAAAAGAGAATGGGATTCCTCTGCTAGACCACCTTAGAGCACACTAATAAACCCTGTCTTCATCCTGATCCTTAGCATCTGCACCAACTGCTTTTAAAGAGATACCTATTAACTATTCCAAATGTAAAAGATGTGATGAATTCTTCCTCACCTTTCTTTGTTCCATCTCCTATACATTTCCAAACAAAGTACATACAGCCTAAAAAGCCACTGCTCACCCAGCCAAGCTGGCCTTTAAGGGGCTACACATCTTTTAACACTGAATACAAATTAAGAAAAAAAAAAAAAGAAAGAAAGAAAAAGCTGTTATCTCTGCATAGTTTTCTTGTGCTTGTGTATTAGCATTTTAGATGGAAAAATCCTTGAGGCCAGAAACACTGCCATACCTACCTACACTGTTAAACGTCTTCATTTTTAGTACTCGGATAAAAGGAAATTCCCTAACGCACGTCAGGATTTGTTAAACATAACATCAGGTGTGTGCAGGCAGTATGTACTTACCCCAGAAGCCATGGTAGCTAGCCATTAAGAAATCTACTGACTTCCTACAGCCTTTCATAGGCCTCTCGCCAACACAGGTTATTAGGAACTACATGCAATCCACTCCTACAAAAGTCCACTAGCACACCTACACAGGATGTTAGCTTAATTTTAATTCCCTTATGAGCAAAGATGCATCTTGTATCCTTTACAATGTATAATCAGGAGTCTTCCTCATCTTAAACAGTTCAACAATTGATTTTAAACATGGTTTTAAGCTCTAACATGGTCATACTCTGCCTAACAGTGCCAGAAATCAAAGTATTACTTGCTGCAGAACCGTCTCTGAATGAAAGGTGATTTATTAAAGTAATTTTATAGTTATAATTAAACAAGAAAGGGCCAATGACCTGAGTTTTCTATCTTGTTTTCTCCACAGCACAGCAATTTGGCTACAGAGTAGCCCCAAAAATGTAACTATCCTGCTCTGGATGCTAGAGAAACCTGTTTTCTATTATGGTTCCTTGTTTGTGCTTCAAACATTTGATCAGTCCCAGAATTCACAGGATGAACTGCCTTACCACAAACATCTCTTCAAAATTAAGACTCCAGTCAGATTTTTAGAAGGAGTCTTCTTACAGCAAGGAAGAAAATCCATGACTATTTTATCATATAAATACATATTCTTACCTTATTTTGCAGAAACAGGGAGGAAAAAAAATCCACAGGCCCAATGAAGCAAAGCCAGAATTCAGCAGTTAAGCACTACCACTTACAAAATAATTGTCCTTCTAGTGCCCCTACACAGAGGGATGAGAAAGCCTGCTGCAGAGGGGGAAAGAAATTTCTGACACACAGCAGAGGCATAACCACCTGACTTGATGAGTCATCAGTCTCTCTCTCTCCCACCAGCACTGAGGAATGCCGCAATAGCAAAGCAAGCTACCTAGAGCCCAGCTGAACTCCCATCTGTGCTCTCCTTACTGCACAGGACCGAGCAGAAAAAATTAAAAGCAGCCTTCAGCATGCATATGAAGGACCTCCTACAAAGCCAATAATCCCAGCGTCCCAAGTGGTACACACTACTACATAAAAATCTGTGAAAGAGATGCATGCTTTCTGCTAGAATCCGTTTACCTACCAGTCCTCCACTGTAACATATCCATGTCAGTGCGTGCTCTGTACTGGAAGAGCTCAACAGAACAACCATTTAACAACAGACTGCACAGGGATGTGCTGATGAAGACACCACAATACTAATTGCTTGGGTATGTAGAACAGGTATTGATTCTTGTCAAAATAGTCTTGTGAGGCTTACTTCTGCTTATTAAGAATCCCTTCCCCAAGTTAGAAGCATTGATGCAACTGAACAACATTCAACACCTTAGAGAAGCAGACTGATGTGCCACCTTGAGCAACAGCTGCTAGAATTGGTTGTCGAAGATCGACAGGCACTGACATTGTCCTGTATGTCATACATAAGACAAGCAACTATGTGGGTCCTCCCCCAAGAAGCCGCATGAGTTGAAGAGCTCCCTGCAGCCTCCACAACTTCTCAAGACTATCTTCACAACTTCTAGGATTAGCAACACATCAAATTGGCACAAAAGCTTAAACACACTAACCACAAGAAAAGCAAATCAGAAGCAGCAGCATTACATTAATAAGTCACCAGTGCTAGGATTCATTCAACCAGAGTAACTCTGAACTAAAGGCACAGATTTTACTATATTTGAAACAGACTAATGTGTTTTGACTTCCTAGGGTAGAAAAACAGAGTCAGAATATAAGCCCTTTCATTCAATATCAAGGAAAGCTTAATAGGCATGCACAGTAAAATGTAACCAAATAAAGTTTTCCAAAGAAAATCCCTCCTCCTCCTCTTGGTAAAAACCTAGACTTTACACGATAGCCAAGATCACAACCCATAATGGACAAGAAGCTTAGAATTGCATCTGAGTTTTACCTTAGAATCAAAACTGCCAACATTTACTGTGTTCACCTGAGCAGACTTTGGTACAACGCGTAAGTCCCACTGTCCAGCTGTATGAGGATGGGTTACAAAAGGATATCGTAAAGGTTATCATAAAGGATAATCACTGCAACAGATTTCCTACAACTTGGACAGTTTATACTTCCCCTTCGAACAGATGATATTTTTCAGAGGAAGTATTGAAAAAAAAAAGACAGCGCCTAAGTTTCTAGACAAATGCAGAAGTTACACAGCATTTCTGCAAATAGAATCTGAGATATTCTCCCAGAAGGAACAGCACACACAGCAGTCTTACAACAGGTCACTTGGAAAGGAAGTCAAATAGTATTCTCAGGAAATCTGCTCCTTTATACTACATAGAGTTATAATTTTACTGTAATACAGTAGGGAAAATTACACCAGATTTCTCAGCCACCAAACAACAGAATCGCTGAGGTTGGAAGGCACCTCTGGAGATCATCCAGTTCCACTCCTCTGCCCAGAGCAAGCTAGAGCAGGCTGCTCAGGGCCATGTCTAGCTGGGTTTTGATTACCTCCAAGGATCTCCACAACTCTGGGTAACCTGTTCCAATGTTCAGTCACCCTTGCAGTAAAATGTGTTTTCTTATGTTTAAAGGGAATTCCCTGTATTTCAGTTTGTGCCCAATGCTTCTTGCTATTTCAGCAGATACCACTGAGAAGAGTCTGGCTCCATTTTCTTTGCTCTCTCCCACTAGGCATTTATATACTTTACAATAAGATTCTCTGAGCCTTCTCTTCCCAAGGCTACATAATTCCAGCTCTCTTGGCTGCTTCTCATAGGAAAGATGCTCCAAACCCTTAACAGTCTGTGTGGCCCTTTTCTGGACCTACTCCATTAAGTCCACGTCTTCCTTCTACTGAAGAGCTCATAACCAGACACAGCACTCCAGATGTGGTTTGCCCAGAGCTTAATTGAGGGGAAAAAATCATCTCCCTCAACCTGCTGGCAGCATTCTTCCTAATGCAGCCCAGGACAGTACTGGCTCATGTTCAACTTGGTGTCCACCTGGACCTCTAGTCCTTTTCTACAAAAGCTAATTTACAGCATCAGTCCCCAGCCTGTAGCAGGGCACGTGGTTATTCCTCCCCAGGTGCAGGACTTGGCACTTCCCTTTGTCGAACTTCATGAGATTCCTATCAGCCTATTTTTCCAGTCTGTTGAGGTACCTTTGTACGGCAGCGCAGCCCTCTGCTATTAACACCTTCCAATTTTGAATAACCTGCACTTTGAAGAAATCAGGCAGGATTCTGGTTTCCTGTGCTCAACACAATGATGTGGCTTAGTCTTCTCTTCACACAGACATCGAGAAGCTAACTGTACCAACATTCTTGCCATAAGCTCCGAGCTAGAAGTATCATTTCTTAAACGCAACAACATGGACATTCTTCCATTTAATTATTCATACAATTCCAGTTGTCACAGGGCATTTTGTGGCCACCTCTGCTCTCGATAGGTCAGGAATCTGCTTAAGTGATGCTCAGCTATGTGCTATGGATCCACCTGCAACCATACAAGACAATTCATCTTTCATGGAACTTGTTTCCTAGGTACTATAAAGCCTCTCCCTCTCACGTGAGGCTTGCTACTCAGCACATGTACAGATAAATCCCGGTGTATTCAAGAAAAAAAGATAGGAAATAGAACTATGCTGCCACTGTCAGCACAGCACACAATGGCTACAAAGCGAGACTCTGCAACGTGGCAAGTCTGAAGCCCATCACAAGCTCCTACTGCCTTCTTCCTCAAAACAGATGGGGACTCACCTGTGGGTATGCTAATACATACAAGCCTGATACTTCAAGGAACCATCATGCCTTGCACACAAGCTAAACTTCTCTAAAATATATTTAATACATATATACAGCATAAGAGACTCTCCCCTACCATAAAGATGGGGTGTGAACTCTGTTCATGCAAGTACCACCACAAATTGCTGTTCAAGCACCCATGCTTTTATTCAGAAACTTGGGAGATTCCTTTAGTTAGCCCAGAACAGGA
This sequence comes from Balearica regulorum gibbericeps, assembly GCF_011004875.1. Lineage (NCBI taxonomy): Eukaryota > Metazoa > Chordata > Aves > Gruiformes > Gruidae > Balearica > Balearica regulorum. The sequence goes on from NC_046184.1 coordinate 87,630,810, forward strand.
CTAGAAAAAAGCTGTGTTTGAACATGACTGAGCAGTGATAAAACTGGATAGAAAGGCTGGCAAGGCATTCAGTGCATAACTGCTTTGACCCACTGAAGATTTGATCAGCTCAGTAGATAACCAATCTTCTGACTTCAAACACAGTTGTCACACTACATCTAGAATTGATAAAGATGCTAGTTTATCAATGAAAACACTCCTGTTAGTTAAGAAAAACCACATTGTTCGTATGAAAAAAATCTTTATCAGCTGACTGGTTATATGCCACAGTTTTCCACACTAATTCCTTCCTCTCAGCCGAGAGAGCTTCTCCACAGGAGCTCTAGAGGTGGAAATGGATGAGCCTCCCCTTATTTCTTGCTACACTGCTTCACAAGTTTCCTACTGCAAAATATTTGACATTCCCTTCAGCCTGCTACACATCCTGCCCCTCTTCTCTGGCTTGATAGACCTTCGCACAAAAGAAAGATCTAATGTAACTGAAATCCAAACCACAACACGGAAAACTAATAGCATATTCATTTCTGTGTTCCACAGTGGCCATCTTTTCTTATCCTGATCCTGTCATCTAGCTGCTAGGGCTGAAAAGTTCTGCAGCCATCTGCTTAGGGCAATGCTCAGTCATTTCCTCTAGACAAGCAGTATTTTAATTAACCTCACTAACGTTACTGCAAAGTTAAAGTCCACCCTTGCTTGCTTTTATTACATAAAAGTCACTCTACTTTTAGCTGTATTGGGTGTTGTTACTTGAAATTCTTCTTGTTGCTCTAACCTTTAAGAGGACAAACATCAAAATGAGATGAACACAAAGCTGTAAGCAGTTATAGCAGCAAACTTTACAACAGTTCAGTAGAGTCACTTCTGAATAGTTGAACGTTCTTACCTCAATAGACAAAAGGTGTGCAATTTCATAAAACAACTATTACTAGACTTGTAAGTTGGGCTTGGTTTTACACACAGAAACATATTAGTAATTCTGGCTCATTAAAACACATCGGCTCCTCTATAAGCCTCACCACTGCCTAACCTCTTGTCCCTAAAGGTAATAGATAAAATACTGAGCACAAGTTTGGAATAAGCATTTCATCATTACACTTAACTTTCAGAGCAGTCTTTAAAGTTGGGATATTATGGAATTTTCAGTTTATTATGTGAGGTATTTCAGAACTAGTTTGAAGAGCTGGACCAGGAGTAACTTTGCATTAAAGTCTTTGAGAAAGATCTAATACTCCTAGCAGATAGAAGTACTCTTTTACAGCACTTCAGTATAATGAAACACCTGGCTGGAATCACAACACACATATTGGCATTGGATTCCAGTAAAAGGAAATTAAGTTGACGTCGACTTTTCCTGTAATGGAAAACTTCATCTTTCTGTTTTAAAGCAAGTTAAGCCACATTTGGAGATTTTATGTTCAATTACCTGAAGTATTTACAGCTTCTTTAGAATAGCCAGAGCCCCTCAAACATACTAAATTTTAACACTGTTTAAACTAGATATTGTGGTGGTTGTCTGAATATCTACCAGGTGATCTATCTCATGATACCAAAATTTATCTCACAATAATGAAACCCTCAAGATTTCCAGGATCTAGAGGAAACTCACATAATAGAATTGCCTTTTTAGAACTCCTTACCAATGCATTTAGCCAGAAATACCATTTTAGTTTTTTCTGAAGAGCTGCTTTTTAAGGTATTACTTTCACAGTGAGAAACAAAATAATGATATAGTATAATAATGAGAAGGACCAACTGTTTGTCCCACTAACTGAACTTCTTGGAAGATGCAGTTTCTTTGCTAGAATACTAAAAAACAGTCAAGTCCTTCACAAGCTGTTAAAGGAAACCTGCATACCTGAAAGTTTTTGTCCAGCTACAATAAACTATTCTAATAAAGGCACAGTTTTCTCTCTGTAAAGCTAATACCTTTTCCCATAACCTTTCTATCCCTCATCACACCCGACCATCCCAACCACAACAGGACTACTCTTCATGCTTAGGGCACAGAATGCAGACCCCCATTACAGACATTGAGACCACCTATCTTTTACATAGTCTTCAAAAACAACAAATCACTCCAGTAAGTGAGCATAGTTTATAGCGTCCTAAAGACAGGACACAGCAAGTAGAGCACTGCATCTTCATAGTGCAGATTTCAGCATTTTTCTTGGGATACCATCTGTCAGAAGGGGTTAGTTGGACAGACTGGTCAGCTGAAACTCAGCAGTGCACCAACATTTCAACTTGGCCATGAGAATCCTTACAATGTGAGTGTTCTTCAACTGATTAAGAAGGACAAAGATAAGACTTTCACATTACAGAGATACCCTTTAGAAACACTGCTTCTCTCAAATGTTTGCATCTGCAATGGGTCTGGTTTTGGCAGATGTTTTAGTTAGTTTAACTGTTCAGCAGGACGAGTTGCAGCTCACCGGGGTAGCGATGGTCTTCAAAATTATTCCTCTCAGGATTAAACAGATGTCAGACAGCTAATACAGAAAGCCCAGCACTATGAAAATGTGGCCATGATGGCTGCTTCCCATACTAGTTTTAGTACTTCCTGATTACTTCTGATTTGAACATTTTAAGACACCCACAACAGAATTTCCAAAATGCTGTAAACTATGACAAAATTAAAGAACTGTCAACAGGCACCATGCACGTATTAGATCACTGTCAGACAAATTATTTCTAAAGAGAGCGAACAGTGACACTGAATTTTACTGTTACACATGCTCAGAGAAGTAATCAAGCTGATGAACCAAGAAAATAAATTCAGCAGCTAAAACTGATCTTCATCTGCCATTTGGTTAAGTGATAGTAACAAAGTATGTTAGACTAGGACTTTCAGGATTTATCCTTATACATTTTACTGGTTTTCAGAGTAAGTGTATTATTTCAGTAAAGACAGACATTATATGGCAAAGCTTGTTATAGTAGCCATATGATATATGGAAGTCTAGAATGCTAGCAGCAAATGGTCAATCTTTCTAAGAAGTGGGGGTGTTTAACTTTGGGAGAATTTGACAAACACAGGAGAAATAAGTGCATAGATGAAATAAAGTAACCAAACCAAAATTATTTATGAGATTGTAGAACTTATCCCCATGAGATATGACCTAACCCAAGAATTTAGTGTAAGCTTAGCTGTCCATGTTCAATGGGGAGAAAGAAGTGAACGCAACAAAAAGAACAAAAGAACCTTCTCAGAACATAAAAGAAGGTACAACACTGACAACCAGAAGATCCAGTCTAAGCCAGTTTTGCATGCTGGACCTTTAGGTGATTACTGGCTTAATCTGTACAGGAAAAAAAGGTTGAACAGTTTAGATTGATTCCACTTCCTCTGCTGGAATAAGTCCCTATTTCTCTCTGTCCAGCTGGAAGGCTAAAGAAGTCACATGTTTTAAGATAGTGAGTAAGAGTGAACGAGCATGATATTCCAGTTGACTACATAGTCTGTTTTCCTTGATACTGTTCCATTCTAAAACAAATCATGTGGATACCATTGCTCAACAATACCTCAGTATTTCCAAGTATAAAATCCCCCACTTTTCTTTGTAACCAATGATACAAACATGGAGGAAAAAAAATCCATTTCAGTTCCAGGCAATGTAGGGTTTTTTTAAAAAAAATAGAGACCGAAAGAAAAAGAGTGACTATTACTTGGCCAGCAATAGCATGCAGCATTTTTTGGTCAATATCAGAGTGATCAAAGATATTAACTAGGTTATCCTGTAATCCTTTTACTGTTTTAAAAAGGCCAGGTACAGCCTATTAGGAACACAGCTTTAGTTCACAAACAAGCAATTTAAAAGCACGAGGGAAAAACATCGGTCGGAATTTTCAGGGCTCAGGAACTCAGAGACAGTATTATATCAAAACACAAGAGGTGAAGCATAGTGCCTCTAAATGGATCTCCAGCGGAATCATCTAGTAATCTGCTGGTCTATAGCAGCTTTGGATGGCAATGTGTAATACCAGTACCCATGTGTGTCTAAAAGATAAATGCACAAAGTCATACTGGGGGAAAAAATTTAGACAACAGAAGCACACTGAAGCCTGCAGACTTTCTAAGTCAGGATTAATGAGGTATACAACAGTTAATATATACTTAGATCCAGATAAAAGCTAAATTTAAGCTAAAATTGTATAGAAATTAAGTAATAGTAATTGTTCATGGTTAAACTTTAACATTAGCACTATCTGTAGAAAATAGTTCTTGATTTGGAAAATGGAAAGGCTGCGTTTACAGGAAACAGAGATCTTGTGTTACTATTGCAACACAAGACTTCAGTCCCCATTTGAACAGTCAGCAGATGCCAGCAGCCAGTCTCCAGCATTGTCTTAATTTCTCCTTCCCCATCGCCTGTGGTGGTTTATCATTTTTGAATGCAATGCTTTGTCCTCTGATTCTAGAATTAATACTAATTTTTCCCCACATAAGAGAGCAAAACTGTTTTCAAGACTTGACATAATAAACTTACAAGCACAGCAAAAATAATCTGCAAAATTTTTGGTAATTCAAAGACCAATCAATACATGCTGATCTCACTTCACATATTCTTAAGTAGAAAATAATAAAATGTAGATACTATTAAATATTTATGCTTGCTACTCATTGAAAAGGCCTTTAAAAAGGCTGTTGCAGACCTGCAGAGGGACAAAGTCAGCACAAATACAGCAACTTACAATACATTGAGGAGCTGCCTCAGTTATTCAAACTTCCACTTGCAAATGCCAACCTACACCCTGCACAGTCTCACTGAAGTGCTACAAATGGGTGGGCTAATAAACCACATTAAGCATGCTGTCAACAGGTTTTCTTCCTTTTCCACCCCCTCTCTACTTCATCAAGTAGTATTAGCATTTGAAATACCATGCCAGATCAAATAGCTAATGTGCTTTGCTGAAGTATTGCATTACAATGAATAAAATTATCACCAAATAGCTTTTATTCCCAGCTGGAGTACAAATTCTTTGAGGGAAGCTAGTAAAATCTTAGGAAGAAATCACTTTAGGCAACTGTATTGAATGGATAGATCTTGATACATATGTCATACGCTCCAAAGTCACAGCTATCTGTAACATACACAGTATCATCCAGAAGCCAGTCACGTAACATTTTTCTTGCCTTTAAGTGAATTTTAAGTGTGATGTTTGGAACACCTCATCTAAATCAGGATTTTGTCACTGCTTACAGGAATAGGAACCACATTCAATTTACCATCAGTATTTTCAACTGCAAAACAGGTGGGCCCTTTTACAAAGGAAGATTGCAGTCAGAAGCCAGGAGCAGCATTCCCATTCCATAACCGTGCTGCTAGCTCACTGCTGGGCTACAGTCAAGGCACAGAAAGATTCAGTTCCACCCACCCAAGATGGTGGGGTGACCCAGCACAGAAATTAAGCCACTGTCACCACTTTTCTTTATAATGGATTCTAGCATATGCCTGGAATATCTTTCTAGACATCTTTCAGAGGGCTCGGCAGGTTTCTTAGTCGGAAAAACCCTACTCAGGGGGCTGCTCTGCTTTCCAGGCCTTTTCTCCCTGAGAAACAGAACCTGGAAGACCACGGCTGCCGGCAGCAGGCTCCCCCGTTGGGGAATGGCTCCGCACGGACAACGTGCACAGCGCTACGCGTTACTCGCTTCAGTCGAAGCCGAACAGGCGGCAGGCTCGGCCTTCTGCCCTTCCCGCGCCCCGGGCAGGCGTGGCGGCAAGTGAAGGTCGGCCGCCCAGGAGACACCCGCTCCGCAGGGCGCCTTGCGGGTCCTGCCGCCCCCTCTCCCCAAGGCGCTCTGCGAGGCGGGGGCGGCCGTTGGGGGCCGCGCGCGCTCCCTCAGAGGGCGGCTCCGCAGGGAGACCGCCGCCCCTCCCGGGCAGGTAACGGCCGGGGAAGGGGGGGGGGCTGGGGAAGACGACCCCCCCCCCCCCCCGCACCCCGATGCGGAGGGGAAAGCAGCTGCCGGGCGCGCCTCGGGAGAGGAGGGGACGGAAGGAGCGGAGCAGGGCTGAGGGACAGGGGGACGAGACATCTCACCTGCGGCCGGTAGACCCGAAGCCCGCCCTTCCTCCCTCCAGCAGCGGCAGCGCTGGATCAGCTGATGCCGGCCCCCGCGCGCATGCGCCACGGCGCCCGCCGGAAGCGCTCCGCGCGTGCCGGCGTCTGCACGCCCAGTTCCGGGCAGAGCTTTACCCTCCGGCGCGGGCTGCTTCCTGCCGCCCGCGCGAGCAGCCAGAAGCGCGCTGGGCACAGGGACATCGCGATTGGTCACCCTACACCACGTGGCGAGGCTTAACCACCTCCTCCCCTCGTGCCACGCCCCCTTCCCTCCCAAGTCACGCGGGGGATGCCGGGCGGTGTCGCTCCGTCCCCCCCCCCTCCTTCCTCCCCCTTCCCCTGCCAGGCGAGGGGCGGGGGCAGCGCGTGCGCGGCGGGGGCGGGAACGAAGGAAGGAGGGAGGGAGGGAGGAAGGAAGAGAGGGGGTGAGGGGTCATGCCGGCGAGGCGTCATGCCGGCGAGGCGGCGGGCGGGGGCGCGCGCGGCGTGAGGTGAGGGGTCACGGGGGCGGGGCGACAAGGCGGACGGGCGGACGGAGGCCCATGTGGAGCGGGCGCGGGAGCGGGAGGAGGCTGAGCCGCCCGCGCTGCCCGGGCCGAGGAGGGGGAGGCCGGAGCTGCACTCACACCGCCGGGCCCTGCACACAGCCAGCGCGGACGCCGGCGCCGGCCAGGCCGCGGCCGCACCATGAAGGGGTGAGTGTGGGCCCGGCGCGCCCCATGGGGCTCGGCCCGGCCCGGCCGTGACAGGGCGGTGGCGTCCGCCCGGGCCCGTCTTTGCCGCGTCGCGTCGCCCGCCGCCGGGCGGCGCGGGGAGCGGAGCAGGGCGGGCCCGGGCGGCGCGGCCCAGGCGCGGCGGGCGGGCGGCGCCGCGCTTCGGTGGGAGGTGGGGAGGCCGAACGGTGGTGCCGCCGTCGCTGCCACCCCCGCTGCCGCCGGCAACCGCCTTCGCTTCAGCGGGGGCGGGGGGGTCGCTGCGTCCCTTCTGCCGTCTGGGAGAGGGGCCGCGGGGGGGTGGTGTCAGGGGAGCCCCTTTCGGGGGAGGAAGGCCGGCGGTCCCTTGGCTGCTCGGTGGTGCCCTTTCATCTGAGCAAGAGCTCCCTGCCGGAGCTCCCCCCTCGCCTTAACACTTGTGCTGCTGCCGGAGTGAGAACTCCCCCTATTCTGCCCTGCTCCGCTGAGCCGGTGGGACGCAGCAGCTCATCGGGCTCCCGAGGCATTTCGGCTTGCGGGCTCTACCTGTCCGCAAAGCGACCGGAGAAGGCGGTCGGCAGGGGGGATGCTGGCTGGTCTTTCCTGCTTGTCTGGCGATAGCGAAGAAGCGCTCTTGGGTCTGTCAGAAAAAGCTGCCGGCCTCGGACGAGTAGTTTTGCAGCGGTATTGTTTGTAACATCCTCTTAGCGCTTCTGTTGGCTTAAGTCTTTTTAAGCATTTAATTGCTTAAAGGCTGTACAACGCGGATGGATGAAAACGAGCTGTGTTTTGCGTCTGATTTCTGTGGCGCACAGCTTTGGGCCTGGCTTTGCTACTCGGTGGGCTCTTGAAAACCTAGAGATTTCAGACGTGGTTGGCTGAAACGCTCGAACTCCTGCTCGGTGGAGGCAGCGAGGTGCAGTGTTTGAACGTGAGACAGGAGGCCTTTAGAGTCACAGTTCTGCTCTGGAGGCAGATGACCCGCCTGACCTTGCACAGGTCACTTTGGGACAGGTTTTTCAATGTCGGTTAAATCACCTAATGTTTATTGATTTCAGCATCACCCATGCTCCACAAAACATAATTCTTCCACTCTGTGCCTCAGTTTCTTCATATGCACAAGGGAAGTTTTCCACAGCTGTTTCTCAAAGGAATATTAAACCCACCCCCTTGAAACCGGTGTTATGCAATGCTGGGTATTATTATTCCAGTTTGGCAGCTTAAGGCAGGGTGAATGGAAGCTGAAGCACTTAAGCTTTTACTAAGAAATGGTAAGGGGTTTAGCTTATTAGCAATTGGGGTGAGGTCACACAACAAGACCGCTTGATAACAGATACTTAACTATTTCTTACAGCTTAACTATTTCTTAAGCAGCTTCAGACACCGTGAGGGGCTGTTGAAAGAGTTGAGAGATGATTGCAAATAAACTGACTCTCAGCTGACGTTAAATAGGTGTGTTTGGGATATCGGGCAATCCTTTATTGGCTTGCACCACTCTGCATGAAACAGGGCACTCTGCCTCTTAGTCATCTTATAATGAGCATGACAGAATTTGTGAGAAGAGCAACAGTGCTGATCAGCCAAGTTGAAGTGACAGTTGACACGGTTGTTGTTCAGCAGTGCTCCTGACAAAACTGGGTTTCCTTTTATCCTCCATTGACTGTTCTGCTGTTTTTTTCCAGCTTAGCGCCGCTTTGGCTGTACGTCAGTCGTGATTTGAGGGACAGGGTTACTGGGGCCTGGATTCATGAGGTGGAAGGTGACCCAGGTGTGTCAGGCTGGAGCCATGGAGGTCTTCTGGCAGGTCACAGCCAGAGCTGTCCGCCATGCTGCGGCGCTCCCCAAAGGACTGAGCCATGGCTTTGCTTGCACTGCTCAGGAGTTCTCATTTTGGGGAGCTTTTTACTTTTTGTAACTTTTTTTATATAAAAAGCTATGGAGGAAAAAAACCCCCACATGTCCCTCTCTTCTGCTTCCAGAGAACCAAACTTTATTTCTGTTACTTTACTTTCATTTACAGGCAGGTTTATCACCGATTCAACTTGAGAACTGATCCTTTTAGGTTCTGTACTTGAGTATTTCTGCTTTTCTGGTACTCCTTCATCTCTCTGAAGAGCAGCATATTTCTGTCTTGTCAAAACACTGTTAGCACTATGCAGCAAGTTCTTGTGCAGAATCAAAAATATTCATATTGAATCCAGGTGTTCTCTAAAAATTCAGGTTAAGGCAAATAGGCCAATAGAACTCAAATTGAAAAATAACCCAATTTAAATACAATGAGAAAATCAAAGCACTAGACAAAAAGAGTTCAGAAGGAACATACTAAATTACATAAGGGTGCTCTGGAACAAAACCAAACTGTTAGTCAAGCTACAAAGATCAGAGAAGATCCCTTAAAAACAAGTACTGTCAGAAGATAGATCCAAAAATAGATCTAAAGCTTCAACTCCCAATATACAGAAACTAATGTGGTGTTTGAAGGGATCTGATCTGTCTTCAGTATTGAATCCAAAATTGTGGATCAGTTCTTTTGAACAAACTGACTCCATCTGACAACTTTTTTTGGGAGTGTATGCGTTGCATAGTAACCCACACCACAAAGTACAGAGATAATTTTGGGACCACTAAGACCCATAACATCAGCTGTAATTACAAACAGTCTGCTTTGGCAGAGAAAGAATTAAGAAAGAAACTAGCAAGTTCACTGACGTTTTGAAATTTCAGATCTAAAAGAGATTGTGTAGTCAGCATGCATTGCTTGCAGCCCTCTTTCTTAGCTCTCTGAATTCAAAATCGCACATAGTGTGTTAATAATGCACAGGGGGTTGTAGTGTCTGTCATCAGGATATTTGAGATTAGGTGACTTCTTTTACAGAGGACCTCTAGTTTCAGAGACAGTGAAAGTTTTTTTTCTTTCTGAGCTGCTTAAAATTTTGTGAGTTTTCTCTTATTTGACGAGTTAAACACCGGCTTCTGAACTTGTAATTGCTATTACCTCCCACTTGCTTTTGTGATACCTGGCTTTATGTTCACTCTGTCCTCATCTTCTGAATTATTTTAATAGTTTAGAGGCTTGTTATCTTTCTTTTTTTTAATGTGGGTTGAAAAACTGAGGTAATTCACTGTTCTGTCAGTGAACTTTATGATTCTCTAGAGATGAATTTCTTTTTTTCATTTATTGTATTCCTAAATGTTGTTATTGTTAGTTCTGGAATTTGAAAATCTATTTTAGAACTGGATTTGTACAAGGAAAAATACCAGTGGGAGGGACTTGGATTCTACTGTGTGTAGTAATTTGCCTGTTTTTGTAGAATAGATGTAAATAATACTCCCTGCACTTTACTGCTTTCGCAGTGTTGATCCACCTGTTGCTCCATGTTTTTGTATTTTCATTACAGTTGTTATGCTACTGGTTTTAAGGAAAGAAAACAGAAAATCTTCCATCGTTTCTTGAGCGTTTGTTGGTCGCTGTCTGTGGCCTTTTGATGTCTTATAATAAGGGTGCTTTCCTGACCTGTTTCAGTTGAGATGAAGCCTGTGAGAATAAGTCATCCAGCCTTTCCCTGCTGCCCTTACCTAAAAACCACATTACACAAGGGGTGTAATGCAGGACACGCGTGCTCCGTTGTGTGCTTGTACCTGCTGTGTGACCAGGAGTGTCAGCTCATAGACAGAGCATGTAGCGCACATTACAAGCAGCGCCTGGTGCCTGTGCTCCTGTGCGTGTGTGTTATTTTGTCACGCTGACCAAACTCCTTTCCAGATTTGATGGGAAACACCTGTGGGACCATCATGTGGCAGCATATGTTTAGCCACGTGATGAAAAACTGATTGAAACAGGGAGCAGAGTGCTGTGTGTTACACTGCTGTCTTAGAAAGTAACAGGTACTACTTTTCTGTAGGAGACTGCCTCTAAACTTGTATGTGTTGCAGTGAAGTCTTAGGCTTTGTAGTTTCCAAGGGTCCTGGCTTGCTGTGGAAGAGCCTTTCAGACTAGATGCGAAAAAAAAAGGTAGCTGCTGCCACAGAGAACTTCATAACTGAGAGGCTTTGTAGGCTAGTGTTATTCTAGCTGCCTTTGTAGAAGAGACATCGCAGCTGGGGAATACTGACCATAACATAAAAATAACAATAGTGTATTTAAAGTACGGTGAGTAGTTATGGGTAGGTTCTGATATCTCTGCTTGTTTTGCCTGCGTTCACGAAGTTAAACCCTTCAAGGTCCTGAAGCTGTATGTGTTTCTCATGAGAACAGGGAAGTGTTTTTTTTCTTTACTCTCCTGAGTTACAGTATTACAGAGTTTGTGCAGAACTGTTGGTTTGTTTCCATTTGCAAGGCACAGTGCTATAAGCTTAACGTATATGGGAGGAAGTTCCAAGTTTATGAGAAAACTGCTGAATTGTCGTATGCACTGGAGGCAGGACAAAAAAGGTAATTGAGCTTGAAAATCATTGTTTGGTTTTAGGATTTTTCTGAGCCTAGAAATGTCAAAGTGTGAGCTCTACTTTCTGCATTTAATTTCATGGATGGTAAATTTAGACTTTGCCTATGTGCATGCTTACAAATAGCTTAATGTCTTCTAAGTTTATAAAAACTCAGTGTGGTTTATTATAGGTACTTTAACCTAATTTATAATGCTTACCACTTCAAGTTTAATTCCATAACCAGATTAAGACATTCCATGAAGTAGGAAGGATTGGGAGGATAGGAAGGTAGCATAGGGATAGTAGCCATTTTATTGAAACACTTTAGAACCCGGTCTTGGCTTTTGAGTGGTGTTTGACCATTCTGTTCTTTTTACAGTATACGTGGCTTGTTAGTATATAGATTGGCTTGCTAGGTTGGGACATTTCTGTGAAAAATGTAGTATCTTTAGTTAATCAGCAAATACCACAGACTCTGCTGCCATCTCCTGAGGACAAGAGAAATGATGCATCCTCCTTTGCCACATTAAATCTCTTCTAAAATGGGGAATAATGGGTGATGGTTGAGCCAGAAAAATACTTTTATCCAAGTGGAAATGATTCAGAACTTGAAGAGCCTGCCCATTTGGCAAGCATTAGAATTGTGCAGACCAATAATCTGAGAAGGCGCTAGATATTTTTACCCGGAAGAGGAGGAAAGGACAGGAGAAGTCGAATCTTTATATTTGTTTGGGAATTGATAAGAGAGAAGTGCAGTACCTCCTTACATCCCTTCTGCTCTGAGGCAGGCAATGTCAGGATTACTTTTTGCTCCGTGCTGAAAGGGGAAGGGAAGAAGTGACCTATGTGGGAGTTTTAAAGCAGCAAAAGTTTGTCAGGAGGGAGATTTGAGGTGAGGAAGTGGGGTGGGGGGAAGAGAGAAGCAGTCTATCATAGAAGAATTGCTGGTTATTTGGAGACTCTTGGACTTGAAGACCTGAGAGCGGAGAAGCACAGCATTGAAATGGGGTAACTGTGTATTTGTGTCAAAGCATATTGAATTAATTCATTATGGGAAGGAAATGAAACAAGGCTTTATAGAAAATAGAGTCAAAACCATTTCCACAACACTGTCACTAGGTGACTAAGATTAAGATATTTGAATTTTCCTGGGGGCAGAGTAATATTTTTTTTTAAAATTGATTGAAAATACCGTGCTGCATGGTAATATCTTGATGCGTGAAGTGCTTCCTGAGCTCGCTTGGCCTTCCTTTTCCTTTTCCTCATTCTTTTCCAGACTCCATGTGATTTTTGGCCCTTAGCAGACTAGAATCTTGAACCCTGAAAAAGTTTCCTATTTCCACCATCTGACCATTGTATTTATCTTCTCTTGAGAGTATGAGGTGAGATCCAGGGCAGCAATTTAAGGCTTGTGAAAGTTTTCTTTACGTGGAATTTCTTGTCAGTATAGATCACAAATTAGGTTGAAACTTGCAATTAAAAGAGATTTGTTTGGTTTTTAAAAAGTGGCTCTTTAGCACAAATTTTCATTTGAGAACATTCTTATGCAAAACTGGGAAAAGTAAAGGGAGAAAAATAGCTTTTTGTGCTTGATGTTAGGTGCTTGCAATGATTGTTGCCTTAGAAGTATTTGAAGGTAGGTGCATAAAACTGGTAGCACGTTCTGTTAATTTTTCACAGTATATTCTTTATATAATGCATGATTTGAGCACCTCAAAAAAACCCACCAACCCTGGGACTGAAATCCGAAGTATAGACAGGAGGCCTCTAATAACCTGCCATTTCTTCTCTGCTAATCTAATGGACACAGCCATTTGTAAAGAAAGGTGTTTCAGTGACTTACAGAAATAGTTGGTGTGAAGCAGATAAATGCCTTCCTCCTGATATGTCAATTCTATAGTTTCTTACCTAACATAAGTACAAGAAGTGCCTTTGAGCTATATAGATTTATGTAAATAAGGCACTTTGTGAACCCAGCATTGCTTCTATTTTGAATTTGAAGGTAAGCCTCTGTTCTCACCTGAGGATCATCAGGTACTTCATGAACATTAATTAACGAAGGTTCATGATCTGGAAGGCAAGTAAGGGTTATAATTGTTATATCCGGGGACACTGAGGGTATGAAAAGGGGTGGTAACTTGTGAGATGTCTCAGGGTATTGGTAATGCAGACACAAAACTAATTTTCAGCCAAGTTGTTTCAAACTGGTAAAGTACTTTTGCTTTGCAATCATGGTTCAAAATCTGAATGGTCTTATGAGCTTACTTGACTAATAATGAAAAGTGGTTAAACCAGCAATGGAGAGGTAGGATTTCTGGCAGCTCTTTATCTGCTGTATGATCGCAGGCAAGTTGTTTCCTCTTTCACCTGACTTTGATGCACTTGGGATTGGCAGATATATCTAACCCTTTACCTCATGAGGTGCTGAAGCAGCAAAGCGTTACAGGTAAGTGATGTATATATGGTTGCTTTTCTGTTCTAGACCAATTACATTTATTTCTGACATTTTGGAGTTTGAAAATCCTGTCAGCTGGGCATGGTGTTTCCTGCTTTTTGTATCCAGCTGCAGAACGAGATAGCTTTCAATTTTCTTGGGGAAGTTTATTTTTATTTGACACTTGTTGAAATGACCTCACTGTTTCCCCCTTGCAAAATCAGACATCTGAGATGCTTCATGATTGCACTGCTACTTTAGCTTTAGGGTTGATTTTTCTTTTGAGATCAGAGTTGAGTCTAGATTTGAGGTCTAGTACAACTCTCGATGAACAGGTTTCAGCTGGGAAGACTGTGAGGCTATTGTAGCATAACTGTGTTTCTTGTATGTGAGAACTGGCCAGTCTTTTGTACAGTGGTCAGGTTTTCTAGGTTGAAGCAAAGTGAATTATCCAAATATAATGAAGAAACCTTGACTGTAACATGCTGTGTATTTTTTTTTATTATTATTTTTGTTATCAAGGAGATAGGCAAGGAGGGTCTGAAATATGTGTCGGGGAATTACAACACATGCCAGTGAAACCTATTTGCACTGAGATACATTTGAATCTCAAGTCTTGAGTAACGTCTTCTGTTAATTCTGATTCTAAAATTGCTTAGCTTTCTTCAGTACATCACTGTCCCCTTCTACAGTCCAGCACACAGCTGGGGGTAACTTCCAGCCAGGGTATCAAGTGTCATGCAAATACATGTTTGCAGTAGTAAGTGGGGCTAAAGAAGATCAGTGGGGCTCAGAAGCAAATTGGTAAGACTTTTTGCATGCTAGGCTTGTACTTATCCTTCTGGTTTTCTGACAAGTGAAAGCAGAGTAGATTTACAGCCTACAGATCTTCTAGATAATTGAAAACATACCGGTCTGCCCACAAGAACTAGACTAACGTGTGCGCCTAGCAAGACAGCTCATCTGTTTAAAAAAAAAACCCCAAAAAACAATCCACAAAAAACCCACAAAACCAAACTCCCCCACACCCCCCTACCCCGCTCCCCCCCCCCCCAAAAAAAAAAAAAAAAAACCACACTAGAGAGGGTCTTTTGGCTTTGGAGTTGAATCTAAGCAAAGCCACACCCTTCAGGTCTATAGCTTTCATAGCTCTGGTTTGGTTTTATTTTATGAGTGGATTATCCTGTCTAGACTCCTGCTTTGACTTGGAAGCCAAAATAGAAGCAATAAAGCTAGTTGGCTGCTTAGCGGGTGACAAACCTTCTCTGAAGTCCTCTAATTTGTTAGGGCCCTTTTCTCCCCCGTGCTCCCTCTCCTGACTGTTTGACAATACCTCAGTAAGTTTTGCAAGTTGCAGATACAGCTAAATTTAGCATGCCAGATGCCTTCAATAAGCCTGAGCCTAGCTATCAGTTACGCCGAGATCTGTTTCAGTCAGGCACATCCCTCTGGGGAGAGACTTGCACTATTTAAAGTTGAATGAGACTGAGATTCTTACAACATTAAGAAACTTGGAATTCCCCCTTCTTCTCCCTGATGTTGGTTCTAAACTTGTGTTCAACGCTTACTATTCCCTGGGACTGAATTTGTGTTTCTTCTTGAAGTGTAACTCTGGAAATTGGCTTTGTCTTGAGCTATCATTCTTTATAGCAGTTCTCCTTCAGTATACGTTGAGAGGCAAAAGGCGGCCTTAGTATAAGCAAATGCTAATGTCTCGTTTAGCCTGTGTTACTTCCAGTCTGAATTTAAGACATCATAGGAAAAATAGTGTTCAAATCACAGCCCTGCAGTAGTTTGCAGACAGAGGAATGCAGCTGCAATAGGACTAATCGGACTGCATTTGGTCCTACAAAAAGTGCGAGTTTTTTTTCTAGCAAGTGCTTGAAGGATCTTAGGGCACTGGCATGCAAGAGCAGCACTGTTAATGTTGATGTTCTGGGCTTGCATCCAGCTTCAGTAGCTGCTGCATGTCACCTCACTGAAGTCCCACTTCCATAGGGATTTCATGGATCACTCTTCACTTCCGTTCTTACATCGCTGGGCAGTGTCGCTGTGCACTTTTAACAAACAGCAGCCTTACATACCAGAAACTGGTTCCCTTCACTAGTGAAGCCTCAGTGCATTTCTTCCTCAGTAACTGAGTCACAGTATGTTGCAGTTGTGAGAAATGCAAACATAATCCTAGGATATGTCAGGAAAATGCTTCCAGTAGAGATGGGAAAAACTTACTGCTGTTGTACAAGGCAATAGTAACTATTTGGGGTGCTGTAAGCACTCCTGTAAGCAGTTTTGGTTAGCCACATTTAAGGAAAATCAACCTGAAGGAATGGAAAGCAGAGCTAGTATGACAATAGTAGGATTTAAGAGGCAGTCTTAAAGGCAGAGGCCAGGAGCTTGGCTTTAGTTACAAGGAGGAAAGTATAAAGAGGTCATGGTGGGTCTCTGAAAAGGCATGTGGGGTCAGGTGTATCGGTGCCCATTGACTACTGAGGCTAATGAGCAATGAGAGACGGTATATGGGTAGAACTTGAGTATGTTTAGAATGGAAATCAAAAGAAAGCCTAACTATGAGAATAATGGTAGCTTGGGAACAGCCTTGCAATGGAGGATGTCTGAGTGGCTTCAGAGGGCTGGTATTCCATCTAGGAAAGTGTACGGATTTGTAGAGCACTGTGGTAAGAAGAGGCCTGATGTGATGAGCCAAGAGTCCCTCATCTATCCATATTAAAAACAGTTGCTTGGGATGGGGTGGCTGACTTTGGTCCAGAAGCTTTGCCACCTAAGGTGCATACAGTTGACTGTTGATTGCTCATGGAGTGCTATTTGAGATGTAGGATGCCAGTAATAAGCGTGTTATCTTCTTATGAATATTATTGGAATAATAGAATAAAATAATCTGTTAAGGCATGTCCCTTCTGGGCACTTCAGGCCCTGTACACATCTTTGTTCTCCATATGCTAATTTGAGCTCAGGATTTGTTTGGGGTTTTTTTGTTTTTTTTTTTTTTCTCTTTGCAACAGCAGAGGATAGGTATTTCTGGTCAGCCTATACTGAGCTGGAATGCACAGCTCTGGCCTAATCAGACCTTAGCTGATTTAGTAAACTGATGTTACTGATTTGGCTGAGAGGTGACTTGAAGAAGCTGGTCTACTTGTAAATAGCTATTTAACTAACAAACAAAACCCCAAAGCTGTTTCCATTACTCCAGTGAAAAGAAAGGAGTGACCATTTTGTGTCCTTTGTTACAGGTGCTTTGTCTTGGATCTCTTGAGGCTGGGGTAGTTTTAAGTCCTTATGTTCAAAGTGCATGTTGTTTGGTAAATTATAAGATGTAGCACAAAAATGACCCCTGTGCTGTTCTTGCACAGTACTTCCACTTTAAACTGGAGTAGGCTGGCACTTTTGCTCAAGAACCTACCAGTTCTGCCTCAGGCAATCTTTTTTTCTCTTCTTTATGCTGGCAGAAAACTCCAATCAGGGGACTGATGTGGGTTAAAACTAAACTTTTCTTCTTTTGGCTAGGTTAATTTTAATTGGGGTTGGTTCACCACATTGTTGCACAAATATTTGTGCCAGCAAGAGGATGGAAATGAGTGGCTCAGGGACAGCAAGACCGCTGCTTTCGGCGGCAGTGCCAGCTTCCTCATGTTTTTACTCAAGGCCTTGGTGGCACTTTTGCCACGCTGTCCTCGGGCAAAGTGATGAACTCTCATGATGTGGGTCTTCCTTTCCATGTCCTCATTTAGTTTGCTTATTAAATGTTTTTGTGTGTAATAGATGTGGTGCTGATTTAATCAGCTAGTGCTATATACTAAAGTAGTTTATGGTTTGAGTACATACTATTTAAATGGACATATTTAGCATATTGATTTATGCTTCCTGCAGTGTTTCTCAAACTTTTTTCCTGTCATCCTCCAGGATAAATCACTGGTGCAACTCTCAAGCAACAAGGCAATAGCTAGTGACAGAGCACAGGAGGCAGGCAGAAGGAGATGGGAGGAGGCAGCAATGAATGTGGCAAGGGGTGTGAGATATAGGGGGACACCCCCAGGGCTCTAAGAGATCTGTCAACAGCACGTTTTAGCCACCTACTACTGGAACTTGTTTCTCTGTCCTGATGCCAACCTCAGAGGTGATGTTGTGGCTCAGCAGCCACCAGCAGCCTTAGACTCAGCTTCTGCACTTATTTATTTGTTCCCTGTCTGAAACCTTCTTGGTGGAGGTCCATCTTCTGGCCATGGCCTCTTTCTCAGCCATCTTGTCCTGGCTGCCCCTGACAATATATCTTTGTCCTGTTGCATTGTCATCAGAGGTATTCCATAGTGACTGTCTTCTAATGCCTGATTTCTTGCTTCATTATTTTAAAATTAATTATTTACTAATATTAGAAAACACACTGCCTGATAATAGTCTATGTCAGAGATTGTTGCTCAAGTATAAAGAGGGACTTGCTCTATAACAGCTTTGCCATCAGTTCATCATAAGAGTTCATGCTACTGTTACTGATCTACTGAAGCTTGGATCTGCTGATACAAAAACTATCACCAAGGTTAATACACAATTAAATCTTTTGGACAAGAACTCTAGGCTTTCAAGGGACTGAGTGTGAATGTGAGGTTTTTCTCTTCCCTTACTGACCTCCTTCTCTGCAGCTAATCTGATCTAACTGGGCAGTGGAGACTAGCTTTCTTTGTTTTCCACCCTTATGCAAACTGCAGCAAAAGAGGCTGCTGGGTCTTCTCCTCACTCCTAGTATGAGATTACTGAGGTCCTCTACTCCAGCAAAACTCTCTTCCAGACGCAAATACACCCAGGAACCCACATGCCACGGTTTTATTCCTACCCTTTGCGAGAAAAGGTAGCAGCACTGCTGGCTGGGATGTGAGAAGGGCACAACTTCCCTTCTGGATGCCTGAAGAAGCCTTGCCATGCTAGGCTGAACAGCTGTGCTAAGCTGGGCCTAAAACAAGTATTACAGTTACCCCACCATCTAATAACTTTACTATCATTTGATAGTGTGCTTGTTTACAATGGGAGTACTTCTGTGGTGTGAGGAGATCATCCTTACTAGCTCAGTACTTACTTTGTTTGGAATATAATTATCAAAGGGACTTGCACAAGCAGTGATACATGAAGAAAGAAATCTTAATACTGAGAGCAAAACTAATCTAGAAGATGGGAAAGGCTGTGAAACAAAAGGCTGGTGGTGATGGGAGTCATGGAAGGTAGATGTTGCAGACTATTTCAGCACAATGTAGTGGTTTATAGCTAGAAACTTTAGAAATATATCCCATTGCTGTTGCTTGTAGTATGCCTGGGTATCTTGACATGGATGAGATGCAAGAATATGGAGACTGTTGCTTCCGTCATTGTTGAGATCACTATTGGAGAACATACTGTCCAGTTCTAGTGAGATGTCTCTCAAGAGATTGCTTTACAAGTGGGCAGAGCTCAGGAGCAAACTACAAGGATTCATGGCTTAGCAATTGCTCTTGCACTGATGAGGGGAAAAAGATCGACATGTTCAGTGTGGAAGCGGTAAGATGAAGAGCTGCCTGGAACAATTTGCAAGCTCCCATACTGGCATGGCATGCTTGATGTCATAGGGCTTTTTAATCTCCTTAGCAAATGTGTGACGAAATGTTAGACTTTGGAGTCAGCAAAGTTCAGTAATGTAAATGCCATCCATTAATTCTAAGTAGTTAGAACAATTAACTGGAACATATTAATCTGATGGAGAACTAGAAAATCATCAACAATCCATTAGTTAATGCTAGATGGTTCTCTAAAAGGCAGGCCCTACTTAGAAATTGTTTAGTTTCTGTCAGGCTCACTAGGGAGATTGTCTGGTCTGTGTTATACCAGAGAGTGGGCAATGGTGATCCTTGACACATAAGGTTGAAATAGTTTTGCAGAACTGAAGACTGTATTCTTTGCTGGAAAAGAAAAGCAGAAAGTGGGTGTGAGGGCAAGTTACACTTCCTGAAGTAAACGTTATTCCTATAGCTTTTTCTGATAGTTTTGTAGGCTGCAGTACAATGCCTAGAAAGCACTGTATATTTATCACCCATAGTTGGTAGCAACAACTAAAACTAATATGATATCTGGAGTACTAATCGTTTAAGGAGTTTTAATATATAATCAAGGTCAGTTAATAAAGCAGAAACAGACCATACTCTACATTGTTTGGTACAGTTCTTGAAGAAAAACGTTGTTGGTTATTATCTCTTCATTGTTTCACTGTATTATGTAAGTTAATCTGGGCTGTTGTGTCCTAGGCATCAACCTATATGAAAAAACAAGTTGCATAGGGAAAAGAGGCATTGGGGATGGAAAGCAGCTGGTGCATGTTACTAGAACGAACTTTGAAGCCTGGTGTACGAGGATCTTAGAAAGCTGTCTTTTGAAAACGTAATTTGACTTTTTGGAAAAAAAAAAAAGTCAAACAGTGTGTTCACCACTGTTTGGGCAGAAAACAATCTGGTTACCTGTATGTATTCAGTAAAACAAGGCTGGGATGAACCTAGAATTGTGTGTGTTTCTAACTTGGCATGTGTTGGTTTTGTACCTGCCTAGGTATTCTGCTGACCATTTGGCAAAAAAATTTTATTATGTTGGTTTTCTTATTTTTCATTCTTGTAGTCCTCGTTAAAACTGTCTACCTGCACCCAAGAAGCTGGCTTGGGGAATATGAGCACCTAATTTTTTTATTTGCTTCTATATATGTAGTGTTTCTGTCAGGAAGTTAGTCTTAGAAAAGGGAGAGGCTTGCTCTGTTTCTTTTGAATATAATTCAGTCAGTACTGGTGTTTTAAGACTCTGATTCTGCTCTCAGCAAGAAGAATGACTTCAGTGATGATCACAATAGATACGTGTATTGCCTTGAGAGTGGCACACAGGCTTAATAAGTTAATTGTTGCTTTTTAGAGACAGATGCCTAGTAATGACTTAATCTTTGTCTAAGCATAAGCTTTATGTTGATAGGTGGTAAAATTAAGGTTGTCTTTGAAGCATGAATAAGGATTTAATTTTCTTGGTCTGTATTCTAGCCTCCTGACCCTCCCATCTTTTTCTTTTTTCTTTTTTTTTTTTTTTTTTTCTCCCTGTGATCTTGATGATCAGTGAGGAAATTAATGGGATAAAGTTAAAGCAAATAATCCTACAGAGATTAGTGCTCTCCTGTCTCCCACTCAATAAAACCACACATATACCATGGTACGTCAGCGCTAAGTGTGGCCTGAGAAACTTCTGACTGTATAGTACCAACTGAAATTGGGTTTGGGAGTTAAATCAGCCACCAACAGAAGACTTAATTATATGGGTTGAATGTTGCAGTGTAAATATGTAATGAACTGATTATTAGGTGGGACAGTTCTCTAAGCATAAATAAAATTAATTTTTGGTGTCCTTAGAAATTTTGCAGTGTGTCAGATGTTAAGCATGTTTTGATTTGTTCCAGTAGCCGGATCGAGTTGGGAGATGTGACGCCACACAACATTAAGCAGCTGAAGAGGCTAAACCAGGTCATTTTTCCTGTCAGCTACAATGACAAGTTCTACAAGGATGTACTGGAGGTTGGCGAACTAGCCAAATTAGGTACAAATGTTCTTGCCAGTAATTGTGGGCTATGGTATCAGAAGTGGTCATCGTTGCTATCCATAATGGTTTTGAATAGCCAATCCTTGTATTTTGTTGTTTTACATAATGAAAAATAACTGTTTGGATAGCTCTAAAAGCCACATTCCCAACCTCAGAGGGTTTGTGTTCTAAATAGATTCCATTTTACTGGGAATAGGCATGTTTTCTGTTACAGCAGAAAACTTGAGATATGTGTGCTTACCTCCTGATGTCACTGCTAGTTGGTTTGAACTGTAATAAGCCAACCACTGTGTCAGAGCACCATTGGTAACTTCACTCCAAGTGTTAAGCCACAGTGTATGATATTTTATCTGGATGGGAGAATTGGCAAGAGGGAAGGAAGATACAGGGCGTAAATGAGGGAGCTGTATGTACGGTTTGAGACTTGTGACTGATAACACTTTGTTTCCCTCCCTGGCAGCCTATTTCAATGATATTGCAGTGGGAGCAGTGTGCTGTAGGGTGGATCACTCCCAGAACCAGAAGAGACTGTACATCATGACACTGGGATGCCTGGCACCCTACCGAAGGCTAGGAATAGGTAAGGAGGATCTTCTTTTGTATGTCAGTCATCAAAGCAGCCAGATTGCTGTGCAGCCTTCTAAATGCTCTTTCTGGATTTTTAACCAAGATAGTACACTTTCAGACCACTGATTTCTTTGGAAGGGGCTTTGGGGAAAGAGTATGACTTATGATGTGCTCTTTTTTCCTGCCTTTCAGAAATGGCCTTTTTATAGAACTTTCTAATTCAGGATTTCAGATTATTTTAATCTTAATCATGTTATCATACTGTGATGTAAATGCTCTGCTTCTACAGATGTGAAAATTGATGCACAGAGATATGAAATAATTTGTCAGAGGTATGCAGCCAGTATGCAAGTCATGTATAAGTAGAACTCAACATTCCTTCATTAGTTTATCTCTTCACTCTTCTAAATGAAGGGGTTTTTTCCTATTTATTTTTGTCTTTATCACTACTGATTATTGCTGCTCAGGGGTACTATCTGCTTTCTGTCTATACTGAAATTAGTTCTTTTCTCCATATTGCAAATCTGTAGGCCAGATTAATTCAAGACCTTACAGTAATCTGTTTGCTTTCACAAACTGGAATGAAAAGATAACTTTATTTTAAATTATTTTACTAGGCCTTTATTAGAAAAACTTAACCAATGCTCTCACTGGTTTATACATTGTTTTGACTGTAGTTTGAGGTGAGTTTGAGACCTTGAAGCTAGTATTTAAATAAGCTGCTTTATACGTATGCTTCTGGACTGTTGGGGGTTTTTTTGATCCAAAGAAATAATGAACTAAATTTTGTGAGCAGTCAGAAAGATAGTGAAATACTCATACCCCATGTTTTATTTGCCTTTCCTAGTTCTCACCAGCTCTGTCACTTTAGCCTACCTTCAGTTAAGCTGCCTCCCCTCAAGAAAGCCCTTAGCTAATAACAGACTTGATTGTGCACTTCTGGTGTTCTTAAGTATCTCTTTACCTTTCGGCAGGAACTAAAATGTTGAATCATGTCTTAAACATCTGTGAAAAAGATGGCACTTTTGACAACATCTATCTGTAAGTAAATGAGTTACGCTCATGCATTTTTGGAGAGATGATGGAGGCGTATATGGGAGCAAAGGGAGGGAGACTGAAGAGCATTTTTAGTGTATTTCAGTAGGGTCATGGAACATCTTGGAAGTACTAGCAAGAAAGCTAGGGGTCATATTCTGGGCTCGTTCTGTGATGCTGAGAAAACCAAAAGCTTGCTTGCTTTAGAAGAGCTTCTGTAAATTTGCTGAATTTGAAAGTAGTTTAGTTACAAAATTATGTTCTATAGCAGAATTACACTGTATGACTAAAAATATTTGTGAAACAATTTTTTTTACCAGTGTCATCTTCAGAATGGAAAACACTGCAAGTCTTGCATGCAGTTTTGATGCATTTGCTGTCTTTTACAACAGTACTGTATGGGTTAGAACATCAGATCAAGAGGTGCTTGCAAGCACTCTAGGTTCACGTTCAGTAGCAAGGCCCAACTGCTTATTCCCATTCTTGCAGTCTGCCAGGTCAGCTATTTGTGCAGCGATACAGTAAACTAGGTCAATGATAGGACCCAGCTGGGGAAGCTGTTTTCGGTTTTATTTCTGGGTGTTTTGGGTTTAGGGGGATGGTGTTGAGTTTTTGTGTGTGGTGTTTAGGGGTTTTTTGTTTTGTTTGTTTGGGGTTTTGTTTGTGTTTTGGTTTTTGTTTTGTTTGGTTTTTTTAATCAACTGTATGTCTATATAAGCATGCAGACATAAGAACAAGCACTGGGGTAGAGGACAGGGCTGCTTAAAAGAGCACCGCCATCCTAATAGATCCATATGGAAATAGAGCCTGAAATCCATAGATGCCAAAGCTTTGCTTCCCCTTCGCTGCTGGCTGCACACTTCTGCTTCTTCTTGTGCATTGGTGTCTGTGCGATTAACGAGTGAGCTGATGCAGTTTTTGGCCAGATTGTTTCTCTGCACCAGCTTCTTCCTTGTCCATCACTGCCTGCTTACACCAGTACAAGCACAGTGCACTGGTAGGGAGAATCCCACAGCAGGTACAGCTTGGGTGGACTTATGCTGCCACAGAACTGGACCCTGAATTCTTGCCAGGACCGCTGAAGATGCTTAGTGGGGAGTGTTTCATACACTGGTATCGCTATAAATGGAAGGACTTTCTCCTCAAGCTTAGTCCACCTCTGCCATGAGGTGCAAAGTCTTCCAAGTCCTCTACTGTTCTAGCTTCATGCCATCTTTGTACGAGGAACAGGTGTTTTAAAGAGGAGTCTGAGTAAAGCTGCTCGTGGCTTGTATTCCTGCTCTCCTGCGTCAAAAGAAGCGGTAACAAAATCTGAGATGCCTGCTGGTTGGCACAGGCTTTCCTTTTTGCTTTTGCACGTCACTGTGTGCACAGTGAAGGAACAGTTCCTCCATAATCCTTCTTTCCACTTCCCAGAGAATTCTGGGATGACAATAAATAGCCCCCAAAGTTGGGCCTAACAAAGTTCTTCTAGTGGCCCATTGATTTTATTACTGTGTCTGTTGCTTGTGCATCTTCTGTCTGAACATACTATGCAGCTTTGGTATCAGTGGCTAAAGTTGTAATTAGGAAGTTTCCTTTTAGCTATTTGATGTTTATGGGGCTTAACACAAACATCTTTTGTTGTGTTCTGCTGTTGCTTCCAGAGTTGCTTTGGTTCTATAGTTATGCAGCATGTTGTCATGACAAAGTGATTCATGAGCTTGTGCAGTGTCCACTGAATTTTGGGAGCGTTTAATGAATGCCTTTTGCTGAGCCAAACTTTTTTTTTTAATGGAAATTGTGCAAATAAATATCCTAGTTGCTTAGAATGAAGAAATGATGTCTGTTTGGTTTGGAGGCTTTGAAACTCTTGGAATATGGTAGCAAGATCTGTAAAACTCTGGGGGAGACAGATAAAAGGAGAAAGGACTTTGTCAGTCCATAGGGCTGCTTTGTGCTGCCATAGCTTTTTGTGAAGAGAGAGGTGTAGTTACTAGTGAGCAAGGAGTTAAAATCTTATCAGACACCATTGCCAGTTTTGTGTTGCAGTGTGTAAGGATCGTCACTCAGACAACTGTTTTGGTCATCTGAGAAGAGTCACTACAGGAAGTTTAAAATTGGCTCTACAGTGAAACTTTGTTATGTATTTCCACAAAGTAACTGTCACTTCCAGATTAAGAAAAATTTAAATTACCGAGCTAGTAATGCTTCAGAGTCTCTCTGCTATTTGTGTCTCTTTTTCTGAGGGGAAACTTTTGCCACTTCTCAGAATGATTGCCACAGGCTGTCCAGGAGCTGTGTGTTAGCTCAGGATTGTTTGGGAAGACCAAAATTTCCAGTCCTGAACTTACACCATCATTCCTGTCTCTAGATATCTCCTTTTCTTATCTTGTCTTTGACCGTTCTGAGCGTGGAGGCAGAATACTGTACCACAGAAAGTTCTGATACCTGTCTCTCTATCCTCCTTTCTGTCCCAGGCATGTCCAGATCAGCAATGAGTCCGCAATTGACTTCTACAGAAAGTTTGGCTTTGAGATCATTGAGACGAAGAAAAACTACTACAAGAGGATAGAGCCCGCAGATGCTCATGTGCTGCAGAAAAACCTCAAAGCCCCTTGTCTTGGCCAGAACGCAGATGTGCAAAAGACCGACAACTGAACAAAACCCCAACGAACACTTTCTTGCACTTGCTTGTCGCCAAATAAGGAAAGAGAGGCCTCTTCATTTTTTTCTTTTGCGTTTTTTGGTTTTGTTTTTTTTTTTTTACTCCACACCTTTACCCTCTTAATTTTTTTTTCTTGACCTCTCTCCAACAAAATGTAATGCTTCTTCCAAGGATTGTCCAATCATGTTTGGGGTTGGTTGGGTTCTTTTTGAGCTCTCCTTTTTTGTTGTTGTTGGTGGGGTTTTTTTTTGTTTTGGGTTTTTTGGGTTTGGTTTTTTTGGGGGGGTGGGAAAAGCTGTGCAGATCTCTTAAGTTTGAGGTGTGGAGGGCTTGAGCAGGTTATCCTGATGACAAGTTTCCTTCAGAATTATCTCTTTCAGTAAGCAGAATGTAAATCCAATGGGGGGAAAAAAGGAAAAGCAATATCTCGTCCTTTGACTCCTACATTATTGTGGTTTTTTTATAACCTACAGGGTACTTTACTTCCCCCCCCCCCCCCATCTTTGAATGTTACTTCAGTACTTCCCACTCTTCCTCTTAATTCCCCCCCACCTCAGAAAATATGTTTAGTTCTTCCCAGTATTTTTGAGTATGACTTATTTCCTCCATCTTTTGCTGAGAAGGGCAAGCTACTTTACCATACCTTTTCACTCTGCCTGGGCTGATCTTTTTTGAATGCTTTTTTTAAATACTCCTCACCCAAGCTGGTGCTACAATTCTTAACTGACTGAGAGGAGGGTTTAGAGTGGTCTTTGTTTTTTCTTATTTTCATTTACCCAACTCCCAGCAGACTTCTGCTAGAGTAAGAGCTAGATCTGGTGTTGGCAAGAGTAACCTTGTAAAAATACGAATCCTGAAACAAGACCCTTGCTTTAAAAATGGGTAAAATGCTGTAGGGCTCATTGAGAGTTAGTTCTATCTGTGTTGTTGGGATAGGAAAAGTGACTGTGACCACTTTACCAGCTTTGATACAATAAGGCAAGCACCCCTCTCCAGATAAATTTGTTACAGCTATTAAATCTGTGGTGACAAATCTGAGATGAGGCAAGGGTTGAGGAAACCAGGCAGCAAGGCTGAGAAGGCAAACATGAATCTGACCCTAATCACATAGCTTTGCAGGGGTCTCCTGGATTTGCTTGGGATTGGCTTGGCTTGCTGTGTTTATGTGCTCCTTTGGGAGGAGGTGTTTTAGAACTGCACAGTTTGCTCCTTTGAAGGTTCTTTTCCTCTTTCCCTGTTCAGTGGTAATAATGCAGTTCTCTCGTGAGAGGGTTTTCATGGAGCACTGGAGAAAACAGCATATATTAGAGCATTTTATGGGTTTGGAAAATGGGCTGACTGGCTTCTTCCTAGTACTGTAACCTCAAAGCTACAGTAAACTCTAGTAAGCTCTGCTTTGCATCTTTCATGCTGTGTTTGCGTGAATATCAGTGCTCCTTTCTATGCACTGTTGCCAGCAATTTTATGTATGCCAATACAAATACCAACTTGAGCTTGGAGTCTTCTCCAAGCACCTGGGAAAGTGCACTGAGCTGAGACAACACCAACCTGCCCCATCCCCCAAGTAGATATTGAACTGCATTCCTTTCCTGTTTGTTTTTTAAAGTTTAAATCTGCATCTTGAATTCATCCACTTTGAAAGCCTCCAACCTATAGTGCACATTGCAGCATACATCTGGTTAATAGGTGCTGTCCAGTCATTCAAGGGCAACTTGAGAACCAAGATTTTGAAGACGGGAGTCGTGAGGCAAGGGACAGCGTGCCTCATTGCACGTTATGCGGTCTTTGATACCCGAGTGGTGACTATACAAGCTGCTCCAGAATTACTCCTCCTTTCCCAGAGGTGTGTAGTGTTTGTTGGAGTGCATCTTGACAGACCTATGCCAGAAAATGGCTACTCTTATTTGCTGAGTTTGCACTAACTGAGCCTTGGGGATGGGCAGATGGCTAACAACAAAAGCCCCTCTGCATGGCCTAAGCACCTCTGTTTGCAACACTTGGTGGCAGATTCTGGCTAGAAAGACGCAAACGGTTTCCTTGGCCAGAGGCAGCCTAGTTTTGACAAAACCTTATTTTTAGTACTGCTAGGACCTGCTTGCACTGGTTATGTTGGCAGTTCCAGCATCTCTGTAGAAGGGGATGTATTGAAGCACAATTAGCTTGTCGTATGCCAACATAGTTTCCCTGGCCATCTGTAGACCAAACCAAGAGAAGTATGTGGAGGGAGAGAGATAGCATTGTATGTGAGGATGTTTGTGCAGCACAGCTGTAACTCAGACCATAGCTGCCTCTGGTGCCAAGCAAAGTGCTCTTCATTCTTCTAGAACTAAGTGGTAAGTGTTTGGGTTGGGTAGATGGGTGTGGGGATATGAACTCTTAGGATTTGCTGTTGTCGTAGGCTTCCACAAATCGGTGTGTTTCACAGACAGTTTTCCTTCAGGTTTAAAAGTACGAGTCTGATGTCTGAACTTACTTGGATTAACCTTTGTTTCTGTCTCTTTTTGCTTTGGGCTGCCATCATTCTATGAATGTATCCCTGAAAACAATTCTTAAAGCTCCTATTCCGCAGCAAACCTGCCTCATTGTAACTTCTGATAAAACGTTTTGTAGGAGGTGGAAGAGAGAGTAACCACAAATCTAAGACTCCTTTTCCCAGGCTATATAATCCTGGAAAACGGTTGTTGAATCTTGAATACAAGGTTTAATCTAAATCTCGAGGAGAGCTGTGTTCCCTGTACATGGATAAGGGCGAGTGAAGGTCAGTAGTTCTGGATGACAGTTGTATTTTATTAGTATATCAGCCGTGTTGAGTGTGGGAGAAGAATGCTGTATCTTAGTGCTGTTACCCAGAGACACTGAAATTGTGTGAAGTATGGACTTCCTGCAGAGGACTTCACTTACTTTGTTGCTGCAGCAGGACCTCCTTTTAGCTTGAAAATAGCAGCTTACAAGCAACTAAATTTTTAAAAATTGGGAGTTTCAGTGGGGAAAAAAAATACCAGCACTTCCTGTTCTGGATGAAGATCTAGCAAGAAAAATGTACGCAACTAACAGTTTTAGAGTGTAAATTGTGTATATATGAGTTATTTCTGAATCTCTCCAACTGGTTTTGTCATACATCAGTTGAAGTATGAAGATATTATCAACAAAAAGACTCCTACTAGAGGAAACCATGGTACAGGGGAAAAAGAATCATCCAGGAGAGATATCCCTCATTTTTGGGAGGGGGAAGGGAGAGATTTTATTTTGTGTATACAGAAACCGGCTGAGTTTACATGATGCAGCTAATGGTTAAACCTGCCAACTAAATATGACATACTGTTACAATTGAAACAAACTTATGTGATATTTTGTTAAATCTTGATGGTGCCCTGTGTCTAGTAAAAATTTGATCCCCCAAATTGTTTTATTCTCCCCAATGTTGTAATCCAGGGTCAGCTGCTATGCACAAAGTCTGTGTTTTGTAAGTGTTTGCTGACTTGGATGTTTCTTTTGAATCTGCAACAACTGCTTCCTGATTAATTTGGCTAAGACCACCCCTGGTCTCTTGAGTTAAGATTTAGTCAAAGGTATGCTGTATGTAATTTACAGATGCATTCTCAATGTTACAAGTTAAGTTGCAGGGGGAGCAAATTCTTTACAATAAGACGGTCCATTTTTAATCTCTATCATTGCCCTTGTTGTACATCAGGAGCATGTTTTTGTTTTTTCTTGAACTCTTTAGAAATATCGTTCAGAATAAACGTGCACTATTTGAGTTATGTCATTTACGACTTGTCGTGCATTTTTTTGCTGTTCAGCTGTTTCCCTCTGAAAACAGATACAGAATATTCCTCAGATGTTTCTTAAACTGTTGGAAAATTTCTAACACAAAGTGTGAGTTGTGCTGCTATGATGAATGCCATGGGTGTCTGAAAACTGAGGAGAGTGGGGTCTGTTTGTTTGTTTTCCCTGAAGTTACAAGCCTTTTCTCAGAAATCCTGTCTTGTGGGGTGGTGGGGAGAAGAGGAAGAAGAACTGCCCTGGAATATTTTTTGCGTTGACTAGTGAGCAGTCTTGAAATAAACAGACCAGGCATCAAGAACTGTGTGTTTTGGGCTTTATAGGTTAAATATTTTTAAGGATACAAATTAATTGCTAGCTATTGCAAATCTTGATGACAACAACAATCTTTGAAAAACTATGGTCTGTACCTGTAAAAGTAACTGGTCTTAAGATGCAGCAAGTACTCTTCCATACTGACTTTTCTCAGAAAGGTATATAAGTAAAACTCATCTGTCTCAACTATTCCAGTCCCTTCTGTTAAAGCCATTTTTGTCTGTAGTTTCTGTTCCTCTCCTGCTTTGAAGTGCCATTTATGAAGTGATAAAGTTGTACTGTGGTACAGTTTCTGGAGGAAAAAGAAATACTACCCCAAGTATTCTATAGCATATTCTGTAGTCTGTTCATATAAATATTCTATGTGCTTATTTAAGTTCCTCTAGAAACTGCTATATCAGTAGGTGGAGTCGCTGCATTCATTAGGAGAGCACGCAAAAGCAAAGCTCAGGCTCTGACACTTGACTTTGGTCTTGAGCTGCTGGTACCAGCTGTCTTCCCTGACCTCTGCTGGAGGGCCTGGAAGGCACAGCTGGGCATGAACTGCTAACAGGAGTGCAACCTTCACCACTCTGGCCTCACCAGCAGCTGCAGAAGCTGTAAAACTTTAGCTGTACTCAAACTACTGCAAATGTTCTCCAAACTGCTCAGCTTTTAGCAATCTCCATCATGTTTCTTCTGCACCTTCATGCCAGTCACCTCTCTCACAGCCTGTACAGTTTTAGACAATTCAGTTACTCTTTTACAGAGAAACTAGCTGATACCCCTGATAGTTTGTGTTGCCCTTTCCCAAAGTTTTGCTGGTTCTACAAGCAGGTCCATTCCCCTCACTCTATTCAAAACTTGCGTATTTACAGGGCCCTTGTAATAACTTTTGGTGTGCTATTATCTCTTAGTTGTAACAGTTTGCTTTTTTTTTTTGTTACTAAGATAATATATTTAAAGAACAGTTACAATGCCAGGATCTAATAAGCGAGTGTGGTAAGTAGTCATTCACTTCACATGAAAAACTGGGATTGTTGTTTTTTTCCCCAGTGTGTACATCACCCTATTTACCTGTGCTGGATACAGTTTGCTGT
Source organism: Balearica regulorum gibbericeps (assembly GCF_011004875.1). Classification (NCBI taxonomy): domain Eukaryota; kingdom Metazoa; phylum Chordata; class Aves; order Gruiformes; family Gruidae; genus Balearica; species Balearica regulorum. Next base: position 87,661,452 of record NC_046184.1, read on the forward strand.
TGAGTGGACTGGGCATTGTAACATTAGAAGGTTCACCTGTCATTCCTCATTCTTATTATCTTGACTAACACCTTGCAAATTTTCACCTCAGTGACTTCCTTTTTTAAAATACTGTTGAAGGAGTATAGAGCCCAGCACAAATCTTCTGTTGACCCTCTCACTAGTGTGAAAACTGATCTTTTATTCCATAACCTGTGATTTCAGTCTTTTAAGCAGTTCTCTGTCCCTGTGAGGATACTATCCTCTGATCTTGTAGTAGCTTACATTACTGAAGAGCTTTTGGACTGGGATCTTTTATTTGAAGTCTTTTTGAATATCTACCAAACCAATCTGTCAGCTGAGCGTTGTAATCTGTTTCTGGCAACATTACTTTTCTTCCCATAGGGGTTCTCCAAATCTATTTAACCCATCTAGTCCAGATGCTTTGTATGGGACGCATGACTGTTGCCTTATGTCCTTTTCTCTTGCCCCTAAAGAGGCATTAGTTAAACCAGATGACGGAAAGGTTACCCTATCCCTCTCTTCTTATGCTGCCTTCTTTCCTCCTCCCCAGTGTTTTAGTACTGTAAAAGCATTCAGTTTTACTACCATTTTTGCCTAAAGGCTTTGTGGCAATACCATCTCAAGCTTTCTAGGCTGCTAAGTGAGTTGTCAGCTTTCTCTTTCACTCAACTTGCATGTATATGGCTCATAGTGCAAGAAACTCCTGCACCTGGGGAAAGATGCACTGACCTGTCTTATGATCACCTCTGCTGTATCACATCATACAGACATAGGCAATTACGGTTCACTAATTTATTGAATCCAAACCTGCACTACAGCCAAGTATTATGCCTTCATTCAAAAAAATGCATTCAAGTTATTTTTGGTTAAGACTTTAAAATAAAGCTGCAGAAACTCTTCACCTGTCACACTAACAACAAATCATCTCAATGTAGAGCTTCTCTAAGTATTTGTGCAACACCTGTTTGGTTTGGGTTTTTTTAAGCTATCTTGCCATATAATTGCTAGACTATATTCCATACCAGAAACAGACTACTGATGGTCACCAGTTTCCTGTTATATATGACTTCACCAGTGGAGTTTTGCCTGCTGCTTGATTTTTACTATTGTATTTCAGATATCTAACACTGTACTAGTAATCTGAAGATTTGAGCTCAAATGCTCCAGGGTACAATAGGGTGACAAAAGGTAAAACTTCGTTTTGCAGCTTTGGACAAGTGGTGCCTTTTTAGTGAAAATCTTCACTGAAAAAGCACACTACCCTTTAAAAGAGGGGGGGAAAGTAACTCAGTTTGTATTGGAATAAATTGACAGAGCACAGGATTTCATTTCTCTTCCAGTTTGGTTATGTCATGTTGGAACTAAAAAATACGAAAACCGAAAAAGTGCATTTACGCTGTGAAGTTGCTATTTATGGTAACTTTCAAATTTCTCTGCAAAACCAGCTAGGGCCTTAAATTTCTTCACAGCTGGCAAATGAATCTTCCACCGACAATGTCAGCTGCGAGATTATTTTGCAAGCAGCAGCTATTCAAAATGAAAAGGTGTTTTTTTCACATGTAATTGCTACTATGACTCATTTCAGCAGCAGAAGAGTTCTTGGACACTGCTTTAGAAGCTTGTTCCTGCTCTATATTATGTTATATTTTAGGAAGGTATATGGATACAAGAGGCTTTCTGGGAAAAGGGCATCTACGTTTTCTATAAAGCCTAAGCATTACAGCTCTGCCTTTTTAGGTTGTCTCAGAAAAGAGGCTTTGCAACTCCAATATCAACTACGGGTGAGTAGAGATACGATGTACTTGTAAAACACAGTTTGTATTTGTAAAATACATTTTAAAAGAGTTCCAGAAAACAACTGTTGCAGAACATCTGTGGAAGGAAACCACTGAAGCTGGAAACTACCTTACTATAACTAGTAGTTGAATTAGAGAGGTGTCAGCAGGAAGTACAAACCGATGTAGCGGGGAGTTGTTAATGATTCAGAGTCTCTAATTTAGCAGGAGAAACAACACTTTAATTAAATCAGAGCTTCAGAAATGTGGAAGATGGATGAAGGGTCTTACTCCCAGGAACTAAATAAGCAGAGTGTGTCATAAAGCTTGTACTGAAGCAACCCATTCTGTTAAAGAATCAATAATAGCAAACAAATCACAGTCACAGAAGTTGGGCTCCTAATAAACAGCTAGCTGCTATTTATGATTTGGAAAATCTTTAGCCCGTTGCCTTTTTTTTTTTTTTAATTTCAGTTCTTTTCCAGAACTTTTATTGCAGGGAAAGGGGGATGGTATCTCAATGTGTAAGTGTTATCAGTGAAGTCTATCTAGCTAAAACAGAGATTTAGCTTCACTTGGATGATTCTCAGCACCTGAGCAGCTGGATTCAGCCTTCAGCCTTTACTAACAGCTGCTTCGTAAAGTTTTCTTTTTAAATGCCACCTCCGTCGTGCTGCTATTCCGACAGAAAATTATTTTACATCTGAAAAAAAAGAAACGTTACGTATACACGGTTGTTTGTTACCTGCCGTGTGCTGTTCCGTCACTGAGGTTTATTAAGCTGCCCAGAGCTGGCCCAGGGCGGCAGCCCTTCCTCTTCAACCTCCTCCGCGGCAGGCGCGGTGCCTCAAACGGCCGCCGGCGGGTCGGGCTGCGGCCCCGGGGTAGGACCGAGCGGCGGGGACTGCGGGGCGGTGAAGGAGCGCTACCAGCCGGCGGGGAGGCGGAGCGGGCGGTTTCTAAGCGGCCGGGCAAGACGCGGCTCAAACGGACGCTGAGGTAACGGCAGAGCGACGCAGAGCATCGACGCGCCCGCTTCCCCTTTAAGAATTTCCGCCCGCCTCTCGTCCCTTCGTGCTCCCCTTCCCTCTTCTCTCATTGGTTGGCTGAGGTGCCGGTCTCCGGCAGTTCCTGTTTCGGCCACCTCAACTTGTTGACGGTCCGCACGCCAATCTCAACCTCTGTGGCCTTTGATTGGGTCGCTCCGCCAATGTTTGTGGTGCCGATTGGCCTGTGCCGGCTCCGCACCTCCCTTTTGCGGCGGGCAACTCCTTCCCCGTCCCGGCCTTCTTGATTGGCGTAGGGGGCTCGACCCGTGCGCTCGGATTGGCCGCTCTGGGCCGCGCGTGTAAGTAGCAGGGTACGCTGCGCGGGAGGGGATTGGAGTGGAGGCAGCGGCAGCGCGTTGACACGGGGTGTCCGCTCGGAGGATGGTCCCCGCGGTGGGGCTGCCGCTGCTCAGCCCGCCCAGCCCTCCTGTGAGTGCCGGGCGCTGCCGCGGGGGTGGGCCCGCTGCCTGCGCTCAGAGCGGAGCCTGGTGAGCGGGAGGGGGGAAGGAAGAGGAGGGGCGGGACGGGGAGCGGCCGCAGCAGCGGGGACGGGGCTGAGGGGGCGCGGGCTGGGGCTGCCGGTGGCCACGGCCCGCCCCTCCCCCCGCGGCGACCGTTGCCGTGAGGAGGCGGTTGGCAGAGGACGCCCCCCCCCCGTGCACGCGGGGCTTCGGCCCTGTCACCGTGGCGACGGCGGGGCCGCGGGCCCTCTCCCCCATCTCTGGGAGCAGCCTCGGGCCTCCCCGCCCCGCCGCGGGGGGAAGGACGGGGCGCTGGGCTGGGCCAGGGGCTGCTCCCCGCCCTTCTCGCCCCGGGACGCCGGTGGCGGTACCGCCGCGGGGGCGGCCGGCGCCCCTTTGTCTGCCCGCGCCGCTCAGTGTGCCCAGGTGCGTCGGGCCCGGCCTGCCCGTGGGGGGCCTCGGGCACGGCTTGGGTAGGGGCTGCGGAGCCGGAACAGGCCGGGGTGGTGCAGCCCCCCGCGGAGACGCAGCTGGAGAGTGCGGGCGGCCCTTTGTGGTGCGGCTGCTTGCTGCCCCTCGGGTGTTCCTGCAGGCACCGTGGTGGTGGCGGTGGCCGGGCTTTGCTCCGGAGAAGTTTTGTTGCTATGGTTGTGAGGGTTGGCCATCTCCCTGGCCCGCGTGGATGAGGTCTCTAAGCGTTGGTGCGTGTAATCGGGGAAAGTGTAGTGATGACGGCACCTGGGGTTTGGAGAGTGGGGTGTTATCGTCTTGAAATCGTGAGGATCTGAGACAATTGACCACAAATTGCTGTTCAGAAAGGAAGCTTCAGAGAAAGCAAAATGTGGGCACTGTTTCTCAACTGTAATGTCTTTTCAGCGTAGCCCAGGACAGAGAATGTGCTGTGCATCACCTCTGTGTGCTCCTGTTGTGTGACATCTCAACCTGGAAGTTAGTCAGCTCCAGAGTACAGTGTGGAAGTTAAGCTTTTTTATTTAGAATTTGGTTTCTGGAAACTAATTTTTCCTGTTGGTTGTGTTTTCAGCTTGGTCTCCTAAGGAAAGAAGGCTTATGGACATGCTCTGTCTATTCCTTCTCTGCCTATTAATTTTAACTCTCTGGCCAATTTCTATCAAATTTGCCAGTGACAGAGGTCTTAAAGAGATTGAAGTCCTTAGTTTCATGGAAATCAACATCTGACAAATGGCAGAAGATCACAATTATTGTTCACATGAAGGGCAGGGCACGTAGAATCCAGCTTCTTATGACAGACTGAAGGTGAACTGAGTCTGTCAACATACACGTGGCTGAATGCAGCTGTAGCACACGATGCCATTTGCCCAGGAAAGTTTGTAGGGAAAAGGTAGAAGTCAGGAGAAGAAGAAGGGAATAGTGATGTGTTGAGTCACTGGCCATAAGTACATGGCAAATCACACGTCTTTATTTTTACTTTTCACGTAATAGCTTGGCCTTCTATTAGACTCCACCCAGACATATGATTATTAAATACTTTAAGCAAAGATAACTTAGTGATTGCACGGTTAAGCATTCAGAAGGCAAGTAATGTAATACCTTGGTTTGAAGCATGATTTTAACTTTGCTTTTACATACACACAACATCGGGACAATCTTAATTATGTGATTACGTTACACAGCACTTTAACAAACTGCAGGGTATTGTTTGTCACTCATCAATTGTGCGCAAATCAGACTAATAGGAAGGAAGAAATTTCCTATGGGGAAATGGTTCTTATTATAAGGGTTTAGAATTTTTGATTCTGACTTTCAATTAATGCCATAGTAATGATCCATAGGCATGTTTTGGGGTGAGATAGATTTGACAACTGAAAATACATTTGTCGTTGAATGGGAAATACATTTAGAAAATGCTCACGTGAGCATGATTTTAAGGTGTATGTATTCAAAATAGCATATCAGATGTGTGCAGCAGTATGAGGGCAAACTTTGAAGTGTTTGGATACTACTTATTCCCTTAGGTTATAGAAACGTGGGAAGATTTTAACAGAGTATGTAAAAAATGGTGGTGGATACTGGAGGAGTCTGACAGCTGCAAAGAGATAATTAGGATGCAAGTGCTTGATAGTGGTTTTGCTGCTTTAATTCTTGGTTTTCCAAGCAGTGTTCCCAAGACCTGACCAGGGACGGACTGAAGTGACTGTCACTCAAGTGGCACTGTGATGTGTGCCTGGCACCTGCCCGCTGTGCGCATTGCAGACTTGACGTAGCTGAAGTTTAGTTGTAGTCTGAAATTCTAAAGACATCTTATGAACAAGAAGGCCAAAGTTCAGTGAACATGTTCTGCTGGCCAAGCTGCTCCAGCTGCTTTTCACCTTGTCTCCTCTTGGGTGAATGTAGAGGATGCTTCTGACTTTTTTTAAAGGGAGGAATCAAAGATTGACTTTTTGTGGGTTGTTTTTTGTGTTTGTATCCCGCTGCCCCCCCCCCCCCCCCCCCCCGCCATATGCTGAAATCATAAGAACACCTCTGGCTTCCAGGTATTGAAGTATAACAAATAAGCAACAAAGAGATTTGGAATAGTGCTCTGTTTGAGTATCCTTTTAATTTGCAAAGTGCGTTGGCATAAGGTGTGTGACATTATAACGAATCATATCCAGCTTGGATGCGAATTAATACAATTTATGGGTTGAAGTTGGATACTGTATAGGGTAGAAGAAATAAATACATAGGGAAGTCAAGAGCTGGAACATGCCAGATTGGACAAGAACCGTTCAGTGGTTTAATTTTTGTACAGCAGTGCTTGTGTTTTTGTAATAAGCTTTTGGATCCAAGATGGTCTTAAAAATAACTTTGTAAATGACACGTGACTGGAGGGAGGTATAAGTAGCTTAGTATTTGATATGAAGGGATTCTCAATGAATTGTAGTTGTTTGCATCATGAGAACTTGTAAAAAAAATGTCACGAAGGCTGTGCTGCTTTGAAGGGTAGTAAGTATCACAGCACAGTGTTTCAGCTGAGACAGTTTTCAATTAAATAACAATATTGAACATTGTCCCTGATTATCAAAAGGCCAGTGGAGATGTGTGCCTAGCTGTGTGTACAAACCAGGTGTTTAAATGAAAATGGATATGTAAAACATGTGTGTGCATAGCATCTGACAGCTGTAATGTTCCTAATCATTTCCTAATGGGGCTAGTTGTAATCCTCAGGTGCCTGAAGAAGCATTATACTTGTCTCCAGCCTGAAGGACTGCTCACACATAGTATTACCGGTCACTTTATAACTTACTTCCTGTGCTAGTATTCCTCATCTCTGTCATGTTTGTGACTCCTTTATTCAAGTTAAGTCCCTCAGGAACACATTTTCCTATTCTGAAGGGTATCAATCATAACGCGAGTTGTGTGCGTGTGTTCTGGAAAGTCGAGTGAAAACATCTCAGATTGAATGGTTGAGCAGTAGGGCTTCCTCTGTTTCAGATTGCAGTAAAATGTAAAGGTCAACTCCCTGATTAAGAAACGTTGTGCAGTGCACAGTTTATGTAATGCTAACCTAACTTGCTGGTTAAAATACAATTCCAGCTTTTACATGTGCATATCATGTGTCCGAAGTGTACTTTGGTTTGACCTTACAAGCGTAGCGCTGTTGTCGTGCTCTGAGTAGGCACAAAAGTGATTCTACTGTGTGCGCAGGATTGAGAAATTGTGTGTAAACTAAGTTTGTTTCCTATATGAAAAGCTATGGCATTAGTCTTTTAAGGTGAATGAATTACTTCTACAACCATGACATCTGATAGCAATTTTTTACATCAGCCTTGCTGTGTGCCATTGTGATTCAGATAAGAAGAAAGTAGCAGATGGATAAAAATGTTTTGTGCTCCCTGTTAACAAGTGTCTTTCTCACTCAGGTACCTGAACTTCTGTTAGGTTAATTGACCAAAATGAAGACTGTGAAATGAGATCAATGCTATCTAAAAGCACATCTCAATCATGCCAGTACTCTGACACCAAAATGAGTTCTTTGTGGTCCATCTCTAGTGAAGCTGGAATGATCAGAGTGTGGATCTATTAACTTTAAGGTCTAAATGCAGGTTTCTCAGATCTTGGGATCTGGAAGTCATTGGTGTGGTAGGCAGTGCCATGAGATTATTGAAAACATTGGTTTTTAGGCTGTTGACACTATAAAAAGAAGTGTAAAGGTGTTACGGGAAGAGGAGAACTTAAGTTTAAAAAGTTTTATTTAAAAAGTTTTGTTTCTTCTTCAAGTAACTGAAATTTAAAGTAGGGAAAAAAAAGTGTCCGTTTGGGGTGTCTGCCTGCATTTGTAGTCCGTAATGAGTGGGTGGCTTATGGGACACTTAATTCATGCTAGCTTTCAACCTTTGAAGTTGGACTCTGCTTTGCTTTCATGCATCAGTGAAGTTGTTAGCTAGACATTGAACACAAATCTTAAATTGGTTGGAAATTGCCTTTTGCTCCATACTACAGCTCTTCTTACTCGTTTACTACAATAATAAAACAGTGCTAGCCAAACACTGAACAACTCCAAATCAGCAACAAGATAAAGAACACCATTTCATTTCTTCCACAATTGGAGGATTCATAATAGCCAGAGATGCTGTTTAAATATTATGTATCTATAGTTTAAACGCTTGATTCTTCTCTATAAGTCTCTCACTTCTTGTAAATTCTGAGACTTCCTGTGTAATTGGAGAAGTTTAACTAGTTTTGGCATCATCTTGGGTTATAGTTCCACAAACATTAAGCCAGCGCTGCCACCGCAAGAAGCACTCTTGTACCAACATAAGCAGTTTCAGTGTACTTGTTTGGGAGTGAGGAGTTTCTTTGCAATTCTTTTGCAGAGTAAATTTTCATTTGAACTAATGTTCTTGTCTGGCTTACTGTGTGAGTGCCAGTGAAGCCAGGGAGAGGCTACATCTCTCAGCATTATTTTGGAGCAGGTAAGACATTAGGGGAGGGTAACCACCTTACCGATTTTCCTATTGCTGCTGTAAGGACAATTTGCTGACTAAGGAAAGTTAGGTGGCTAGTTTAGTGTATGTTGTAGTGTAACTCATTGACTCTGTTAGCATCCAGATTCTGATAAAATAATTAATACAAGCAAAAATTGTTATTTTGCAGTGTATCAAGTTTCAACAGTAGGTTGCCTTTCAGAGCCCTGCGTAACTTAGAGCTCTGTGTAAGTAGAGTTGCGTTGAAAATGAGCTGAATGGCTGGGTCTAGAGAGTGGTGATCAGCAGCACAAAGTCTGTTTGGAGGCCAGTGACTAGTGATGTATTCCAGGAGTCAATTCTGGGTCCAGTCCTGTTGAACATCTTCATTAATGATCTGGATGATGGGGCAGGGTGTACCCTCAGCAAGTTTCCTGATGATGCCAAATTGGGAAGAGTGGCTGATATGCCAGAGGGTCATGCTGCCATCCAGAGGGACCTCAACAAGCTGGAGAAATGGGCTGACAGGAACCTCGTGAGGTTCAATAAGGGGAAATGCAAAGTCCTGTAACTGAGGAGGAGCAACCCCATGCACTAGTACATGCTGGGACCACCCAGCTGGGAAGCAGCTTGGCAGAAAAGGACTTGGGCATCCTGGTGGACACCAAGTTGAAGATGAGCCAGCAGTGTGCCCTTGCAGCAAAGAAGGCTAATGGTGTCCTGGGCTGCGTTAAACAAAGTATTGCTAGCAGGTCAAGGGACATGATCCTTCCCCTCTACTCAGCACTGGTGAGGCCAAACCTTGGAGGCCGGTGTCCAGTTCTGAAGAGAGATGGACATCCTGGAGAGAGTCCAATGAAGGGCCACAAAGATAATGAAGGAACTGGAGCATCTCTCATCTGACAAAAGGATGAGAGAGCTGGGACTGTTCAGCCTGGAGCAGAGAGGGCTCAAAGGGATCTCATCAAGATACATAAATACCTGAAGGGAGGATGCAAAGAGGATGGAGACAGGTTTGAGTTTTTTTCAGCAGTGCCCAGTGACAAGACAAGAAGTAATGGGCACAAACTGGAACGCAGGAGGCTCTATCTGAACATCAGGAAACACTTTTTTTGCAGTGAGAGTGATGTAGCCTTGAAGCAGGTTGCATAGGGAGGTTGTGGAGTCTCCATCCTTGGAGATACTCAAAAGCCATCTGGACATGGGCAACTGGCTCTAGGTGGCCCTGCTTGAGCAGAGAGGTTGGACCAGATGACCTCCAGAGGTCCCTTCCAACCTCAACTGTTCTGTGGTTCTGTAATACTCTAACCTGCTTCAGAATCCAAGAAACTCTCAGAAGAGTTGACTAAAAAAGTCAATATTTATAGTGCTGTAGTCACATCTTGCCTACATGACCATTTGTCTGTCATTGCTGTCTTTAGTTATGATTGCAGCAGTTACCATTTGCATCCAAACTGTAAAAAAAATTGTGACAATTTCTATTTCGTGTAGTATTCACCTGTATTGCACACACATGCTCTGAACTTCTGAGTTGCAATTTCCTTGCTCTGTTATATTAGCTGTGGGCTGCAGCTCTGCCTTTGAGCTTCTAACCAGTCATGCATCTAACACTTGCACACCCTTTCTTCTGTCTTGCTCTCTCCACGGCTCAAGTTGAAAATGTCTTTTGGAGGCAGCTGTCGGGTACTAGGCTGGTGTCTGTGTTCATTTCAATGAAAGTGGGGGAGAGCTGAGGGATTCTTGGGTTTGTTTCTGTTTAAGTCTTTGACCAAAAGTGATGCTCAGTCTCAACAGCTGATCATTTGGATTATTAAGTATTGTCTTTATCTGAAGCAGTGGTGTCTGTCAAGGTCATGTTTTATACCTGCTGTGGGTGGCAAGTTATAGAGTCCCACCTGTAAATTGTCTCAAGAGGCTTTACAGTCCATCTTACTTCACTTTGTGGTTTTTCCGTTTTATTCTGGACAGGGATGGGAAAACCCTGTGTTTCTTAGCTTGGAAAAATTAATGTATTTGATCTATCCCTTGCTAAGGAAAACAATGGACATCTCCCACTTCTCATTTCACTTCAAAATATTTTTGCCAAGTGAGTCTCAGGTGGCAATAGGGAGGTGATTTCAGACAGTGATAGAAAAAGAAGATGGAAGTAAGGCATTTTGATTTTATAGAATGATTTTCTAATGAGGTAAAACTTGCAGGATCATGATATCAGTCTGTCCCTTCCCTTTACCCATTCCTTTCAGACCTCTGCAAAATAATAATTTGGAAGTCTGGTTTTAGTTTCTGCTCCATTGTCAGTGCTAAATTTCAACAGTAGTCTTATTTGCTTTTTCTAGTGCTATCAGAACTACTTATTTACCTTTGGATAGCTCATGTACAGTAATTCTCCTAAGCTAAATAAGTAGTTCCTAAAGTGGTAGAATGAATAAATCCAGGTTTCCTGTGGATTTGCACCTAGTGGTTCTATTTTCTGGTATCTAACATACATTGATGTTGCTTTTAAATTTCATCTTTGAAAGTGGTTGTTAAGAAAGTGTGCCTGCTTTGCCTGGTCACCTGGGCTCAGATTACTTTTGTTTGAACCTCTCTGTTAAATCTAACTGAAATAGTTTGCAGCTTTATCCCTTCCATTATTATTGAAAACTATCTGTCAAACATCCAGATCATAAGATGAGTCCTTTAGTCCTGGGACTGAAGCAATTGCCCAGTGGACCCACTTCATATAGCAAAAAAAACTCTGAAGAGCAAAGGTGCAAAATAGCATTGAGGTTGTAAAGGAGAATGAGCCCTCTTCTGTTGGCCAAAATCTTTTGTGAGGAGCCTGGAATGAAATGTACATTGCAAAGTTGTGGGGTTTTTGGTTGCTTTTGTTGGGCTTGGGGGCAGAGTGCGTGCATGTTTGTTTTTTAAAGCTCATTACAGCTGGTAATAGTGAAAGCATCACTTCTGAAATAATGTGCTGGCCTCTTCTGAAAAATGTGACAATGCGCTGTCTGGAAAGGTGCTTTGGAAGCACTTTCATACGTTTGCCAGTTTTGGTGATTCAGAAAGTTGGAAGCACGTTTCATTAACTAATTCTTTTAAAGTCAACGTACTTACACAAATTATGTGTTTTAACAGTAGAGTTGGAGAGTAAGTTTGATCAGCTTATATGTTAGAACTGAAATACTGTTTTATAGTACCTTCTACCTCAGCCATTTTTGCCTTTAGTCCCGTTAAGATTTATAGGGAAATCCTTTACTCTGGAAGGTCAATGTTTGTAACCAAATCTCAGGATGGATTTCTTCTGCATGTTGAAAAGGAGCTTTATAGTGAAGACCCATGCAATCTTGCTTCCTGTATCATGAACCCTTGACAAGTTCTGAGTTTGTGTCAGATTTCTCCAACCCCAAGCCTATAAAATGTTCAAGAACTTGACTGTGTAATCCTTTGTGTTTAATGACTTAATGACACCTGAAAAGATGAATTTAAAAAATTGACACATAAACTCTCTGGATGCCCTGCACATTTCGGTTTTAGGGTATTTTGCACTGCTTGTTAGTTAGGGTCCTCAAGAGCAGCAAGTTGGTTTAGCACGCGTCTGTGTGTCTGGCGTAGCTATCAGAGAATCACCTGATACCTCCTCAACACCTTAGGCCATTTTATAAACGGACTACGTGAGGATCTTTTGTAGTTTCACAACAAAAAAGAGCTCAGGTTAAAACCAAATAATGAAGCAGAGAACAGCGTTCTGGCTATATCAATGTGGCCAAAATGGAAGGTTTTATGTTTTGATTTTAAATTGGTTATCAATTTTTTACCTTGTGATAAAGCACTGTTCTTTGAATAGAGATTTCATTTGGAGGTAAGGTGATACCAGAAAGCAGAATTAGACTGACTCTTGCTGAAGCTGTAGCTCCTACATTTGCCCAGTTGGTCTTTGGTGTTTCAAATACAGCTTTCATAAGTGCATGGCTTCCTCAGTTATAAATAATCAGCTTGGTCCCAGTGTTCAGAGACCATGATGACTTACATGTTACAGCTTTTTCAGGAAAAAGTAATTATTTGTTCTTTAGGCAGTGCGCTGCCAGCAAGGTTTGGCTTGCCAACAGATGCTGAATGGGAGTGTGCTTAGCCACGATACAGGCAATCTTTGTCATCTAATACAGGTAACCTAACCCACACAGAGAATGATGACCTGTTACGGGAGGAAGTTGTGTGCAATCCACTTTGGATCCACTTAGCCTCAACCATCAAAACAGACTTTTTGACTCCTTTGTCAAGCATAGCATAATTAGATATCTATGTTCTATTTGAAAATAATTTTCTATTTTGAAGTGTACAGCAGATCACTGGACATTGAAAGCCAGGGAGATGAGCACTGTCTTGTAATATAGTGACATTCCTCATATTTTCTCAATTCCTTCATGAAATTGGTATGTGGTAACTTGAGAATCTTAATGAAATATATAAAGAACGTGGGACTTCCCTGGTCATTGCTTTCTGATTTCCCAAAGGAAAGAGTGCTGGTCCTCTTACTTTGATCTGAAGTAGCTGAAGACATTCTTCAGGGTGACAGCTCTGGTCTTTGTGATTCTAGCTTGTGCATTAATTGTGTATTTACAGCTCTCTACCTCCCAAATACCTGCTTCCATATAACATTTCATCCAGACCACAGGCGATAGTTCGCGTAGGCATCTTCCTTTACTAGCACTGTGTGCCACTTCACTGTGTAGTACCAGGATTGTCCATGCAACGTGTGAGGGTGGCAGCAGGTCACATCTAGATGCAAAATGTCCAGAGATACGTCTCCTTAAATATTTTTCAGAACATCATCAGTAATTAAGAGACTTGGTTCAGTAGCCACGATCTCTGCGTCTGCCTCTACAACATGACCCCACAACAATGGTCTCCTGAAACTGCATGCTAGTGAAGGATCACAAGCAATAATGACTTAATGAAAATTAAAACCAAAAATTAATGTAGATATGAGGGTATATCACTTGAATTATAACCCTACTTTTTCCTCCAATGTTGTTATAAAAAAAGAGGAAGTTTTCTTTCTAGTTCTTTTCCATGCTCTTATAGAATAGCCTTACTGAAACTTTATTGCTTTAAGTCAGCAGGAGGAAAAATACCAATGTATTTGAGTTTAGCCAGTACAAACAAAAGAGGCAAAGAAAATAATTCTAAAAGCAGTGAAAGCTTTTTCTTCCATCTGTTGTTATTTGCAGATACCTAAAAAATAAAAAAAAGTGGATTGTGTAACAAATTTGAGCTTATTGGTTTTCTTTTCTTAACTTTAGCAGAAGCTCTGGGAACAGTCTGGTTGCCCTAGGAAACTGTCAGCTGGTTTGCATCAGGAATGTGTATTCTGTGAACAGTCAAGATACCTCTCTCCTGCCCTTTAATCCCTCATGCATCCCTCATCAAAAGATGATGTGACCAGCCTGACGCCAGCTGGTCAGCCAGCGTATACGTGCTACAGAGCTGGTCACAGACCAGAGTGGTATCCAGTCACCTGTAGTGTCAGCACTGACCTCACTCCTCCTCTGCTCAGTCTCAGGTGTTTGTAAACATCTGGGAACTTTGTACCTTTGAGAGGTTTCATTTAGGTTGGTCAGTGGGCCCAGCTGTTGCTGTGAGTGGGTGGATGAAGAGGCACATTGCAGTAACAAGAAAAACTTGGTTTATTCAGAAACCAAACTGAAAGATATCAAGGGGATTCTTTTACTCTCACCAGGAAAACCAGTCCTTTTCAATTTCCTGTACAGTAGTCGTAACAGGTTACTTTTATAGGCAAAAGCAGTGGGTATGCGTAGGTAACAATCACAAAGGTAAGCTTTCAAGTTTAATTTCCTGCAATCAGTTTATTAGGTAAATGCAAAATTAGAAGTGTTTCAAGGGGGAATAAAGAAACGGCAGTAAATTCTGTCTTTTTATCTCAACGGCACCTTGATTGTGATTAAAAGCTGGGATTAAGTCTCTGAAGCTCGCCTTATTTTAAGACACTCGTGGAAGACTGGAAAAGAGCTCTAGCAGCCACCCAAATGAAGAGGACACTGTCTTGCAGGAAAAACAAAAAAAAGCATTTAAGTAGTTATTATCTATGCCTTAGAATTTATCTTAGCTGTAAATCATGGCTGACTACATGAGGTGTACAAAACTAGTAAGAACTGTGAGATTGTAGCGTACAATGTAACAGGGTAAGCTTGTTGAAGTATTGTACGAGGAAGAAAGATTTGGACTGCTGGTAGCTTTACAGAATATGCATAGCTGTGCATTAAAAAGATTCTTTCTGCCTCATAGAGAAGAATGGGATAGCTTTACTAATTTGAGGAAGATTGATTTGTACAGCCAAGGATAACAATTTGAAGACTTATTTTCTTTTAAAAATTAATATTAAGGTTGGAAACACTTCCTAAATAAAAAGTGGAAAAAATGTAAAATAAAATAATCTAGACTAACTTTTTCTTGAAAAGTTAAATTGAATGAGTGCATATGTTTCGAAGAAAAAGTTTCATAAAATAAGTTGCCAAATACAACAATTTGGGTTTGAGCTTTCTGTCCTTTTTTAGAGCTGTAGAGGAGTTTAAATTACATTAAACTCAGATCTCCAGAACACAAAATATCTTTTCATTTCTGGGAATGACATTGCATTTAAATTAAAATTGATATTTCAGGTTGATATTGTAAGAGCTGTAAACTACATAAAGCTTGAGGGAATCTTGGTACTAAATAAATATAAATGTTGAATTGTTTCTCCTTCATCTGGCTAAAGAATTTGGAATATGCTACGTTCTCTCTGCAGAAGGCATTCAGCTGAGTCAAGTGAGCGTGTTTCATGAGTGAACTTATAAGCTCAGAGGCAAATGTATTTTAAAGCAAATACATGTTTTCTGCTTTAGAGAATCAGTGAAGGAATCTCTCTGTGAAGAAGTATTACTTGAGATGGAAGAAGAGAAACACATTGTCAAAGCTCTGGTGATACAACAGCTGCGAGGAAGAAATGGAGACAGTGTAAACATTATTCATCAACCCACAGAAGTCTCCACCTAGGCATTTTTTTATTTTTATTTTTTTAATTCACAGAGCCCATATATTCTGTGGCTCTTAAGAATACCGCCTCCATGGTGTTGCCAGCTCTAGCTGTTTTGAGGTGTATGAAGTGCAAAGGTTTTTGTCCTTATGGAATAAGAATAGGAAAAAAAACACTTCAGGTCACCATGTTTCTTACAGTACAATCTAGCAATAGAAACCCCAGAGTTGTATACAATTGCTGTTTAACAAAGTTAACCACCTCTTTTCAGGTAGAAAGTCAGAACTTGAAATAAACTAACCAGTTAATTAGATAATGTGTACAGCCTTTTTTTTTTTTCTTAATGCTCCCACAAAACTGCTTTGAAACTTTCGGGAAAACATCAGTTGAACGGTAAACTTTAATAAACTTTGCTTAAAGTAATTCCACACTAAAGTGAAGTTAAAATAACGTTCGTTGCATTCCTATGCCCTGTCTTCTGTATGAAATGGGCTCTAGATCCCAGTAGAACTGAAGTATATCGAATACAAATTTAAAGTTATGTTTGATAGTTTCTGAGGCTTATACACTCAGTGCATATTGAGTGACATCTGACTTGAAACGTGCAGGGAGTGGCATCATTTGGACATAATTTTAAAAAAAAGTGCAGGAGAGGAAGACAGAAATGGGGAATCTTTGACACCTTTGTAATAAGGGCTTTCCATTTTTTCAGGATCAAAAGATGGTTACAAGCTGTATTAAAAAATTTCAGCACAAACTTCCACTAAGGCCTTGCCTGTCTTCCCAAGTATTATATGCAATGTATTGCTGAATCATTTAAGGCATCTGCTCAGGAAGAAGAAATAAGGCAATCGGAAAACTCTGTAGAGCGTGACTTTGAGAGATAGGGATGGTGCCTTCAGGAATAACCATTGAGCTAAGGGGACACACACCCTGGGCAGAAGAATATAGGAGTATGGAGAGCCTGTGTCGAGGGAGGCGGGAGAGGTGAGTGCTGTGACTCGGGGCAGGGGGAAGATGGGGTTGTGGATGTTATCTGGCCTGTGTGCAGGGAGGAGCAGGTGGAGTCAGAAGAGCTGTGTCTGTTCTGGGGCAGGGTATTTGTGGGTGGCTGCTTTTTTTACACCCTTTACCTTCACACAGTTGTGCTCTATCTGGAGCCTTGAACGGTAACTGGCCATCTAGGTTCACGTTAATGCTTTGTATATTAAATATATTGTAACACAGAAATATTGCTTTGGTTCTCAAGTTGTATGAATTTGCATGATTAAAAAAAAGGTTGCTTGGTGAATATCTTAGTCTTTCAGAAACATTAAATTCACCAAAACTAAGACCTCTCTCATATTTTTGCTCTGACTTCCACCATACTTGCCATGGTCTAGTAATGCCCAACAACAGATACATCAACTCTGTCCTTACAGATGGTGCAGAAAAATCAAGGGTATGTGACTGCCGCACAATGCAAGCCAGCATCTTCCTTTTTCTAAGCGTAACATTTGTGAACTTTGCTGTACCAGAACTATATCCACATACTCTGTGTTTGCATCCTTACCCTACACAATATCTGGTGCTGCATACACTACATTAGATGATCTCTTTTCCCCCTTGAATAGCTGTTTTACGTGACATACAAGGTGTTGTCTTAATGAGGAATATACAAGAGCGTAGCGTTACCGGCTAGCTACTCTGCTTCTCGTGTCTTTGCTGGTAGCCTTAATGGGTATAGATGCTGCTGGGCTGCTTTGACGCAACTGGAAAAAAACCCCACTGAAACAAGGTGTGCTGACCTCAATCTCTGAATGTACGTATGAACATCTGTCTGGTTGCCAGCAGGGCAAAAGATGGCTGGGCTCTGACCAGATTTGCTTGGTTTTTATAATCAGAATTGTACACCTGCTAAGCTCTCCCAGCTAACCCTTTCATCATTCAGTCCAGCTGCACCGAATACAATGAATGCAGCTAGAATAAGTAAGTACTGCTGACCATCACCAGCTGTGTGCAGGAGGGATAAGTTATAGATGCCTTGGGTGGGAAACTGGCTTTCCTGGCTTTCAGTTGTGAATTTTTGCTAACTTAGAGGATCTGAGTTACCAACTGGACTAATTGCACTACACGTAAACAAAAAACTCAAATGTTAGTGAATTAAGCTAAATGGGTTTAAAGGAAAAGAAATCTGATTTTTAAGATGAAGTAAGACCAAGTAATTTATAAAAGAGTGAATGAAAGTGCTGAAGTTGCACCACTACTTTTTCCCGCAGTAAAAGACTGTTAACTCCATCAAGATTTTTTTCATAATTTATGCAGAGCCTGGTCAGTGAGAATGGAGAAAGCAAAGCCTGTGAAGAAATATAACTAAAATGTGATGCGCTCCTATTAATGGGCTAAGGAAGTCTTTGGTGATTGTGTTTCAGGTAGGCTGAATGTAATGCCCACTGGAGCGGTGTAATGCTGTAACTCATCTTGGGGGAATTGTGTCTAATTTTGTGGTGGTGTGAACACCATTGTGTAGGTGGAGGAGTTGAATTAGGTTCCTGAAAACTTCAGGCACTTTGAGTTCCCCAAGCTGGACATCACTGGTTTGCTTAACTTTGTGGTTTGCCAACATTCCCCTGTCTTCACAGGAACAGAGAAAGTACTTAAAGAAGGAGTGGAGTGGTAAACAGCATCAGCTATGATGTTTCTCCTTGGTTAATCTTTACTGAAGGAGAGCACTACATTCAGTTAACCTTTTAGAGTATAAAGACTAGAGAACAACATCAGAGTTCTGTTCTGGCACAATCAAGATTATTTCTGTTAACTTTACATGCACATACATGCAGGTGTGTGCGCACACAGCCCTTTCTGAAGTGTATGCCTCAGTGCTTTGGGAGCTCTATGGCTGGCTGGCTTTCTGGTTCCTAAGGATTTTTTTTTTTTTCTTGTTTTTGATGTCAGTGTCAGTAATGGTAGGCTCTGTTTACATTAAGAACTGCTTGATGTTGAAATTTATATTAAAAACCACCCCCGCTTCCTTACAGTACAAACAAACAAACAAACAAATACCCTAAAGACATGAAGCCTGCTAAAAGAAGCCAATGAGCTTTCCAGGAGGAGCCAGGGAGAGGTGAAGCTACAAGGAGTCTGAGGGCTCATGGGAAGAGTTGCAATAACAGGTTGGTCGGGGAGAGAACGAGCAGAAGCATGAACTAAATACAGACCTCAGCCTTATCAAAACATAGATTTTTATTATTTTTTTCCTGTAGTCATCTACAGTATACTCCATGTAACTTGGTCTCTCAAATTCATTCTCTGGTAGATACGTACTTGACCATCATTGACTTAATCTCATCTTTTGTTTATTTTTTTCATAATGCTTGTGTTTGTTTAAATACAGGCTACTGATGTGCTCAAGATGAGGATACATGAGATGCAATTCATTAGGCCCCTATATATAAATTTATTTCATGACTTTATTTTAAACTAAATTTTATGAGAACAAAGGGCATAATTTTGGGCCATTTTAAGCAGTATGTTAATTCATTAACAAGTACGTTTTATAATTTGCTACATTAATAGCACTCTAAATTTGTCTTTAATAAAATGTCCTCATTGTAGCTTGTATTTTGCTTAGCATTCACACTTTATTTAGAACTGGGAATTGAATGCATATTCAGTTAGGAAGAGCCATACTTCCTTCCACTCAAAAAACAATTATAAACTCTAATTTTCCTTCTTGCTTCCTTAAAGTAGTTGGGATTATAATTGCTTTTATATTTAAAGTAATTGAGGAAATGGAAACCAATTCATCATAGACAACAGGGATTCACGTAGCACCCGGCTAGGTAAATGTACTTTATTTTTAATGCTCACATGACAAGCTGTTGTACATCAAGGTGATGAACTTGTGCATGTGTTGTGGTTAAAGGCAAAACGATCTAACAAATGCTATATGCTAAGAATCCGGAAGAGTGCAGGAGTTGTTAATTCCTTCCACAATTTTCTTCAGGCTCTCTTCTCCGAAACCATGCCAGAGATGACAGAGAATGAGACACCTAGTAAGAAGCAACATCGGTGAGTTTGCGTGGGAAAATGACTATTTTGTAGTTCTGTAGTCTGCGGTCATGTCACAGTTACGAAGTTTCTAGCTAAAAGCTTGGCAGTAAGGATATTGACAAGAAGTTCTGACGACTGACCAGAGTTGATCCAAAAGTTTGGGAGCTGTGGCTCAAAACTCCCTTTCTTTTTTCTCCTATCTATGCTAAATTATTTGTCAAAGACATGTCTACCTGGGCCACTAAGGCAACAGAGATTCTTTGATTATTACACTGGCTACTCAGATGTGTATAAAACTGTGTCGTGACCTCAGAGCGCAACCTGTATTATTGCAGACTCCTTGTAGGTATTGGGGGATCACTATACTAATTTTTGACAGAATAATTCAGATCTCTTCCTCAACTCCCACTGGAATCTGGATCTTACTCTCAAAATCCATCTTGAGGTTGCACAGTAACACTATGATCAAAATTTGTAACAAAATGACTCTGAGTTCATGACAACTTTTCCAGGTTTTCATTCCATTGTAGTAGCATGTTGATAATTGGTAGGGGAATCCTTCAGTCTGTAGTTAAATACATCATCCATCCTATGCTAGGTGGCCATGTAGGATATGATTTATGATAAAAAAAGCTCAGAGAGAACACTGATTTGTCCTACAGAATTTTTTTCAGTCACTGTGAATTTTGTGACTCTTACCCTACTAATAGAGTATTTTGGATTCTGAATTGGTAATGGGAATCAAAGGGCAGCTGGGTCTCTCCAGCCTTTATATTCTTGTACATATTTAGGATGTATGATCAGTTCTGACTGGCAGATGATTGTTTCGGATATAAGTGAGAGAACTGTAGGTTAATGTAAAATAAGAAACCACTTAAAATGATATTTACATGCATTCCTGTTCTGGTGGTGCAAGTTTTCAATGACCAGAAGATTCATCACTTCTCGAATAGTTGTAGATGCACAGGCTTCCTTTGGCATTTATTTGACTTGAAGATGTTCATCTGTAGGCATTATTTCTTAACAAATGTCTCCAGGTCTGACCATCTGCAGTAGCATTAGTGTCTAGTCATTGTTGTCCAAGTTACTCTAGATGCACACTACTTTTGGTGAGTTACCAGAAATAAACGTATATCAACTCAAAGCGTAAAGGATACATGCCCCGTAGTAATCGCACATGTCATCCACATATATCTTGCGTTCTCACTTCAGATTCCTTGTTACATCTGGACTGTGTTGTAACAGTGGAAAAGGAGAGCAGAAGATGCTACTCTGCTTTTTGCATACTCTAGCCAAGCATCTAGACTGAGAGTGCACTGCTGGACAGAAATCTCTTGAAAGATATTTTTTTTCCTGGAATATTTCTTTTTCCAGAAAACACATGCTTTGCGTTACTATACTTCCTGAAAGTATTTAGCTTTCTGCATGTATACAGTACAGCTGAATTATATATGTAGAGTACACATTTGGGATTTATTGACTATTTGAGGCATTGCACAATGATTCTGACCTGGTTGCCATCAGTCCAGAAATCCCAGGTGGCCATCTGAAAACAAAGATAACCCTCACATACCTAAATTATACCTAGACAGAATTTTGAGGCTGTAAAGAACCACAACTGCAGAGGAATGGTGATTCTGGTTTCTCACACAAAGGAAGCATGCTTGATACCAGAAAGTATGATGTTTGAATGTAATATGTCTGGAAAAATCAATTTGCATGGTAACACATTCTCCTCTTTCATTGATACAGTGAACGTAAAAGCAATCTTTCAAACAAATGCTTAAATATCTTGTTGCTCAGAAATTAGTTCTATTTTTTTAGTATTTTGCCTTATTGAACACTGGATAGCGTAACAGTTGTTGCTGAACAGGAACATAAAAATCCAGCTCTTCCCTATAAATACGTAACAGTAATCAAATGGAGTATTATGCTGTACCTTGTTATACTGAAATTGATTTAAGTCTGAACACGAATGAACTTTTGTTGGAAACTGTTTAATACTAATGTCTAAGACCAATCCTTGTGAGTGTGACTTCTACTACATTCTTGTTCACAGAGCAGAATATAATATTTCGTATTTTTAGCTGTAATGGAAAAAATAAAAGAAACATTTGTATGTGGATTTTTTTCTCTTCTGTTTCACATCACTGTTTTCCCTTCATGTTTCACAGAAAGAAAAACCGTGAGACACATAATGCAGGTAGGAACATTATGCTTTGTTGTTTGGTCTGGAAATAAGCACAGATGCTTTGAACTATTGTAACATATTTTGTATGGAGAAGGTTCCTCCATAGGAGTTTACCACACTAAAAAAGCCCACCCTACCAAACACCTTTCTGTGCTCTTGCCCAGAATGTCTGTGCAGAAGGGCTTCTCAATTGGTCTCTAGTTTGCTGGTTTCCACAGTACAAGGTTACAGTAGCAGCCTAAGTATGAACTAGGACCATGCCCCTGGCATTCCATTGCTAGTAAACTAAGTAGTAAACAATTTCAGTTGTGTTCAGTTCTGAAGGAAAATAAATGCACAGGCATTCGCACACAAATAATACTCACTTAAAACAGAGAGAGATATCCAATCCAAGATACTTAGAGGTCCCCTAGATTAGAAATATTCCTGTAGCCTGTCCCTGAGGCACTCACCTGGATGCTGGCATCCCAGAAATTCTGTGCAGATACTGGCTGTGTGTTGCAGGAGTCACATCCCTCGGGCAGCGACTAGCCAGTGTCTAGCTCCAATGGCATCTTCTACAAGTAGCAGCAGAAAGATGGACTGGGAAAGGGTCTGACAGGTTTTGGCCTAGTTCATCCTAAGAATTTTTTCCAGTTCTTCTTTTATTAAATAGCGTTATTGTGTGGCCTTCACACACACACACACAAAAACCCGAAAAACAAAAAAAAAACCCAACCCACTGAGTAGTTTCCCTGTGAAGGCTGTGGAATATAGTGCTTGTCAGGCTGTGCCCAAGGTGTGGCCAATTTCTTAAGAACTAAGAAGTATCAGGAAACAGTCTTATCAAGTTTACTTTTAAGATTGCCAATCTTGTTCTAATTCTCAGTTCCTGTTTTGCTTGCCGATAGCTTTCCAAATTCTTCATCTACTGGACTGAACTCTGCACGATGTAGGGACCAGCTCCCATCAACCCTGTAGCTTGCTTAGGATAAGCTGAGCAGAGCATGGAAAGTATTATCAAAACAAAGGAATAGCATTTCACAACCACTGTGATACCTGTATATATTAGTAAGATATATAAAAATTAAGTCCCAAGGATCATGTGGTTTAGTGTTTATACAGCTGCTCTGATTGATGTGGTAAATTTCTTGCAGAAAAGACCTTGTCTTGCTGTGTTTAGTGTATTTTTGCCTGTTTCTCTCAACACCACCAGTCTGTCCTGAAACATAAAAAATTAGTAGTTTGAAAAATGTAAATTGAACTGACAGGCTACTGAAATAAAACTGTTCAAATTAAATCAGTATGTCCTTTGTAAAGGAGCACAATAAAATATACTCACCTGCGGATCACTGTGTGTTTCTGTGTGCCAGCAAAAGCATCCCAGCTGTGCAAAAACCACAAGGTGACACTCAGCACAACGAACAAATGATACGTTGATTTGAATCTTGACAAAGCCATGACAGAACTTTTTTTCAGGCTCTTTGGGAAAAAGGCATCTAATAGTTTTAGTTTGCATAGACAAATATTTCAGTCCAAAACAAATAGCTACATGAGACTGAACTATATTTGAAAGAAGCTGGACTGTGGTGGGTGGAAAACAGAGATTAATACTGCCTGGAAAAAAATGTGCCCAAAGGTATTTTGTGCCAGACTTGTAGTGTAGACCCTTTGCATCACTATTTAGGCCTTGTCAAGGGGTAAGTGATGTCACTAGAGAACTATAAATGAAACATTTTCTGATCTTCTCCAAAATAGATAATTCACTGGAAATACTGTTCATTAAATATTTTCTTTACTCTCAGTCATAATCAGACCTTGCAGAATAATTACACCTTTGAACATAAAAAAAGAGTAACTGATAGGGTTACCTAGGGCTTCAGCTATAGTGTTGGGTGCTCCATCACTATAAATTTAAAATTAAGATTGAAAACTGGTAAAAATCTAAATTATTTCTCTTTTGATGCTAAACTTGACATTAGGATTTGAGAGACCCGGATTTCCTTCCCAAATCTGAAACGGCTTCTTACCATAATCTTGGTTCATTTGTTTTCTGTATGCCTGAAGTTAATCTATCTGCCTTTTGAAAAGGGTTTCATAAAACTCAAGTAGAAAGCATTATCAAAACCTGACTTTTGGGTTGCAGTAACTCCTCTTTTCCACAAAGGGGTCCAGAACATCCCCACCTCTTAAAGATATTGCTTCTTATCTTACCGCTTTTAATTCTGCTGAGCATTAATTCAATAACTGAGGTTTATTTTAGAGGAATTTTTTTCCTCTCTCAAATTACTGAGGGTTCCAGTACATCATGAAATAATGTATTTATGAGCCCTTACATTGGTACTAGTGCTGCTGTGCTGACCTGCCCAACCAGCTGACATGGCACGTGTTATTTTTGCTTAGTGGAGAGACATCGAAAGAAGAAGATTAATGCTGGGATAAACAGAATTGGAGAACTCATTCCCTGCTCTCCAGCACTTAAGCAGGTAAGTGCCCATTCAGAGGTACATACAAGTTTCCTGTAAAATGCTTGTGTGTTTCCTTGTCTGTAGAAGTACAAACACTTATTTTGCTATTTGTCTTAGGAAGAAGGCAAAACTGTCTGAATTAATATGCTTGAAATTCTGAACTAGTTTTTAGTATTTTTAAAGTTATTTGTAATAGAATTCCTTTGTGAAAGTGTAGGGCCACACGAATGTAGTTATGCAGATTTTGAGCTTTTTATCTGAAGGTGTTGCGCATGGCTGCTGAAGGAATGAAACAGTATGAGTTGGAAATGTGACTGATCTTCTCTTTAATTCATACATGCAGCATTTTTGAGCAGGTGTAAGCTAGACTGATTTGCCCATAGCGATTTGGTCAGCTTGCTGATGTCTGCGTGTGCATTTGATTCCCAGCTTCCCAAAGTTCTCATTCAGGGTGCCTGAACATTAGTAACAACAGAAGATAAAATCCTGTATTTTGGCTGCTGCCTGACCTGTTGCATTGAGCAGATGGATGGATGGATGGATAGCTGTTCACCGTTTCTTTCCTCTGTAGGTGGGGCGGCAGGCTAGACAGAAGTAGGTTGGATTTGGCCAGTGGGTTACTGGTTACATTGTGCAACTCCTCTTTGTCAAAGTAATTTTCTACTGATGACGTTCAACGTAGTCTGTATGATGCTCGAGTGGTGAAAGCTATGATTTAAGCAAGATCATTTTTTGGGTCATTCTCCAATCCCTTCTCTGCCTTTTACTGGTGATCACTTAATGTCCTAAGATGTAAATAGAACTGCACACATGCTTATTTTTGTCATCCTTCATAAAATGGGATGGAAGCAATTCAGAAAGTGATATAATGGTTAATACAGTGTCCTTGTGAAAGATGAAGCAAGACAAATGATTTGAGGTTGATGCACAGAAGTGTCTTTTTCAAGACAGAGCCATCTACAGCAGGGGCTTTTCCTGCAGAACAGTAGAATAAGAAAGAAATTAAGAAACGAATGAGGGGTTTCACAGACAGAATAATCATAGTTTCAAAAGGAAGATGGTGGTGAGGTTATGGCATGTTTTCTCTTCCCATATTCTCCAGTATATTAGTTTCAAAATTATGCATACAACTCTCTGGATAATTGTTCCATGTTTGTTTCTTTCCTAATAAAATATTTACAAGGCAGTATCCTGGAATTTTCATGCAATGTATATGTTTATTAGTGAACGTGAATTTTATGCTGCTCAGCAAGAAATGATGCTTGCTGTTTGGGTTCTGTGGCCTTAGCGTCTAGCTTCAGGCATTGGAAAATGTCAGCTTCGGCATTGAAAATGTTATTCTGTAAAAACTCGTAGCATTTTAGGGTCAGTATCACTCATGAAACCTGTGGTTCATCTAAAAAAAACCAAACCAAACCAAAAAAAACCCCACACACAACACAACACACACCACCACCCCCAAACAACAAAAAAACTTCACCCAGCAATATTCAGAGAATCATTCAGGTTAGCACAATTTTAAAGTAAAGACCTCTTGGAGCAACTGCAATCTCATCATTAATGGATCTATAGACCACTGATAAGACTTTTCTCCTGATTTTATATGTTTTCTTTTAAAGAGCAAGAACATGATCCTGGATCAGGCCTTTAAGTATATAACAGAAATGAAAAGACAGAATGATGAACTACTGTTAAATGGAGGGAACAATGAACAGGGTAAGTACAGATGCTGCTGGAGGCTCTAGAATGTCTGTCGCTCACTTCCACTGTGTGTCTGTTAGTACTGACTAACAACAAAAGCCTGGATCAACAACCTTGGGAACCCCAAAACATTATACACATACAAGAAAAATACAGCTGCTTAGAATATCTTGAAACAAGAAGCCAACAGAATGCCCAAGTGTGTGTTCTTGCACATAGCTATGAGATAACGAAGCAAGCACATTGTGATGTACAGTAATTACAGAGCTTATAGGTGATGCGACATCATGTAGTAGCTTCTGTCCCGATTTATTCTACTGTAGTGACCAGAACGATTTCTGACAAACTTCAGTTAGATTTTTTTTCATTGAAAACATGGAATTCCCTTCATGCATAGAGCTTTTTTTTTATTTGAAATGCTGTAAAAGTGGTAACAGCTTGTTTTATAAAATACAATGCATCATATAAAATCTTCTTGAACAGATGCATAAAAATACAGTGATGGTGGTATGACAGAAATAATCTCAGAGCTAATGTTGTGGTTTGTGTTTTTTATTTCTACCCATAGAATGGAATTCTAAATAGTTTTATTTTTATCTTGTCAATGCAATTGGGTTTGAAAAACTTAGGTGTTTTTCCTAGTTAGATGAGCCATCTCCAAGTGCTTGCCAGTTTTTGTGGCTTTACACAAGTGCTTTGTATTTAATTTTGCATATCATTTTTAGATGTAATGAAACTTAAATTGTCCTGGAAAGCCGTGAGATTTATCAATTAAATAAAAAGAGGTTTAGTGTTTCCAAAGGAGCAGGGAAAAGAAAAAGATAAATTAATGTGCTCATCTTTCCTTCAGTAATTAAACAATTTGATTAGTGTTCAGTTTCATCTGAGATAGTCCTGATGTTTTTTCTATCTAAATAATTTGACATATCCTGCTATTGGTACGGAATAGTCTGTGAAGTTCATTCACTTTCCTGCTCAGTAAAGAGGCTTATCAGGATAGGAGTCTTCATTTATGTTATGTTAACCATTTGAAAAGCGCATCCATTATTAACAATTTATTTCAATACTGCATAGTATTTACTCTCCAAGTCATGCGGTAACATTACCTAGTGTTTGCTCTGGTGCTGATGTAACAGAGTGCTCTCCTTGTTTTGTAGCTGAAGAGATAAAAAAACTCCGGAAACAGCTGGATGAACTGCAAAAGGAAAACGGGAGATACATCGAACTACTGAAAGCAAATGATATTTGCCTGTATGATGACCCTACAATCCACTGGAAGGGAAATCTCAAAAATGCGAAGGTCTCGGTTGTTATTCCCAGTGATCAGGTTCAAAAGAACATCATTGTCTATTCAAATGGGAGTCAACCCAATGGAAATAACCAAGGAGCGTCTGTCCAGGGAATAACATTTAACGTTGGTCATAATTTACAAAAGCAAACAGCCAACGTTGTGCCAGTCCAGAGAACTTGCAACCTAGTGACTCCTGTGACAATTTCTGGTATTTACTCCACAGAAAACAAGCCCTGGTCGCAAACTACAGTTTCTCCTCTGGCATCCGCTCAGCCAGTTCCAGCAGGGAACGTTCTTGAGCTTTCCACCTCAGAGAATGAGCGAGGCGTGCTCGCCGCTGCTACTGCCAGCTCACAGAGCACGTCTGGATCTGGAACAGAACAGGAACTGCAGTGTTCTTCAAGTAACGCACAACCGAATGATCAAAATCTCCCCAAAAGTAAAAATGATGAGGAGGGCACTAAATCAACAAAGAAAACACTCCTGCAGGGAATTGGCCTTCCTTCCAGTGCTTCCACGGAAGCCTCCCAAGTTCAACAGGTGAATGACACTTGCTCAAATACACACAATTCTAGGAGTGACGTTCAGGAAGGCTGTGTCACTTCAACCACGGACACAGCTTGCGTGCCATCTGTGAGACTGTCTACTGCAGATAGTTCTTCCTCTGTAAATGTCCTCAAAAGTACAGACTTAGTAAGTAGTGCTGGAATGCCTGTGACTTCTGCAGCAGAAGGAGTTAAGGCTGTGACAGCAATAAGCACTCTGCCTGCCAGTCCCCTGGAGAACTGCTGGTCTTTTTCAGGCTCTTCGGGTGTTGGCACTTCAGACTTGAAAAACATGAGTAGCCTTACACGGATGCCTTCAGCTGGAAACACGCAGACCACATGGACAACTCTGCAGCTAGCAGGAAATACTGTTCAGCCACTAAGTCAAACGCCATCCGGTATAATGACTGCACTATTAAACGAGCCAGTTAATGGTGCTGCTACTGTATCTTCTGCTCACAGCAGGCCTTTGACTACAAGTATCAGTTTGAATACTTCCCTGCCTGGGGATGGCCAGGCAGCTGAACAGATTGTAGTTACCTTGCCCTCGTGCCCACCCTTACCTATGCAGCCATTAATCAGCCAGCCACAGGTTAAAACTCAGGCTGCAGGAAATATCCTTCCATTAAATTCAGCTATGCAGGTGATTCAGATGGCTCAGCCAGTCGCGTCAGCTGTTACAGGAGCACCAGCTAACCAGAACGTCATCATTCTCCAGCCTCCAAACCCCGCTCCGTGCCCTCCGATTGTGAGAGCGGAAGTTCCCAGCCAAAATGTTAGTCAGCAAATTGTAATTATACAAGCTGCTAATCAGAATCCTCTTCCCCTCCTCTCCGCTCAGCCTTCCACTTCTGTAAGAGTTCCCGTGAACGGGCCCACTGCAATCGCGAACTCTGGCAGCTCCGTACAAAATGCCTCTCTTCCACAGACTTTTGGAGGGAAACACCTTGTCCATATATTACCGAGACCATCCTCTTTGCCATCTTCTAGCTCTACACAAACGTTTTCAGTGACAATGTCAAATCAACAGCATCCTCAAACTATCTCATTAAACGGGCAGCTTTTTGCTTTGCAGCCTGTGATGTCTTCATCTGGAGCTTCAAATCAAGCCCCTATGCAAATTATTCAACCCACCACCAGCGAAGATCCAAATACCAATGTTGCCCTCAATACGTTTGGTGCTTTAGCTAACCTCAATCAAAGCATATCGCAAATGGCTGGACAGAGCTGCTTACACTTGTCTCTCAGCCACCCTACCAATCCTACAACTGTCAATAACCAGATTGCCACAGTTAACTGTGTGTCACTACCAACTTCTGTGGCATCTTCAGTGCCTGCGGAGGTTTCGGTACTAACTAGCACGTCTAATTCAATAAACGCTTCCCCCAAAAAAGCAGCCGCTGGCTTGCCATCCAATGCAAAATCAAAAAGGATGAACAAAAAGCCAAGTACGAAGAAGCACCAAGCAGTCAACAGTAAAGCATCCTGTCCAGCAGTTCCTTGCAAAGACACAGGGAAGGTGGACTCTGCTCCCATGGAAACGGTGGCAAAGCATTCAAGCGGTAAGGGGCTGCTTGAAAATGCTCCAGCGGTATCGCAAGCTTTAGCGACGTCACAGGCAAGTGGTGTGGCAGCATCGAATGTTGTCAGCGTTTCTGACTGTCATTCCGAAGAGAGTGCAAGCTCTGAACAGGCAGCCAAAACCTGCTCTGTCCCCGAGCAGAGCTCGGCAGAGGCGCCGGCTTCCTTGCCGCTGGCGTCTGTGGTGTCAGAGCAGGTGACGCTCGTCCCGCCAACTGCCAAAGATGCTGCTCCTCGCCAGCAGGCCCGAGGGTCTCAGAACCGTCCACCAACCGGCTCTGCCTTGTCAGAGTCTCCCAAACCCTGTGAACTTCCCAGCACCTTAGCATCCTCTCGTACCGAAGCACATGTGACGCATTCTCAGGTTGCTGGGATGTCCACAGCACAAAGCAGCACAGCAAGTCATACTTCCAAGGCAGGACCGATTTCGGAGTCCTGCAACATTGCGCAGGATTCCTCAGCAGTAATGCAAGATGCAGACTTGTTAGAAGGACAGGGTCTAACAAAAATGCTGTCTGATCTCACGAAAGAAAGAACAGCTATGGAAAAAACCTCTTCATTTACTGTTCAGGGGGAGCATTCTAATTTTCCCATGGAAAACGCTAAATCAGCAGAATCAAGTGTTGATTTGCCTGAGAAGCAAGAACTCCTGCTAATGAACACGGAAGGGGATACTCTTTCCCAGCATCACTCCTGCATTCCTGATCAGGAAGTAGTCAGTGCTTCCCTTATCACTAGCAGGCAGGCAGACTCCCCGATGTCAACTAGCTCTGGCAGCAGTCGAGGCTTCTCAGTTGCATCTATGCTGCCAGATACCACCAGAGAAGACGTTAGTAGCAACACCTCAACCAGTAAATGTAACAGCTGCACATTTTCAGAACAGACTGACATTGTAGCTCTCGCAGCAAGAGCTATTTTTGACCAGGAAAACCTTGAGAAAGGTGGAGGAGGAATACAGGTTAACATGAGGGATGCCATCTCTAAGTCAACCGAAGTTGCACCTTTGGAGAGAGAGCAACAGCCTTTTAAAGCTCAACCAGTGAAAGAAAACAATGCAGGACCATTGGAAGCAACACCAAATAAATTCAGTACTCAGGATACAGTACAGACAAATGTCGATAGACAGGTTGAAAAGCCAAGCTGCTCTGTAGGAGGTGTGGAAACATCAAACGCTTCTTTGCAGATTTCCACTTCCCAGTCACCAAGCATAACCAGCTTAAGCGTGAATAATCTGATACACCAGAGTCGCATTGTCCATCCCCTCGTGAGTTGCTCAAGTTTATCCCAGTCTTCAGAGCCAGCAAGTGTCCTTGCAACTGTGAGCCTCTCCCTTCCATCTAGCACGTACATCAACCAGTCTCCAGGACCCGCTATGATGAGTGAATATGCTCAGGAACAACTGAATGCTATTAGGGCAAGCACCATGCAGGCTCCCCAGCTGCAGGAGTCACACTTAAAGCAGCAAAATCATGAAGGTCGCAAGGACTCTGCCAAGCGGGCTGTTCAAGATGACCTTCTGCTCTCTACAGCAAAGAGGCAAAAGCAGTGCCAGACAACCCCCATAAGGCTTGAAGGGATGGCGTTGATGAACCGAACACCAGAGAGCATCGCTGATCAAACACAGATGCTAGTCAGTCAGATTCCTCCTCCTAATTCATCCAATTCAGTGGCATCAGTGAGCAATCAAGGGCACACAGATGGCCTTAATAGGTTATTCCCATCAAACAGCAACTTTGTAACGCCAGCTTTGAGGCAAACTGAAGTTCAGTGTGGTTCTCAGCCATCGATTTCAGAGCAGCAAGGCCAGGCAGGGCAGCACTTGCAGCCAATTCAACATGTTCCTGCTCAAGGTATATCTCACCTTCATAGTAATCATCCGTACTTAAAGCAACAGCAGGCTGGCCAGTTAAGAGAAAGGCACCACTTGTATCAGCTGCAGCACCACGTCACTCATGGGGAGAACTCGGTCCACTCTCAACCCCACAGCGTCCACCAACAGCGAACAATACAGCAGGAGGTGCAGATGCAAAAGAAACGAAATCTCATCCAGGGAACACAAGCCACACAACTTTCTCTACAGCAAAAACACCACGGAAGTGATCAAACACGGCAAAAAGGTGGTCAGCCTCATCCTCACCACCAGCAAATGCAGCAGCAGATGCAGCAGCACTTTGGAGCTTCCCAGCCTGAAAAGAACTGTGAAAATCCTGCAACAAGCAGAAACCATCACAACCACCCTCAGAGCCATATAAATCAGGATATTATGCATCAACAGCAACAAGAAGTTAGCAGCAGACAGCAAGGTTCAGCTTCTGAACATGTGTCAGGGCACAATCAGATGCAGAGACTTATGACCTCAAGAGGCTTAGACCAGCAAATGGTGTCCCAGGCAAGTATCGTAACCAGACCGTCAGATATGACGTGCACCCCTCATAGGCAGGAAAGAAATAGAGTTTCCAGCTACTCTGCTGAGGCACTGATTGGGAAGACGCCCTCTAATTCGGAACAGAGAATAGGAATATCTCTTCAAGGCCCTAGGGTTTCTGACCAGCTTGAAATGAGAAGCTATCTCGATGTTTCTAGAAATAAAGGGTTGGTTGTTCATAATATGCAGGGCCGCTTATCTGTCGACCATACAGTTGGCTCAGATGTGCAGCGGCTTTCTGATTGTCAAACATTTAAGCCAGCTGGACCCAGTCAACAACCGACGGGCAATTTCGACGTACAGGCTTCAAGAAACAGCGAAATCGGTAATTCTGTGTCATCCCTCAGGGGCATGCAGTCGCAAGCTTTTCGAATCAGTCAAAATACTGGGCCGTCGTCCATAGAAAGACAGAAGAGATTGCCCTACCAGCCAGTACAGGGTATTCCAACAGGGAATACCCTGCCATCAAGGGAAAATGAAAACGCATGCCACCAAAGTTTTATGCAGAGTTTACTTGCCCCGCACCTTGGAGATCAAGTTAGCGGAAGCCAAAGATCAATCCCAGAACATCAAAGGAACACGCAGTGCGGCGCCTCCTCCACGATTGAGTACAACTGTCCCCCAGCACGGGAGAGCGTCCACATCCGAAGAGATGGTGATGGCCAGAGTAGGGAGAGCTGTGACATGTCTATTGGTGCAATTAACACAAGGAACAGTTCTCTGAATATTCCTTTTTCAAGTTCTTCTTCCTCGGGAGACATTCAGGGTCGCAATACAAGCCCAAACATCTCTGTGCAGAAGTCCAATCCCATGAGGATGACGGACAGCCATGGAACTAAGAGCCACATGAATACGCCTGTTTCTAGCAACATGCATGGAGTTGTGAGGCCAACTCACCCTCACCCGGCAGTTTCTCACGGAAATGGCGAGCAAGGACAACCTTCTGTTCGTCAGCCAAACTCTTCAGTTACTCAGCGGTCGAGGCATCCTCTGCAAGATAACGGAGGTTCTAAAATACGTCAGCCCGAAAGGAATCGATCTGGAAATCAAAGACATGGAAACGTCTTTGACCCTAGTCTTCCCCATCTTCCTCTGTCTGCCAGCGGCAGTATGATCCTTGGGCGCCAGCAGTCTGCGATAGAAAAAAGAGGAAGCATTGTCCGATTTATGTCTGATGGCCCTCAAGTCTCTAATGATAACCCAGCCCCTGACCAACACACTCTATCTCAGAATTTTGGATTCCCTTTTATTCCAGAGGGTGGCATGAATCCACCGATAAATGCCAATACCTCTTTCATCCCACCAGTCACTCAGCCTAGTGCCACTCGAACACCAGCTCTAATCCCGGTCGATCCTCAGAATACCCTGCCATCCTTCTACCCTCCTTACTCCCCTGCCCATCCTACCCTTTCCAATGACATCTCTATCCCTTACTTTCCCAATCAAATGTTTCCTAACCCAAGCACGGAGAAGCCGAGTAGTGGAAGTTTAAACAATCGATTTGGATCCATTTTGTCTCCTCCCAGGCCTGTTGGTTTTGCTCAGCCGAGTTTTCCTTTGCTTCCGGATATGCCACCGATGCACATGACCAACACGTCGCACTTATCCAACTTTAACTTGACATCTTTGTTTCCAGAAATAGCCACAGCTCTTCCTCCAGATGGTTCAGCAATGTCGCCTTTGCTTTCCATTGCAAACACGTCTGCTTCAGATTCTTCTAAGCAGTCCTCAAACCGACCTGCCCACAATATAAGCCATATTCTAGGTCATGACTGCAGCTCAGCTGTATGAAAACTGATAGACTGACTTCTAGTCTGATGCATTGTTTATATATTTAAGAAGAAGAAAGTGGATCTTACAGGCATCCCTGAAGAGACCATTCATAGCATCGCTGTTTATTTGCCTAAATGTATGTATATGGGTACTTTGGGTATTTATATACACACTGTATTTCCATCCATCTTACTAACTTTAAAGCACCAGTGCCTATAGCAATGCTTACTTACTAGTAAACAGTAAGGACGCAACATTGAGAGCTGTGCAAATCTTGGTTGTTGATTTTCCAACAATCAAGTTTGATGTCTGATTGTTCCAGGGTAAGGGCCGCCCTCAGTAGTACGTGGATGTAAAGAAAGGAGTGAGAGCATCCATATGGGAGACAGGAAACAAATGCTAAAGGTTTCGTTTTGTCTCTGATGTGTTTACCTGAAACTACAGATGAACTTGAAGTGGCTTGGGTTTCTCTGTTTCCTTTGTAAAATACCTTCAGGAGCCTCAACACAAGTCAAGTCTGTGTTAACCCAGCGTTAATCGATAAAGACATTTGTTGTGCGGCTTTTGTCTGTTTGAAGCTTGTCACATGCACTTGACTTAAGGCTGACTTTACCTGGCAAAAATTACTGTGTGTTTCCATGGTCAGCAATTAAAAATACTGGTTTAGAAAACTCAGATTCCTTTAACCCACGACTTTCTGTTTCCAAGAAGAATTTTGTTTGGATCTATTTTAACAGTGGCTTCAGTTACTGCTGAACTTGGTCAACGTTTTAATGTAGCTTACAACTC